>NC_137540.1:19093005-20321505 GCF_963082525.1 Nesoenas mayeri
TTTTCAGCAGAAAATGCCAAGATGTTATTCCTTTGTCTTTGTCCACATCCATAATTAGGATGGACTGATAGAGCACTTTGCACCAGCGTGGTAGGCTAGAGGAAAATTAGATTCAGTTTGCACCCATAAAATGGGGACACTGCTTCCCTGCCTGACAGGGAGCCTAGGGGATTGTCACGCTAAAGACCAGAATACAACAGTGGCAAAGACCAGCAGCACCTATTTTGAACTATGGCAAATGTTGGAGAGCAGGTGCCCCAGACTGAGGCAATAGATATGAATAAAATATTTTCTGGCACAGAATTTATTCCTAGAGGATCAGGTCATAACCATCATGAACGACAGGAGGCTTGCTTTCTGCTTCATACTCCCTGTCCCAACCCTTCCTTCTCCTCCAAGCACCTTAACACAAATTGCTCAGGATGTCAAAGCCTCAATTCATTAGGCATGTAATACCTCTTGAATTAGTAAAATCCTATAAATCAGAAACAAATAGACAAAAAGATCCAGTAATTTATTTGAATGTTTCATCTACCCGTGTCCAAACCAAACTAGTAAATAAAAATGTCAGATGACTGCCCATTTTAGAGACATATTTTTAGTTGGATGCTTTAGGCCACAGTGTCAGCACCGGGAACTGAATGCTTCATTCACAGCACATTACTTGCATTTGCCATACACTGTTACCATGGATCAGCTGACAGACAGTAACTCGACTGTACACTCGGGGCCCAGAGTCCTAACTCTCAACTCCCAAACCACAAGGTAAATAAAAAGCCAGTCTTTTTTGGTCTGTACTTACAAGAACACAAATAGGTCTGAGGACCCGCAGCCCTAGTGTAGTTCAAGCATGCATCTGAATACTTGTGCTGTCTCCAGCATTCATGGAAAAATTACTTTGAAGAGAAGCGATGCTGTGATTTAATGAGCATCTTTTAAACATATTAGCCAAGCAAAGCGTCGTAACTAATGAATTTAATAGTATCTTTAAGCTTCTGCAGAGCTGCGCCTCTCCTCCAAAGCATGATACAAACTTAGTTGCTGCAGATAGGACCTCATGCACCACAGCCCCGCAGCCATCCCTGTGGCTGAGCACCAGAGCTGGCCAAGGCTGCCCAGTGCAGCTCTAGGGATGCTGCCAGAGGGGCAGCATGCACAGCCTGGCACATCCCACACAGGATGAGCCAGGGAACCCCTACGGATGACACGTAGTCAAAGCTCCTGCTGTCACCTGGCGTTTTTAAGACCGAAGGACAGATTGCTAGGCTGGTGCAGACAGGTCTCCTGGGCAGGGCCGTGGGGACACCCCGGCGGAGCAGCCAGCCTGGGGCGGTGATGGCAGCGGCCCCCTGCCCTGCCCTGCCCGCTGGCAGGGGTTCAGCCCATCGCAAAGGGAAGGGTGCCACCTACAGCACTGCGAACGACTCCTCCGCCGCACCATGGCTTGGTTTGGGCCTCTCCCACTGAAGGATGAATCGGGTCCAGCCACCTGAAATGGAAGCTTGGATATTCTTCCATGATAGAGGCAGACAACATCCTCAAGCTGTTTTTTACTTTACGAATGCAGAGGTACAGTCTCTCAGGCAGATTCCTTGCCTTTATTTCCTTTGTGTCTTACTGTTGTGGTGTGAGCATTTCCTCTTCTACTATACTTGCATGTCAGTACTATCAAAACCACTGCACTAGCTTAAATAAAACAAAGAAGTTATTTGAGAGTGTCAAACATGCTTTACTTCAGAACTTCTTCAAAGATTTTGTCTTGGCCCCTCACACTCACACCCTTAATTCCTTTTTCTCTCCCTTGTATGGGGAAAATCAATTCAAATAACGTATTTCCACTCTTGCATGATCCACATCTTTTGGAGTTCCTGTGTGTGCAACATTTGACCTCTGAAAAGGTATTAGAAATGAGGCACCTTTTCCTGTTTTTATTCTTACTAAACCACTATTCATTCTTACAGGAGGTGCATGACCAATAGGCAGCGTCTGAAAACCAATTCTCACTCTCGTGGAAGCATGCCGGCTCTATCTGTCAATGCTAATCTGAGATAAATATCCCCATGCAGAATACATGACATGCACACTGTTCAGAAGGAAGACGAAGTTGAATTAGTCTGACAGAATCCACCTGCCATTGTTGATGAAATGGTCAGTAAATGAATAGGTATCCGTAGCCACTGCAAAAGCTAAAGGCATAATCCAGTAAACCAGACTAACAGTCTAGCTGAATATGAGGATTTTCTTTTCCTCAAACTCCAGTTTTTATCATGCAAGAATTTTTCCAATTATTACAAATTTGCAATGAAAAGCAAGCTCTGGTCATGGTGTTAAGCCTCCACAAAGTCAGAAAACAGGAAAAATCAGAATCAATGATTGTTTAATAGCTTTAAAGGATAGACTGTTTCATTCATAACTACCTGAGTGTTCTCTCTGCTTGGGGTGACTTTAGGAATGACCCCTGTGAGCCAAGGGCAACAATAGCATGCTTCACTGAAGCCTGATGTGGTCAGAAAACATCTTGTCTAGCAAATTCTGCATACTGCGAGGTAGAACCCACTGCTGATGCACCAGGCAGTACATCTCCATGCCTAGAGGCCTGAGCTTGGGGACACACTAGGAAGGAGCCACAGAGGGATAGCTAGCTACGTACCACACACAGGATCTTTGCCAGCACTGTATAGAGTTAGTCTGGAGGGGAGGAGAGGAGGGTGGAAATCACACTGGAAACAGGCCAGGAAAAGGTCACAAGTCTACCTTCACACTAATCCAGCTATCAGCTACTGTGAGGAACAGCAGCTGTGAAGCTCCTTTGCCAGCTTCCCCGTCTTCCACATACCCACTGTCCAAACACTGCGCACTGCACGGTGATGTGTGACTGCACTGCATGGTGACGTGTCTTCTGCTCCCTAACCTCCCTCACATTTACAGCCTCTGGAAGGACCTAACTCTGTATCAAGTGTGGCACAGGGGCAGGGAGGACAGCAGGACACACTGCTTTTGCTGGGATCTTGCACATGCACAGGATCTCTGAAGATTTGACACTGTGGCTTATTGGCAGCGAGCCAGCTGGAAAGGACCAGATGGAGAAGCAAGTCTGGTAGCCTGACAGCAGAAACCCAGTGCAAAAAACATGAGGGCAGAGACACAAATGCCTGATAACAGAACTCTGCTGTTCTGCTCCTCTCATGCTGTTCTGGGGCATTCGGCCTGTAATTCCTCATACTCTTGTGGCTAAGAGCCATCAGAGACATGGAAACCACTATGACTCAATGAGTCTTTAGCCTTCAGAAGAGAAAAATCCTACCACTGAAAGTAACATGGGTCAGAAAACTTGAGATAAGATTTCATTGATCTGGATTTAGATCTATTTATATTTATAGCTATTTATATATGGATAGAGACTACTGGAAGCCAAAATGTGATAAGCACAGCAGGTAGAAGAAAAAAAAAAACCAACACCACCACCCAACAGAAACGTGAATCACACTAAAAAATGAGGGAAAGCATCAGAGAAACACCAAAAACAGTGATCAAAGAGATCCAAGTACCTATGTATCTTCTGCTTCTGCATCTATCATGCACCTTCTCCATTACGTGCAGGTGCCTTCAGCAGGCAGCTCAAAGCAGCTGAGGCTGCAGGCCAGTGCTGGAGATGGCAGCATGCTGAAGAGGAGAGATGCAATGCTCGACACCTCCTTTGCCAAACGAGGTGTTTTCAGACAAACATACCAGATATGGATGAATCTGCACATCTCGTACTTGAATACAGTGACTGCTTCTATACTATGAGCCACCATGTTCACAAACAGCAAATCATGTTCAACTGGACATTCATGTTCAACTGGACATGTCAGTTAGACATCTCCACCTTCATTGTCACTGCATGTGTTAATAAGTATCTAACTGCATTTTTGTTCTGGTATTTATTTATCCTCTCAGGCTTAATTTATTCAAAATTTGTTTTCATACAGATGAAAGATCCTGTGCTCATAAGAACTGCTAGGCTTTACATCAACTCAAAGACATGCTAACTTGTGTTGTCTAAGATCGATTGCTAAAAAACAAAACAAAACCAAAAAACCCACCACACACCAAAACACACCACAAAAAGCCGCACACGCTTAAAATCTTATCCTGCAGATTCCTGTGCATTTCAAAAATCTCACCTGAAGTCCAAGGGCAGTGTGGGCTTGCCAGTTAGATGCAATATGTAGAAGAGAAGATTTACAGCAGCTGGGACTAATCCCACTAATACATTCCTAGTTTATTTCACAACAAGTATGCGCTTTTCACAGCACTGACTTGCTAAAACCAAGAAACTTGGCTACTTCAATGAGAACTGTTCTGATACACCTTTATTTGCAGTTGGCTAGTAGATACAGACTTACAGGAGTGAAATCCCCTTTCATTGCTACTTTCTTAAATGTGTAAGAAGGATGGTTTTGCTAATAGTAAGAGGAAAAAAGTGTATTCATTAAACCACTGCTTTGGAGATCTAGTACCTGTACAGAG
Organism: Nesoenas mayeri; assembly: GCF_963082525.1. NCBI lineage: Eukaryota > Metazoa > Chordata > Aves > Columbiformes > Columbidae > Nesoenas > Nesoenas mayeri. The sequence goes on from NC_137540.1 coordinate 19,097,518, forward strand.
TCTGATGAGCATCCAGCCCATGTAACTTTAAACCAGTGTTTCATCTTTTCTCAGAAATAGACACAAGAAATCCCCTAACAGACCTCACCTTCCTGAAAGGCAAGCCACAGCATTCCTTCCCTAGCATTATTTCCCTATCTCCCTACAGCAGACATCAGACTAATCCTAAGGAATATATGCAGCAGAGGATTAATGAAAACATTTACTTTTATAAGGTACAACAATGAAAAGATTTGCCAAATGAAACCAGAAACTGTTTGCCAGATAAAACCAGAAACTATGGCATGATCAAAAATTCTCAGCAGTGACCATTCCTGTATGTCAACAAGTAAACTAATATTAGTTGTAAAGAAAACCACAAATCATAATCAACCGTGTCTTCTAAAGTGAAGCCTGACTAAAGGGAAACACCTACAACATGAACCTGGATGCCTTAGCTAATGAGTAATGAGAGGTATTAAATTACAGGCTGCCACAGACACCTCCCCTGAAAAAGCCCAGGTTTTACAGAAGGCAAAGACTTGCGCAACATGCTGCAACTATGGAGAAACCAACAAAACCCTCTCTACCACTAAGTAATACCCCAAACTCATCTAGAAATATATGCTGTATTTTTATTCTTACTTAGTGAGCCACAATTTGTAAAGCTACGACCATAAATTTTCATAAATAAATCTGTTTAATTTCTCTTTCCACCCTGGCTTAATGAACAGTTAGGCACTATTAACATCGGAGCCATTACCACCTTCTTCCTTTCTCATAATAGATTGCCCTCTTAGTGAATTTTCATATTTCTCATTAACATTTATTATATTAAACCCTAAATCCGCCTACAAGTGTGGGAGTACTGAATCTAATCTCTGTCTAGAATGCACTGTAGATATCTGTACAGTCTGTTCCAGACCCTTGCTGGATCACGTCCTCAGACCAGATGAGCTGGGCGTTAACCTGCCTACCAGTATCTAGAGAAAACGTTCAGTATGTTTAAAGGAAGTCTCAAACTGCAGGAAAAGTGTTTTCTAGCAAATATTGCAATAATTTCTCACCAAGGGATGGGGGGGAACGAGGGCTTCTTTCCAATATTGTTTCGCAAGTTGCAGTAACTGAGGGGCAAGAGGGTGGAATCTGGGCTGAGTTTCCTAGAAAGGAAAGATCTTTGAACCATTTGTGAACACCAGTTGGATTTGGGCCGAGCATTCCAGGTATCATTAAATACAGAAATGAACTCTCCAGGGTTTATTAACAACTGTGATGCATGGCAGACCATTTCTACTCTTTTGCTTCTCCATTAGGTATCCACTTTTATTCCTACAAAGTAACCGATGATGACTCATTTTTCAAGACTTCATTATATACAGAAGTTCTGTGCCATGCAAGTCTGCAAAGAAGTGCCCCAAATGTATCTGTCTACATTCTATAATAACACAAATGTAACTGGGAAAAGGAGACCAAGCCACATCAATGTTTCTACATTGATCTGTTGCATGACATCGTTTTGCCATTTTTCCCCCAGTCCAATTTTAGAAATTCTATATTTAGTCTATCAGAATTTGATCTCTTCCATGATCAGAAAGGAAAGCTTTGTCACAGCTGAAACTTGCTAATGTTTTCCTAATCACAGAATCTGGGGGGAAAAAAATGTATGCTAATATATTTTATTGCTTTGCATTCAATATCTAACTCCAAAGAACAAAAGAGAAAAGTGTTCTCTCTTACATACATATCTACAAATTAAAAATTATCATGGTTTTCAAACAATTTCCAGCTAAGCACTTTCCAATATGGTCCACCAGGTTTCAGTTAGCAAACTACACTTCAATTATTCCCAAGGTACAAATGTTGTCTTTTTCTACAGAAAGTAGCATTTAATACATTTGCTAGAAGATCTCTGTGGAGTGCTGAATCGGCGACAGTATCAATTATATTTTCATTAGGTAAACATAGAGTTACATTGGTATTTTTGGCAAAACTGCATGTTATGCTCTATATTACTACATAATCTTTAAACTAACTGTTCATTTCAGTCACTTCTAATAAACACAACCTCAAATTTTGTTTCTTGTCTCTGTGCATCTCCACGCATTGCAATGAAGCAAACGTATTAACTAAAACCACAAGAAACTACGCTTCTTATTCACTCTGGTCAACATTGCATTCCAGGTGTGCAAGGTACTTCCCAAACATAGTCACAGACTCTTTGTTCTAGGAATTACCTGGAAGGGTTAAAACCTTGTACGTTCCCCTTTTATTTCTAATGCAGCAAGATCTATATAATCAGAAAAGTAAAACATCTGTCAAACATTTTTTTCTTTTAATCCCCACCTATACCCACTTCCTCAAAGAATTTTGCTATCAAGCATTCTCATATTTCCCACCTGTATCCTTCTAAGGATCCACAGCTATCAGAATCAAGTCTCCAGCACAATCAACATAGACTTAAAATCCACTGGTGGTGGAAACATCTCAATCTGTACTGATTTTATCATAATTTGTCCAACTAAATAATGATGATGAAGAGAGTACAAAGAAAGATGCATTCCAACAAAACAGGCTACCAGATACTGAACAGCAGCTGGATAACACAACTTGGAAAGTTGAACTCAACTCTACTAGTACTTCATACTTTCTTGATTACATGTTATTTTTTTTTCCCCTTGAAGAACATGAAAACTGGCCATTTAACAGTCCAGGCTCTGAAACTAAGACTCCAGAGATTATATCAGCATTTCACAACCCTCAAGCCCATCTGCTAACAAACTCTAAACATCATTCTTGAATTCAAACACAAATATTTTGTTTGTCACAATGTCTGCTCACCAGTTATTCAATGGAGGGGGGGAATAAAAAATAAAAAATAAAGTGTTTTTCAGAATCCTCCAAAGCAACTTTGCATTTCTAACATCTACTAGAAGACCACCACCAGTTTACAATTCTATTTCTACAAAAACAACTTCTATGTTTTACTTAATCATTTCGTCTTTCTTCATTGTTTTTAACACTTCAAATGACAACTTATTCTGAAATTGTAGTTGGCAAGTAAGAAAACTTCCCATTATCATATCTCATAAAACACAGTTAACTTACGTAAATAAAACTAATCAATTTACCCTAGTTAGCAGAACAGTGCATTCATTAAGTCTGTTTGCTCTAAAGAGCACACCTTCACCACCTGGCATCTGAGCATGGACAAAGCCCATCTGATCCAGAGGCTGCAGTGGAAAAAGCGCCATTTTCCCCTATGATTTCAAGCTAAAGGAAAAGGAACAAGGAGGGATAGAGCTTGATGTTCTTAGTTGAAAAAAATCTCATCAAGGTCTCACTGAATTTTAGCCCAGTAAAATGAAAAGAACAGAACTGTAAAGGGTTAAAACAAACACACACACCAAACACAAAAACCCCACCACCACTGTATATAAACAAGTTTCATTATGATACAAAATATTTACTGATCATGGACATCTGTGAAAATTACACATTTGTGCTGCATTATAATCTAAATTATACTCTTAAACTACTCAACCCCTTCCATATTCTGATATAAGATTCATGTGTGAAAAAAAAAAGGAACATGTTTTAACTGATGAGCACAGCAAAGGAAGTGCAGATATCAGATAGATTGTGTAAAGGATTTAAAATAGGAGGATGGAATAAGTGTAGTGCTAAATGGTAGAGGTCTAAAACTCATTCTGTTCCCACTTAGTTTGAAGGCAGAATGGCTGATATGAATCAAAGTAATTTAAATTGCTGATTTTAATCAGGACTGAAATTATCAGGCAGGAAACCCTGATATGAATAAATCAGTTCAGGGGCATTTTTATTTTTATAATTGTTTTTCTAGAGATGGGTCAATTCTTACTGGTTGGTAAGTATTAAAACATGTAACTTGGCAACTTCATATGTCCTTTACATTAAATCTGATAGTTTTCTTGATACAAGGAAGGACTATACCATTATACAAAGGCTGTATTTCTTGCAAGACAATTTCTTTCTCTTTTAAACAGTTTGTGATTCCTACAAAGCCACATTTATATGCAAAGCCAAATTCTACTAAAGCACAGCAAAATACTATTTTTAAAAAATATTTTTTAAACAGACCTTCACTGTACCTGTTATGTAAGAATACAAGTTTAACAAACTGGGGTTTCTCTGTATTTAAAAATACTTAAAAATTAGTAGAAACATTGTATTTTGCCCTATGGGAAGCAGAAATCTGCTCTCAGTAACAAGCTTTCAGCTTTGAATGCACTAATTGAACTGAGTAAACTGATGAAGACACCATGTCAGTATCAGCACAGAAAGCTCCTATTATCTTGGTTAGAATTTGAGAGTCCCCTTGTTTCAGATTTTTTCCTAAATGTTGACCTTTGGTAGTTTGATTTCCTTTAAAACTTCAGTGTAAATATGGTGCACAATTGCTTTTTTATGGTTGGATGATTTTTGCAGGCGACAGTAAGTTTAGGCAGAAGATATGCTATTTTCACATCTAAATTGTGTTTAAAAATTAACTACAAATTATTAATTGAGCTCACAAATCTGAATTATCAAGAACAAGGCGTTTTTCAGGTTAGTGATTTTCATACAACCTCTTTTGGGGAGGGCAGGAGGGAAATTAAACAAAACAAACCCCACACACCACACATGCCAAACAAGAGCCTGAATGAAAATGAACCCCTATGACAAACAACTTATGAAAGAGTAACTGCAGTTGACATGTGAAACAAAACCTCTCATCCATCAGTTTATTCTGGTCAGTTTTGAATTATCCTTTTGGAACGCAGGCTGCAAGTAAACAGGGGGACAACAGCGTAACCTCAAATACCAGGGAAGGAAGAATGCTTTACTGACCTGTGGAAAAGGAGCATTAGGAGCAGATATTCTAAATCTCAAGATTTTGTTTCATAAGTTTACTGTCTTGATATTCTAATTCTTTCTAAGTAGGTGGGTTATATGAAAATCCAGAAAGAAAGTGCAGGTGAGGGGTAGTGATGCTGCTATCAGGGTTTCTTTGCTGTGACAGGGACTATGCTACTGGAAATGTGAAAGAAACCCTCCAGACAATTCTCAGTGCTCAACAGATACGGCTTAATTTTAGTCTCTCTGTATCCTTCTTCAGCTTGCAAGGAACAGGATCACTCATGTCTGCAGAAAAAAAAGGTGGCAGATTTGTCCTTTATCTGGTTTAATCTATTTTACTAAGTATGGCAAGCATTTCTTCAGAAAAAAAGACACAGAGTAATTGCTACTATTACTAGTATAATCCACCTTGTGTTTTTCTCTTCTTAGCGAATTCTTCACTCACTGCCTCTGTGCATCTACTTTCTGGGGCAGAAGCTGAGCGAACAGGGCATAGTACAGGGTGGTCAGCAATAGATGCATATAAAAGTGATCAAAGGCTAAAGTACACTGTGAATCTCTAAGCCTTTGTCACATATCAGGCCATGCCAAAACAGGAGAAACAAATGCAGAAATATTGTGTTTATTTTAAAGCTGTTTTCAAATTTCTCTCCCACTGTACAAAGCAAGTGAGACTGTGCAAAGTGCATTGAAAGAAACCACCACAGAAAATTATTAAATGAAAAAATAAAATCAGAATATGCCAGGTGGAATATGAAAGGAACACACATTTTGTACAATATCTTTTTAAAAGCATTTGCTCCTCTATGAAGCAGTTCACTGAACGGTTGAATTTTAGCCCCAGAAGGAAACACTAGAACTTTGGCCATTCCTTTGATTTAATAAATTACACTTTAACACCTGGAGCAGATCTTAGTTGGAAGACCACCAAAAGCATGTATTATTTTATTAAATAATATTTTAAAAAGGAGAAATTTCAAATGCCAACCCCAAGTTTAAAAAGTTATGCATTACCAACCATCTAATTCTATAGAAACACACAAAGTGAGGCAATTTGAAATAAAATCATCATGCTGTTAGAGTGCAGGTGAAGTTGGAGGCTGGGTCACGCCTGATGTGGGAGCCAGCAGCAGCTCTGCCCCACACAGCGCCCTGGGCTCCCCTCGCACCACTGCATGAGTGGCAGCGACCAGGCACCAAGGGATAAAGTGAAATAGATCTGCCTGGCGGCCATCAGAATGCGTGCTGGCACAACTGTGCACACTTGGGCAGCTTCACAGGAGTCCCACCAGTGGGAAGGGAGCCGGAATGACCTCTCTGCTACCCTTCGTTTCCTTCAGCTTTCAGAGAAGTTTGTACTCTTTCTCTCGTCTGACTCCATTTCCAGCAGTGGGTAAAGATTAAATAAATATCCAAGCTAAAGAACAAAAAGAGGTAATATAAAACCTTCCTTCAAAGTAAAATTACTTCCCTTTGCATAAACCCCATCATCTCTTTCCTGTGGGCAGGTGACCAGCACATCAAGCAATGAATAACCAAGAGAGCACATGTCTCCTCCCACCTCCTGAGCCCTCCTCACAGCCCACCACAGTCAGGACTACTGCCTGGTTTTATGTCCAGGATGGTGTGTGGCCTCAGGGCTGATTACCAAGGCTTCCCTCTGCACACAGTAGTTCTCCCAGTAATATATATATATATATATATATATATACATGCACGTGTATGTATATATATATTTGGAATCCATGCCCACCATAAAAATATTACCCAACTATAACATCTTGCACTTTGTGAGAGATTCAATTCCAGAGCAGAGTAACTTATTTACTTCTCTTAACTTGTATTTTAAGAATGTACTTAATTTCAGCATGTATAATTGGTTTTGTTTAATTCTTTAAACTACCTAAGGTACTTGCTGATACAAATGTATTCTACTAGTAAGTGTTTTTAATATCACATATGGAAGAAAACAGCATTTTTGTCACTCTTATTTGCCCTCCAGAAAAAAATCAAAACCCTGAAATCACACAAGTGAGTGGATCAATCTAGAGCTCAGCATATGCTAATAGAGGACCACTGGTATTCTGCCTCTCTGTGTTATAATTTTCCAGTTTGACCAGCAAACTGGAGTGCTCGGGTGGATCCAACAGGAAAACAGGGAACAAGCAGCCAACAGCAGCGCCTTCTCACTCCTTTTTAGCTTATGCTGCTGGTAGCATGAAGGGGCAGATTAACTTGCTTTTCCCAGTGCTTCCTCATTTGCTAGACTAACACAGACAGGTGGTATTGCTCAAGAAATACAGAGCTGGTGTCACCTTCAGAAGAGACAGTCAAACAAAAAAGCCTGCTGGTTTTGCCCATCGGGGTCTCCACTTCATGACAGTCTGTGCAGAATCGGGCCTTCCAAGTCAGTGCCGATTTGCCACAGAAATTCAAGATGTATATTTTTTTGCTCATCCTGAAGAAAACCTGCAGTCTGTGCAGGTCAGAATATATTTCTCCTGACATCACAGCAAATGAAAATAGCTTCACATATCACTGCTGGAAAGAGATTGCTGCTTCTCCATTCCCACACATTCTGCTCAATGAGATGACTAGATTACAATCCAGTATTCACAAAATCAGTGTTCTACCTCACAGAAATTTCAGCCACAAAGAATAAAGCCAACACTAAACAAATTTTAAATATAGCCTAGTTCTGAAACTTCATCTCCCATATGTGATTGGACCATTATTGAGATAAATCCATATGCCAGTAATAGGGGATACTGAACTGAAGCAGTCAGTAAAACCCTGTTCCAGAAACAGAGAGAGTTGTGTTGTGGTTTCCCCCACACACACACTTCCTTTGGAGGAATTAACTAACTTAGCAGTGCCAGGATGAAAGCCTTTGCAGAAAAATGATTTTGGAGGAAATGAAGACTTTTTCCAATCACATAATTTTCTTCAAGTGTCAGAGCCATACAATTCTTCAAACTTCCACCTTACAAACGGAAATTAAAAGTATGGTCCCAGTTGTCAAAACACACATTTACCATAAATAAATCCATTAGCCACTGCAAGGTTCTCTCTATATGAATTATACTGTCTTACGAGCAATTTTGGTGTGAGGCTACTGAACTGTAAAGCCTAGCTGTACATCTCTTCCCTGATACATAAAAAATGAATGCAACATCCTCTGCTGCAGAGAATGATAACCTTAGAGCAATGTGACCCATTTATTATTACAAAGCACTTGTGAAAGTATGCTTTCTTAATAAAAACTGCATCATCATTGGGCATCATCTATGTTGAATGAAACCAATCACATAGTGACTGCATCTACATAGGCAGACATACATGAAATGTATGCACAGATTTCCTGTGAAGAGTTAGCAATACAGTATTTATGTGCTTTTACATCAGCTATAGCATGCAGACAAATACCATTCACACACAAACACTGAGTATTCTGAAGATTTGGGTCTCTTCCCTTTGAAGGACAGACACAGGCCCCTGTCACCAGAAGTAAAAGAAGTGGTCTGGTTTGCACACATAAATCCTTCATCCTCTTTCCGGCAGAGCCCAGCCCACACACCTCAAGAATCATTTGAATCTAATCTCTCCTAAACTTGCAATAATATCTTGCATTTGACATGTGGCTTTTAATGCCTGTATTCGTTTTTAATAGCTTACAAGTTGTGGATCCTTCGCTTTCAGGGAGGGAGTGTGGGTTTCCCAGCAGAGATGCAGATAACTTCCAGAAACTTCCCATACACAAATTGCTTTCCTTAACTGCCATTCACAGAGCACTGCATGATCCCACAAGTGTGCAGACTACCTGTGAAAAATGACAGCTCTATATTCCTAAATTCTAGAATTTAGAAATATAAACTATACATAGGAAATACTGGAGAAAAGAGGCAGGAAGTATTGACATCTAACAGGAAAAAAAAAAAATATAAAATTATCTCTATAAATAGCTCAAATATAAGCAGTGATTCTTTTTTTTTAATGCAGTTTGCCAAAACTCAGTTCATTAAAAGAATTAGCATAGTTCTTTGTGCAACTATTGGATTCTGCCTGCCAGTAGTAACTTTCCAAGATATCTCCCCAAATTTTTCTAAAAATTAGCACAAATCTTCCCATTCTGTTTCCAGGGATATCTTTTACTTGGTTTCTGTTCTTACATATTGTGTCTCAAAGATGAGCTAAAGGAAGTTAAATGACCCCTTTAACACCTCATTATACAAACAATCCCTTCACAACATAACAAACAATGAGAGATTGATTTATATTGATATTTACAGACCAAAAAAAGGAACAGAAGCAATACATAAAAACACAGACATCAATAACAAGAGAGGAAAACATACACACTATTACTTAATATTATCAAAATACATGAGACCTTCAATTCAGTTTTAGCTTTTGAGGAGAAAGAAAAGCGCCTCTCCTATGGTCTGGAGCATTCTGCATCCTAGGTGTGAACCTTGATGCATTTTCCTGCGCTCTTGCAACACTAAGTGTCCACATTGTTCTTTGACTTTACCTCAAAGTTCTTGTGATGAATGCAAGTCAAATTACCTAAACTGAGTACAGATACTTAGACAGGTAAAACGCTGTGCTGAAAGTCAGTCATCAGCTACATACATCCTTCTGCTACCCCTTCAGATGAAAGTGGACATAAGTTCCCTTAATATAAGTTCCCTTGCTGAAACTTCTGTATTATGAATGTTTACTGAGGAACGTTATAATCTCAGTATTATGACTGAAGCATGAAATACTGCAGATAAAACTTAGTTCTGTCAACTATGCAAACGTTCTCTCCAAGTCTGCAAAAAGCACGCCTGCGCATTATACAAATCCTTTACAAAGCACTCTCATGCATTTTTAAAACCTTCTTACAGAAAAACTCAGTTCCTTTGCCCGAAACGGTAATGACCCAAGTTGTGCAGGTTCAAGTAAGTCTGATGTAACATGGCATTAATTTTCAAGCTCACCTGTTTAACAGTATGCAACTAAATCAACCAGACCAATGATGTGAAGTGCTAACTACTCACTTCACACACTATGGTACAGACAGGTCTGCTCAGCCAGCAAGAGGACATGATTAGAACTATAGCTTATTGCATTATCAGGTCTGTAAATCTTCCTGAAAATCCTGGCTGTTTGGTGGTGTAGTTTGACCTCGGGGACAGAATCTCACTCCCTTCCAAAAATATGAGTTACTACCACCCAAGGGAACGAAAGTCTCTCGTAACTGTTTAGTAATACTAGGCCTGGGGTGCACTCCTCAGCATTTCTCTCTACATCCATCAAAAAACAGGAATATAGTCAGCCACTAAATCACTGTACCTAAAATACCTGAAATGCTTTCCACTTGTTCTACTGGTCTGAGAAATACACATTGCCTCCTACCTGGCACAGAAATCAAGTTTGTAAATTAGTTTATATTAGCAGTGAATGTATACACAAAGCGGGGAAAAAAAAGGAGTATTGAAATGTAGTTTGTTTTAGCAAAACAAAGCTAATCCATCAGGAGAAAAACCCACACCCCTTACTTAACCAACTTCAGAAATGTGTAAATAGGATTTGCACATAAAGGACTTAAAATACACACATCTGTCTGTTACTAATGTGTAAGAGGTCACTTGAGCAATGTTTTTCACGTGAACTGCTGCAGGCTGTTGGTGACTTCCAAGGAATATGCAACAGGTAGCTAAGAAAAGCAAGCCTGCTGGCTGCAGGCTTACATTCCAAGTGATTGTCCTATAAATTCATGATCCATGCCACTGCAAAGCATTTAGAATTGCTCAAATCTGAACAAAGCCAACAACAACAACAAAATATTACCACCTAATTTAACATCAGTGCAGAAAATCAGAGATCATAACACACTGCAATGCTTTAATGGGCTTAAGATCTGGAAAAGCAGGAAAACCTAACCCCAAAACAACTCATTTGCTCGATGTTTGCAGCCAATCACAAGTATGGCTCTGTTAAAAGCCCCAGCATCAAGTTCTGGCTACTCAAGCTAGCAAAAGCTGAGTTAATTACAAGCACCTGTGTTCTCATTGATGAGCTGTGGCCAGAGTTTGGTGAAGCACAAGCACATGGGTGGAAGTGAACTTCTACTCTGCAGACTGGTTGAACAAGTCTAATGGCCTCTTATCTATGCCTGTCCTCCTATTACAGCCAATGTCTGCTTTGGTCCACTCCATCTACCCCAGTCTGGGTTCTGTCCATCTCCTGACCACATCTCGTTCCTGTCTTCCCATCCACTTCCTCAGCTGTCTGCATTTCTGATGCAGTGCCTCTTTGTTTCTCCTTCCAAACTGGAAGGATTTGATAGCACAGAGCAGGCAAACTTTCTTACCTACCACCTCTAAGATGAACAGGACAGCAGTCTGTGAAAGCTGGGAGGAAAAATGGGGGGAAAGAACCACCAAGTTCCTGCTAGTGTAGGCGGGAATATACTCTGACATGCCTCAGGCCCACATGGGCACCTCCCAGTTGGTCTACCAAGGCTACAAGGAGACAGACTGTTGATGCGGACAAAATCTTCAGCACATTTTAGCAAGTGAATACTAAGCACATGGAAAGTACATATTTTTCCCCCCACAGGTAATGAAGTAGCTAATCTCCCTCTTCTCTCTATTCCCACTGCTGCTAGAGGGACCACGAATGGCAGATGAGAATGTGTAAGTCAGAGGTGCTAGAGCTTCTCATTGAAATGTTTTCAATAACTTCCTAAAAGAGCAGGGAAAACAGTCTGTTTTCCCCCAACCCAATTTTCAGATTAAAAAAGTAAACTACTTCAGGCAAATTTCTCTCCAAGTTTGCAACTAAGAAAAAATGGCTTTGAAAATACAAGCAACTGAAAATGGGATTTTTTTTTTTTAAGAAGTACTACATGGCCTTTACGGAAGGCAGCCTTATCAGGATCTACATGCAAGGGCAACTGCTGCAACACACAACTTCTGAAGGGCAGTATCCAGATAGTCACAAAAACCCTGCGATAAACTGCAATAATATATACATTTGACTTTCTCATCTGTACGCAGAATACTAATCCATCTCCACTAGGACAACTGTAGAGACAACTATACTTAGAATTCTACCTTTTAAAGCAGAAACAGGCAAAACCAATCAAACAAAAAACCAACAACAACAAAATCCACACCCCACAAAACCCCCAACCAATTAAACCAAAGGCAAAAGGAAGGAAAAAAATCCTACCCAGAGTGAATTCTTGCAAAAATTCTGCCTATGTGCATTATAAAATTAATAGTATATGGATCTTATCCAGTAAAAAAAATTGTTTGATATTACACCAACAGAAGTTTTATACAACTGTAGGCATTTAGTTTTCTTTCTTCACAAGTGGAAAGACCCTCAGCTTAAAGATTTCCAGCTTAAATATGGAATCTTAAACCACATAAGAACTGTATATTTATTTTAAAAATGCATCATTGAAATAATATTATATAATCTATGAGTTTGTTTATGCTACATTCCTCTACAAAGCCCTGTGTATACAACCATAATTGCTTTTCACTTATTTGCCTCAGTTATCTTCCTGTGTTTACAAAGATCTAAGCTATACGTGAGCTCAAAAAAACTTCACTTACCTATTAAAAAAAAAGGCACATTCTAAAAATGGAAAAAAAAACGAAATGCATTACTTTGGTCAAAATTTTTACATATTCTACTGTTATCTGAAATGACCGTCACAATTTGCTCCTGCCATTAGCTTTACAGGCATGCTAGCAAGTCCAAATCTGTTCTGATAAACTCTTTATGTGACTTTACAACATATGTTCACCATGTGTTCACTATCCACAACAGATAAGTCACAGACTTGGGAAATAAATAATTTTGAAACCAGAAAGAAGGTGTTCTCAAGTAAGCACTAGTGAAACTTGACATATGGAACATGCTGTGTTAGAAACACCAATATTGCTAATACTGTTGTTTACCTGTTGTGCTAGCAGGTTGGATTCTAAACAATGAGGTAACTCTGAAATAAAATACCTGAGAAAGGGGGAAAACCAAACTAAAAACCCCAAACAAACAAACAACTCTCCACTGAATCCCTTATCATTAACTTGCCAAACAATTAATTAAATCACCTACAGTAATCAGCATTCAAACTACAAATTCATGAAAAATCCATTCAGAGAATTATGATTTACATGATCTTTACTAATTCTCTTATTACAAAGCAAATCTGGCATAAGTTGCTCCATCTATGATTTTTTTTCCTGGACTACTTGAATAAAAATTATCGTCATATTGCCCAGAGGTGGATTCGGATAGAAGGAAGATAAAACCATGTGCAAGTGTCTTCAGCTTGGACACAGCAGCTCACTTGAGTATTGCCCTACGTTTCATATGTAAGTCAAAGTACCACATTCCAAGAATGGTGACACTTTTTATGTGGGCCTTTCATAGTTATTTTACCTAGTTTATTATTCTACATGGAATTAAAACAAATATAAACACATCTGAGTAGCCTGGGAAAAAAATGCAATTACTGTACTATAAAGGTAAAGCAAAATCCTACTTTTCCTTGTTTTATCAGAGAGGCAAAAACAAAGTTTATAAGTTTTCAGAAGTAAATTAGGAAACAAAAGAAATATGACTACAAGTACTTTTTCTTCCCCTCTCACATGAAGGAGAGAGGTCACCTACCTGCTACAGGTCTACACCATGGCCAGCATGAAGTCTTCTTTGGACTAGATTGAGGTGATAAGATATTCTCCTCAGTCTTCTTTACACTTTGGATCACCACCTCATCCTTACAAGTAACCATATGGATATTTCCAACGACGCTTCCAATAATGTTCTGTCTAGTGCTCCATAACCTGCTCCCAAATTAACTACAGCAATGTACCACAAGTACCAGGCTTTCAGCTGGGGGCTGACCAGGGAACTGGCAGAGGATGAAGGCACAGTCACGCGAGGCAGACAGAGCTTTGCTGACATATGACCTTCTGCTTCCCCTGTCCCCTGTTTCCTCTGCCCCAATACCACACTGTGCCGTTTCACCTCTCACTAAAAAACAAACACCGTTTTTCTCCTAAGCAGGTAATTTTCCACCTAGCTGAGTACCGCAGACTGGCTCACCAGGCCAGCACGAGTGTAGGTATAAGACTGCAAAAGGGAGAGAAGAGGAGATATCTTTCAGAAAACTACTTAAAAGATAGTTAACACATTCTCACCACTGGCTTTATGTAGCATGAAATTTTACACTAAAAAGAGAAGAAGAGACAAGTTTGTAATTCCTGAGGAATCACTTCCTCAAGATACTTGGTATTGACATAAAAAAAAAACCAAACCAAAACACCACACCACAAACAACACATGTTTCTTGTATTCAAATATCCACAGTAACTATAAAGAAAGATGGTGTATGCCAACTTTCCAGAACTGCTCTCTGGCTGTCAGACACTGCCATACACTTTAGCACAGTAATGGGTGAGGGAGAGGTAAAGCTTTTAATGCCGCTAGTCAAAATCAGTTTTGACTTTGCTACTCTACATTCACAAATCTCCACTGTCCCCACCCACTGCTGGCATTTCCCACAACAAAAATGCTACTGAGAAGGGCAATAAACTCTAGAGTGAATATAAAGCTTTTTGTTTTGTTGTAAATGAAATTGAGGAGAAAAACAGATTTTTTTGTTGTTTTGTGTGATGTGGAATACATAGTACAATGTGTTAGAGAAAACAAGCCAACTGCTTGTCAACTTTTCACCCTAGTCAACTGCCCTGGGGTGAAAAAATGCAAAGCCAAATTCTCTCAGGTGAACTTTCAAAACTGCACCAATCCAGCCTTTAAATAATCTTTCAGCCTATAAACTAATTAGCACAAATAATTTGTCATCAAACTGGGGAAAAAAAAGAAAACAAACAAACAAAAAAGATAACACTGCAACCTCACCATGGTATCTACTTTTACTAGAATGCAAAAACTGCAAGCTCAGCCCAGAAATGTGCTGTAATAGAAGGACCTACAGATTATTTAGAACCATTACTTCATATCCAGTCATGGATTACATGCCAGAATGCTTCAGCCAATTTAGAGCTCAAACAATGTAGCCTCCTTTCAGTGACAGAAGTCTACAGTCTACTGTATGACTCCACTAATGTTTTCAAAGCTACATTACCTGCTTCAATTACAACTAAAAAGATGTATAATGAACAGAGATACTACTTGCCAAAAACATCGTTAAAATTTGGTTATTAAACATCAGTAGCAGCTTTCCGTATTCTGCCTCAGTTAAGCACTGGAATGTACTCCAGAGAAACCAGAACAGCCACCAGCTTTGGAGACAAAAATGAACAGCAGCAGAAATCACAGCTGAACTGTAACAATCTTTTTAGCAGTGTAAAGACAACCACTGCCAGCTGAGGTAGTGAGAATAACTTTCTCAAATACTAGACAGTCTTTAACCACAATATTCTGCATAAACAGAAGCAGTAGGAAATGCTACAGTTTCTCTTTTGGCTAAATGTTGGTCTGTCCTCCTTAATGTAAGGAAATAGTTTGAACTATTAAAAAATTTCAGTACTTCCCAGAACTCTTTCAGCATCTCATCTGCCATAACCACCTCCCTTCCTCCTTTAGATTAAACACAACAAATAAGTGCCAAAACATCACAGTGGAATAGATATGAGCTAAAGGATAGAGAGGCTGAAAATCTAGAAAATGGGTGCATATCAGCGGTTCTTAAACTTATCAGACTAGTACACCCCCTTTCACCATCAAAACTGATCATTGACCATAAATCCTTGCATCATAGATCCTTTCAGTGCAGTTTAAAAACCAGTGCGTATGTTATGGTTTATAGAAGCACACATACATAAGCACATTGGCTTCTTGTGATAACACCCAGGGCCACAGTAAGATAAAGGACCAATTCTCTGCTCATTACCTAGGTACACAATATCCAGGGACCTTCTGAACAGGCCCAAGATTTTCAGAAACAGTATAAAAAGAACTACAGCAGAAAAGCTACACTTTCACTGTGGTGCTTAACAGCTCTTTCTCCAAATCCAGAGATTAGAGGAGAATGAAGTGGAAGTGTTTTATTAAACCAGAAATGCTCCTGTGTGTCACGTAGCTCAAGCAATGTAGGGAGGAGACTGAAGTGTGAAGAACAGGGGAGGGGAAGAGGCACAACCCAACAGCCCCACCTCCAATCAGTTAAAAAGCAACTCTACCACCCTTCAATTGTTCAGAGATGAGAACATTATAGAATACTACAGAGCCCTATATGAAAACCTTACAGAAAGTGGCCTTGATAAAGAACAAATACAGGAAAGAAAATCCTTGAAATGGTAGTCTGTTTATTAACTTAGTTATTCTGAATGTCATAAATACAAACCTCGTTTCTACTTCATGTATGCCGGGTTGTGCAGTGACAGCAAGTAAAGAGCAGTTGACCATCTACCCCACCAACAGCACTGCAGCATCAGCCTTGGCAGTTACAGAAAAACAGAGAAAATGCCTATGGGTGGACACATGGCTCTCTTAGGTCAACTAAACATTAACGTATTCTTATCTTCTTGCCAATTGTAACTGTATGTGGTGGAAAACAAAATGAAGACAAAAGAGAGAAGTCTTGAAAGAAGGCAGCTCAACCCCTTCTTGTAAGCACAAAATTTCAGCAGCTGCTGTCTTTTTAACTACTACAAGTTTTAAATTATATTTTCTCTTAACCACTATAAAACTGAGTTTCAAGTATTCAAAAAACAAACAGAAGCAGACTATGATTACTTCTGAGCTACAAACATTGTGAAACTCAAGTGTGTGAGGGGGAAGCAAAAGAGTAATCAAAGTTATATGATTTTGTGACTCACCATCTTAAACAAACTAGGAAAATAAATGCTTCAAATCACTAAGACTCCCAGATTCCCACTGAACATGTGAGTACATTGCTTATCTGAACAGCCTGTGAGATCCCAGACTGGAAAACTCATTACAGGCTCATAACTTCAGTCTGAGATTGCACCTCACATTTCAATTCACGAAACAATACACTTGAAGGATTCCAGTCAGCAGTTCCTGGCTGTCAGACCTGTCCTTAAACCTCTGCTAATCCAAGCACATCCCTCACATGAATTATACATATTGGAGTAATATGCAACCAAATATCATATACACGCAAGCATTTAAGTAAAAATGAACCCTGACTCCTTTGCCACTTACAATCTTTCCTGGTTCAGTGTCTGTATTCAGGAACATGGCACTGACACCAGGTGTTACTTAGCTCAAGTAAAATGTATGTTACCAGGTGGTCATCTTTTCACTGATATTTTCCAGGTGTTTAACCTGAGATAAGGGTGAAGTTTCACAAGAGGATTAAGGTATTGAAAGATTTTGCTGCCCATAAGAGAGACAAACAAACAATGGATCTGATGCAGCTGAAAACTCACCCAGAAGAAAAGGAATAAATGTGCCTGTCCTCTCCACCTGCTCAGTGAACCATCTGACAGTGAAGGTATATGAACAAGGGGCAGCATTAGCAAAGGGAGGCAGCAAGAAAGTATGGCCACTGAGAAGAGCATGAAAGATGAGACTTCCCCAGTGGTGGCAGCTTAGGTTTACACCAGCTTAAGCCACTTGTGAAGCCTTAAGTTTTATGTCAATTTACTGTAAATTTAGGTTAACCTAAATGCAACCAATTGTCCTAACATGGTTACATGTTAATATTTCTGGCTTTGCGTTAGCAGAATGAGTCTTGGACATGTTTCAGGAAAAGTTGTTCTTTTTGAACTTGACAACACCCAGAACTTCACTGCAGGACTTTTAAATTGTGGCATTTGGTCAAGCTGCAGCTTAGTTTTTGCTGTGACTGGCTGTTCACCGTATGTCAAAATACAATTTGCCATTCTCCAGCTATAGGTCATAATAACTTAACCCACTATTTTTTCAAGGGACACTCTATAAGAGCATGTAAAGGTCATTAGAGGCTTGTCCTTGAAGCTTCTCTCGGTTCCTTTCAGTTTGCAAAGCTGAAACCTATTGTGCTGACTACGTGCAAAAGGAGGTCAACATAAAAACTCCTTGTCCTAAAGGACAGTAATCACACAGGAGCATCAAGCATAAGTTGGTATGAAAAGCACAAGAAAAATGGGAGAGGTTGTGCAATAAGAAAGACACAGAGATCCACCCTTACAGGGAGGGCAAAATGAAAAGGGTTACAGGATGACTCCTTCTATGATGCATATGAAAGAGAAGGAGCATTGTTGGCCTGGGATTAAATTCTGGTATCATCCCAGTTTTGCATTTACTACTGACTTTACCCCAGTGTGAGCAAGATCAGACATAGCTTATTAACTGAAGAGGTGCTTAATCCTGCTTAGTCATCAGGCACAAGTAAGGGCTGCAGTACTTGACCTCTTGTGCAAAATAAAAAGAAACATCTGAAAAAAACATCCTTCTTTTTCACCTCTGCAATGCTAGACAAATAGATGTTTCCTATAGTGTAACTGATGAACTCCTGAGCACCTGTGAAGTAAGTTAAATGGCAGTATTACATGAGAAAGAACATAAGAAGTGTGTCAGGTTTATGGACATACACACAGGTACACATTAAATACAGCAGGTGTAAGCTTTAAAAGACTACCCACAAGACTGACAGCATTCTTCAGCACCCTGTTTCATTAATGAAATTACCCATGAATCATTAAGACAGATTAAGAAGTTGACTTTTCACTCAGGATACCTTTTTCAACAAAAAGGAGAAATTGGGGGGGGGGGGGGGGGCGCGGAACACACACAACTAGTTTTCTGTGGTAAAATATGTGTCAAAAGTAAAACATATAACTGGATTTCTCCAGTTTTGAACATGTCATTCTGTCCCTGTACAAAGCAAGCTGAAAGGATTGGCCTGCCCATCTCCCTCCCCTCAAGTAGAAGGGCAATGTGACCATTAACTTCCATGAGGCACCGCAGCAGCCCAGAATGGATAAAAAGCAGTATTGGAAAATGCTGTATTTGCCAGCCATGTTTTCTCTAACTTTAAACTAATTCTGAATTGGCATAGTATGCTTCAGCAAGGGAACAGAAAAGATGATCCAATAGGTCATTTGACTTCCGTCACTAATTTCTGTGATCTAAATAACATTTTATTTGTATGGTGTTCAAAACTCAATTTCCCAAGGACTGGTTTTAGGGTTAGAAATGGTCAGTGTGACAGTAACTATCAAGCCCACAATGATGCTGAATAAGAAAAGTCTTGAAAATTGAGAAAAGTAGCTCCAGCCCTTTTACTTTTCTCTGTAGAGCTAAGATGCAAACAAACATGAATTAGAAGGTTGATATGGTAATTACAGATGTAGTGTTTCATTGGACAAAAAAATGACAAAAGATACACAATGAGAAGAGCGGTGTCAGGGATAAGAAACAGAGGTAATATAACTTGCAATATCAATTATATGTTTGGATATTTATTATATCATAAATAAGCATTATTTGTTCTTTATATATAATGTATGTGTATACACACACAATATCTCTGAACCACACACAATAACATGGATGCAGAGCCAGAAGACTCTTGCACTTAAAGGAGGAAACAAGGTGGCAGATTAGCTCACAAAGAACCAAAGAACTGAAATAATGTGTTGATATTTCCTGGAAGTAATCCAAAGATGAGCAGCAGAGTTTTGGATGGGCTGCAAATTTTCCCAATACTTCCTTTGAAAACCAAGCTGGTACAGCATTCTAAGAATCCAACTCAAAGGCAAGGAAAACAACTTTGGCTTTACCAGGTTGAAGTGGGAAGAACAAAAAAAGCAGTGGAAAAAAGGGGAAAAAAAAAAAGGTCCTCCCAGACATTCAAAACCAATTTTATTTTAAATGTTGTGCATGTTCCAATCAATGCCTGTGGAGTGGCAAATGTGTTCTGAAACCCACTGTTCTCAAGTAGAAGAGGCTGAAAGAGTTATAAATCCAAGTATTCCAAAATTCAGCAAGTGAAAACGTGGTCTACAACAAGACACAGATTCAATGTAGATCAGCAACTCATGAAATACAGCCAAGCCTATGCTCCTACAGTCCTTTTTGAAAAAAGGCTCCCATTGATATCTACTTGTTAGTTGACATAGAGCCCTAAACAGTGGAAACTGCATAATCCCTTTCATGAACTCAGGGAGTGAGGGTGTAAACTGTGGGGGAGGCAACAAGGAGCACTGTACAGACGGGAGAGTTTGTACTCCGTCAAATGAAGAAAATCAGAATGCATGTATTTAAATTATAATCGTCTTCTAAAGCTGTTTTTTTACCCAGTGTGTTGAAGGCCATCTCAGCACATGTGTCAGCACCACCTTCTGGGAGGGTTTGCTGGGTGGCTGCTGCCCTGACCCAGCACACATCTCCCTTCCCTTCCCAGCCTTTCTCAGTTTGGAGAGGAATACACCACACACTCATAGCATTTTCCTTTCATTTGACTTGATTAAAAAAAAATAATAATAATCAGAAACAGTATTTCTTGCTAGCCTCCTTGTATTTGTTGACATTTAATCCTGACTGCTTCACTTCCAAATTGCGCGGTTTAGTAATCTGAGGGAAGAATTTAATAATGATTTTGTGTGAAGAGTAAAGCAGTAACAGATTCAGACGATTGTTCCACTGTAAAACTCACAGCTGGAGTTTACCAGAGAATAAAGAAAAGGAGAAAAATCCCAAAATGTAATTAACTGTTTTCTTGTGTCGAAAGTAAATGCTGAATAGAGTTGAACTGTTTTGGTAAATACAAAGCATGATGTCAGTAAACTGTGGAACTTACCAAACTGATATGACTAGCAGAAATTAAGAACTTACTTTTCATACTTTAAAAATGAAAATACTTTTCAATTGCTTTAAAATGAGCAATTTCTCAGGTTTTCAGTATAACTTTCATGTACCCATTAATGTTTCCAGACATTAGACAAAAATCATAATTAACACTCTACAAGTGAAACAAAGCAAATAATGTTTCTAATTTTTTGCAACATTTGTGTACTTAAACCACTTGGTTGACGGAAATGGTTAGGTTTTTTGTAAAGTAATAGAATTTAAGATGAAAAGCATAGTGCACATCAAGTACATTTAAACAGCATGAAAACCATAGCACAAAAATTCAGTTACGACTAATTTCATAGCAAACTATCCCTTCATTAGGCTACTCTTAGCTCTTGGAGTGTCCCAACCTGAAACAAGCTAATAACAGTGCACCCTTACAAAGCTTTAACTGCAGTTCCTCCTTTTGTTACTTTGTTTCCATAACTTTCACATTATAGCATGGCTTTGTGTATCCATCCTAGATCTTCAAATGAAGGCCAACAAGCCAGCTACGTAACTAAAAATTCTGACGGTTAAGGCTTTAGCATGGGCTTTGGGAAGAAGGTGAAAGGACAACCCACGACTAGCAAAGGCCTAGAAGCACAGGAGCTGTTCTGGAGCTGGATATGTGCAGAGTGCACCACGGTGCTTCCCCAGAGCCTGAGCAACCAGTCCCTTTCCTGTATCTCGTGAAAATGACATGGTGTTTGAGGACAGTTTGGCTGACAAAAGATAGCCCCTGCTCATGGAGTGTGATTACAGACTCAGTTACTGCACTAGGAGCAGACCTAAGTCAAGGCAAAGTATTGTGGTGTGGGAGCACCATATCAAGTGTGTATTTAAAAGCCTCAGTCCCGCGGAACGGTGAGAGAAGGAAGAGAAATATGGTTGTGCCTTCCTGGTAACATCAGGAAAGCAACAAGATGTCAGTGAGGTTTTTCTGCTTCCTGTTTGCGAAGCACGGCCCCCCCTTCCCCCCCGCCGCTTTGTGTGGCTCCTGCTGGCGCTCCCTCCCTGAGCGGTTCCTGCGCGCCGGCCCCGCTCCCTCCTCTGCCCGCTGCCGCGGGTCCTGCGCGCCTCCCCGCCGCCAAGGAGGGAGTCCCACTCTCCCGTCTCCCGGGCGGTGGGGACTGCTCTCCGGACGGGAGGACGCAGGGAGGCGGCAGCCGCGCTCTGCTCCTTATCGGCGGGGCGGGAGGTGGAGGCTGCACTCATCGCTGAGCTTTTGTTTGCTGGTGGCGAAGCGATCGCCACCGCCTCGCCCTCCGTGACGGAGCGGGGCTACGGGGCAGACAAAGCGCCCGGTAGGACAGCGAGGGGCAGAGGGAAAGGGTGCTGCCCGCGGGGCTGCGCGGCATCGCGCAGAGGAGGAGCCGGCAGCACGACCAGGGCAGGCTCGGCGCGGCCCAAAATAAACAAATTGCTCCTCGCTTTCAGATGCGGGGGGCGAGGGGAAGAGCCACTGCCGGGACGGCCTCCTCCCCGCCGCTTTGTCACGGAGACCCCCCCACGCGGGGCCGGCGGCAGCTGCCGCCCTGCTGGACCCTCCCGCACCGCCGCGCCTCCTCGCGCAGCAGGGGAGGGAGAGAGGGAGGGACGTGCAAGGCTTGTAAACCACACGCTGCCATCGCACCTCCCCTCCCTCCCTCCTCCCCGCCGGTCTCCGCCGCCTATTGTGCGCCCGACAGACGGCGAAGACCCAGCTGCCCCGTGCCCGCCCCCGAGCGCCAGGCACCCCCGCCCCGTGCCGGGGCGGGGGGACACGTCAGGACACACACGCGTTCCCCCCGAGGCGAAGTCGCCCGCTTGCTCCCGCCGGCCCAGGCAAACAGCCCGAGCCGGCGGCGGCACCCACCAGAACGAGTGGCGGCCGCGACCTGCTATAAATAAGGCTCAGACGGAGAGCGGGGCCCGGCTCCCCCCCACCGCCTTTTATTATTCATCATCGGTGCAGCCTGGGAGTGGGAAACTCCGCTTCCTACTTGCCGCTGCGTTCCTACCGGCTCAGCCCCCGCCCCTTTTCCCCCCTCCGCTCCCCGCTAAGCTCCTTAAAACCCAAGGAAACTTTAGGAAGCGATTCAGCTCGAGATGCTGCTCGCGTGGGCAGCCTGGCTCCTGCACGCCGGGGCAGCCGAGGCGAGAAACCTGCCCAACTTTTCCTCCTGCCGTCACCCCAGCTTGCGGAGCCAACTTCCACCTTCCTCCGCGGCGGGATTTAAAAAGGCAGCCAGCAAAGGCGCACGGCCGCCTAGCCGCACGCCCCCCGCGCGGAAAGCCGTCGCAAAACACGCACGCACACAAAACCCTTCTCTGGCTTTCGGCAGCCCGCCCGGCACCGCTCCTTCCCTCTTCCTCCCCCCCCCCCCGGGCGGCTCTTCCCTTCTGAAAGAGACCGGGAAAAAAGTTTGTCCTCTGCCCCCGCCCCTACCCTGGAGAAGTTGCAGAAGCCACCCGGCAGCCCCCCGCTCGCCAACCTTACTCGCGGCCCTGCCACCTCTAAAGTTGAGCCGAGCCCCGTCCCCGGCGGAAAACAACGGTGGCGACCCCCAGCTCATCCCGGCGAGAGACTCGGAGCGGACAGCGACTCCCCCGGCCCGCATCCCCTTACCATGATCAGAGTGTGGTTCCTCTGCTCCGCCGCGGCAGGCTCGGCATCTTGCTGCTGTTTGCTCTGATGCTGCTGCTTGCTGCCGCCGGTGCCGGTGCCCGTTTTCTTGGCCCTCTGCTCCAGGGTCCGCTGGTAGAGGCTCACCGTGTCCCTGCGCTCCAGCTCCAGCTGCTCCGCCTGGGCTTGCTGGTACCTGCTCTCGCAGTTGACATGGTGCCGCCGGCAGCCCTCGATGCGCTGCCTCAGCCGCTCCACCACCGTGCTGTGCTTGGGAATGCCGCCGCCGCTGTTAGCATTATTGTTACCGGGAGCAGCGGCAGGAGGACCGTGGGGAGTGCTGTTAACCCCGATACCGGCACCGCCAGCCCCGCTGAGGCTGCTGTTCAGGTTATTGTTGATGCAGATACTGCTGCCATTCGCGGCGGCAGCGGGGGCTGCAAAATCCCCCATCCTCTTCCCCGTGCACACTATTTTGGAAGAACTTTTTATCCTACCCTTCACGCACACACAGTCTCCTCCGGGGTCCTGATGAGATACTTTTTAGAGAACCGGGGGGGGTGGGGGGGGAGGGGGCACCACCATGGATCAGGGAAACAGCGATCCCAAGCAAATGTTTCTCTTTCCCCACAGCCAATCCCTCTCGAGGAGCTCCAAAACATTAAAAAGAATGGGGGGGGGGGAGAGAGGGAGGGAAATAAAGAAAGTGCTAAAAGGTTATCACCAGCAACACAACCAACAAACACACACACAAAAAAGCACAACAAACTAAGCAGCAGCAATTCGGGTAGCAAACTCCAGGAGATATTCAGACCAGTTCCTTTCCTCCTTTTTCTTTTTTATAATCCATCATTTCAAAATAGGTTCCATGAGATTTCCGGAGATTTTGCCAAAAGTCTTCTCTCCCCATGTATAAAGAGAAACACACGCGCTCCTCCACAAGCACACACATATACATACACACACGTTCACACACACACATCCAAGCACAAGCACACGCTGGGCACACACGGCACACTCACTCGCACTCCCCGGCATCAAAAGACAGGCAAAGCCGCTTTCTTATTGTATTTTCCTTCTAGAAAAAAGTTTTGGTGTTTATGCCGCACCGCGTTCGCAAAGTACTTTGGCTGCTCAGTTGCATTTCGACAGGAACCTAAATAGCAAATCCTCGGGCTGGGGGAAGTAAACACATGAACAATCCGGGCCGAGCTGGAAAAAAAGTAGAGCTCTGAAGTCTTTGCAAAACGCCGAGCTGATACAGCCTAACGCTTTGCTCTGCTTTGCTTGCTGCTGCTCCTCCTGCCACCATCACAATGATCAAATGCTCTCCTCCTCCACCTCCACCTCCTCCTCCTCCATGCCAGCGGAGTGATATCAGGACAGGAGCGCTCAGTAAACACCGCAGCAGCAGCAGCAGCTCCTCCAGGCCGTGAGGCAGACCCGGGGACAAGGTGCAAAACCCGGCACGGACGTCGCCCAGCAGGAGCGGACATGGCGCTTCCCCCGCGGCGACCGCCGCTGCGCTGACAGCCGCCAGCGGCGCGGGGTGTCCGCAGGCGCGGGGCGGCGGCGGGCACGGCTGCGCGGAGCGGGGACAGCCACCTGCCGCCCCCGGGACGCCCCGCGCTGGCCTTCGCGGCCCTCCGCTGCGCGCTGGGGCTCCCCGTGCTGCGCCGCCCTCTGCGCGGGGGCAGGCGGCCGCCTTACCCGGCCGGGCGACGGGACGGCCGCGGTGCGCTGGGCCGGAGCTGGGTGCTGCGGCGTGGCGCGGCGGGCACCTGGGGGGCGAGGGGCAGCGCCTGTCCTGAGCCCCGGCTCTCGGGAAGCTCTGGGTCCGGTGCCGCCGGCCGCGGAGAGCCCGGAGCCCGCAGGCGAGCAGTCTGGGGCAGCGCTGCGCGCAGCGCGGAGGGGTCCCGCACCCGGCGGCAGGCTGCACCCCGCGCCGGAGCGGCGTGTGCCGCCGTTTCCATTCTGTGTAAACTGTTGCATAATGAATGCAAACAGAGCGGGGAGCCCTGTGCCTCCCAGACACGGGGCTGAACTTTCTATATTAAACAACAGCAGAAACATGACACGTTGGGCAGGAACGTTTTTCCAAGCGAACGGTGGCTGCCTCCAGATAGAGCACGGGTGATTAATGGATCAAGAATAACATCCCAGGAACCTCGCTTTACACCATTTTGCAGACAAAGCTATTGCTCACACACTTTTAATTGATTGTTATTTTCTAACTAGTAATATCAACTATTCACTTCCTTTTTAAAAAATATACCTATATAAAACAATTTTCTCAGAGAGATGCCCTTATTCTCTAACATGCAGCTGGAAATAAAGAAAATTGGGAACTCATACATTAGTCATGAGATCTGATTTAAACCATCATCATTTCTGCCATTGCAGATTAGCATAGGATACTATTTCTAAGCTGACAGTGGTAAAAAGCTGTCTTTGTCTTCTTTAGATGCTCAGCAGTATTAAATTTGGTTATAATTTTATTCCTATTGCAACAATTCCTGACTAAGTTGAGATGGAAAATCACAGCAGACAAACAAATTTCAATAATTAGTACTTTCCTTACATTGGGGCTAACAAGCATGTCTCCCCTCCCCCTTTAAAACGTTTCTTCTGTATTTTGTAGTTTGAGAACTAAAGTGAACCTTCTTACAGTTTTTCATGATCACCAGTTATTACTTCTAATGAAAAAAACAGGGCACAATTACAGTGGGGCTCAAAAGCAGCCTAAGAGCTAGGGGAAACTGCAAATCCTGCATAACTTACAGTAGCCCTGTTAAGCTGGAGCCAGGGGATGTTCTAAGTTCTTACAGTAACTATTCCTCTCCATCTGCCTCTACAAGACAACAGTATTATCTGGTCATATATGAATATATGTGAAAAGATTGAATGCAAGAAGTGAGGGGGGAGAGGGGGAAGGAGGAGAGGGATTTCTTGTTTGTTTTTTTGTTTTGAGTGTTTGTTTGTTTTCAATTTAAATGGAAAGTGTCAGTAGGCCAGAAACGCAGACAGCTGCGAATTAGGTTTAACTTCGGAAAAGTATTTTTTGGGTTCCTCTGCAGTGCCCCCTGCAGTCCGCCAGCTTTGCCGACCGACAGCCTTGCTCACAAGGATGTGCAGAGCCGAGGAGCACTGCAGTCCGCAAAAAGACACAAATGTTTCATATACCCACAGAGTCAGAATTACACGTTAAAGCAGTGGGGTTTTTATAGACTGCTTTTTGGTGCATTTTACAGAAGTTGTCTTCTGTTTTTTAAGTGCATGCTGCATTGTTATAGAATTCCAGCCGATTAAAAATTTTGGATTTTTTTCTCTTTCTCAGCTGTGATCTGCCAGGCTGCACAGCCCAGGGGTGATGATTTGAGTAACAAAGTTTCATACTAGTCAGCGCTTAGTGTTAGAAGTTTTGCAAACAGATCCATCACCTATTTTGTGGGGAAAAAACAAACAAACAAACAACAAACCAAACATCTGAATACATTCTAAAAATGGCTGAGGTTAAAGCTGAGCAAATGTGTCTGTCTAATCTATTTCCCCACTCATTTTAACAGCAAGAGTGATACTTGCATTATTCTATAGAATAATATTTTATAAAATAAAACACCATCCCCTACATCTAAAACAATCAATAGAATCAGCATTTCATTTAAAAAAAAGTCACTCATGCTGTTATTTTACAGCTGTCACCTAGCACCTAAGAGCTAACTCAAAATTTTCAACTGACAAGAGAGTTTTCTTTTAAAGACAACTATTGAATGGCAATTGTGAAATAGCATAATAGAGATAAGATTTCACAGTTCATTTTTGCATCACTTTTATTTTAAGGATACTTACACAAACGATTACCAGCTTCTGAAAAACAGTGGCCAAAGTGAGCTGTTCAGGGAAGTATTTAAATTCAGTTTCTGTGACAACTCTTCTGTTAAGCTAGAGAGTCTGGATAAATAAAAACAGGAAAAAACCCCTCAGATTGTAGCCTGGGCAATGCAAGAAATAGATTTCAGCATTGTTCTACTACTGATTATTGTAATTAAAACAGATGTTCTTCATAACCTTGACCAAACAACTCTGTTCTGTCATCAAACACAAGCACGGACTCACTCATGATAGATGTGTGCACCATGGACCATGTGTGCACCATTGACCATGGACTTATGCACAGTCACCTTCTTAAGTAGTAATTTACTTTGCATGCACAAATGTGTGTATTTGCTCTATAACTTCCCCCCCTACCCTGCACATCAGCTTTGGAAAACTATCTTAACAACTGGAATTCCAAAATAATCAAATGTATCAGAATTCTAAGTGATACAAAGTGAACTTGCTGATGTCAGCAGTTAAACACCAATGCCTACCGATATCAGCTGACAGGACACTAATTACCAGTTACAGGAGATGATTGCTTAGTAAAGGATCTATTCAGTGAGTTATGATTTTGAAAAATTATAAAGTACAGGCCTGATCTGTGAACAGATATGCAGTATGAAAATACAGCATACGTTCTCAAGATGATTATCATGACAGAGATCTGTCTGATTAGGAAGAATCTATTTTAATGCTAAGATATGAAAGAGCCCAGCTGGGAGAGGAATTTAGAGGAAGACACAGAAACATGACTGTTAAGCTGACAGCAAGTGCAGCCTAAGCATGTTCCAATGACAGCTTCTAAAAAAAAAATATTCATCTCAGCATTTAATCAATAGTGGTTTCAGAACAAGTACAGCCTTACAGATAATCTAGCTAGTCATATTAGTGGGAGGAGCTCCATAAATAATATAGAAAATATGCCTTTGCAGAGCAACACAGTGAAACCACTTCCCTTTTGTCGGCTGCACGAGGGGTTATCCAGTAGATGGACAACATTAAAAATATCACCATGAGGATAAACATGAATCCCATTCTATTAGAAACAAGACTTTAGTTCCTGGTACTGTCAGTCAGGTTGGAAACTGGAATTGTTGCGGCAGCAAGTTTCAAACCATCTTGGGCAACAAACAAATTAACCTTCAGAGTGGCTGCCTGGGTAGAAACCTTTCTGAAACCTCCTACTATAATTAAATGGTTTATGTCTAAATCGATTGATGACATGGTGACACAGGCATCTGCTGGAAGGCAAACCTGGAGTCAACCATGCAGTGTATTCACTGAATATAACTTTGAAAACTAGCTAACAGACACTTTTTGGGTCTGAAAGAAGCAGCTTTCTTACACAACAAAAAGGCTTTCAGGAGATTTCTGCTGAAGGTTCTCTTCCATACAGTGCTGTGTGACTGAGCAAATCAGATGTACTTCAGTTACTATAACACGCTATTTAAGTGCATGTTGCCTAATACGTCTGTAGTAAAAAAACAAACAAACAAACAAAAAATAGTAATAATAATAATAATAACAATAATAATAATAATGTCATTTGGAGAGTAGATAAAGCACAGCCATTTAGTTGAGGGTTGATTGAAACCAAGAAAACTCCATAACCTCCATGAATGTATTTGTGAAATCCAACTATAGCGTGGCAAAAATGCTCATGACAGCTGGGGTTGGCCACAAGCTACGGCTGTCACAATATCCAGAGTTGTAGAAATTCTTCAAGGGATGAACCAAGTCTGGAACAAACCAAGTTGCTCTAAATAGTTAAGGAAAAAGTCAGAGGCTGGAAATGAACAGAAGAACAAAACAATGAAGGGAGGAAAGGGAAGCAACAAAGAAAATCAGAAAGCTAGTTAAAACTGCAAAAGTCAGAGCTTTAAGACATTGCAGGAAGTGGAATGATCACTGTGTGTAAAAAAAAATACAAAACCAAAAGCACTCTCAAAACTATGCACTTTCCAGCCTATACATTTCAAGTTGGGGAATCCAACTGAGAATTTTTACAAAATCCTTCCAGTTGTGAACAACACTGAAAGCTCCAATTCAGCAAGGTATTGTAGCAGGACAGGCACATGGATTGAGACACACATATAGAGAGTTCAGACCCCAGGTCCATCTAGCACAGAGTATTCTGCTGAATCAGGGCTGGAAAAATATGGGGAAGGAATGCAAAATGTGTACTCATTCTCCCCTCTTCCAATTACAGATAGGTCACAACAAGAACATTAAAAAAAAGTGCATGCCATCAATTGGCATTGTTACACACACATTACCTTGCCAGATTAATGTAATGAAATACATGCTAGTTCAGGAAGCAGAATTCAGATTATTAGTTCCAATACGCTACGGTATGTCTTTCCGTTGTTTTGAAAATCTGGTTCTGGAGCAAATGGCTGTAGGAGATACCCATAGAGAGAGCTAGCAGGGAGCTTGAAGGAGGGAAAGGAAAATCATTGCTCGGGCACAGGTCCCATCTAAACCCTTGATCTGTCACGCTGATCTCAAGAGAATAACAAGGTTGGAATGAAGGAGGCAGGTGAGTGAAGAGGGTAGGAAGAGAAGAAAGGACATTAGGAAAAATCCCAGAAATATGCTTTTGGAAGTTCCTTGCAGCTTACACTTGAAGTATACAGGAAGGAACTTGAATTTCTTAAGCAATTCTTATACTGAGCAGCCCACTGCTTCTCAGTAAAGACTGCCCCATTTCCATTTAGCCTGAATTAACAGGCCAAGCGAAAAATCCCTCATCAATAAAATGCCAACTTTTGTGATGAGGAAGCACCTGGGGGATTTTTTTTTTCTCTCCAAGGTAATTGTTGTTTAGATGTCAGCCATTTACAGGAATTTCAGAGTGAACATGACCACTTCAAATTTTCTGAGCCAAAAGAGAGACTGAACTTATTAAAAACTATCATTCATCCTTCTTCATATAGGAGACTGATGATTGTTCTGAGATCCTTGTCATAACCCATCAAATTTAATATTCAAACAAGAATGTTTTAATAAGTTCTTAAATTACAGGGAAAGAGAAAATTTTCCACAGTCGTAACTTTTTGTAAGATACATATAAGTTCAGTCTTCAAGACAGAGAAATACTGTATCTTCCTCCCTGTGCCAGTGTGCTGACTGAAAACACCACTGTTTCTCTGAAACCTCTATAGGATATGATGTACAAATATACATGTATTTACAAACTTATTTTAAAAGTACATTACTGAGGTTGCAGTCTTGCAGTCAATGAGTTTAAAACCACCAAAATCAAAGTGCTTGCGCAATCTTTATTTGGCTTCCTTGCACAATCCACAGTATGAGGAAGTCTTCAAATGCACCCTTACACACTATTTTTCCACAGGATGTCTGCTTCATTCTGTACACAGAATTGTCAGTTCTCACCAGTGAACAGCTATTTTATGATTTGTTTTTTTTTTTCCTTTTGGTTCCACATATCACTTCGTGTCTATTTACTAATTCAAACTCTATTCACAGACACTCATTTCCTCAGAATGGCCATGCTATTGCTCCTGAGTGCCTCACATGTACCAATAAACTGATTTTCACAATTCACTGCAAGTGAAAGGACAGTGCTCTTACTCGTTAGAGACTAGAAACTGAAACAAAGAAACTAAGCTTAAAAGGTTTCACTAAAATGCCTCATTGAGCTGACTTTTAAACATACTTAAATAACTTCAGAGTACACTGTGTTTTATAAAAGCAGCCCACATCAAATTCAGTTGAACCTGTAGGTGCTTACCATTTCTGCCAGGCAGAACCCTCTTCTCAAGTCAGCTACCTGGAAAATGAGGAATGCAATCAGTGATCATCTGTAAGAAGTAGAGGTTACGTGAACTGAGTAGCATCACTTAAGACAGCTCAAACATTTCATCTCAAACACATATACTTCAGTAAATTACAGGCAAACCCAGAAATTAGACCTTGTTGAAAAAAAAATAAAATAGTACATGCTGTTTTCCATCTTTTTTTCTCCCACTTTTTCTGTAGACACACCTTTCAAATAGCCTTAGCTGAAGCAAAGTCAAAACATGCTGGATTTAGGAGCTACTGATCAGGAAAACTTTATCTGAAGCCAGAAAATGCTAAAGAAGTAAGACATTAAAATAACATGAAAATCCCTAATGGAATACAGAAAAGATCCCTGCTCATGCTTGGTCATATTAACCAAAACACAAAACGCAGTAACTACTTAGCTACATTAAAAACCAAGCCTGCATTCAAGCTATTTCCAGAGTCACTGAAGTTACTAGAAAGCATTCATCAGAAGCCTAGGACACATCCCATCTTAGTTCAGGCTTGCAGTTCACCAGTGGTTTACAGCAAACAACAGATGACTAGATTCCAGTTAGACAGGGAAAAAAAAAATCCTCTCATAGTACGAATAGTGACACTTTAAATAGATCACCTATGGAGGCTGTTAAGTCTCCACCATTGAAAGCTTTAGCAACAGGTTAGACAAATTAGTAAGGACACAAATATAATTGATTTTGCCATGGAACAGGGCAAGAGATTAGGCGACTTCTGAAGGTTCCTTCTGGTCTTAACCTTTTATAACATTGCAATTATTTAGGGAGCTTGAAAGTTATAAATGTATTTAAGTTGTTAATGATTTAATTTATTTAATTTTGATGTTGGTGTATAATGAGAAGGTAACATGTGTATGTAAGTGTTGGTTCAGACCCCAGGTCCATCTAGCACAGAGCTCTATCTCCCACAGTAACCATGGGAATGGACACTCAGGAACAATAAGAGCAGAGCAAGCACATCCTGCATCCCAGCCTTCAAACATTTTCAAGTTAGGTTATGTGATTGATCTAGTTAGTAGTCTCTACAGCATCTCCTCCAAGGTTTTGTTCAGTCTTTCCATGTATCTATATAAAGTCCTTGATCCAGAAAGTCATTTGAGGAGGAGTACCACAGGTCCACATAGCTTATCTGAAGAACCAGTTCCTCTGGTTGAGGATCCTTCTGAATGAAGCTCTTACTAAGTTCTTTCGATATCCCTTATGCTTGTATCAGAAGTGAAAAGCCAGTCCCACTCCACTTTTCTCCAGACATGTCAGTTCTTCAGACCTCTTCTTACATTCCCCCATGTCATTTTTTTTTTCTAAATGAAGATTCTTGGCCATCCAAAGGATGGCATTCCTTGCATGTTGTAATGGAAGTGATAGTATACCTCAGATCATTCTTGTAATCTTGCAATAATTTTCAGTTCTAGTATGTCTTGTCCAAGATAAATGGACCAGAACCACATGCAATATTCAGGTGTGTAAACCTTGGATTTTTACAGTAGCATATGGCTTGAACAGCAGCATAATGGTCCTTTCTGTTTTCTTCTCTATTTGCTTCTTAATAATTCCTCCCTTTTTTTTTTTTTAATTTTTTTTTTTCATTTCAGCTATTACTAAGCTGATATTTTCATGGAACTGACTACCATAACCCAAAGGTTTTGGTCTTGCAGACCTTTGGGCCAGTTTGTAAATTATCCAAAATGTGAAGATTAGACTATTCTTCCCCAAATGTATCACTTTACAATTATCTATACTGAATTGTACCCATTGTTTTATGATACTGTCAATCTTCTAAGAACTTCCTGCAACCTCAGCAGTCTCCCTTCTCCTTACTACCTTTCATAACCTCCTATCATCAGCAAAGCTTCATCTCCTCACCAATTGCTTCCCTTCTCATCATTTAAGACTATATTGAACAGTACAGTCCAAAGATAAGCACCATAGAGAATTTCACTAGTGATCTCCCTCCTGTGCAAGAACTGACCCTATACTTCAATCCAGTGATGGTCTACCCTCTGTTCACATCTCTCAAATCACATTCTCATCCATTCCAGCACCTTCCTTCTTATGCCAGTGATGTTCTTGTGTTGCTTCATTTTCCCAAAACACTTTGATCAAAAGTTCTGTCAAAAGTCTTTGGGAAATCCAAGTTGACTGTACCAGTCAGATAATCCTCATCTACATATCACTGACCCTTTCAAAGAACTCCAAGAGCTTTGTTAACTCTCACTGATTACATAATATTTATTCAGGTAAATACTAATTCTCTTTTTTATTGCAATATCTACTCACTCAGATGTCAAATTTTAGTTTGCTGGATACCCTTGGAACCTTTCTTAATGACTGACATCACATTTGACACCACCTGGTTTTCATGTACTAAACAATATTGGAGAGACAGGTTACATGATGCTATTAGTAGATATGTCATCTCTGAGTTCTCTTAGATTTTTGGGGTGGATCCTTCAGATCCTGGAGATTCATTTGTGTTCACCTACCTTTTGCATCATTACCTCTTCCAGACACTTCAATTTCAGAGACATTCTCTGTTGAGTTCCCTGAATGCCCAAAGTGGATCTAGAAGGACAATTTCCCTGATTTCTTCCACAGTGAACAAATGTTTCAGCTTCTCTCCTCTGACTTTGTCCTCCCTGAGAGTTCATTTTGTAGCCTTGTCATATTCAGGTTGCTCACAATGTTTTTTCCCTCCTGACGAGTTGGAAGAAAGATACTGAACTATTTTTGATTCTCTTAGCTAGTTAGGTCTCAGACTCATCTTTGGGCTGTTTAATAATAATTATAGTAGTATATATACTGATGTTTATGATACTTTCTTTTTTGTTTGGGTTTTATTTGTTTATTTGGGGCTGTGTGTGAGTTTCTTGCTTGACCTCTATTCCTCCCCAAAGGTATTGAACCCAGGAGAGTTATGATCATTCTTAAAGAGAAGTCCTAGTGTTCAGCAAGATATATATGCAAATATGGAAAAACATACATATGCATCTGTGTATATATATGCATTCATTATATAAAATTGTGCAAATTGCAATATAGGGCAGATACGGCTGGCAAACTAGGAGGGAACTGTGAAAGGATTTCTGGTTCTTCCCAGGTAGAACCAGACATGAGTGAGGGTTCATTTGGATCTCATCTCATTTCTGAGGTTGCCTGAAACATACACTGATAATAATTAGTATTTATTGCCTGTAGCTCTCAAACCTTCCCAAGTATCATTATCCATCTTTGCAGAGCAATTATGAGCCACAGAACAGTGAGGTGACAAAAGACAGTACCGGTGATTCTTCACTTCACTCTGTTACCTATTATGGTATCTCCTTTATTTTCTAGGAACCACTAACCTTGCAAACAACTGGGGGCATTGCTTATAAATAATGCTCTTTCAATTATAGTTGATCTTATGTGGTAGACATGCCCAGGAGGTGTTTACATCCTTATTTTCAGTGCCTCTTTTGTTTGCATACAGCAAACACTTGTATTATAAAGCATAACACAATTTTAATGCAATAGATATTCTAAGGCAGGGGTGTCAAACTCATAAGAGCAGTTACATTTATACAGTCCCAAAATGACATTTGGCCCTTTGAAGGCAACTGTGAAGGCTGATGTGGCCTCTGGTGAAAATGAGTTTGGCACCCCTGTTGTAAGGTAACTTGTTAGTTTCTTATGACTGGTTTGCATTTCATAGCTCAAGGTGGCATTCTGATTGCACAAGGTGACACAGACACAATATCCATGTTGTTGGGGCTTTGAGCTCATGGATGTTCCCATGATTCATGAGGTATATACCCTAGAAAAATCTAGTACTACAGACCAAGAATACCAAAGCATCATCTTTGCCTAAGTGCACAGTCTGTAAACACCCCATAAAATAGGAAATAAATAAGAACAGCATTTTAACTTTTCCATGTTGTAGCATCGAAACCTACGTGTATAGACTTTTTTGCCTAATTCTTGTCCTATGAGATGTATAGTCATTTCTATTACACCTCACCTTTCTGACTCCCATTTCTTCTATCAATCTATGCTACTCATCCAGAAACTCAGTAAAAAAGTGTCCTAGTTTTGCATGTCTCTCTCAAAGGGAGATAACCTGTTAGCACAATAATTTTGCATATCGGTCTATTTTGATCTAGGATCTCCACCATTTCTTCACAGTAAGTCACATGTTATCTCAAGCTGGAATAGGCAGGAGTTACTCCTTTTAACCCCATCAGACCAGTTTTCTCCCAAGCATAGATATGCAGATTGCCAGCTGGGGGAAAAAAAAATGTGGAGGGGGGTGTTCTTTGGTGGGGTTTCTTTGGTGTTTAATAGTATGACCCTTTTTCAATTTCCATGTCAGTGTCACACCATTCAGTTGCTGTATGGATGAGGTCCTTTATGTGCATAAGGGTATCTCAAGATCCATGAAAATTAATCAAGTTGAATATTGTATTTGTGAAAGCATCTCACTTTGTGCCGATAGAAGAAAGAAAAAGAAAAAAAAAAAGGAGACCTGAAGAGTATAGGGTATCATTCCATAAATAGCAAAGGTACTGAATGGGCAGATTAAATTATTATTCGTCTGTCCACATCACTTCGTTACTAAATGAACAGTCCATTAGAACGTATACAGGCTCTGTACACTTATTCATTTGTACATGGTTCTTCAATATATTTTTATAGCAGTGACACCAAGGAGCCAAAAAATGGATACACATTTTCCCCATTTTTCTGTCTCGTGACTCAGAAAGAGGACTGTCATCTCTCCCATGTTGCCTTGTACAGTAACTTAACTGGAATTTAATTTCCAAGATGCAGTAACAATAGAAGTTTGGTACTCTACCAATATTTAAAATTCCCTTACAGTCATCGCTAATTTACTGATTCTTCGCTCTGCTGAATCAGCATCACTGAAAGCAGTGTCTCCCCTTAATCACTGACAGAAAGCAGTGCCTCTGCAAGGGCAGAGTCAAAGAACAGGATTAGGCTAGACTGACAGTAGCTGTATCAACTCCTATACAATCGTTTCAAAATTATCTGAAATCACTAACCTTTCACTTCTGTAGCACGGGGTTCAATTCTGTGTTTAGCCATGCATGAAAATGAGTTCAGCAATCTTGGTTTAGCCTCCACAGAATCATTCATGTAATTTGCCATGACTGGCAGATTTTGCTGTGGAGAAAGAGTGAATATGAATTAGAAAATGAAAGTGAGTTTTTGTCAGGTTGAAAAATCAAACATCAATAAATCTGAATGTCAGAATCAGAGAGCAAATTCAGATTTGAAAGCTTGGACCTTTGTGCAACTCTCACATAGACAGAATAAAAAATGGAATAGAAGGCAGGATCTACAGTAAGCACATGGAGCAGTCACCGAAACAGTACTGTGACTGTGACTGCACACCAATGGACTACTCCTGACCTCTATTTCTCAAAATGCATGGTGTCTTCTTATCCACAGGAGGTGTTCCCAGCACTGCCCACTCAAGCGTAGCAGGCAGCTTTGTGTCTCAAACATGCCTGCACTTTGGGAAGGCTAGCAACCCTGCTTCACCCATCACCATGAAATCTTGGGTGCTGCTTAGAATCAAAATGTTAACAGTCTGTTTCTAGACAGTGAGGAAGACGGTGAGTCTCCTTTTTTCCATGTAGGAGAGCACTTCTCGAACAATAAGGAAATACAAATAAAAACTTGTGAGGACAGTGGATAGTCTTCTGACTCAGGCTGTACATACAATTGCTCTGTGACTTTTTCACCTTATTTATGATTTCTTTTTTTTCTTCTTCAGCATATATTGAACTTTTGATAGTTAAAATTCTTTGAAAGTAACCATACAATTTAGAAGTTTAAACAGAACTGAAAAAAGATGGTGTATTTTCTCTTGTGACCCTAACAAAGACACATCTTTGATTCAGATGATTCTTACATCACATAAACTTTCAAGAAAGAATGACATCTTTATATTTATTTACACAACATCTGTCACAAAAAAGATACGGATTATGACTGGAGCCCTCCACATTACTATAGACCTCACCTATATCTTTCACTCACTGCTCTGTCTAAACCAAAGAGCCAAGATGAAGAAAAAGATAGGTGAAACACTTTCTATAAGATTTAATTTGTTTAGCTTAATAAAAGCAGTAATGGCAGGTGCACAGCAGACATTAACAAAGAGGATGTCTAAAAGGCCCATCATCTCTGCAGCTCTTCAGATTATATTTAGCACTCCACAGTCACCATGTTATGGGGGGAATTTTACAAATAAATCTGTTAAATGTAACCATCTTTGTTACTCAGCAAGGAAACTGCTTCTCTTTCCATCTAAAACCTTGCATGAAATCCTGTCAGATTCACAGCTTAATTCAACCTAACTTCAATGTACAACAACTTTCTACCTTGCACAATGGTCATCTATATTTAAACCTGTAATGAAGATATTCTAAGCTGTGATTTGTTGTAGAAAGTTTTCAGTTGTAGAAATTTTTTAATTATTCTTTTCCCTCCTCTCAGATTTGTCTTCTGCCCCTAAGGCTACAGAGTTAGGCTGATATTAGTGTATTTTTTTCCTCTCTGGGTTCTTGGACAACACAGTCTGTTTTTGGGAAGAGATAGTGCCACCACCATCAGGAATGAAATGTGCTGTCATGCTCCTGTGTTGTAACAAACACTGTCTTTTAGTACACCTCTCATTTTCTCAATACTACTTCTAGAATTACTGTTTAACAACAAAAAAATAAACAAACTAAAAGAATGACTGCAAAATCTAATTTAACTATCCTTTGGCTAAAACAACGAGGTGCATTAGAACCTAATCCACTATAGTCTTATTTAAAAATGGGTGGCTGAAAGGTGCCGTAGGATTTATAAAAGGAAAGCAGATTGTCTCAGAGGCTGATGCCAAATAACTCATTGCCTGAGTTATCACTCTTCAATCAAAAAGTATATGAAGAAACTACATAAGTCATTTAGACAGCAATCATCATGGAGTTATGCTGGCCTCTCATGTCAGTGATGAAACAGCCAAATTCTCTGACAGTGGTGAGTTATTCCTTTTATCAGTAGCAGAGCTGCCAAAAGAATCATCAAGGCTATAGGCATGGAAAACATGAGGCCTCTCCAAATTGAAGTGATAAAAATACAATGGTTTTTATTACTTTATTTTAATCTTTATCATTTCAGTTTTGAAAAAAATTACAACCATGTCAACCATAGTCAGGCATCAATGTGATTAATTTAAACTCAGTATTAATTCCTTCAAGTAGGTTTTCTTCCAGAACATGGTCTTTGGGATTCTGTTCCCACCTCCCTCTGCCTCCAATCTCTCTTATAACTAAACATGTATCTTTCAGCCCTGACAAAGCCAGTATAAAATACTGGCTGTTTTATAACAAATTGTACTCCTGTCACTTTGGACATGGATTTTCTTTCTCTAGTTATAGTAATGACTTGGTATAGGAAGTTGATGATTTTTTGTTGCCCTTTAACTTGCTAGAGAGGTCACAGACAGCAGGTGAGTGTACAGGTGTTTAGAAATATTTCGCTGTTTGGCCTGATTGACCTTTAAAATCCTAAAGAAAGTAAAAATATGTTAATTCTCTAGTGTAGTTTTAAACACGTGTTCTAAAAACCTAGCAGGTACTGAAGAGAAGCAAGGTTTGTGGGCCTGATTTCAATTTGAGCAGAATTTCAGTTAATAATGTTGCACACATAAACCCCCTTTTAACAGTTCATAATATTAAACTGAAGACAGAATTGCTAAAGAACTTTGTTATTTTTTCTTCCTATTAAATCAGCTTTACAGACTTACAGCAGATGTCTTTAATAGACATTGTTATTAAAAAGAAGTATTACATAAAATAAATTCAGACCATTTCTTCCGTATTACTTACTTGCACCATTAAGAGCAGGCGTTCTCCTGTATCTCCAAATTATTACATTTATGCCTAATGCAAACAAACAAAAACTTATCTCCAGACACTATAAACACTATAAACCTCTGTCAGCATTCATATTATTCTTATATTTGAAAATCTGTCACTACTTACGTTTACAGTAACCCCCTATTTTTACAGTTGTAAAAGCTGGCCTTAAGAATGTATTCTAGTAGAAAAGTTTCAGCCAATACATATATATATACACATATATATATATATATATACACACACAGAGACGTATATTATTTTTATAAGTTGCAGAAAACATCCATCTACTTTTTAAGTTCTTGGGTGCCAAAAAGGTTTCGTAGTGTCAGATATTTTTCTGAGTTTCCAAAACTCAAAAATAAAGTCAGTTTTAAGTTAGTTTCTTGCAACATATTAGCTAATAAATATATACCTTTCCATTTTTACTGTTTGGGAAATGTTATTAAATAGAATATTTTTTTTCAAGGCAAAAAACCTACCACAGGTGATGTATCTGGGTCAAACAGCCAATAGTATTACATGCCTGAGCTAAGTACATGAAGTCACACTTATGCATCTCCCATCAAATAAGCCTTGTTGCTCTGATGTGAACATGCAGTTCTTATTTGCAACAATTAAGCTATTTATTCACCTAAGCAAACAGAGATTTCTTTCCTTCCTATCTACACAGGTAACCTGACTATATATAAACTGGGAGATGTCTAAGTTCTCCTGTGTTTCTAGGTCATGATCAAATCCTGACCTCATATTAATATCAGCCTTCTCCCTCTACAGCCTGATTTTCACAGAAATCTAATGCATGGTTCAGGAGGGAGGAGCAGCAAGTTCTTGGTCTGGATACATAAGAGACAGGATCTGGGACCACCTTAAGAAACATCTGGAGACACAACAGGCTTTGGAGTTAAGATTCTCTAGAGTAATTCTACTGAAAGCAATGAAGTTATTCTTACATATTTTTTAATATATATATATATAACATGTATTTTTAAACTGAGTGAATTAAAGTACACCTTGATCCATCAACAGTATATAATACCCTTTCTTACACATATATTGTATGACTGAGAGAAAGAGAAACAACAACATAAGAGTTAGGAACCACTTTTATTAAATCCACCACCCCATCACAGATCCCTAAATGCTCAATTCATAACTCTACACTCATCTCAACAAGAGACTTTTAAGGCTAAATATATTAAACACTATGAGGCATGCAACAACTTTTAACTAGAAAGACCATCGATGCATAGCTTTGTATATTTCCTTGATGCTGGAATACAAAAAGATGCCTGAAAGCACATCCAGAAATGTTTAGTACTTTGCCTTAAGGTCTGAAGACACTTTCACTAGCTTTGAAAAGCATCATGCTCTATGCATCTCAAGTACTGCATGAATTGCTCATGTAATACAGGTGCTTTAGAAGGTGGGTCACTGTTCATTGTGCAAATCCTTATAGAGATGTTCACAATGCCTTTAGGGTCATAACTTTTTCCAGCAGCGGGCTCTTATCTGGCCATTGAAAATAACAGTTTAAGGCAATCATTAAGGGTTGTGGGATGAAACTGGAGCAATTGAGTTTGTTTCATAGAATAGAATATTTCAGCTGGAAGTGATCTAAAAGTACTTTCTAGTCCAACTGCTGAACCACTTCAGGGCTGAGAAGAAGTTGAAGCATGTCATTAAAGCATTGTCCAAACATCTCTTAAACACTGTCAGTGGCATCAACCACCTCTCTAGGAAGCCTGTATAGATACAGGTATTTCACACAAGTAGCACCTTAGCTTTGTGGTTGAAGGATTACCGCCTCAGGGTGGTTATGACTATATGACAGTCATTGGTTTTAGTCAAGCTACTAGAATTTCAGACTTCAGAAAAATAGTCTTCATTCAATAGTAATAATTACTTATATTAAATTTTCGAGCTCTTTAAAAACTGGCAAGAAATTTTAAAGAAATTGAAAGCTATTTTCTGTATCCTCCTAATTCTGCTTTGGAAAAATATCAGTGAGAATTTATAAGTAAATTAGGGAATTAAAAAATAAAAGCTGCTCAAAAGCTATGATTGCCAATGAGGTATACTCAAATTCATACCATGAATTCTGGTACTCTTTCATGGTGTTAGATGCTGTTGAATGAAGAAACCTCACATTTTAAACAGCAAAACGTATCCAAGAAGCTTGTCCAAAGCATCCTAGTTTTAATGTAATCTACTGGTAGTAAAGCAGTCATAATAACCTTGAGTTGTCCCTGAGACTCAAGTCAGCTGTAGGTGCCTAGCTACATGTAGTATGCTCATACAGACACTCTAAAGGATGAGGCATGAAGCACAGAAATTGAAAGAACTGCTGATGTGATTAGGCAACACCTGAATTAATCAGACACCATGACATAAGATAATTCATCTGGATGGCCTCAAGAAGTGTCTGCATTTGAGAAACAGAGTAAAAGAAAAAACCCACCCACACACCGTTCTGCTGTACACCCCAATATAACCCAGCACAACAGACAAACTGGCTCACCTTTACATATTTTCTCTACAATGTTCCTTGGCTGCTTCATCTACTAAAGACATACATCACAGTTGCTGGGGGAAGGGCAAATTTTAGAAGGATGCAACCACAGGCCATGGAGTTGATGACTGACTCTGACATCTGAGAATAGCTCTAAGTAAGCTGCTGCTTTTCTATCAAGAGTGAGATCATTTTTTTCCCCTCTAGGTACACACATTTCATAGCAACATCTTCTGTTGCTATTTAGGATTCACTGGCCACTTCCATTACAAATGTTATTTTCCTGAGATTTATAACCAGAGCTTTTGTTATAATGTCCAGTGCCAGACAAAACTTGCCTCATTTAGTGTTTCATTGCAAAACCAGGACTACAGCCACCTTCACAGAAATTTGTACAATACTTTTGGCAAGCTTGAGACAACTATTAGGTGATATTAGAACAATACATAGCTTAAGGTCAAGAGTCAGTAAAAACTCTTAAAATTGATTTGACTCTTAAAAAAAAAAAAAGAAAGAATTCTCTGCATTCAAAGCAGGATCAGAACTGAATGGAGGGCTGAATCCAATGATTGAAACCAATGAAAACGTTTGTGTGAACCCCAGTGAAAATCAAAATAGCTGCATTTTGCACTGCTCTATTTATAACTCTATAATTTTAAATGGTAAGTCCAAAAATAGTCATTGCAATATGTCAGCTCGATGTAATTTTTCTTTCCAAGATACGTAAATCAGTGTAATTTTTTCTCTTCGTAGATACTAGCAAAATAAATAATAAATGGTTTTCCAGACAGTTTTAGAGAGGTTTTTGTTACTAAAGTTTTAGTCCTTTGTGGCAGGAGTTCCTGGCATGTGAATACGGCCTTTCCCCCATCTGACTTCATTTTGGATATACATCTATCTAGGGACTTTGAGAAATATGTAATGATTCAACAAGGCAGCTAGTTCAAGTGGGGGATAATTAGGCTTTCACCCTCCCCTTCACTCTGCCACCGTTTATACTTTCTCCATCTCCACTGAATCCTTAAAAGCCGCGGGTCTGCAGCCAAGCATTGCACGCTCCCCACAGCCAGCAACTTCCTCTGAAGCTGCAGTTTGTAATTACAACCAGCTGTGACGGGCTGCCGGGAGCAGCGCGAGCAGCACCTTCCTGCCCAGACAGTGACCCCCAGGCTCTGCGATGTGGACACCCCGAAGGAGGCTCCCACACCCTTGTAGTCAAAGTTAAGAGAGCGCAACGATCCCCTGCTTTCCTGTAACAAGAGAGACACAAGAAAGGCAGGGTATGATCATCTCCCTCCCTATTCTCTCCTTCCTCTAAATCCATTTGTTTGAAGGGAAGAAGCCTCTAACCATGTCCGCTGCCTCTGCGCTGTGTGACCCACCACCGTGCTGCACTGAGCAGCAGGACGCGCACCGTGCTCCCTCTCCCTGACTGCCAGCAGGCACTGCATGTGCTGCAGCAAGCTGCAGTATGAAGCCGTGGAACTGATCCTGACAGCAACCGGAGATGAAGCCTCTTTTTGTACGGCCCTTGCTGGCTCCTGTGAGCTTCAACTACAGTGCAGGATTTGATCTTTTAAAAGGCAGAATCCTTGCTACAAGTCATCAGAGTTCATGGTAAACTTAAATGGTATCCTGAGGTGTCTGATACTCAGGGATACCAGGTATATACAGGTGATGCAAATTACCAAACAATGTTTGCACTTACATAGCACTAAAATCACAAAACACGTGCTAACGAATGCTGTCTCTCTACACTGAAATCAAGCTAGAACCTTAATTTATACCTAGGGAAAGCAATACTAGATGCATTGAATATTTTGCTCAAAACAACAGAAAAATCTGTGATGGAGTTGGGGACAACAAAATTTGCATTCTTACCCTTACATCATATTAGGATTACAGAATTATAGCATTCAGAGGGGAAAAGTGTATTATATACAGAACTGTAGCCTCAACCTGTATAGACAAGTAGATATAGCTCATGTCAAAGAATCATATGCCAAATGAAATCACCCTGGGTTCATTCTTATGGGATGCTGAGCTCCACAAGGGTACAGGAGGAAGCTCTCATGAGGCTTCAGAAACAATAATTTCTGCAAAAGGAGAATACAAAGTGCCCCATAAACCCATGGCATATACAATCAGGGATCTTGAGCAGAGCATCAGTATTGGCTGCATCCATGTGCAATGGCCAATAACAGTAAATGAAAGTATCAGAAGTGCCCAAGTGATTTTGGAGCACAGCACAGAATCAGAATGGATTTCACACTCCGTGAGTATAAAAATGCAATAACAGGGTTTGGTATTTATATCCCTTCCTTCCTTCCTGGGTGGAGAAGGACAGTCAGAACAGCAAATGAAATTGTCATTCCAAAGTCATTGTGTTTTTGTGTGCATAATATGTAGCTGTATGGGAATCCTGTCAGGTTCACAGTTTGCACTTTCCACACAGGTGTAAACATGCCTCAGGTACTCCAGCTTTCATGCTGTCATTTTCTTTCGCACTAGCATTGCCTGTACAGCACACACATTGGCCTTTCTCTGCCTCCTACTGCACCATCAGAGGGCATTGCATCCTCCTTGCTTCTCAGGCCACAGATTTTACATTATATTGGCTTTGGCACTAAAATAGGCTTAAGAAATTACCCTCTGCTGTTTGCCTTGCCCACTCTGTTTATCCTGATTCATTTCACTGATCCCATTCCAGCTGATCCCATTAACACTGGCAAAAGAGGGAAGCAAGTAGTGGTAAATGGTGGTAAAAAGAGGGATGAACGAGCAATGAGCAGATGAACGGAGAAGAGAGTGGTAAATATCGAACCATCTTTGTTTATTAGAGAACGTGCAAGACAAAAATGTTCTCAAAGAGCTCAGTTATTGGTAAATCAACTCTACTCCCTTGAAACCCTCTCTCTATTATTCATATTCTACTTCACATGATTTCAAAGGGGCAACCAGAACACTTGGAGTGGTATCTCAGAGCCTTAGCGGACTGCCTACATTTCACTTCAGGCTAAGGAGACTGGGACAGGAAAGAAGAACTGAGGCATTAGAAAAGCATACCACAGTAGAGCATAAGGGTAGGAAGGGCTGTGCCCTTTCCACAGCAATGGGAAACAAACAAACAAACACAAATGAAACAAAAACCAAAATGCAAATAAACAAAAACAACAACAAAACAAAACCACAAACAAACAAGAGCTTGAGGTACACAAGATGCACACATAGAAACATGCCTGGATGAGAACTGGAGGAGAATATGCTCTGCCCGACACAAGAACCTGATTCTGACTGCTGTAAAGATGGTTGTAATTTACAAAAGTCGCACAGGTAGCACAGGGAAAAGTGCACAGATGAACTAGGCCACTTTGGTAGCATTTTGCATTCATTGTGACCTGGCATCAATGATGGCACAAGTGAAGTGGTGAAGTAGCAGGAGATGCCATAGAATCATAGAATGCTAGAGATTGGAAGGGACCTCGAAAGATCATCTAGTTCAATCCCCCTGCCAGAGCAGGAACACCTAGATGAGGCTACACAGGAACGTGTCCAGGCGGGTTTTGAACATCTCATGTAGGCATAAAGACACACAGCTGGAG
This sequence comes from Nesoenas mayeri, assembly GCF_963082525.1. Lineage (NCBI taxonomy): Eukaryota > Metazoa > Chordata > Aves > Columbiformes > Columbidae > Nesoenas > Nesoenas mayeri. The sequence goes on from NC_137540.1 coordinate 19,142,517, forward strand.
TGCCTGCTCTTTTATCTGCCTTTTCAATTTCTCATAACCTTCTGAAACTTAATTCCTTATTAGTCTTCCTTAAGATTAATCTGAATTTCCATTTTTCCACCTTCAAGGATGGGCTCACACACCTCAAAATTCTAATCTTGACTTCTCATTCTGAATGTTTTCTTGAGCAAGAGCAAGCTCAAACATTCTGATTTTGGGCAATTTGCAGCTCTCAGTGACTTACCTATAGGATTTGCTAAAGGAAAATTTTTAGGCTCCTAAGTATGAACAAGCTTAATATATGAACAAAAATGTTTAGGCGTGCAAACTCAGAGGGCGTTGTCATGTAATTACCACTCTGTTAGTGCCAGATTGGTACTTTTCCAATATTATCACAGAATCACAGAATAGTTGAGGTCAGGAGAGAACTCTGGAGATTACCCACTCCAAGCTTCCTACTCCGAGTTGACTGCTCAGAGATATGTTCATTTGGGTTTTTAATATCTCCAAGGATGGAGACTTGAGAACTTCTCCGGGCAACCTGTACCAGTGCTTGGTCACCCACACAGTGAAAGAGCCTTTTTAAAAAATGTTTAAATGGAGTTTCTTGGATTTCAATTTGAGCCCATTGCCTCTCATTCTGTCACTGGATACTACTGACAAGGGCCTCCATCAGATGTTCAGATAATTTATGCAGGAGAAGCCATGGTATAGGAAAAGGCCTACAAACACAAGCCTGAAACACAAATGGTCTTCACTTCAGTCTTGACACATAAAAATATGCCCCATTCCCATTTTGCTATCGATATAAGGAGAGTTGCAAATTGATTATCTAGCTGTTTCAGTCAGGCTTCTGTTTTTATCTGTTTTACTTGTATATTCTCTATGTCCCCCTACCCACTTGGTAATCATGGGGATTATCTGATAGCAACGAAGTTATTTTATGTTTACAAATATACCAACTCAGTTTCAGCTAAAAACTACTCCTGTTTTTATGTGTGCCTGTGAAACAAGAGTCCAACCGTGACTAAAGACAAACTGCAAAACTGACCAGTTAGCAACCTATCAGTCTGTAAACTATCTTTTGAGCACTTAGTGAAAGCAACAAAATCCTTTAATTTGTGAGTTTTGTTGTTGTTTTTTAGTTGGTTGTTTTGTTTCTAAAGTGTAACACAAACCAAGGAGTTTCTCATTTTTAGTGAAGGAATAATAGATATGATTCTAGCAAGATTTATACATGTACCAGCAAGTCTTTCCAGATAGTCTTGGAAAAATTGTCAACAATGTTGTCAGACTTCAGAAAAATAAAGAGTATCGTATTTCAACAAATGCAATTTGATCACTAAATCTGGCCTTCATGAAGTAGAAATGCAGCTGCAGGTTTAGGGCCTCTTACCCTTTCTCCCAAAAGCTTGATAGTAAAAAGCCTATAAAAGCTGTTGGAATCTTAAAAGTTTGCAACTTTCAAAACAGCCCTTATTTCCAATATCCCCACATTCCCTTTCCTCCCCAAGTCATTTCTGGAGAATATGTCCTAGTGGTGATCAGGACAAGGAAATTTGATTGAAAGCATGATTTTCATTCTTACTTTCAAATTCTATAGAACTGTCCACCAGATATTCACCTAAAATTTAGTCTTGGTTAACTATTTTCCTGTGTTAGCTTTAGCTGTCAAAAAAGTAAAACTACTACTGCAGTTTTGGCACAGCAGGGAAGGAAAGTTTGTGGTTGTATTTTTTTTTTTTAAACACTCATTTTGCATCATGAGCAGTTATTAACTTGCCCTGAAAACAGGATGTATTTGTGTGGTGTGGAAGACAGTTTCTAGCTAAATTTGCAGGCCTGGTAATTAGAGATAATATTTTATTTCTATCTGTACATCTTCAAAAGATAATAACCATAGTGCCCGATGACAGCATTTTTACAATTTTCCTTCAGAGAAAAATTGCAATTTCAGGCATGTTAATCATGAAAAAGTCACTCTCATAAAAGTCACTCTCAAGAAAATGAACAGAAGATGGAAGTACAACGAATATAGTAAAAATCCTTATTAGCCTACAGGTCTAAATAGAGGTAGTCTAAGACAGTGAAGACACAGGCTAAGCATGGATAGCTGTTCTGATTAAGGGACAAAGCATTAAGAAAGAACACAGCGTGTTAGAGATGTCAATATCAAAGAGTGACTGGAAGTACTTAGAATGGTTTGAGGTAATAAATCTTCAGCAAATGGAATGTACTTAAGAAAGGAGAAAATTAGGTCAAATCTCAGGAAAAGATTTCTAATGGTGAAGTACAGAAGGTTATGGAATATTTGCCTGAAGGAAGAGACACAAGACATATCCCTGGAGACTTTTAAAACTACACTGGAAAAAGCACTGAAGTATCCGGTACACAATAATCCTGCACTAGGACAGAGAAAGGCTAGATGATCTAGCTGGGCTTTTCCATCTCTGCTTTCTGTTATGCAGCGATAATTCCATTGCCCAGTTCTAGTTTCACATACAAAAATCCAGTATCAACTGTAAGCATCTCCTATTGAATGCAAATGCTGTAGAATAACCTTTTCACCCCAGCACAGAATGCACATGCTCTTCAGAAATGAAAACAGATCCCATGTTTCAAGTTCCTTTTATTTGAATATGCCTACACTATGATAAGAAAACATGTAAACTTGTGAACAGTCATTGTGTTTGTACTTATAGCAGGGATCAGATGTACTCAAACTGGATACTTACATTAAAATTTCCAAATTTTTGAACAGAAGTTGTGCAGATACTGTTTAATTGAGGTAGATTCTACAGGTACTGTTACAATGCTGCTCAGCATGAGGTAGAATGATAGAATGAACTTTCAAAGGCAGGCTTACACCTTTTTTACTTTGTGCCTCCCCCCTTAGCCCCCCAAGGTGATGCTGAGGGAACAAAGAAAAAAAAAAAAAGAAAAACAAACAAAAAAAAGGTGGTATATTTTACATGGAGTCCTCTGAAAATGTTATTCTTTCACTTAAAATAACCATTGCCTGGTCTTGATCTCAGGTTTGCAAGGAGCTATGGTTACCTGCCCTTCCAAAATCCACAAAGACACATGCTGCTCTTCAAAAGCTCTCGTTCTACCACAGTTGACCATGGGTGAGTAGCAAGGATTGGGCCAGCAGTCCCTCTAAACTTCAAGGATAGGTGAATTACATAAATGGTACTTTAAGTGAGTACAGGTTGTAGGACTGGATGAAGATGTATTAACAAAGAACATGCACAGAATGTATCAGCATTATCACTTCAGTTTGTACATGGAGTGTTCTTTTGAAGAGATTTCTCCTGATTGTTTTACCCTGGCTGCTTCATGCCATGGAGCAGTTTGAAGCTGCGTTATTTTCAAATGAAGCTAAACTGGAAGATTTAGTGTTCCAGCTACTACTGGACATTCGGTTCACTGATCCAGACCAGAACTAGTACAAAGCAAAGAACCCTGAAAAGCATATAGTATGGCCCTCAGCACCAGTTAGGTTCCCTGAACAGATTCACTCCCACTGCATCACACTACTTGCTAATGCAGACATAGCCATAACCCCTCTAGCAGCCCACTTCCCAAAACTCAGGGTCTGACTAACAAGGCTGTTAGGAAATTAATGGAGAACCTGGAGCAATACCATGCACAACAGAAGTCTAACTCATCAGTGTCTTCTGTCTCCTAGGTCAGGTTCTTTTGATATTTTCAGCACTTGCACTAACTCCAGTCGAAATCCTGCCGGATGGGTTTACACCCAGCATACCCATTCAATACATCGTGGAAAAGAATGCAGACCCTCCCAGCCTTTTCACCCTCAGATCACCAGCAGGCCCGTTCGTGCTAAACACGCCGCCTCCACCGCGGCACGGTGACTCGCCCCGGTCCCCACCGGCGCTCCAGCGAGCTCCGCGCTCCCTGCTGCCGCCGGCCGCGGAGCCTCCGTGGGAGGAGCCGCAGAGCCGAGGCCGGGCGGCGAAGCGCAGCTGCAGCCGCCGCCTCGGGAGGGAGCGCAGAGCGGCACAGAGCGCTGGGCGCAGACGGCCCGCTTCCACGGGACGAGCCCGACAGTCAGAGCTGCTCGGTACCGCCGCAACGCTTCAGCGGGACAGCCCGCACCGAGCCGCCCGAAGCTGCGCTCCGCGCCGCTGCCCTCGCACAGCCGCCGCTCCGGAAACTGCCTACGTTGTTGCCCCCGAACCAAAGCATCCTTTAGACATCCCGCGCGCCGCTGCCAAACGGCCGCGGTACCTCAAAGCGCTTCCAACCCCCCAGACACAAGAAGAAATAAAACTTGAGGGAACACACGCACGCCAAGAGCCACATCTAAACTGAGGAGTGGATTACACAGGATCGGGACGCGCTCCTTGCGTCCGCTGGCACTTCAGCATCGGCGGCTGCGCCAGCTCTTGCCGAGAAGAAGCCGGTTTATGGTCTAATTTAACACACAGTGCCACCGGCCTACAGCCATACGGGATTTTTTAAGGTGCCTGTAAAGGCGTTTATATTTCACATCCCAGCTTTGGAAACCTGCAATCTTATACGTGGATCAGCGAACTCCAGTGTGCTCACAGGTACAGCTATTGCCTGTCTGCTATAAACTCGAAGTTAAAACTCTCTTATCTTTCTATAGCAAGCTTTTGAGGTATGTTGCTAGTGCATTAAAGACATGATCTCCAAAACAGGAAGCATCGCACCTGTAACGTCAGGAAAGTTCTTTGTCACAGACTGTATTTTCTTTGCAGGGCAGGATAAGGCCTGGGAGGTAAAGTACCAGATCTGGACAATCATCTCCTAAAGTTTCCTGTAAGAGGGTCACAGTACTTAAATAGTGGCTTGTATAAGAGCTGCAAAATGTTCTTCACTTCCAATAGCTGCCCCGCCCTGGCAAACCCTGTGCCCCCAGCCGCAGCAAACAGAGACTTTCCCCCTCCATTCTCCTCAGACGCCAGCGGCTCTCCAACGGCAGCACGGACCCCAAACAGCCTAGGGTCGCCCCTTTCCCTCCGCTTAGCGCTACTCGCCGCCTCCCTGCGCAAAGCTGCAGCTGCCCGCCCGCAGCAGGAGGAGAGAGGCGGGCTCCGCCTGCCCGGCCGGACCCGTCCCCGGCAGCGCCCGAGCCTGCCGGCAGAGCTGCCTGCGGAGGCTGGCCCGGGGCCAGGCGGCCGCCGCCTCCTTCCCTTGCTGCCCTCTGTCCGCCCTGGGCTCCGCCAGCAGCCGCCGGTCCCTGCTGCAGGCCCACCACCTAGGGGCCGGCCGGCGGCACTGCGCGGCCGGGGCTCTGTGTGCGCCCGCCGAGGAGGCACGGCACGGCACGGCCCCGCCCCGCCCCGCCCGCAGCTGGTGCGGCGCACGGGGAGCAGCCGCAGGAGGGCAGCCCTTGCAGCCGAAGGGGAAGCGATTCGGACAGATTGGTAGAGGGAGGGCTGGTCTAGGAGCGAGCGCTGTGAAACTTCTCTCACTGAAACCGGTGTGGCATAGAATCATTTCGGTTGGAAGAGACCCACCCTTAGGATCGAGTCCAACCATAACCTAACTCTGGCACTAAAACAGGTCCCTAAGAATCCCACCTATACATCTTTTAAACACATCCGGGGATGGTGACTCAACTACTTGCCTGGGCAGCCTGTTCCGGGGACCTGACAACCCTTTCCAGGAAGAATTTTTTCTTAATACCCAGCCTAAACCTCCCCTGGCACAACCTGAGGCTATTTCCTCTTGTCCTATCACTTACTACTTGGGAGAAGAGACCAACACCCTCCATGCTACAACCTCCCTATAGACAGCGATAAGGTCTCATACACCATATATGGGAAGAGGATTAGCTTTACTATAAGACTTCATAAGAATGTTTTGAAGAGGATAAATGAAAAACATGAAGATAAAAAGAAATTCAGGTAAAATGCAATACATGTTTAGCACCCACTAGATGCTGCAAACAGTCCTTTTCTCCCTCTTGCAATTACACCAGTCCAGGAAAATAGAAGTCAAGCGTGTAATGCTGCCAGAGATAACCCTGACAATCACTGCACTCATCACATGAAGGGAGATTGAAATGTTTTGACTTACAGGGCCTTGCAAAAGAGAGAGAGAATTAAGGCTGCTCTTTGCACAGGTATCAACACCACAAAGTTCTGCTATGAGAACAAATGAATACAGTTAAACTGGACTTTAAAGCAAATATTTGAACCACTTGAGAACTGAGGCCCTGGAATGATGTTCCAATAAACAGCGTAGGCAAGAAGGATAACTTTACATTTGAAGAATTTATAAAAGTAATTATTTTATGGTGTTGTCAGTAGTAGTAATGGCTTGGATGGCCTTTCAGTTTTACGTCCCTGTTATTTCTATATATCCAGTCTAGAAAAGGACAAGACAGCGCAATTCTAACACAGCAAACCAAAGGTCTTTGGAGTGCTCTCCGCTGATGAAGAGGCACAGTGAAATAAGATGGGGAGAGCCCATACTCACACATGTAAGAAGTGTGAGGTGGGTGAACAGAGACCAGGCTCGGGCCCAAGTGGTAGGGTAGCCTTTCTGCAGAAAACCAGATCTCCACCATGGACAATCAAGGTGAATCAGCAGTGTCATTCTGTGGGGAAAAGTGCAAACATCATATTTGATGTGTCATAGGAAATTGCTCTGTGAGTCGACTGAAGAAACCCTCCTGCCTCATTTAGTACAATTAAGGCATCACCCATAAGTGCCGCCCCTTGTTTTTGGCACTGTATCTCAACAATGATGTCGATAACTGAAGAGCACAGCAGAGAGCAATGAGAATAATCAGAGGGTTAGAAAACATGACCTACAATGAAAGATCAAAAGAACTGTAACTGTTTATTCTCCAGACAAGAAAACTGAGGAGGAGTATGGTCACAGTTTTCAAAGGAAAGGAGTAATTTGTTCTTCATGCCCATGATAAACAAGAAGTAATAGATTTAAATTGCAGCAAACTTTTTAAATGATAAGCACAGAGAGATGTTGAAATGTTGCCTGGAGAGATTGTGGTTTATCTGTCACTAGAGAACAAGACTGACATAAACAGAGTGAAATTCTTAATGGGGATTAACTTTACAACTGCCAGAGATCCCTTGCATTTTTTACTTTCTTTTTTTTTTTTTTCCTTGAAGCACAATTAGGATTCAAAATAGAGAGATACTATTTCCTTTTTTTTTTTTTTCTTTTAACTGGCTTATTGCATGAATTGGAAAACTGCAAGTATTTTTGTATTCCAGCTCCTCATCAATAAAACAGAGGTACCAACACACAATTTATGAGGTTACCATGAGTCTGTAATGCATTATTGTGACTGTTGATGCTGGGAAAGGAGGTGCTATACCAATATAAGATATTTCCAGACCATCAGTTTCTTTTTCTTATTTGCATTGCTTTAAATACTGTGCTTTGTTTTTCATTCTTCTCAAAGAGTTTATAGGCTAGGTACACTGTGATCTAAACTAGCAACAGAAGTACAGATCCTCCCAAAGAGGAAAATACATAGAGTTCATGTAGTTTAATAGAACACTGAAGCTGAGAAATGCCTCTACATTTAAAAAAAACCAACACAACAACAAAAAGCAGCCCTAACCTTTACATTTCATACTACTACAAGGTTCTTTTATAATGTAAATTTCCCCAGAAGAAATTTTTAATTCAGAAGCAATGTTCCTTTCTGCTCACGCATCTTGAAGGGTCTCCTGAAAAAAAAGCTACCTCCTCAAAACAATTAGCGAACAAACAGCCAATACTAGCAGTGAATGTTTAGAATGTCCAAGTGAAGCTGAGCTGAAGTACCTTATTATTACTTCCCTTCCAAAATGCAACAATGGCTTATTTTCATGAGAACTTTAAAATATTCTTTGTTGTTAATAAGGTTTATATTTAAAGAAAAGCAATTGAGGTAAACATGGCATACTATATAATCTGTAAAGATAAATGCAGTCTAGATTCACCAAAAACAGTGTTCCCAAATTATTTTAATTTAAAAAAACAAAACAAAACAAAACTTAAGACACTTCTTTCTAATGATCTTATTATAAACATTCCTTTCTGCAGATTTCTGCAACAATATCCAAAATAAACCCTGTCCTTTCTTGCCATGCCACCGTCTTTCTCTCCTGCCGGCTCAGCAGCCATTCCTTTCTACAACCAACAGGCTCCAGAGCTCAGTTTCCCTGAGGTAACAGGATGGTGGCTATGACAGTGCAGTGGCAGCATCTGGGACAGAAACTGTGCATGGGGAAAGCAAGAGGGACAGTACTGGAGATGGAAATATGGCTATGGCACACGGCAATGGCCTATCAAAAATGCTGGAAAGTCCTCCTTAGCCCTCAGCTGGAGCTTAATCGTGTATTACAGCATTTTCAAGCGCAGTGCTGACATACATTTTTCCTGAGCACACATATACATATATCACTACAGAGACTGGGATTATTTGCACATACCTTGTTCCTCATGTATGCATCTACATTTAAATATTTAAGAACACGAGCTGGAAAAGTAACTTGAAAAATAATTTCCTTTTAGCATACCAGCTGCTGAGATGATTAAGTCACTAACACTTTGTAAGTTCTCCAGCTCTCAAGAGACCTATCGCATTTAGTATTATTTGTAGAAGTGCAAAATCCCTAATTCCTATCTAGCTTAAGTCAAAACCCATTGCAATCAACTCAATCTCTTAAAAAAAAAATATTATTACAAAGACATCACATTGGAACTGCCGCTACATTCCATTGCTCTTCTTTACAGCATTGCTTGTGAACTGATTACTTCCCATTTATTAAAAGTGAAGACAAGTATGCTTTTAAATGACATTTTGTAATATTTGTATTATTTTTACAACTAGAGTTCTATACATGTGTTGGATTACTTTGCACCCAAGTTTTTGCAAGAGATTACAGATGATATGTATAGATGCCAGTACAACACTACATGACAAAAACAGAATAGCATCTCCCAAAGACAACAGGATGTTTTGCCAAACGATGTGTTCAAATATTAGCAAAGATAATATGAAGACTACAGTTACCATGCAGCCTTTTTTGCCCTTGTTTAAATAGAGCAGTTCTGATGGCAGAGTTGTACAGCACAAAAAAAAAAAAAAGCTATTTTCCATTTCATTTCTGCTTCATTTGTTGCTGGAAATAGAAAACAGTAAGTGAAGCAAAGACTTTCAGGAAGAGAAAGGAATATGTCACAGTTAAGACATCTGAAGAATACCCTGGTAAAATGTATGCTACATTTATTCCTGCCCCAGTTTTTCCTTGTAGTTCTAGTTCCAATTGCCCGGGATCAATTTTGTAGGCACACTGTGTAACCACAGTTTTGGTGTAGCCAGTGGCACTTGTGCCTTCAACTTACTGAAGTGCTGTATATTAAGTACTCTAAAAAACCCAGATCTTATCTGCATTAGATCAGATGCTTGTGATTAATGGATTCTTCTAATATCTTAATGCCTGGCTTTGTCCTCCATAAAACAGTGTAAAACAGGCCTCCTTTAATTCACACATGGGAACCTTGCACAGCAACTGTGCCTGATAAGCAACCTCTCTAAAGTTCTATAATATAAACTCCTAAGCTTATAAAACACTCAGCCGTGATATGGACAGACACCTGTAAGGAAGACCTCAGACCACACACTGAACAAATAAATAGTCAAAAACCAAACAAACCATGAAAACAAACCAACCAATCCCAGTAAGTCTTTACAGCAAAATGAGCATATGGCTGTATCACAAATAAGCATTTCCATAACCCCACTGAATAGGTTAAATAGCCATAATAACATGGCAGAGAGTTCAGTGCTGGATTGTACAAACCCTCCAAGGAGGCTGGGAATATATTTAGGTCACACTAGATCAAAACTGAAACACTTACACCATTGTCAGTATTACCTATACCTTCCAGGCTACAGACTTGTATTTTGATACACAGATTTACTTCCATTTAACACTGTCCATGGTAGACACTGAGACAGACAAATAGGAAAAATCCCCACAAAACAACAACTCCCAAACAGAGTACAATGATAATAAAATTGTATACCACAATGAAAAATACAAAAAGGAGAAATAGGCTAAATATAAAATGTTAATTATGACACTCCTTAATTTTGAATATTTGACTTTTCAGTCAAAAGAGTGTTATCCCAAAATAGTTGTATGTGGATAGGATATGGACAGACATATTAATACATACAATTATTCTCATAAATGAGCGTCAATAGAAACAGTATGCTCAGTGTAGTGATTTTAAATATCTTTAAACAATAATTTAATTAGGCAGTGTCCTTGCATATTTATATTTTATTACAAAAATATTTTTACTTTGAACAATGAAATGATGGATTTATTGATGTTAACTATTTACTAAATATTCCTAATTCTCAAAGCTGAAAATTATTCAAAGGCAACTGATTGTTTTATTTGTCAGCTGCACATATTAAGGCAACAAGAGCCTTCTTGAAACAGGTTCTTAATCCTTATTAAGTTGAAGAGCTGGCAGTAAATATCACGCATAAGATAAGGCTATTGATATTAGAATATGTAACAGAGTTTCAAACCCTGTTGTCCCAAACTCGGTCACGAGTGAAGATATTCTGTCTAATTAGTGAAAAATGAAGACATGTGGAAGCATGAGGATGTAACAATGCAAGCACACTTTAAAAAAGGGCCCACATTTTAAGTGAGACTGTGGGATTTGAGGCAAGATACACACATATTAATCCTGATTCAATTCAGTTCCTGTTTTAGAAATGCTGTCTGTGCTTATGATGCTACAAACATTCAGATCCAATGAAATTAAAGAGAACGGATGGAAGCTACAGCATATCTAATGAACTAATAGAAGCCTTTGTTCCAATAGACCAAGGTACCATAATTTAAGAAAATTAACACTGTCTTTTTATTTACTTGCTATAACTTCAATAGCAGTGTAAGTGACAGTATTTATAGCATGCTATGAACAGCTCTGTTCAAATTTTGATAGAGTTTTGGGTTTCACTGGTTTCGTGTTTTTTGTGGTGGTGGGGGAAGTTGTGTTTGGATTTGTTTGTTTTTGATATAATAAAACATCTACAAAGAAGCTAACAAACAGTCCATCCAGCCCAGCATGCTGCACTTCCAATAGCAAACAGTAGAGTATGCATAGGAAGAATATCACTATGTATGATACTTGCCATGTTAGTAAACTGTTTGTAGCTCAGGGACTTCCTCAAGCCAAAGATAGAGGCTTAATAGTTCTGTCTTTCATGCTTCGAAAATGCATCCATTCACTTTTATGTGAACACTAAGCTTCCTCTTGTACTTTCTGAAGAATACAGCATAATAACGTAAAATAAGTTGTGCATAGCTTTCTGCCAAGTTTCAAGATTATCTGCGATGCAGAACAGAGGAACTTTCAAAGCAGGATTAGGTAAACTGCTTAATTGAGTTCAGATTCCTTAGGAAAGCTACTGGGGTTGTCTAAAACTGAGTAAAGTATTCATTAGAAGGAAAGGTGAAAAAGAATCTCTCATGATAACAGAAAAAATCCATCAGAATTAGCAAATTTTTATTAATTTCTGCAAATGACAGAAATGTCAATAACTTTGGATAGAAAGCAGATAAAAACAGTTGCAAAATCAGCTCTCTCACTTCTGAGAAGGCTAAAGGCATCCAATGGAAACACAACTGCTGTAACCCTCACTGCCCACCCCAAGACAAATTACTGGTTTTAGAGAAGACAAAGAAATTTTTAAGATGCATGATTCTATAATGTTTGTGCAAAACCAGAAATCAGAACTATACTTCCTTTTTAATACATCAAGGCTATTGCATACATTATCTAGTAGCATAGACTGATAGGAACATACTTGTAAAATGAAAGATTTGGCTCTAAGAATCTGACACCTACCTCGTATGCATTTCAGAGCATTTTTATATTGGAGTAGCTGTGCTGGGAGCCTTACAGAAACACATGATCATGAGCAAGCCATGTCTGGTCTTGTACTTCAGGCTTGAGAAGCCCGTACCTTAGCATGAGTAGCCTCAGTAATGATGGAGTGCCCCATGCCAGCCTGTGCTTTGCGCTAGCGGATAACAGAGATCACATTCCAGCCTGTCAAAGTTGGGGTTTTGTTTTGTTATCTCAAGAAACTCCATAAAGATGAGGTAAGAAGAGTTTATGAATATGATTTTGAAGGCAGATGTTCCATCTGGTTTTGACTTTCTATCTTGATCAAGGAGTTATAAGGCTGGAGAAAGGACAGTGCATAGGAAATGCTTCATTATGTAATAAATCGTTAACATGAGTTTCAGTACTTGTGAAGAGTGAAATGTCTGGGAAGACCTCCTTTTCATCCAGGAATTTTACAGACTGTCTTTAAAGTATACTAATATATATATAGACAGGAGAGAAGCTAGAAGGAACAGCCAAACTTTATTGATTGAATCTTTTAGCAATGCTGGGATAAATCCTGAAAAAGTGTCACTCTCCACGCTTATACCAGGTTGCACTTGTTAAGTGATAGCATTAGTAAAACAAATTCAAAACTACTGCAAATTCAGAAAAATGAACCAGAGGAACCTGTTTGATGAAACACATCGTTGCCCCCTTATCCTGGAACAAACTGTAATATAGTGCTTCATAAGGCCACTGCAAGAGCAACATGATTATACAAGTTGAATATTTCTTTAGAAAGACCAATTTCTCTGATACAAATACATATATATGAACTTATGATTGTCTGAATGTACCAGTAACAAAGAGCAATCATTCAGAAATCCTAGCCTGCCTTTTAATCAATCCTGTGCTCTATCAAGCTCTCTCTCTCGCCTCTCAGATAACCTACTCTTTACTGGTTTTCTCACTTTCTACTTCTGCAATAGTCACTCGCATCTCTAGTTCAATGCCTTAGACTCTACATTAAGAATCAAAGGGAAATATCTCATCTCTTGTGTCGGCTTTTTCACAGTTCTTCACCATGAAGATCATTCTACCACAGGTAACAGCCTCTAGTATTTCAATTCTCTTACTGTTAAAAGGAACTAATTCCATGAGGCCCAAGCAAAACATGGTTTTGCATGCCCAGTAATTTCATCTTTGACTGGCTGGGATATCAGACATGCTCCTCAGCTGGGTCACAAAACATCAGTTCTGAGAGTGACTTACCCCAGCAAGAAAAAAAATTCAATAATTGGCTTAAGGAATGATTTACCTAATTTTTATCAGAACGTTCTCACAACAAAAACACAGATTGATTTCCGTCTTGTCCAAGTCACTCTCAGGCTTTTTTTTTTTTTTCTTTTTTCCCTCTGCATTTTCTTTTCGCAAATCAAGTGATGATGTTTCTAGTTCATGCCTAATGTGGAGTGGCTGGGTTGGAACAAGAACATTTTGTTCTAATTCATTACTAGAAACTAAAATTGCAAATAATTCATTATTCTAGTATCATGGAAGTTTTTAACTGCACTAGAGACTAATTCTTGTCTCATTGTTCCTCCTTGCAAGGGACTAGGATATTTCCACTTCTGACAAGCAAGGAGGAAAAATGTCAACCATGCTTTTATCAGTAGTCACATGTTTCACGGAACGGCCACTTCCCTGCTCTCCTGCATGGAAAGATAACAAACCACTCACAACACCATCTACAGACACCAGCAGCATGATTTTGCTTATGCCTAGACTTAAGCACAGCAGCAACATCGCAATACTAATTTTTCCAGTCACGCAAGAGCATGTCCTGAGAACTTCCGAATCCAAAGTCCCCTTCACAGTGATACACTTCATCTCCTGCCTACAAACTTTCTTTCATATAGCTACTGGAGGAAAAGTTCTGTAGGTTTAATCACTGCTATAAATTTCAGGTAGTGCAAGTAATTTCTCCATGGAGAGTTTAGATCTCTCCTGCAGTCAGCTAGCAACATCATTTATGTCCTGTGTCAGCTGGTAAGTTCTGAAAGTGGGGTCCAACATCAAAAGGACTCTGAAACATAGGTGAGCTGAAAGAGTCACAAACTACCTTTTTAGTTCTGAAAAATGTTATATCATGCTGTTGACTCCTGGAATGGTTTCCCTTTTTCATCCAGCCTATGCAGTGGTTTTGAAATATGGGTAAGCTTACAGATAAACCTTCTGGAAAGGAGCCCTTTAAAAACCTGCAGACCTGTGTGTTTGGGGGGAGTTAGATCTGAAGAATTTCCCTCTTCCTGACCCCCCTTCCTCCAAGAAAATTCTTGTCTTGTTGTTTATGCCTAAGGTAGTTTCTCTGTTTACAGAATAACTGCCATTTCTTTTGCTTTAATTACAGATTTGTAGCCTTCAGGTTATCCTAAATCATCTGTGAGAGTATTGATTCTTCTTCAGAGGTGCGTAAGCACCAAAACACCTTTTACGTGTGAAAAGACTCTCTCTGGGTCTCTGTGAAGCTCTGAAGCATGGTCCAAGCATTCTATCAGCCACAAAAATATCCATATTTGCGCAGGCCACATCCTGCTGTGAAAGAATCTGTTTCCTTGTCCTTTAAAATTACTTGATTTTCAATAGTCCCCAGAGAATCTAATGCTGATAATTTTTACCACATAGGTGCAAAACCCAAGAAAGGGCCAACAGTGCAGTTAGATTATTCTGAGATATTTCTCCAGCTATTGCTTTCTCCAGCTAAAAGCTTTTGGTTTCTTTGAAACTGTTTAATTAGCCAGCCTGTACTCCACATACCCATTTTGTGCAGGAGCAGTATAATAGAACTTGTGTCTTTGTTATGTTGAGGTAAAACATCCCCATTTCTAAGCAGAAGGTCTCACACCATTCTATTCCACCGCATTTTACCATATAGTGTAGTGCTGAAATACACTAAACAGAACCTTGACTATCCCCTGATGAGTATTTTTCTATCAGCTGGCACTAGCTCTGGTAGTTCACACTTTGTGAATTCAGCCATCACAGTTATTTCTTGCAGAGCAGGAATATTTGGCAACTGAACATGATCACATTGCTGTTCAGACCCACATAAACTTCCACAGGTACGATCCCTTCAGGATTTTTCTCTTAAAATAAATATTTCTCTCACTATGAGGTCAGTATAACTTCTGAGTTTTGGGCTTTTACCTGTCAGATAAGGTAAAAGCCTCCTCACCCAAGCAATCAAAACATCTGCCATGGGCAGCCCCATATATTTAAGAATTCTCCTTCTCCCCTTCTTTCCTCCATCCTCCAATTATCAACATTTTTTTTCCTGCTTCACTGCATTTTTTCACATTGCTGCAATTTCCCACTTTAAAGAACAAATTTCTCTATCTCTGTGATTTTCAGAACTGCCATGCATCAGATTAAACTCTGTTACCATCTTTCCCTACAGCTGTACTTACAGGGGTGACAGCAGTGTAATTCCATCTCCTGCAGCAGCAGCTCCTACTTCACCTGGTTCCAGTCCATGGAGAACATGCCAGCCCCCCTGGGGTGGTGTGGCCATCCCATCAGTGACCTCAGCCAAGGACAGCTCAAGTATTATATTAGGCCTTTCAAGCTGTGCTCAGCAAAGCACACTTGCACACCCAGTCCCCTGAGAAGATATGCACTGAAGGAGATATACTGGCTGTGGGCCTGATCCCAGAATACACAGAACTTATCATATAAATGCTTACAGCAAAGGAGACTCTCAGTGCTTTGTTAAATTGGATCCAGAGTAGCAAAACTTTTCATTCCAAGTGCATTTTCATATACAAATACATGCTGCACTCTGCAGCCCTTTCAAAGGTTTCTCTAATACTGTGTTTGGGTTCTCATGTTCTTAAATACAGTTTTCCTTAATTTCAGTATAAAGATTTTGAGAATCCTTCTTCTGGCTTTAGAGAGGATATTACATAATTTTTTCAAGTTTAAAGAACTACACTGTTCGGAAAATGTAGCTCTCCATATTCCAAAATTACAAGGATAAGTGAAGTTATATCACGTGAATTATGAAGTGATAATGTCTTTAGTTCTGCCCCAATCAGAAGTGTAACTGTTTAAGGCTTGTAATAATCACGTTCAAACATATTCAGATTATAATTACTTTTCTTCTGATAATGATAGCCTGTCTGATTGGATGATTACCTATTTGACTTTGTTAAGTCTCGAAGGTCAAAGAAGATAATTACAGACATCTGTTTTCCAAGAAAAATAAACTCTTGGAAAATAATATTTAAAGTGACATCTGCAAATAAGCATTATAGATGCATGCTGTTCATGTGAAATTCACAGGCAGGCAAATAAAATAACAAAAGCAAATCGTAAAGTTACCAAGTTACCACACTTTTTTGCAAATGTGCAAGTTTTCTTTTGTTACATAAATAAGCATAAATAATTTCAGTCTGATCAGAATATATTTAAGTAGACGTTAAGAATTAAAAAAATGAAATAAAAGTAATGCATTTTCTATCCATGTTTAAGCTATTCTCATAGGCATATTTTGTTTGAAAAGAAAATTGTTTGTTTAGTCAAACAGGGTAGGTTATGTACCCTACCAGTCATTTTTTTCTAAGGAAATAAGAGGAATATTGTTCAGAGAAAATAAGCATTTCAGTGTCCTAGCATACAGTGATCAGAATGAACTCAGTTCTTTGATTTGAGCCATCATGCTCTCCAGTGGCCAAAGGTGCACAGATCAACAGTTAAACCAAGGCTATGGACTACTGAAGCATTAATAATGGGTAAACAAACAAATCTAGAGAAAGAGTCAGACACATTTGTCTCCAGAAGAAGAGGCAGGAAAAGAGCCATAGGACCAAAGACAAATTTTCTACAAAGTACATGTTCTTCACTCAGAGACATGCTTTTCCTCTGTCTTGTACCCTCTACAGCAGGTTTCTCTTCAATCAAGTGAGCACAAAAATGCTGTCAAACCAAAATTCTCTGCTCAAACTAACAGAAACTTGTACATTCTTCACCCATTTTTTCTGCACCAACAAAATCCTGTAGTTTAAATAGCTCTTCTCCTCAGCAGTCACTCAAATAAAATAGACACTTTGACAGAAACTTCTTCACTGCTCTCCTTACTCATCTGCCTCTACAGAATGTAGGTTTGGTGTTGGTGGTTGGTTGCTTTTTCGTTTGAGGGTAAGCAATTATACTTAAGAACTTTCTGTTTGCTCTCCAGTGATGATGACCTAATTGTGTAGTTCAAAAAATATCAAAAAGCATCATAACCTATTAAAGCCAACAGTTGACAAGAGACACATCCTTCTTTTGTTCTTTGTAATACCAAGCCATATCAAGATCAAGTACAATATAATTATTTTAAATATTCTGTTAAATTGGTACACACTTATGTTGATCTGTGAACTTCCCAGTTTTGGGAAAATCCACCTTGAGGTAAAACACCTAAATTCTTCTGCTTAGAATATGGGAAGAGAAAAGACATCAAGATACTATTACTTATCTTCCAAAGCAGTCTCCAGAGGAAGGCTGAAATAAAATTAGAATCACCATATCTTGAACAACACAGCTGTTTGGGTTGCATGATTACAAGATTAGGATCTTGTAAAGCATAGAAACATCCATTCTAAAAGAGATCATAGTGAGAAAGAAAAAAAGATTATGCAACAGAATGAGGAATAACACAAATTCTTGGATGATGAAAACATGCTGATGAGCATTGTGTCTTACTCAAGAAGGATTGCAGAGGATAATTAGGAAAGTCATTGGCAATGCCAGATTCATGATGTAGGCAGCTGGCCCACATCTTCAGAAAAGTACCTAGATGTGTTTATATTCTGTACTTTGAAATATTAAATTAAAATATATTCCCAAAAAGAATAACCATACAGTTCAATTTGAAGTACCAAAATGTCATAATCTAGAGATAAGCAAGTAGAAAATATGGGGAAGTAGCTGGCTTTTTCTACATTTCTTGAAAATCCGAAGATCCGAAGAAACTCCTGACAGTCAAACAATAATGGACAGATCCTTTTCAAGTAAAGTCTATTGTGCTTTGGTCCTCAAAATTATTATAGACACCTATCTTTTAAAACAAATTTTGCTATCTATTGTCAAGGAATTGAGATGCTGAAGAAAAGTGTACTCAATGTTCATTAGCATATGATAATAAAACTTACATATTGTCTTGAAATTTGGAAGATTTTTTTTTTTTACAGAAATGCAAATGAGCATTTGATAAGTTCTGAAACAGGAAAACCAACCAAACATTAAATGATAACAGAGAAGACTAACAGGATTGATTAAGACCAACTAGAATTGGTATTGTACAAATCATACAAATACAATAACAAGCAACTCTCCAGAGAAGGACTAACAGTCTAAACAGATGAACCAGGTAGATGATGGGAGAAAAGATACTCCTGAACGACAGAGAGGGAAAAGAGCACAAGACCCATTAATTATTACCTTGCCCAAACTTATACTAGACATTTTTATGAGGGACACAGTTTGAATTTATGGCCCCTGATTTCCAAATCTCTCAATCTCTAGGAAGCATTCCTCTTTTCCTACTTTGACAATAGCACAGATTAAAAGGACACACAATCATTTGCCACCACAACTCTAATATAGCAACACAAAGACCTGTAACAAAATCAGCAGTAGGCTAACGCTACAGTTTATGTCAGCAGAGGTATTGGTGTTAAAATACAAAACATCTTTGCATGAAGTAACACTTCTCACTCTATTTGCCTGAGGCTTCAGGGTGCACGCTTTATTTTCTGATGCAAGCACTGCCCCTAAGTCAAGTGGGATACAATTGAAAGGACAGGGCAGAAGAACTGATTCCTCATGAAGTTTGCCACTTGCCCAGGATCCAGATCTTTCATTCATCTCCACTCAACAGCACAGTCTTCAGGCTTCTTTTATTCTGTTGCCTACACAAAACAGGAAAACTGAAAAAGAAAAACATAACTCCACATATTGCTATGCGAACCAGAACTATTGTTAAGAAGTTAACGTTCACCACCTGAGAGAAGAGGTCCTGCTCCTCTCCCAAAACTTCTTTGCCACAAAAGATAAGAGACTGCGGCACTTCACCAGTTTCTTCTGAAATTAACAGAACTAATTCAAAGGCAGGCTGAAAATACAGAGACTTTGAAGAGAAGCACAGGATGTCTTAAGTCTTCCTCTTCACCCAAAACACTTCTTAAAGCAAATAATTATATTTTTACATAATTAGTCTTATTACTGTTATGCCAAACGGTGCAAGACAAATAAAACCCATTCATCTGGCATGCCTATTTTTACAGAAGGTAATGGTTGTGACAATGTACCCCTGAATGCAGGAACACAAAAAACCAAGAAGGATTTCATTCAGTGCAAGAATGTCCATCTCTGGAAACAGACTTTGAGCTGGGCTGTCATCTCAGAGATAGAAAAGGAGTTATTCTGTAATCAAACTGTATTTTTAGAGGACAGACCATGCAGTGGAAGGGAGACCCCTGAACCTGATTTGACGCTTCCTGGCAAAAGAAACAAATACTATAGGCACAAGAAAGAATAACTAAGTTCAAACTGGATTTTCAAAAGTGCTTAATGTTGGTCCAACCTATGTTTTAACACAGGGACAATACTATATAGTCAGTAAGAACACTCACATTTTTGTACTATATTTCTGCAGGTAAATAATTGTGCCCAAACAATACACAGTAAGTATTTTAACTGGTAATAAACCAACACATATTTACAATATACATGTGGGAAAGTTTTGATTTGCTTTAGGTAAAAGGAACAGCTTTCTGGTAATGAATAACAAAAGGCAAATCTTTGTTCCTGAGCTAGATGCCCATTGCAGTAACTTCAAGGAGGAAGACATAATTCAAGTACATTTGTAATTGCTATTCCTATTGAAATATGAGGCCCAGGTATAAAATGATCCCAAGATAACAAAGGAGTTAAATGTTATTCAAGTCTCTCAAGTAGTGTTGAAACTATGGGCAAAATTAACTTGCCACTCAAGGAGCAATGGATAATATTAACCAAACAAACATTATTTCACCTGATGAATGTTTAATTTTTTTCTTCCATAAACTACCTAGGCAAAGTATAGGATCCTGAAATTCTTGAAGATAATTCAGCAGAGCACATTCTTCCACTGTAACACAACTGACAGGGAAGAAATCTTTATTTCTCTAATGATGGCAGAAGAACTTATCTGCCTTATTGGATTGTGAAATCTTAACCAGATAATGTTAACAGAGAAGAGGTATCACATAACCTGTAAACTTACAGGTCAGGTTAGATGACTTTTTAGCATCCTAGAGAGAAAAAGTTAGAAACCTTTATGCAGGACACCATGTTACTGCAGCACATATGAATTTTGAAAGCCCAGAAGTGTTCTGCAGACAGTGACTTAGTAGGGCTTCCAGGGTAGTGTCTTTCCTCACATGAAATTACATGGGTTATGGCATGTGTGACTGCCACGGACAACTGAAAATTAACATGGTGTAAAAGGCTCTTTATCCCTACAGCTGTGGGAACAAGAGAATCAAACACCATGATTTTAGTGAGCCTGAATGACTTCCATCTCTCCTTTGAAAATTCTCTGTCTAAATTTTGAGAGCAGCATGTATGTACAGGACTCCTCAGAAAGGCAGCACAAGAGTCAGAAAATGTCTTTAGGTTTCATGAAGCAGCTATGGGCATTTATTAGAGTCAGTTTTCAAGACCTCTTTAGTTCCCTAAGCTAAATTGTTTTAGCAACAGATGCTAGAAATCATAGGAGCCAGAAAAACTGAACATGTCCTGGGAAAACTGGAATTTTCCTATAAAAGGATACAGGACTACTAGTCTCAGTGACAGGTCTAGTTGTCAAACTGTTTCCTGGAAAAAGGATTGTAATATGCCAGTGTGCCACAGAAGTTAGAACCAACAGCGAGTATCGCACTGCTAGGAAAACATTGCAGCTAAAAGACTGTGCTGAAGTGACTGACCCAGACAAATAACTCACAGCAGGCCACAACTGACATCAGTTTAACTTGTGTCTCACCATGTAGCTCTGTGGGTATGCCTTCCTCTGCTTACATCACTTGGTGCTCTTCAAGAACAGAAGGAGCCACACATTTATTCAGAACCATGTGTCTTGCTAAGTCTTGTTTCCCCATACAAGAAGACTATCACCTTTTTTTTGTTTATTTTAAAGTAGCTAGGTCATTCTACCCAAAAGATTCCTAGATCTCAGCATTGTTTTTGTATTTCTAAAACCTCACTCCATAAAACTGAAACTTACGTGAATTAAGGACTTATTTTCAGCACCCAAGCAAATAAAAGGAGTAGTTATCTGAACATCAGCATGTTTGGAGCAGGCAGCACCCTTCCCCCATGTTAACTCTCAACCAGATTTCATGGGGAAATATTCCAAAAAAGTTCTCTGAGCTACAAGCTAGCCTTCACATGAACTAACATTTTATTCAATAGAAAATGTTATTTGGGGGACATATGAGAAAGATCCCAAATAACAGAACATGGTAATTACTCAGGTAGGATTTAATATTTTTCACCTGTGAAGTATAATACCAAGACAGGGTTATGTATCTCTTTAACCACAGAAATTAATTTCCAATAAAGCTTTATTCTAGGGACTGAACATCAGAAGAAGAAAAGGTCCAACTGTCGCCCTTAGAATTGCCACAGAGAAGCAAATCCTGTAGTCCTTTGTTTGCCAGATTCTGTCTGTAGTCTTAACTCTAACAAACAAACCAGTTTACTTGTACATGAAGTGGGAGAAAACTACAAACTTGTCACTCCAGCCAATAGCATCTTTCTGTAAATAACACTTAAAGACCCAAACATTCTTATCAAGTAAGGAAAGAGAATTAAGTCAAACCTGACTAGTAAGTGGTTTTACTGTCAGTGTAACATAGGGCTGATGAAAACCCATAAATCAGTGAACAGGGCTTCATTAATAATTTAAGCCCCATCAGCTGCTCTGAATAAATACAATGGTGTATTTATTCAGTCCTGTAGGCCCTTATGTTTCAGTTTAGCTTATGAGAATCATCACCTGTAAGTGTGGACATGCAATACTTGTGCAAAGTTATACTACCAAGGCTGTTGATTTGAGCAGCACTGAAACAGTAAACAAGACAACCAGCTTTGACCTTATAATCAGATTTATGCAGACTCTGGCTGCAGTATGCTGCCGTAGGAAAGCAGTGCTTTGAAAAACCTTGTTCCATTTCACTGTTTACCTCTTTCATCTGTCTTTTCACCCTTCCTCCTACTTCCTCTCCAATTAACAGTTTGATAACTGTTTTAATAAGCACCTGTTTGACACAGATGACCTGTGCTTTCCATTAGAAGTTGATTTGTTTGGCACAAGTCAACTACCTGTGTATCTTGTACATTGTTTCTGTACAACTTATCTAAGGCATGATTTTCTTATGCATCCACGCAGCTGAAACTGATTCTCATCCTGTTTACCACAACATCCTTCTCCTTGGCCTTGACAGATGCAATCTTGTCTATCTTATTTCATTCAAAATACTCCTGCAAAGATGATTTATCTCAGCTCATTCTTTTCACCTCATAGTTTTCAAATAGCAGCTGGTTCTCTACAAACTCAACTCACCCATTTTAATTCTCAGTTCCCTTCTGAGCCCTTTTTCCCTTGATGCCTTAAAGAAAAGCTTTGACAATAGTCAGACCGTCAATGTGCTGAAAACACTGCCTGGCATATTGCCAACCTTATCCCACTGTTTCCTCATGTTTCCTTCTCCTTTTAGTTTGTCTTAATTGCAACCTCTTTGAAGCAGTGATCTTTGTGTTCTGTATCTATACAGCATCAAACACAGGGAAATCCCCATCTGCTGGTAAAGATCAGGTACACAACATAAATATAAACAATAACGAAACCAAAGAGGTTCACAGTTTCTTTGAGAAAATACTGCAGGGCGGAGCCTGAGGGGCTGCCAGTTAGGTGAAGTCATACTTGTAAACAGGACTACATTTATGGAAACTGTGCTGGCACACTCTCTCATTTCTAAAAGGCATCAACACTTTTCTAGGTAGCATTTCTGGCAAAATGTTATTTAAAAATACATTTTCCCAGACATAAAAAATATTTTAGAGTTAAAAAATTAAGAAAACCTTTTTTTCCCCCCGAGGCTGTTGGTACAGTTGTAAGCAAGAATCTCACAAATTACTGCACTGTAGCTTACATTCAGAAGTAAATTTTACTATGAAGGTAACTATGGTAAAGGGAAAGTCAGCATTACGAAACCTTTCCCCCCCACCATGTTGCATGAGTTCAAGTATTTGAAGTAAGCTTTTCTTTATTCTTTGTTCCACATGAATGCATTTAATACACCCAGTTATGCAACCCAGTCCAGCTCTCCCCAAAAGCACATTTCCTAACATTTTATCAAGGCTGATTCTTAGGGTTTCTGGTGATCCAACAGGTTGTTCTGTAGGCAAAACAGTCTGATCTGGATTTAATTTTACCCCTTTAAATTTGATCCCTTTGCTCCTAGCATACCACTGCATATAACTCTCATCCATCCTTGCTTCTTGTCTAGTCCAAATATCCAGAAGTATGTGGTTTTGCTAAGGTGAGGCCATAAAATTCTTCTAATCTCTCCTCATAAACAGTACTTTTTCTGAGGATGTGTTTTATAATTGATCTAGTACAAACTAGGACATGGGAAACTCGTGATAAGCTCCCAGTTCTGATGCCAGATTTCAACTTTAAAAAGCATTCTCTAGTGATATCAATGCAGCTTCTCTTTTTTTTGTGATTATTTGTCTAGTTTGGGAACATCTAGAAAGGTACAAAAATAAAAGATACAGTTAAAAATGTATAAAAAGATAAAATAATCCCCAGGGAAGTGGTGGAGTCACCATCCCCAGAGGTGTTTAAAAGGTGTTTAAAGGAGGTTCTAAGGGACATGGTTTAGTGCTAGAATTAGGTTAGGTTATGGTTGAACTCTATGATCTTGAGAGTCTTTTCCAATTGAAATGATTCTATAATTCTATGTCCAAACTTTTCTTAAAACAGTCATACTGAATTTGCTGCTTCTTGTTATTTTCATAATTCCATTCAAATGCCCACTCTGGAAAGGGTCTTGTACAAAAAGAATTAAACATTGTCTCTTGACTATGCTTAAAAGAAAGCATGCTGAATGATTACATCTTCTTGCATGTTTTCATTGTTCTTTAAAGTTTATGCAACTTTTTAACATCTTCAGTGTTCTTTGTTTATGAGTTTTATCTTTTGCTGAAGGAAGAAACCAGCCAGCTACTAAGCATATCCCTTTGTCTATAACATCACATCTTATCTACTAAGGTGTATTAGTTCAGGAATAAATTCAACGTCAACTGAAATATTTCTCACTAAGCTTTGGAAAACCTGGAAATCTAATGTCCTACCACTTTATTCCAAAGTTCTGTAAATGAATGTGAGTTCTTTTCAAATCCCTTGCTAAGTTCAGCATTCTTCTTTCTTTTCTTACCTGAAATGCTGTGTAGCTTTCCAAGATGTATTGTGATTGTTCTCCCTACCTCCCACTAGTATTCCCTTGCCATTGCCTATTCTCATGCAACACAGAACAAACAGAAGTATCCAGTATTCTTCAGAATGTCTTTATCTTCCTGAGCTACTGTGCTCAGTTAGAAAGGGTTGCCCTCTAACATAACTGGTCAGATTACTGTTCTAAACACACTCTTATCAGATATAATATTAACTTTATCATACTACTGCTCTTCCAGAAGAGGAAGAAAATTATAAAATGCACCCTTTTAATTATACTGTCCAAAATGACTTAAGACTTCAAATACCACTAAAATTATTTCTAAAAGGTAAGTCCTATTACCACACTACGTGTAATACCTAGCTAGTGAATCTCCATACAGTGTAACTGTCAGCATAAAGAGAAGAATATGTTTGCCTCTGTAAAGGAGATCACAGGAAAATTATGTTAAAATAATGGAATTGAAGAGGTTTGTACATTATTTATACCAATATTTAGCAAATGGCCATATGCTTAAGCTACTGGAAAATAACTGCAAGACTGCCTGAAGCCTGCACCACAGCGAGAGTCTTGTACAAGGTGACCTGGTATAACCAAACAGTGATGGCCTATATGCAACTGTAACCATCTTACAATGAGTCTGGATATAGAGAACATTCGTTGGATGCTGAATGTTTTGCCTCAATACGCACAATGAGACAGAAAGAGGGAGAAAGTTAACGTGTGCATCTCCACTAAATTACCTGTTGTGAGTAATCCATGCTCTTGGTGCAACTTGATGCCAGCGCACTACAGCAAGTAAATGATCATGGCTTTACACAGCAACTCAGCTTTTTGTGCCCTCCCATCATTAGAATATCTTCTTAGTTGCTATGCCTATTTCTTAGCCTCCAGAAGAGCTTGATTTCCTATTATATATTCATCTATTCCAAGGCCCAACTTTTCAAATCTATGTGTACAGATGACAATTGCATTGCTTACTTGAGCCTCATCACGCAAAACTGATTTAAATTAGGGGTGTCTGCTGTGGATATGAGATTCACAGCATAAAAGTGCTAAAATCAGGGCTGAACAGCAACAAAAAGCAGAACTAGAAATGGTGAGGTTTGACTTCCTTGGTCTGTGTGTATTAGAATTTGTTGCTGGGTTTTATTACCGTGGCACTCCTAAAATCAAGCAAACATTCCCTCCAAAAACAGTAGCTTTTATAGATTTGCCAAGTTCCATTTTCTACTCCACTCAGAAATACGTTCTGTAAAAAAAAAATATTTTATATATTATATTATAAATATTATATATATATGTGTGTGTAAATATATATATATATATATATTTATAATTCTTAGAAAAACTTCACATAAATGTAGATATATTAGCAGGATGAAATGCAACTGAACTATCCTTGGACTTTCCAAACTAGTTTATAGTAACTGACAATAGATATATTCCTAGTGTGCCACAACTACATTGGACAATATGTTGGTTTAACTCACCTTTATGAACTGCTCTGTGAGCATATGAAAATACTAATTGCTTCATTCATAATTTAAACTAAATGACACTATATCAGGTCAATGATTTAGTGAAACATATTTCTCTATTAGCTGGTAATTGGAAGTTGACCATGCTCTCTTCTGACCCAAGCAACCACTGTCAGAGCAACTTCAATTAAAAAACAAGTTGAAAAGTCTCTCATTTAGACTTCTTTTCCAAATAAACTGAAAGGAACATTTTCCCTTAAAGAAAAAGAAAACACTGCCCTCCTTTGGATCAGACATAAATGCTCTTAATTTCAGAAAAAAGCAGGAAAATTGCTTCTGGAGTGAAGTCTGGCAGTGAAGTATCACATCCTTTAGCTGATTCCTTTGTAAGGTCCATCTTGGAAGAGACCTCACAAACCATGGGCCACATTTTGTTCTAAAATACCAGAGTACAACTGTACTGTCGTTTAAAGCGAAAGCTGAGAGAGCTTGTTAGTTTGTTTTTGTAAGAGACTGAGAACCAGTTTAACATTTTTTTACAAGTTTGTAGACATACCTGAAAAGAAAAGTGAGTGGCATAGCGAAACAGAATTTTTGTCTGCTATTTCTAGATGTAAATCAATACGGCCTATATAAGGTCATTAAAAATCAAGTGAAAGATGGAAGCTAGATAAACCATAATTAACAAATTAGAAATGAGAGCAACTATCAGGGATGAAAATTTTGGAAAAGAAAAATTATCGTGGTTTAAAATCTTACCTGAAAGTTATCACCCCCAAAACCACACATCTGATGCCATGTCTAACATGGACCTGGAGATGGGAATATTTCTTAAAAATTCCACACTTTATACAGTAGTCCCTTGGAAACAGTCCCAATCTGAATGACAATGGGCACACTTCTAGGCACTTATTTATGGACACTACAAAACAGCTTGGCAGTACCTTCCCTACTTTCAGTAGAGAGGATCATTTGCATACAAAAAAACCAGAGTTTAGGGAACATGTAGGTAGCACTCAGCTAATCAAACAAAATAGCTGTAGAGATCTGGTTTACACACACGTGCAAAGCATACAACACATAAAGCATGAATGATTAACATTAATGAATGTCAAACTCATCATTGAAGACTGGCTGCTGATTCAGAACACTGCTGGAGTGTGGAACTACCATTCCACTGGGAACTGACGCAAGGAAAGGGACTGAAGTCTGTTGGGAAAGTCAGAGATGAAGAGGAATTTCTATGAAAAGCATGTTTATTTTTCCCTTATAACACAAATACACCCTCCAACAATTTGATCTGACTAATGAGAAAGAAACTGCTTTTAAGAGTCACATTCTGAGAAGTTGCTTAGGTTTGTTTTTTGTAGGTTTTTGTTTGGTTGTTTTTTAGGAAAACTGTTTATCCATTAATTTCTTGTACAAGAGGACTCAGCCTTCACTTCTGCCTGAAATTGGTCTGTTGGATGCCACCTCAGAAGTTACTGCATTTTATTCCAAAATATCAAAACTCACAATGATATAAATATAAAGCAATTCCTTATTTTCCACTATGAAGGCATCATATCATTCTAAGTTTTTCAGTATAACAGAAACAGAGTGAGGTAAGGAGGACCGAGAAGGCAAGAAAACACAAAGGTACACAGCAAGAGGGATGGAGCAGGAGCAGGGTTAAAGAAGAAGAAACCTGAAGTTGGGATACTGAATAAAGTGTGCAGTAGAGTGAGGCAAGGAGGGGAGAAACAGCTCTGCTTTATTCTACAGAAATTTTCTTCCCTAAGACACATAAAACCAGGGTTGTTCAAGGCTGCCCTGTATTTGAGAAAGTACAAAGCTCTTCTGTGATTAATCCTGTAAAACTGCATTAAAGGTCAGGTTGTCCTCAGTGGCTAAAACTGCATTTCCTCAAGCGAAACAGGGGAGACCTGACATCACAGGAATCTACCAGATGTGTTACTGCCATTGCCCCTGGCTTTTCACTACAAGAGAACAGCTTTCAGGTCCATTCCACATTATACAGAAACTTGAACTGAGGCACAGATGGGAGGAAGACTTCATGCTGCTGCTTTACTTGGCCCATTTTTTGGCTAGTGCCAGAAAATTCCATCACTAGTGCAACTTTTCTGTTTCTTGGCTTTTGGTGAGTTTTTTGATAACACACATTCACACAGGATATGCATTGTTACTGCTGTATGGGCCTTGCAGCTGGCTCTCACTAAAAGAGGTATCGTTACACATTTTGCAATTTTATCCTGGACTGTGTAAACATAATCATTTATTTATTTGAGCCTAAGCTCTTGAATTAATAGACTTTCATAACATCTTAGCTTTGACACTCTGTAAAAAAGGAAAAAAAAAAACTTAAAAAATCTTGGGCCTGAGGACACGTTAGAAGCATTAATGCTCATGGCTGAAGAATTCAAAGGCTAATAAAACAATCCCAATATTTATTATTTTTTGAGGCTGAACCATGTACAGAGTAGCATTTTTTAATCTTTGGGTTTGGCATTATTGTCACAACTTCATTCTTTCCTTCTTAAATAGTTTACTTGGCTTGGAAATTGAGTTTGTTCACTACATACTTACTGTTCTCTTTTCCCCCCCTCTGCTCTCATCTTCGCCAAATCAAAACTGAAAACCTCTAGAGTGATGACATTCCCACTGAGAGAAGTCGGCAAGGGAAACTCCACAAATGTAAGAGATAATACCTTGTAGTGACCATTTCCACTCTCAAAAATATTTTAAACTCCTAAATAAAACCCCTCACCTTGATAAAACATTTTTATGAATTAGATTGATGAATTAGATTTAAAGTAACAGATTTTTTCCTTGATACATTCAGATACTTCTCATTTGTGTTCAGTTTCTGCCAGGGTGCACAAGTATCATTCTTTTAAACTTTCATTCCTTATCATGGGCCTTGCATTTTAAAAGTTTGAAAAAAAAAAAAATCACATAATTTCAGATTTTTTTTTTTAAGGAAACACCAACTATTCTAAGACTCATTATAAAACTACAGTCTAGGCACACTTCTATATTAAAGTAACTGGGAAATGGCCTGTTTTATAGAGGTAAAAAATGTGCTCAAAGATCCCTTCCTCCTCCAGAAACTCTTTTTTTTTTTTTTTTCATGCATGAGGTCTCTCTCAACTGAGATTTCTCTGCTATTGTATTATTATAAGCATTATTGATCATCAAGTCCATTAAAAGCATTAGTCACCTTAAATAATTAATCTCTCCAGACTAGCCTCAGCCACAGATGCCACCAGCAATAACCTTCCAGGAGACTTACACTAAAGAAAAAAAAGTATAGCTGCAGTTTAAATAGACAACATCCAAGAATGAGCAAGGCAAAAATGATCAAGCAAACATGCCACATGATTACATTCCACTGGGAATTTCTGTGAATGACATATAATAATCTCAAGAGTTCTAAAAACCAGTTATATGACAACAGAAAATGAGAGATTTTCAAATGGGACATCCATATGCAAATGTTAATAATATTTGTTAAAGTATGAGACTTTGAATAAAAAGATAAATACACGCTTAGAGTTTGTGCTTCTCATTATCAGTGTATGAGTATCTGACTGGTGGCTCACAAACACCTTATTCTGCAGGGTGCTCCACTGGCAGTTCAGCAGGCAAAGCGCAGCAGCCTGTTTGCTGGCTTTGGCAAGTGTTCCACGTAGGTAACAGACCGTGAGGCAGGCAGCAGCAGAGACATTGGCAAATGCTGAATTTGTTTCAGCTAATAAGTCATCAGGGTTTGGGAATTCTGCCTGGTACTCTGGACCCAGACTCTTCACCATTTGCACATTATAGAATTATGAACAAGCAAAAGTATCCTGTAAAGAATAACTGCCTTGGTGGACCAAATACGCAAGACAAGTGTATGCAGTTCCACACGACCCTGTCTTCCAAAGCTTGTAGCAAAAGCAGGCATCACAGTCAGAGTTCTTGCAATGAACCTGATCCAGCCTAAGGTAGGCAGAATTCAGACCATGAAGAGACCACATTTGATTTTTCAAAAAAGGCTGGAAATAGCAAAATACTTTAAAATATCTCCCCTATTTTTCCCGAAGTGCTAAGTGCTAAGCTTCAGAGAGAAGATGCGGAAGAGCTGGTGGTCTAGCACACTGTTGGTCTGCATAGCAGTATCTGCCCTGCAGCTGCAGCATAGGGCTCATGAAAGCCAATTTACTCTGCTCCTGAAGCTGGCATTAATCCCGAAGCCAGCACTGAAATCTGCGTTGCTAGAGTTCGACTGCTGAAGTACCCAAACTAGCTATCTTGGCACCTAACTGTTGTGCACGAAGTTTCTGTGACTGCATTGAGATCCACCCATTTTTGTAATCCTCTTGTAAAGTAAAATCTATTAGTATTGCATGAATTTAATTTACACATTTAAAATCTGAAGTGTTTTGCATTTAGCTGCACTGTGGAACAGAAGCAGCATATAGGTTGGCTGGTTACAGACCTGGAGGGCTCTAGGAAGGACCAAGAAGAAGGAAATGTTCTGACTGGTCACATTCACTTCAGAAGGATACTTGTGGTCAGATGCATTAGAGAACACTGTCAAAAGTATGAGGAACACACATCCTGGGACAGGGTATGCACTGCCAAACTCTCTGCATTTCGGTATTACAAAGAGGTGGAGAAAACATTCAGTATGACTATAGAATGATGAAAGAAAAAACGGTGTCTTGTCAGCTCCTACGTTGGTACTCTTCAGTGAGATAACCAATAATTTCCTACTATCTTTAATGAACACAATGAAAAAATATTAGAAATGTAGAAAGTACTTGAGCCAATGCTGTTCCTGAATTAGTGCCACCTCTAGAATTAAGGATCAATGTAGTGAAGCAGGATGGGCTTTAATTCAGAGGGAAAAGCAGATTGAGGATTCCAAAGTCCAGTGAAGAGTCCTGTTCTGCTGCATGCTGCATATGCTGAGTCACCTAGTTAATAATTATGAGAAGATGTATCTGATGAAAGAGAAAGGAGCAGGAAATGGAAGAGGACATGCTAGTAAAATATAGATAGCCTCATCCATTGCCCAGTTACTAACTGGTTTTACAGATATCTTAACCGACTTAAATTTTAAGGACTATTTGAAGTAGTGTGAAGCATTAGATTTTTTAAAAGTTCGTCTTGATTTAGTGGGCAAATGTTCTCCAAGTCTAGATAGATTCATGACAGGAAATCTGAGTAGAATGGACAAGTGTGAAGGAAAGTGGGTCTATTTTAAGGCATACATACCAGATGTTATGAGCAAATCATTTTCAGACAGCAGAGGTTCAGATCCAAATTAAAAAAAAAAAACAAAAAAAAAACTTATGCAGAAAAGAATAACATGCATGCTTTTTTTTTTTTTTTTTAATGAAATGTGAGTAGATGCAAATACAAGTGGGCAGTTCTTGTGGATGGTTTCCAGGTGGACGATTTGGGATGTGGCAGCAGAAGCAGCATTTGCAAATGATGTTTATTTGCATAACATGCCCTCGAAGTGTATCTCAGCCAGAACATAGCTTGTAAGTATCTTACACCAGTAAGTGGTGAGTAAGGAGAAAAGGGGAAGAGAAGAAAGTGTATACCTAAGAGACTTACTGACAATTATCAATATACCTCACTTTACAGGTTAAACATCCAAATGACACATGTAACACACTCCTGTCACCACCTTAGTAAACTGTTGTTCTGCAAGTAGGTTACTGTCATCCAGTGTCAGTCAGACTAGCTTTGAACATGTTGTGAATTTACTGACACTATTAATGCTTTATTAGCATGCACTAAACACATGCCACAGTTCCTTTCTGTCGAAGTTCATTAAAACAGAAATGCACTGGCAGCTGTCATTTCCTAACAAGACACGTATTTTTAAAATGCTATATGAAACTGATACATTTGATTTGTGTAAGAAAAATAATTCCAAATACTTTGTTGTATGCTAGCAAGTACTGGTAAATTTATACAAATACAGTATTGTACAATATTACCCAATCGTACAGTCAGAGCTGGGTTCTACTCTTTACTCAGAGCTTATAATCTTACTTGAAAAAAATACAAAGCAAAAAGAATAATTTGTTTTCTTTTTAGTTGTGCTGACTAAAAGCAGAAGGATCCAATATCTCCTAAGAATGCAAAACATAGTTTTCCCATTTCAGAATCCTGTAGTGACTTACTTAATACACTGTGTTGCCTACATCATACACATACACTTTTGCAAAGCTTGTCTCCAAATTGGACTCTTGATTAAAATACTGTGTAACAAAAGCAGATGAGTGCATTAAGATTGCACAGTACAACCTGACAGAAGATTGGCCATTACACCTGTCTTGCAACAAGGATCTAATCTATCCAGAGTACTCTCGCTCTGTCTCAGTAGTTTCTGAAATCAACAGAAACCTTCTTGTAATTAAGTGTTCTTTTGACATTAAAAAAAAAAAAGTATCATAGCTGTGGCCTCCCAGAGATAACAAATCAGCAATGCAACATGAAACAAGGGAAGCAGGTGAAAAGGGCTGTTGAACGTTTTGATGTTATCACTCAGTTCATAAATACAAGGCTGAACTCTACCAAAAAAATTAGTTGTATAGAGGTCTGCCTCAACCATGCTATAAGCACTGTTACACTGTTCGTATAAATAGCAGTCACACTACATGCTGTGGTTTAGATAAAATGTACCATAGAGCTGGATCCAACTTCCTTTTCAGGTCACTATTAAATACTTTTAATTAGGAAATAGTTACACAGTACTTACAGTAATAAAAATGTGAACCTACTAGCTGGCAGCTTTAGCTACAGTCTTTTAAACCTAAGCACCCAAACCCTTTTATCATTGTGTACTTTACACAAAGTTGCCTGACCAACTGCAAAATCCTGAGCTTGGAGAATCATTTCAGTATCAAACCTGAAGACATTCTTTGGTATTTATCTACTGCTTTCATGACCATCATATCCAGACAGCGATCTGCTAATGTGCTTGCTATCAACACTCATCAAAACTTTGCTAGCACGTGGCTATATCAACTGATGCTATTGCTACGAAGTCAAACCAAAGGCTCACAGGAGTGGCAGTAGGAGAGACTGTCCCCACACTTCCCCCTACCCTCAACCTCCTCAAACAGCTTATGCCACCTATTTCAAAAGGCAGCCACACAGCTGCTAGGTACTCTGCAACCTCTGTCACCTTAGTAATGAAACCCTCAGAAAGATGAACTGATATTTTATAACCAAATTAACTTTCACATTAGTGTCCATTACTCCACTGAAAATATTTCACACATGGAAATAGCTGAACGCACTGTGCTCTGACAGTTAATTCCATTACATGGCTTGCTTTTAAGCTGGTCAGAGTTTCTCTGTCTGCTGCTGCTCCTTCTGTTCTTCCTTGTAAAACACACATGGTGACAGCAAGAAATGGGTACTTCTACTTTATGCTTACATGGCATCTCCTATCCAAAGACCTTATTTCACTTAAAAAATATCAGGCCACCACCAAAGAAAATGTTTCTGACAACTACACTCAGAAAACCAAACAAACTTCAGATATAATTTCATAGTGCCTCTAAAATTATCAACACAGGCATATATTTAAACATGAAAAATCTTCAGGGCAAGAAAGAAACAAGATCATGTCTGTAAATTCCTTCTAGTTAAACCCCATCCTCTCTCTGTTGGTAAATGAGTCTCCATTTCCATGAACAAGCTGTGTAGGTCTCCCACAAACCTAACTAATTCCCAGGTCCTCATGAAAGGCAAAGGCCTTCTGTAAAACAATGGAGCCCCAGAGTTCCGTGTTGGTCTTCGTTTATATACTCATGCACATAACTAGACACATACACCCAAACACGCGTAGCTATACTTTCCGCTCCCTCCTCCTTCAGAGGTACAGGCATTGATGGAGGAAACGGAGCAAGCAATGTGTCCAAAAGTGTTTCTTTCAAAGGGAGCTTCAATGAGCTCTGAAGCACTTGCAAAGCAACCTTATTTTTGAGCCCTGACTCTGTAGGGCAGGAAGAAAAACTCCTCAAGTAACCTGCTCTTTTGTGTCACATGAAGTGGAATGCACTTGGCACAAAGTCAAGAGCTTGACTCCCTAAATTGCAGGGATTAGTACATTTCACAGGAGGCAACCAAACTGTTCCCTGAATCAAGTTCTCTTTCATCCTGAGAAGTCTTTCTTACTGGCTCTTATTAAAATATAGCTTTTACTCTGCGTCACTTTTACTAATGACTTTGATCTAGACGTGAATAACAATGACACAACATCCATGTTCACTAGGCTACTGTGAGACTGGCTAAAACCAGCTAATAATTTACACAGAAATTGTATCTACCAGAGGAAGCCCATATGGCCAATATAATAGAACAATATTGACACAGGAAAGAAAAGTTAATTAAACATTTTAGATGAGGACTACACAGTTTAGATGAGATGCAACCTTTAGTTCCACAGGCATGTGATTAAAAAAATTCAAAAGTAACAGATTATATAATTGCATGTGTTTTTAGGATCTGCCCTTCCAAACTGAGTTGTTGAAATGCTTCAACTGTACATAACATGTCTGAGAACAATAAAAGACATAACAAAAACAAAAGATCAAAATGTTTTCTAGCTTTGTTATTGTTAACATGAGGGCTTTGAAGCATGCTGTTGCATCACTGAAAGAAGAAAAAAAGCAGCAGATAGAACTCCGTAACCTTCTAGCTTAACAATTTCCGGAAAAGAGCTCAAGGTTCAGATGAGATATCATGCAGAGCAAGACGTGCGTAGTTGCCAACAGTATCAGATAACATCTGTGCGTTGGACTCATTAAAGATTTAACAAGAGAAGTCACGTGCACACTGAAAAATGGCTGACAACTACCATGCTTAATGCACGTCTCAAAAACTTTGAAAAACAGAAGCAAAATGGAGTTATCTGTGGATGAGGAGGATGGAACTTTCACCAACATTTCTTTGGCAGATGATTCAGGTAAGAAACTACAATAATCTACTGATACAGTACAAATTCCGTGGGCTGAATAATAATACTGGATGAGCACACAAATCTGTAGATCCTAATTACCAAGTACAGTGCATTTTTAGAAAACGCCCTCAAGTAAACTTTCCTAGTTATGTGGTTAAATAAGCCTTGTGATTAAGGACTGAGATTTTGGGGGTGTGGAAGCTACCACAGTCTTCATGTAACAGCATACAGTAATGTACATTCATCATTTGAGCACGTATAGCTTTTCACTGTTTAGAAAGAAAAAGTTACAGAAATGTTAACTCAGTAGTGGCTACTATCCAAGAAAATACAGATAGTGCTGGCCTTTCCTCCTGAATATGGAACAATAATCTCTTTTATATACTTTAGTGAGAACTCACAAGAAGTAATGCAAATTAATTAGTAATGGAAATGAGCTGATCCATTTAAACCCCCACCATTAAGGATTTAATTGTTTTAAAAGAAAATACAAAAGCAAAGACTTCCCCCCATACCCTTCTAGTTTATAGAATTAAAAGATATTTGGGATAGGAAGTAGGATAGTTCTATAAACTAGAAAATGACATGAGTTAATATGAATTGATAATGAATCATTTAGAAAGGTGTGGTCAGAGTATCAACTTGATCGTGTCAGCATGGCCACCACAGAGCTGTGCTAATTTACACTAGGCAGGAATCTGGTTTGCTTAATAATGCGAGTCCTATTTTCCTCCTTTTTCTATTTTTACCACTTCAAGAGTATTACTATACATGCCACCTCTTCCTTCTATACACATATATAAAAAAAAAAACCCCAAAACAAAAGACCCCAAACAAAACACAAACCAAAACAACACACAGTTCTTATTTTTGGAACACAATTTTCTAGTAATTTCATATTAGCACGATGGTGCCGAACTGGATGCTTGAATGCAATTAGTTGATACAGCATATAACATAATAACATCAAGATGTGGTCAACGTGAACTATTCAAAATAAGATAAATTGGCAAACTCTGGTCCAAGTTGTGCAGTAATAGAGAGTTCTCCCGGCAGGGAAGCAGACTTTTCTCTGTAGCAAGGTGTAGCACAGCAAGGAAAAAGTATCCTATGACACTGTTTCATGACTTGCTGCACAACTGGTAACACAGCTAGAACAGACACAGGGCAGCATACTAGGCAAGATTGTCTAGCCTTTGCAAGGCACCCAGAAGTAGCTGTGTTATGAATGACTCTGTAATACTGGATGGGTCTGAATCTGCCCTTTCTCACAGATTAGCATTTTCAACAAATTGCTTGATCTTTTGGAAGATGTCAAGCTGCTTTTGTTATAAAGCAAACACCCACTAGCCTCCTCTATTACTCTAACCTCAGCACCCTTGCAGCTTGGAAAATGTCAATACACATGAGAAAATAAAGGCACAAAAAAAGATCTTTAGTTCAAGCAAAAACTGACACTGGATACCAAAGTCAGCCTAGGCATTCAGGGCTCGATATTCACCCATGCCAAGCCCTGACAGATGTCACTGTTATCAAAGTAGCTGCTCAGCTACAGTGCAAATAAGACTCTACTGCACTACAGAAACTGAGTACTTCAAATTTACTAGACTCCTGACTGCAGTAACACACTCAAGGTCAGAGAAAGCTTACATTTGCCTCACAAAAAGGACCATAAACAAGACTTATTTATGCAAGATCTGGTACCAATATCAGAGCTTTTCCCCTAATAGTAAAGAGGTTGGGACAGTCAATCAAAAGCAGAGAGAGAAACTCAGAGTAACTGAAAGTACATGACATTTCCACACAAGCTTTTAGCTTGAAAGCACAGAGGGAGAATCCAGTAAAATTTGTGGTGAAAATGATAATGCTGATCCATTTCTTTTGCCAGAGGGCAACACCCAGAGACTAGGGAGAAAGTTACATGAAAATTCCTAACCTATAAAAGGGATTATCATATACTTTGTAGGAAACAGTCTTATCTCTCTCAGTTGAAGCTAAGACTAGTTAGAGTAACTCTGGAGCACAGAACCTAACATATAGAATGGACCTTATAGTTGTAACTAAGTCTGGAGAAGAACATCAATTCCAGAAGAGCAGGAAAGATAAAATATCCGTTTTACACACTAAGAGAGAAAAAGATTCCTTAGGATGGACAACAGCAAGCTCAAGCAAGGAATAAGGAAACTGGGCTTGTAATAACCCAGGTAATTCTATATGTGGACTTTGCCTGAGGATGACCTGATGTTTTAGAAGCAAGTGTTCCATTTTTAATTTCAAATATGATCACAAAGTTACACTGCCTGTAATGAACTTCCGTATGTTTGTAATTGCATAAGGCTTCCTCCCCCCCATTTCTTAAAATGTACTGGAAGAGATACTAAACAGATAAGCCGAACAACATGCTATACATGTACAATCTTAAGCATAACCAGAATACATTCTGCATATCAATGTTTCTTTAGTACAGTAAAAAGCCATTGTGGCAAAGCAACAGGGGTTACTGAGCCTGATTAACTGACTGCAATATATGAATATTTAATAGCTATTGCTCTTTCAGAACAGCAGCAGTTCTCTATTTGTTACATACACAGGTATTAAAAATAAATCACCTCCATGTAAATCAAGATGAACACAAAATGGTAGCAAGACAGAAACTTCTTGATAAGTACTTTAATAGCAATATCAAAAGCATTAATTAACAGCATTTGTGAAAATATTTTCACCTTTAATGAAAGGAATACCTTTCCATTTAGAAACTCATAGCACTTGATAAAGTTCCTTCAAAAAATTACCTACTCAAACAAAAACACAGAAGAAAAGAAACCAAAAGTAAAACAAAACAGTGAGATGATAACCAACACCTGCAAAAAAACCTCTGTATTGCTGTTCTGATCAATTATCTGTAAGTAAATCAAGGCTCGCTTTCTTCATTGTAAAGAACCTAGAAATTCTCTTACTCTTTTTTCAAATACACTTTCCAGAGAGCCAACATTAAGGACTACATTCTTCACATAAAACTCTCCTTTTAAAAGGCAGACACAAATCCCTAAATGTTTAGCCCTAGCTTACAGAAAGGCAGAACAGTTTTTCATCTCATTAAGTTACCAGTAAAGATTTACAGAACCTTGTTAAAAAGTCTTTCGACAAAATTTGGTGGCAAACCTATAGCTGATGATTACAAGGAAGATCAGACTGTTGACAGGCCAACGTTATGTCACATGCGCTGGTATTCACAGCCTAAAGCAGCAAAGAGTTCTGTTGCTCAAGTCTGTTTGAAAACGCATTTTTGTGGAGTCAGAGTAGACATGAGAACCTTTACAACCATGCACAATCTTTCAGAAGACAGGATGCAGTTATGTTAGAAGGACAGCCTCTTCAGGGTTAAAGAGGAAGTATGACTTTCTAAGGCTTTCTTTTTGTAGACTTTCTAAAGAGACTGGATTTTGTTTCCCAACTGTATGCTCACAGATTACAGCATCTGACGAGGTCCCATTCTCACTTGGGACCAAAACACACACAGTAAGGACACAGACAATAGTTAGACCAATGTAAGTGAAAATAGCTGTTCATTTAGTATAATAAGATTTGGTCAGAAAAAGCACAAACTAAGAACTACCTGAATTCTGCATTTCACAGAAGTCTGTCTTCAAGCTGTAATTGTAAATTTGCACACAGATGCATACAAGGCTACAAAAGCTTTTTGAGGTTACTCAGAAAAAGTAACAAGAGTTGCAAAGAATTCTGATGTAAAGCAACATTACTTGAAAAAAATAAAAACTTCTGAGAGTCTGTCATTTCCACAAAGAAACAAAATGATGAAGATTTGATGTAAAAGGTCTTGCAAGTTAGTATTGCAAGGAAAAAGAATGAAGCCATTTGTATTGCTTTTTGTCTTTTTCTTTGTAGCAATAATTAGGCAAAGGAGAAAATAGTACAGTTCAAACAGCAAACTAATCTCAGAACTATGTACAATACCTTCTTCTGTTAATGAAAAGGAGAATACATGTCTATTCTAGGGGTGAACAGTGAAGCCTCTGTCATCAGTCAGCTTACGCAGGCGCCTCTAGTGCCTGTAACATTGCCAAAAAGGAAGTGAAAGGCTTGTTGGTTTGCACTGTGTACCATGGAAAAAACAGGATGTACAGCAGAGTTTTAGAAATAAAACATCTGACAGCATTTGTCATTAGCAGCAAGGACTTAGAATCCAAGTCCAGAGCAATTAAATTCTCACCTATAGTTTTGTAACTGCACATATATATGCATCCAGTTTAACTATTAATGATGCCTTATAACCTAGGGAGATTGTTGCTATTTTAAGCAAAAAATGGTCTTTCAGTTAAATTGAATAAATTAATTCCTTTTGCCAGCAACATCAGCTAGTTTTAGGAAAGTTTAATTGAAACATGATATACAAGTATAGATAATTGCATTTGTAAAGTGAAACTTGTTCCTATAAATTTAATATAGATGATATATTATGAATGCCTCACCTGCTTTAACCAAATGAATAACCAAAGAGAATATATAATGAATTAGTAAGAAAGAAAGGGATTAGCACCTGTTCATAGTTACATTCAAGCCAGTTTTGACTTTAAGAGCTCTGACATATTCCTAAAAATTACAAGCTCTCTTTATAACTCTTTGGTCGGAAAATCCACTTACC
Organism: Nesoenas mayeri; assembly: GCF_963082525.1. NCBI lineage: Eukaryota > Metazoa > Chordata > Aves > Columbiformes > Columbidae > Nesoenas > Nesoenas mayeri. Next base: position 19,182,039 of record NC_137540.1, read on the forward strand.
TGAAGTGAGTGATCTAGTGTGTAGTGTAAAACCAGTTCAATAAACCAAACAGTGGACCATTACTTATGGCAGTATTCAAGTATTTCTACTGATAAAGAGAATCCTCTCACTTTTTTAAACTGCAGAGTGGATATTAGTATGTTGTTATGCTGCTCCACAGGAGAAAACAATTTGTTTCTAGCATTTGTAAATACTAATTAATTTGCTTGATAAGGTATATTTTCTCTAAAGTAGGGAGCAGTAAGTTCGTAAACAAAACTAAAAAAGGCTCTGTGAACCTAGGCTGTGCCTGGGCTGCATATTCCAAAGACTCAAAGTAAACAACCACATAATGAAGTTGACTGATTTGCTCACACTTGCACGGAATTAGTATTAACCTGTTAATTTTGCCCCTCCCAGTGAGTGGGGAAACCACAGAGAAGGAAATGCTGCCAGATCCCTGTCAAACAGAAACCAATCTATACAAGGATTGTTTCAGGTTCTCCTAGAACAGTCCCCAAACAAGACTTGCCATGCTAACAACACAAATAACAAAGACTTAATAACACAGGAGTCAACAAAATACTACAGGCAAGTAGTATAAAAGTATAAAAGCAAGAACTATTACACAAGTGCTTGAACTGGCCTCCTCCAGTCAAAGGGGCAGCAAACACACTGCTAAAATGCAAGGTACTATTTGGTTGCTCTATACACATGCACACGTGTGCCTTCCATGGGATACATGCTGCATTATAAAAGGAATCTCTTATTGTTTGGGACATGCTGTAAATCCCTGAAGTTTCAAATTCAAAGTGCTCAACAAATTTAATTGGTGATACATTACCCAATGCAAGATAGGTGAGGAATCTGAAAATCAAATAGGCTATTCACGTGATATGCTAAGCTTTTGTTGTTTTAGTTGATTTATCATACAAAAAGGCTTTGGGCTGTGGGATTTTTTTTCTGTGGTAGGTTTGTTTTGTTTTTTATTTTTGTGTGCTTAAATCAGGTAATCCACCTGAAATTTAGAATCCTGGGCTTGACTTCTTTGCACTGAAAAACAGAGGGAAGGTTGGAAAACAAAGCTTTTTTAAGGGAAAGTAAGATGCGCTAGGTGTTCTCTTGTGGAATTTGCACCCAGCAGCATCAATCCAACACTCTTGGTCCCTGGGCTGTGCAGACCAAGGATGTGCACAGCAAGGTTGCTCCCTGCTGGCTCAGCACTTAGGTATCCTGCCCTTGGAAATCAAGAGGTGAAGGACAGCGAAAGAAAAAAAGTGCATACATGGACCTTGCCATAATGAGGAGCTGAGACACAGCCAGGTCACACAGAAACAGTATCTACGTGTTGGGGCCCAGGAGCATGAGCCAGATGCACAATCTCAGATACTAGGGTAAAGGCATTCATATTAAGCACTTAGAGTAGGAAGATGCATTGTGTGAGATCCAGTCTGTCTGCTATACTGTAGTGCAAACCTAAGGAAGCAGCTGTGCAACTGTTGATCATTACACAAGTAACGCACAGCACTACATAGACTAAAGACACCACCTGTTTTCTGCTCACAGCCCCTCTGCAATGCTAATGGTGGAGGCTCACATAAAGACAATTTTGTCTAAAGGAAAAATAAAAAGACCTCCCACACAGGTTAAATTCTGAAAAGGAGTTTCAGCCAAGTGCTCATGCTCAAACATCAAAGAGTTATGAATCAAAAGAAAATACTATAATCAGAAACCACAACTATGCAAAGTAGAATGAAACCTCAACAGTACATGTACCAAAATGGAAACGGTAGGTAAGCCAGCAGCTCTTGGAATTGCTACTCTGTCTTGGCTACAACAGCGTGAGAGCCAATATATCTAGTTTCCATTCTGTCCCATAATTTAATGTCAAGGATTTTCCCAATTTGCTCATTTTGGGATGGTTTAGACAATAAAATGCAAACATAACGTGAGCAAAGTGGAATTTCTGCAGCAAATACATTTCCCCAAGATAAGCCTGCAACCATTTTTCTTCCTCTCTTATAGTATAAAACACAGCAAATTCTTCAGCAGGTAAGGAAGCTCTCCATCCATCTGTATCCACCTGTAGACTCTGGCCATAGTTTTTTCCCCATTAATCAAAGTGCTGGAGACTCTCTTGCTAGAAAAAATTATGAGAACCTGTTGATTACCAGGTTTGTTGCATAGCGAGTGCAGAAAGCAAGATCATAACAAGCTGAGGAGCACCCATCATTTTAAAACCAGCAATCACGGAGAGTTACTAAAAAAGCTCCTAAAGCCCAGCTAACATCTGAGAGGACTGCTCGCAGGGACTGAGGACGATTACTGGGTTAAAAATGCCTTTAGTAGAGAAGGTGAGATACTGTTAAACAAACCAGCTAATGGAGCTGAGAACAACAGACTCATTTTCCAGTACAAACAGACTGCAGGACTCTAATTAAAATCTGTTGTCGTAACTTGAACAGCATTCAGTCTAATGTGAATTTCTCTAATTGTGAGGTTAAAAAAGTTATTTAATTAACACGATATTAATAATACTGCAGAGGCAGCCAGATGTAGGATATTAGAAAGACATACTTTTTGAAGTGTATTAAAAATACAGCAGAGGGCACACTTCCCAAATGCCTTTATTTTCCTGAGTACACGGCATCAAGTTATCTATTTATAACCACATATATTCCTGCAACATACAGAGACACTATGGATCTGTTTCACAACATATAACTCAAGCTGCATAACACCTATACAGATACTACAAACTGTGCAGTGCAGTCACTTCAGTGATGCCACTAAAATCAGCCCAGGTTTTGCGTGGCGCTGCCTTTAGCATGGCTCACAGGTTGTCCTAGGGGAACACGTTGTTCCACAAGGAGCAACAAGTTCTGCAAGGGTTATTTCCTCTAGGCACCCAGGGAACAAACACACAAACAGCAGGGTGAGTTTGGAGCTGTTGTGGCTGGTTAGATGAGAGCAACTATACAGAGTAACTTAGGTTTCCACATGATGTGATGTCTAATGTGAGACTCAGAAGCAAGGAGCTAAATCCCAGGTTTCTCGAAAGGCTTATCTGCTAGACTGGAAGCAGTTTGGCCAGGTTTATACAGCGCTGAAGCAGAGCAGGTAAACCCTGTCTCCTCTCCCCAGGAGACCCACACTTGAACACCTGAAAGTTAGCAGTGACCACCCACTCATGATTTTTCTCTAGTGTTCCTCAGCCTTTGCCAACCTACGTAAACCTGCAAGAGTTACATACTGGAGAACACGTGCCTTAATTTCTTCTGAATGGAATACAGATCGATCAACTGCTGGCTGAGGACCAGCGCTCTCAACAGCTGTCACCAGCATATGAGTACAAATCAAACGTATCTGAAAGAATGTGGATGCTTATTTACCCGCACACTTACTTCCATGATTTTGCCAGCAGCTCAAGGGCTTTAAGGGGCAAGGACCGCAGACGGCTGGAAAATGCCGTGAGGCGGGCAGGTGTGCGCAGCTGCCAGGGACACCGCCGCGCCGCTGGCTCCGCACCCCGTGTGCCCCCGCCTCGCCGGCAGCGCTCGCGGTGGGGCGGAGCGCGAGGCGCGGCCGTTGGCGGCGGCGCTCGAGGATGCCAATGGCCGCGGCTCGCGCCCCTGCAGTGCCGCGGGGCATCCCCTGGGGCCACGGGCAGTGCCCCCACCCGCTCTCACCCCTCCGGCTGCGCTGGCGAAGCAGCGGCCATCACCGCGCCCGTACCGGTGCTGCGCGATCTGGGTGCCAGCCCGAAACGCGCGGCTACCCCTGGATCGCTGCCCGGCGCTGGCGCGGTGGCCGCGCGGCGTACTGCAAGCAGCGCGTTGTTCCTGGGGCGGGGGGGGCTGCTTCATCGGCGCTTTCAACACGTGTGAGCTGTCACATCGGCCGCCGAGCAGCAGCCTCCCTCCCGGGCGTGGGAGCGCCGCCCACCCGGTAGCGCGGCAGGGAGCGTTGCACCCCCCGCCGGCTGCAGCCGGAGCAGGCCGAGCGGCGCCCTTCGCTCGGGCAGCCGGGACCCGCCCTCCGCACGCGGCGCTGGGGCAGTGCGGCCCCGCCCGCCCTCAGGGAGGTGCCGGGGCCTGGCCCCACCCCGCCGGCACGCCTCGCCCCGCCCATTGGCTGTGGCGGGCGCTGCCCCATGCGCGCGCAGGGCCCGCAGCGGCGCAGGCGCGGCGGGGAGCGCAGAGCGGCGGCCGGGCCGGGGCGCGGAGCGCAGCCCGCAGGGAGCCAGGGGCGCAGGTGAGGGCGCGGCGCGGGGCGGCCGGGCTTCGGCCGCTGCCGGGAGGATGCTCGAGGCCGCGGAGCGGGCCCGGCCGCTGGGCAGGAAGGGGCCGCACGGGCAGGGCCGAAGAGCTGCTCGAGGGTCTTGCGGGGTAACCCTTTGCGGTGCTGCCGTCACCCCCCGGCCGTCGCTTCCCGGCAGCGGGTCCGGTGCCCCAGCGTTGCCGTGATGTCCTAGGGAGAAGGGCAGGGATGTGGAGCGGGATGCACTGTGAGGTGCAAGGAACCCTGCGGGCCTGCTGTCCGTGACACGGTTGCCCGTGGTCACAGCAAAACGAGGGGGCAAGGAGGGGGCTCCTGCTTCTGTATAATAGCCAATTCCAGAAAGATCGGTGCTGGGAATAAAGCAATTACATCATTGAAACACTGGGTTATTTAATGTGTTAGAGAGTAATCTAGATCAGTTTGGTTTTGTAAGCTGAAACATAGTTACTCGTATTTGCATACCACATAAGGCTCCAAGAAAAATAATCAAAGGATGTTAAAACGTATTCATCTGCCGTAAGCTTAAATGCTGGCTTTTTAACACCAATTATCAAAATGCAACTAAATTCCACTTATAAAGGCAGTTACACTAATGGTTGCCCCAATTTTTTTGTGTTTTTCTGTTTTGTTTTTATTGTTTTGAGCAGAGCATCTTACAAGAAGACTCTCTTCAAAAGAGGAAAGGGCCCATTCTGCAATGATGAACGCTGACATGGATGGTATAACTTCTTAATGTTTTTCTTCTTCTTTGTGATTTTTGCTAGTTAGTACAATTTCCAACTGTTACAGATGTTGCATTAAAGCTAATATGATTTATTGCAGCTGTTGAGGCCGAGAATCAGGTGGAATTAGAAGAGAAAACACGGCTTATTAATCAAGTTTTGGAACTGCAGCACACACTTGAAGGTTAGCAGTTTGAGACATCACAATTTTTACAAGTACACAGTAACCAGCAAAAGCAAACCTTAGTGTTTTGCTCTACCTTAGTCAAAGTGTCCAGAAGCCTGTCACTTTTGCAGTTGAAGGTACATAAAAAAACCCAACATTTTGGAACTTTTTTTTTTTCCTTCTTTATGCAATGTAATGCTTGCTTGACTCCCATAATACACATCAAGCTGCAGGGGCAATATGGTTAACTTCCTCAGGTTCAGTAGTTGACATACATCTTTGAGTCTGCTCATCACTGAACTTTTGTTTCCAAGTAGTTTAGTTTGCAATAGCTTAATTCAGAAATTCAAGGAAAGGTATAACTTACACAAACTTACTGTTAGTAACAAGTTTGTAAAAATATTGTACTATGAAATAGTACAGGAAAAATGGGCTTTAGAGAAAACTTGTGAGCTGCACAGTGTCCGATGAGAGAATACCCTATGGCAACGTTTCCTGCATTAAAAATGCAAATAGTTTGATGTAGGCACATAGAATATATTAATTATTGTATGCAACAGTGTCTAATATTTTTCTTATAATGTCACCTTCGCAGATCTCTCAGCACGAGTAGATGCTGTTAAGGAAGAAAACTTGAAACTGAAATCAGAAAACCAAGTTCTTGGACAATATATAGAAAATCTGATGTCAGCCTCTAGTGTTTTCCAAACAACTGACACAAAAAGCAAAAGGAAGTAAGGGTTGACTCACAGATGATGTCATTGTATTGCTGCTGTCTTTATTTTGTTGTTTTAATTAGCATAGGCTACATGAGCTAAAATATTTTAGTTTGTGGCTTTACTGGATACCTGAAGATTATAAGCTTTGTTGATAAACAGAATTAAGAACATTATCATGAACAGGAGACATAAGTTTGTGTATTTTTAAGATTAAGCCATGTGCAAATGAAGTGTAGAGACTTACTAAACTTTCGTATTTATTGTAAAAATGATATCTTGTTAAAGATTGAATTCAGTTTGTCAGTTCAAGCAAATGACTGTTGCCACTCTGAGGTCTTAGTGTAGTGTTCTTGACTAGCAAAATAATACAGTTACAATATTGTGCTGAAACTTTGATAAAAACGTGCAAAATCTTACTACATAGAATCATAGAATAGTTTGCGTTGGAATCACATTTTTCACTTCAAATATATTCTTATTACTATATAGTACTGTCCATAGCTCTGCAAAGCAACCTTGAACAAAAACATATAAACCAATTAAGAATTTCTATGAAGTAATAAAAGTATGGCATTATTTGCAGGGCTTGTGTACTGAAAAATACCTAAGATTTTTTGGGAAGGGAGAGAGTGACGGAAGAGAAACAAGGATAAGCAACTTACATCAGGGAAATACCAAATTGATGCAGTATTGGAGTGTTTATAGTTTGTCAGATGAACACTTCAGACCATTTTCACTTTCCTGTTTTCTCAAAGAATAATCAGGCACAGCATTTACATATATATATATATATGTATATGTATATGATCTGCTTGAAGTTTTTCAGTTGTGTGATGAAGATTTAAGTAAAAACGCGAGTAACAAGCTTTACAGAAACAGGTCAGCAATGTTCCTCATGCTCATGGTGGACAATCTGAAGCGAGGAACTGAGAATGAAGTGCCAAACTTGTCTTTGCTTCAGGCCTTAGAGAAACTGTTTTCCTGCCCAGAGCCTGAGCCTGTGAATTGCCTCTTGCAGCATTGCACAAGAACATCCAATGCAGAAGACTCCACTGGAACAAGGGTGGCTTTCGCCTCTCAAGTCTGTGCTGCTCTGAGCAGTGCCTTGTGTCAAGGTTTTTTACTGGCTTGGCTGTTTGTTAGCAGGTTTTGTAAAGGAACTCAGCCCAGATTATGGGTTTGACTACCTCCCATAGAGGCAGCATGTCCAGCATGGTCAGTATTAAGGAAGAACAGAAGTTAAGATACAAACAATGATGGAAGTTTTAGCAGTACTCAGCTGGATCTGTTTCAGCTTGCCATATAGCAGCATTGCAGACTTATTTATGGATCTTACCTAGAACTGAGGTCTTTTCCTTCCATAATGAAACCATTGTACTTTACCTTTTAACAAAAAGAAATCATTAGCTCAAGGGTCTCCTTAAACCTTGCTGTGATGATTCTGTAAAATACAGCTGCAGGAAATGGATGAGTGGATGTTATAGTAGAATAAATCCCTCTCAAATCCCAAGTTCCTTGGCAGCTAAGCACTGCTGTGTCTCAACTGCAAGATGACATTGTGAGGTTCCCCCCTCCCAAAGGAGAGGTCTCCCATTTCTCCTCATTATAGAATAACTGCACAGAACTCCCTGGAATGTCAGCAGTCAAGTGATTGCAGACAAAGCACTAATAGTTAGGTCTTGAGGGCTCTTTAAAACTCTGAGTCAAAAAACCTGATCATGATAAAGTTTCACCCACCAAGTCAAAAATGGCTGATATCATGTGTGTCATGGGGTCCTGTAAACATCCAGAATTATTTTTAATCTTTTATGGACTACTCTCTCACTTCACTGCTATCTGGAACTCTAAATACATCCAAGAATTGCTAGCAGATAGAGTAAATCACATGATTAGTCCAGGGTTTGAGCACTAAAAAAAAAAAAAAAATAATAAAAGAACCACTACACCAAGCACTTACTTCTAAAGCTTGCATTACATGCCAGCCATCCTAGCTTTAGGGCCATGTCACTGCACATCTCCATCTGCACTGTAGGAGATCAAGTGGTAACAGAGCATGCACTTGTTAGACTTCAGCAATTTCCTGAGATCAAGTAATCTTAAAGTCATGGGGTTTGTATTGTAAGACTGGATAGTGATATTTTATCCATTGGTGCGTAGAGTAGTCGTTTCATGTATATACCATTTTACATCCCACTACTGTGGCCTTCATTTAACTTATGAACATTAACAAGATGTTGTATTTCTGACTTTACACTAAATAAAAACTTTTTATTTGTCTCTATTAGTCTGGTTTAACATTTGTAAACCTGAAAACTTCTCATAACTGTCTGTTGTCAAAAGGTGGCAAAGTAGTAGGGTTTGCTGTCATTTTAATTGTTGCTACATAACTGAAGTGTCTGAAAGATCAGATGTAATTAGCAAGTATTGAGATGAAACATGAGTTAATTAACCTGTTTTCAGTAAGCTTCCAGTCCCCCACTCACTTAGTATTTTCACCCATGAGTCTTACATTTCTGTATATTTCTCTTGTAGCTAAAGGAAAAGGCTTGGCAGGCTGCATCCAGAGTTGGCAAAGCTAAAACTTCTACATCTCCACATGGTAGAACTTTAAGCCAAATTAGAAGATGCTAACATTTCCTACCCAGGTAATGAGCTCTACATCAGTCAGAAACTAGAATTATTACTTCGTCATACCTTCATGAAGCTGGAAGCTAACTGAGGAGTAGCTTCACTTGTAATTAACTGAAAAGCCCTCAGTCCTACTTACCTTTCCATGAATACAGAAATTTCTCAGCATAGGATTTGGTGTCCTCAGTAAGACGACTTTATCAAGCTACAGTGTAAGCAGTGGGAGACTGACAGTTTTTAACAACAAAGCATCCTGGAACTGGATTAGCATTACTTGGTTAATTTCAAAACCCTTTAAAGCAGGTTTATCATGGTTGGTTTGGTTTTTAATATACAGCTGAACTTTAACATAACAAAGGTGTTTGTTTGTTTTTTTACAATATGCAGTTTATTTAAACTACATTATGAGAAAGCTCAGTTACATCTGTAAAAAAAAACTTAAACCATCAAAAATTCTTATCTATATTAATAAAATTCATGTTAAGCAAGAGTTATTAAATATTTTTATAGGAAGCAATGTACACTTAGCAAGTATTCTATAAATAGAGGTTATACCACTCTGGGTTGGAACATGAGAACTATAAAAGTTTGAAGAAAAAAAAAAATCATCTGTGTATCACTTCTGCAGATTTGATATCTGCATTCCAAAGTAAAACAAGTCACATCAATTACCACTTGTTCTACAAATATTCTATTTTAAAATATCTCTTAAAAATAAATTACTGTAACCAATATCTGAAGTGAACAGGTGACCACCCATGTAACAAGATCAACTGAAACAAATAATTTACAATAAAAATTGCTGCTAGCACTAAATCATCATACAAAACCAATTATTGCTCTGCACAGAAAAAAAACACCTTTTCTCATAGCAATGTGAACTGCTATAGATGCTACATCTCTACTGTCATCCTCATTTAGCTAGAAAGTATAAATAGCTAATTTTGTGCTAGAGCTGCAAAAATACTATAATGTTTTAAAAAATATTTAGAGTAAGCTTATCTCCAACTGATTTCTAGTAATCTTCAACTCTTAAGAATCTTCACTTTAAAAATCAGTTGGCTGACTTGCAGTTTCACTTCCATTCTGAATTCAAAACATCAGCTAACTCCTCACAGATAATATTTCTCCTTAAAAAAGGGACTCAAGGAAGTCTGGGAAGATTAAAAGAGGTTAGACAATTAAAATAGGAGGTTAAGTAGTAATGAGCCCCACGTTTTTCTTTCAGATCTCAGGAACTCGGATGCTGTCAGGCCCACTGAAGTGGCATACCCAAAGTTACTATTATCTAGACGTACAAATGCTAGCTGGAAGTAACTCAGTCCTTTCGTACTCTTCTTTTGCGCACTGATTTCAGTGGATCATCTCCAGAACCTGTGCTTTCATCAGCTTCTTTCATCTGGGGAAAAAAAGGAAAAAAGGGGAGGGGGGGAATTACAATTTTAAACCCATCGTAATGTAATTATTGAAACTGGCATGTTACTTCATTCTTCCTCCCAACTCTCCCCAATCATATTATCACTAAGTGCAACACTTAAATGATAGGATGCTTTTTTCCATAATATTAATCTAACAGTAAGTAAGGTGGGTAGAAGACTTCTTTTTATATTCAGAAGGAAGATAATAGTACATCTAAACTGATGTCAGAAATTTGATTTTACCCATTTACTCATGAGTTTAAAGGGGGTGACTTTTTAGTGAATTTAGCAACTTCCTTAAAGTGCATCTTTTGCTAATTTTAATTTTCACTTCTTAAGCAAGAAGCATTTAAAACATAACATGCCACCTTTGGAGAGCTACAAATAGAACAAACTGTTCTTAAATCAGATGTCTGTTCTTCTCAGTTTAAAAGCAATTAGCTTACAGAAACCTGAGGAAAGCCTTTCCAACTTCATTCTCAGGCAATGCACTGCTTCCTCACTTCCCTGCATCACCCAGTGGCAAGCACCTCATTCAGAAGGAACAGCTCACAGAATGTGGTACAACTCCAGTGAGGACATGGTGTGCATGACATCTCCCAAGTAGGTCACTAGCTGACTCATGACAAACTTGTACAAAACACCCAGAGCAGAGCAAGCCATAACCTCCTGGCGGTACTGTGCAACGGCACACACGCATCCAGATAGTGTTATTACTTTCACAGAGAGTTACATGCTTCATAATGGGGTTCATCAGATACTGTTTCCTATGTAAATGTACAAGTTAAAAAAACCAAAACCAACAAACCTTACAGGAACAAGAGAAAGTGCTGAATAAGAGGCAATTAATGAAGAATTTGAGTGCTTAAACAATGCAGCCTCATGCAAGGTCCAGTTCTGTAGAGGAGTTTTATATAAAAAGAAGTTAACATTACATTGAACTCCCCTAATCTGGGAAGGGACACATTTAGGGCATGATAAACACAAGCTGACCCATAGAAATACTGTGGGTCGATCTAAAGGGTTTCAGGCATACCAGAGTTTCAAAATGTAAGGATAATAAGTAGCTAGAGTAAGAAAAGCACAAACAAATTCAATTCTATAATGTTATTTTCTGTAAAACATTATATCAATTATCTGGTGACTGGATTAATCTGCACAAGAAAAAATGAAACTGCAGATGCAGGATTCAAAATATGGTCATTTTGCTTAAAACCTTATTTTGGAATTAAAAAAAAAAAAAGGATAACCGAAACCTTAAGTTATTCTAGTACTCACTAAAAGGCTATTTGGTTAGAAGAACATGTTGTATCAATTAAGTAGCATGATAAAAAGATCCTGACACTTACTGCAGCATCCAAATTTTCAAGACTTGCAATTCATTTCATAACATGTTAAAAACTACACTCCTGTGAAAATGTTTCATGTTTAGAGACCTGCATGATCACTTCTATATTATACCAGTATTTTACAATAAATATCACCTCCCACCCACAATGACACAGGAGGAGATGTTTCATAAGCCTATACAGAGTGTTTGAGGTGTCAAACTCAAACACATCTCTATCTCTTGATTTGTTTTATGGCTCAACATAATTAGAATTCTTGTTGTGGGTAACTGGGCTGAGTTAGAAGTGTGAGGTTGGACAATGGTGAGGAGAAAATAGAACAGGAAAAAAAAGCTAATTTACCTCATCTTCTGAGCCAGATTTATTTGGCTTATCACCATCTTCTTGACTTTGATCTTCAACATCATTTTCTTCTTCTTCATCATCAATATCTTCACCACCTTCAACCTCATCTTCTGCAGCAGAAATTAATTTTGTAAACAGAACTGTATTAAAAATGCACTATATCTAGACATGCTAGTAAGGAAAATAAGCCAATTTCAGTTTTAGAACTAACTGCTTTTTTACAATAACCCATAAAAAAATCTCAGTGACATAGAGCATAGAATTCGCATGAATCAGTATAAATTGATCACTGTTGGATTTAATACCCAATTTTAACAGCTTCAGCCTAGCTTCTTTTCACAATAGCACATACTCCCTTCAGACTTTTAAGTGACCAGATCTGACTAAGTTCTGACTTGAGTAGCAAAGTACAATATTGCAGTTATCAGTCACCTACCATAGGGGACACTCACATCCTGAGGGAACTCTCCTTTTCAGCAGGGAATTCTTGTGGCATACTGTTTTGGTTGAGGGATAAGCAGCCCTGTGCTCACCCCACTTTTACACATTATTGCAATGCGGAAACTAGTCAGAAAAGCACTGTATTCCCCTCAGCTCAAAGTACGTTCAGCTCATGCTACTAGGAAAAAACTATTCACAAAAGCCAATAAGCTTTCTATAAGACCTGGTGTCAGGCAGACCTTTGAACTCAAGGTGACTGGAAAGAAAAAAAAAATTAAGAGAAAAAAATTCCCTGGACAAACTATAGCCTAAGGAACATTTTCTACTTTCTTACTGAGGCTGTGCCACTGCAGCAAAGAGAGCATGCAGCAAATATTGCAAATTCTAGGTTGCTCTTCAGTTCACAGGTAGGTACCCTTCTAGGATAACCATCTCTTATATTCAACTCCAGAAAACAAAGCAGCAGATAATGAATATAAAGGAATTGTAAAAACTACTAAGATCCAAAGCGACTAGTAGAAAATATTTATGACTACAAGTACTACACTACGAAACCTGAGAGGAAGCTTTGATCTGTATCTGATGAAAGCTGGCATCCACCAGCTTGAAGTTCCACCATCAACATGGACAAAGGAAAAAAAAAAACATCTGAAAGGAGAGACTACTTTCAAGTCCTGGCCCAAATTACTTCCCTTTCCCAGTACCTGAAGAAGGAGTCTCTCTTCCCATCTTGTTTGTAGCCTGTATAAGCTTTCTTTTTGCCTCCTCCATTTCTCTTCTCTCTGTAGTAAAAAGAATCAGCAGAAGCAGGCAGAAGACAAATTCTCTAATGCTTTCAGATATGAAGAGGCAAAAAAGTGACAGAAAAAAATGGGAAGATTTCAACCTGCAAATGTAAAAGGCAGCAGGAAGATCAGAGAAACTAAACAATTCTTAAAGAGAAACTAAGAAGTCATATGACAGCAAGTGTATTTCCTCTGAAGCCTAGAATTTACTTAAAAACCTTGGAATACAAATGCTGGCTATGTCAGTTTTACTCTGCATTCAGTTTAGTTACTAAAAGTAAAGGCCTAAAATGGAATCTGTTTTTGAAGCACCATGAACAGCTGTTCCAAGTGGAATTCTTTATAAGAAGTTGAGGGAGCTAAACAGTTTTCCTCTGCGATTGCCTAGACCTTATTTTTAACTTTCAAACACACACTTTAACATATAGTTTATTAAGTGACATGTTGTAATTAACTGATTGACTTAACAGAATACTGGAATTCGGGTTTTTCAGCCTTGCAACAGTACCAATCTATGATCTACATCAAGACAAAACAGATCCTGTAACTCAGGAGCAAAGAGCAGGTTGAGTAGAAGAAGACAAAAAAGAAAAGGCAGGAGGATACAATGCTGAAATGCTGTACCTATAATTTATGCTAATGTAAAAAATGTTACGTAGCCTAACTAAAATAATTAAATGTCTAGGTAAGGCTCTCGAATGGTAAGGCAGATGGACTAAGTTTGGTGCAGCAAACGTTGTGCCAGTGTACTAAATTCTGTAAGCACTAGCATGGGAACATCTGATGCTGAGTAAACTCTAAGTCATACAAGGAGAAGCCATCAACATTCATGGAACATAAATGCAGAGACATACAAAAACCAAAGAGTTTCAGTCAGTAATATAAAGTGATAGCAGTACTAAGGAGAAAACAAACAAACCAACCCTGTCACACGAATGTCTGCTAGGTTTCTAACTTTCCACAACAGTCACTTGCCACTTTCTTTGTTCCTACCAAAGAAGAGTGAAATAAGAAGCAGAATCTTGCAGAGATTTGAGGCTAAGAACTTTCTCATGGAAGTCAAGATAACGCACTATAAGTTACATGCTTTTTCTTTCTATTCATTACTATAGACTCAGAGAAACACTAACACAAAGCCATAGTTGAAAAGTACCAGTAATCTTGGTACAGTAAACTCAAGATGGTTTTATCCTTGGATGTCAAAGTAGAGCTCAACCTATGGAATCATTGATTCCTCCCTAGGGGCAGCAGGAGAGGCGTCTGCAGGCAAGCAACATGCTGCTAGAAAGCAGCACAAAGGAAGCGGCAGACTTCAGTATTTGAAGTCTACTGTGGTTTCAGGCTTTAGCAAGAGTTACTAAAAGCAGTGACCAACAGAATATTCCAGGGTACAACCGTCCCACAGAGGAGTAAACAGAGAGACTTATGTTAAAGGCTTAAAGCTATTCTGGACAGATTTCAAAGACAACAATGTGACTTCAGCCACTTTGGGTACATATATCCGAACAGCTCAAATGTGTTCAATATAGGAAATATTTAGAAGGGAGAAAATACGCATCACTGTCTGCAAACATAAAAAGACTGTTGGAAGCACGATAAATTCTTCCAAGTGAAAAAATGCTGAGGAGAGATTTACTTTCTGCTGGTATTTATGGAAGAGCTATTAGCCATGGAATGCAACTTGCTGGACGTTGTCAAAAAGACAATGACAACTCAGAGTAAGGCAGGTTTTGCATATTCTAAGATAATTGGTTGTAATTACTGGCAATGCAATCCATGAACTAGTCTTATTCATATATTTATATTTAATCAAACTGCAAGTTATCTTGCTTATCTTACCATCTTCAGCAATATCTTCATTTTCTTTTTCTTCTAATTCTATTTCATCATCTTCTAACTCTTCTCTCCCTTGTTTTAGATCTCCCTTTAAAATTGGTTTAGATATATCAGTTTTGCTGAAGTCAACATCTTCATCTGTTTTCTACAACAAATTAAAAACAAATTATATTTAAACTCAAATTAAGAATTAAACGTAACAGGACTGTAAGCTAGGTAATATCAATGGCACATTAAAACGGATATTGTTGCATAGATGTTAAGAGTTTTCAAATAAAGTATTAACAATAAAACCAAATAAAAATAGAGTAAATTTCTCTAACCTTTGCTGGCCAGCAGAACAAGACACCTAGACCAACAGGGAGAGCCAAAGTCAAGATGTAAAGAACCCAGAGCCATGGGTGGTCTTCTGCAGCAGTCACCAGTTGACTAAACATACCAGGCTTTATTGAAAACAATTAAAAAAAGGAAAAAAAAAAAAAGTTTTGTGTTTACATCCATCTCAACACTTCAGTAAGTTATAAAGTGTACTGTAAATATCTTAAGCTTTATGTTGCCCAAAGAAAACCCTTTTTTATCTTTGCTTTTTAATGACTAAAACAATATTGAATTTCAATACTAGTGAAGTGACAACATGTTGAGTTCAAATAAATAGCAGGTACCTGGTACTCCAAACATACTAGCCTGGGCACTACTCAATTTTGGAAAGTGACATTTGGAGTCTTGGCAACCTCACAATTCAGACCCTTCCCAGCTACTTTATTTTTCCCCCATGCTATGCTAACTCAGCTGAAAGCTTCCGAAGCACCAAGAACCTCAGAGCAGCAGCCAGCCTCCTGCAGAGCAATGTCTTGTTCCATCTGTACTACGACGTTCTCTCCCTTGAGAGCCAATTATTCAGGGAGTAAACTGTCCTCCCAGCTCAGTTCTGACTTATACCATCGAGGTACACAGGCAAGTGCCTGGTCCAGTAAGACATCTGGAAAGGTACATCAGCAACTAAGGTAGGAAATTTGAGAGGCACAGTGGAGTAAGGGGACTGAAGGAATAGTTTTTGCTATTGCACAAACAGGTATAGATGCACATCCAGACGTAAACCCAAACATTTCAGAAAAGGGCAAAGTTGTGAGAGGAAGTGCCTTTCCTAATTGCGTGGGCAGATACACCATTGCTACTTGCTCATCCTGTGACACACAGTGGCTTTCAGAAATTGGCCACATTTGCCACCAACCCATCATTTCTTTCCCACAACTGCAGGCTGGCTCTTGCCACTCAACCAAAGAAAATACAGGACTTAGAAAGAAACAGTAGTCAGCAAAGGCAGCCACTAGAGGGGCTCACAGTCCCGTATGTCAGGACAAGCTCATCCTGCAGCATAGGAAAGAGATCTAGAAAAAAAACTGTGGCAGCTGGCCAAGTGCAGTACACAAACAAATGTGGATGCACACATGGAAACAGAACAGATGCAGCTCCATAAATATACACAGGTGCATTCTTTTCAGAGCTGCATAACATACATCAAAGCAGCCAGGTGCCTAAAATTATTAACCAGAAGAAACACATGACTATTTATCCATTCCTGGTGGGATAGAAACATCTGAAGGGGTCTTCTGAGTGTAAGTACCTCAGCTTCCATTTGCTGACAGGTACTGAATTTCTAGTATCACTGTGAACAGCAGAAGACTGATCAACTATAATTAGTCAATTTCTTACTAGGTGTTTAAGTTAAATGTTGTACTGTTTTAATTTGAAGAGGATAATTGATCTGGGAAAGGCAAAAAGCCAAACTATGACCAAAAAAATAAATCCCTATCCCAGTTACTCATCAAGGCTATTAATTGCAGACAGATTAATATTCTGTCAACATTCACTGACAGAAAATTCTCTCAACAGCACTTCTTCCTCCCTACTTTTGGCTACCAAGAACACAGTAAAGTTTATACCTCATTAGCACTTGCTACTAATTTCTTCAAGCCCCAGCCATCTGCTGCCCAACGATCTGCTACTTCTTTTTCTGAACAGATAATGAAGTTATCGAAGTAGATATTGGATGTCATAGACCAGAGTTCTAAACCAACAGCACTGACAGTGGTCATCTCAAATGGGTGCGGATCTTCAAAATAGTCTGGGTTAGGTATTTTCCGAGGGCTCCAGATTCCCTTTTGAGGAGAAAACAAACAAACAAACACACACAACTATGAAACAAATGTTTAGATAATTAGAGCTTATGCACTATTTTCAATGCATTATTTAAAAAGATAAAAGGTAGAGTTTAGCCTCCGTAAAAACAGAACTGGAAATAGCCTACAGGATTTTGGCAGATGGGTCTCAATTTTCTGTCTTAGGGCAGACCTCTTAAAATACCTTTTTTTTTGTCTATAGAGGGTGACAATAATAACTGACTGTATGAAGTATGTTAATTCTTCTTAGCACTGGCTATTCCAAGCACAGTCTTTGTAAGCTTCCTAGAATAAGTTTAGGAAACAAATTTTGTGGTAGGATGCAAACTCCCCTCTCTCCCCCTCCCTCCTTCAGTATGGAAGGAGTAGGCACATCTCCCTCTCTCTCTGCTACTTGAGGCTAACAGCTTCTTTTGTTTGGCCCCAGAGCCCCTGGCCAGGGCCAGTAGGAGAAGGGAGTGCCGAGGCACCAGTGAGCCGCTGGGCACCTGCGGCCAGTGTGGAGGATGTTTGGAGGCTTCATGGGCACCCACAGCCAGTGTGGAGGTGCAGAGAAGCTTCTAGAATGCCTACAGTCAGATCTGATCAGCCAATTAAAAACAGGACTCTTGTCGAGACTCAGGACTCTTGTCGAGACTCAGCCCATTGTCGCGGGTCTCTCGGAGCACGAGGAGACGCTGCCACCGAGAGCCCCTCCCGAGATGGAGACTCCGCTTGCCTTGCCGCCACGGCTGTGAGTAAAATTCCTCCTTGCAAGATTGCAAGTGTATTTACACTTTCCGTGCACATTTGCATGTGTAACTTTCCGTGCTCAATATGAGCACGCGTAAAATTAATCCTCGCATAATCACGGGTGTATTTTCCTCCCGTGCTTCCACATAAGCACGTATAACTTTCCATGCACATTTGCATGTGTACATTCCGTGCTCAATACAAGCACGTGTATAAATTATTTCCTTGCACAATCGCGAGTGTATTTTCCTCCTGTGCTTCCACATAAGCACGTGTAATATTCCGTGCACATTTGCACGTGTAAGTGAATTAATCCTCGCAGGATTGCGAGTGTATTATAAATTTACCCTCGCACAAGCGCAAGTGTACTAACTTTCCGTACTCACTACGAGTATGTGTATCTCTTTAAAATAATCCCGCACCGTGTTCAGGCAAGTGTGTATTCCTCCCAGACTCAGAGATGGTTCCAGCATTGTTTTGGTGAAGCCATGTGCATGCACTCTGTGGACCACCTGTTGTATTAGTTGCTGCCCTGTAATAATTTTCCTCAACTGATATCCGAACCTGTACTTAAGTCACTTTTGGAGTGCTAAAACCCTGTTTCTCACCGGTTTAATGAAAGTTGGTTTGGACCCTGTTGTCCCTTAAACTAACCTCGGGGTGCCTCCGTGACAAATTTCCTAATACTTCAGGAAAGTAAGACATTGATATTACTTCTTCCTCTAGTCTCTCATTGCTTAATACATAGTTTTAGCTTTTGTTCATCAATATAGCATATACATTTCAATATTTTATGGCTAGTGATGGAATCTTCTGAGATATGAATCTATCATCCAGTGGCCCAAGACTGCAGGATGACTATAATCCTGTGATCCATGTGGTCCCTTCCAGCGTATATGTGTATCTATAAGTGTGTGTATGTAAAATGACAGCTACTGTAACCAAAGGTGTTAGGGAAAAATTTAGCCTTATGACACCTGTGGAAATTAGAGCCAAGTTTTGTTTACAAATGTGCTTAGATCTTAAGCTCAAAGAAATCAGATTCAAGTACTCCCCAACCATCATGAATACACAGTAACTCCCTTTAATATCCAACTGATTACCTCTTGTATCTGGAGGGGAAAAGAGGAACGTAATTATCCAAAATTGATGCTTCCACTATAATTGAACCAGTAAGTCAGTCTGCTTACTAAAAGGTTTCAATTTTTTAAGCGTTCATTTAAAAGACCCACACTTAAAACCCCAACAAAAGTATTTCATTAAATGATGACATAGTTCAGAATACAATTCTACAGAGCACATTAAATAAGTGGTGCCGGTGCAAACTGTTGCAAAAGCAACTTTTGACACAGTAAGTGTTTTAACATAGGAAGTACTTCTACTCTCCAGCATACTTAAAACAACAATAACAATATTCAAAAGCTGAAAATGTTTAGTGAGGGCGTCCACACTCATTCCAAAGTTTAAATATACTGTATAAAAGCCTAAATAAATACACTACTCTGACTTGCCTGCCCTGTTGAACTCTACCTTTTAACAACAACCTACAATATTGCTATTACCTGATAGTTAGGATTATCTATCATAGGTGCTTTCCATTTTCCTTTATAGTTTGGGTTATTCTTCATGGGACGCACCCATTGTCCACAACCAGGTGCAGTCTCACACTTTGGATTAGGGATCTGAGGGGCTTCCCACTCCCCATCCATTTCTTCATCCCTACAGAAACAAAGAGTTACAAACAGCTGATTTGAGATCAGCCTGGTCTGAACACTAGCAGTCAGTCTGAAGTTAGAGTCCACA
This sequence comes from Nesoenas mayeri, assembly GCF_963082525.1. Classification (NCBI taxonomy): domain Eukaryota; kingdom Metazoa; phylum Chordata; class Aves; order Columbiformes; family Columbidae; genus Nesoenas; species Nesoenas mayeri. The sequence goes on from NC_137540.1 coordinate 19,201,423, forward strand.
CACATTTTGCTGTAGCAACATCAGAATTTTGACCAGCTCACAGAACTTGACGCAACAGCATAAATACTTTTTTTGGTGGTGGTGAATTTTTTTAAATGAGTGCTATTTTTTTTTTTTTTTTTTTTTTTTTTTTAAGATTACTTGTTCATGAATACCACAGCATGACTGAATGCAATTATTTCCTGCATCTGCCCACAGCTCGAAACACTTCTCTGTAACATGGTTAGAGAACCCTTTGAGACTATTATGTGACCATTTCAAGTTATCAACTTAACTGTTTCATAGTTTATCATCGTAGCAAATTCTTTTACAGGTATCCTTCATGTCGGTTTTATTTACATATCCTCAGAAAACAACAGGCAACTGACCTGTTCATGTTTTTCTAAAAGCAGCCCCTCAAACCAACAAATGTTTATCCATACTTTACATATACCAATTTACTATCTCTAAACACAATGAGACTGGGATTGAACTCTGATCCACAACTCATAATTTGCCACAGAGAACAGGCAAGCTCATCTACAAGATGTGTTAACAACCTGCACTTACAGAATCAAGTTCTTACCAGTCCTTTGGTTTTTTTGCATTAGGGTCTGGAACATACTGTGGTTCATCATCAAGCCATCCCTCAGGCTTAACAGCATCAGGATCTTCTATTTTGGAAGGCTCATCTTCATCCCTTCAATTACAGACTTACATTAGAAAATACAGCAGCTTGACTTTGAACCAGTGTTCCCTTCAGAGGACTGTAACTGGCATAAAGGGATGAATTTTCAAAGGCATAACAGAATTAGACACACTGATCATGAGAATTAGACAGCTCATCCTCTGTTTCTAAATCTTTGAATTATACTTACATTGTTTCAAAGCACTACTTAGCCCAGAAATTGCTGCCATCAACTGGCAGGTGTCAGTCGGGTCTTCCCATAAGTTTTTCACTCCTTTTCCTGAGTTGTTGTGTGGACAGTAGTTCACACAGAAGGAAGTGGAAATCATTGAATGCAAATTAAGACTGTATAGTGAAAAGAACCCAAAACGCCTTCCTACTCTTTTAGGTGTAGTAATCTTAGTTCTTAATCACAACCATGGAGGGTACAAATAAGCAAAAAGCACAATTTTTATTTCTTTCCTTAGAAGATGATTACGTCCTTGTATGCACCTCAGTTATGTTTTCAAACTTTAGTGCTCTTAGTAGTGAAACATATTCCAATTTTCATTAGCAAAAAAAGAAAAAAAGAAAATAAAACCAGACAAATATTTCCAATTAATAACCTGCATGTAAAACATTCTGTACAGATAAAAACGTTCTCCTTACCAGTCATCTGGTTTGACAGCATTGGGATCAGGTATTTTTGGTCGCTCATCCCAGTCATCAGGCTTCTTATCACTAGGATCCTCTACTTCTTTGGGAGGGTTTACTGGAGGAACCATATCCTCAAGAAGATTTCCTCTGCTGACAACTGATTGGTCGATTGAAATTTCAAATGTATCATCTGGTTTTAGCACTAGAATGAAGACATTTGCATTAAAGACATGCGGGAAACGTTAATTTTACAAACATATTTAACCAAAACTGATATAATAAGCACAGACTTAAACAAATAACAGCCAACAGGACCTTCACTAGCAAAGCAGAAGACAGACTGCCCACTCTGGTACTGGATCTGGACACAACACAATGAAGTTGCTACTGTGGGAATATATGACCAGCATCAGGCCCCCAAAAATGAGACCTCCAGCAAATTCAGTTGCTGAAACATAACCAAGCACATTCTAAGAGATTTTTCAAAAACCTACCACTTGGCCAAAACTCCACAGTTATTTATTTACTTAAAAATGGGGACAATAGAAACAAACCTTTGCCCCAAAGGGCACATTTGCTACCAAATTACAGTTTCACCTGTAAAGCACAGAAACACAAGACTGCATCAGTAACACAGCTGAAGGATCATCAAAACAATATTTTCTCTCAGTTTAAAATCTCTGGCAGCCATCTCCCTCAAATGCCAGGCTGGGAATACAGAAAATTCTCTTCAAATGTTTAAGTATTTTAGCACGTGTAACTCAGAAGCCCAGATCATAGAACTGAGCAGTGTCAGACTCAGTAAGATGTCACATCCAGATCCATTTCTAATAACCAGTGACAGCATTTGTAAGTGCTTAACAAGTATATTCAAATGCCCATTCAACACAATAAAGATTAATAATTTAAAATAAATACTATTTCACTTTTATGACAGTTTTATAAAGACAGGTGATGAAAACAAGAGTGTTTTAATGTCAGTTTGATAATATCTAATGAAGCTCTTGCAGCCTAAAAATTTTCAACAACGAAGTGATTTTTAATCTTATGTTATCAGTCACATAATGCATTAGATTCACACAGCTCTATGGAATCTATTTGAACAATGACAATAAATGCAATCTGAGTTTGAGTATCTTTAACCATAATTTCTAATGAACAGCCCAAATACAGGAATGCATGCATTCCTTCACCACAAGAACAGTGTTTTGTTTCACTTATCTAAAAGTGAATGCTTGCTATGGTACACTATGGTAATTTATTTTAAGAAACAATAGCTTTCCCATGGCACAGTAGCTGAACAGGTCTTCCATTGTTATTCAATGGAAGTTCAAAAGTACAGTCAATTTTGCTGGATTTGCAGTATGTCACAGATAAGCCCTTTCTTCTCTGTTTATTCTTCCTCAGAAATTAGAAAAAAGCAGAAAAATAACTAAGAAATTAAACTTTCATCTCTGCTAAGTGTTCGTTAGAACACAAAGGTCACATGAATTAAAGCCAGCCCAAGTTCATTCATCTTCAGAGCATACAGTAACATATCTGCTTATGCACACTGCTGCAGATGCAGGAGTTAGTGAGAACTCCTCACACATGCAGGAGAGTGGTGTGTGGAATACTGCAGATTTAACTCAGTTCCTATGAACTCTGATGCCTTCCTAGAATATTGGACAGTTGTGGGTTTTTTAATAGCTCAAAATATTTTTATCACAGTAAGTCCTGAAAGTATTATTCAATTCTTCATGCTAAATACTGGCCAGGGCTGATAAGTTATTTCCTGTAACAGAATATTGAACAACAGCATTACAAAGCCACTCACATGTCCTGCAGTTAAGTTCAGTCATTAAATCATTTAAACCAAATCATTTTAATAAATCATTTAAGCTCAAACCATTAAGCAACCATCCCCCAGAATTAACAGACTATTACAAACAAAAAAGCAGACTCAAATACAAAGCTTTAGTGGAGAGAAACACATTTTTAATCTCTCTTTTCTAATTAAAACTTATATGAATCAAACAATACCAAGAGTATATAGATGTGTCTTCTTGTCCAAATAGAATTTTTTTAGGTCTACATCAGGACGTTTTGCATGTTTCTCTTCATATTCTCCAGTTTTAGGATTCTTATGTCTGAAGATAAAATGTAGTTTGTAATCCTCTCCACATTTATCTGGTCCAAACATAATAGTATAAGGTGTTTTGTCAAAAAAGTATTCCTGTAGAAGCAAAAAAGCTGAGGATGTGTTATACTGTACATTTTATGAAGTAATTTGGGGTCTTTTCCTTCATATTGTGGCAATACAGTTTTTATAAAAAGTAATAGAAAACTGGCAAGGTGCATCATGAGAGGAATTGAACAGTCCTCTTGAGTTGCTGGGTGCCCTCTGTTCTCAGGGAACAGACTAATTCTGTGAACCACAGAGATCACTTAAGCCTCTTCAAGGAAGATGAACATATTTAGTCCTTACCGTTAAATTAAGTGGAAATGCCTGTCACAAATCAAAATAGCCAAATATCTATATCCTTCTATAAACATTACACTAAAAGATGGAAGTGAACTAGTTACTATTCTTCATATTGATTTTATTTTTCAATCAAGACAAAGCCCAGGATATTATTACCCAGTATTTTATCAGTCTTGTTGCTGCATATTAAATAGTAATAACTTCAGGGCTGGTGGCTGTTGTTATTATCAGATACAGTCATTCTCCTTCAGACTATGCTGCATTAAGCTGTTTAGATATGTCAGTATTTTTCAGCTATTTATATTATTTTTATATTTGGAATACACAATAACATGCTGCCTTATATTCTTAAGTAATTGCTTGAAGGAAAAAGACGACTAGACTTCTGGAAGTTTCCTTCTTGAAAGTTACATTCTGACATAGATGTATTGTTTGAAATGAATAGTATTTTTTTTAATGCAAAGTAAAACATTTTCACTCCATGCATCTGTAGATTTCTGCACTACAGAAGCACATTTTAAGTTTGGTTATTTGAGTATGAAACACACACCGGAATATAAATTTTAGGAAAAAGGAAGAGCACTTGGAAGTTGCATTAAAGCTTTTATTTCCAGATTATTCCCCATTTTTTTTTGCCCATGGGCTTGCCTTTCTATCTTACCAAAACTTGGTAAGCAAATGGTACAGCTTGATGCCTCTCAAAGCCAACAATTTCTATAGCCTACACAGGTTGTAACTCTGCCTCACAAACTTCTATTACTCTACTACTGAATGTTGGCTCAGCAACACTAGTTAGCCACAAACCTGTAGCGGTTAGAGTAGTCGGCTTTTAAGTAGCCACAGCAGCCTGCTTCAAGTTCCAAAGGATCCTTATCACTTCATGTTTGTACTGCTGAGTCAAGGCAAGTTCCTCCAAGCTCACGATGCAACATTCTGAATCCACATTGGTCATTCCAAGTCTGTCCAAATATGTAATCCTATTCTGTAACTTCTGCTATGTAGCAAAAGTACCAGCTCCTATCAAAGTAGCTGCAGCAACTGTTATATATTATCAGCCATCCCAATGCTGTAAACACAGCATTTGCATTGCACAAGATCCTAGGCCACAAATCACTGCCAGTTCTGAATGTGGGAAAAAAGAAAAGTTGCTAAAATATCCTCCATCACAGGCTACACAGCTTGTATCTATACCCAGGTGTAGTGACAGAAATACTCAAAGTGGAAACAACCAGTTCACACGTGCCAGACTGAGACTTGGCCAGAACAGGCAGCATTTTAAGCCAGAAACACCTGATTGCAATGACATAACAATAAAGCATTTTACAGACCTGTTTGGAAAGGGCAGGCAAGTTCACAACAATTTATCGAGAAACAATCTACAAAATGATCCAACATACTAAAGCACTTATTCACACCTGATCACTCAGACCTTTTCCCAGCAACAGAGATTCTCCATCACTTTCAGTTTCTAAATCCAAGCCATGCCGTGGCCCTTTCTAAGATGCCATATTGTAGGTCATGTCGTAGAAAAATTGTTTCACAAGTTATGAGTTCAGATTCTGTGGCTTCCGTTATTGTAGAAATTCAGACTAAACAGATAAAGTGCTTTGTCTTGGATATAAGACATTTTTCGCGCAGAACTAAGAGGAATATGTTAATCACAGCAAACTCTTCATTTTAACCTTCTAAAATTCATACTTTGAGACTTCTTGTGTGAATACAGATCTTAATAGCTTACTTTAAGTTTTAGACTACCTGCAACTTTTTCATTAAAATAAATGGAAATTGTAACAAGACTAATGCTATGAAATATTCCACCAGTAAAAGACGCACAACTCGAAAGGTTTTGTGTGAATATAATCAATTATATGTATATGATTATCTTGCCCAAACTTAAGCTTCTCTAAAGTTTAAGCAGAAGAATTTAGGATGCATTAAGCATTAACTTCTTACTGACATTTCACAAGGACAATTATGCATTCCTCAAATGAACAGCTGATAGCAAATGTTAAGTAAGAGGACATACCAGATCCAAGCCATCACTACTGGAGATAAGTTTAACATATGCACCACCACAGTCAATGCCATCTTGAAAATTCACTTCATATCTGGGCAGAAAGTTAAAAAAAATATTCAAAGTATCAGACAAACACAAACTTCTAATCTACAGTTCTAATTATGTATACTTTAAGACTGTGTATTGGTCACCACTGTCAAAACACTTCTACATGACCAAAAGGTTTTAATTGTCACATAAACTAATACAACAGTGATGTCACTCAAAAAAAACCACGGTAGCAATTGCTACAGTTGCTATCACCAGTAGGAAAAGTTTCAAGGTGGTATCAACCAACATGCAAACATCAAAGCAAAGTATAAATAGGCAAGGGTTCTAGGAAGTTCATGCCATCTTTGAAACTACCCATATGACACACTGAATTTAGCCATAGCAGTTACTTGGATGTCTATAAGTACAACAAAGCATGTCTGATTATCAGAAAAAAGTAGTCATTTTGCCATGGCGCTCAGCAGCACCAGTACTGCTATAGAGCGTTCAAGATTCAAGTTGTTTTTACTGATCTACTCAGAAGTATTCTGTAAGTGGAAAAACACTGTACTCAACCTAAATATGATTTAGATCTTTAGGAGTAAGACTGAAAATTAATTAGCGCCTTCAGTAACCTTGTAAAATATTAGATTTCTGTAAAAAAAAAATAAAAAATTCAAGAGTTTAAATATCACTTCTTAACACTTGTAGTACAATCTTATGTGATTATTAAATCATTCATACTTAACAGTTCGGATAGCTTTGGATACAACAGGTCAATGCTATATGAAAGTCAGTATTTTTCTACAGGGATTAACATTACCTTATTGACTTAGAGATTTTAATAATAATAATAAATATAAGTAAAAAAATATGAGGGATTACTTACTGAACAATCAAAGGTTTATTATCAAAAACAAATGCCTTTGTTAGCATAGCTGATATTGCATGATGCTTTGCCACCGATTTTAAGACTAATCCTCTGTCTCCAGCCACTGTGTTTTCTTTCAGCTCTTCTACTTCCCATCTTCCTAAAATACACACACAGAGTCTTTGAAAAACAGGTAGGCTGAAGTAAAGAAATCATAACCTTGTTGAATGCTAAGATTTAACAGCAAATTAAGACTAGTTGCCAAAGTAGGGAAGAAATCTTGACATCTGATGTCCAAGAACTTACAGAATAATCTTCAAATTCATTACTAATAATTTTACCCTGGATACAAAATATTACATAAGTCCAGCCTACATTTCCTCAAACTAACTGCTCTACAGCACTCAAATACAAAACTAAAAATCCACCCACATCCATAGTACACAAATTTGCTGCTCACATCTTGTTATAAAATCAGTGACAGTGTTTTGACCAGCACTTTTCAAGAATTAGAAGCCATTAGAATTCCAGCTCCACAGCCGGATGATAAACTCAAAATTGTGTCATGCCAAAGATCGACCTAACCCAATGTTCTGGCTCAGACAGCAAAGCAGAAAGCAAGCTTAGGGAAAAAGAGTGCAAATAGTAGCAACAAGAAGTGACAAGTTCCTCCCCGACTCAAGTAGCTGTTTCCACGGCAGTAAAAAATACCAGTTTCATAACTGTTATATCCAAAAGAAAGAAAAATGATCAAAATCTCAGCTTTGTGTAAAACAGAATTTTCCAACTAAAAAGACAGACAGCCATAGACTCCGAAGTAGGAAAGAACCACATCCTTACCATCAACCAATGAAACTGAACAATCTACCATCAACCAATGAAACTGAACAAAAAAAATGTACATATTTAATAAAATGTTTTTATTTCACAAAATTTAATTAAGTTTATTGTGCAAACCTGTAGTGTGTGATTATCTATTGGCTTTCTGTTTAACTGCAATATTGTCAATAAATTTTAGATACATCACTTTAGTCAAGCCTAATGCTTGCATTGCTAATAGAGACTATTTCAAAGCTCTGGTTCATATTTAATGAGTTTTATTGCAAAAATCTATTTGTGCCTTAAGAGAGTGGGAGATAAAGGGATGCCTACACTTTGGGTATGCATAGGTCTACACAGAAAAGCCCATTCTCCCATTTCACCAAGAAAAGGTATTAGTTCTATCCAACTAAGATAACTTAACTTTCAATATTTTAAAAAAAGCACATCTGTAAAGTAAACATTCCTTGTTCTTCTCCAATTTAAAAAAAAAATCTACAAGAAAACTCTTAATAATCACAAAACTGTATCTTTAGATTGTGGTATCCCACAACACCTGGAAGAACATAGAACATTTCTCCAGATTTTAGATTTGTTCCTACCATCATCCCATAAAAAGCAATAGTTACAAGGCACTGTGTAATCTGGATATCTGTATGCTTCTTCCCCTCCAGCTTTTACAGAATGAGAATCTTTCAGGTCAAATCTAATCACACAGGAGATGAAACTTGCCCCATAAAATGTATTTGCAAGAGTTTGATCTTAAAGACAAACAAACAAGCCTACACCTTTAAAAAGATTATATAAATTCTCCAAATTTGGGAAATTGATTACACATGTGGGCAATACCCAAATAATGAGATTTTTAAGAGGGCAGTTACATTTTCTCAGAGATTAGCAGCACCAGATTCACTGATTGTTTTTTTTTAGGAATGAACACACCACAAAAGACAGACTACTTTTACAATTCCCTGCCATCTTGAGAAAAAACCTCTGTCAACATGAACAAAAGGAAGAAAATGTAATGAGTTCTTCAGCATGTGGTTCAGTTCAGAGAATATTCTTAAACTGTGAAATCTGAATGAAATGGCTATTTACTTTTATTCAACTGAAATGAAATTTGTGAAAGGTCATTAAAAAATGTCAACAACAAACCCCTAGGTTCTTCTAGTCTGGTAAACTGAAGGTTGAAAAATTCCCTCCTCTTTGACAGTGTTCCTTCCTAGAAGCTAAGACCAAGCAATAATATCAGGCAAAACACTAAGATCGCAAAAAAACCAAAAAGTCTTTTCACCACAGACTTTGTTGATGTTGAATTATTTGCCTGTGTTTAAGCAAATATGACTGGTTTGACACTAGAGACAATTTCTATCTAATACGAGGCCAAGTAATCAGAGAGATATCAGTTCTTCTAAGTATCTCATCTGTGTAGATATCTCTTCTGCAACTCCTTCATTTTTACCAGTTACTTCTGGTAAATGCTAAATCTAAATTCATCTGTTCTGCACTGTGTTTTCCACACCAAAGTTCCACAAGTTACTTTTGCTTACCACATTCTATTAACATTAATTTATTCCATTTGATGTAAGAGCAGTAGCAAATACTTTTCTACTAGAGCAGGAACATTTTCTGTTATCCCCACTTTCTCTTGAATTAAATAAATCCAGGTTGCAAAATTATTGCCACAGATCGCACATCTGTCAACAATTTAAAATTACATTCAGGCAGGCAATTCTAGCTTAGGAATTTATAAATTAAGTGCAAAACCCAATTAAAAAAAAAAAATCAAACCAACTTTTTCATTATTATTTTCCAAGTTTTTTAGGCTACTGTACATTCAAGCACAGATAATCTGAAAAAGAATTTTAAAGACAAACATCATTTAGTTCAACGCTTTCGTTTCAGAGGCTAGACTGGGGATCAACTGATGAATCAGTAGGACAGATGCAGCAACATGGAACATGCTTCTTTAGAAGTGTGTTTAACAACTGAAACAGTACATCTTTCTGACACGATTTCAGAGAAGGTAGGTCTCAAGTACTAGTCATAATCAATACTGAACATTCAGATGCTAGAGGGTATTCTGGTATCATTCATTGCAATAGGACTGTTGGGATGATAAAAAAAAAAATCTCACACTAAGTAACCCAATGAGCAACATTTCACATCTAAGTTTCAGGATAACAGTCATTATACAAGCTAACATTTTTAACCTATGTCATCTAGGTTTTGAAAGATAAGTTCAGTGTAAAGGTAAGTTATTTCTCAAAGAGCAAGAGAACGTCAGAAACCTTTATAGTGGAAGTAAACATTAAAAACACTTACCGTCATATTTAGCAATGTTATCATCCGTGTCGTCTTTCTTGGTTTTAGACAACACCCACCTAAAACAAAAAGTGTACTAATCATTTAAATATCTATGCAAAGGTGTATTATTTAACACGCACAGGAAAAACAGCTTTTGGTTCTAGGATGTGAACCCGTAATAATGATTTTGACAGCATCACAGAACTTTGTGTAGTTCAAAAAACATGAAAAGAAAAACTAAAATAGATTAGTCTAATATAACATTTCAAAATACTTCCTAAAAATGTAAATGAATATACAATTGTAACTTTGAAGTAATTCAACTATTCTGAATAAACTTCAGTTTTATATACAAGCTGAAGTTGGCAGAATGTAACAATATTACGTGATCATATAATGACAAAAATACAAGGAAAACTGCAAAGTTCAAGTGTAAAACTCTTGATATGATATAGGAAAAAAAAAAAAATTAAATCACCCAAAGAAACCTTTTGCACTACCTGGCAGTAACAGTACAAATGCATAGCAGAGGACAAAGGCAAGATGTAGAAGTGTCCAAATGACAAATGCAATTATACACTAAACAGATTCTAAATGTATTGCACATATGGGATCACAACAGGGCAAACAAACTCCTGATCTCCTTGACACTATGAACAAGGCAAACTCAGCTTATCGCACTGAGGTTACCAGAAAGATAAGCAAATGCCCAATGCGCACTGTTCATCTGGAGAAAGAAGAAGGAAAAAAGGGCAGTCCACCCTCCTCTAGTTATACAGGGATTCTATCCTGAGCCACGCACAAGAATATCTTAAGCCAACAGTGTTGCTGAACTCTTCATTGTATTAACTACAACACTACATTCTCATGGTTAATTCTGTAAAGAGCCATTCTCATTCATCCTGAACTATCCTCTGCATGGAGTATTTCAGGGATGAATACTTCATATTTTCTTATTGAATTTCAGCCAGATATGTTCACTTTTAATACAGATGCTGGAAAAGCTTCACTAGATCTTTGGTCTACAAGGAGAAAGACCAATGACATATCTCTACTTCAAGGCACGTTCTTGCAAAAGCTACTCTGTTACGGTGATTTACCTAGTCGATTTGTATGTACCCTCTTCCACAATTTTAGGGAAGAAGGCAACAAGCTCCTTACGTTCTCATTAATCTTAGTTCCATTCTTGTTATTCTTATATAATTTATGTACAGTTAGCCAAAAAATTCCTAAAAGTTGTATCTAAAGCTTTGAATATTAGATTTAGTAGGAAGACAAGCTAATCTTCTAGCTCAATGAAATTTGTTTGAAATTGGAATGAATTATATAATTCAATATCCAAGTTGGGTTTTTATATTTGTTAATCAAGTTTTTCAACCAATAGTTTTCACCTCTTCTATTTAATAATTTTGTTATTGTAATTGGCACTGCTTTTGTATTGCTCTTAACATTTAGAAGTGACATATTGCTAGACAAGTGATATGCTGAAGGCTAGAGCTTGCTAGAACTTATTTTCTCTCTATATTTGGTCTAAATAAGTAACAAGAACAAGAAAGCATGAAAGAATATACTATGAGCAATGACAAACTAGTGTTCAGTGACCTGAGGTTCCCTGTAATTCTACAGAAGAGAACAGTTTAGAAACAATTGGAAAAAGACTGTAAGATTCAATCTTACAAAAGTTACTAGTGCCTCTTATCATGTTATTTTTTTGCAGTTTATATCATCCATCCTCAATAGACATACATGTCTTATGATAGTATTACCTCACTCCTACTGTAGGTGGATCTCAGTCTTCTCACAAGAACTTAAAATAATAGGCAGCTTTAAATTCTAACACAATAAATGTGCCATATTGTATTTCCTTCCATCTGTCTGGCTCTTCACAGGATAATTAAGTTGTTGCTCCATTAATTTTAGTAACATATGACAACACCTTTTTTTATGCTTCTTCACAAATCTAGAGATAGCTCTTTTGTTCAACAGCATCAAAGTGGACAGGAAAAAAGTATACTGATAACAATACCTGATTTGTAATTAAAAATCAGGGACTTACTTTCACATTTTAAAAGCTTTTCTCATAGCAAAATGTCACCTAACAACTGGTCATACCAGCTCTTAATGAAGAGATTTCTATTGCACTCACAGATTTTATCTGGATGTACACTTAACTTGAGCCAGTGACAGTATGCTAACGTGGCTTGATTCAAAAAACAAGAAAAAGTCAGCGATCATACAGATCACATTTATATGGTATTCATTTGTTTTTCCTTGGTATTCTACATCCAAGCTACAAAAAGGACCGAAAACTAAGTTGTTTTCCAACTAAAAGTAGTAAGTCTGTTCCACAAAAATTAAGTAATACAAGCACATTATATTCACTCTTATTGACAGCGCATTGGTAGCAACTGACTACAGCTCAATATCTATAGTTTTTCACTGAGCAATACAGATCACTGAGTAGGAGTCACACCTTACACTGCTGTACTGTTGGAAGAAAACTTAGATACAGACAAAACAAAAATTTCTGGCTTAAGAATTGTTGACATAAACCTCAAGATTTTTCTAAAATTTCAATGCAGTAAGGTCAAGCTACCTAGGAACACTTAAGTAGCCATATAAATTTCTAATCCTTATTGGGGCTATAAAAGAGTTTGGGAAGCAATACAATAAAATAATTTAAAAATCTGCTAAAAAAGTCTTCCCTAATGGAGGTTTTCTTTATAATAGTGAAATGCTGAAGGTACTGCCTTCTTAGATATACCTAAATGCATGTGAAGAGGAAGAAAGTTTGCTAACGATTTCTGACTTGAATGCTACTGCAGGGTAACTGCTAAGCACTTCACTCTGCAGCTAGTTAAACTCAACTGGCTAAAGCTTTATACTATCTTTCTTGAGGTACGTAACCCCAGAGTTTATTAAAAGCTTCCTTAAAACACAAAAAATAGCAATATAACTGAAATGTTAATCAGCTGTCTTAATGTTATGATGTATTTGGAGCAAGTATAATATTACCAGCCTTCCAATTCTAACCCCTGTAAAAATTAATTTTTATAAATATACTAGCAGAAAAATGAATAGAAAATAAGTTCTACCACTGTAAGTGAGGCTGCTGGAAGTAAAAGTTGATAGTGTTAAAGCATAAACATACCCAGTCAATTCTCCATCAAAGGTTTCTGTAAAATACACCTCCCCAGTTGGCTTTGGAGTCTGGTACACAACCTAAACGACAGGTACAGATACATACTCTAACATAAATCACAAATTTTAATTTGAAATATGCTACCATAGTGTATCACAGTCCACCCAGACAGACCACCAGAAGCATCTAGCAGCATAAAACACCTTTCCCCACCACCATAACCCCTCTCATTTCTAGAGTCTGGGCATGCCCCTCTAAGAGCGAGCAATTTCACATCTGTGAATTTTAAAAACTGCTCTCTGTGTTCAAAGCGCATAATTAAAGTACTGTTACACATCTTATGTCTAATAAAACCCCAGAAAATTTACTGAACTTGCACTAGCTCTCTGCTTTCTCCCTATTTCTTTCTATACATATTTTCCGTTCTTCTGTTTTCCCGTCTTCTTGGCACGTTACAGTTAGGCTACACAGTAAAAATTTAAGTTGAAAAAATAATTTATTAATATCACCCACATCTATTACAAAGTAAAGCATAACAAATGCAGAAAGATTTTCTGGGAATAAAGACAGTGTCAAAAGGCAGCTCTGACTGACAAAATCAAAAAACTGGTCTAAAGTAAAGATCTCAGTAAGATCAAGATCTTACTTAGAAATGGCATGTTAGGACTTATAACAAAAGGTTCCGTACCCAGATCGAAGCACAGACTAGCAAGATCATCTTCATGACTATCCACTAGAGGTAGGAGATCTGATTTTGCACTTTGGCATAGTATTATAGAGTCATTCATTAAGCTTGTTCTACATGTCATACACAACATTTGAAAAACATAGACTGGTAGGTTTGACACTCAGTTGTTGACTACATGTTAACTTGCTCTTTTCTATAATAAATGCATTTATCTAACAATTTCTCTACCAGTTATAACTATGCATCTTATAACTAAACAAGCTGTAACTAAAGACATCTGTAATGTTACCTCTAAGGAAGATTCTTCTCTGTCAACATCAGCTTCTTGAGATTGCTTGTCAAAATCCTCCACTTCAACATCTGCATCCAGATGGTCTTCATTTTCAATTTCTGCAGTTACTGAGCTAATTATCAGGACACCCACACACAGCCAGTCCCACTGGAAGTGCATCTTGGTTATCTGAAAAACTGAGAGTTTCAAGTTTTACATATGTTTCCAAGGATATTATCAATACTACTTCAATTTCACCCAACTTTACCTACAAGAGAAAAAAACCACATTAAAATAATAAAAAAGACCATAAATTATTGCCACTACAGTATTTCATTTGAAGAATTTCTTACTACACAGCCCTGACTCAGACTCTTTTCAGACTCTTTTTCCCCTTCCCCTTCTCCCTAAGGAAGTGCTTGTAGCCTGTTCCCTTATCTTGCCAGGCCACAAATCTACTAAGAATTTGAATGCAGTATTCATGCATTTCTAAGAAGACTGCTTTTATTTTTTCTCATGCCTTAACAATCTGAACAAGTAATCAAATTGAATCAACCTCTACAGTGCAGCAAAAAGTAATATCCCCTTCATTAGGGAAAATAAAATTGATAGATTTAGGATGTATTATTATCATCCACTGCCAGAATTGCTCATTTGTATTTGGCTTTTCTTCCAGTGTCTATGTTTAGATGAGTGCAGAGTTTATATCAACTCCAGGTATAAGTGTCAAAAGAAACTATAAGATTGTTTCAGAAAACATTTTCTTTTTCAAAATTATCCAATAGTGCAAAAGTTTAATCTTAAATGCAAGTATCTTTCTAATTTCAGGGAAAACTGAAATTCTGTAATGTGTGTAAGTATGAATGTCAATCACAGGTAACTACCTCAGCCTCTCAATCTAATTAATCTTCTGCAAAAAATAAGAGCTTGTTGCCCAAGCAGTTTTCGCTTTGTATCTGTAACACATACAAATCCAGTTTTATGTTAGAGTATCCAGTAGTTCGGAGCAGTGTAGTATCAAGCATGTGCTTGTGCAGGTTTCCTCAATAGCCTCACCAAAAGTGTTTCTTTCTGAATTTATTTTTGTCTGCATTTGGAAATAAAAGGAAGACAGATTCTAGACACCACTGTGTATGTGTTTATCCTTTGGTTCTTATGAATTTCTATCCGCAGGAAGTTTTAAAAGAAAGACAAATACTGATACTTAGTTTGCTATTGTAAGACATTTTCAAACCTTGCATTACTTTTAGACACTACTAGTTATATTAAATATTCTGCTACTGTTGCGCTTTCTGTGCCTTAGAAGGGGGTCACCATCTTAGTTGTATCATTGCTCTTTAGAGATTAAATTGTTTGTCTACCACTTAATCCTAAATATTCCAGCAATTCAAGATACCACTGGAAGTGAGAGACTCTTTCTTTCCTCCTGGCTTTATCAGATTTGCTAAGCAATTAAAACATTAGAATCATACCAATAATTATTTTTTATTTAGTTTATAACATCTGCAAGTTCTGTCAAGCAATACATATAGAGATCAAACAGAATAAGGACAAAAAAAAAACCAACCCATGTCCCAGTATGACTGTACTACAGATGTCCAAAAAGGAAACTAATTATTTTTTCCTTATTCCTCTTAAGATCTGCTAATTTAATATTGGCTGTACCGATTATATTTAGAGCCAAAACCCAGAAGTACCATAAAGCAGTGTTTCACACACTTGTACTATGCCAAGTAGGAAATCATCAAAAGCCTCTCTTCTTGAGACAAACACCTACTTCACACAAAACTACATTATGTTACGATTCCTTTTCTCTCACCCACTATTATACACAATCCATATCATTCTTTGTGGGACTTTTCACACTGCCATGTATTTTGCTTATGGATGCCAAGTCTATGGTTTCCTCTTTTTTCAGTTATTAACACAGTGATACATCTCAAAAGTTATCTGCAATTTTTTGCTAATTTTTTTCTATATATATATTTTTTTTTAATAGTTAAAAACTACAGATACTGTTCATTCATGGACCTCCTTGGCCAGTTCTAGAACTTAAAATAATTCTGTCTTGAACATGCAAAGTCATTCAGTTTATCATACGTGACCATTCAATCTTACGGTGTGCTTTTGAACACCTTTGGTCTGGAAGCTATCACACTTGGTTTTATCACACCCATTTTCTTGTTCTTAATCATCACATTAAGACAAATAGTTGAAGAATTTCACATCAATATCTTATGTGACACCTTAGCTCAAGTGGCATATATTAATCAAGTATTAGACTTACTTTTTCAGCATAAAGTTTGCCAATCTGACTCTAGCAAGTTTGTAATGCAGGTGGTCTCCTCCTACAGCAGACGAAGAGACACATCTTTGTCAATAGATTTCAGATGTATTTTGTGTACAATACAAAATGCCTTCCACTTACATAGATATAGTTTACTGTAATTAGCCACATCCACTTTTGTTCCATACACAATTAGGGGCATCCAAGCAATCAGACTAGTAGAAACTCCAAAGAGTTTCCTTTTAAAACCCCTGATGCTTTCAACACGTTAAGCTTTTTTCTTAATTCATGCTGAGTCTTATCTCTATTCCCTGATCCTAGCCTTGGTTATTCCTAATGTAATTTAATCTTCAATTACAACTCTTACTTTTCCCTTCAAGAAGAGAAGGCATACTCTTTTGACCAATCTCAATTTAAAATAGTCCCAGAAACACTGAACTATGTTATGAAGAACAATTACAATTCTCAATTGCTAGGCAAAAATGGTTTCAAACAAGACCATCACATCTTTTACTTTTGTGAACTCCGAGCACACTACAGTCTTAAAATGTAAAATAAACCTTTCAACTAAGCCGAAGAGTTTCTGGTCTCAAAATACAACTACACACTACACATTTAATTATCTTTAAAACCTAATGAACCTTCCTAATTAACACATGAAGATCTATGAAAAAAAAAAATTCTTATTCTTTCCCCAAGGTGACCATAAAAACAAGCTAGGAGGATTCCCACTGTTAAAAGTCCCTCAGCAGAACAAAGCAAGTTATCAGAGTCTATAGCAGACTCACACAAACAGACTGCTAGCAGTCTTACCCTAAATACCAAAGACCAGTGACTTCCAAATAATCTTTTAGGAAGCTAGAGCAAATAAGTAGCTGTAAAACCATATATCTGGACAGTAGTTTAAATTAGGAATGTGACATAGCTATACTATGACCCATGAGAGAACTGCACAGCCGTTCTTCAGTGTGAAAAGCTGTAATCATAGAAGCTGAGTCATAGAAATTTATCCAGTAATAATTATACCTCCAAAACAGGATTCCAAATTATTCCTTTTGGGATCATCAGCTTATATTCAGCTTTCTATAGATAAACATATTGACAAATCCATCTATATGTATAACTAGATTCTATGAACTTCAGACCTGTAATTTTAAACTAATTATTTTGCACAGCTTGGTTACTCTTTACCATAGGAACATGGGTAACAGCACATCTACAAATCAGAAGAGACATTTGAGCCAGCAGTACTATTATACAGCAAGCTCTTGGGACCAGCAACAGTACTGCAACGTTAACATAATACTGCAACTAAAGTAACAAGCCACTGTTTCTGAGACAAATACTATTATTTAGGAAAGACAACAGACAGAAATTGAAATAATATTCTGACTGGATATTACACTTTCTCTCCCTGCCACGAGGGCAGGCAAGCCGTGATATAGACTGCCTAGTCTTAGTCCTCAGGGTTTTCCAAGACTGCCTGGCCAAAGCTTTGAGTGAACTGAACTGCCCTCAGAGCTGACCCTCCTGTGAGCAGCAGGTTGGAGTTGAGACCTCCTGGGGTCCCTTCCTACCTGAATGATTTCATTTCTACAGACGGTTGTACAGAGCAAGTATGTCAATCTTCAGACCTCTGCACCATGGTCTTTTTGTGTATTCTGCACATGCCATTAGATTATTAGCATTGTTAGGCCATCTCACACAGAACTAAATTGAGGTCTGGACCTTTCAGATTATTATTATTACTCTTTCCCTTGGACTTTTAAGAGGGTCATGCCTTTTTCATGAAATTCTCCAGTCTCAAGCAGAGAGGGAGTAAGACTGCCATTAACAGCCTTGCACACTCAGATGTCTAAAGCTCCTGCATCCAGTACCAGCATATGGGCCCCTCCTAAGGCCAAATACCAGCTCCACCCAGGGCAATGGTTTCCCCTCTATTCCTTCTTCCATCCACAACCATGTGCTGCCTTATTCCTCCCCCATACAGCTGCAATGACATCAATCTGAACCAAGACAGCATCCAGCTGAAACCGTTCCGTGAAAAGAACCCAGGAGCCCTTATACAACTTTTTATTTTTCCTTTATTTTGCCTGAAAATTGTACTTGCCTATCTTTTGCCCAAGCGCTAAAAACAACACTGTAGCCTTTTCAAGCTGTTTTATAGCTACAGTTAGCTGAAGTACAACCTCCATGAAGGCGTTATTTGCCAGTTAAAAGAGAGTCAGTCGAGCAGCCACTCGCTACTCGGGCAGTGCCCAAAACGAACCCGCATTTTATAAGGAAAAGCGCGAAAGGCGGGCGACCGCCGCAGCACCGACCCCGCGCTCCTCCTGAGGCGGCTCTCCCCGTGTGCGGGGCCGGGCCCCAAAACCCACAGGTCACCCACAGGGCCCCCGCCGCCGGCCGGCAGAACCGGGGCCGCCACAGCCTAACGGCCGGTAACGGCCGGCGCGCGAGGAAGCCCCGCGCGAGCGGAGGAGCGAGCTGGGGAGCCGCTGACTGCCTCCCCCACGCCACACACGCAGCGCCAGCCGAGCCGCCACCCACCCCCCCACAGCCACCGCGGGGCCAGGCGGCCGCCACTTTCCCCCTGCCCTAGTTATCAAACACCGCAGCACAGACAGCAGTCGCTCCGCGCCGACGGCCAGCCCCCGCGCTGGGGGGTAGGGGTGAGAAGCGGGCCCAGCGGCAGGCCCAGCAGACCTCCCGCCCGCAGCGACACGATTTACCGGCGGTGAAATCCGCTCCGCGCCCCGCTGGCAGAACCCGGCCGCGCTTCCCAAGGCATCACCGGCTGCGCATGCGCAGCATATCCTCCTGCGCTCCCGGGGATGCGGGCGCCGAGGAGCAGGTGCTGCCGCTCGCGCCCCTGCGCCCGAGCCAATCAAGGCGCGGCAGATGCGGCTCTGCCCAATCCGCACACACCCCGCGACCTCACCGAGCCGCCTCGGAGTACGTGCGGGAGGGAGCGGACAGGTAGCCCCCGCCAATCGAAGGCGCCCCTCCGTGCCGCGCCCGCCAATCGCGGCTCAGTCCGCGGCTGCCTGCCTCCCCGCACGTGGTGCCCGAGCCAATCGCCCGGCAGCCCCTTCCCAAGCTGCCCCTCGGCTTCGCAGCGGCGACGCCATTCGAGTCCGCGCCGTCCCGGCAGCGGCTGCGCCGTGCCCTGCCCAGCGTGCACTGCAGGAATCACAACCAGAGCGGCCCGACGGATTCTCTCAAAAGCCTCACCCAGGCCTGCTGAATGCCGCACGTTACCACCCTCAGGAGCTTTCTGGCTCGGGCCAAGTTGTATTAATTCTTTATGTGTGTCCAATTTATGAGCTTTTAAAGCATTACCCGTGGCACTGATACGTGAAACGCGCAGGAGGGGCCCCAGACAAAAGCGATTCCTCGAGGGATCACGAACAGGCCACTCTGAAGGGAGATGCAGAGGGTAGCACTGGATGTGAAGGGATCGCAGAATTTAATATTTCTGCTTACTGCAGAGTTAATTGTTAATATTCTTAGCCGTTCATTGTAAGGCATCTATGAGAGATGTACCTGGAATCTTAATGTTTATGCAAATAACAAAAGAAAACACCTCACAACCCAAAATTGGCTCAGGGAAGACAGTTTGTGTGACCAGTAATACAACTGACAAATGTGCAACTTATGAGTAATAAAAGTAAATGTTGGGGAAAATTGGGATCTGTGTGTATGGGACACTATTGCCTTCACACTTACTCAAACATAGGAGAGAGAAGATTTTCAGTTCAATAAGCTAATACCTCTTCAACATTGGATTAAATAGCTCCTAATTAATTTTAATAGATATTTCTGTTAAGAGTTTAGACTCAGTGTACATTTAGCACCCATTACCACTTACAAACTCAGTAGATGTGTGCTTGTATTAAGCTGTGCAAAAAGTCATAGTAACACTGAGATTACGGGCCCAGTTAATTAAGGAAAATAAAACATTTTAAAAAACAGTAAAGCCAAGTCCGTAACTGCCTTTTGTATTGGAGACAAACGTTAGCATTCCTATTTCAAAGGTCCTGCAGAGTATTTAAGACAAGAATTGAGACACATCATACAGATAAATGAATAATTATGCTCCAGTGAAAATCAAGATGGGTTGAATAAACTGTCATTAATATTGAATTAGCTTGAAAAATGCGCTTTCTTCCCGCACAGGCATTTAACCTCATTACGTACACATACAATGAGCCTGAGGTAGTCAATATTCTCAAGACTATGTTTTAAACCACATGAAAGTACCGAAGTAAAATTGCATAATGAAGGAGCTTGGTGACCTGGTACAGAACCTCAAACTCCTTTCATAGTTGTTTTCTGCCTTATGCTTACTGCCTTTGCTCTGTAAGTTACACTTGCAACACCTACACTGCAACCACCAGTGACCTGTGAGGCTGGAGGGTGCTCCTCATCCCCTGCATCCTATACCTGAACTGAAGCTTTCCCTCTTCACCACCTTTCAAATGGCCTCCAAAACGTGGTGTGCGGAGGTGCCTGCGGGTTCTGTGCACGGGATTATTAAATAAATGGAAAACCACAGACAAGCAGAGTGGGAAGGAAGCCACACGCATTCTGCAACCACTCCTTGCCTTATAGAGCCTGTTACAAACAAACCCAGGTATTTAAATTGCCAGTGGTGGTTATTGCTATTCACAGGCAGAAGTATTGAAGTATACTTCCCTTACACTCCATGACACTTCCCAGGGCAGTAACGCTTACTATCCGGCTATCGCTTTTCATTGAAAATCCTTTCACAACACTCCTCTAGTCTCACAGTGGAGCTGTGGTTCTGTGCACTGTGCAGGGAACCCTGCACTCCACACAGCACAGGGAAGGATGGGCACTAAGCAAAATGTTACTTAACAGTGCACATGCAACCATTCATTATCTACAATTTCAACAACCAAAACCTCGTTTACATCAAAGTGATGGAAAGTGTATTCTCTGATTGCAATGGCTATGTAAAATACATAAAAATAGAAACAGAGTGAATGAATCACAAAGCTGGCAGTGCAGAATGAAAAAAAAAAATTTACAAAAGTCTAGTTACTTCGCAATATAATCTCAGGTATCCCAACGAGCTTTTTTGAAATCACATTTCAACAGTTAGAGTATAATCTCATTTCACTGTTAAAATAAGAGGTTTTGGTAACAAGAACTATTATCTTAGTATTTTATGTGTTTTCACTGAAATAATCAACCTGAAATTTCCCCCTATACAGTGACACTTCCCCATAATAAGTCAGTGTAAGGCAGCCTGAATGTAGACACTGCTCCTAGCTTGTGACTCTGTTGCAGGGAAAGCAATGGCAAAAGAACTTTAACTTTAACTTTTTACTACATCACACACTTAATTAGTAAAACATTCTATAATAAATACTCTTTCTACTGTGATTTCTACTTCTTTTGTCTTTTGATGGCAGGCAGAACAGGCCTTACAAGAGTGCAGTTTGGACTACGGAGTTATAGTACACTTAAAAAACTTGCCATTCTGAAGCATATGACAAGATCCTGAAGATGCAGATATATGTGACACAATGTGGTTTCAGTGGGAGTACTGAAAGTTATGACATGCCAAGAACTGAACTAAGGCATCAGGACCTACACTTTAATCTGTTTCATAGCCATACAAGTTTCTAAAGCTTTGCAGGGGAAAACAAAACCAAAAATAACAGAAGTGTTCTGTAGGTTATCCGTTGCTTTGCCTTTTTGGGAAGAGACCACTCTACTCCAAAAAAACTCACCACAATTCTTTTTCCCAAAGATGCTAAAGCGCTTCATGTTAAGAGAGGATGTCTTCAGAGAATTCAGTTTTTTCTTCCCCAATGCAATCTAAGTTGTATTTTACTCCCTAGTACAAGTTTTCGTGACTAAATGTTATTCGGACTCCTGTACCAGCAGAGAAAAAGCTGATCTGAAGGGTGGTTCTGAGCAGGGGCAGAGGGAGGCGGCTCTGCCCTTCACACGACAGGTGGTTCGATGCGGAGCCACTGGATTTCCCTTCTGTCCTGAGCTGGACTTTCAGCCACAGCTTTTAAACGATCCATTGGTTTCACTTTAACTCAGCCCTTCCTTTTACTGTAAGTGCTGATGGATAAAGGTGTCCCTCTGTGGATCTCTAAGCACTCTGCATTACTGCATTAATTCTTAATCTGCATTAAACTCTTAACCTAGTGCAATATTTGGTCCAAGAAATACATACATACATATATCTAAACACACATATACAGAGATGTACATGTATCTACACACACATATATATAGCACCACAGTATATAAAGTATACTGCAAATTATCAAATATTATTAGAGTTGGTCTTAAAAAAATACCCTTCCGAACTGTTTTAATGTAAAAAAATGAATTTCATCTCATTCTAATTAAAAATACTCTTGCATTAAGGATACAGTTCAACACACTTAATACAAATCCCTGCAAAAGTGTACAGTGAAGCTGATTTCTCACTGTCTGCTCTTAAGGATGCAAGGCACGTGCAGGAGAATGATGGTGCAGGTGTGCTTCAAGTCCTAAAGAAGTGATACAGGAGATGAAAACTGTGTCCTTTATATTTTTCAAAATGTCCATATTTTTAGTTCTGGTGAAACTTACCATATTTTTATGCTTCAGTCCCTGAGACAGCCTGTATCGCCTTTTCAATTGTTTATAATAATATATATTGAATGTTGCCAAACTAAGGTGAGATTTTTACATATGACACCTTAATCAAGAACATTTTATAGAAATTACTAACATAAATTAGGTTCTTTATAGCTTTAATCTTATATAAATAATGATTTAATAGTTATCTCAACTCTTTCCTAATACATATTATTAATAATTAAACGGGTTTTGATTTGTCCTTTTTACCCAGCCAGTGTTTTGTTGTTGTAAGCTGGATTTTCAAACAATCTAGCAAGCCGCACTTCAAAAATGTATTTTTTTCACTTTTCAGATGTCTTGATAAGTACCTGAAAAAAAAAGCGTACATTGTTTTCTAAAGTCTACTGAAGCATTATCTAAGACATGAGCTTTTCCCTCCTTCCACCCATGGCTGTCGTTTAAGGCTGTAGTAATTATCTTCAGTGACTTCTGCTGAGTGTTTTCTGCTTAGGGGTTCACACACACTCAGACACTGGGGAGAAACTTGAAGAATAAAATAATCACATGTTCATCTGAAAATGTTTGCATATTATAATTAGTATCCAGGTTGGTGACTGAAAAAGTTAGAAAAGCGTCCCTATCTCCTTTGGTTGGTTGGACTATTCTTACAGCACTGCAAAAACTGGAGAATCATCCCATTGAAGCATTTCCAGCACTTTTTCTATGAAGTAAATGTAACTTTTCCTCTGAACAATTAATACCATTCTTTTCTTGAGTGAGTTTATCCACACAAAACCCCATTCAATATTAAATTAAAATATAACTATTATCAATACTATATGGTAGGAGGAACTGAAACTCATTTAATAAATCTTTAATTAAAATGTTTTCATTAACATGCTTACCTCACTAAGTAATGCCCATACAGGAGAATCAGAATTGACTGATAAACGAATAGCCTGTATTTTTCCTATTGACTGATCGATACTGCCTTCTGCAATTCCATTTTCAAAAGCCCCTAAATAAAAAATAAAACAAGACCCGTACAAACATATATTAGAATGAAATACACTTCCACATGAACTTATGCAAAAGTTCTAAATTATGAATCATAAACCAACTACAGGGATACAACATTAGGGAAAAACAAATCTTTTGGACAAGGTCAAATAATAACAACTGAAATATAAAGTTATAAACAAGAATAAGGATTCATTCTTTCAGTTAAAGCAACTAGGAGCTGGAAAAGAATACAAGAAAATAAAGAACCTACAGCTACAAATGTTAAAAAATAAATTTAAATATGTTAGTATTGACAAGAAACATACAGCCCACGTGGTCACATTAAAGAATCTAAAAGAGCTTTTCTGATAAGCATGCTTATTTTTAAAAAAATATATTAGGAATCATGGACCAATTCTGATATATTTCCTCATTAGTTCAATGCTTTTTAATTAACATTGTTAAACTGGCATAAAATCGCTGCAGACAAATGAAAAACAAGCATCCCATGTCTGATTCATTTCCTGTCAACCTGCACGTGCAACTGTGAGTTGATGGCATTTTGGTTTTATCTCTAATTAGAGCAAAACAGCCACAAGGAGGCGGGAGAGAGATGCACATTAAAGCAGACAAGACGTGTGGGTGAGGTGAAAGGGGTTCACGGGGGAGAAAAGAGCAATTATGTGGTAGAAGAGACAGAAAAAAGTGGCAAGTAATGCAGATCTCCCAATAGTCCATTTCTTGTTCAAATAGTGGCATTTTAGTTTAGGTGATAGTAAATAATTTACCTATTTTTAAATATCCATCTTTGGTTGCTGAGTAGTTAAATTTACTTCCATTGTCAATCAGTTCTTTTCTTGGAATTTCCTGTAAAAAATAAAATAATATAATCTCCAGAAGTATTTTCTAGGGCATGATATTTTATGCTGAACATCCTACTTAAAACGAAATAGCACTGTGTATTACAGTTGAAAATGAGAGACTTACATCAGCCGGTAACACTTCCACGGTAGTGTTAAACAGTTTATCACCAGGGTGCTCAATGTTTCCACTTCTGAAGAAGTACCTGATGATAAAGGTATATTATTTCCAGGTATTTAATACTTTTTAAAAGTTCTGTGGAAGTCATTATTTTGAGTTTTGAAGGAAGGTTTCAAATAACTTGTATTTAATTAGAATAGAACTTTCCAATGTGTGAGCAAACCATACTAGAGGCTTTTTATTTTAAACAGAACAGCATTTAAACAATCTTTCTCTGGAACCACAAATGCAAGTGTTCTGCCTTTGCAGTGCTCAAGTTCCAAATAAGTAAACTTTGCAGGCTTAAATGGCTAAGGCAGATCTGCTCTCTGATCTGTTCTTATCATCCGAAGGCCAAGGTGAGATAGACTTCTGGAATTCAATGGCAGCAAAAATCCCTGTTTCTACTAGACAATATACTACATGTCAAGAGAATCCCCCTTTTTATCAATACTGATCTAAATAATCTGCCTTATAGCCAATGAGCAACAGCACCGTCAAAGCAAGAATCAAACTATCATCATTAAGCAAAAACACCTATGACATTTAAAAAAAAAAATCCCTCTTTGATTTTAAAATTCTGGCATTAAAGTTCTTCAGTTTTTAGATTCAAAAAGAGCTAAGGAAATATAAAGCATCAACATCCCTCCTCTGGTATCAATCAAACAATCAAGACCTAAGAAGACCCCCAAATATTATAGGATTAACTATATCTTTTTATATGTTAGCAATGGGATGGGGCTGGGACCAGCCATTAGACAATATCATATGTAAGTTACCTTCATCCAGTAGAGCTTCCCAGTAATAGAAAAATGCAAAAATATAGGCTACCCAAGTTTCCCAAAGTATAAAACAGTTAATTAACAGCATTGATCACAGAACACTGGTGTTTTTTAGAACAACTGTCATTTAGTGCTGGTTGCTAGATGGAGATACAGACTTTTTTTTTTTTTTTTAATAAATGACAAATTACAATCTTTGCAGAAATGGGAGTTTCTCAGTTTTATGACTAGTTTTAGGAAGAAGTGTAACAACATTGAAGGAGTTTTCTCTCTGAATATACCATTACAGAGATATGGTAACTATGGGAATTTGTGCCAGAGACACTCCTGGAACTGTATTTCTTGCTAGGTTAGTTTTAACTCAGATCTGGCCTCCAATCCGACACAGATTGAAGAAACTTTGCTGAACCAGGCAGGACTGCTTCTTTTGGTGCCAATCTTCAATTTGTATTGTTCATAAAGTAAGTTCTTCTGAACAACACTGTCTTAAGCTACAGATGCATCTTCATTTCCAAGAAGCCCAAGTTAAATGATGTGAGAACAGTTTCATCTTTTAGAGTGAGACAGAAGAAACATTTAAGGTGGAACTTGGCTGTAGATCCAAACACCTGAAGTTCGATGTCTGGCTGTGACCCAGGTGTTCAGGCACCCACTTCAGGCAGTGGAGATCCACTCAATCCAGTCAACGAAATGTAGCTACCAACTAGAGAATGAGATGAACAGCTGTCTAGCTTCCACTGACTGCATCAAGTGGATCTCTGTCATGTATAGTAGGAGCTCAGACATAAGCCTTTTGTAGACATCTCTACTGTAAACACCTATGTTCAAGTCTATGAGTCTTCAACTGATTCTCACCTTTATTCATTCACTCTTCATTATTTTCCCACAATAGTGATATTCTCTCTTTGCTTTCACCTACACTGTAAGTGTCTGGTCTGGGACACGACCTTTGAGCTGACATCACACAAACAGCCTTTCCATTGACAACTATAGAAACAAAGCTTTCACTGCCCCTATTGATGAAATTAATTCATTAAAACCAAACTCCTTTGAGAATTATCATAAGAGGATGTAAAATATTTAACTAAAGAAATAAAAGGAAAAACATTTAAGAAGCTCTCTAATTACTAAGGAAGAAATGTATTTCAGGAGGGGAATTCAAGAAGGAGAGCAGATAAAGAGCAGATCACGGCTTTCTTATCAGTAACCAGGCTATGGTTTATAAAAACAGTTGAACACTGGTGATTTTGAACCAACTGAATAATTTCCAAACTGCATATATGTAAGCTTCCATATTCCACAACATGTAATACTTACTTTTCTACTTTTAGTGGCTTTAAAAATGTGAAGCTGAGGTAGTCTCCAGCCACTGGAGCTGAAGCCCAGAAACAGTCTTTTCCTTCATAAACTTTTTCCAAGGTGTATTGCTGGTATATTCTTAGGCTTGTATTCACTTTTGCAGGTGGATTATTATGACTTTTATGTAGCAGATTTTTGCCAAAATCTTTATCCTGTTAAAGAAACATAATTTAAATCATGCAATGGAAAAAAAAAAAGTGCTTCAATATCTTGAATTACTACAGGAAATTTCCAGAAAATAATTACATCACTGTCAAAAAACATACAATCTATTTCTAATTGAAATAGAATATTCATTTCAGTGCAATCACTGAAACTCATTGTTACAGTTTGCAGACAGAGCTGTACTGATTGTTTCTCAGTTGCCTAGATTTATAAATGAACTTTTCCACAGTAGGCTATTTCATTGTTATTTACTGTGCCCTCTGCCAGATAATCTGATCTTGGTCTCTGCTAAAGGCTACACAAACCTCTAGTCTGATCTAATGCAGCCATTTGAATGATCTCATGACCATTCTAAGTGGTGCCATCAGGACATCCCTGAAGCCTGGAGCTTCATTGCTCTTATCCTTATCAGATACGTGGCAGATCCACTGTTTGCCCTCCAAAATCTCCCCAAAAATGTATGGCCATCATTATAGGCATGTCCTTGTCCTACCATTATGCCTTCTTCTTAATAGTCCCTCGTATTGGGATTGTGGACTATTTGGCCCAAACAAATGATCATAACTGTTTGTGTTTGTAGGGTGCAGAGCACACGAAACCTTGTGTTGTGAAGAGGGTTCCTACATGCCATGAAATGCTACCATGACTGGTACAAGTGTTCAGATTAAACATTCAAAGACATTTGTGCAGAACCAATGTGCTCCACCTGCAGTTTAGATGCCAGATTAATATTCTCCCCCAAATTTGAGAGCCAACATTATTGGATGTGGAAATGCTGTCTAATTCCAAAGATGCAATTCTTGAAACTAATTTGCGAAACAAGTCAGGACATAAGCACATAATTCAGAGATATGGTGCTAATTTCTTATCTTTACTTTCAAATTCTGTATCTTCCCAGCCAATGATGAATACGTTCCCACATGCTGAAAGAGAGATGGTTTAGCACGGATACGCAACTTTGCCTTTTCCTTTTCACAGTGTATCTGGAAAGAAAGTAAATGAGAGTGAAGTTTTATTTCAATAAAGAAGAGACAAACAAAGTTCCATAAAGAAATTTAATTACATAGTTGAGGGAATGGGTCTGGGTTTTTTATCCATATTTAAATGCGTAATCTTTAGATTAACGGTTACCTTATTTCAAATACACTGTTTCCAGTGTAGCTCCACTCATGCTGCTATGTAGATATGAAGGTTGAACCACCAGTAATTCAGGGATTTCTGCACTGTAAACCATCGATCACACCTCAGAGTAACAAAAATAGACCTCAAATCTGAAACTGACTGATTTGTTTAACTGCTTCTGGCTAATTAAACTATTTTGACCAAAACTGACCTTCCTGAGATAGATTCTGCTAACATTTCCATCTTTGTCATTTTGGCTCTTTCTCCTGTGTTTGAGGGGCTTATAATGTACTATACTATATGTTATGTATATTTTATCTTATAATTACATAAGCCCTTAGATACTGTATTGCAATCCTGGTTTTCCAGTGTAGTACACTTTGTGACATGACATATACAAGAGAATTAAATAACTGTAGTTGATGTGAATTTCTGAGTTTCTTGATTTTTTAATGATAGCAAATTACTTCTTGAAATGTAATTTTTGCTCTGTATAGAGCATCATAGTTTGATACAGTGACACAAACACACTGCAATAATTCGTGAGACATAATGAAACATAATGGTGTAGAACAGAGCAAAGAGCTAAAATGAGACTCCTTGGGTTGCACTTTTGGTTGGGCCACAAAATCATGGTGTATTTGGAAGACCACTTAACTTCTCTGTATCCCAGGTCTCATGTCTTTAGATTTGGGAGGATAATGTGTTTACCTCTTCAATCAAGTGCTTTCAGTTCTAGAAAAGAAAAATGTTACCTAAACTGTATCAGTGCCTTCTAAAGCTGGAAGTGATGAAGTCTTCACTCAGCTGGCTTAAGCACCAAAATTCATGGGACATTTATGGTTTCTACAGAACTACTAACTGAAAGTTCAAAACCATCTGGAAGACTAGAAAAAGAACTAGGTATTTTCATGTTTGTCCACAGCAGACATTCAGCAAAACAATGTAAAAGCACAATACATGCAAAGTGATTTATTGGCAGCTGTTTCTTTGAAAAACGCACTGTACTTTTAGTAGAAAAAAAAAAATATTAAAAAAAATTGTGATCTTTCTACTGGCAGGGTTTGCAGTTCATGCCCTACAATAATGTAGTCTCTAGCATGTCTCCTTTTATGCTATGGCAGCACTACCAAAAGAGCTACTTGTTGTAGAAGCTGAGAATAATCAGTAGCACAGGACTGGTGTGGGTGGTTCTGCAGAAACTGAGATAAAGCTCCTCATGAAGTTAAGGTTCCCATCTTTGCAGCCTGCTAGTCCCACTACACTTGCTAGATACACACCACTGCATATGATCACAGAACCATGGAATATTTTGGGTTGGAAGGGAACTTTAAAGATCACCTAGTTCTACCCACCCTGCTGCAGGCAGAGACACCTTCCACTGGACCAGGTTGCTCAAAGCCCCATCCAGCCTGGCCTTGAACACTCCCAGCGATGGGGCATCCACTGGGCAACAGGTTTCAGTATCTTACCATCCTCACCGTAAAAAGTGTCTTCCTTACGTCCAATCTAAATCTACCCTGTTTCAATTTAAGACTGTTGCCCCTTGTTCTTTATCTTACTTATAAGCCCTGTTTATATATAGAAGGGCTGCAATATGGTCCTCCCAGAGCCTTGTCTTCTCCATTTAGCAACCCCAACTCTCCCAGCCTGTCCTCACAGGAGAGCTGCTCCAGCTCTCTGATAATTTTCATGGTCTTCCTTGGCACCCACTCTAACAGATCCGTGTATTTTTGTACTGCGGATGCCAGAACTGGATCATGATCAGGAGGTAAGTTCACAGGAGGTAAACAATGATGAAGTTTCTGATCCATGCAGAGATCTGATGACTCTGAATGTCACAAGCTATCTTTTTCCAGTGCAGTGAGCAGATGGAGTAGAATCTTGGTATGTTAATACTCAGCCCAGGCTGAAGACATTCGCCAAACACCCATCACCACAGGGCGGTACATAAAAGCCACAAACAGGTGCACTGTTGACCCTCCTGTGAGGCACAGTGTGTGACCGCTTGGTGACATTCCTAGTAGCTTGGACAGGGGAAAGAACAAGGATTTTTGTCAGCCAGCTGCCTTCTCTGGTGCCTGCAGGCAAGTCCACTGCTTTAATTTGCAGAGCAAAGGAGGAACAGCAGATGGGATCACCATCCTTCTTCCAGCCTCTATTTTCTGCATTCTTATGAGTAGTCCCCATAGGTCATGCCACTGGTCATTCCCACCCAAGGGCAGCACAAGACTGACTTGTCTCAATAGGTTTTTGCTACCCACAGCAATTGAAAGTGCAGTTGCAGAAGTGAAACTCCCTAGAAACTGGCTAATACCACCCTGCTTGGGCTTGGCCAGAGCAGACTCCCAGCAGCTGCCTGCCTGCCTTCCAGGAACACAGCTTCAGTTTAGGCAAGAACCTAAATTAGAGGTACCTAAGGCTCCCTCTGACGTCTACGAGCCAGCCTAACCCATGGAGTAGGATTTCAAAGCTTACTCTTACCTGTATGAAGTGGAAATGGAGACTCCTCTGTCATTACAAATGTAAAACCAGGGACATTTTGCTGTCCCCAGGAGTCACTTCTGCTACACAGTAAAACATGAAGCCTCTTTGTTTCACTCCCCTCAGTCTCCTGCTCTGCACAACTCTTATCTGTCTCTTCCTCCTTCTTCAGCAGCACTAAACTAACATGTGCAAACACTTGGATTAGGGACTGGCTACACTAATCAAATAAGAACTCTTGAACCTTGAAAACCAAGAAGGAGTAGAAACTCTGGTCAGTTTGCTGCAGCACAGTGTGTTATACCAGGAGAGCATGAGTAGTGACCAAGACCAAAGTCTGGTAGGAGAAAAATGCAAAAGGGCCTGAAGAAATACTTATCATTGGGTTCACGGGTAGTGCTAGGAATGGCACCTTTTGCAGTTCAACTGTTTCTTTCCTTTTCACTAAAAAGTACCATTTATTTCTTTCAATCTACACATTTTTCCCACACTTTTTTTTTCCAGGTAAACAGCCAAGTTTTTCCCCAGGTAGTATAAGATTTAAAGCAAGACACTTAAGTTCTGCTTCCTAACAGAAAGGAACTGATAAGCAAAATTCAGAACGACTGTGATTGTAAAACTGTATGCTTTACTGACTTTCATCTTAAAAGGTCAGCAGAAGGTTACGAATTGTGACAGTCCACTTAGGTTTCACAGGAACACAGAATGGTTGGGGTTGAAAGGGACCTCTGGAGATCACCTAGTTCACCTAGAGCAGATTGCACAGGAATGCAGGTTTACATATTCAGAGTTTTCTTTGGTGCTGTGGGATTGCCTGTGTGACCAGCTGCAGGCAGATGTGAGCTTGCACTGTCCCTATTCAGAGCTGATGGAGGCAAGACAGCTCTGTGCAGAAATCTGAATTTCTGTGAGTCAGGCCTCTCCATCTGCACTAATGGGCTCAAACACAGTGCCACACTATGCAGATCTCCACCAGATCTTTCCCCACAAATTCCAAAGTAAGTCAGGTTTGAGAGATTTCTATTCTGCTTTTTGAAAAGAAATCATTTTGTCACTGAGACTGTTTGAATATTACTTGTGTTCACAAATTCACAGACATACTTACTGCATCCCTTTCTGGATTGCACACTTTAACACAGAGCAGGTGGTCTAGAAGCCAGTCTATGGGTTTATCTTTATAGAACATGAGAAAAAATTCCACTATGAGTGGCAAGTCTTCTGATTTAAACAATTTTCCTGAAAGCAAGAAATCACATATTCAGATATTGTTATTGCTGTGGAAAGATGACTAGCTTTATGTTTACTCCAGCCTTAAACGCATGGATATTTAGTGGAAATTTCACACAGACTCCAGCCTTGGAGAGCTGCTTATCCTCCAGCTTTCTGGGATTTTAAAAACATTTCCATCCCTTTGACCCAGGATGCATGTTCTGCTCTACAGAAGGAAAGGATGCAGAGTTTTAAATAGATTGTTCAAATTTCATTCTTGACAACTACATGATACAGGGGCACATAGTGCCCTGAGGTAGAACAATTTGCTTCTAATGGGAACCCAGCTATTAGATTCTGTGCTATGGAGAATGCATTAAAAAGACACTTTTAAAGAGCACAAAAAGTACAAGACGTGTGATCTTTCCTGAAGAACCGAGGAAGTTTTAATATGCGAATCCTTCTGTACATTGAAATGTTATTCCAAGTGAGACCTACTCGACCCACACAGCTCCAAATCCAATTCACCCTGCTGATGTCTTAATAACTTACCAATAAATCCAAGCTGGGAGAACTCAAGAATCATCCACTCTTTGGACTGTTGAGCAGCAAAGTTTTTTATACCTTGAATATAATCAGGTTTGGCTATAATATCATCTTCCAGCTGGGGAAAGGAAGAAGAAAAAAAAAAAGGCAGTGAAAAATCAGAAGGCAAGTGGTGGTTTTACTGCTTGCAGAGAGGGTGGTGATGTTGCCACCTGTGACAACTGCCTTGTGTTTGACTGCTGTATGGTGTGTACTGAAGTTGTGCCACACTACAGGGGATCAGTATTCAGCTTTTACACATATCTCTGTTTCAGTATCATTCATTAAATACTTATTTACAAGAGTGACAATAAAACTTCGAGTGCTTCTCACTTTTCCAAGAAGGAAGGACTTTCTACCCTAAAGAGATCTCACTTAGAAGAAAACTTTAAGCAGGAAGACGGAGGTTAAGGAAGAAGACAGTAGACAGTTTGTACTGAAGTTGTATAAGCCTTGATGAGCAGTGGGAACAAACTGTTTGAAAAGAGAGGCATCTAAAGCAGATGGTTAGAAGCCCTGCAGATTAGCCTGGGCTGGCTTTGTCATACCTAAAAGGTGACCAAGGAGAACTGTGGATGGTTACCAAGACACTAGTAGAAGGCAAGTTGTTTCAGGCAATACAAGTCATATGAAAGAAGGAAGATGCTGTGAAGCACACTGAAAGACAGGAAGGCTGATGCTGAATATATTGGTAGAGCCAGCTAAAGGATACTCAGAAAAGGAGACTGATGTCTGTCAAGGAAATGGGAAAGGCCTTGGCTGAATTTTTGCACAGCCTTTGGAGAAGAATGGGTGATCTGAAAAGGCAGAGGCTGCTCCAGCTGCTAAAGCCAAGGACAATGAGTTCAAACAAGGAGTTCAGAGGTAATGACACAACAAAAATAAAGAAATTGCAGAAATAATTAAGGAGCAAGTAATTCAGGGTTTGAACTTGGTACGGGTGTGAAAAACACAGAAAGAGGAGGAGGAAAATGTTGTTGGAGTGCAGTGTAATGATACAGTTAATTGGATCTGGCGCTTGTCTGGTGGCACTGGCATCTGGTTCAGAAAGCTAAATAGGTAGAAAATGAATGCCATGAAAAATAAAATTCACAGTTTCCTGCTGCTTTTGCATCCTTAACTGACTCAGCAGCAAGAGCTTGAGCGAGCAGACCCACAGTTTTTAGCTGAATTTGGCCACTAGTACAAGTGTATGGCTGGTGGGCGAGAAATATGTTGTCAACGGTGAAATAAGGAGGAAGCAGAACAAAGTTTGAAATAAAAGATTGAGAGATTTGTTTTGACTCAGCTTTTGCTGATGGTAAGATATCAAGAACACATAAATGGAGATGAACTGATCGAGATGAGTGCTTGAGTGCTTATTGCAGATTCTGAGATCTGGGGACTGAGTTGAAATGACAGTTATAAAAAACAAAATTTAAACAAATAATCAAACAAACAAACAAAACAAAAAACAAAACCCAAACAGAAACCCCAAACCAAAACAAAAACCCCAAAAAACGAAAACAAAACAAAACATTAACTTACAAGGAATCTTGCATAAAATTAAATGAACTAAGAGGAATATTCAGTGGCTAGATGTAAAGGGAGATGAGCAGAGTTTCAGACAATCCTTGAAAAGAAATTGAGGGGCACCCAGAAAAGGAGAAAAGGCAGAGAGAGGAGTATCTCAAAAACTAGGGAGACCATCACATCAAGAAACACTAAAAGAAGGCACACAAAAGTAGAAAACATGAAAAATACAGAGGCTGCAATGCAAAGTGGGTGTGAATGTGGTTATGAACTGAAAGTCGTTTTGCATAGGGAGAAGTCTGTAACAGTCTTTTCTGAAGCCGACAGTTAAAAGTGAGTTTTAGAGAATGTAGTTTGATATCCTATATAGCCCAGGCCACTAAAAGTTATTTAATTAACCCTGTACTGAGCCCCGTAATTTGCATTCAACTCTGGGAAGTATAGTGAAAGCAGAAACAAGTATTTTAAAGTTCTCTTAGTTTTTTATTAAGAAAACTTCACCAAAAAAAGCCTGAAAGGAGCAGTAGCTGGCTCAGAGGAAAAAAAAAAGAAAGGCAAAGTAGAAGACATGCTTCAAGTTCAAGCAGAAGAGATGAGATGACTGATGCGATTTACCAGAGATGAGATGACTGATGTGCTTTATTGCCTTTTTTCAAAGATTGTATTTGATCAGCAGGTAAGGTTCATCCACAGTGTAACCCTGTTAGCTTCAATGGACTTCACAAAGTTATTTGCTTAAATCCTGTTTCATCTGTGTCCTACAATGAGCTTTTACATTATTCAGCAAAGATCTTGCCTGACTCGTGACATCAAGACTAATTAACATACACTTCTTTCAAAATTCAGAAGTTAGTATCAGTTTCTGACAAAACAGTAAATAAATTCTAATCTATTTCAAGTTTTCCCTAAGATTACTGCAGTAAATCTTTGTATCAGGCCAAGGAAAGGGATTTCTGGGTTATTTGCTTTCTATTCGTA
Source organism: Nesoenas mayeri (assembly GCF_963082525.1). NCBI lineage: Eukaryota > Metazoa > Chordata > Aves > Columbiformes > Columbidae > Nesoenas > Nesoenas mayeri. The sequence goes on from NC_137540.1 coordinate 19,236,455, forward strand.
TAAGGCTTCTAAACAGAGGTAGATTTTAAGCATCTTTATAGCAGAATGTCTTCCTTCTTTTCAGCTGTACTCTAAGGGGAATTTTCACAGCAGACCAGCATCTATGCTAGAGAAGAAGCTACAGGCTGGACACACAAATGAAGAAGTGGATATACTAGATAAGAATACGAGGAAAGTATAGTTTCGTTCTAAGAAAATTCTGAGTGCAGCCGTAACTGTCATCAGACCATCACAAGCCAGACTTTGCTCCAAATGACACAGTTCAGTCCTTACATCCTGTCCCAGACAAGAAAACACCTTCTCACATTTCTTTAAAAACACAAATACATAAGTAAGTCATTTCCACGCAAACATGAATGCTTGGAGAACTTTATAATATTATAGAAAGGGACACTGGCGGCACACTTAACATTTGCCTTCACCGTGTTTCCCATGGCCCGGTGCTCTACTGCACTTAGTCAACTTGGCTAGCGTTCTTAAAAATATACTAAAGTCACAGGAAAGTTCTTCATTTTCCAGTAAATCTAAGTGGTCAGTTGACAGCATTTCTCCTCGTCCACCCATCTTCCGAGTGCCTATGCCAAATTTAAGAACAGACTCTGGGATAGCCCAGCTCAAATACGTTTGTGTTAAATGCTGACAAGAACTGCATGAGCTGCCTGCTCTTGTGGTCTTCGGCTTTTGGGAATCTTGTGATGTACTACTTATGTGATGCGGAGTCCGAGGCCTGTTCAAGCAGGGGAAGATCCAGACAAACCTCAAGAACTCAGCAAAATGATGTTCTGAAATTTTTTAAAACTGCTGACTTTCATGAGCTACATGACATTTTATGGATCTGTTCCACTACTGAACAGTCATGATACATTTTGGAATCTCTGGTGGTGATTGTTGCCTTTACAGAGTGCAAATTAGCACAAATCTGGAATGATGGCTAAACTTATCTAACACACTAAATCTTCTAGAGAGTTTAAGATCTGTACCAACTTGCAGTATAACCTTTCCTCCAATGTGATTATACTGGTGTGTTTCCCTGTCTGGAAAAGTCCTTTAAGGTTTTTCTGGTTCATTGTGATCTGAGCTATAACCTGGACCTACCACCACTATTCTGTCTTGCTGCACCAAGTAAAAACACATTAAACTCTGACTTTCTTAACCTAATTAAATAAGGGTGTCATGCTTCAGTTACCATGTTATTCAACCTCACAAATGACAGGAAGGTACAGATAGATTTAATCAAATAGTACCTGGCTGCAGGATATATATAAACACAGAAATATGTGGACACTTGTAAAGAGCATAGGCAAAATACACAGAAAATCACAATAGGTTGCTGTTTTTATTAAGGCCTTTGAAAGAAATTAAAATTGGCAAAGCTAATAATCAGTACAGATGTATTGCAGCTACTTAACGATAAAGTGAACATACCTGTAAATAAAATGTTCCCTTAGGTTGGGCATATAGCATTAAAAAGCTATAATCCAAATTCTGTTTAGTTCTCCACCTAAACATAAGCAGCAAATTCTGATAAGCTTTTTGAGGGGGTTGCAAGAGTTATTTGTATAACAAAAGCACTTCTAATGCTCTACAGTTTTTTCTCTACAGAAATTGTAAGGTTGTGTATGCTAACTTGTTAAGTGAATAAGAAAGGAAGCACGATTTTTTGATCTAAAAATTCCTCTACAATCAGTGTAAACATTTGTAAATAATTTGACTTTCCTATAAAAATTAACAAAGAAAAAAAATATTATCTGTATCAATGCAGCCAGAAACAAAATGTCTAACAAGTATATTCAAATGACTTAAAGATTCTACTCTTTACACTATGAACAGTAGAGATCAACACACAATCATTATTTAAAGATCTAAAATTAAGTGCTTTTACTGATGAACAGCACAGAAATAGGTTGATAAACTTCATTTTCCTTTTAAACGTAAACAGAGATTTTTCTCTACAAAGTACAGTATCTCATTTACCAGAGGATGAAGGTGATGTTTGACAATTCAAGGCTAAAAGACTAGAGTGTAATTTATCAGTAATTATCATTAAAGTGTATCTGATTCAAATCTAATAATATGTGAAACTTAAGTATAAGTATGTAAATATGTTTATGCTCTGAAAGATCTAAGGTTTATCTATAAACCTACTATACATGCATACATACATTTGCTGTCAGTACTGTAGCTCTCTTGCTGCCTTGTTGTGGTCACTTCTGATAAATTAGTTATTATTCATCAAAAGAATATTTAAATTTTGTTAGGTCATAATCTCAGCCCCAGTGAATTTGAAGCACATGAGCAAATATCATCACCTGTTACAATGTATTATTAACAGTAGCATAAAAAGTCTATGATCACCAAAAGTTGGGTCATGAACACATTAACTACAACAGTAGTTGTTTCTAGTTAGCTAAGGGGCCACAGGGGGTTTCCTTTGTGTGTTCTCAGAGCCTCTCCTGTATCTGTCACATAAAACATTTTCCTATTTTTTCCTTTATGATCAGATTGTCTAGCTTATCACCTCTTGACATTATCCAACTGGTTTAAAACCTGTGGGGTGCCTGGTGTCAAGACCCAAAGGAGAAGCCTTTGCTCTCACCCTGAAGCTGATGTGCAGCATAGTTTTTCTCAAAACCCTCTCGTATAATGATTTTTTTAAAATGTACACTTAAGGTCCATTAGCTCACAAAAACATTATCAGCTCCAACAATGTCGATTTTTGCAGAATTTTCCATTTTGTAGTCTCAGAAAAAGTTGTTAGGTCTTCTACAGCTATCTTACCTTACTCTGTCCTCTGAATCCCCAAATGCTTTCTTCAGGTTGGAAAGATCTGGATAATAAGAAGTAGGAGGAGAAATGACCTCTAGGACTCCAGATTGGATTTCTCCAGGGAAGCTGTGAAGAGAATTTACTGAAATGTCATTCCTCAAAAGGACTTTTGAGGGCAACCACAGCCAGCAGCTCCCCAGAGACAGGTCTGCTCCTCCAGAAGTAGAATTCACAACTCAAGTGAAGAAATTAGGTACCAAGAAATTAGGAACCAGTAAGGGATCTTTGAACACGGTCAGAACAGTCAGGATAATAACTCAAAGTCACACAAATGTGTCTCGGAAATCCTGCCCATCCTGAATTTATAGATGCTTACTCATAATCCTGAGATGGTTGCCAAAACACAACATTAACTCACAACTAAATTCACTGTTTAGAACTACACACAACTGTTACCCCTAGAGTGAGGTCAACTACCTTCCTTACACTTGCTCTAACTTTGATTCTACATTCTAGCCAAAGCGATACTGTGCTGGAGTAGGGGTTTGGTATGGGGAGTTCTCAGAAATGAGTTCCCCATTTTCTATGATTCATTAAAAACTGCTAACATTAAAAATTAAGTGCATCACAGCACAAGCATGCTTATGAAAAAGAATCTCAGACTTTCTGTGTAACACTGACAAAGCATCTACTCTGCAGTAACATTTTCAAAAAACATAAATATGGTGCGAGTGCTTAAGTTGCTGTGCGTATTGCACCTTGGGGTGCTCAACGGTACCGAGGAGAACTGTGTCTCACCTTGTCCTGGCTGCAGCACTCCCAGCTGAGACAAACCCTCTGCAGGCAGGAGGCTATTGCTGTTACTTAGCTGGCAGGCTCAGCTTCTGTGGGAAACCTGCACCCTAAACACAGCCTGGGAAACGCTTGAGCAGAGCGGGACATGCAGCAAAGCCTCAAATGTGAAGAAAAACGGCAACCTCACCAGGGATCTTGTTACTTTTTTGCTGTAGTTTTGATAGTATTCTAATAAAGCACTGATACAAAGATTCAGAGCTCTCTTGTAGTCATTTTAAAAAAGCAGAGAGGAGAAAGGCTGTTTCACTTCAAATACTGGCCAAAGTGGGTTTCTATTGGAGTACTAATTCATGAATGAGCTTGTACACCAAAGAAACCAGCAACACCAGTACCACAGCACAAGACAGTTTTCATCTCTTGCTTCTTTCAGTCAGCTGCGTTTCAGGGCTTTCAGCTTTGTTTTGTGACTGCTAGCGGCACTACACAATTTCTTAGAAAGCAGCTTTGGTAAGACAAAATAAATCTACCAACGAGTATAATTTTTTTTTTTTACACAAACATATTCATTTAGTAGTTGTTCCTCTCAAGCTGCTCTAAGGTTTTTAACATGCACATGATGCTGTAAACATCTATAGGAAAGAATAATAAGGGCAAGTAAAACTGCAGTGTGAACCAAGCCTTCATTTGATAGCTCTTGCATTAATTTGGCAGAGAAAAGAACACCCATTTCATGTTACCCATCATATAACAGCATTTAACATTATAAATATAATCTGATTGCTGTCCAAAGTCCATTACCTTCACAAAAAAGAGGCAAACAAGGGAACAAAACCACCCAGAAACCATGCGAGACATCAGAATACATTGCAGGGCCATGAAGTCAGTGGGGACCTAATATGTGTAGCCTCAGGTGCCTTGAATTGCATCATTAATTTCATGGGGAAAAGACTTTGGTTCAAGTAAATATTTACCAGTGCTTAAGCTCAGGCCTTGCCTCATTAGTTAAAGCCTATTTATGAAATAAGAAAAAAAGGAAAATAAACTGATATGCATACTTCTGAATGTCACAGTGTCTTACAATACACATATTAAGAGAGCATCTTTGCCTCATTTCTTAGCAGTTCCATGTCAGTATGGCAGGGTTGTAATTTATTGCTGAAATGCTCTTATTCTTTCCATAAAAGCTCAAAATGTGTTTACTAGCTGTTTGGTGTTACAGTCCATAGGACTTACCTGGTTTTAACACTTTCTGCAACACTGTTAATATATTCTTCATTCACCTAAAGAAAAAAGGGGAGTTCCATTTCAAGTCACCCATTTTTGTATTAAGCAACATTTTGTAGGGAATATTTACATGTAAACAATTCCTTTTTATTCTTCAATTCTTTTCCTTCCCAACAAAAACAATATGTTATAGCAGCATTTCTACTAAAGGACAGTATGGTGTTTTCAAGGCAAATGAACTTTCAATGTAATTTCTGCATAAAATTCTGTCCTATACCTTTCAGTTATGCTAGAAAAGCAGAGTCATATAACTGTCAGTAAAAAGAGCCACTTCAGGTTAATCACACAAAAATTACAAAAGAGGCCTGAGCTGTTGAGAAAAGTCACCTAAGCAAAAGTTTCTGAAGTTAGTGATACTGAAAATTTTTAAGTTTATTCCTAATATAACAAACTTATGGATCCTAGACTGAAAATTCTGAGGACATACTAACTCATTGCTGCTGTTTCATAAAAATACCAGTTTTAGCCTGGAAAACATATCTGTTAACGACATCAAACAGCGCTAAGTTTTATGGATGTGATTTCCAAAACAATACCTGTCTTAGCAGTTCAGATTGTTCTTTTAAATACACCTAAAATTGTTACCAGCTAGATGTTAAATTTGTAGTCAGTAAAAAAAGATGTGATAAGTAAACAACTGTCATAAGACAAAAATACCAACAACTTTGCAACTCACTTTCAGTCAGTGAGTTATTCTGACTTAACTCATTATGTAAACGTTTGATCTTTTGAAACTCTCTGGGAAAAAAGGCAGGTGTGGATTTCTGATCAGTGAAACTACCTGCCATCCTCTCATAATTTTGTGTTCTTATCACCTCTCCCAACAGCACGATTAACCTGCTCTAATTTACTGGATGGCTGAGAAATAGAAGCTGCCAGGACGTGACTTTGGGGACGGGAAAAAGGAGAGAAACGGACCCTTACAACAGCAGTTTAATCCTAAATTGGCTGAAATGTATAACTACTACAAGCCAAGCTACCGTTTCCTGGTTTCCTGAAAGTGCCTCTTCGGGATGGTCCACAGGGGGAAACTGTACCATTAGGAAATTAACCCTTAGAAACCCAGAGAACTCTCCGAAGCCCTGTAGTAGAAGGTTTATCTGAAGGGCAGCTAAGAGAAACACAACTGTAAAATAAGTTCAGCTTCTGAAAATTACACTGAAGGGGAACTTTACAGCCAGTAAAACTGAGCCTATCTAGTTATCGTTGTGATCCAAACAGAAAAGTGGAAGTCATGATCTCAAATAAAGTGAATTATGTTCTGTTTGACAGTACCACAGTTGCAAAAGCTGCTCGAAGTGATGATTGAACTAAAAAAGCAAACTTTAACTGTTAATGAATACATGTATTAAATTCCATGCTGGTTTTGGAAGGACAAAGAAATACAAAGAAAAAATATGAAGTTTTGAATAAGCCTTTTTACCTGCAAGTAACTATTACTAATTTCCTTCTGTAGGTTTTTTCCAATGTGATCAAGACTTCTTGGAATAAGAAAAAAAATCATTTACCCCTAATATTTTACCTTGAGCACTGTTTACTTTCCCAGTCATGAAACATTCATGTCCCTGAATAGTTTTCTTTTTTAAAAGAAATGGCAGTAAACAAGCAGAAGTCAAGGTACTTTGTAAGATATGTGATGTCAAAATGGCAGTAACCTGTACTTCTGTTAGACTGAGCAAGTTTACTTTTTTTAGGATCTATAGAACCTTTCTGTGGGGGATTTCCTTTTCATTCTTTGAGTACTTTACTTTCAGAGATAAATAATGAGTTCTCATGATTTTGAAAATCTGACTGCAATAACTGTGTCTGTTAATGTAATATGACTTTTTCCCCTTCAGTCATATGAGTTACAGGGGTTTTTCCTCATATGAAGACTGAGGCACTAACTGCTCCTTATCTCCTCCAGCCCTGAAGAAATTCCTCCCAAAGGCCTATCAGTATTTTGCAGTCATCTCCCACACTATTATACTAAGATACAAATTTCCATATGGTGTTTCTAACAGCATACTGCACCTTTGCATGCAAACTCACCTCTGCTACAAAGATGATTATTACACAGTCGTCCTTCTGTTCTTCAGAAAGTTCGTACAATAGGGAATGCAGTGTAGCCATCAGATAGTGTTGTTTTTCCCTTTTCACAGTAGGAATACCCATCACCAGTGAGACTGCAAAGAAAGAAGTCCACAAGACACATAATTTTATGTCAGGTAAAGAGAAACTGAAATTACATTTTAATTTTGATTTGAGGTGACCATGAGAACAACCGAATGGGACTATGGTGTTTCGAGATAATTATAATCACGAATATTCACTGTTTGGTTTGCTTGGTGATAGTTAATCTTCCAATAGCACTGTGACAGCATTTGCCTTAGTGCCTGGGAGAGGAGATGCCTGCAGCTAAGTCTAGGTTAGAGACATCCGTTTCTGTGTTATTAGCACCAGGTCTACACTGCGTAGACTGTAAATATTTGAGAACTTGAAAATATTGCTACCTCTGGCAAACACATAGGTAATCGCTACTGGGTTTCGAAAGTGGATATTGTAAAGTAAGTGCTAGCTTTTGGTATGGAGTCAGAGTTCTGAGTAGTAAGAGTTAAATGAACACGACTTTAATGAGCAAGTTCTCCCAGGAGGCGAGTGCTGTGTATCTCAGAAAGGAATCCAACTAAAAAAAATGTTTCTGAGCAGCTTAAATGATAGGAATCCATGGTTTTGACATAATCAATAATAAGAAGAGGGAACCTAGATGTTATTGTTTTTAAGAGGAAAGGAACTGAACCCGTCTGTGGGAAAGACTGCACTAGTAACATCTGGGCTATATTAGATTGTAAGCAGGATGTCTCTTTTTTCATTGGTATGGGTATTACCTAAGTCAATGACCTAATATAGCTCAGTAAACCTGTGTATTCCTGTTCACCAAAATCTCATGAGGCTGGTAAGGAAGCAAAAGATTTTGAAGGAAAAGAGTAGGTGCAGTTAGTGAGTTGCTCCAGACTTCATCATCTGTGCCAGTGTCAGCCCAAAAATGCCAAAGTTCCAGCATTCCTTTCCAGCACACAACCTGCTAAACCCTTGGGGTTTTGTTTGGTTTTACAGACTGAACGTCAACCCGTACTTGTTAAAGTACAGTCTTGCTAGTGTGATTTTTGTGTCCAAGTAAGTGAAAATTAAACATTACTTTTTTTTTCTTAGCCATATGAATATATGACTAAACACCCAAAATAATACTGGTTTTCAGTTATGACTATTTTTTGTTGCTATTTGAAAACGTTTATCAGAATACTTGGGGGTAAAGACTTGAAACTGGGATGGGAGTGGTAAAAGTGCTTTAGCCATGCCCATTAAAATTTATTCAGTTTGGCAACACTATAAAGTTTAGGGAGAAAACTCACTCTGAACTTTGAGTATGCTCCATTCCTAGGACTTAATATAAAATATAAACATATAGAAAATATAAGCCAAACTTTATTTCATACCTCCAGTCCTCTGTTGCCCAAATATAACATTCGGAAAAATGGCATCTTCGTATTCTCGAAGGTGAGGTAGGTAGTAGTACATGTTTGTAAGATGTACCGGCAGTTTTCTGGTGAGGTTTAACATTTGCCCCTTCCTATCATCTTAAAGAAACAACAAACCCACATAGACTCATGAAACAAAAAGCCAGCAGTGAAGCCTATTATTTCGTTTTCCTCAATGGAATACTAAGAGATTACCACGCACAAGGTTGTTCAATCAGAACGATTCCTCAGAAGTGATTATATGTCATATATTACAACCTCCTGCAGTAATAAACTGGGAAACACCCAGTAAACACATACAACCCCCCAGGTGACTCCAAGCCTGAACATCCTGGAAGTCTGCCTGCATTTCTCTGTGCTTAAACAGTTGCAGGACTGGGCTGTCTTCAAATATAATAAGTAGCTGTTTTAAAAACATCAGGAAAAAAAAAAAAGCGTTTTTTTTTTTGCACAGTTGGCAAGCAACTTTTTAAATTAAAAGAAACACAGATTCTGGTTAGTTATATTATTAATTACTCAAAAAAAGCTAAATGTTTTCCCCAAAATGTAACACACGGTGGTTTTCGGGGCTCAAACAGCAGTTCTGAAGTTATAAAAAGTCCAAGGGCAAAAATGACAACCATTTTTGTTGTACAATAACACTTGGTTGGAATGGGAAGCAGAAGAGTAGGTAAAAATAAAATTAAAACTATTCAGACATTTCTGCTTTAAATCCTGTGAGTTGACAACCTGAATAGTTTCTGATATTCAACTGGCTTTAGTAAGAACGAAGAGTAGATGGAAGGGGGACTTCCACTGTCCTCTGCTGCTATTATATGTGTGAGGCAATAACTCTGTCCACAGTACATGGGGCTGTTGGTGGCTGACAACACAGTCTCTATTCTAACACTTACAAGACCACAATACTGCCAACACTTAAGCATTTGTTTATACACATCTGAACAGTCCCACTGAGATAATATTGAAGGAACAGACAAAAAGAGGCAGGGTAAGAAACAAAGCTGACTACACAAAACAGGACATGCACCTTGCTCCTTCTTCCCCTTAACAGTCCTGGTTAATGCCCTACTTTAATTGGACACCAGCCAGCTGTATTAAATGCAAATAAGGATTTTTAAAAAGTAGTTTTCAGTAACATCTAGACTCTTTTTGAAATCAGGGCATGTTGTGGAATGCTTCCAGCACAGAGGTGCCCCTTCTCTTTTTCCTTCTGTCCCCCAGGAAGTAGCTCTTCCAGTTTGAACAGGGAGGAAGGCAGATCCTGCACCACTACATCATTTCTTTTAGGGGACAGAATTGAATTTTTTCATGTATTCCATGCAATTACAGTGTGCAGACAGATAGGGATGTATAATAGTCTAGAAGCCAACGATCCAATATATTTTTAAGTAAATAACTTAATTAAACAATGGGAAGAATCCATATCACTGAACTACAGAAATCTCCTTTACAGGTTGGAATCACTTATAAGCATCCACATTTCGTTCAGATTATTAAAAAACTACTTGTAAGATAAAAATTAATTATAGAAAGAACATTCTTAGGCTAGAACATATCTCGCCAGCAGGACCTCAGGGGGCTCTCACCCCCTTGGTTGAGGCAAGCACCTAGCTGCATGCGCTCTGCCTGCGGACATGAGGCTGCGCGCCCACCATGGGCACCACGGTCCCTGTGTCCACAAACAGGGAATCTGGCACAACAAAGGATGGCAAAGAACTTACGGCCAAAAATTGCCCTCCAAAAAACCACCTCACCTGGGCAGGAGGGAGAACAGGACTGCAGAATAACCGAGGTGTATCTGCCTTCCTGATATTTATCAAGGTGTGGTGGCACAGTAAAAATTCTTTTACACAGCTGGTAAAAAATAGCTTGTCCTGTGCTCTGTAGCTGGCACTGAGAGAAGGACACGCACTGCGAGAAACTCGATCAGCAGTATGCACAGCTTTGCCACTGTGGCACCATTGCATACTATTGTGTTTCCTCTGGGTTTTTTTTTCACCTCCTTATTTGTTTAGTTACAAACTGATCCTGTTTAAAGAGATGCTACAGGTTACCTCTCCACACGTTCTTTAAAAACAGAAATTTCTACCTAATGCTGATATAACCAAATCAATTATTTTTCTCTCCACGAGTGATAAAGACACATGAGCACATAAAAAACTTTGAACTGCTAGCACAGTACATTATTTATACATACAAACCTGTATGATTTGTCGTCAAGTTCATTCTTTTTGCAATTATATGTTTAATTTCATCTAGGGCACTGCTCAGTTCCTGTGATCTTCTTTTATTTTCCTTTTCAGCATACAGAAGTCTTTGCCGAAGTTCCAGCAACTGGCTTTGGTACATGTCGAAGTCGTTTCCTGCAATGAGAACGTAATTTATTTTCTAATAGGTGAATTATATGATGGAATAAGAGAAAGTTTAAGAATAGGAGGCAGCCGAGAAGAAGACATGACCAGAGTGTATGAACAATAATAAAAGAGGCTGCTCAAAGTTTATTCATAGAATGAAGAAGCCTGGAAGAGTATTAAGAAGCAGAGTTGAGGAACAGCTGGGCAAAGGTTTGCAATGAAGACAAGAACAAGAATGTGACATCCATAATAAGGAAAAATTCAGTGAAAAACGATGAGTTGCAGGGGAAGGTATTATCCAGTAGAGTCAACAATATTTTTCACTAAGTGACAAATCTTGATGACCTTTGTCACATTGAGGAGTTTAATTATGTAATGCCTTGTCTTTTGTATAAAACAGTATTAAGATTAAAATACAGAAATTAAGGTATTCAGTCTTCATCTACGAGTTAAAGACTGTCTGGAGTATATTAAGAACTATTAGTAAAGATGGTTATTTGAACTCCTGGATATATTTAATTTGGTAACAACTGAAACTGTGGTCTGAATTGAAGGATACCTTCATAATGCATAGCCCGCCTTTGATGAAATATTCTACAGCCATATCAGTATTAGAAACCCTTTATTCTTGGTAATGGCTATCAGACATCTCTGCTATTCTGTATTGTATTCTCAGATAATGTCAATGTGATGTTTACAGTCAAGATCCACTTTCATAAGAAGCAAGTACTGTCAGAACTTCTCAGTTATCACAGATAATAGACTCGTACCTGTCAGTGCCTCCACTGCCTCACTGCCACATGAATAAAGCTTGTTAGACGTGTCAAAATCAATATAAGGCAACATTTCAATAATGTCACTTCACAATAGGAAGAAACTAGAGGGCAGAAGTGGAATTCTTCATATAAAAATGTTTTGTAATGCTGTTTTTTTAAATTGTTGTTGGGGTTTTTTTAGTTAAATGCTGTTATTAGATGCCCTTCCCATTCTGTTGGTGGACTGTGGTGAGTCCAATCCTTGTCAGGGCGCATTTTCTAGGGCCCACCATTGCCTCTCATCAAACGTGAAATCCCAGGGATTCTAGTCTGTAAAAGAGACTAAAAGCAAAATGCCCAGGTAAGACAAATCTGTGAGTATTTGCAAAGGCATTTCAAACTGGAATTAATTTTCATTTTGGATAAATGGAGGTTTTTATTTGCAGTAAACCTAAGTGCTTAATTTAATCGATAAATGTATGTTTGGAAGACCCCTAATTTTAAAACATCTAGGAAGAAAGTAGTTAGAAAAAAAGAAGTAAACATGTGATCTGTATTATTATTGGTCTTATTAAAAATTTCAAGTATGTTTAGTAAAATGCCCCTAAAATGAATGCTTCCTAAAATTTTATGAGAGTCTTTAAAATGTTTTGAACTGCAAGAAAGGCACTCATATCTAGGAGTATCATGTACTATGCAGCTATGAATGTAAATTTAGCATTGTCGAAGGGAGGGAAAAACTAGATTATTTCAGCTGTGTGCAGCAAGAAAGTTCTACATTACTGAAGTATGATTTCCTAAAAAATAATTGGAGAAAAAGAAAAAAAAAAGGAAGACCAAATGAGGAAAGCGATGGAGAGTCCGTCTTTTAACAGCTGCAGGGGAATGGTTAAAATAGATTTCCAATACAAATCTCTTATGAGGCATCAGGCTGCTGAGCTAGAACCCCAAACCAGCTGCATTATTGCAGCACCTAAAGAAGAACCCTTTCGTCAAATACTATGTAGGAATACACTTGCTTGTTTTATGCTTTCCATTCATAGGCTGTGTTTCTAATGACAAAATCTAACCTTTAGCTTTTTGCTCTAGAACGTGTACAATTAAACAGAAACAGGTTTAAGCTGATTCAGGTGACCGCCAGACATTAATCATACTGTTTTCATAGCAAGAAAGAGTTTCCAAACAGAGAATTGATACATGTAAACACAGTTGAGATTTATCTTGCAATTCCAAGACAAATTCAGATGTATAAACTAAAGATACAGTAATGGATGTACATTTTTCTTTAAATTCCAGTTGCCTTTATTAAGAGTATAGCATTAAGCACCAAGAAAAAGTGGAGTTTAACCCATGGTAAAGTTCCACTTGTTCCTGGGAAGATGCCAGAAAAAGAAGAAAGAAACATTATTTATCTTAGGATAAATACATGTTATCACTGGATGCAAATAACTGCTTCTGAAAAGGGAATCAATCATTTTGTTAATGGAGGTGTTTTATAATTAAATACTAGAAAGTGTTATTCCATCGACATATCCAGTGTTGCAGTAGCATGAGATTTTGCTAAACCAAACTAAAATTCCCCTCAGCACAACTACATTATAAGGAGGAATCAGTAAAGAAATTGCAGATGAATAATAACATTGTAGTCCCTCACTTTACAGTTCTTTCAGCTACCCAGTGTCACTGTGACTCAAAACTACCAGTTTCACTACCGGGCTGACATTCTGGGTAAGCACCAAGTAAATGTAGCTTTATCTGCTGACTTACATGTGAGCCCACCAAAAAATCATAGATGCCTCTGGCAAATAAAAGCTCAACACTCCACTGTCACTGAGTACACCCAAAGCAGCTGGCATTTGTAATCAGCCTTATCGATTTCTTCAGGCCAGAAGAGGGAAACCACATTTTCGAGTCTTCCAGAATTGAAGTCCCTGTTCAGTTACTAGAACAAGACCCTTAGTAATTGCTTATCACACCCAGTTTTGACAGCTGGGGAAGCAAAGGTTTGACAAAAAGGGATGTAGTATTCACTCAGTCTTACCAAAGAGGAAGTTTGTTATTATAAATATATATAGTTCAAAACAGAACATGAAAATAAGTGTTATTAAAGTATATGTAAGTATTAGAGCAATAGTAACTACTAGCAATCCTTGGTAAAAAAAAGTTTGGAAAGCAGTATTGAACCTTTTGTACTTTGCTGCACAAAAAGGTACCGTCACAAACAGTATTTATTACTCCTATAATTGCAGCAAACAAAGAAGATAAAATCAGAAGCATTATGACGCTAAATACTCTACATATTTAAATGGATTTTAGTGTGTCTGTGGAAAGTGTTGCTCTTTAAGTATCTAAGGACCTACAGAGAAGTAAATTGCTCACTTGGAGAGACAGAGAAAGGGCATTTTCATGAATGTATCTCCCTCTGGCAAGGTAGGGAGGGTCAGGAGAAAGGAACTCCAGCTATATCATAAAATACCATCTGTCCCCAGCCATAGCCTGACTTGGCAACACATCTGCCAATGGTGCTCTCAGCAACGGGGAGTGTCAGCATAAAACCAGAAAACAGCAAGATGAGGGCCTATGGCAAAAGTACAAGAAGTAAATGAAGGTAAAGGCTTCTTTTCCCCTTGGTGAGCCGAAGACTAATCATTCTGCCGCACTAAGGAAACCCTATCAGGAAACTGCAATGGGGTTATGCTGGCTGAAAGCCAGTGGAAGCCAACCAGATTCAGTGACAGAACTCAAAGCTTTTTCAACGAATTTTCATCTCCACTACAGCATTTCTTCTGCCTGTTTGCTACACACTGTCATATATACTTATGTATACTCTAATTCTAAGATGGCAATACTTAAATGGTTTCAAATGCAATCTTGTGTTATCTTCTTATATATATATATAAAACTTTCTGTGTAGGAAACTGAAACTATTTAGAAACAATACTAATCTCTAAAGCAAATAGTCATTGTGAAAGTCAACCAATTATTTCTTTTAGCTCCACGCATGCATACTTCCTATTATCATAAATGTTTCCAGTTTTAACAATTGATTTCTGGCAATATCTACGAGCTGTAGAACAATTAATCACTATCTCCTCCCAGCATTCAAAGAAAAAATGAAAGGAGAGAAGAAAACACCCCACAGTGCATGAGTGACTCTTGTTCCTATTTCTTGATTACAAGCTACACCGTTTATCATACTTAAAGACACTTTTTTTTTAGAAACTGAATTTTTTAAAGTCCTCTTTAAAATAAAACTATATAAGCACACTAACTGCAAAAGATCTTGCCCTACTCCATGCTTGGAACCACTGCTCCCTGTTAAGGTTAATGAAGCATGTTAAACCATTGAGGCATGCATTGCACTAATAACTATAGCAGTTCATTAGCTTCCCATAACTGATCTAAAATAGACATACCTTTCTAAATTTTGTTACATGCTTTGCAAGACCGGTTTTTGTTCTCTCAGAGTAAGGATGAAAAAAATCCCCCGAACAATGCTTCTTAGTTCAGAACAGCCAGTTCTTCCGCAAACACGTTCAACAATGTGCTGAAGTCCATGGGTATTAAAGCACAATGTGCTTAAGTACAAGGTTATTTAAGCACCTGCCCAGGCAAGGACACCTTCCTGAGTTTGTGCATGATCTATAAATGCTTTGTTCATAGCTTTACAACACAGAATTACTTGTCTTGATAGACTAGAGACAGCCAAGAAAAACTACCATAAAGTGAGAAGCAGCTTCACCTGCACTTGTTGAATGTGAATGTCACCCATTGTGTTTAATCTCAGGCAGAACTGGGGTAGCTTTGACTGTTGAGCTTTAACTGTAGGAAGCAGCATGTCTTAATGGATATGTTAAATCTTCAGAAGCCTCTGAAGTCAGTCAGCGCTCAGGTTGGTTTATTTTACGTGGTTGAAAAGGGAAGGTTAAGTGAGCAGGATAAGAAGCTTCTAATTGTTTCCACTCGTCTGTCCTGTCCATGCCCTGATGGCAACTGGTCTGCAGGGGCTATTGCTATGGCAGATGCTACAAGTAGAAGAAAGATTCGTTTCAGCCAGGCGCAATTCTCAGCAGCTGGCTGGAACCCTCACCCAGCTGTGCTGCAGCAGCATCTAACACGCAGGCTTGGTAAGCCAAAGCACGGGGCTTGACATGCAGCAAGGACTCTTTCACCATGATTCTATAGCTCTCTGCGTAGGTGTCTAAGCAGAAACAGCAGGCAGCAGTATGTTCTGCCAGGGCATCTATCTACTCATCTTTCATGATGTCCCACATCAGGAGCTTCAAAACAGTGGCAGCCAGTGGACGGACACTGTATTAACCCAGTGACATCAAAGAAAAGCAGCTTTGTGGGGGGAAAGTGAGGGTTCCTCTATGGCCATAGAGAGATAATCAGAATCATTTTCCAATATTAAAATGAACAAACAGCTTACAAAGATAAAGGCAGATCAAAGTTACTAACTGACTTTTAACAATACATTAAATTCTATGAGCATAGACTCATTGTTGGGTTTGGCATGAAATACTTTTTACTGAACCATTTATGTACTGGATCTAGCAGAAAACAGATAATCAAATTTGTTTCAAAGAAAAATACAACTTAAGTTCTAATATTTTCTTACATGCTGGCAAACAAACCTCATTTTAGATGAGTCTTTTTCTGTATCAGAATGTAGGGAAAAGTAATCCTAAAACATTCACCCAGAACACCACTACATGGGAAAGCAGTAGTATTAAAATAAGTGGAAAAATGTATAAATTGAATGGATATGACATGATGTTTGCCCATAATTGGTATACTTGTTTTTAACGTAGTAATATTAGTAACACAACATAGGTTCTGAATAGCAGTGGAAAATTCTGATTTGAATATGGCCTTTATCAGATAAATAAAAAGTACTCATTCACTTCAGACAATTAAATGGTTATTGCTTCGTTCTGGTTAGTATTTTAAATATTTTTACTGTTCTGCCTGGTGTAGCAACAATCACTCATTTATACACACATTTAATTAAATGCCTGTCCACTAACTAAATTATTTCTGGGTAAAACTGTGTTCCTCAAGACTGAGTGAGCAACATGAGGAAAGTGTGAAGGTCATATGTTAACACTTGTTAAAGTACAGGTTGTGATGCGACGCTGCATAGCAAACAAAGAGAGGTCTGAAATGTTCTTTATCCCTTCCTCTAGGAAAACTAACAGTAATTACTCTCATTTTGTACCCGAATCTTTATAGGATTTAGGACTCAGTTCCTCTACTTTTGGGGACAAGGCAGCCACTATTCCACCTGAAGTAACTGCAAGAAGCAGTAGACTCATAGTTCAGTAAATTACACATTTAGAAGCCAGTAAAATTATACAGCTTTTATAAGTCTTGGATATAAATTTGAGTATAAAACTTGGGATCCATGAACACTAAGTCTCAAGTCCCATTCGAGGTTGTTGTTTGTTTTTCACTACCCAAACGCAGAGCTATGCAAAAAACCTGAGTGAACAATACATGGACGGGAGAAACTCTTCCCCTACCCCACTGTACATTTGTGCCACATCGCGACTGTGTGTGGGGCACAACCTGGGTGCGCAACAACCTCTGTGTGCCCTCAGCTCTACTGCAAGGAAACATACACTTGAAGGCAAGGAGGGAAGATACAGCCTTCCAGTCAATCCCCTCATCTGGGCGACTGTGAAAAATGGTGATTAAACACAGCCTAGCAGGCCTAGAGAGGACAGGAAAATCGGCTCCTGCATAAATCTGAATAAGCTCTATCGGCTGAAATGAGAATGGTGTAATTTAAGACTCCTTAGCAAATCTGTCAAACTGCCACTATTTAAGTGAAGCTTTGAGCCAGAGTGTGCCAGTTGGGTCTGGACAGAAAACCTGCAAGGAACTCCATCACACACAATAGAACCTCTTGGGGACCTGTGCTTGGGTGCACAGCAGGAGCAGGGGCTGGCCAGAAGATTATTGGAAATAAAAACGTAATCAGCCATTTGGGCTAGCATGTACATTACAGTATGTCAACTGCAAAAAGATTACTTTAATCAGAAATACCTTTATAACCCTTTTAACGCACTTTCCTGTGAAAAGCTTTGTGAAATAATGAAAAATTTAGTATGTTAAACAATTTGATAGAACTTAAGTATACTTCTGTGAATGCAATTAAACATGAACAGTTTCTCCCCATCTTCACCACGCCTCAAAGGACCAACTAAAGAAATTCAGGTTTCATAATGTTTGACTCAACATGTATACATATATTAACATGCTTATGTTCTTGTGACATCATATTTTAGCATCACTTTCTCCTAACTTCGAGAAAAATCTTAGTTTTAATTTATTCGGATAAAGTATCTCACAAATACAGGTGAAGATGGCAGCAACACATTACAAATAAATTCAAAGGGATCTAGTCTTGTAACCTTTACAAGCAACCTGAAGAGGTGCTGCCATGTGAGATTATCTGATTTACCTCATTGCTGTGACTTCTAAAAAATTCACTGTTATTCAGCCAAGACACCAAAGTTACTTTTTATTCAGGAATAATCTTTTCTCTGATGAAACTTTATGGAAGTTCATAATGTGTTTATAATGCACTCTTGCCTTCTCCTTTACTGTTTTTCAAGCTGGGCATGGGGGAGACGTTTTGCTACCTCCTTACATTTACTTTTGTACTTTTATATACTTGTGATATTTCTTGTTGATTAATACTACATAAAAAACAGTAGCTAAAACAGCATGAGAAAATTACTACATATGTTGTAAGTTGTATACTACTTACCATAACTACAAATCTATATGAAGAGTATTACGTGACAGCATGTGAGTTAACTAGGGGATTGTAACTCAGTTGCACAACAGCAGGAACATCTACATCATCCTCACAACAGCCTTTCCTACCCTCAGATGCAAATGGTTTGCTTCACACAGGTTTTGCTTGGGGCCTGAGGAGGGACCAAAAAGCTCCCAGCGAAACCATGCACGATGTGGAACAGGGATTGCTACAGCAGTCCATTCTGATTACATGCTAATAGCAGCCTGTGTTGGCAAGCACTCTACAGGACAGTGAAGGAAGTACCACGCAAGTTTAGAGAGACACTAGCAGGTTCTGTTGAAGAAATCTCTGCTTATATTTATAAAGCAATGGAAAAAAGTGAATATGAAGACCTCTTTGTAAGGGTAGTTAAAATGTATTATCCACAATGGCTGAAGTCTAGTGACTTTGGCAGATTCTGAACTTTCATTTCTAAGAGCAAAAGTGATGCAGAAGCATCTTCCCTGCCACGCCAGTTCAACGTACCCAACTCAGGTAATCTCACAACTGCAAGTCAACACTCAGGCTGCATGGAGTAGTCAGAAGCAGTACCAAACAGCCTATTATTTACTGCTGCCCCTGACAGCAAACACATTTCAACTCAAATTGCTTGAGATAGCTAGCCCCTTAGTCAAAGGCTTTCAAAAGTCACTGGCTTAAGCTATTGATTGCACAGAAATTGGGACAGAGCCAATACCCAATTTACACTTCAAGCTAACACTCCAGGGCAGAAACGCTGTAAGACCATGAAGTACTGAGGCCTGAGCAATAGGCCATGAACCAAATCTGACCTCTAGATGAATCTCCCAACCAAATGTTATATGACTACCTAATAATCAGTGAAATATGTATAACCATTGGTGAAATATGTATTATCATTAGCAAAAGATGTAGCTTAGCTAAAATATAATCATTAGTGAAGATGAAATGTCATAAGAATATTTTTATGTTTCCTGGTTTACACCAAGAAACCAGGTATCAGGTCTTGTTTGGAAATATGTAGTCAAAGCCAAACATGACCATGGGAATCATCCTGGGGAGCTGTCAAAGCTAGGCATAAATTAGCAGAACAGGTGCTTCTCGGACTCACCCAGGATCCTGGCCAAATCTGGAACGCACCCAAGCACTTATTCTTTTGCTGCTTTAAACCAAAGTAAATATAAAGTTATCTTTTGAACCTGTCCGTGTCCTTTGTACTGAATCCATCCGCTGGCAAAACAGACTGGAGACAGGGTTATCATTTACTTTTCATATTATGGAAGTGCTTAAGACCACTAGTGTTGTGCTAGGATGCCCTGTCATAGCTGCACAACAAACAGAAAAGATTATTTGGTATCCCATCCTCAGTACAATCCAAGAAACAATAACTGGACAGAAACTGGAGGGAATAGTACAGACTGCTGCTTAGCGCAATATGCTTTAAAGGTCAAGAGCAGCCTGAATGTTTTAATGGGCAAAGCAGAATAGGCAACTGAAAGTAAGTGGAGATTTAACAAATGTGTGGAAGAAAATGGGCAAGAGAACATCTGACAAATGAATGAAAGAGATGGGAGCTGACAAGCTCAGACGGTACTTGACCTCTCAGTAACAGGTGTGATAAGTGAAAAGGGCATTAGAAAAGAACACAAGCATTGCAGTTTGAGATGCAAGAAAGTGGGAATTCCTGTACTGCTCTAGGCATGTCAGCAGAGAGGTAAATTCACCAGTGGCGAAGGGAAGAAGACAGGTTTAGCCATATCTAAGCAGAAGTATCTGTCTGTCTGTGGAGAAAACAATGTATTTTAAATGGTTTGCTCCCAATGCTTCCCTCTTTGTGGAAAAAGGTAACAACATATGGCTGTCTGGGGAGTGGATGGGGTGTGATAGGTAGAAAGCTCCTGTCTTATAACATCCCCGGGAAAAAGAAAAAAAACAATTCCGAACACCCCAGCATGGAACGCCAGCAGAGAAAGTCCAAAACAAAAGCAGAATGAAAATGGAATTTCAGCAATGAGGAGTCACAAAATAACATGGTGATAAGGGTGGTAACTGCAGATGGGACCAACACTTTCAATCTATAATCTCTTAGATCTTAGTTTCTTAAGCCACACCCTATTTTTACTCCTGTTCATCCTTCCTCACTCCTAGCAGGATTGCCACTTCGAAAAAGTGTCAGGATGAACAACTGTATAGCTGACAAGAAGTGATAAAGGCAGGAGGATCACCACTGTCTTGACTCTATTCAACATTGTATTGCGGGACCAAGATCTCTATTGCCACCTCTATTTGTTACAGAAACAATTAATATAAATAAATTAACAGTGAGTCAGAGTTCAGTGTTCATCGCAGAAATTACCAATCATCTTATTCTAATTCTTCCACATCTATAAAACCAGACCTTTTGGAAAGGTTATGCCTATAGGAAGCACTTAAAGATTCACTTTCTCTCTCTCACCCCAAACAAACTGTCACATAACAAGCCCCATCTTCAGGCCTCAAAGGCACTATTGAGAGAGATCTTCTAATTTATTTTTGGAAAATAGCATCAGTTTTATCTTTCCTGTGTAGGCTCAGAGAACCTTAGATGTGGCTTTCTGTAGATCTATCCAACATGTGCCACCTACATAACTTATTAAAAAGCTATTATGGCATTTTAAAGTTTATAAATAAATATAAATAAAGAATTTAAAACAGGTATTTTTTTCTCTCGAATGAACATTGTGTTCTGTTGCTGAAAACATACACATGGAAAAGTGACTGTACGTGAGGCACAGCCAAAGCTGCTGAATGGATAATGCTACTTTGTCCAGCCTAATATTAAGATGAAAAACACTTAAGAAGTGACAGCCACAGCAATCACCTTTAGGCTCATTCTTTCCATCAGAATGCAGTATGGTTGTTAGTAACTTATGGAAATTATTTCTTAAATTTGAGGGATTATTCTATCACACGAGTTTGACCGAAGGATCCAATCCTGTACACTCGTACACAAGCGTGTAACTCGGGGCACATATGCCATGAGACCCTGGGGAACAAGCGAGGCCTGCCCGCTCAACGTTAGGCTCTGCCGAGCCTCCGCGTCGCGCCCGGCTCCTCTTTGCCCACCACACCCGCTGCCCCGGGAGCCAGGCGGGGCTGCCGCCGGTCACCGAGCTGAGAGCTGGCGGGGCGCAGGCGGGCGGGCTGTAGCGCTGCCCCCGTCCGCGCGGGGACCAGGAGGCTGAGCCGCGGAGCGCGGGCACCGGCTCTGTGCACCACGCTCTGTGCCCTCCTGCCGCGGGGCGCGGGAGCTCCGGGAAGGGACGGGGCGACCCGACAGCTCCCATGCCCCGATCACCTCGCAGCGCCCCCGCCCTGATTCGCTGCCTATCGCCGCGACGGTGCCGCATGCCGGATACCGGGACGGCCCCGCTCCGCCCGATCTCCCCTCCCCGCCGTCAGACGGCCGTTAGAGGCGGGCGGACCCCGGGCGCAGCCGAAGGAAGGGAACCCACCGTCGCGGTGTCCCCGACGGCCCGGCGAGAGGGAAGCAGCAAGTGCCTCCCGCCCTTCACGCCCCGACCGGACGGGACAGGGCGCCCCGGGGGCCCTCGCCTCGCCCCCCGCGGCCGGTGCCCGCTCTTACCTTGGTTCCTCTGCCACGCCGCGTACCACAGCAGGGGGAAGGCGCCGAGGCACAGAACCGATAGGAGCGGACCGTACCGGAGCCGCATGTCCCGGCGAGGTGCGGGGCTCCCCGCCGTTCTGCTGCCCGGGCGCCGCCTCCGCTCGAGCAGCCACCGGCCGGGCGTGTCCGCGCCGCGCTGACCTGCCTGCCCGCCCCCGGCGCCCAAGGGGAGCGGGGCCGCGGGGGAGGGCATGCCCCGGCCACCCCGCTTCCCCGTCAGACAGAGGCGCCGTGCCCTCCCGCATCACGCTGGTGTTGCCCGGAGAACGGGCGCCCGTGGAGACGACCCGCAAGGTGCAGCGGTGGCACCTGCTCCGCCTGCCGCCGGGCTCTCCCGCTAGAGACGTTAATATCAGGAACGAATGCGCACGCCGGTTCCCGCTGCAAAGCCGAAAGCCCTGGGCAGAGCTCTCCCCTGACATTAGCCATCTCGATGCCAGGACCCGAACTGATAAGCCTCTCGCCTGTGACAAGTATAGGGTGTATTTTTAGAGAAAAAAAAAAAATCTCGGCTCAGCACTTAAGCAGGTACTGTTTAGCCCAAGTCACATCATCATCATAGTTATGAATATTTTGCTCATTTAAAACGAATGGTGCATGTTTGCATATTGCTTATGAGATTGTATCAGGAAGCTAAGCTGTAGTATACAATTACACGTCTAGCTCTTCAGTTCATCTTTAAAGTAGCTGCAAAATCTAACTTGATGAAATTCTAATGTACACTAGTAAAGGTTTTTCACTACTGCCATCGCGCTTTGTTTCACGCATGTGCTTTCCCATTATGGCAGGCACACTTCTTTTCCTTCTTAGGTCCTTAGCAATCCATAAGCAAACAAACAAACAAAAAAAATCATTGTTTGGAATACATCTTCTATAACATAGTTTATAAAAGGAAGGGATACTTTATTTATCGAGCTTCCCAGTATCTTGTACCAGGACACAGTTTTAACAGAATCACCTCTATTTTATGAGAAAAAAAGCCTCTCCCTTTTATACCTGATCAGCAGTTAGACAGTGGCTTTCACTTCAACACATTCACTACCAGCTCACAAATCTACCCCCCATTCCATATCTGTGATGGAGAAAATATAGTTTCCAGTTCTGTTTGGCAAAGATCTAAAGGACCACTTCAGAACTCATACTGGACTTGGGCAGCGGATAAAAGCACTAAGCTCACTGCTATCTATTCTGTTACCTATTTCCTTACCTGATTACTGGCATATATAACTAATGACTCTAATCAAAGGTTATATTTTTCTATATAATTGGGTTATAAAAATGTACCTGTGTTATAAATGCACTATCCCTTCCTTTTCTCTATTTGTTTACTTAACAGCTTCATCTTATCTTATACCAAAACCCTAAATCATTTGGAGTAGTGCTGTTGTCGAGGGTTAAGATTGCAGGGTGACAATAAAACCCTGGCAGATGTATTGTTAACCCCCTCTTCCCCCCCCACTCCCCCCTTTTGCCCCTCCCTCTCCCCCCTTCCACTCAGGACAGGTGATCGGGAGAGAAAAAGAAGGACAGAGAGAAGAGAGTTAAAAAAATTAAAGATGTTTTACTAATGCTACTAATAAGAATAGAGAAAATAATACAAAATATACAAAACCAATCTTGAAAGTCTCAGCAACTGCAGAGCCAGCACCCAAAGTCCTGGATTAGACTCCACAGCCAACCAGAGCTGGATTCAGTCTCTCACTAGGCCTCAGTTCACAGGGACGACTAGCAAGGTCCTCTCCTAATGTCGGCCATAGGGAAAAGGGAAAGAAGGGCCGAGATCCTCGTGATCTCCCATTTTATATGAAGTATTCACGTGAATGGAATGTTATACACAGTTGGTCAGTTGTTCCTCGTCGCCCCTCTCGCGAGATGTCCATCCATGCTTATCAATAAGTTTGCATTCCATTGCTAGGTTTTACCAAAACATGTGTCTGGTTCTCCAGGAAAATGCAGTTAATATGAAGGCTTTAGCTGACAGGCAAAATTCACTGAAAGAGAAACTTGTTTTTTAACAAAACCAGGACAGCTGTGTAAAGCAAACCAACACCCACCAACACGGGTGTCCAGACACAAGCCTGCTGGAGCCCTCATGTGAATGCTGCCCTTCTGTTCTCCTCTTCATTTTACCAACAGCATAATTACGCCCTTTTTGGAAAGTCAATCTTAGACTCACCAAATTGTACATTGCTGCTCTTGCTAAGTTAGTGTGACCTTTCCGTGTTTGAACAATTATATGGATGGGTTTACTTCTCTGTTTACTATTTACTTTGAATTATACATGTTATTGTTCACTAATAATGCAGCAGGCTGCTAGCAGCCTGCATCAGTATACAAAGGGAAAACTGCAAAACTAAGCATGGCTCCATGAGTTACTGTGAAACCTCGAGTTAGACTTGGCCATTCCTGATCTGTACTTGTTCACTCTACACTTCCCTCTTTCTTCTATTTCTGACTGTATCTCACTTTGATATTCTTACTGGCTAATCTTCTTTAAATGAGACTTTGAACATGTAATTGTTCACATTAACCAATACGATTATGACTCAATCTTATGATGTTGCCTCCTTACCACCATTTCCCTCCCCAAGCTAACGAACTAAAAGCTCAAGGCACTTCTTTTAATGGAGGATCAATGTAGACTTTGACACATTTGCAGTAAAGTAGGGATTTAGAACTAAGAGGAACAAATAAGCATTACATATGTCACATGTAATGAACAAAATGCCTTTTAATTGACTGGCTGGTATTCTATCTGTTACAAAGCTAAAGTGAACATGTAAATGATGTGGTCAAGCAGAAGGGCTACTGAAGATAGGAATAACAAATCTAGCACACACTATTTTATCTTATTTTTAGAGCCAGTACGAAAAAAAAAACCAAAAACAAAGTACTCGTATTTCCAGAAACTTACATACTGTACAGGGAAAGTCTGTGGGGTCTGCCACTGAATGCATTAGATGATATTTATTAAGACTGACTCTAAAGCAGAAACAGTTACTCAGCCATGCTGAGCTGTGGTGATCATTTGCTTAATGCTGACTTCTTAGACCTAGTGCATTAACCTACAATGGGGCAGGGCATTAACTGCCCCTGAAAAAAAACCAAACAAACTGAAATCACTGAAACTTACACTGCTTTGGGACCTACGTGCAAACAGGCCCTCTTACTTGCTTTGTGCTTTCCTAACATCTCCCTCCTATTTCTCTCTTCATATGTTAGAGAGCAGTGATGGGGAAAGGGACCTGGGGGTCCTGGTGGACAGCAGGATGACCATGAGCCAGCACTGTGCCCTTGTGGCCAGGAAGGCCAATGGCATCCTGGGGTGTATTAGAAGGTGGGGTGGTCAGTAGGTCCAGAGAGGTTCTCCTGCCCTTCTACTCTGCCCTGGTGAGACCACATCTGCAATATTGTGTCCAGTTCTGGGCCCTTCAGTTCCAGAAGGACAGGGAACTGCTGGAGAGAGTCCAGTGCAGGGCAACGAAGATGATTAAGGGAGTGGAGCATCTCCCTTATGAGGAAAGGCTGAGGGAGCTGGGTCTCTTTAGCTTGGAGGAGACTGAGGGGTGACCTCATTAATGTTTATAAATATGTAAAGGGTGAGTGTCACGAGAACAGAGCCAGGCTCTTCTCGGTGACAACCAATGATAAGTCAAGTGGCAGTGGGTACAAACTGGAACACAGGAGGTTCCACTTAAATATGAGAAGAAACTTGTTCACAGTGAGGGTGACAGAGCACTGGAACAGGCTGCCCAGGGGGGCTGTGGAGTCTCCTACTCTGGAGACATTCAAAACCCACCTGGACACCTTCCTGTGTGGACACCTTCATCTAGGTGTTCCTGCTCCGGCAGGGGGATTGGACTAGATGATCTTTCGAGGTCCCTTCCAATCCCTGACATTCTGTGATTCTGTGATGTTATTTCATATGCTCAAGAACTATGTACAACTGGAATAACACACACAGGATTTTTTGGGGAGGGTTAAATGTTTCAGACCAGTTTTACCTCCCAGCAACAGAATTTCTGAATTTTTGACAAAGTGATCATTTTTAAAAATACTGTCTAGGACATGTGCCGAGTAACCTCTAATAATTACACTAAGAAAGTAATTCAATAGACTAGTTCCATCAAGGAGGCTTACTTCCAATAAAGAGTTTCTAGGCTTGTCCTCATGCTTTGTAACTGAACATCTTTTCTTGCAAAGATGAGTACCTCACATTTTCAATACTGTTTTCACACATCTGTTTAAACAAGAGTAGAGAGAAGATTAAAATAAATATTTGACAAAATACAGGCTCATGTGTGAAACAAGTAATGGATTACTTTGCATGCAGGTTGCAGCTGTCCTTCATCTACAAGGGTACGCAAACAAAAGAATAACTGCCATTAACAACAGGTAATGGCGGCTGCCATGGGAAGTTTTCTGACTGTGTAGAGATCCAACTCATATTGCTGGTTAAAGCCGCCTTTTATTTGCCCTACTATCACTTAAGAAACATAATTTCAAAAGGTAAACAGCAGCTGATTATCTTTCCCTCAACCAATGTCCGTGAAGGTAATACTGGAAGGCAACCACTGAAGGCAAAAAGAGGAAGCCAAAACTTTATTTCTGAAACTAACACTTTATATTTTTGACCGTCTTAATAAAATTTACGAATTGACTGAACACGATGATATAGAAGCATCTTGCATGATTCAAGTATGAACGGCCGTGTAAAATCAAACTTGCTCACTGCTGGATCAATCCATTCTCTGAAGACCCCAATGAAGGTTTAAGTCAAGTGTTTACACTTGCTTGTAATACACTGAAAAAGATGATCAAGCTTAAAACCTAGAGAGAAATTAACACACCTGAAATTGCCAAGTTTGGTATAATCACTTTTATCTCCTGCCTTATTTACAGTAAATAAGCTCTACATATTTGTAATAGCAAGTGTTAAAAAGCTGTGAGAAAGACCTATCAAAAACAGGTTTTTTTTATTTTAAAATAAATACGTGTAATTGGTCACACATTTTACTTTAAAATACAGATTTAATTAAGGAAAGCATATGAGAAGAAAAAAAGTATAAGCTCTCACATTTTAGAAGTGCTTTAAAACAAGACCGTAAACACTTTCAAGCTTACCTCAAGTCTAATTACAACAGAGAAGTATTTTGCAATGTATTGTCAAGACCAGATATTCTACACATCAGTCCTGGAGATGTGTAGCAAAGAGAACTGAGAAAAAAATGACCACGTACTGTGTATCTTTATTATTATGGTAAAGTTTAAGACTGTCATAAACCAAAATAGGAAGTGGAACAAATTCCAAAACCCGCAGTAGAAGTTGCTTTGGTTCTTCACAATCCATGCAAAAAGTAATTTCTATGTAAGTATATATAACAGAAAACAAATATTCGCAAAATTCTGGATTCTGTGATGTTATTTTGCTATGAAGCTATTTAATCAATTAAAGAAGCAATGAAAAGTCAAACTCCTGAAGCAGTAAGAAGACTTTAGTACACGTGAACAAAACTGTCCTCAGCTAGAACCTTCCCTCAGTGCTGTTTACACAGACCCACACTTTAAGGATGCACCTGCTGGGCATCCTAAGAATTTCCAGTAGCTCATGCTCCTAACGAACCATCTCAGAGCAACCAGCGTCTGGGGATAAAGACTGACAGCAAGGACCTGATGAACCTTCAATTTATTCACGTTGTTACAACTCCTCTGTCTTTCCAACATCCAACGCTAACACAACACTGCTGCAGAAGCCAGGATTCTGCTGACAGCGAAGCTTTCAGCCGATCTGTGTTTAATTACCGCAGCAGCAGTGCTCTGCCAGATAGTTTGCTGGGAGGGGGACTGTAATAGTTCTTTTCCTGATCTGGATGATTTGCTCAGAGTTGTTTCAGCTAGGTGGAGCCATAGTTTACCAAGGCCCTGCAACACAGACAAATTTATTTCCTCTAATTCCTTGTATCAGCTCTTAGGCACTGGATCTTTGATAATTTGTTAATTTATTTTCTGGTTTTTGGCTATCTCGGACCAACTTATGTGAAAGTAATGTGACAGAACCATCATGCCATCCTATCACCATGTGAAGATACTTTTATAATAGAGATAAACATTTTTTCTTTTATTTTCATCCAGTAGCACTCTAATGCTTTAAAAATCAGATAACTCACAGAAGACACACTGAAATAAATGACCACCTGCCGCCTCTTAACACGCACCACTTCTCCTCATTTTAACAGCAAGAATCAGATCTGCAAACAATTGAAATTTACAGATCATTGATTCCCCTGGATGAAAGTCAGCACACCTACGAGTGTAAAAATACAAAGGGAGGACGTCAAATGTGTTGGTCTGCCCTCTGAAATCCTGTGGGATGCAGGCCACCAGACCTGCTGCGTGGCTTTCGATTCTGTGTAAAAGGTACTTCAATTTCCTCACATTAAAAAATGTATCAGAATGCAGTCAAGCAAGTCTGTCTACTCCCTTTCAACCACCCAGATTTTGCGTACAATTCAGAGGAACAGGAATTCCTTCTGCTGTTGTCAAAGCAGTTGTTCAAACCGTGTTTACTGAAATAATCGTTCATAACAATACAATGGAAGCAGTGACCAGAACTAAATGAATGAAACGCTTAGGCTGAACCTACATTCAGCCAAGTGGCAAGGCAGCATCCAGGACAAAGCACCCTCCTTAGAAACACCTAGCCCAGCTAAAACCACCTCTCCTTCCTGATCGGTGCAGCCTTCAGCTAGCGCCGAGGCAAGGAACAAGTCTGCAAGCTCAGTCTCACGAACACTTCAAGCACAAGCGATTCCCAACTTTATTTTGCGAGCCGTCACGAATGAGTGGAAGGTGTTAACTAGCGAGACGGTACACTGGTTTTTGGCACAGGTACGAGCTGGGCTGGCTGTGCCGATTCCCCGGTCAGCACCGGGGTCAGCCCTGAGGTGACACTGGTTGTGTCCCAGCCGGGACAGCACCTACAGGCTAACGCACACAGCCCGGCCGTTCCCGTGAGGGGCAGCCAAAGCCTCGGCGGCTTTACCCGAGCCAGGCCGCCCTCTCGCACCTGGCACCGGCCAGCCCGGGACAGCGCTCGGCTCCCGGCTCGCTGACTGCCCCTTGCCCGGTCCCGGGGCACGCCGCGGCCGGCCAGCCGAAGGAGCGGAACGGGCAACCGGTGCCCGCAGCGCCCCGCGCCGTTATGGGCCTCGGAAGAGCGTGCGCGGCACAGCCGGTAAGAGGCACCGGGCCGGGGAACGCCGCTGCCGCTCCCGCCCAGCACTTCCGTCCTGCCCCGCCATCACTTCCAGGTCGGGGAAGGCGAGCGGCGGCTTCCGGCGGGAGGATGCGGGGGGCGGCCGGGCGCCGCTAGGTCTCCGCCGGGCTGGGCGCGGGGGCGGCCGCGCTCCGCGCTGTCCGCGCAGGTGCCCGTTCCTCCAGCCTCGCGGCGGCGGGGGGGGCCCACCCGGCTGCGGCCCAACGGCTGCGCGGCCTCCCGGGGCGCCGACTGTTAACGGCTCGTGAGCGCGAGGCTCACGGAGAGCCCGGCCGGCTGGCGGGGGGTGCCTGCGGGGCGGCGGTAGCGGGGCGGGGAGCCCTCCTGCTAACGCGTGTCCTTGCTCCCGCAGAAGATGCTGGCGTGCCTGTGGGGGTTCCTGTACAGCAGCTACTTTCGGTTCTGGCTGAAGTGGATCCTGAGGCTGCTGACCGGGAAATGCGAACTGCAGCGCGTCCTCGGCGGCTCGAAGGGCGGCGCGCAGCGGGCGCTGGGCATAGGTACCGGGGCGGGGAGGGACGGGGCGGGCACGGACCCGAACACCGTCTGTCAGCGCTGCAGTGCCGCTTGGCAAGAGGGGCGAAGAGGCAGCGCTGGGGCTTGCAAACCTTATATACACACGGGCACTGTTAAAAGGGGACTTAGATCTTTATAAGCGTCGTGAAAAGCAATAGTTGCAAACCAGCACCTGTCCCGACCGCAGTGTGCATCCCGTGTTTTCACAGCTCCCCGCTTCCTGCCTACCCTATCAGAGTTTTAAATCTGAATGGCCCATATAATTTCCTTGCCAGCTTGATTAGGTAATTCGGGTTAGCTTCAAAGCACAAAACAGAAATACTGTATTTTTTCCCCTCCCCAGAGTCTTCTCATCACTTTGGGAATGTTTTTGCCTCCCTGTTATTAAAAAAGTGACACAGAAAATACATGAACACATTTTATGGGGGGAAGGAGGAGTGAGTGAATGCACAAGGCTGCTTGATGCAGAATTTTGATCTTAAAAAGTAATTTAAGAAACTGATTGTAGCTTTTGCCATTTTAACAATAGCTTGATGAAGTGTCTTTGTTTCCTTATTCTCTAGTAAACAACACAAAATGATTTATAAGAATAAAAAAATATCGAGATATTTTTATCTCGACACCTTTTCAAATTAATCTTAGTTTTTATACATGTAATTGATCCATGCTGTAGAAAATCCCAGTCTATTTTCAGCATTGTATTTGAGGATTATAAGACCCTAACTGTGTAAATTAAGATTTTGCATTACCTGATACCTGTTGATTTTAAGATTGAGTAATTTTGATTAATTATATGTATAAAATGGACACAAAATTTTATAATATCTGCCACAAGAACACCTATTGTCAATTATTTAAATTAATTCAGTTCAATTTAATTTTGACATTTACTTTTTTTTTTTTGGATTGCAGAACATTCACTGAAATCATCAAAGAACAAGGTAAAAGATACTAGAAATTAAACTCCATTTCAGAGAGAGCTGCCTGAAAAGAATGTGTGCATTTACTTTTGGAGGGTGAAGAAAAGTAGAGGAATAAAAGGCAGAGAGGAGAGAACAGCATTTTGGGTTCTCTGTGCTAGGGGTAGTCAAGTTTTCTCAAAAATAACCCATATCCCTTCAAAAGTTTGTTTCCATCTCTCTGAAAGATGACGTGCTCACTAGCAGCAAGTCAGACAAGTCATTATATAGAGCTGCTGTCCCTGGAGAGGGTCAGTTTTCCCTGTCACAACAATCTCTTACTGTTTTTGTAGAAACCAGAAACATCATATGGATAAGTGATATGGATAAAGCAATTAAATGCAGTATATACAATAGCATCTTGAGTCATTGAAAAAAATGCAGTACACATTTAACTGACAAGCTCATTTCCGTTGTTCTGTGGCAGTTAGACATAAGCTAAGACTCTAACCCCTCACATCTGTGTATCTTGAGGAAAACTTTTCCTCTTTAGACAGTGAGGTGACTGTGCATTTTCCCTTTTTCTAGCTGATCACTGCAACGTGATATTGAGACTGAATTAGTAACTACCACGAGCATCTTTGTTGTAGTAGAGCACAGGGTAGGGTGGGTCTTTTAGTGTCTCTTGATTCAATTATTATATCAAATATATTAATGTTCAGTTTTAAAAGACTTAGCTTTTGCTTGCTGCTTTGTTGTTAGCATGAATTGTATTAAGCGATGTGTTGCAACCATAGAAAGTTTACAAGACAAAGTGAAACTGTCATGAAGTGGTTTTAGATGGGCAGTGTATAATTATCATGACCAGTATTTGCCCTTTAGAAAGGCCTCACAACGGTTTTTGTTTCACCCAGTGTTGAAACCTCAACTTCATTAGCTGTCTTCTAATTCTGAAGCATTATTTCCTTGTTGAAGTTTTATCACTTGCTCCCCAAGAGCTGTGTTTGTTTTAGTTATGTTAGGAGAAACGTGTTTCAGTTCAGCATTGAAAGCAAACGAGACCTTGATTAAGCAACTCTTGAGCTTTTTATTTATTCTTAATGGGACACCTGTACAAGCGATGTTTACAATCTGACAAAGTTACAGTTATGCTTTTATGTAGTTATTGCAGATCTTTATATACAGTTTGACCCCATTGTAAACATTTGCGATAAATGGACTGCTCTCCTTTTATACATACACGGCAGGTATACATAGGCTGAGAAATAAGAATAAAGTAGAGGATTGATTTCTACATTCCTCATGAGGTCTTTTACTGTGTTAATTTCCTAGGTTTTAAGAAATGCTGTGCATGTTGAAGAAGCTGAAGTGGAGAAATGTGTCAGAGATATAATGAAAGCGAAGAAGATAAAAGAGGAGGATACAGGGTATGTTTGGAACCTGAATACAACCTCTTCATGGCAGAAAATTCTGACATTTTGGTACATTCATGCAGTTGCTGAATCTGGTACAATATGTAGGCCAAGCAGCATAAATCTTTAGAATGAAGTTAGAAAAATTACAGTTTTGTCCTTCAGTTCTTGAATCTAAATCGCGAAGTTTTAATTGACACGGATTTGGGATAACTGCATCTCTATCTTGCACGTCCCTTCTGTTGCTCCTTATCTGAGTAATATGATTATTATATAGGTTGATTACATGAACTATATAATTGCTTAGATATATTTGAGAAGTAAAGTGGTGTGTGATTAATGTTTGTGTTCACCTGCATAAGTAATTATGAGCAATTGAGAGGAAAAATTGTGAATAGTAAAAATTTTAAAGTGTAATGAAATGCTTATTTGAAGCTATAAATATTTCCAACAGAGTTTGACTTAAGACTTTTAAGGTTTTAGGTAAGTTTTTTTCCCAGCTTCCATAATTTGAGTAGTGCCTGGCTGTGCAGCACTGCAATCAGCTAAGAGTTTTTTTAAAGTAGAAATAAGATCTGTATAGCAGTATACTTAACAAATATGCTGCAGTTTGAAAGATGAACATAAAGCACTTCCCAATTCTAGTGTTTACATTGTGTTAACATAATAAGGGCCTTATCTGGTAGTTCAAGTAAGAATACTTGGCTAACTATGCCTCTTAATAGCTGCTGTGTGGTATTTTGTTATTATTTCAGGTTTAAGACAAATCTGCATATCTCCTTACTGCAGATATCAGGTTATACAAAGCTTTATTTGAATGTGGAAGATCTGAGGAAGGTCCCATATGATTCAGATAACAAGGAACATGAGGAGCAGTTAATTGAGGTAAAAATAATCTTTTAAATACGAAAGCTTCCCCCCCGCTCAAGTCTAACATCTTGAAGAAGTTAATTTATTGGTAGTATTCTTACCAGTTGGCCTGTTTAAAGCTCTTTTGTACTGTGAGCTGCTAAACCATTACAGAAGTGACATATTACAATGCAACATCAAAGGAAAAAAAATGTAAACTAGAGTTACTTGCACTGGTATTATTTTGTGTGAAATCAGACATGACACCACATAAATAGTAAAATAATTTTGTAAGGGGTCACTGAAGGGTCATAACTATAAAGATATTTAATCTCTTGCACATGTCTAACTGCAAACCAATCATTACTAAATAAAAAAGACAATAGTGTTTTCTTATTAATGTATTCCAGTCAATGTCAAAGAGGACAGTTTAAGGTAACAATAAATAATAGCAAGCAAATACTAGAATACTGCTTGAGGCTTTTTTAAATAGCTTCTATTGTGCAAATATATTACCATGTCATTTTCTTAGCCTTTCACAATCATCTCAACTTACTTTGCAAGTCCCATCTTTGATGTGTTAAGTAAGGGCTCAGTGGGAATTTATATTTCAGTTTATAGCTATCCTATCAGAAAATGGCACATACATTAAATTCTGAAGTAAAACAAGTCTTTACTTCTTTAGTGTTAATACAGTGGCTTTGTCCCTGAAGGAAAATAATCATATTTAATGTTAAATGTAATAATTTTCATAACTGCTGAAATAAGCCATTGTAGTATGACTCCAGATTGCCACTAACGGAAAAGAGCAGCCTGCATGTTGTATCCTGTTCCATGGTGAATAGTTTCTGTTGTGCATCAGCAAGTATTCTGAATTATGTGACTTGGAATATTTAGCAGCTATGCATAACGTGGATGCATATTTGTGCAGCTTTGGAATTTGCTGATGCCTCAGGAGAAGCTGAAGGCCAGGGTCAGCAAGCAGTGGTGTGACATCGGCTTCCAAGGTGATGATCCTAAAACAGACTTCAGAGGAATGGGCCTGCTGGGATTAGTGAATCTGGTGTAAGTGAAAATAAATATTTCTATTGCAAATAATTTTCATTACCTATGTATTTTCTCTAGTTGATGCTGTTTCTAGTAAAGACCAAATAGAAGCAAATAGAAATAGTGGCTTCTGTACAGTGGAAACCAGCATTTTCTAAATAAGTCAGTATTTCTAGTGGCTGCACATCTGTAAACGTGGTTGAGTAGAGGCCAGCAAGTGAGGGTAAAAACAGAAAGTTGCCCAAGTCACCTTATGTTTTGTTGTCATGATAGATTTGATAGGTTATAACTTAGAAAGTAACTCATCAAAAGCTTTTAGAATTCCTGAATTAGTTACTGTAATGACAAAAACCAGGTTTACATAACTTTTCTGAGCTAATTCGTGGACTTGGGTAAACTTCCTATTTGACGTTCAGATCAGACTTTTTTCTTACTGTACTTGCTCATATTGAATATATTTTGTTTTGCTAACTTTTCCTTGGTTTTCATTTTGTGCTGTTTTTCAGTACCGAGTAGTATTCAGCTTTAGTTTAAAGCTATACATTTATGTTAAACACTTTATTTTTTTTAATGAACTTAAGAAAAATAATGGGAGATACCATTTTACACTGACAGGTATTTTAGTAAGCATTACAGCAATGAAGCTCGTGAGGTCCTTTCTCATTCAAATCACCCAAAGCTGGGGTAAGTCACTATATGACTTTTTCTGGCCTATTCTGTGTAAGAGCTCATGTGAAGACTGCCAAGTATGCTTCCTGGAAATAAAGAGGAAAATATTTGTGGGTTTCCCCCGCCCCGCTGCATTAAAGGGTGAAAAAGGGTCAAAGTAGACGGGCTTGGGAAACTGAACACAGAAATGGATTTCAGGTTGGGAACTATGTGCAGGTTTTTTTCAGAATAGACTTGAAATGTTGCAAAATATTGTCTTCAGTTAACACAGTGGACACCTTTAACATCAGAGTTAGCTTTATTTGTGATAGGCTTAGACTATGTTTAGAAATGAATACTTGTTTTTCACCTTACTGATGCCATGTTGGAATGGTATACATTATCTCTTAAGGGTTCTTTTTTTTTTTTGCTAGGTTTCTGTTCTGTAATAGGTACCTACAAAGAGATGGTTTTTTGTTTTCCAGAAACGAAGTTAAAGTTGAACACTTTGCATATTAAAACATTTAGTTCAGTTTACAGGGAAATTTACTTTAAAACCAGCGAGATACAGAGGAAAGCTGGTAAACCTGTGTATATCATCTGATCCATCCAGTCCCCAGTTAACTCAATCACCTATCAAGAATGGGAAACTTCATAACTTTGATCGTAAATAAGATTACCTTGTGCAACTAAGACATGAATAGGATAGCTGAGACATTTTAATTGATTAAGTGCCCATGTCATTGACCCAAACTAATCCTCTTTTTTTCCTCTTTGCTCAGAAACATTTGATTTTTTAAGAATGTATATTATGGTGCTTTCTGTATCTTGCAACAGAAAAATATTTTTTTTTCAGTCTGAAGAACAAGTTGAGAAACTTATTTATACTGTAACATTTTTGTTTCATTTTTAATATTCCAGCAGATGTAATGATTTCAAACGAGCAAATTTAGGTCGATGTTGATTATCCTTACCATCTTATTATTGCCTAATGGAGGCATTTGTCATACTATTGTATATGAAACCAGAGTTTTTAAATAAATTTAACATGGCTGGATGCACCAGGGAATGGAAAGAGTGGTCTGTAGGTCAGAGTCAGCTTGTCAACATGTGTCATAGGAAAAACTGACTCTTACCCTAATGCAGACTGTTTCTCGGAAGCTTTTAAGTTCTATCCCGAAGTAAACCATGACCTATGATTGGCGTTACAGATATTCTTATGCAATAGTTGGAATCAATCTGACAGAAATGGCATACAGCTTACTCAAGAGTGGTGCTTTAAAGCCTCACCTGTACAACGTGGTGTCCGGGTTGCCACAGATGGAGCACTTCCATCAGTTTTACTGTGAGTATGTGTAGTTTCCTCAGTACAGATTCCCGACGGGAGGCCTACAACCTAGAGTTTTGGGTTTTTTTGAGTGCATTTCCATTCTTCTCTCACTAGCCACAGAGATTACCATCTGAAAATTCACTATTTGCAGATTTTTCTTTTTTAATTCATTATTATAGTGTCCAAAAGCTTGCTGTTGACCAAGATGGGACACTCCCTATTTTAAGGGATTGAGTATAGTCTAAAGTAGTTAGCAATGTAACTAGTCCTACATTTATACAGGCCTAAAATTACATTTGGCCCTTTGAAGGCAACTGCGAGGCTGATGTGCCCCCCGATGAAAATGAGTTTGACACCCTGGTCTGAAGGATCATTCTGGTTCTAGCCAGATCAAGGCAGAAAATTGTGGACGGCATGTTTTCTGATCTGTGTTTTGTTTTCTTCACAGGTTATCTGGTTTATGAGTTTGACAAATTCTGGTTTGAAGAAGAACCAGAAAGCATTATGCACTTCAACCAGTACAGAGAGAAATTCCATGAAAAAATTAAGGGACTACTCCTGGATTATAACGTGGTACTAACCTTACAAAATAGAAAGAAACATTAACTCCTCTGCAGTTGATGAGGTTCTGTGTCAAAAATGGAATTATGGATTTGGATGGAGGTTTTGCATGGTTCGCCAAAAACTGTCTAACAACAGAACTTTTTTTACATTTAAAAAAAATATCAAAATTCAGTTAAGAAAGCTTGGACAATCAACCTCTGTTTACAGCTCTTTATATGCTATTCTCCAAAGGACAGCTTTATTAAAAAAAAAGAAAAAGAAAAAGAAAAAAACCATAAAACCCAACAAACCAACACAAAAAACAATCCACAAATCTGAAGGGCCTCTGAATCCCTTGTTTTCACAATTTCTTTTATACTACTTGGTGCAGGAACATGAAGCAGGTATTTATGGTGTGTCATGTTTTTCATTAATAGGTTTGACTGTTTATATTGTCTTTTAAAATCCTGTTTTAGTTGAAATTACTCTGGTTTTAGACTTTTTGCATTCTTGTTCTGTACATGTAGTTGATAGTTCACTTGTTAATGTTAAATTTCTCTGAAATTAAGAGGTCCATGAAAGTGATGTATTAGTCACTTATGATTTTGGAGAAGAGGTGTAATCCATCAACGTACTGATGGTACTTACTAGAAATTACTTCTGACTAAGGAAGTTTTTTTATTTATGGATTTATACCAGCAAATTCCTATGTTTGGAAAAAGCTTAGCTTGCAAACAGTAAGAACCACAAATCAGTGTGAGGATCAAATCCTCAGACTAAAGCCACTCCTAAAAGATTTCCTACTGTAAAAGTTTTCAGTTCGTTCTAATCTGACTTCAGTTGCTTAAGCTGCTTGACTTTGCATCTGTTGTCAGCCCTTTCCTTTAGTAGCTAATGGAGTGTTCTCAATGGGGAGAACAAGAGAGTTAGTTTAGACCTCTTATGGAATTCACTCATTAAAAACCTTTATTGCAGCTGCAGTCCCTATTTTGTAAACATAAATTCATATATGCGTACAAGTTTCTAACAAAGATGTGTTTTCCATGGAAAGGATGCAGCTGCGCCATGTTCCTTAATGTTGGCATCCTTAGACAATCTAGTCAATAGGGCTTCATATCTATATTGTGACTAATTATTGCTTTAAGCAACTTTAAACAGATTTGGTATGACCATCACTTCATTTTCTAAAACCTACTATTAAATAAGTGCCTTCTGCTTTATTCAATCAGTGTTTTATTTTGATTCTGTAACCAGATGATAGCCTTAGAAGCTTGAGTTATTTGGGAAAGACTCTTTCAGTATATACCTAAATAGCACACAGTGGCACAAAATTTGTATCCTAATAGAAGCTTTCATTTGTTTTTAGTTTTCTTTTTTATAATCTCGGGTAAATTACTTAACTTCTAGTCAATGACTATTCATTAAGAGATTCCCGAAGAATACAAACACTGAACATGAGAAGAAAAGAGACAGACCCCTTTTGCAAGGGGTGATGTTACACTACATAAGTATTAGATGTATGATTTTAATATGTAATATTCCATCTCCTTGGAGATACTCAAAACCCAACTGGCCATGGTCCTCAGCAGCCTGATTTAGGCCACCCAGCTTTGGGCAGCAGGTTGGAGTCGGTATCTCCAGAGGTGCCTTCCAACCTCAGTTATTCTGTGAGTCTGTATTGTGTAATTAGTGACTTCTTGTGCTGCAGCCACCCCATTGCTCTTGATCCCTTAAATGTTGGTGTTCTCCTATGTGTGGGAAAAGTCCTCATCAGGGTAGACAGTATATATGTAGGAAGTAACACAGTTCTGGTTTATTTTTGTACATTAGATATAAATGAGAATTAATTCTTGAGTTTAACATGTGCAGGGCAGAGAATGGTTCATCTCATCTGTGTTGGGTTGATGCTATTCAACTAAAAAAAAAAAAAAAGTAACCTGAAGATGCTTGTAGAGAGAGTATTTATGGTTATGGTATGGTTTGTTGGCTGAACAGCCAAATTGACTAGATTGGCTACAAAACTGACCGCAAGAAGCCAAGTTCTTTTGCTACTTCCAGGTACTTGGGTCCTGTAATTCTCACTATTGAAAAAGGGGAGATCTTATGGGGAGCCTTGTGAGATTCACATCCCACAGTGGAGCTTTTTCTCTGACCCTTGGAGGTACCAGGAATTCCTAAAGGCTGAGGAGGGAAGTGGAACGTGCACTTTTTCCCAGAAGTTAGTTGCCTGTTATTTTCTAGCCCCAGCTTCTTTTGTGTTTGTCTTCCTTGGTTAATTATTGTTGCTGTTGCTTGTTAGATAAGCAGTGTGAGACTGACTTCTTGAATTTCAGCAGTGACCCCAATATGTTTAGCAGCAGCAGGAAAGAAGATCCCATTCTTTATTTTCATCTCCTCCTTGCTAACAAGGAAATTGCTTGAGCCACCTCTCTAAAACACTCTCCTATGCTAGAGTCTGCAAACTTCTTTTTTGGCAACAGTTGCAGAAATAACTTACACCCTCCTCTTGGCTCCTTGTTCCCTACAAGACTGACATTTAACTGCTGCTGAAGTTTTTTAAAGTTTCACATTTTCTATCACAAACCAAAGGCATTTTAGTGTAAAATGTAGATTAAGCCCGATGTGAGATGCATCTTCATTGCCTTGGTTTTTTTTAAATATCGGAGCATGAGCTGGGAATAAACTGTGGCTGTATACAAGGAAAAAAGTAAACCCAACCATCATTAGATGAGTGAGATACATGAAAATACATTAGTTTGTGTGTGGTAGTTAAGGTGAACATTTGTGTTAGGCTCCAATACACTTTGCCAGTAAGCAGTTAGAATTTGCATGAAGTTCTGTAGGATCACTAACCCTGTCCTATCTTGGAGTCACTCTGCTATGTGTAGACTAGTCCTGGGTTTCCCTGTTTTGCGCTAGTCGTAGGATAATTGTATTATGGTGGTAGCTAGAATATATGGAAAAACGTAAAATCATGTCTAGGGAAGGGAACTATGTGTTGCTCGTCAGTGGTATTTTATACTACCTGTTGTAGGGTGACAATCCTAAGGTTGCGGAAGACTGAAAATGGAGGTAGGCCACCTTTCTGCAAGTTGATATAATCAATTTGTTTAACATCAGAACATGTTGCTTGTGGTTTATTCTGAGACTCTTAAAACCTCGGTAAATTCTCTTATTTATTAACGGTCATGTTTTAAAGTATGTATTGTCTTATTGGAACTTGCAAATATTGTTAGTTTTCTAACTTGCTGCCTCTTCAAAGCATTCACTATGTGAAAGCTTATATGCAATAGTAGTTTTAGAACAAAAATCAATAACACTGAAGACAACAAGGTGGTTCTCTAAATTTTTTGGTTTTCTTGTAACAACTGCTTAAGAAACTACCTCCACTTGGTTGTTTAGTGTATGCTTGAAACCTGGTGCTACTCCATGAACAAATTAATCTGAAGATAAGTAGTTTAGAATAAGCAAAAGTAAAATCTGGACTTTCAATGAGTAAACGCATTACTTCATGAGTAACCAACTCAATTGGAAAGCATGATTTGAAGACAGTGCTACTTAGGAAGAAAGAAACGGGGAATGTTTTTAACCTGGTAGTGCTTTTGTTGTCTGATAGATCAGTGTAAAAAATAGGGCTTTTTGTCCTAAAGGAAAATAGGAAAAAAGGGGCCGATTAAAGCACCACACAAATAGTTTTGGATTTTCACTCTTTCAAAAAGCAAAAAAAAACCACAAAAAAATTAAGCACACACAAAGCCCCAAGCATTCATTTTCCAGATTGTCCATCCTAGTTTAAATAAACATTTTACATAAAGCTATTGGTCAGCTTTAAGAATTGCCATGATGAAAAACTTTAGTTTTAGCATTTAGTTAAGTGGGAGTTGAGCAGTCAGTATTCTTGAAAATACTGCTAGTGTATGAGTGGTAGAGATGTAACCTGTTGTTTCTCTCTGTCATACTTGTTCTATGTTGCTGTATTACAATGGTGATCAATCTTTGGACTGATGTTTCTTGTGCCCGTTTATACATTGTCTTTTGCTAAAGAAGAAAAAAAACCAGCCCAAGACAGCTTCTGGGCTGTTTCTTCTTACCACACTGTGCTTAGATAGCTGCATACTAATAGAAATTTCTGTTTACCACAATATAAAAGCAATAATGTAAACTGTGATGTCTGTGTAATGGAAAGAGATGTTTACAATGGTGGCAAATAAAGAACGAGTTATTCCAAAATATTGTCTACATTAGTGTGTTATGGCCTACTGGAAAACATAACAGTCTGCAGTTAGCCATGCTCTCAGTTCATGCACATGCACTATGATATGAGGGAAAGCTTTACCCTTTTTTGTTTTATTTTCTCTTCTCCAGCTCTAATAGCTTGTGTAGAGGTCTCTAAGGTTCCTGTACTGGGCTTGCATTTGTGCCTTTTCTAATAACACTATAGGACAAACTCTTGAAATGGTAGGTGGCAGAACATCTGCATATGTGGAAGCTGAACTGGAAAAAAACAACAGCTGGAACATGCTAGCTGGCTCACATTTTCTAGTTTTTAAGTCATCATCCAAAGTATGTACCTTAAATCAAACACCAGAAGAAAGGAACAGGATTTGAATCTGAGAGATGCATACAAAAAGCATGTAACTCTTCAGATTAATCTGATACTGTACATCAAGTACTTTTTACAGTTATATTTCATTTCTGATAAATTCTGTTCTAGCTACAAGATACCTCATCATCACGGAATTACCAAGAACTGGAACAGACAGTCCAGTCCAGAAGTTTGGAGACTGACAGCGCTGGAATTTACCAATGTGCACACAACCTAAACTAGTGGAGACTGGGCAAGCTGTGCTCTATACCTGTAACACACCGAGACAGCCACAGGTGCCAACTCTCATCTCTTGCTTTTCCATTTACGCAGGTTTGTAGGCCTACAGCATTTGGGCACCAGCTCTGCTTCATTGCTATGAGTATCCTGATCGAATTCAAACTCTTTCCCAACTGTTTTCTCAATCCACTGTTGAGAAGCCCAGTTATTACAGTTTCAAAATGCTGCTGTAAGACTGAAAACTAAGACCCTGTGACAAGAGGGACCCAGCAGCTTGGAGAGCATCCACCTGAAGAACCAGACCTGGCTACACAGCTTCCTGAGCAAAAGCACCATCCCTTCGCTTGACCAACTGCATTGAGGACACTGTCTTTCTCTCCCACAGCCTCATAACGTACCACACCCTATGTACCATAC
Organism: Nesoenas mayeri; assembly: GCF_963082525.1. Classification (NCBI taxonomy): domain Eukaryota; kingdom Metazoa; phylum Chordata; class Aves; order Columbiformes; family Columbidae; genus Nesoenas; species Nesoenas mayeri. The sequence goes on from NC_137540.1 coordinate 19,278,146, forward strand.
CAGCCTCTGCCATCTTAATTTATGACACAACACCTGACCTACGACATTTGCTGTAATAGAAGCCCCAGCATCGCTGTACGAGAACCCCAAAGGTGCTTTTCTCTTTTGATGCCAAATTTTCAGTAGATTTAATACAACACATACACAAGTTTTAAGCAAGGAGACAAAGTTTGTTAACGCAAACCTTTACAAATCTCAAGCACAACACCCAGCTCTAACATCTAGAATTCAGGAACTGCAAGATACTACAATGAAGTAAGTACCATTGAAATTCCACATGCCATCAGTACCTGAATAAGTTGAAAGACAGTTTGGAAGAAAACTTAATAGAAGAATATTTCTTTATGGCTTTTTTTTTTGAGTAGAGAAAGCTCTATAGAGCAACCTTGACCGCTTCCATTGTCTGCTGCCTGTCTCTTGGCAGGCAGGACCCTGTTCTACCAGGCTTCTACCAAGCTAGACATACAGCACACATCAGTGTCCAGTCACAGACTTCAGCTTTAAAGAAGATTCCATCCTGTGCCCACCCCCATGGCTGTGACACTAACAACCCTCACTAAACTCTACAGTTCACAGATTGAAGAGGCTCTATCTCAAAGCATACAAAGCACAAGACATAAACACTTCTAAAGCCATGCTGACTTGCTTGTGTAGCACGCTTACACATACAGATAAGACTTAAAAAATATTCACTCACTTTTTCTCGAAGGTTTCACATCAGTATATGCTAGTTAGTTGATCTCCTTCTGTAGCTTTCCTCTCTTCAACTCCCACCTGGCTATTAAAGGAAAGGTCACAGCAGACCTTGCCATCAAATAGGCAATTACCAGGTGGCCATTTGGTGTGGCCATAATCAGGCGAGTAGCCTCACCCAAAAAAATCCAGAGAAAATCATGCTCACCTGGCTGCTACCTACAGCAAAACCATTCTTAAAGATGACCTGGCTTACACTTTGGAGCTTTGTTGACATGCTCAGGAGGGGAAAGGAGGCTACCGGAGCAAAACAAAAAGAAGTTGACTTGCATAAATGGCTCCTGTTACAACAGAGATCCCCTTTGAATGCCTTTTCTTATTACAGGAATTGTAACAGCAAAATAACTTCCATGGTATGTTGTACCTCTGGCCCTGTGGGTGGGGTGTGTGGAGCAAAGCTGTCAAGCCCTTTCCAGATAAATAAATGGTTTTCATCTGTGGTCCCTGCATTTCTAGGGGTATGTGGAAGATTGCTGATAGCTTTAAATATACTTTGCCATGACAGACAGAAAGAGAAATATTTTAGGGATCTGCAAACTGTAAAAGGGCAACAGCCTGCTTATGGAAATTCACCTTTAGCGTTGAAGACTTCTGTGATAAGTTACTCAGCTGCCAGGCACAACAATAAAGCATCCTGCTCTGGCTTTGGTATCTTCAGTTAAAATACTCCAAGTCATATTCTTCAAAATGGTGACTATGGCCTCGAATGTCATGATGTGATACACCTGTCAACCAATGCACATACTCTCATATGCAGAAACACTGTTTTGCTTTTTCGTGTTGTTATATGTAGTCTACACAGTGCTATACTATAGAGGAAAGAACTCTTCTCCCAACAAAGGAAAACAAAAATCATCAGTAAAATGACTGAGACAAGGGATATATGAGCAGTGCTGCTAACTCAAAGTGCTCAGAAATTAACAGCTGTGTTTTGCTGATTAAGTTTATATACACACAAATAGTGAGATGGTAACTTTCAAAAATATGTATTCACTGAATACAGCACATCCATGTCTGTTCTGTCACTGCCACGGTTTGGGGGCTGACATCTCAGCTTACCAAGTACCCTGTTAAAAACATTCTAATATTTAAAGTCTTAAAAGTACACCTAGTGAGCTATAGCAAAGCGTAGATGGGTTATAAAATATCAGGGGGTCTTAAAATGTAGTAACAATTGTTGTCACCAAATGTGATCATAGCAGGGAGAACTGTTTAATGGATCTGGATAGCGTGAGAGAAGCTTGCGTGGGCTGTTTGTTGCAGATGGGATTAAACATATTCAAACGTTAAACAAAACCAGGCATGGAAATAACAAATGTTTTTGTTCTGAACTCTGGTGTTGAAGATACAAAGTCATTTGTCTGTGTAATAAAACACAATCACCTACTGTTCCCTCTAGTATGACTTTAATAGTTTAAAATCAAATCTGTGCAGAGTGTACTTTGTTCACATTACCTATTTGTGGTTAAAAACCACTTCATCTGACAGTTTAAAAGCATTCTTTTAAAACAAAAGAATTAAACATAGCTTCTGCTAAAAAATTGCAAGTTACATGGATGCAATATACAGGAATATATAAAAATCAACAGTATTCTACAGAAAATATTCTCAAAATAGCAAATAAAGATTAGGCATGTTGGCATGATCCTGAATCGAACAAATACAAATTATAAAACAGCTAACAAATTAAAAAAAAAAATCCTGAATTTCTATATAAAAGAAGCAAGGATTCAAAGTGCAGGTGCTCCAGTTCTCATTTTAACATATTATTCAGTAACTTGATACCAGATACTATTAATTTTATATAAAGTGACCGTGTTCTCAGTAAGACTTAAACATTCAGTTACGTTATCTTGCAGATTTTTCTTTCATTACTTCTACTTTACACTGTTATAAATGAAGACTTATGCAATACAGGTTTTTATTTTTTTTACTCTAACAAGGATATAATAGGTTGGTGGTAAAGGTTAGTTTTAAGAGCTAAGCTATAATTGCTGTAGATCCAGCCTTAGAAGTGTGTGTATATATATATATATATATATATATATAAATTTTTAAAACAGCTTTTGATTTTTAAAAAGGGACTCCACCAATCTGTTCTGGGACCTGCACACGCAGCCTTTGGAGCACAACAGCAAAGCTTCCAAGTCCAGGGATTAGGAACACAGCTCCCGCAGGGTCATGCTGGAGATCTCTTGGTGGGTTTGTCTCTGGTGGGTTTGGTGCAGCCAGCGGCCACTGAACTCAGGGAAAGGCATCTGGGCTCTGCCTTCTGTCGGGACAGAGATCATCACACTTCACCACGTCTGCCTGATGTGCCAGCTCGGCTTGGGATGGACTCCTCACTTTTATTTGAGAGCACCACTCTCAAGCGGAGGAAGTGAGGAGCCAGGCAGGTTTAACTGATCTTTCATATATTAAAAAAAAAATGGAAACATACATTAAAAACCAGTATCTTCTTTAGGAAAAAAAAAAAAAAAAAGCTATATGAAATAAAATTATCCTCCAGAGATGATGCCTGGAACTTAATTTCACCTGAGGTCCTGTTCAGGTTGACAGTGTCCCTTTAAATTTTAGGTATTTCCCATTTTGTTCTTTTTTTTTTTTTTTCCCCAAGAATCAGATCTCTCTATACGTATTTTAAAAATGCACATAAATATCGGCATTAAGTTTACATGTAGAAATTAAGAACTAATCTTTACCATTTTATACTGACAGCAAGGTTAATAATACACACATTTCACTGACAACTGTTATATTTTCCTGTATTTTGAATAAAATTTGCATTTGTGTAACATTTCCACAGAAAGAGTGATTATACTTCAAGATAGTTAAGTTTACACCGCAACATTTTCACATTAGTGAAAACAATCGTATTTTGAAAATACCAGGGCCTGTGCCAGGTACTAATAATCACTTAATAAAAAAAATAAATAGAAAACTCGACTGCCTTTTATCCCGACATAGTAGAGATTTCATAGTCACTGGCCGAGGTTATCGGTTTTCCCATCATCCTGACGTTTTTAGCATTAGTAATTCTAGCCATCATGGACACAGGCTTGTCAAAGTACCTAACCAGCGCCGGCTCAGTCAAAAGGGAGGCTAAAAATTGTTCAAAGGTAATGGCCCAGTCTCTGTCAATGCTCGTGCTTCTATGAAGAGAAGTGGCGTGGTTGCTCCGTACCAAAACGGTGTCTTCACCGATGTCCTCGCAGTGCAGCTTTTCTTCTTCATGGGAACCTGCACTCAGTACTGAGTAGGAGGACATCGAACTATCATCTTTTGTATCATCATCGGAAATGAGCATGGAAGAACAGGCCCCGTTGTCCCTGGGAGAAGAGTCTTCCAGCTTAATGTCTTCCATCTGCATGCCCAGGGTGCTGTCAGTGCAAACGGCCTCCTCGTCGTTGGTGACAAGGCTGCTTTGGAATGGCTTGTGCTTCTCCAGAGGATACTGCTGGTTCTCCTTCTTCTGAAACAGCTCGCTCGGAATGGTCTTGCTGCAGTTGGTACTGCTGCTGTCTGTCTGTTTTGTGGGCTGCACACTGAAGAGCTTACCAACCTCACCTATCTCCAAAAGCAAGCTCGTCACAGCAGCAGTAGCGTGGTACAGATCTTGTTCATTGGGGTCTTCGCTGAACATGTTGTACATTGTCTTGCACAGTTCGATGAACTGTCCCTAAACAGAGGGATGCAGTGTTAATGAGAGAGCAGGAAACAAATCAGACTGAGATCTAGTAAATAATTTTAAAAAGTTTGGGACAGAGGTAGGGCACAAGAGTTTGTGTGATTAAACTGAAATTGGAAATAATCTGGGTGTAGTCTAGAAAGTATGTTCTATGGGCAGCCAGATGTGTTTCCTCTCTCAAAGCTATATAAAATGAACTGTTGAATGTTACTTCCAGCATACGACAAATGTATTTCTCTGCAGCCACAGGAGGGCAACAGAGGGTGAGCAGTGAAGCACCCAGCATTCATTTTGGTGGATTTTCTTGTAGGAATTATGCTAAGTATAACTAGGAGTCTGATAAAACTAATGAGAAGTAATGAAAAATGAGAGACCTGCAGCACTCTTTTAATTGACAGTGGTAAGTTAGTTGGATGCGAGCCTTTTGGAATTCAAAACTCATGAATTAAAGAGGAAGATTTGCTAGGGCTACCTTAAGTGAGAAGTATGTTCTACAGGGAATAAACCTTCTCTATATGCTCTGGAGGAAAGAGCTGTTCCAATGGGCCCCCTGCTCCTCAGCTGCTGTGGATCTAAGGGCAATGAGACTGACAAATTACATAATGTAAAATGCTTCTTTTAGGTAATGTGTATCCAACATTATGCACTAGCTGTTGATATTCATGTCATATCACCCTCTCTCTAGAGATCAAAATGATATGTTATCAGTCCTATAAGTGTGTATCTTATTTTTAAGACACTTTGGGAGCTGAATGACAGTTATAGTATGATGAAAACAACCAACTTCTGTAATCAGCTGACTGATGCTTTGGTAAAAAAGTATCTGCCTCAAAATAAAACCTTTCCTCAGTGTTAACATATTGAACATTTACAGGTATGGGAAGAAAGTTTAAAGTTTATGAAAAGTAAGTAAGTGTCACTGGATGTACCTGATTCAGTTTGGGCAAGTCCTTTGAGTTTTTTGCTTTGGACTTATTCTCTTGGCTCCACATTCTCAGATAATTTCGATTCTCTTGTGAGCTCTTCTTGCCTATTGTAAACAAATTACCCACAGATGGAGGAAAAGTCCATGAAGAAACCTTAAATTAATACTTCCCCCCCCGTAACCCCCTGCCTATTTTCAAAAGGAGCGTCTTTATCAGAAATGAAAGATGTAATTCAGATGGAAACACCATGCATACCTTTGTCTGTTTTCAGGCTCACTGTAACAAACCCATCTTCTACTCCCTGTTTGTTCTTGCTGTCTAGGCCAACAACTGGGAAGTAGAGGGGTGGGGAGAGAAAGAGAGAACAGTGTGGGTTTGGATACATACATACTTTCCATGTGTCCAGTGCAAAATAAAGAAAATGTTTACACTGCAGGAAATGCAGAATAAAAAGATTAGGACTAAGTGACGATTTTTCCTTATTCTTAAATCTGATAACAAATTCTACTTAATTAATAAAATAAATACTGAGACAGGGACCATCTTAGGGTTTGTGTAGTACAATGTTTAGCCTGTGTTACCACAACACAAACAGCTTCTAGTATGATATGTTTTGTGATCATATCAGTGCAACTTCTTTTGTCTATCAAGACTTAGAGCCGCCATATCTAGTCTATTAATTCTTACCTATATTTTCAAACAACCTTTCTTCCCTCTATAATCTCAAGGATAAGCAATATTTTTCTTGAATCAGAGAGAAAATGAACATCAACTATCTCAAGGAAGAGAATGCTGTTTAAGACAACAGCAATGAGAGCCAGTTTTTCATTAGGGAACAAAAAGATTTCAAATCGCTTAATTACATTTTGATGTATCTTCTGGTTTCAGTTTTTTAGAATATTTTAAGTTCTGATCCAAATATGTCTTGAAAGCCAAGAGATTTATTCTCATTCTCCAGCAAGGCACATGCACTTATCACAAAATTACTGCTATTGCCACACACTTACGACGTTATTCTGAGAGAATTCTGCAATGCACAATCCAGGGGAGCTCTTAATGTACACACACCTGCACCTCTAAGGATATCACATTTATACAAAGACTACATACTTCTTTTTACAGAGAATACTTCACTTACAAAGTTTAATCCAATAAAAAAGTGGCTTCCTAAAAAGACATGATGTTTGTACTTCATCTTTTCATATCTGAGACAAAAGATGCCTACCATGTGTGCATTCTGGTGTGATGTCCTCAAAAAAGTACTGAGTAGCTTCAAAAGCAGAGTCTGGCTCTTCTTGCTCAGGGGATGGATCTAAGAGATATAATAAAATTATGTGCTTAAAAATTCCACCCTTTAATTAAAAACTAGAACATATTTCCACTGATACATTTAGAATGCCAGTTTCTGGAAGTAAAAGCGTGAGGACATGATAGATTAGGAATCATCTATTTTCAGCTCAGGGGAGATGAACAACTAGAACTGGTATTACCCTTTTACTGTCTCCTCTCCGATATCCAATACTGACTAATAAGTAGCTGTTTGCAGGGGCTGGCTTGCCCATCTTCCCATGTCTACTGCCAGTGCTTTCTTCTGTGCAGCTCAGCGTGTCCTAAGCAGGGTATGAACCCTCTCCTAGCTGGAAACAGTCTGTTGTGATTTGGTATGAACTTACCAGTCCCTGAATACCAGAAACTACATTCTTAGAAACTGATCTCTTCTGTTAATAGTTCAATTTTTTTTTCAGTTAAATTAGTGAACCACTCAAGCCTACCCCCAGCAAACCCAGCTGGGAGCAATCAGGGACACATGTTCAAAGCACATTAAGGTGAACGTTCTCTCAAGGCTTTTAAATATCTTCGCCATAGCATGTAAACACACAAGTGAACTAAACTACCCAAACAGTTAGAACATACTTAAATTGCACATTCAGTGAGGACAACAATAGGTTTTTTATGACACATAAGTGACAAGCTAGAGACAATACAATTCTAGGACATAATTTTCTTCAGTGGCAAAACTGTTCTGAGATGTTTCCATCCCCTTTCCACCTTAAACTGCTTCTCTCACCTAGCCAAGTCCAACAGTGTATACAGCTCCCTAGAAAACACACCTGTGAAATGATCTGTAGCCTCCCTCTGCAAACAGTTCATCAGCCCAGACAGGAAACCAAGAAGAAAGCCTGGGCACAGAAATGAGTAGCCAAGGCACACGGGAACATTGTAAGCTGGCTTCACTGATAAATATAGTGCATTATACTAACAAACGTGGAAGAACACTGTATTTGTTATACATGGGGGAAGTTACCTAATCCAGCTAAACAGGCAAGAGACACATCTAAGTGGCCTGTTTGTGACAACAGCAATAAACGGCTGCATGGGTGCTTTCAGACTTTCCAAATCCCTGTCTGGTTAAGGTAGAAGCTCTCTGCATAAACAGCTACAGTAATAATTCCCCAAATTAAATTTTTAATTGGGAAAGCTAGGCATAAACAACTTTGCTCGAAATTCCTGTTCTCAACAAGACAATCACTATTTTAATATCATTTACTTACCAGGCAAAACATGCATTTTATACAGTAGCTTCAGCTTCTCCGTAAGATCTCCATGGCATGCTGCACCTAAAAAGCATTATATACAGTATGTTAATGCTCAGCATTCAATGCCATTCTGTTTATTATTGCTACAATCCTACATTTTGGAAGCTGCTACATTCACTCTGGGAAGCAACATAACCCCTTTACAAACCAAGATCATAAGGCAGTCACTTGACTTCTAAGATCATAAGGTCTGTAGTAGAAATAGCAAGAGAACACAGACCACCTTACCCTGAATTTTGTACTTCAGTCTTGGGTTCTTCATTAAATGACTATTCTATAATGCTCAAAAATAATCTATGATCATCACATTACCACTCAGAAAGGCCTCCAGCTGAAAGTTAAGAAGACCTTTTTGTCTGGACTTCAAATTTCTAATCTGCAGATCCAATAATAACATCACATGATCTAGAACAATAAGATATTTACCAAAAAAAGAGAGAGAAATTCAAGTAAACATCATTTATCACAGCTTAGCCATGGGCTAAACTAACACTCAGGCAATACTTTATAGTGATTTATCCACTTCCACCCACATTGCTTTCTGGTGTACACACAAAAATTAGGTGTATGAAATCCAAATGGTCTATTGTAGTCCCTCCTTCCAATTAATTAAATGGGTATTAGTTCATTTTGAAGTACTGAAAAAAGCGATAATCAGACTGCTTCACAAATCTTGTTATGACATATAATTCATAAACAAATGAATTAACCTTCATTAATTAGGTTACGCAGAGATTTACTTTACCTTACAGACTACTGTGTCAACTTTGCTATGCAAACTACAAAGTGTGGTTTGGCAAATACTAAAAATCACAGTCTATTGTAAACCTTAAGACTAGAATAAATACAGATGTTAAGCCAAAGAACTGAGTGCATCTACATTAGCCATTTTACTTTTCACTTGGTCCTTCTTAAGTGCAAAACCTCCTTGTATTCCTTTCTGGTATACTACACTGTGCAGATAATGCTCTTCTGGTGAAACTATGCCTTAGGTTACGCACCCATGTACCATGTGAAATGCCCCACTACTAAAGGTGACACAAAATAACCAAAGCACAGAATGGGCTGGCAGTTCCACGTCCTCCAGCAACAGCTGGCGATGCATTCACCAAAACAGGATTCAGGGCACAGGATATCTGGTGACACATGGAAGCTTGCTCCTCTCCCTGTCCCCAGATGTGAAGAGAACTGAAAAAGTTCAACTGCTCCTGCTTCTTTTAGCTTTTGCCTGAGATGAATCTAGGTGTGCTTTCTAACACCAAGCCCTTCTTACAATGAGGGACAAATTTACTAGAGATGTTAACTCTCAGGGACAATGCTCTGGGTCTCCCTAGGGAGAGGTCAGAAAGTTTTACAAAGGGAAGAACAGTCTACTGGCATTGTGCAGGAGCTGCCTGACAGCTGCAGTGGGCTACCCAACAGCTGAGCATTGATGCTGCATTAAACAATAATAATAATTTTTTTAAAAGCAGCTTGAAATTTACTTTTGGTGAGAGAACAAATTGTGCTTGAAAAAGAGCATGACTACACCCTTTGAGTCTTTCTACTTGAAACAGCAACAGTGAAAGCCGTCACCTTCACATGGCAGCTGATGTCCTCACACATACCTGCTCCTACCTGGCTCTGGACTTGACCACTGAGCCCCTTTTCTGACTGTTCTCCTGTTAATACTATGCAGGTGTCAAGTCTTTTCTGGGCATAATGTCATATGAGCACGGTTTTCCCCCTGTCTTCTTTGAGGCCATTAACAAAGTAATTAAACAGGTTAGAACTTTATTCTGTTAATATAAAACTTAGTAGCAACATAAAAGTAGCGGTTTTGGTTGCCCCTCTCTTGAACACAGGTGGAGGGGTGCAGAGTGTTAGTACAGCATTTAGCTCCCTGAAAGGACCAGAACGGTGAGGTTAACGCTCTGCCTTCTGAACATCCTCCTGCACCCTGTGCCTGGACTAAAGCTGTTCTCAGAAAAAACAACTACACACTTGGGTACTCCTTGAGAGACACAGTTTTCATGGTGCCAACTTTTGCTTGAGGCTGTGGCAAGCACTGCAGACACCAGCAGTCACTGGAGAGGTGAAAGAGCTGCACGCTCTGAAAAGGGAATATTGCAAAAGCACGATGGGAGGCAGTGGTCCACTTGGAGTCTATGTGGAAATTTCTCTAGCTTATTGGGATTTTGAGTCAACAACTGACATGCTATAATCCAGTGTGGGATAGGGTGCAGGTGAGCTTTTTCATGGGTAAATATCTCAAACAGTTCATAAAACCAAGGCTGACAATCTTTTCTGAGCAGCACCTTCCTAGAGAAAACTAATGAAGACCACTCCTTTATATGAACTTGCAGTAACATGACATGGAGTACATGAACAGAAAAAAAATGATAGGTTGTTCCATCTTCACTTAGCTGAGGCACCTGAAGTAGGAGGTTCTTGACCTGTTTGCTACAGGAGCTACAAAAAGGAAACAGACAGTCCTGCTTGCAATTATAGTGCTCTCATATCCCAAGGATTTCGTGGTGATGCAGAAGGGCCATAAGGCCACACTGGGACACAGAACACCCTGTTTTACCTCCTCCTCTTCATGGAGCTCCTAGCAGGTGTCAGTGGTATCAGAAGGGCTCTGAGGGAGCAAATCCTTATGGCTACATGGAATAAGGCCATTGAATGGGAGACTTGGGAAAGGGAAATGCTTCGGGTGCCATGGCTGCTTCAAGCACCAACAAGCACCCTCCGAGATGGGCTTCCTCTAGGAAAGACAAACTTGACTAACCAGGGCCAGACTGTTGTATGGACACTGCTGTATGGACAGAACAAGGAGAGAGAGGATAGTGCCCACAGGTCACCTCCAGAATGTCCATCCTCTGACCGTGCTCTCCAGGACAGCCACAAGGAAAAGGTGACAGAGTCCTCTGTTGAGTAGATGCATCTTGCTCCAAAAGAAGATATTGCTCAGTTGGGAGGCTTCCCTAGCCAAGGCATGTTGTGTTTGTCAGGCAGACTGAAGCAGCTGATGTTTGTGTAAATTTTAAAAGTCCTGGGGCATGATGAAATATGATCAAACAAACCCCATGTTGTTTTTGTTGACTGTGTTGTCCTTGCTACCATTCATGCACTTCATAAACAAAAAAGGGGTTGGGGTTGGGAAAAAAGGGTTGATTAAAAAACAAAACAAAACAAAAGCTATGCCACACTGAAAAAAATGTGGTTTTGCAAAATAAGCAGTTTTGATTGTTTAGCACACTGAAGATTTTAGTTCAGTCATGTGGGCTAATAGCCACATTTATGCATTTTATATCAATTTCTGTTCACAGTGCTCAACACTGTTCCTTGTTCTGATTACTCATTACTGGTTCTAAAAAAATGCTGTCTCGACCAATAACTGTTTGATTGTTATTAAAAGAATCCTGTAAGCAGCAAGAGTAGTTAATCCATGGGTCATGTCTCAAAAGGACATTGAGTGTTACCTGACAAACAGTCCCTCAAATACAATTCAGAACAGCATCATAGGAAGGAAGCACTGTTTTTTTGGTGGTGTGAGGGGGAGGTGTGCAGTCAGGTTTGCTATTTTGCATCTGCGAGAGAATGAGTGTTACCATTGCTGTAGAGAGGTTTTAATGCAAGGCTGCGTTTGGAGCCCCAAGGCTTAAAAATACTGTTGTTATACAAAGAGTTGCTTAAAACCAGATTAGGAAACCTTTTATCTCTCAAAAAGGATCAAAATGTAAAGTTGCAGGAAACGTCAAGTTGCCATGAAATAACACACGATAGATGGTGAGATGTTGGTCACTTAAAAGGAATAATTACTGCTATACTCAAAAAAGGGGTGGCCACTTCCTGCCTCACCCTTGCTTCTCCTTTGCTCATCTTGGGGCTTGCTCATTCCCTTTGTTTTCCAGTACTGACTTTCATATCTTGAAATCTTGCTTCTTCGAGACTTGCATGGGCCATAATCTCCATCAATGGCATTCAGCCTCCCTATAGTCTTGGTTACTGATTTCAGAAGTAATACAGGCAGTACCTCTCACTGCATATACTGTGAGGCCTGATACCTTCCCTTCACACAGTGACACATGTATGTGGGGTGGCAGGAGACTTTTGAAGAGAAGCACTTGTAGTCAGAGGCAAACAAAATTAGCATCCTCACTCTTTCCCTCCCCTGCCCCTTATATGTACGTACACATTTCTCAAAAGTCTTCTTGAACAGCCAAGGGAACAAATGCTGCCTCTCTCCCCTTTTCAGAGCTGGTAGCACTGACAAAAGGTATACATTCCCAGCTTTCAGGGGAGGTTTAAAGGAGCAGGTGACAAAATGCAGTGTCACCAAAAGGTGAATGCTACAGAAGATCATAAAAAAGACTCTGCCAAAGGAAATACTTGGATTAGAAGTAATCACACCATTAAGTACACAGGTCATTTTTGTGTCAAGAGTCAGCAGTCAGGGAAATAATCATAATGGACAAGTAGTTCATGTGTGGTCCTTCTCTCACTGTGATACTCAACTGGCTAATGTAGATGCACATACAGAGATGAGCCCAAACCCCAGTGGGAACCACTGTCACAGGCATGATAAAATGAACTGAACAGTAGCACGAACAGCTCTTAAAACATAGGTGACTTTTGCAAATTGGCACACATCAAGCTCAAACTCATCAGCTGATAGTTAATATAACATCTGTGTTTCTGACAGAGTGGACCCGCTTTAGAAATAAACTGTTTTGGTCAGATTATTTTGAGAGTGCTGTGAATTCTCCATACTTAGCCCAGAGACAAATTCACGGAAGTTGATGAGCAAGTCTCCATTTTCATCAAGAAGCCTGAATAAACGTGCAGCTAATACATCTGAATGAGTTCCACATGCCCAAGGGAAGAGAAGAGCAAACATCCCCTTGAACTGCTCAAAGTCAATCCGGTACTGCTCCAGATAAGGCAGGCTGGGGTCGTGGCGGTCAATAGCATTGCTGTTTCCTCCCCAGTAGCAACTAGTCAGATGTTCTGCCTGAACAGAAGACAAGTGCTGTGAGATTGTCATCACCTCTGTGAACAACTCATCGCTATTAATGACAAAAAAATCCAAACAATTAATACACACACACTCTTAAAACAACACCAGACTAGTAGATGTATTTCTATCTACCTACCCCTTGCATTTCTGCAAGAGGCTTATCCTCTAAACTAGTGTAGAAAGGACTACTTTTTCAGTATTACTGAAGTCAGTGACAATTCTGCAGACGATTTCAGTGGAATCTCATTCAAAATTATTCAGAAGTTTAGAGAAAGAGATCTGCATAGTCATCAAACAGGGTGGACTGTCTGACTAGGTCTCACTGATGCCATGGAAGACTGAAAGAAGGCACTGCAGGATTTTGACAATTTTAAGACCTGACATTACAGATGGGAAATTCAAAGGAAAGAAATTCCTTGTGCTATACTGAAAGATTTCTGTTATAACAAAACAGAAGAAAGTATCTTCTTTCAAAGCACTGTGCATGAAGATGAACCTAAAGCATTTTAACTGCTGACCTTTAAATTTGTGGGTCTAATGGTATTGCCATACAATCAACTTACAAAGACACATCACTTTGTGACACTGAATTTCCATGTAGTAAAGTATACATTAAAGCATTAACTATGGTAAAAATAAGATATTATGATATGGAAGTATTAACTGTCCGAGATAATAGAATAAAAGTATTTCTGTGCTAAATTCCAAAACTTAGGTCAGGTAGTGACAGACATATCTAAGTTTCTAAAGACTGATCAAAAATTTCTCTATCTACACTTTTTCATTATAATAATTTTCATCTGTATACATTTCTTTTTTCTATGGACAAATAATTTAGTTACTTATTTCCTGAGCTTTAAAAATCTAATTGGGTAGGATTTTTTTTTGTATATTCAATAATACAGCAACTAATTCAAGTTTGTATTAAGATCATAGAATCATAGAATAGTTTGGGTTGGAAGGGACCTTTAAAGGACATCTAGTCCAACCCCCAGTAGTATACCTGATAGTAAGTAACTCACAGACTTAACCCAGTCTTTGGAAAATACACAGTTCGGTATCAAACATAAATGTTTGCATTTCCTGCAGGCACATGATCTTCACTTCGCTTTACCTTGAAAAGAGCATACAACTCCTCCAGCTCATCGATAGTAAAAGAAGTCTCTGTCACAATAGTTCGTACCTTGGAAACATAACATTAACAGTTATGGATTTGAATCTATGTCTCATTGAAAAGCTGATTTCATTTCAGAAATTGCCTGACCTTAATCTTTGCAAAGAACATTATTTCAATACTTACCACATTGCGCTTTGTAGTATCTTCAAGGGTTTGGATAACTTTCAGCCTTTGTTTGAATCTCATTTGTTCAATTAAATCTGCTCGGATACTTCCAAATTTCTTAAAAGAGAAAAAGGTGTACAGGATTGTCTGTGTATTAATATTTGGATTACTTAGCTTGCTTTTAATTTATTTAAGAAATTAATGTAATTATGTGATTTACCACAAATGGTACATTTAAAGAATTGCTGTTAAGGCATTAAGGTATTTTTCTAACACATGGCAAAGTTATGAAGACTTTAAGAATATATCAGTAGCTTATACTTTTCCCAATAACTTATTTTCATTTTATTTTAAAAGTCTTTATCATGCTACAAATCCTCACACTTCAAACCATAATCTCAAGTAGTTGCAAAATTCTTCCTTGGCAAATCTCCATTAATAGATTATTTCATAACTCCTCCTCTGTTACAGAGCAGACATTCAGACTAATCGGATTTCTAACAGCTGAGAGTAGAGCAGTCCTTACATCCATGAGGATCTGAAACTCAACATCAAGAATGCAACTTCCATTAGGAAGAACATGCTCTAAAGTGCCCAAGTCTTATTTCCAGAAGTTTTTTCACAATGCACCTCAGGAAGCTCCTGGACATGCTACAGAAGCATCCCAGGAGAAAACCTATTAGGAGTAATATTCCTTTATTTCATATATTGGATAATGCTTAATTCCTAGGATTTCTTTTTGTGAACTGTAAGTTTTTGACCATCAAGAAAACACTTGCAACACATACTTAGAAATGCATAGATGACCAGCAGGAACAATAATGCCAGACATCAACTATGCCACATATAAAAATAAAGGGAGTGGCAAGATACGCTTTCATATAGGATAGATTTATATTTCCAGTGCAAGTGCATCTACATAAGCAGGTCATAATTTGCTAGCACATTTTTGTGTGATCAAATTAACACTAAAGCTTGCACCTTTATTTTGTACCTTGGAAGTAAAAAGATGTTTCATGTACTTGGAATATTCTGCAAATCAAGAAGTCTTCTGAAAAAGTGGAATCTAGATAAACATCCATGAATCTCAAGCATCACAGAGGTCACAAAACCTTGAAAAGAGTGGGGTTTTTGTGGCTCTGAGTCCACATCTGTTCCAGTAATCGGGGCTTATTCTCTGCTCTGGAGACCAAATGCAATGGTCTGTTCACATCCATACAATTAAAACTCATGTAGCCTACAGAAAAGGAAGACTGCATCCAATTACCTTCTGGGAATGGTTCCTTGCCCACGTTAACTTTCAAATCATACAAGGAATTGTTGGAAGTGTGCATTGTGATTATTGTAACACCAGACACTATGGCTTCTAAACTAACTGCAAAATTGAATTAAAAGATAAGAGATTTCTAGACTGCCCATATACGCATCTGACATGACTACCTAAGAGCTGGACAGGATAGAGCGTGATGGTGAGCAGCTCTTCATAAAACAATCCAAATATTGTGCTTTTGCCAGTGCTGCTACTCCACCAAATTCTCAGACTCATTATGCTCTCATGACTAATATCACAGGACAGTCTGCAAGGGACAAGATTTCCCTCACGCTTTGGGGGTGGGGGTGTGTGTGTTTGAGGGAGGGCAAAGGCCTCCAAGAAAAAGCATTTTGATCAGCTGGAGGTCTTTCTATTGTTTTGTAAACACTAATGACTAGAAGATTAAGGATAGATGGGATAGATGGTCACCCAACAAGTTCCTTTAACAGTTTAAATTCTAAAAATAGCAACAATATGCTCACTTACTTGATATTTTGGTCTTTGTAGTCACAACAAAGCTAACACAGTGACTTCCCAGCCCTGACTGCACACAACTAATTGAGGAATGTAACAGTCATTGAATAACAGATGAAACGTTTTTTACACTGACAGTTTAATAATGTTTTTGTTTGTTTTGTTTTGTGTTTGTTTGGTTTTGTTTGTACTAAAAAAAACAAACAACTACAATGCCTCTCCTGAAACTAGTTCTCTCTTTGCAACTAGCTCCTGCTTTCCTCACACTTCCTCACTCCCCATACTATTTGTTTTGCCTAATTAGACTGGAGCACAGTTGGTTATTTATCTAGATCTAGAAGGATCTACAAGGTTCTGTGCTGCATAAGCCCCCAAAAAAAGACAGACTGGCTCTAAAAAGAGCCAGGTTATTAATCTAAAAACAGTTAAGCTGATGCAAGCTCTCTTCATGATGAGGAAATGAAAAAATACAAAGGAAACATAATTTCATGTAAACATCCTTCTCTTCACTATAACATTCTGTGAAGAAGAACTACACATCTAACTTGATTCAGTTCGCTATTCAGTGTAGAATATACTAAGTTCTACCTACTTCCTTCTTAAATGGATTTAATGCAATCAGAGCAAGGAGGTTCTAGGGACTTAGGAAGTGCCTCTGAAACAGTTGTCATGTTGCTGGTACATCTTGAGCTAAAAATACTAATTTACCCTGCATGACAATGGAAGGAAAAAAAAAGGAAGTTAAGGAGAGTAATTTTTTAAAGTTATTATTTAATTTTTATTAAAAAATAGTATTTCACTGTAATCATCAGGGACATTTTAACTGAAGGCTTATTTTTAAATTTAAGGACAATTAAACACTTTTTTTTCAGGCTTTGTCCTGTGCTTTACAGACATTAGTTATTTCCAGCTCCTTTCACGCGCAATGTATTTAGCTTTGGTGATATACAGAAGCTAGTGGCTCATGGTCAAAATCCGTACTTGCTAAAAAAAAAAGGCAAAAGAAATTAAGTTCAACTGATAATAAAGTGGTGTTCTGAAATCATATAGATTTCACTGATATTTCAGTTTGGAAAAGCATGTAAAAGCTTAGATGAGAATTAACCTTTTTTGAGTTACAACTTCAACCTTTTGCATGTAAATCACTTTTTTGTTGTGATCTGTTCTCCTTTGATGCTGCAGGTTTCTATACAAAACAGCTCCAATTAAAAGCTTTGGTTAAAAGAAAAATGAAGACTAAACCACTCCCCTGACCCATTTCAGACTGAGACAAGTCTGTATTTGTATTTCTTTAATGTTCTTTCAGTTCCAAGCAAAGCCAAACTACAGAGCATCAAATCCCTCTGTAAAGCAGAACTAGTGCGGGTTGGCAAGTTGCTGTTAAGAAATCCTGTCCTACCTCATAAGAAGACCTGATGAGTCTGAAGATATCCACCTCAGGATAAGGCTCTACATCATCACTGAGCAGCGAGTGAAGATGAGGAATGGGTGGAAGAGTGCTGTCCTTATTAGTTACACTGTCCAAGTATCTGATGGGCAAAAAAAGACAGAATTTAGAAGTCCCAAGATTCATTTGTACGACCTCCCTTCTGAGGGTTAATAGAACAAGGATTGCATGTATATGATTAAATGTAAAAATTATCACAGAATCATAGGATAGTTTGGGTTGGAAGAGACCTTTAAAAGTCATCTAGTCCAACCCCCCTGCAATGAGCAGGTTGCTTAGCACACCATCCAGCCTGGCCTTGAATGTCTCCAGGGATGGGGTATCTACTACCTCCCTGGGTAACCTGTTCCAGTGTTTTACAACCCTCATTGTAAAAAAAATTCTTCCTAATGACTCAACTTTGTTTGTTTATTAACCTCCTTTTTCACTAAAATCTATTAATTCAAAAGCTTAATTCTTCTAAGTTCTGTTTAGTCCATTCTCAAAACAACTTCCCTTGAGACCAATGCTTTTTCTTAACAGCATTTAAAAGGCAGCAGGCAAAAGGTGAAATAAAACCTCCCATGTAATCAACTAAAATATTAAACCAAAATAAGTTTCTATAACGAGGTTTGGGAAGCTTATTTAAGTGTCATGAAAGAAGAATTTATATATTTTTGTTCATTTAATATTACTTTAAGATAATATGAGAGTACTTTATATGGGTGAAAACGGACCGTAAGTATGTAAAAGATTTACATATATTGTACTGGTTTAAATTGAGTATTTTAACATAGTAGAACATAAATCAGGAAAGGAAGCAAAAAGATAAATAAAATGAAGAAGCTTTATTTTCTGTAATAAATACCTTCCCAAGACTGTCATGGCTTCTCCATCATCTTTACAGTTAAGCAGCTTGTCTACATTAGCATCGAGGACAGCAAGTGCTAATTGAAATATCACCTTGATTCCTTCACAGAAGAAACAATCCACAACCACCACTGCACTTTCAAATGGCATTACACTGAGGAAAAGAGTGAGGAACCAGGACAGTGAAATGGTGGATATTACACCCAAGTCCTGCATGCAGTCATAAAGCTGTGGAACATAGTCACGTGCCAACTCTTCAAAGACACCCTGGTCCACCAATGCTCCTGTTGAAAATAAATAAGTGGGATGTTCATTAATTTGGGAGCAATCGACCACATCACCATATAGGGGAGAAAAACATACATATCCCTTATATATAATACAAAACCTAAGAATATTCTACATGATGTTTACCAACGTTTTCTCACTTTTAGATAAATTGCAGATTCTATTCCACTACTGAGCTGTACATACAAATTGAACTGTAATAAGGGTTGTAGGCTTATTTTGTTTGTTTTATTTATATGCTTCATAAAAGCTAACAAAGGGTCCATTTGGTCTAGCACCTACAGAAGCTACGTGATGGCCTAGTACTTACCATTATCAACACAGTAATACTTCTCATCATCAGCTATTGGAGGAGGCCAGGGTGACTGCAGGTTTGGATTTATTTTAAGAGACCCTTGTGTTACACATATCCATACTATAACACCAGTGTTTTAAGCCGACCAGGAAGAAAAAATTTCTAAGGCTAAACCAGTCCCTCAGGTACTTGTGAGCTAAAGTAAAGAGTTCCCATGACAAACTGAAGAGCTATTCACTTCCATATACACAAGGAAACCGTCCTCTGACAACAATAGCTTTCTGATATTGTCGCTCTCTCAAATTAGAGGTGAACAGGTACAAAGACTTCTACTGCAAATTGCCAAAGCTCCTGTTTCCATCTTACCTTAATTAACTAACTGGATCACCTCAAATTCAAATTTTAGCCTTTCAGCTATTTTCTATGCACTTTGATTAAGCCCACTTTAGAATGTCACTTAATCCTAAGTAAGTGAAAAAACATTAACTGCCACAGTATCCCTATGCTCTACAGCAAGTTGTCTTGCCACAAGCATTCACAGTTGTATACAAGCCACACATAAATCTACACATATGCCTGTTTCAAGACAAATAATACCAATTATTTCAGTTAATTATTTTACTGTCATTTTAGAAAATTTCCCCATAACATACCAACAACTCTTGTGTTGTAGTAGTCAGGTAGCATACGTTCACACAGAGCCACCAGCAGCCAGAAAGCTTCCTCCTCTTTTGCATAAAGGAGGAGTACCGAAGTGACAATATTCATAGCCTAAAATAAACAGAAATATAAATAGCTATACCTGCTTGTTCAATATGTACCACAGTAATTGGGCAGATAAGTGGCTACTATAGTTAAGAAGTTAGATAAATCTCCCCCAGAAACTGAAGCGACCTGAATCACAGGCATAATAACTCCAAAACCAGGCACCAGTGTTAACTCTACTTGTACATGGTTGTGATGCACAGTGACAAGATGTCTTCTAGGGTGCTTTTTTTATTTGTTTTCAGTTTTGTTTTGGATAATTGAATGGCACCATTGGAAAAAAGTAAAGGAGGTGTTGGAGGGTTATTACAACTAATATATTGAATAGTAGATAAAAAATGAAGGCTGAACAATTAAAGTTTTCTGTTTAAAAGGGAAGAATCTTTCTTGAGGGTTCACCTGTCAGTTTCTGTTGACGCACTTCAGGACAGGTCTGTCATCACAATCTGTCCCATCTCTATATTTATGGGCAGAAAATATGTTTACAGAAAACTATGCACATCTCAGCATACACTGCTAATACTTCTGTTAGAGCAGGTCCTTATGTCAAATCCCTCTGACTTCAGCATTCATTACTGTAATTCTGCAGCATCGAGGCTTCACCTCACAGTGTTGTACATGTATCAGTGTACTTTACATGGCCAAATACTCAAGTGTACATGGCTGAAAAAATAGGAATATAAGGAAAGAACTGGAATTCCAGAAACTGAAAGAGTAACAGGGTATTTCAATTACCTGACAATATCCTATATTTGGATTTCTAAAAGCATAAGCTGTCAAGACTCTCCTTAGAGCAGCAATACCCATCTCATTCTGGAACGCAGGGTGTTCAGGCAGCGAGCGGTGCAGATCCCTCTCTATCTCTTCTGTAGCAAGGTTATACTTCCCCATCGATTTCTCCACTAGGTCTTCATAATAGCCAGGATGAGTGGCCATTTCATTAATGGCTCCTGGGAGTGGGAGAAGAGTATTAAAACCAGAAGAAAAAAGCAAGGCTTAGCAGATACAGTTTTCCAACATGAAGATCATCTACTACTTTCATCTTGAATGTCACCAACAAAAACTTTGAAAGCAAATAAAAAAAAAGGATAATTCTTAGGTGATTGAGGCATCACCCTTTCTTGTCTTCTCTTCCAGATGCATTTTATAATGAGGTTTAAAAACAAACAAACAAAAAAGAGACGACAAAGCCTGTCTTTCTTTCAGCCAGGATGAAACAGGAGGCGCAAAGAACAAACTAGCTGTGCTGTCACATGGTATCATGAGCTCTCTCTGCAACTGGCTGTGGGTTTGATTACCCTAAATAACTCAAAACATGCCTCTGAGAAAGCTACTTGCCCTGAGGAAAGAGTAGATTACGCCTGGTTGCAGAAAGTATGATAGCCAAAAGGAAGAGATAGGAACTCCTGAGCTCTGCTCCTGCTTCTGAAATGACTCTTGCCATCTAGGGCAGGGCACTTAGCCGCTCCTAGGGGTATTACTGCATGCTCACAGGGTTGCTGTGAGATTTCGCTGCTGACTCTAAAACTTCCCTGGAAATGAAAATCTCTAATTATATATACACCATGAAAATTGTTCCAAATTAGCTATTAATCATACACAGATTTATGCATTCCTGTATATATTTTCTGAAAACATGTGTTTAATGCCCAGCAGCAAAGAGATGATGTACAAGATTAAGCACTATTAGGGAAGAAACAGAAAACAAACCAGAAAGGTTATCATATTAAGACCCTGGTGTGCTCATATCCTAAACGGCATGGGTAGCCATGGCAACTATCTCAGGAAGGGGCAGAGCTAGACAAGGCATACAGTAAGTGAAAAATTATGAAGAAAGCCAGAGGTAGGGACTAATTTCCATATAACTAGTAATAAAACAAATAAAATTCTTCAGCTTTGAAAAAAAAGGCCCCAGTGGACAGAGATCTAAAGAATACTTGATGGAACAGAAGATGGGGAGAAATATTTTCTCACCATTTTTCAAATACTGGAGGCACCTAATAAAATGATATAGTAACTTGCTTTTATTATTAAAAAACAAAATCTACAGCGGTTCCATGCAACATGCATAAACTTTGGAATTCTTTTCAATAACTCACTGTGAAGACCAAAAAATTAACTGGATTCAGAAACGACTAAAGAAACGGGAAGTAGGCCTGCTGGTGGTTGTTGAACATTTAGAAGCCCCTAGACTGCTGCCTTCTGGTAACAGAGTGCGCATTCTGCTTTTTTACATTATTGCCTAATTACGTGAGCCTGTTTGAGAAAGGGTATTTACTGGTCTAAATAGAACTCTTGTCTAAACAAGTCTGGCGCCTACCAACAATCACAGCCTTACTGGCTCCAAATATTTTTGGATGCTTATTATCTGCACCTTTAAACATCTTTGAAATCCTTTCTTCCCTCATGCTTTTGTTTATATCCCACAGTCATGTTCAAATGAATACCTACCTGAAAACAGTAGCCAAAGTTCCCCTCTCATGCCTTCTGGAATGCCCTTCAGCACAAGGTCTCTGGTTTTCTCTGTACGATACATACAGACTCCTTGGCCATATTCAGCAAAGTGAATCTTCCAGGCCTGTTCCTTCAAAAACTCCTTAGCCTAAAAGCAAAGAAAGGCAGGCATAGAGATGCAGCTTCTCTCTCTAACACTCTGCCCCACTGAAATACTAAGTGCTAAAAAGCCTATAATATTCTAACTTTGCAAAGGAGTAGGAAATAACTTGGCTATAGTTCAATTATCTCCTTAATGGGCTGCCTCCTCCCATTTTTTAGCTTCTATCCCAGTGGACCTTGCTGTTAAAAGAATATAATTGAAACAGTTGTACTTAAGAGCAGGCATACAACCTCTCCTAGATTTACATTCCACTTCACTTTTTAATGTAGTGAAGTTGTATTGACAAAAAGCATGTTGAACACTTTATTTCTGTGAAAAATAGTGCCTCTTAACTCTCTGTGGCAGGACAAAACTCTCCTGGGTCCGAAACATGTATTTTAAAGAAAACATTATTTAAGAGTTTTTTTCAGTCAGGTACAGCACCCCAAGGTGTATTTTACCAGCTTGGGGTTGAACTCCTCAGGTGACCTCCGCCGATACATTGTCATTAAAGCTTGAGTTGCTGTTGGAATGCCATTGTCATTGAGATTGAACTGCCGCTCTCCCTCCGACTCAGAGCTGAGGCTTTTATGAGGGCTGGCAGAAATTATACTACTTGATCTTGTAAACACCTGTGGAAAGCAGTCACAAGCAATACAGACATGGGGCTGAGTCAGAGTCTTGACTTTTTACTTCATTTCATTTCAAAATTTATACAAGCCAACAGCTGACACAAACTGAGCAAATTAAATCACCCAGGTACATTCACAAAGTGAGTATGTGACAGCAGAAATTAAATCAATATAGAATAATGAAACTGTTTCCACTTTTTCACTCCCCTGCCCAAGAAAAGTAATCAATGCTATAATTGGAAGTGCTAAGGTAGTGTTAACTTTAAACAGCCCTGGGCAATTAAACCAGCTCACTTGGTCTCCTGTTAACATCCTTGACTTTCCAGAACGTATGATTTCTATATGACATATATTTACATGTGTGCGTGTACAGATACACACCACTCTTGTTTATATATCTAGATATGTTTATACAGACCTACAGAAAATAAATCCTTTTGTTCTACAGAAAATTCAACAGTCAGATTGTGATTTGGAAGAAAAATGTTTTGAAGAAACAGGATTTTCTGACTTCTCAAACAGCTTCGAAAATTTATCACAGTAAGATCTCATACAGCAATTCACACCAAATCCTGAAACTGAAATTAGTAGTCACACATGTCTACATTTGTAGTCATATTACCATATGTAAAAATAATGCTTACAATTATTAATTTGCTCTTACTTATTTGCTTACTTATTAATTTGCTTACTTATCTTAGAATAAGTATATCCATTTAGGGCAAAAGGCAAGACTAAGTTTCAGCATTATACCTTTATGCATATGTGCTCTGGCATACAACTACAAAAACATACTGATTGTACATCAACCATCAAAGTAAAAAACCTGATTTTTAAGATTTACATGTCAAACAGGGTAGGGCTACTCAGTACAATACTAAACTATGGCTTAGTACAGACCTGGAATGCGAGATCTGCCTACATAAAACCAAAATTACACACCACAAAAGCCTTTTCGACTTTGAGATCTGAACTGCTAAACTGATCTGATGAGGTTGTGATACGAAGCACCTAAATTTCACACATAAAACCTAGAAATTCAGCAGAAGCCTTGATATTCAAGGTGCTGGAGAATACTCTATCTAATCATATCTTTTAAGAACCATTTACTTTGTGTAGGTAAATAGGAAGGCAGTCAGAATAGGGCTATTTGATGTCTAGGGCAGGAGAATTTTTTGTTGGTTCAAATGTTCCAAAGTTCACTAGCAGAGCGCATGCAAACTTGCTCAGCTCACATGTCTTTTCTGAAGAATCAAAGGATCAGATTTAGCAGTTAGTCTTGAATAAAAAGTGTTTCATATTAACTAATAATTTCTTCAAATTATTAAAATTCCACAATTATATTTTGACTTGGACAAGTCATAGATATTAAACAGTACTATTCAATTAACCAGTTAGTTAACTATGACACTTTCCAACAAGATACACTGTAATTTCAGCATGTGGCAGCATGAGTTAAGAATAGCTCTTCCACACCAGTGGTGTTTTCTCTCAGGTCTAACATGAAAAAAAAAATCCTAAGCACAACATTTAACTATTCAGCTTAAGAAAGCTAAAGAAATTAACACAAAAGAGGTAACATTTCTGTGTGCAAATGTTTAGCTTTACAAAAACTAAAAGGTTTTTCCTGGCTTCCCTCTTCCCCCACCAGTTAAAATCCCCTTCTTTGAGTAAACCTTTCACATTCCTCCACATACCTCATCATCTGAGCTGATATAGCTTCCAGAAATATTTTTTTCCAGGTATATTCTTGAAGTGGTTTGTTGCAGGAAGTCTGAGATCCTCTGTACAAGAAAGTCTCTATCTTTCAAGTTGGCAAAGAGGAATGTCATTCTGTTTTTCGTGCTGATGGATAATGGGCTAGGCAACACACTGGAGCTGTCTGCCTTTTCCACTATTGTCACCTGGGGAGAAAGAGTAGCTACAGCTTAATATATTTAATTATTGAAGTTGCTTGGCCTAAGAAACCATCCTAGTACAATAAACCCCTGTCCTTCTTCCCTTATACTGAATCACCATGAACATTCCTCTGCTGGAAACCAAGATTTGGATACACAGACTTAAAGTCTGAAAGATTATTTCGGTACACTCCCTCAAACATCTGGCTTCATTACACTCTCCAGCTAAACTCCTTTGTGCTGCTTAGTTTATTTTCCTCAAGCTTTATTTTAGAAGAATCAGTACAACAAAACTTCTTCTGTGGGATGCAGATCTATGGGCTTTTTTGCAAGACCTCTCAATTCTACCTCCTGTTCCCCAGCACCAGCATGGGCTCAATCAGAGACTTTTCCTTACTTTTTATTGCCAATATATCAGAATAAACCATTTTTTTTTTTTAATAACACTCTTGTTCTACTATATTATAGCCACATACTAACAACTGTTATTGCCATTTTATTTTCACAGTAAACAGAAAGCTGCAACCAAGGGAAACTAACCCCATGGCTTTCCTTACACAGGTAAACACCTGATCCTGTGACATGGAGATTTGTTTGGACTTCAATAGTGAAATAGTCACTCACCTAACTGAACTCCAACCTGCAAGCCGTACTCACACCACAGTCTACTGAGTACAGGGCACTGGTTCCCTGAGCTTTTGCTCAAGCATGTTAACGCAAAGAAATCTCAGGTGTAAGTCATACACTGTGGATTAATTACATAATATAACATCCACATGTTCTAAGCACTACCAATTATTAGCCTGGAAAACAAATAAACTAATCAATTAACTTTGTGCAGTGCACACATTGAACAAAACGCAAAGCATAATTGCACGTACTTTTAATCACTGCTTTTAAGACTTCAAACAATTTTCTAGGTAATGAAAACAGTCTTACTGCCTCCAGAATAGAAAAAGACACTTTTTTTTTTTAAATAGAGAACAATGCTAAGATACTAGTGTTACAATATTAATATTTCTCTAGCTAAACGTCTAAGAGAACCATTTTTCAAACATTTTCTTCAAAGATGTATTTAAACACTGCAATGTACAACTCAGGTGCTAAATCACTTCTCTATGCTTCCAACTTCCTTTTATTTCTCTGTTAACTACAAATCTATTAGCTCTTCATTAACTGTAAGGAGCTTCACTAACAGCATACTCAAATTAGCTAAAAAGTGTTTTCATGTTATTTTTCTGTACCACTTAAAAACTGTGTGAGTGTAACCAGCACAAAAGAAAGACACAACAGAAAGGCAAAAAAGTTCTAGTGGTATAGGACAGACATTATAGCAAGCATGCTCTGCCACAATGAGAACCAATATACACTGATTTCCTATGCAGGCAGAGGCACACACATATCTGAAGTTCCAATCTTGGAGACTGCACCTACTGGGTGCAGTGACCAGCACAGTCAGCCACTGAAAATCATCTTTTCCGATCACCGTTTCTGAATCAATGCTTTGTTATTGCCTCTCTGTCAGAACATCTCCAGGATATCACAGAATACCGGAGTCAGGTTAGGCTGTGAGCCAAATCTTTAATTAAACAGAAAGCTTCCCTTTAATTATTAAGAGTACTGATCAGTCATTCTGAGGGCTGGTGCTACATAGCATGTTACTGTTCTCCTCTTCTGCTTGCTGGTGCCAAGACTTTACCTGTTCACAAAAAATTACCTATTCCTTCAACTATTTCCTTCTTTTAAAGCTTTAGAGCTGCTTTGAATCCCATGCTGCTGCAGCTGTGGTTATCAAAAGCAGCTGCTGAATTTGTATCCAGGAAAAGAGGTCCTCTTAAAGCAGACTCTGTTCTCCTCCACCACTACAACTGGAGGACTGTTGTTCTCTTGGAGTTCCAGACAAACAGTGCAACCACAATCGAATATCTCTTCTCAAATAGCCAAAGTCATTGCAACACACCATGGAAAAGCTGTACTTCAAGGTTTCCAAACAAACACTATTTGCTTGTACTCTTAAAGATTGGTGGGGAAAAATAGTGCCTTGAAATGGTTCTTCAGACAAGGCAAACTGGTTACATCAGCTTTGCTACTATTTCCAAGACTTTACACATTTTTCCATCAACCCACAAATTGAGTCAATCGTAAAAAAACCTCCATAACATAATTTTTTCATTACATCAAACTTAAATTCTTTTTACTGAGCATCTGCTTTAAGCAACCAGCATTAAAAAGGGAACCACACAAACTTGTAAAATGTTGACAAATATATTCCATATACAGAATTAAATGACTGCAAGTCTGTGTGAAGAGACAATTAAAATCTTTATGGTTATGAATCTGTTTACCTCTGACAAAAGCAAACCTTATCTGACAGATTCTTTAACAGAAGTTCCACTCATCAATCTAGGAAGTTTTACTGTCTGTCTGTCCCTGTGAGGCACAAAAAAATGTACCATGGGGCTGTAAATTAGAATATAAATTATGGAAGAGGAAGGACTCTCAAAGGTTGTAAAGAATGACAGGGAAAACTATCTGTGAATTTTAGTAGTAGGAACTTAGAACTATAATACATAGTCATTAAA
Source organism: Nesoenas mayeri (assembly GCF_963082525.1). Classification (NCBI taxonomy): domain Eukaryota; kingdom Metazoa; phylum Chordata; class Aves; order Columbiformes; family Columbidae; genus Nesoenas; species Nesoenas mayeri. The sequence continues at coordinate 19,305,532 of NC_137540.1, forward strand.
TATTGCTTAGAACACATCAGAATATAGTATGATCACAAGAGATTAAATGGACGAAAAGAGGTTTTTTCTGATAATGAAAAAAACATTAAAAGCTAGGATGCAATTTCCAATAGGATATTGCTTTATTATTTGCCCTACCAATTTACATGTACAAGTATTTACCTCTCGAAGAGGGATAATAAGGCTGCACAAGTTCTCTTCTTTACTAGTAAAGCAAATGTAGTTTGTAGACACAAACATCTGACCCAAAATATGCATTTTGTTGAATGGAGTCCACAGAGTACAGTCTGTGTGCCCATCTAATTTCTCATCCTTGGGCAGTCGGAACAATGCACGGTATCTCTCACTCTTTGCTCTGGCATCGAGATCCCTAAAGGAAAGAAAAAAGAGTAACCCACAGATAAATGTTTCTTGTTTTAAGAAATACGTAATAAACTTCAAGATACATGTTATACAAATCATTGCAGGTTACCTGCAACATACAACTCAGTTAAGTACTGAGTGTACAGTGAAACAGTGGAAACATTTTGCATATAAGGGATGAATAGTCTTAGCCTGTAAGATTCTAAAACTACAAGAAAAAAACCAAAACTCTGCTACAAATGACTTTGATACATTGTCCCCTCTGAGAAGTCAGGACCAGATTGGACGATCTTTTCACATTCAGCCCTACTTTCTAAAATATCCAGAGAGTCCATTAATTATTAAATAACATATGAGCTCATAAGATAATAGACCAAAAATGGTTTTTTTAATGCTTATTTATTAACATGATGGAATTCTTACAAACTAGAGTTTGTTAATAATTTCAAGACTTAGCCTTGATAACACATTCAGTGCAAAATGCTGAATAGTTAGAAAGACAAACATAAATGATATAATGTATGCCAGATGGCACTAAGTAATGCAAAATAGAAACAAGCACTGGCTACAACTCTGTATGGTTAATTAACATCACATATAAAATAATGAAAAAATAAACACGAAACTATCAAATTGCAGTACAATATTTATACAAGAAGCATAAATATCTTCCAGACTACTTTTCATCCCTTAGAATTTTATGTCATTTTTTAATCTCTGCTACCTAAAATAAGTTCTAGACAGAATTCATCATCTAGAGTAATTTTTCAATTCCAGTTATAGGACCAAGTATGAATGTTAGGCAAATTTCTTAACACTGAAATTGCTTTATTACATTTCCCTGGTAACATAAAAGAGCCTTACAACAGATAGCTAACACAGCCAGTGTCAAGAGATACGTTAAAGAGCTTCTGAACAAAAGAGAACTTGACTCAAATATGTTTCTTATGTTTTTGCAAAATGTTCATATTCACGTTTTCCCTTTCGTGTTTCAAAAGGAGTCCATGTAATTATATCCAAATAATTACTCACATTTTGCCACTGCTGCAATCAATCATTCCTTTTGGAGTAGCACTAAATGGCAGCAACATTAGAAAACTTTTGGACAAAATGCTGCAAGTAGAAAGCCTGAGGAGAAACAAATGACTGAGAGCCAGTGCTACCTACCGTTTCAGTGCAGATACTTTTTTTGGGGATTTCTTTTTCAGTTTGGGTAATGACCTGTCTTGTTCAAATCCTTCATTATCCAAAAGCTGCCGCATAGCTATATTGGCAAGCTGTTCCATTAGTTTAAATGTCTCACTGATATTAAGGAATACTGAGAAGAAATGTTCACTTGACCTTGTGCTCACTTTGATCATGTCAGGAAAGAGCAGTGTAGCATTCTTCTCAAGTTGAGTGATATCAACCCAGCGAATAACTAACTTTGCTGAACAGAAACAAACAGAAAAAAAAAGATTCAGTGCAAAAAAAAAATAGCACATTCAAAAGCATTTATCTTCCTCTTCCTATAAAACGTATTCAGCAGAAAATTTACTGAATCTTGAAAAGTTGGGAGGGTAGCATAAATAAACCAAACTTGTACAAACAAATTATGATCACCTGACAAACAAGCAGATAAAAGAGTTTAAATATGATTTATTTCTGTACAGAACATCACGTGTAAGTGCTACAAAGCTAGGTAGGCTAACGTAATTTATCACTGTCAAGCACTTGCTCAAGAGTCTGATGTCCCCTTTTCCTGTGGAAGCAGAGAAAGAGACTGAACACATCAGACATGCTTTAATTATTTTTATACATTAAAAAGTTTTCTTCCAATACTGCTACAGGTATTATCCTTAAAAAACAGACTAAATCTACATTTATTAAAAAAAAAAAAATCCAGTCATTCACTAGCGTATGTCTACACAGCTAAACAGAGAGACCGGGAAATGATCAATTGCCCATAACCAGCTACTGCAGATGCAATTACATTCACACTGCTTAGAATTAACTCCCCTTAGAGCAAACTGGTTGCATCCACACTATGTAGGTCTTGATCCTGCGTCTCATCCAAGACTGATGTGATCGCATTCCTATTCCATTTTGGGCACAGTCCCTGCAGTGAACCACGCCTCTAAATGACACCCAGGTACTGTTTTACAGAGAACTACTTTGAGAAATACAAAACAAACAAGGGAGTGAGTGCACAGTTCAGCAGCATGATAATTGCTCCCCACTCCTCTTCCCTTGAGCAGTGTCTTCGCACCCCCAGCAGTTCAGCAGGTGAAGAGTAATAAACTACAGAAGATTTCCTAACAATTCTGAGATGCACAGACCACCATTCCACTGTAAAACATACCTTCCCTGCCCATGAGGAAAGAATAAAAGCAAAGGTGATTAATGCTGAGATACACCCAGCCCTGACGGGGAACCTTCCCCTTCCAGTAACTGCAGGAGTAATAGTTCACTAATTTCTCTTCTTCCGGCATCCCAAAGAGCTTATGAAACTTCACTATGGCTTCCTTAAATTTTTCTGTATCATCATCCTCCTTGATGCCATTGATTTTGTTGTATTCAGCGATGATGCCCTAGTAGGGAGTGAAAGAAGTAGACAGCATGTTAGTTGCCATGGGGTATCAGATCCTCACCACCATTGCTGTCTGGGCCAGAGGGTACGACAGTTACTGCAACGTCAAGAAACTATTTTGCTTATCCCTTATTCTTCTGCTCATTCTTTTATTTTTACAGTCATTTACTTTATTCAAGGCTGTCTTTCTGATGACCTTGCTCCCTATCATGCCTACGTCAATAGTAACCAAACACCAACCACTTGCCAGTACCCTATTTTAAAACTAACCAGCCTATCTCAAATACTCTAGCAACTCTGTAAAGCATCTATTACTTGCAAAATTTTCTACTTCCACATGCTCCCTGAAGAGACAGGGATAGGATTTCACCAGAAACTTTTATTCTAATAAAAAGGGAAAAAGTCAGAGGAAAAAAGGATTTGTTATTTATCAAGGAAAATATCAAACAACTTTTATGACCCCTCCTAGTGGACCTTGAGCAGAACAGAAGAGCAAAAGAATATTTTCTATTAGATCAACTGGCAGGATGGAAAAATCATTCATTCTTTTAGGTGCAGAAGACCTTCATCAAATTTGAAGTGGCAAGAGTCTGGTGAAAAGCTGCTTTTTGATACCTCAAAGACTACAGTTGCCTCTGTTCTACACTGAAGTTCTGGTCCACTCACTTATTTTCATGGTCTCTTTCACAAATCTTCTCTATTCCCTTCTATTTTCAAGTTACAAAAAGGAGAGTTACTTCTTGCCTTCAAATTGCTCCATTTACATGGAAAGCAGAGTATAAAACAGCAAACCATCATTCACATTTAATATATGTCTAAGTCTAAAAGCTAACAATTTCCTTAAAGGATTATATTTCACAAGACAGATGTCTTCTCACAGAATGTTTCCATGATAATCTATAGCCCTCATATCTGATCCACTAGTACAACACAGACAGCTAGGGGATTCCTAAGACACTCAACTTACTACATGAAATATGAAGAGGAATGAGACAAAGCCAATGTTTAGAATACACATCAAGTACAGTCATTTTGGTTACAATCAATCTTTTATCAAAGTATTTATTTTTAGATCATTCTTTGTGTGAATAAAGTACTTTTAACCAATGTAGCTACTATCTCTCCTATAAGGAGAAAAAAAAATTCTGGTAAAACAAACAAACCAATCAACAAACAAGCAAAACCCAAACCCAACCAACTAGCAACCTCTAACACCCACACAAAGTGTAAACACCAATACTACCAGATTTAACCACTCAAAAGAGCATAAGGAGACATTATACAACAAGTGCATGAAAAAAAAAATAAAAAAAAATAAAAAAAATCAAAATTTTGCACTAAAACAGCAGCTAGAAAGAAAACTTTCAAAGTTTAAGAAAAGCAACAGTGCATCTAATTTTTGAACATACAATATTTGAAGCTGTACCTATATATACATTTATATTTTAACCATACTGCTGTAGTTATGTCTGCCAATCCCAGTTTCCCTAACTTTAACACACATGTTGCTGCTTAGAATCTGGTTTCCTTTCAAAAAGGTGAAGCAGCCTGAGAACTACTAGGTGAAATTTGTCTAGCATTCACATCACTTTTTCTTCCACAGTCATATTTATCATTAAGAACGTTTATAACAATATACTTAACTACCTGTATTTTTCCTCTGACAAATGTATTTATGTCATTCTCATTTTCAAAGATTGAAAGAGTTTGCAACAAATTCTGTTCAAGCCATTCCCAGTGTTCAGTGATCTCCTTCCTTGAGCAACCTGTATATAAAAAAAGACCCCCAAAAGTCACAAAACAAATAATTCACCAATGTCAATGTCCTCTTAATCATAAAAGACTCTAACAAAATTCACCAGTAACTGGAGATGCAAATATTTCACCAGATATTGTGTCCCTGGAAATTCCATATTTTTTTCCCATTGTCTATAATTTCATAATAAATAGGTAGCAATCTTTAAGTAGCTACTTGTGTCCGTATAATGAGCAAAACCCCCTTACATTTAGAATTCTAACCACAATAATGATACTGAGCTGCCCAATGTCACATTAAAGAGTTAGTAAAGGTATTACCTGCATCTGTTAGGAACTGACAAAAAACCCCAACAGTTGTATATTCTACCATTGGTACATAATTCTTCATCAAATATAAATTATGAAACAGTGATAAAATTGCAAAAGTTGAAAAGGATAATTTTCCTGACAAGTCTATTACAATGTCTCTCCATCAAAAGAATGATGCTGAAAGACTCTAAGAAAGTTGTATCTTCTTTTTGAGGGGGGCAGGGTTGTCAGAAGTGGTTTACTTTTAATGATGAAAGAATAAACAAAATTTCAGTGACCCAGGTTTGCTTAGGAGACCAAAAGGGGTCAAGTGAGATATCTTTGATACTGAGGAATCAGAATACATGTAGTCTGTAAAGCAGTAGAGAACCAGGATGAAAAATCTTCTTGTATGAACTGGAGTTTATATATGCATTTTTTTGTTTCTATTTTAATTGAGATGGATTGTAATAAATGTCATTTTCATTTTAATGCCCTGTTCTCAATATCTTGCAGGATAAAGTCGTTGGCACTCTTCAGAGCCTCTGTGCCCATCCTGAAAGAAGAAAAAAAATCCAAGCACTCACAAAAAACTGTTCCTGCCCAAAATGATTTTGAGGGAATTATGTCAAAACTGTGACATTTAGATAAGTATTTTCCTGAAAACAAACACTGCATTTTCACATAGGAACATCTGTACCTGAAACCTGATTAGAAGTATCTCAATCCAGGTAGGAAATAGCATCAATAGTAAGTAATCTTTTGGTTCAAATCACAGATTTAGTTAATTTTACTCAGAACTAGCTAGTAAATGTATCTACCTGCAAATGCCTACAGAACCCAACAAAGCAAAGCTGCTCATGCGAAGCAGCCATTAGAAAAGAGGTTAAATTACAACACGCTGTTGCTAATAAGGTCTTCAGCTTCACTATAGGCACAAACTGTCACGTGTCTGCACATAAGCGTTTCCACGGTTTGTAGAAGAACTCAATGCAACCATCTGGAATACATACCAAACAATTGCTTTTCTTGTTGTTCACCAACAAAGGATGGGGAAAAAATATTCTTTCTACACAATACAATGAGAGCTTTACACAAGCCCAATGAAAGCAACAGAATGCAACATTCTGTGCGACTTCCAGGGGAATTTCACAATTCTGTTTGTGTGGATATATAAACCATGTTGCAGAATAGCCTGCATACATAACCAATAGTTGAGAACCACAAGTGATCACCACTGCTATTTCTCCTCAAAACTACTGGATGCAACCAGACCTTTCTGGAACTCAGGAGGTGGTCTGAAGACCAATTTATTTCTTTTTGGTTTTTACACTGTTGTAAAAAGCAACGATGAAATATGTGAGCTATGTATATAAAACTACACAGTCATCAGAACAATGGCTCAACTCTTGAAGAGCTGTGACAAGCAGTGCAGACAAACTATAATAATGAACTATTTCTTAAAGCTATTTCTTGCTTGTGGTTCATAATTTATTTTTAATCGTTTGTCATGAAACAGCTTTGGTTGATTATCATCAATCTGGAACATCCCATCTCATTGTTTCCATTGCTTTGTGTCTCCACTGTCTCACTGTTTACTCTCCCAGACAGTCTCATCTACAGCAGATCATGTAATCAGGCCAAAACCCACACCCCAGTTCTCATTAGTTTATCATCACAGTCCAGATTTTTCACTTTGCTTTGTTCACTCAAAATTAAGAAACATGTTTGCAGAGATGTTTTAAACTACAGGTCTATTTTAACTCTGCTACTAGCAAGTCTTTGACAACCTTAGTGTATTAGACGCATTTACCATTTTGCCACTATTGGCCTTTTAGGTAAATTAAGCAATATAACTCCCAGGGAAGGGAAAGAACATTTAACAGTGAAATCATTCCATTTTGGAACACAGAGCTTTCAAGACTAGTAGGAAATAAAAGGAAAAATAGCTACAATGCATACAGTAGGCTGCTAATCACTCCTCCTCCTCCTCTAAATGGTGTGCTCCATGGCCAAAATGGTGTGATGCTGGCCAGCAACCCTGGTAGACTGAGCTATTCTCAATCTTCAGGGAGGAAACTGATCAACGTATTAAACAGACATCGGAGAACTAAGGGCATTCTAGACCAGAAGAGCTGGAGGAAGGATGCATGGTGCTGGAAAGAGGATGAGAAGGGGCAATCGCCTGGCAGGTTGGGATGGAGTAACAGCATAAGTGACATGGGATCTTCTGGGTGTCAGGTTAGGTTTCTAGCATCTGGTTTGGTTTGTCTAAGGTAAGAGCCCAAGGTACAGAGGAAATGCGAGAGAGTTCAGGACTGAGAAGAAAATTTACAAATCATACAAATATGCTTTCAAACACACTCAGAAGCATAACATCAGCATTACTTCAGTCAGTGACTGAAGAATAGGAATGACTTATCAGACAGCTGATAAGGCTGTCATGTCCGGTCTTCTCTCCCAAGTAGATACCCACCCAGGGTGCTTATTAGTCAACCTGAACTGCTGCCCTTAACAGAATGCACTGCAGGAGACACTGTAACACTTAAGGGAACCTAAAATTGCTCTTACCAGTAAGGGCAGATTCAGGAGTGAAGTGGCAGAACCCTCAATTTGTGCAGAGAGCGGGAAGAAAATAGTTACAGTTGGTAAACTCATCAGCACTCTAACTAAAACTTGTAGCTTTGTCAACCAAAGCACATGGGCTTTTCTGAAAACACAGAAAAGTATGCTTTTTCCACAGCATCTAATAAGATTTCAAGATTGGTGCTTTAAAATAATGCATAATTTATTTTTTTTCCCATGTGAAATACACATTTAGAAACTTCTATGGAAATACATATAACCAGTGCTAGCACAAAAAAAATTACAGTAATGATTCTATATCTGAAAAACACACATAGTAAGACTAACTGATTTTATAGGTGAGGAAGGATCTAAAAAAAGCTGTTCATTTCCAGACAAAGTTTACATTTACCATTGTTTTTCCCCCCTAAATTAAGCACTCGCAGATTGGGGGCAATATTGACATGGGACACAGAAAGGTTATTAAAATATGCAAGGCTGATAATATACAACATTTTGGATTTCTAGACCATTACAAAATTAACACACTTAAAACTGTTTTTGAAAAGTTACCAGTAACATCTTTTCAGTATAGTTCAATAGACATAACTATAACGTGTGACGCATTCAGCACAACACTGCACTGGAGAAAAGTGCTGTTAACAAGCCTCCTTAACTGAGCTAAAAAGCCTCAAATCTACCAGCTAACATTCTCATACAGCCTAAGTCAGTAGAGTTAATACCTAAGAAACTTCACATTCAAAATGAATTATAACAAACCTGGGGTCTAAACATAACTTAAATAGTCATTTTAGAGCAAACAAAACACCCTGGATTATTTTTTTACCCTTGAATAGTCTTGTACAGAACAAGACCAAATGTCAAGCAGCATGAATGAACCAGGAAACAATCACATTTGTTCCAGTCATTCTGTGTAGCTACTTTCTGAAGATGGAGATTATTGCTTTATGGAAGGCAGAGGAGAATATGGCAAATTTCTGTAAAAATAAGGAGATTACAAGTACCAAATAACCAGCGACCCACCCCTAGGGAACATGGATGGACAGCTGTATAATGCAGGACAAATCAACTTGCATAGCTAAATGCAGCAAAAGCCCTTAGGAACCTGTATAATGGTACCAACACTTGATCAGTTCAGCAGGAATTGCTTTAGTTGCAAGTTCATCAAATAGCCACAGTGCAGAGCCTTAGGCAACAATGGGCTGCTCAGCTTCAGGGTTGCGTAGATAACTAATTTGTTCCCTGTAAGATTTTACCTCCCTGGAAGAGCCACACTATTCCCCCTAGGAGACAAGACTAAGCCAGCACAGTCTTATAATTTAACAAAAGTAACTAAGCCAATCAACCAGCTAGATATTAGAAGACTAAAAATTAAAGAAACACTCCTCAAAATGGAAACACAGATACGTACATTAACTACCTTGTTAGCTATTTTGGTCAGAGTTAACATTGATAATTGAAGAGTATGGTCACTGAAACTAACTTAAATGTAACAGAATACTGTATTTCTACATAAAACCTGCAAATTGGTCAAACTGAAAACTGGTCAAATAAGAGGAGCAAAATCCTCACAGTTCAGCAGCAGCACAAATTCCTACATGTATGGTACCTTTGCTTCTTCTGGGGCCATAACTCATCTGTCCTCAATTCTGTGCCCCTGGTTATCTGAGAACACAGGTTGTAGGCATAAAATTATAGGAACTATCTATAGATGTCATGTAAAAAACCTGCCAATGCATTTAAAGAAAAGTCACATGGCCTATTTCCAAAGTCTGAAAAATTCATGACTGAATGTGTGCCTTTGAAGAAACAATATTTTGACAAGAGTTTTGTGATACATTATTTTCTTTGGAAAGCTGTCTGGAAACAACAAGAAAATCTGTGCCCTCAGTTGCTCCCTTTCAAGTTAATGTGAGAGAAGTCCTTACTAATTGCTACACACTGACGCTTGGGTGAAGAAGGGATTGCATGTGCATTTGCAACTACCTCTATGCATAAATAGTGTAAATAATCACACTGGCAAGTACTTTTACCCATCTTTTTCATTATTTGAGATCCACAGAAAGCTGACATGCAAGGTCTCATTACTTACGGTCACAGCAGAGTAGCTGACAGTACCCAGCAAGCAGTTAAATGAAGATTTGCAAATGATCCTCATAATATTGACAATTTCATTAACATCTGTTTTTACTATTAGTTGTTACTTAATGATATTATGTTACATGAATTCTAAAATGTTCAGAGAATTGGTACTAACAGTAAGAGAGGGAAAACAAGCTGTTTGAAGTGATGCCTTCTTTGAGGTGTAATACCAATAAAAGTGGCAAGAAATACTTGTGCTAAGATGAGCTATTCAAAAAACTTTCTGTTGGATACAGACTTTGACACCACTCTGGTATCACCTTTTTCAGACACACAAATCATATGCTCACAAGAACAGAGCCTGCTTTGAACTGCTAAAATTACTTAAATGTGTAGCAAAAGCTTATCCATTCCTTCTCTTCATTTCCCAAGACAGAGGATTTGTCTGGAAGAAAACTCATCCAAATAATCTAAATGTCAAATTTCATTGGGAGAATGGGCACAGATGAGGAGGCACTGTTACACCAGAAGAAGTCTACAGCTTCGTTAACCAGTATTTTTGAATAACAGGCAGCACTAGGGGTGCTGGAAGTTACCAGCCTATTAAAGAGATGACAGGCACATGTGCACTTCTCATTTGTCCTCTTTCTCAATTTTCTTTCAAATGAGCAGAGATCTGGCTGCTGCCTAAAACAGTGTTTAAAACTTTAGAGCTAGAGACGTTGCATTGAAAAGTTTCCATTTTCTAAGACTGAAAAGCAATACTATCAAACTGGAGATCTGATCTTACAAGCTTGGCCAACCAAAGCTAAATGACAGGGACCTTCTGTACTCAGCTTCAGACCCTATTTTCAGAGCTGGCAAACAGAACCAGAAATTAACTACATACTGCTTTATGCTACTTGCAATAGGTACCTGACCACAGAAACAAGCATTTAGTATTTACAAGATCTGATGCATGCAAAAAATCCTACTCCATGTACCAAAATATCAACTTCATTGATTTTACCAACTATTATAATAATGACAGGAGAAACAGTGTTACAGATAGATCTGACAAAGTTTGACACTTAAAAACTCCTAAGAGTTGTTGCATCTACATAAGAACATAACTTTTGTACATTACGTAGCTAACATCTCGTTGACTTTAAGCACATCATATTTAGAAGGATAACACACTGTCTGAAATAAATGTCTAGGAGATGGGAATCCCTGGGATCTTGATGGTATTTATCCTGAAGGAGACTGAGCTTGCTATCCAAGAAATGCCATACAGATATTCAGTACCCAGGTGAGAGCTGGGGTTGCACTATCTTCCCGGTTTCCATTTCAAGGGAAGCCAGGTGTCCAGTCTGAGTAACTTGGGAGCTATAATCCAGGTGGTCCTCCTCATCACCCTGCAATACTGCATTTCAGAAGTGCTGCAGCAATGAGCCATGGGCATGAAAAAGAACATGCAAGGAGGAGGGATGGATACTAGACTGCTGGGCTGGGAACATATTTGGGAGACAAAAGGTAGGCACTAACAGTGGCTTCTGCCCCCGCTCCATGGCCATTTCTGGTTTTGCTCAGTTATTGTGCATAATATATACACACAGTGTGGCATTCAAGGTCTTAAATACCAGCAGCTCTGGAGCTTCTTAAATTAACCACTAGGGCAGGTTTTTGTCCTGATCCATTTATTTGTCCTGAAATGACTTTGCTTAGCAGGCAGGATGGTCTATTAGTTATGTGGCACAGTACCCAAGGAGAAAAAAAATCCACATGTCAGTATGTTTGTTCTTACCACAGGCAATAGTCCAATAGACCAAGGAGTCTGGTGCTTGGTAAAGGATTCGATACGGTGCCACTCTGGCACTGGAGTCCAACACGACATCAAGCGTACCCACAAGGAGACCTATGGAACAGGAAATTCTGATGAATACAGAGAGATGGATCATCTGAGATCTCAAAGGGGGCTTCACAACCTTCCCCTCCCACAGCAAAATGCAGATCTATGCATTTATCTCCACACTTTGCCACATGTTGTAAAGATGGAAAGTGATTCAAGGGAAAAAAATCTTTAGTTTCAATGAGACTTAAACTTTTAAACACACATTGATTTTAGTATAAAGGCAGAGAAACTGAAGCAAAGCAGGAGGTAGCTGTTTTATAAAACCAGATTTAAAAGTCATTCACTTCTTTCCTGTGTTTCATATACTTTTGGAGCCCTGGGGAAAAACAAACAAATAAGCCACCACAACACCAACAAAAAGCCCCAGACAGTACTCAAAACTCAAATGTCAGCTTGGAGAAACTAAGACTTCCAGCAAAAATAACTATGCTACTTAATGGTCTGATTCTTTGGGGCAGAAAGGATCAAAATGCCTAAGTCAAGCTGGTTTTCAGCTCAAAGGATACAAATGAAAGACAAAGCCATACTGTTTTCTTAAAGTAGCTTTGAAAATTCTTTGCTACTGAGGGGGCCCATCAACAGTTCCATAAGAAATGCCACCAATAATTCTTAACTATATTTTCACAAATTCTAGATTGTACTTTAATAAGAAATTACACACAAATGTCTAACCTCCCCAAATCCTTTCCCATAAAAAACCCTAACTACTTTAAAAATACATAATTTTTTTCTTCTTTTTCACCACTACAAAGAATTTTCATCTCCCCTGCACAGATGTAGGTATAAGTCCTCATGTTGAAGTTCTCAGCAAATGCACATATTGAAAACAGATGGATGAACTTCCAAGGTTTTTTTTTTTCCTGCAAATACTTATTAGGTTAGAAATGGGGATTTTTAAACAGCTGTAATAAGTTGTACACACCAAAAAACTATACTAGAACACTCCTGTTAAAATCTTCTTCTCATATCAAGTGGTTGTTTCCATCTTTTACCATCACAGTTTTATTAGTTCCCCATTCTGCATTGTCATAACCAGTACAGAAGACTGCTTCTCTTGTTCTTCTTCTTTCGGATTTGTTATGCATCATAAAGATACAAAAGTACTACACATTTTCCATCTTAGTAGATCCCTTAAATCTGAAGTGAAACTGATATTTGGAAATACCCCACCTATCAGTGATTTTGTATTCCCCATTCCATGTTTTTTATTTTTATTTTGCTTTATACAGATCTTCACAGGCCAGAATAAATGTAATCTCCTCCTGCCCCATGCATCAATATCCACCACTTTTTAATCCAAGAATTCTGAAATACACAACATGATGTCGTTCTTTAGCAAGCAGTGTTAGAGAGATGTCTGCCAATTGTAGGATATGAACACAAAACATTAAAATAAAATATCCCAAAGTTCATTAGTGTAACTAGCTTTAGTTGTTCCTATTGCCATCTCAATTTTGATTGCATTTGGATTACTTGTGTACACTGACAAGCTGCCTCTGCTAAGTCCTCCCAGATACACCTTGACTCTTTAAACTTTTTTTTCTGTTACATATACTCTCCATTCTAACTTTACAAAAGCAACATGGCCCTAGTCCAGAAAGCACATGTGTGCACATCTCACTTCAACCATGGGCAAAGATCCTCAAATGTTTCAAGCTACCACTGAGTGCAGACCAAGCCAGACACTACACCTTGCTAATCATCCAGGCTTGCTGCAAACATGTAGCAGGGCTTATGCCAAATATGCTTCATGCTTTGCAGCTTCACATGTCTACTGACAGTACTAAATAAGCAACAGGCATGATGTAATATCTAAATAAAGTTGTATGCTGGCCAAATGTAATCTTCTCTAAGGTACAAATACACTGTTAAGTCCCTGTAACCTTTAAAAATATGCTTGTTTCTTTCCTCCTCCCATATTTACAAATCTGTTCATGGGTAGGTGGTCCTACCAGCCAGTTCTGCCACTAGTTTGAGGAGGGTGCTGTGGCTGTAAAAACTGGGATATCCAGCTAAGGTCAGAGAGCTACAGCAAACCTACTGACCTGTGCAGTAACGTCAAGTGAAGAGGAGCCTCTCATCCTCCCTCCTTCTCCCTGAGATACTGGAGACAGGAGGAGAGGAACATCCCCATGCCACACTGAACAGAAACAATGTAAGACAGAGCAGTGTATTCAAGAAAAACTATTAAAAAAAAAAAAAAAGAGAGAGAGAAAAAAAGAGGAAAAAAAAGACTGGCCTGAACTGAAGCAACAGATGGGAGGTAGGTAAAGAAAGAAAAGAAAGAATACTTTCCACTGATGCAGTAAGTAGGATTTGCCGAGTGCCTTCTTCAGCAATGAAAACAGGTTGTAGAAATATCCCTGCAGTGAGGTTAAAGGAAGAAAATTTGCAGAACACAAGAAGACCACATCGAAAGTCAAAGCCTAGCTTACTGAATTAATTGCAACAGACAGATCATCAGTAAAATTTTACTTATAACATGAAATAGCTCTTTTGATAAATTATTTTGAAATATCACGTATAATTTATGTGTTCTTATACACATTAAAGCCAGCTAACATTTACTCTTGCAATCATGCAGGTACCCCTGACTGCTGTCCTTCAGGAATGGTTCCATTTTGCATTGTAGGCCACTGGTGTGTTGATTTTGTGGTTTTTATTCATGTGTGTGTTCGTTTTAATAGAGATAGGTGATGCAACTAGAATGCAATCACAGCAGTTCAAACCGATAATCTCTCAGAGGAATTTCTACATGAAGCAATCATAATGTAATAATAAAAAATTAACAAATTATTTTAATACTGTTCATTAATTCTTCATATAGCAAGTACCTTTTGAGACATTATAAATAAATAAGGAACTGAAAGTTTCTATAGAAACAGAACAGGCAACAAAGAATCATTTTCCTTAGATTAGACTGGTCCTTGGGCAACAGCCAGTGAATTATCCAGGCACCAAAGCATGTGGCTATACTGACTGCATTTTTTTCCCCATTATTCCATCAGGTTTCTGACTACATAGTGAAATAAGAGAAGGAATTTCCAATGTAAGAATACTAAATCTGCAAGTCCTTGCTCAGCAAGCAGTTTTCATGGGCAAAGGTTTAAACTATATGTTAGAGTTTGTGGGATTAGCACCTGGCTAACTGATGACGTCCTTGATCCTGAAAGCATTCAAGCACAAGTAATCTTCTGTGGAGGAACAGTCCCATCAGACACACACACCGAATGTCTAGAGCAAACATATCTAGATACGAGGGCAGGAGGGGAAAAGGCAGGAATAATGCCTTCATTTTGTTTGATATAACTTTTCTAATAAAGTCAGCTTTCTCTTTTGCAAACTTGTATTCTAAAGCAAGGTCCAGAAAATCATTCAATATTTTCTTTGTTTTCTGTAAAATATATGTATTAGTGGGAAAAGAAAAGCAGTGAAATGTAATATTGGAAACCAGGGAATTCAAAGCCACAACTGGCTAGGGGCTTTGGGCAATTGCTCTTATGTCATGTTACTGGAAGCACATACAATGCACTAGAGGATATTACTGGCAAGTGGTTCGGTTACCTGATGCAATTTATGCTGAAGGAAGAAATCATACTAAATTTTACTTATCTGACCACTGTGCCTCACTTCAGTCATAAACTGGAGGGGGAACCTATAACCATTGTATGAAGTATAAAGATTAGTAGTCTGCATTAATGTATTAAATCTTGATATACCATATTTGTATCCATACACTAGCAACAATTTTTCAATTACTTGTGTTTGGGGTTTTTTTTGTTGGTTGGTTGGTTTGGTTTAGTTGTTGGTTTTGTCTGTTCATTTTCTCTCCTAGAAGAGATTATTACCACATGAAGCCTGACATCCTGCACAACACAGATCCCCTTTAAGTCAAATTATGTCTGACCAAAGGATATTTTTCAGAAAGTTACGTCATCTTGAACTGAAAACTGAGCCAATTGATTCAGCCAGCTAAGACTCTTCCAAGCACCATTGCACACTCTGCTCTTTGGGGAACCAGCATTCCAGATGGTCAAAGAAGGGCAACTAATCTGGTGAGGGGTCTGGAGAACAAGTCGTGGAGTGGCTGAGAGAACTGGGGCTGTTTAGCCTGGACAAAAGGAGGCTGAGAGGAGACCTTATCGCTGTCTACAACTACCTGAAAGGAGGTTGTAGCATGGAGGGTGTTGGTCTCTTCTCCCAAGTAGCAAGTGATAGGACGAGAGGAAGTGGCCTAAAGTTGCACCAGGGGAGGTTTAGATTGGATACTAGGAAAAATTTATTCACAGAAAGGGTTGTTGGGCATTGGAACAGGCTGCCCAGGGAAGTGGTGGAGTCACCATCCCTGAAGGGTTTTAAAAGATGTGTAGATGAGGTTCTTCGGAACATGGTTTAGAAGTAGACTTGACAGTGCTAGGTTAACAGTTGGACTCTGTCATCTTAAAGGTCTTTTCCAAACAAAACAATTCTATGATTCTCTTGCTTGCAGTCCAGATTGATTACAAATTGCCCACTAACAGTAATGAAATCAAGGGATGACCTGCAGTAGAATCAACTTGGTACATTGTAAATTACCACCACGGAAAATGCGCACATTTTAGAGTATTTGGACTCAAATACCTGTAACAAGTTACAATGTTTTCAGCTGTTTGGTTATCTGTGGCATAGACCTTTGCTTCAGGTATATTTTTCCATCTTTCTTTCTTTTAAAATATACCTAGTGATTTTTTTTTTTTTTAACCTTTCGTGAGAATTTGCAAGTTTCTTTGCAAAACACCAGTTATGAGACAAAGAGCAACCTTCTTTCACAAAAAGTCATGCTTTGATTTAAATAAAACACACACAAAGATCGAGTAGCCTTTATCACCTTTCTACAGTCCCTCTGACTGCGATCTTATGACTATGTGAGCCTGCAGTGTTTTACCTGCTAAAATACACAGTGTTTTCAAAGTAAATTGGATTACATAGTCAAGAATGAAGACCTGGATTACATGCTACCTCTAACGCACCTTATTAAAACATGAGAACCAATTTATTTACTTTTTATGAATAATAACAAATAATGTCACTTCGGACTTTAAAGATTACCAGAAGCCATGGCTTTGTTGCACAGCAAACACCAACTAAAACCTCAGGACAGTGTCCCACTCAGCTTTAACCAAGCAGTCCTCAGACTCGAGGTGCTTTCAGCCCACACCAATGACCTGGGATACATCCATCCTCCAGTGTCACATGCAGCCTGCATCAAACCTTGCTCGGAGCTGGGAGGAGGTCACTGTTGTGTCTGGCACTGCCACCCAGGGACGCCCTCCCCTCCTGCATTTTGCCAGAGGACAGGTATGTGTTATTCACCTTGCCCCCGGGAGCCCAGCCTTGCCCTGCCACATCCTTCTCACACCTCTACACTAATGTAATCAGTAGCCTGACAGCTTCTCAAGACACCTATTTTTAGGAGATTTTTATCTTAAAAATGCGTAAACAAACAGCACACATTTCTTTTTAGCACGGGGAGCTAATACAGAAGTATAACCTCCAAAAGACCTAAGAGCAGGTCAGGCTGTGACTCTTGGAGTCATGCTCACAAGCTATCACTCAAATAGTCCCACGGATGTCAGCAGCCTATTTGTGCATGAGCTCAACACCGCAACTAGGAAAACTTGTAGTGTCACGTGTGTCATTAGTAAGAAGTTTCCAAAACTGGCACTGTGACATTCCAACACCGAATGAAACACAAACTGCTTAAATGGTTCCCAATATTTAAAGTGTGCTGATTGTCCCCTGCTCTTTCCACTAAAGTCAGATGGACACATGATGAGGTCTGGTCATAAACCTGAAACATCCAAGGGACCTATTTGGATTGTAGACGTCAGCTGATTTCTGAGAAAGCCTTGATCAATAGAGTCAACTTAAGTTATATTTGCACTCTGAGCATTCAGTTTTATATTGATTTCATGGACAATGAACAACTCTTCCTAACGTTTAAGTGTTACTTCCTGGACTCATAACAATACATAGCTAAAATGTACAGTGCGAGCAATTGTTTTTCCTAGTAACTATAATGAATAATTACTCATCCATTCTTTCTCAAGGCAGTCCATGTGTTTATGTGATTAGCCCTCTCATTTGCCATTACAGAATGAGGTCATCCAACTACTTGTCTGCCAAACTCAACCTAGAGTAACAACTTGAACACCATAGGTAATATTACATACAAACCCTTCTAAAAGGATGGGTTAATTTTATCTGATTTAATTTCATGGGAGAGGCTAAATGAATAGTAAATATTATAGACCACTCAAAAATAATGACAACGTTACACTTATCATTCTGATAACAGTATCCACAAAAGTATGAAAAAAACCTCTGCACTGTAAACATCACTCCTCAGAACCTTATGAAGGGTTACACAGTTTTGTATTATAGGTGTTCATTTATATAAACAAAAGCAAAATAACCACTAAATACTTGTTTGATAACTGTCTTTCCAAGTGGATTGTATAGTATTGGCTTATATGGACATATAATATGGTATCAAGAAAAACAAATCCTTTCTCTGAAATCAAGGCCTAAGATTTGTTAAGTCGTCCCCAATGTCTGCCTTTGTTGTTCTCTCTTTTTACTAGTGCAGTTTACAGAGCACCGATTTGCCCAGCCACAGTTTCCTTTGCACATAAGTTCTCAAACATCTTCAGGGAAACTGATGTTGAGGAAGTACCATCACTGCTGACATTTAGCAATACCAGCAGCAAAAACAATACTTGTTTTTTGTGTCTTCAGGCTGATGAATACAAATGAGAGAAGACTGGAAACTTAACCACTAATCTTTAAAAACAATCTCAAGAAGGGCCAATGTGATGATCTAGCTTAACTACTGCAGGATAAAGCAGTAAGAAGTAAAAAGCTTTCACCCTCTCTTTGAGTTTAACAATTGTGATTGAATCAGATTATCTTCTAAATATCTTAATTTAAAAGTGATCAGTAATTGAATATCTACAACAGTACTTGTCAAGGTGTCCAAACAACTCATCACCATCCCTGTATATCTTAATTCTAACTTAAATCTGACTGGGTTTAGACTTCCAGCTTTTAGAACTTTTTGTAACTTTGTTTGCTATAGCTGAAGGGCCCCAGTCACTGTAAGATGCAGCCACATTTGTCAGAGTTATCTACCAAGCAACATTTAAAATTATGTTAGGATGTAAAACTTTGTTCCTTTACTCTTCAGAAAAGAAAAAGCAGACTGTGCATTGTAACCTACATGTTGCTGCATTTTAGATACACACACGCACAGCAGAATTGCTTTTGTTTCCACTGAGGCCAAGTTTACAAATGAAGGAATGTCCAGGCACAGAAACTCACACAATAATACATCCAAAAAGTAAGTTCCCAGAAGCAAACCCACTAGGCTTGAATTGAAACAGAAACCTAATAAAGGCAGGAAAGGGCTGGGTAGAGAGATGAGCATCAACGAGACAGGCTAGACAGATACACATATGTCAAGGCTTACAACACAGAGGCAGTTGGTATTTGGACAAAAACCCAAACAGTTTCACATACCTGAAGAAAATAAATTTTACGCTACATGTCAATCACACCAGGATGTACGAAGTGATGTAGAAACAGTGAGAACACAGATGGAGTTAACAAATACCTTCAAGGTATGATACACAAATTTACTCATGAGTTTGTAAAAACACACTTGGGAAAACGAGGATCAAGAACCATTTGCCAAAACAGCACAGAAGTCACTGAATTTCACTTAAAACTAACTCTTGTTAAGTGTCTCATTCTCTCAGAGTAGCATAAGCAAATTAAACAGATTTCATCCAAAACCAAAATTTATATCAACTGCATCTGCACCATTTTAAGAGTCAGATGAACTATGTAAGATTAAAGAACAAACCAAGTAAGTATCAGCAGATTAAAAAAACCCCACAAATATAAACTGAATCTAGCTAACAAAATCAATGGTACAAATTGAGAACTGAAGTGTGCACAGTAAACTCAGCTTAAACTAAGGAATAGTCCTGAAGCACAGCATGGTCAAAAGCCAGCTAAATCTGAAGAGAAGCAATAGTTTCAGAAAAAAAAATAAATTAAAAAAAAAATCTAATTTAACTCTTCTGACCAAATACCTGCAGATCAATGAGATTTCAATAAGCTATCAGAGGAGGCACTTGACCAGGAAAACAAACAATGCTGAGCAGAAACTCCTAAGGACTTTAGCTAATGAAATACTGGAAAAAACAGAGGGGAAGCACAAGACAGGACCATGAGGAAAGAACCAAAAACACATTAAGAACTTACTAACTGAAACAAAGACTGCTGATGTAATAGGAGTTCATACAACCCTACCGGGAAACTTCAGAAGAAAACAAAACAAAACAAAACAAGAACAGCCAGAAACCAAGCCTAGAAAATAATCATAACCTTTCTTTTGAAAAGACAAATGGAAGGACTTTGAATAAGTCCTCCAGAACCTAAGACCACCTCAGCAACAGATTTAAAGGCAAAATGCAAATGTAGATTACTGAATATTAACATTAATGAGACATCAGAAGCATGATTAGCAATCAGAGAGCTAAAGAAAACCAAGATTTCAGTCAAATGCTTACAGCCCTTTATACAACTTTTATCTTCATACTTCAGGAAAGTCACAGGCAGCAACTCCTGTCTGATATAGGAAAAAGCCATACACAGTGTGATACTATGAAGGATTAAATAGACTTTCCAAAACTTAGGGAAGAACAGAGAAAGCTGAATGGTTTCTGCATATACCAAATATTTGCAAGAACAACCATATAAGAATACATGTTTTAATTAGCTTTTGAACGCATTTGAGAATACATCCGAGCATATGTTGTGGAACCTTTTTTAATTCTACAGAGCTCTAACTGAAACTGTCAAGGGCCCAAATCTCTGTGAAATACGATGTATTCTTGGGTGCATAACTGGACAGTGGAGTGATGGAAATATGAAAACTGATATGAAGTAGTGCTACTTTCCCTATACCTTTCAATGTGAGATCATAGAGAAATACAAAAATCCCTGTAAGCAACATGAATTCTGGTATAATGAAGAAAATTACTATGAGGTCTAGACGTTTTTTGCTTAGTATTATATATTGTCATCCTGTGTGACATTTCCAACAGCGTTTCATACAAACAGAGATCGCAAGAGAAATAGTAGGTCATTCTCAAATTCCATGTGTCAAGCAATAACATTATGTCAGAAGGCAAAAATGGCAAATGACAGCTCAGACACCTTGACAGGTCACACAACTCAAAGCATAAAAGACAAAGTAACATCAAGTCTTTGACCAAGAAGCATGACAGTACAGAAACCAGCGCTATGCCGAGCAAAACTGAGAATTTTCATCTCAGGCACTGTATCTGTGCAAACAGTGCACTGCCTGTAGGAACCAGAGATCAAGAGAAGCATTAGGCAGGAAACGAGACACCTTCTAATTAAGCACTCATGAAAGCATCTGGGAATTCAACAGAAAGACTGGTGAGTCAATCTGGAGAATCAAGCAGCAGTTCAACCCTAGACATCTGCATGTCCTCTTGAAGTGGAAATCTCCTAGTGTGAAGAAGTAAACACACCCACAGCATATCCTAATGAGAAGCTCAGCAGCATCAGAGCAGATTTGGTGTAACACCAAATGACAGCAAACTGGAAGAAATTAGTTTGCACTCCATGAGCCAAAATGGACATGGAAGGTTCATGGATAGGCTGACCACTTGCATCAGTTATGCTAATTGCATGCATTTTGATAAATGCTGTATTTCAAGTATCAGAAAGCACATGCTTTCTACTGAAGTGTATTGAGTTTGACAGGCAAAATCCTAACTGCTTGAGTCAACAAGGACAGAAAGTGTCACGTTTATTAAAGCATGTACCATCTTTTCATCAGGCAGATAATATACCAGCCGAAAGCCTTTCTAAATCTTAAGCATAAACAGGTTTTCAAGCAGGTCCTTCCTCAGCTCTCTGCATTGACAGGTTGAGAGCAAGATAGAATCCCAATTTTAAATTTGAGCTATTAATTGTGTTGGTCAGCAAGGCTGCAGAAAACTGCTCTGACCTACAACACTGTCACAGTACTAAAAATTATACTCAACTTGACACTGAAGGCTTGCATCAGCCAGTTGAGCTCAGAACTCCTTTCTGTCTTCCCAATATGGAAATTATATGACAACCCCTTCTGCAAAAATATCTGGGAAGAAAGACAGTACTTCATCAATTTCTTTTATCACCAGAAGTCAGCAATTTTCCATCTGCTCTCTTCTGCTTAAACATTTGAATCATCTTTGGCAACACGTCATGGATTTACAAACCCATACTGAATCTCTCACACATGCGCTGTCCCAGCTGTAAGCATAAATATCCCATCTGCAAAATAATTCGCTTCTAAAAACAGTTCTTGCAAACTAAGAACAATTTATTTGCCTTGGGATTCAGAGATCTTATAATAACATTTTAAACAAAATTACTTAGAATTTAATTTCCACTTCACAAATGTCCACATACAGAAGGAGCAAAGCAGCCAGAGCTAATCACACCACATCCTCAATCTCTCTTCCTATAAACCCTAAGTGAATACATTGCTCCACAGTCAACTATTACTTGCAATAATTCCTTGCAACACTGTCTCCAAATAGAAGAGTTTGGCAAGCATTACTGCAGTATAGCAGAAAGCAGTTAGACACATTTTCTGACATATTTGTTGTATCAGAATGCAATATGTACTTAATAAAAAAACCCTGAGCCTTTTAGTTCTTTATAAACTTTGTGACATGTTCAAGATCCTTACATTCATTAAAGTAATATGGTCACACAGGGCACAGTGCCAAAATGATGGGAGAGATCTGGGTTCATGTTCTCTCCAAATGCCCCTGCCCCAGTTGATGCAGGATCCCATATAACACACCTGATACTTCTTGAGAAGGAGCTATTTCATACAGGTCAAACTACTCAACTGCCCAGGGGAGACAGCTGCCAAACAGAAACTGAATAGGTGGGAAGGAGATGGTTAAAAACATCTGGCACCTTTGAGAAAACTAATAAGAGGAAAGAAAATACTTTTTCCCCTGTTGGTGAACAAAAGGAAGATTAAACTCTTGAGTGAGGGTCACATAGAAGCAAAGTACAGGCATGGCATTCTGTGCAAGGCATGAAACAATTTCATTAAGGAGAAAGCTCATCAACCATCAAACAATTTCAAAGCAGAGAAGTACATTTTTTGGTCTTGTCCTGGAAGATTAATGCACTGATGCAAGATAATGCGAGTTTGCAGAACAGCTATGAAAATCCAATTTAAAATCCAAATTATATATCTTCCCTGTTTTTCTTTTGTTAAAAAGGAAAACAAAACCCAAAGAACCCTTCAGTTAAGGCATGCTTACCAAGGAAAGTCTCATTGATGTGACTGGTACTGACACAGACAAAATAATTTAAAAGAGTGCAGGTCTTAATTCCATATAAAAATGGATCCACACAGCTTAGTAGAAAAGTAAAGCACTGATCAGATACATTTTGTTAGCAGAGATGACTCCTAGGGATTCACTAATTAGGCACTGCCCTAACACATAAGATGATCATCATGCTTCTAATTTGTTAAAATCCAATATTAAAATAAGTGCAGAAAATGTCTCCAATATCCAAATGAGTATTTAAATAAGAAGGCTTTCTCTCTTCAGCTAAGTTACAGAAATTGAGGCCAAGAGAAAAGAATCAGAGCAGAAAGGTCAGAAATTTCATCCCTTCCCCCAGCGCAACTGATATCAATACTTCTTTTCCTGTAAGGACTGTTACACTCGGAGTCGATCCAGGAGAACAGGTAATGTGAGTACTACTCTTCTGCTTCAACTTAAAGCCATGGAGAATGACTTTCATCCAGCCCCAAGGCTATATAAACTACTTCTTTTTAGACTGAGACTTGTCAAAAGACGTAAAAGATACGGTGTTCTGGACTTCGCTCTGGTGAGGGCAACCTCCGTCCATAGGATGGTAGCAAGTGATGGAGGACAGGTAACACTGAGACCTTGGCAGCCCCTTCAAGGGTGATCACCAGCCTTCAGCCACGTTTTCACAGTCACAGCACCCAGCCACAGCACAATCTGAAGAGGTCTGTCCCAGCCGTCCCCCCCCATTCCAAGTCACCCATGGGAAAGCACTCTCTTCTTTCAGCAATGCCAACACAACTACATGCCAGCGTGACCCCAGCTTAAGGTCTTCAAACCCTGTAATGCTTGCGGATGGAAAAAGAAGGGCATTACACTTCATGTAGATCAGTTTGCTGACTGGTAGTTTCACAGCAAACCTAGATTCGAGGGCAATGCCAGCAAATCAATGTTTCTCATCATCGAACTACTACTTAAGTTACATGGTGAAGCCATCTCATGTCATCAAGCCTCTAATTGCATCAATTTGAAAGTCAATTGTCATTCTACAATTTAAGGCAGATGACTTCAAGAGTCAAAAACAAGGGAGTACAGGACAGCAGAAGGTAGATCACACATGCAAAAAATTGACAGCTATATTTATGTTCTCTCTTGCATATACAAATTCAGACCTCTCCCACCACAGTGAAAAATCTCATGTACAATATTTCCAGTTAACTTCAAGGACACATAATCTGGTTTCCCACAGAGCAACTGAGCCAATTTTTATACCCCAGTCATGGGTGAATAGCTTTTTAGATTATATCTGAGCAAATTTCAGCATTATGTCACTGCAGAAAGGGTACTTAAAGAAAACAGAAACAAAACACATAAAAGGTTCTTTTTTTTCTGTTTCTCTAGTTTCAGCCAGATAACTTCCACCTCTTTCACAAGAACTGTATTGCTACCATCTACAGAAATTCCACAGGGTCATTCTACATGCTATCATTTTTATAAGTGATATACCCTGTGGACTGTTTCAGCAGATTTATTTGTTTTGAATCCTCAGGATCAGCTAGGTATGTCAACACCTTGCTTTTAGCCAGTCTTACCTATGAAGAACAATTCATTGTCTTCCTTCACCTGCCTTGGCCCTCCATGGGCAGATGACAACCATTAGAGCAACTGGTGTAAAATTTCCATTATTTCCATGGAAAACATCTAATCATAAATTCCACTTATGATTGTGCCTACCAAGCTGGGAGTGTCCTGGACACTCTACATCTCTTTCTTTCCTCCTCTCCTACCTTTTGCCAACCACTGTGTCAAAACCCCATGTGCTAAAATGGCAAGGTCTAGGTTCCCATACAGCCCTTTTAATACTGCCAGCTCTAATAACTTTCAGGCTCCTAGTAGTGGGTGTTTAGTTATGATTCTGGCAACATACTGAAAAAAGATACAACTCTTTTCCTTCCCCATACAAAAAAACCCCCTAGAAATTGTTTAGCTACTTGTTGCTACTATCTCAATCCCATAACAGCTGCAATATTAGGCAAGACACTAATAAAAGCCACACGGAAAGCTGTTTTCAAAATATGCATAGAACGTTTGCATTCTAAATCAATATTCACTATGCAGGCTGCATCCACACACTAAAATCAAACAGAACAACAAAAGAACACGCACACTTAAATACAAAAACTTAAATTCCAAGAGGAAAAAATACAGAAACAGATATAGAACCAGTTCTGTATCCTGAATTCCTACCAAATGCCACCAGTTTATCTAACTTCCACCAAAAAAAGAGTACCAATTTATGAATCCTACTTCCACTCAAGGAATAAATCTTCAAAAAGTGATCTCTCCATCTGTATGGTAGTATCATCATACAACTATACATACAACTGCACAAAGGCCCAGACAGACACGCACTCCGCAAACAGATTGAAGAGAAAACCTAAAATTCTCAAAATATTTACCCAATAACTAAGAAATGTCTGGAAAATTGACTTGGTATCTCACACAATCCCTAACTCAGAGATAACAAAGCCAGAAAGGTACAAGAACGCCTTGTTAGACCAGCTTCACTAAAACAGAGAATGAAATCCTTAGAGGTCAGTGGGTAATCCACAAGAGTCTGCAAAGAATTCCTCAGTAAACACAGCAGAGACAATTTCCGAGGCAAGACATTCTTTTTATGGATTTGCCAACATCATCCACATCTCAAAAGATTAAAAAGATACATAAGAAAAAAACATCTACAGCCAATGTGGAGTGGCTGCTGGTCACTTCCCACACAAGAATGAAGTAGCTTATCAACATACAACACTGATGAATACTGAAGATCTCAAGGGCATTAGTTTAGATTGTAGATTGTTTACAAGTCCACAGAGCATTCAAAGGCTGAAGAAACAATCTCGTGGTAAACATACACAGGACCTTGAAACAAACACATCTGTAATCCATATGTTTATTTTTATTAGCCTGAAGAACTAGCTGCAATGCAAGTGGGTAAAGAAGAAACCACAGCTTTTCAGAGAACAAGCTTGACTATTTTCTGCCAATTCAAGAAGGACCAGTGGTAATATCATTAGGTTCTGTATCTCCAGTTTTATAGCAAGGCATATATGTTGCATAAAAATGATGAAAGATTTCAACAAATGTATATGAACAGCATTGCAGAATCCAAGATGTGTATAAGCCAAACTACAAAAGCGTTTCCAGTGGTCTAAAACAAAGCACTCAGGCAACATACTTGACAAGGACACCTCAAAGAAGACACAAACTGAAGCAAATCTGTTCTCATAGTGCATATTTGTGAATTAAAACTTGGTCTTCTTTTAAACACCGCGTGTTAGAGGGACAACAGTAAAATCCTCCAAAGACCTGGGCAAGTCACATCCTGATGTACCATGGCATCGGGCATCGGTGATCACTCGCACAAAGCTCCACAGCGCCTAAATCCCGTGGGAAACCTTAGCATACGGGAAACCAAGCATCTAAATACCCACCAAGCGCCTAAGGCCCCCGCCGCCTTCCAGGACCGTGCGGGGCGCCGGCCGCAGCCCCCGGCAGCGGTGCCGGGCTCTCCGCACCGCCCGGGAAGGCGGCGAGGAGCGGGGGAGGCTCCGCGGCAGCCGTTATCCCGCCCGGCCGGCGGGACCCACCGCCATCCCGGGTGAGAGACGGTGCGGAACGCGGCCCCGGCCGCCGCCCTTACCTGCCAGTCCTCCGCCGCCGCCATCGCCTCCGTGCCCCTTCCTCCGCTGGAGAATGAAGTAGGGGTTGGCCCGCTCCGTCACCCACAGGGCGTTCGCCAGCAGCACCTCCTCGGGGTTCACCCACATGCTCCCGGCGCAGACAAAGGCCGACCCGCCCGGCCGACCGGCAGCGGGGCGCGGTGACTCACGCACGCAGCGCCCGCATCACACGCCACCATGCCCGGCCGCCGCGGCGGACGGCGCAGCCCGGCGGGCTCCGGCGGGCGCAGGGCGGACGGGCGGCAGCCGCATAGTCCCCGCGGCTCCCGCCGCCTACCCGCCCAGCACCGGGCGCGGAGGGGCGGCCGCAGGGGCCAGGGGAGGCGGCGGCGGCCCCGGCAGCGCCCGCCGCAGCGCCCGGGGCAGCAGTGACATCAGCGCCCGCCCCGCCGCGCCGCGCGCCCGCCTCCCCGCACAATGCCGCTCGCGCTGCCTGGCGCGCGCCGCACTGACCGCAACCTGCGCGCGCGCCGGGGCGGGGCTGTCCGCGCGCCGGGAGGAGGGGCGGGTGCAGCGGGCGGCGGGTGCAGCGGGCGGCGGGTGCAGCGGGCGGCGGGTGCAGCGGGCGGCGGGTGCAGCGGGCGGCGGGTGCAGCGGGCGGCGGGTGCAGCGGGCGGCGGGTGCAGCGGGCGGCGGGTGCAGCGGGCGGCGGGTGGGGTGCAGCGGGGGCAGCGGGGGCAGCGGGCGGCGGGTGCAGCGGGCCTGCCCCGGCCTTGGGCTGCCGGGGAGGAGACACCCACCGCCCAGGTTTAACCGCCTGCCGGGGAAGATCGGGGCCTTTCTATGGAGAAGTTTGTAAAATCAGGTATTGAAAGGAAGAAGGGGCCCTGGCCAGCGGAGTGCAGCAGCACATCCGCAGGAGGCGGTGGGACCGCCCTCTTAGTGCAGCCCCTTTTTACATAGCCCTTCTATTCCGTGCCCAGCGCTGAGATCAGGGGAGAATTTTTGACGGCATGAAAAGCCCTAAAAAAATGAATACTTGACATGTGTGACAAGTATACTCCAAGCAGAGAGTAGTACGTATAGATAACATATGTTTTGTACCCTCGCAGCGTTAAACATTTGATTTGCAAGTTGGTAGGAAAGGACTAGACTCACTGGCCTTGCCTTTATCATAGTATCACAGAATGGTTTGGCTTAGAAGGGACCTTAAAGATCATCTAGTTCCAGCCCCTATAAATAAATGAAAAGACATCATTGCATACAATTCCTGCAGGCAAGAAACACATTTTCTAGCAAATAAGTCGTACAACCTTTCTCTGTGCAAAGGAAAGGATTTCTGGGCTGAGCTTAAGGTAGCTGAAACAGACCCATGCAGTGGCTTCTACTCCTTGGATTTATTTCTGTTGCTTGCTACCTGTGAGAGATGACCTGCTTGAAAGCAAGCTGTAAATACTCTGCTACATCTGAGTGAATGGCCACGTAAAAATCCTTCCTGGCTATTTTGCAGAAAAAAAATTTGAAAAGACCTGAAAAAGGAAACTTAAAAGTAGTTGGTTTCAGTCAATTATGTTACAGCACATCAATTGCATCCAGCATCCATATCTATGCAAAGTAACCCTCAGGCAGATAATAACATCTAACACAAGTATCACTGAAAGAGATTAGGAAATATTTAGTCTTCAGTCAGAAAACTCTTACTCTCTGATCAGACACTTGTCTTTGTTTTATTAAAGATTTTGAGAAGAGTAAATTAAGCCTAAAATACAATATTAGACCCCTGTGCCAAGCACAAACTTTTCCTACTCTGGCTGCAGCTTTACAGTAATTTAGCCATTCATCACCTGGTGCTGGCGTGGAACTGGATGCCCAGTGCTTGTCATGTGGAGGTGGACACGTGCTCACGGCAGAAATGGCTCTTCATCTGAGGTAGCAGTCGTGTGGCCATTACTGTGAAGGTAAAGAGTTCAAGAGAGGCAAGTGACCATCTCTGACGAACGCTAAAAAATTGATAGTGCTGCTGTCAGTCCCACTGCACCACAGGAATAGTTGTCATTGTTGCTAAGGCAGGAGACCGCAATCTGAATGAGAATGCAGAAGAGCTTCTTCACGATTTGCCAATTTATCATAGAGACAGATTATTTTGAATTTTAGTATTGTTGAGATGACCATGTCCTTTTAACAGGAAGATTTTGGGAGGGGTTAGTATTTTTAAATAAAAACCCTAAACAAGCATATTTCTCATCGTTTTGAGAATAAATGTTAGGACTTCTATTTTTAACCAGCTCTAGATAAAACCTACATGCCAATTAGATTTAAAGTTAAGTTCTGGCCTGGCTAAAAGTGGTAGCAAAAATTCCTAGTAACTTCCTTTAGTAAAGGCATGATGTCACACACACAAATACTAGTGATGTCATCCCTGTCAACAACCTGCAGTCGAGCTACTACTAAAGCCACACTGAAATTTTAGGAAAGAAGAACCAAATGGTGCTCTGCTACAGTCAGAGGTGGTGATGAAGTTCATTTTCTCTGTAAACAATGCAGCTGACCACGAGAAGGAAAAGAGCATTATCAGAGGCCGGGAAGTCCACTTTGCTTCCCATTCCTAACTTGCTTTTCAACGGCAGGGACAGGCAGTTGTGCAAAACTGTAAGCTCTGAAAACAACTGCCAGGTCTTATTAGTGCTAATTAGTCAGTTTTAGATGCGAACAGGATCACATGTATTAATGCCATAAAGAACACCGAAAAAATAATTTCTAACATCTTCCGTGTTTATTTTCCATTAAGCGTTCTAGAACATTTATATGAAACCGGAAAGAAATTAAATGTCATGGCTCAAGTCAATGGCATTTAAAATTAGGTTATATTGTGTCCTTTTGTTGCTGTGCTGTAGATGGTATCAAGGCATTTTTAAATGCAAAGCAGATCTGCTCTCACAGTAATGAAAAATAGGTGTTGTGCTATCATAGCTGACCTTTTTGTTGAAGCCAATGCAAATATATTCTCTTGTATGCCCATCACATATTTTTATCTCCAATGTAAAATGCTTGTCTATGCGTTTTTTTTTTGGATCTTAGTGCTCCATTAAAAGGTTTCTTTTTCATAATGTAATTTGTGAACAAAATAAAGAATTTCTAGCCCATCCTGTGAATTGTAATAAGAATTAAAAATCGTAAGTACAAATAAAGCAATAATTGCCTCAGCTTGTTTTGTAATATATTGTTGAAAATACTGTATCAGGTTGGAACCTCAGTGTCATTTTAACACTGAATGGGACTGTTTAAAGCTCCCCATGCCACCAGATTTAAAACTTCAACCTATGCCATTCAATTTTGAAAAATGAATTAAAGAAATCAGGAGCAGCTATCAATAAAAAACTGAGGAGTAATTTCTTATAGTGCTATATTATAAACCTCTCAGGAAAGAAAATCAGCATGATTCTAGAAGGACAACCATTCTGTGCAGTTTCATCAGATTAATGGACAGTAACAGTACTCAAGCAGGAAAAATATTAAATAAAGGAGATATTTTACCATTTATTCCCCAGAAGACCTTTTTACAACAGACGTCTTCTTTAGATGCAGACAATAGCATTTGCCAATGGTTCAGGACAACCATTTGGTTGACTAGGAGCAAAGACAAAATATCAGGATATCAAAAATCATCTTTGAGAAATGCACACCTCGTTTGTGAGAAGTGTTTGATTTTATGAATAGTACTAAAAGTTTAAAAGACTGGAAGACATTGCTTTAGGTAGAATGTGAGATGAAACAAAATGGGGAAAAAGTAGCTGAGATTTCCTAGTGTGTTGTCAACTCAAGTGCCACAAACCTTAGAGTTTATATGCCTGAAACAACTTGTGTTGAAGAACCTCAAAGCATTAAAAAATAACAACACTTCAATCATGCTGCTGCAAGTGCATATTATGAGCACTTTTACAGGTGGGCAAACCAAATCATACCAAGTCATTCTTGCTTTGGGTTGTCCATTAAGTCTGCAAGTAAAAGTATCAAATTAAAGTACTCGCTACTCATGATTCCCACTTCCCAGCTGGAATCAGAAGACAGGACCAGGATTAGTGACTCTCAAGCCCTTCATCATCCCAGAATAACTTTATACATCTTGCATCTAGTCTCAAAAGCCATTAATGACTTGGTTGCACGCAAGTCCCATTCGTGTCAAGCGCCTGCTGCAAGAGGTACATTTTGAGTCAAGTATGGGATTCAACATGTGTCAAGCCTTTACTCCAAATTGGAACACAACTTGCCTGATAGGACAGAGTTAATAATAGGATTGAGGCAGCTATTCAGCACCAGGCTATAAGAAATATCATTTACTGTCCCTGGAGGATAATATAAAAATGTCTTCCAAGAGAAACCAGAATCAAAATATTTCAAGGACAGAGAGAAGTAATGGGGAAGAATCCCAAACAAGCCCCTGGAATTTAAAACAAAATGTAGGGGCATGTTTACCAGCATAGAAGCAAGTTGAGAGGACAAAGCACATCCTAATGGCATAGGTTAGATAAGCATCTGCACCTCATTAAAAGGATGCTGCCAGATGATTTTTGGATTTGCTTCTTTGTGGAAGAACAATTTTTTTTATTTTTTTTAAACCCATTTTCCTTTCTGTAACCTTTATTGCCTGTCTGGTATGCCATAAATGAGAACATTTAGTGGATTCTGCATCAATTCATCTTGAGTTAAAAACTATTTCAAAATAACAGGCTAGCAGCAGGGCATTATGTTCCTATCAACGTAGTGATTCTTAGAAGGGAAAGGTTCAGCATTTCTTATGAGTACCTATTGAGCAGCAGGGTGGATCTTCACTGAGCTCCAGCAGCTGTTTTTGGAGCTTGGCACACCAGAGGGGGAAACAGAAGAGCAGAGTTAACTTTGAATGCTCTCAGGCATGCAGGAAAGAGAGCACCTGACCCTCTGGCAGGAGCTTTTGACAATAGCTCTCAAACTTACCCATGTTCAACAAGAGGTTTTTGCTGAAGCTGCCTACCCACCAGGAGGTCTGTTACAGCTGAATTCTCTTCTGTTTGTGCATCAGACAGGAAACATCAGCTTTAAAGGTAATAGCCATTTCTCTTCCCAGAGCATTTTCATTGCCTGGGAAGATGGTCAAATTCAGGACAAACAAACTGACTGCAAGCTTTCAGTTTGGATGAGAAACCTGCATTTCCAAGGAAGGGTAAATAAAACAGTTTCATATTCTGCCTTGCATTCTTGCACTTCCCTGTAATGACAACTCTTCCTGAATATACCACTTACTACTTTTTCCTCTCGTTGTGAATGACAGCTTTTTTAGATTTTGAGATTAGTGTTTGAGATTCTCCAACTCTCCCATAGCAAATGGACAACTTGTTGCAGGTCAATAAAAAGCAGTGCCCTACTTTCTGGCAAGATGTTATATGTAACTACCCTTGGGTATCACAATGATTACTCTCTATAAAGCACTGTTGGTGCACCAGGCTCTCCACAGGTAAGGCAGCTGCCTGCCCACAACCCACATGTCCGTTGGTGGGGTATCTTGCATCATGAGGTGTGTCACTTAAGGCTCACAATTTCCAGCTCTGTCACGTCTACACTGTCCTTTGAACTCTGACAATTTCTGAAGTGCAGGTGTAAGAAATGGATAGGGTATTTTAACAGAGCTTTTCCAATATTTTGTTGCTTTTCACAGAAGCAGGGTCCTTGCTGCTTTGTAGACATTCTGTCCAAATCACCCTTTTTTGACATACCAATTCACTGGGAACACATTGAACACTTTATCCAAACTGTTCAAGCAGGAAGAGCTTTCTAAAGCAGCCACTGGTATTTTGGATATAACTGGCACTCTTTGCCTTACATTTAGTTTATGGACATAAGCACTGGGCTGTAGTAGAATGATCTGAGTCCTGATAGAGCAGTGACCTTAATCAGTATTTATTATCTTGTCAATCCCTATGTCATGTAGAAACATCATTAAAGATCCCTTAGCACAGTATTGATCATGTAAAATATTATGTATATATGGACTGCTACAAACCATCCCACTCAGTATTATCCCCTTGTTCTGATATATCTCTGTGGGTTTGTTTCATACCCAGCTGTTACAACCAAGTTAATTCCATATATGATCCATCTTTAGAATTAAAATTTCTTTGGTAAAATCCAGGCAGGTAATATTAACTCTACTATCTCTATTGACCAAATCTTTTACCCTGCCTAAACAAAGAAACAGGCTTTGTTTTGCGGGACCTGCTTCCATGAGACCAGCTATCAATTGTTCAAGATAAAATACAATTATATCCTCATCCTGTAACTATTTGTTGATATTGTGTCAGATTAATCGTTTTGTTACTGTAGCAAATGTCAATGATAAACTAACAAGTCCACAGTTTGTTACATCTAACAAACTAATTAACAAAGCTGGTTGTTTATAAACGTGGGAACTCCGTCAGTATAAGCATGAAGGTATCAAAATGTCGACATCTGCTATCTTCCAGTGGAATTAAAATAGAAAAAGCTTAAGAATTAAAATTCCAGAGAAGCTATTAAAATTTCCTACAACAAAACAAAGCTGACATAATCATAGAACTGAGAAGAAAAACAACAGCCCTTTTAAATATGCCTGAGGAGGTTGCACACAAGGAGGAGGTTACTACCACAAGTGGAAAGCCAAACAAACATTTGACAGCAGCTGGTATTTTAAATGCAACAGTACCCTGAAAAAAAGGCATCATTATCATACTTCATCAAGACACCAGAAAAAAGGGGAGGTAGACATTTTGGTAACAGCACAATCTACCCCTTTCTCTCAGATTCAGCAATCCAACTTCATCTTGCACCTTCAGGAGCCACCAGCAGTCAGACCGGTGAGAAATCACTGAAGCAGTGCAGTGAGCAGCTTCATTGGCACCACTTCTTCAGCCTGACAGGACTGAGAAAGTTTGAAGAAAAACACTGGCAAGGAATGAAGTTTCTTTTCAGGATTTTGGTGGTTTCATTAAATGCTCTCAGAATTAATAACTCGTATCAGCTGGGACAATATATCTCTTGAGGGACAACATAAGTTATGTTGGACAACAGAGAAATGCTGAACTTCATTTGGCTTTAAGAGTTTGAATACTCAGTAATTACTGAACCCAGAACCTCTTCATTAATTACATATGCTAAGTACCTGAATTTAGATACGTTACGAGGCGCCATAAGTCTTAATTAATGTTGCCCATTAATAAACTGGTTAGGTTTGTTTATCTTTAAATCCAGAATAAATTCTGTTTACTCTCCAATGACATGCTTTTTCTATGCCTTGCTTTTGTCATCTGTGTTATGCTAAAATAGAGTGCATATCTGATTTGAAATTATTTAGAGAAGCAACATTCCATTGGAGACAAGGAATTAACCCACTGGTCTGTCTGCTCATTTGTGTATTCAATAATTTACAGGGTTAATTTAATTTGCAGTTAGTTTACTCTAGTAGTTTCCTCACTATTAGTCTGGCATGTTCAGCAACATTTCTGGTTGCTGAAACCAGAAACCCAAAGACTGGCTCAGAGATCTATAAAGCATAACTGGGCAGGTAGACATCAAGCAGAATACATATTCTCCCCTCCTGCCCCCCCCGCCCCCCCAGTTTGGCTTACAAACAGAGTTAATAAATAAGTGTCGCAGTGTAGTATAATAATTGTAATTCTTCTGTTTAATTGTGATGTCCCTTACACTTTATCAGATAATCCAATGTGATTATGTAGGGAGTTGACAAAGCTGTTAATTTGGCAAGTGCTGGCGTAGAGATGGTAACATAATTTGTGGGTGTGGATGTACTTGTTCAAAGAGACTGTGTGAAGAGAGCTTGGGTTTGGTTGTTTTTTTTCTTTATTAAAAAGGAAGAGGTTAATATACATCTGTGCTCTGGGTTCTACTAATGTGTCTTTTGTTGAAAAGGCTCTTTTCTTTGATACCTTTTCTGATACAGTGCCACATGTATGATAGTCTTTCAAACATGGGTTAAACTGACGACATCATTTTTAGATTAAACTCCTTGATGATCTTACCAGGGTCCTTTTTAAAACACAGTTGCAGTGAATATGTTATAGTTAAATAATCATTGCCTTAAGTATTTCACAAATTATTGTCCAAAGTATTTTTGTTTCATTTTACCTTTTTTATCTGCTTCTTCAAGTGTCTCTGAGATGTCCTCTGTTCACTTACAAAACATAAGAATGTGTGGTATTCACCAAATAGATTTCTAATACAACTCTAGTGCAATCAGTGGAGATACGTCAAGGAGGAATCTTGCTTTGTATGACTAAATGTTAATTTATTATATGGTAGCTGGTATGTCGATAGGTACTTAAAAATTACTGTTACCTGTTTTAAAGGAACTAGGTGGTTCCTGAAGTGCTGATAAAATATGCTTCATTTGACATCTAAATGATAGGTAATAACTGTTTACCAGTCACTTGCCTGCTTATTGAAAATAACATAGACAAGACTGAGATAAGATACTGAAATTCGAAAAACTGACTTTCTTCGAAAACATCACATCATTTCCCATTGAACATGTTCCAATCACCTGTAAATAACATCATTGTACTTGCTGTAATACAGCAGGCCATGTTCACCATAGCAGTTGATCCACACAACCTTGCAAAACCATATTTATCAATGGGTTTGTGCTGATTTCCTGAATGAACCATGTAATCAAACACTGACCTGGATAATCTTGAAGTATTTTTCCGTTTCTTATAGCACTGTTGCCTACATGTAATCGTGGGCTTGCAGGACTTCATTCGGTGTTTTAGCTCTCTCTGAAACCTAAAAGAAGAAAACATGCAAGTTTTTATTATTTTTATTACTATTGATTTTGTAGGTCAAAAAAAAAGAGAACATACATTTCAGTGTTCACCAAAAAGGTGTGGCCAAAGGGGGCTTTGAAACACATGCCTAATACTTTGGAATGAGGTAGCACTCAGTGCAAGACAAAGTGAAGCCAACTGGACTCTCTTAAGAAAAGCTATTTCTTATGATATTTGGAAGAGGGTATTTAAGTGGACGGAGCATGAAGAGTCTTTGATTACCACAGGAAGAGAAAAAGATATGAAACAATAGTGTGAAAAAAAAAGTATAGAAGGCCCACCGATTCCTCTCAAAACAAACCAAAAACCCCCAAACCAACCACAACTGCCTCCCTTTAACTTACTTGGAGTTCAGACCTACCTCATCTGCATTCCATGACTAGATTGAACCTATCTCTTTCCAAGGCAATAGCTGAAAGGAAACAAGTCAAAATTTGCTTGGCCACAGGCACACTGCTTCATCAAATTAGCATCCGCTGCTGGCTCCTGAGCTCTCTGGAATTACAGGGATCACTGCAGGGGGCTGTTTCTCTGCTTCAGGGAATGGTAGGGAGGGAAATTCACCCCTCAGTCTTTTTGTTTAATCTGGTCATTCTCACGTTTCTAGTCCCAGCCTGTAAAATTTGGTATTTCTTCATTAAGATCCTTTTTACTGTCTTTCAACCACCTGTTATCCATGTTGGTAGAAGAGAGTGGTAGTGTATTTTGGTATCATGACACATCCATAGTGAACAGCTCAGTTAACACTGTCTACCCACATGAATGTAGAAACCAACACAGTTGATGCAATTTCTGCATGGCTGGCCAAGGAACACAGTACCAGCATGGACATTTTATTTTACAAGCTACAAAAAACACAGAAGTTAATGGTTTGAAAATGAAAATGCAAAACAAGCAGTATCTTGCAGAAAACAACCACTCACAGCCCCAAAATAAATTGCTGTTGTGAGCTGGGTGATTACTTCATGTGTTTGCTTGTGATTCTGTCTTGTGCTAAGGGGTCCTATGGAAGGAACTGCTCTGTTTCTCCTGATGGAGCTGTACAGGCAGAATTTGGAGTGATGGAATAAGGGACTAGCAGGTACCAGTAAGCAGCAACTGCCTCTTCAGAAAACTTAAAAATTATTCTTCAGTCATTTATAACACGTTCATTTCCACCCAACTGCCAAGGAAAAACTATCCACAGTTAATAAAATGTTGCAGTTGGCCACCTGTATGATCAGTGGTTTTCTATAGACAAGTATAGTTCACGTCATCTTCAGGTGGATATTTCCAGTGGTGCTGACTTCAAAAACTGAGAAGAATTTCTTCAAATTTTCCATTTTGACTGGAAAACACCTTTAATATCATTGAGGCCAGCCGTTAACCTAGCACTGCCAAGTCCACCTCTAAATCATGTCTCTAAGAACCTCATCTATGCATCTTTTAAACACCTCTAGGGATAGTGACTCAATCATGCTCCGTGGCAGCCTGCTCTTGTGCATGACCCTACTTGTCATATTCACATGACAGAATTTCCAACGGACCCGAATTGCAACACTTTGCAGAAACTTGAAGTTTTAGATGTGTCAGAAAACAGAAACAAACAGGAAGGTCAAAGTTCACATGTAAGAAGGAAAGATTTGGGAGACATCCAAGCCATGTATGCTACTGATGTAACTGAGCTACCTCGAACGTGAAATTAAAACTCTCATTTTAAGGTAATATCCAATTAAAAGGCCAGTATCTTTTTTTAATTTTTTTTTTTTTTTTTTTTTTTTTTCCTTCTGATAACCAGCACAGCTTTAGTCTTTGCTACTTTATCCTGCCACCACAGAAGTAGTCAGCTCCACCATCATTTCTCCTGATGGAGAAGGCCTTCTGATGCTGCCCAGCTGCTGCATGGTGAAAGCTACACGGAGCTTGTCTTCATTTGAGTTTCTTTGTTAATTAAGCCCCAGCAGGTCACACACTATTGCAGCAGCAAAGACAAAAGCAGCTCTTCAGCAGGCTCCTGGCTGCTGCTCTTTCTCCATCTCACTCCTCATGGCTGCCAACCAAACAGCTGCTGAGAATCTGGGATCAGAGTTTCTGTCTCCACACAAAATGCCTACTTTTACTGACTGCACTCTTAGCCTGGGCACTCAGCCAGGTTCTCCATCCATCTCCTTACCATCACACAGACAGCCTCTGGTACAAGAAGTGTTCTGAGCTAGAGCTAGCCTAGCCTAAGTGGCTGTAAGCTGCATGGCAACCGAGGCTTCAGGTTAATTCAGCTCAGTACTTGCCTGCTTTTTAGGCATCTGCAAAGGTCCTAATGTCTTCCCACAGTTCCTCCTGAGGCAAAGACAGGCTTTCCCTTATTTGTGGCATTAGATCAAAATGTATTAGTATAAAGCACCACCTAGTCCCACACTCCCAGGCAGAAACAGCAAAAGCACTGTTAAACCCAACAAAAAAGAGTTTGATGGAGTTTTGTACCCTGCCTGGATTATAAGCGTGCAAAATATCTGCTATCAGTGGTGACACCCTCATCTATCATTACTTGATAGCACTGCAGTTCCAGGCAAAACCGTGCCTTCGAGCCATTCCAGTAATCTCTGCCAGAGGCTAAAAGAGGAAGATGCATGATTCTTCAACTCATTCTTGGCTATTGACAGACAAAAGTGAAAGAAAGGGACAAGAGAAACAGAAGAAGAATTCAGAAGGTTATGATTCAAGACATAATGAAAAAAAGGAAAATATATGTAAATATAGAAATAAAAAACAGAGAAAGAAAAAAGCAACTAATAAAAGTGTATGGAAGAAGGGGTGGAGAAGAACTGAAGCAAAAAGTATTATATAAAAGGACAGCATGTCACACTCTCACCATGTTTTAACATTGGCACATTCTTTCAGTGCCTTCGCACCTGCTTTTCTGCATCACAGGAGATTTCAGTCCTCCAAAACACTATGTCAATTCATGCCAAGGTGTATGCAAAGCCATTTCTGCTGGATCCTGGCAAGTGCTACCAGAGTGAT
Organism: Nesoenas mayeri; assembly: GCF_963082525.1. Classification (NCBI taxonomy): domain Eukaryota; kingdom Metazoa; phylum Chordata; class Aves; order Columbiformes; family Columbidae; genus Nesoenas; species Nesoenas mayeri. The sequence continues at coordinate 19,344,009 of NC_137540.1, forward strand.
GCGCCGTGTGCTTTGCAGAGCCAGTGCCTCACTTTCTGCTTAAACTGCCTCCTTTGCTGCTCTGGGCAGCTCCCTTTTGTCAGAGGTGGTTTCTTTCTGGCTGTGTATTTCAGCCTCACTTGAAGGCAAATTTCTTGGTATATTTTCACTGGTGGTTACATAGGCCTACAGCTTCCTAGGAGAGCCACTGTTTTCTCTATCTCCGCATTATTTGTTGCCTTTTCCATCATGATTAGATGTGTAAGTGTGATGCATACACATTGAAAGGAATTAAAACTCCTCTACTTAATGAGTTAAGTAGTTGGTTTTCTTTGTTTGTTTGGTTGGTTGGTTGTTTTTTTTCCCTTCTGGTTTGCAATGTGTCTATCACTCATCCCTCTAAAGGCGGCACAGAAGCAAACCAGGTACCCATAACATCAAGATTTCCACATGCAAGATTAAAGACTTGCAAACTGAGAGATTTTCTCAGTTTTCTGGACCAATTTGTTCTTGCTCCCACATCAGTATGCACTGCAGAGCCTGATCTCTCCTTCATGAACAAAACACAAATTAACCCAACCCACCTTCTTTGGAGATATCGCTTCATGAAAAAAGCCTTATCCCCATTTACCAGGCTGCTTAGCGTCAATTTGAGCAGCATAATGATTTGCCCATTACAGAGAAAAGAATAAGAGACATGCTACTGGCTAAGAGGAAAACAAACCAACCCACTAAGAATGGTAAAACCAATGTGATCTGGAGAACATAAATAATTCAGAAGTTGCTGGAGGAATAGTTCGGTTGAAGTGGGAAAGGAAAATAGATAGATGAAGGCTTAAGTATGACTGTGGTAAAGAGACACCAAAAGAGCAAAGAATTAAAGGAACCAGTGCAGAAGGGGTTTCATATCAGGAGGGATAAACATATCACTGGAAACAGAAGAGGAAAACAGTTAATAGACCAAAGAATGGTAAAAAGACAGAATACTTGAAAGATGATAACAACAATGAAAAGGGAAGGAAATAAAACATGACAGTAACTAAGACTGATGGTGGAAGAAGTTTCTTCTAACTTTTTGGACTCAGGGAGAAAAGTCATTATCTCACAGCTAGAAGTAGATCAATGTGCACACCATGGCTGTCTTACTGAAATTAATTATTCTGGAATTCTCTACTGTCTTGCCACATAAAGAAAAAAAAATTAAAAAGAGGAATATATAGAATGAATATTTCAAAATAATTTGTTAAGAAATACACATTTAAAGTAGTATTATATGCTCCATGAAAACACAAAGTCTGCTTCTGTGCTTTTTTCTATGCAGCATCCCAGAAAGCAGAATTGCTAGTGGCACATAACCACAACAGGAAACCACTTTCAGCACTCTCATTAATTTTTCTAAGAATGACTAAGTATGAAATTGTTTCACAACAGGTAGAGCAGAGGTGTTACTTACTCTTCAACTATGCCAAACAGTTAAGCATATTTTTGAAAATAACATTTTTCAGAAATATTAGCCCATAAAACATCAGTTATGAATTTTACAGAGGATTCCATAAACATACCAACATGTGAAAAGACAAAACTCCTTTCTAAGTAACTCATTATCTAAAATCAATTCCAAAGCTGAAATGAGGTTAGGTACAAAACATTAAAATTTTCTATTAATAACAGCTCATAGCTTTTTAACAAATGAATATTTTTACCGGTTAGAAACTCTGAAATAACTCTCTATACTATTCTCCAAATGTCCCCCACTGATAAATTAATTCTACAGAGAAACTAATGGAGTTTATTATGTATTATGCATATACATTATTAACAGCTTCATAAACCCGTGCTGATGACTTTGGTATTGTCTCCTTCCAGAATTTGCCAAATACCAATGAAATACCTGATGACCTGTGGATTTTTTTCTGCCACAAAAAAGCTTATGCAACTCTGTAGCATGAAGCAGTGAGTGACCTGGTGTGCTGGGAGAGAAAGGGCAGATGGTGTCACCAAGTGGGCAGTGACACTATAGGTGCCACACAGTGGTGATCCCAGAGCCCAAGTGAGGCCACAGCATGTTGCCTTTCGCAGACTTGCAGGGACAACATGCTAGGCTTCACAACCCCGGCATGGTTCGGTCTATTCCCTGTGATTAAAAGGTCAGGCATCATTCAAGTGCACATTTTACAACAAAAACAAGGAGGAAAAAAAAAAATCACCTGACTGATGCATAACCCTTACACTCAGTTTTGTTTCCAAAACAACCTCACCTCATCTAAGACTCTGATCCCCAGAGATGGTGGTGGTGCTGCTTGTATCTCAGCCCGGATAATGAATCTGGTGTTTGGGTGGGCAGGGAAGAAGACAACACCTCTCTTCCCAACTTTGAAGCATTTGTGTGCAGCAAGTATCTCAAAAGCCCACATCTCATAGCTCTTTACAAATCAGCAGCTGCAGGGAATAGAAAAATAGGTTTGAAAAGAATGCCTTTTTTTTTCCCCCCATGGAAACACAGATGACTTCCTCATAAAGATCAAGGTCTGTGTCATTGCCTATATCAGTTTTGTTGTGTGGGATGGATGCTCAAGCATTCAGTCTCCAAAATTTTACAATGAGTAATTTGGGAGAAATAATTATTTTATATCTCAGAACTCAGTTTTTCTGACAGCTTATGTGTGCACAGAAGCAAGATTTCTGTAGCCATGAAAATCAGTTATGGGAAATACAGAAGTTATTCAGGCAACTTTGTGTTGAAAAGTATTGAAGGTAATCTGGTAAGTCAACTTCAGAAAGGAAAAGATCAATTCAATTTTACATAAAATAGACGTTAAAGTAGCTGCACTCCTAACATATTTCAAAATGCATGTGTGTGTATGTGTATATATATATATATTTAATGGAAAAACCTCAGAAATCAATTTGTTGAAATCTGAGAAAGCAGGAGTCAGGAATACTTTTCATTCTCTGTCCAGCTTCATGACTTGCTTTATTTGTGGTTTGCTCAGAGAAGATGAAGTGTAATTGCTCTCAAAGCAAGAACAGACACAGAGCGTTTCAGAGACTGGAAGTCATGTGTGTCTCAATCAGACTGAATCTTCTTCCCCCCTAAAAAAAAAAAGAAAAAGCAGCAGAATCTTGAGACAGAAAGATGAAGATGAAGACAGGCTCACAAAAATGTGCACAGACAAATTTTGGATAACTGAAAGTCCTGTTGTTGCACACATATTTCAGCAAAGCAGTCACAGCCTTTCTTGCCCTACTACATTTTTATAGTGTTTTCTTCTCATTCTGATTGTTTATGTATAAACTGATGATATAGTCTAAAATGCCTTTTGGAGCCAAACCTGCAAGTTTCTTTTGAATATTGAACATGGCTTTGCCTCTTGCTTCAGATCCAAACCCTCTGATTGTACCTGCAAAAGTATTTGACATCCTTGTTTCAAATCTGTGAGAGCACCAAGTGTCCCCAAAAATATAAAGGGAACTTCTCAGGTCTTCAGACAAACAAAAAGCAGGGAAAGAATAACACTGAAAGGATCCATCAATTACCACCACCCTCATTAGTAATTTTCTGTAAGAGGTGATCATCAACAAGGTAAATTCTCTTTAAACTTAGACTTGTCTCTCATTTGGTTTGGAAGAGGCAGAAATGTGCCTTCCCAATGCAGACGGATCTCAAGAATGCTCTTCTCTGCAGGTTGTCATCAGGATAATGAGAGGGTAACACAGTCAGTCCATAACATTTAACATACACAAGGAAAATCAGGTCCAGTCACAGCTAGAGAACCTGCCAAATAGTTACACACCTGTTTCCTCTACCTTTCCTGTAAAAAAACAAAACCAAAAGCCACCTGATTTGTAGAAAGGCATTTACCCTCAGATAATCTTGATAATGAAGTGCCAGTATTAGCTTCAAAGAGCAGGAAAAAAAATATATATACTAAAGAAAAGTGTTTCTGACCTGGTGAGGTCTTCCTGGGCTGGCTGCCAGCCATAAGTCAGTCTCTCAGCATTTCATGTGTACTCTTTAGTAGCTGAGTACAACAGTAATTGGAGGAGGAGAAGGAGTAAAATAGGTGGGTGGCAGGGGGAATAAAATCAATGGGACTGGGTAATCTGTTCAAAGAACAAAATTCCGATGTAATAAATAACCCATGTAATAATTCCAAAATAACTCCATGTTCAGACACAACTATTTAAGAATGATTTCATTTTCATCAAGCATAAACCTGAAAGTGGATTATATTGATCAGAATTAAGGGACTCCTCTTTTTTTTTCTCTGCATAGTAAGATTATACTCCAAGAAATTGTTCAGATACAACTATCACAGTATAGATCCATGACCTGCTATAACCTGCCTAAATTCTCATGTGTAGACCTGTGCTTCGTAGAAGGACAAAATTTAAAATTACTGCTATTATAAATATTTTCAAATTATACATTTGTTGCTGCATCTTGGTTAATGTACAAGGTAGCAAGGATAATTTGGAGCTTTGGGGCCAATATACCACTGCATTTTCCATAGATTGCCAATCACTGTTTAGTTCAACAGATCCAAACCAGGGTGAAACTGGAGTGTCATCACAGAGAAGAGGACAGCAGCTTTCACCTGGTGCAAATCAACATGTCAGACTTACACTGATGCATTTCAGATATATTTCAAACTATTGTAATCTGTATTTAATGACTTGGTATTTTGTCTCCATGCATCTCAACTTGGCCAGTCTGCCTTTATGCTGGTGCCCTGAGAGGTGGCCACATGTTGGCTTCTAGATGTTGACCCACACGTTCAGCTGCAAGGCAGTCTGGGAATGGTCAGAATAGCAAGGCACATCATGGAGGAGACTTTCCACCTGTTTTGCTCCTCTTTAATATTTGTGCCCCTGAAATATTTGTTTGATAAAGGTTCACTGCCTGCTTAACCACTCACATCTTTCAAAATTATTTATGAGGGTTTACAGGCAGGGTTACAGTGCAGGGGAAGACTGATGGATGGTGAAGGGCTATTACCACACCAAGGTAGCTTGAAAAGTTATTCTTTGATTATGGAGAAGGAAAAGGCCTCTCCTAACATAGATAAACACACACTGTTATCTGCTGCACTTTCCTCATCCTCAGTGCAAAAGGAAGGACTGCCAAATCAGAGACATATTATTGCTAATTTGCAATTATTCAGCTTCTAAAAATGCATCTACCAAAGCTCAGAGGTCATGGAAGAATTCTGATTTACAAGTCCCTTGAAGAAATATTTTCTTTTTCATAGTATACACTTTGGTGGTAAGCAGCATCAGTGAAAGATTAAAATGTTTCAACCCTTTGGATGTTTAGACCTCTTCCTAATAATTACCTTAGTTCAGATACCAGCTGGATCACTTCTGCAGGCTTTCCTGTACTGCTGGATCCCCAGCCTTGCCCTTGCTCCAGCAGATATGGAATTCAGAGAGCATCAAGCAACCCACATGCCTCTGTCTCCACAACCTTTTTGAGCAGCATATAGCTGCTCTCTCGCCTCTCTTTAATCTCCAACAGCAGCTAGGCCTGGAGAGGAGCTCGAAAAGGCGGTCACTCCACTTATCATAAAAAATATACCTCTCAATGCCACTTTTAACAAGGGCTACAGATTTAAAACACCAGAGCAGGGTCAACCAACTCTGCCACCTTCCCTCACCAGGGCACACAAAGCTTTTCGCAGTGCACCTGAAGGGAGATGTTTTTGGAGAGGAGTCAGGCTTCCTCTGCAAGGAACAGAAAGTTTTACCTGGCGAAGGAGTGACCCAGGAGAGCAGGTTGCACATCTCTACAGTTTCACATACCAAACAGCTGAGCATCAGCCTTGCAGGCACTGCTGGTTTGTCCACAAGGCTTAGCAAGCTGACAAGAAGGTAGCTCCTCCATGCACCTTAAATTTGAAAGGAGCGAGGCAGTGAGTTCAGGAGAAACAAGAAGTTCCCATGCTGGGGGCAGAGGGTGTCCCTGCAGAGCTGCCAGCTCAAGAGATGGATTGGCACTTGCAGCACAACTATTGTGGCCTTGCCAGGAGATCTCTGCAGCACCCTGGGGTGGCAAACACGACCTGCCCCACAATGAGTGCAGCCCAGATCCCACACCCACTGGCTCAGACAGGCAATGCCATGGGTCAGTCTTTAAAGGGTGAGCACTGAGAGTGATGCCAGGGGTGTCAGCAGCTCTCCCACCAGCATACACTTGGCTGGATGCAGAGGCACATCCACACCATGGTGGCACCAGGGCTCTCACAGGGTAACTGCGCTCCAGCATGGTTTCTTTGATGTGGTTTCACTCCCATGGACTCTCCAGAGCTGCAATGGGGAAGGTGATGATTTCTGAGGTGGAAAAGCTACTTGCAGTGTGCGCCTGCAGAGAACATCTTGCTGCACTGTATCAAGCATGACAAGGTCTGGTGAGGAGTCACAACACATTCCCCTTTTGAAGTAAAACTCTTCAGAAATACCAGGTTAAAAGCTCTTCCCTTTTACACCCCCTCCCATTATTCCTTGCCATTAATGGCAATTTGTTTAGCTATTCATCCTAGGTAGACATTTTTTCATAAAGCCTGAAAATAAGCTGTAGAAAATCTCATTTACTTGATGGGATGACTCAAGGACTGTATGCGGGGCAGTGTGCCCATTCATACCTTCGCTGCTACAGTCTTGATTCCCAGTATAACTACCCTGGGCACTGCACTGGTGATGAGCTCACAGGGGAATATGGTGGGGCTGCCAAAGCTGCACCCAGCAGCAGTAAACAGCAATGCCACCCCCCTAGCACATGTCGGTTCCTGAGCAGGGTGTCAGTGCCACCACCACCATCCTTGCTGTTTCTGGCAGCTCAGTTATGTCTGAGCATGCCTCCCCTTCTCCCCTCAACTGTGTGGCAGCTGCTTTCAGTGAGCCCCTGTGTGCAAAATCAGCAACCGGGAACAAAGGCTTTTCCAGAATTAACATGCAAACAGGTAACTCAAAGCATTTGCTATCACCTTCAGTCCTGTCTGGTTTTAAATTTCTTTCTCATTCTTCTTGCTAGAAGGGATGTGCCACACTTGCAGCCAGACAGTCCCTCTAGCCCTTTGCCACCTAATCACTTTGTTAATCACATACCTTCCTGGTGAGGATAGAGGTAATACAGAAACAGCTTTCCCTAACATATTTTTTTTCTTTAAATACAAAGTCCCTACCCATTATATATATATTTTTTTCTTCAAAGCTCAGATGTATAGTTAACATCAGGAGCAAATGTGGAGGTAGCTGGAATCACAAAACTTCCTTGTTAATCAGCCAATGACTTTGGCTAGGCTGACATTTTCCCAGCTATTTTTAGAGTATGACTCAGACACTGCACTACAGTCTGCAAAATCCCCATAGGCTGATACTGGAGCCTCAGTCAAAGCTGTGCTAAAGCATCACACAAGAAGGGAAAGGAAGTCAAGGTGGCAAAAGGCTTTTGTTCACCACCCTTTGGGGCTCTCTTTAGAAAAAGAAATAAACACGGGAAACAAGGTGTTAATGGCAACACAGTGGGGTATTAGGAATGGGGAGGGAAATCCTCTTACCTGAATCTCACAAGAACATCTCAATAATGTGTTATTGGACTGTCAGAAACGAAACCAGAGCCTTGTGAGTGCCCGCTCTCAGATGCTCGGCTCAAAACCTAGAAGAGAAATTTGGAGGTGCTTGGTTGGGGTTTTGTGTGTGGTGGGTTTTTTTGTTGTTGTTGTTTGATTGGGGTTTTTTGTTTGTTTGTTTTTTATTTTATTTTTCCTTCCAGCCAGTCCTAAGGGTAATTGAAGCCTCTGCCTCCCTGCCTGTATGAAAGCCCATTGCTCCAGTCTCAGCTCTCACCTGCTCTCCCTGCAAGTTACTGTCATGATGAGAAGACCCACAGACACAATTAGTGACTGGTAGGGTCCAAGGATACAGGAGCTATTGGAGGTGGCAGGGAAAAAGGCATCAGTCTTTTGTGAACTGTCTTGTTCTCATGCATAACTCCGTTATGCATCAGAGCAGGCTGATGGGGGTATCCTTAAAGGCCAGATTTTTAGTGTGTTTAAATCCCTGTGCAGCCTCCAAGACATGCCCGCTGAAGCATCAGATCGCTGGAGAAGAAGCTATTCCTGTGAGCATAGTTTCTCTTAGGAAGGATGATGCAAATTGAACCCTATTGATCAGCTTTAATACAGGTCAAAAGTACTCAAAACTTTCCAAGATTCAAATCCCTGGTTCGTGCAGTCCCTGTGTTTTATTTTAAATTGTTTTCTTGTTTCCAATAGCAGAAAGTGTATTTGGTCTGAGGTGCAATGGAAACTCTGGCTGTGTACTGGAAAAAAAATAATCTAAAGAGCTGTCAATTGCTTGGCACAAATGCTCTCAAGTAGATATCTGACCTGGGTGCAAGCAGGCAGCAAGGTGTCCCCGTACCCAGCCTGGACATGGGGAGCCAAGGGGGAGGCCAGGAGCCCACCCCCAAGCTCCTGAAGAGCCTGACCCTCTCTGTACTCTGGAAAAAGAAATAAAAGCTATTGCAATAGCACCTGCAACACTAAGCTGTTGTAATGCAGACAGAAATGGTGCTTAGGGAAAGATCGAACTGTCACCTTCCTATCACCTGTCCCCCAGCTCTCACACTCACTCAGCCTGCTAATATCTATCATTAGGGCTTGCTGGGCTAGCTATTACAGCTATGTATTTAACTAGGGCTTGAAATTAAGAAAAATGCTCTCAGCCACAGCTCTGTAACACACCATAATTAAAATTAATCATTTACTTAGTGCCATGGTGCTACTGATCACCCCCTCACTGCCAATGAGTGTCACCTGTACAAGCCCAGCAGTCATCACAGCCATCCTGCCGCACTGAGGGGCAGAGGCACTGTCAGGATGGGGGCTGTTAAAAAAGCCTGGCACTCAGCCCTCCTGAGGAGATGTTACGAGCCGCGCTAGAGCGAGACATAAAACATTCATAGCACACATAACTGGGCACTGCAGTAATGTGCATGGATGGCAGGAAACATTTCTTCTGAACCCCACCAGCTAACCAGTGAGCAGTAGAAAGCATTAAGCCTAGGGAGATTGTGGTTCAGTTTGTTTCCTTCCTATCATTATTTAAATTCTAGTTAGTACAAGCGTTACCTGTGGCACCACTGTCTGAAGCAGCAGTGAACTCCGCAGATCAATAGGACATTGCATTATGGTATTCCCATTCACTGTCTCCAGGTTTCATAGCTTTCATGCCTTTGTCTCAGGCAGAAGTAAATAACTACATGATTGATTTCTACAATGGTATTTTACACATCCCTTAAGCTTCCTGAACAAACCAAGTAACACACATTTTTATATCCATCTTTAATGGGGGCGGAAAGTGCTTTGAATCCCACAAAATTTACAGTGTTCTGGGTGCTTCTTATGACAGGTATCAGTTTTTTGAGGAGTGACTAAAAGTGCCCAAAACACTTCAGACACGGGACTTCACACCAGCCAGCGTGAAACCCAGCACGAGTTCCAGCCTTGCCAAGCAGCTAGCTTAGCAGGCTCATTCATATAGCCCCTCAAACACAGAAACCTTCTCCTCCATCTATTTTGTGATGAGCAAACACCATGCCAGAGTTATGTGAGCATAGCTGACACAGAAAGGTGTTGCTGCAAAAAAATAGCCCCTCCTGTGCTACCAGAACATGAACATCTGAAAACTTGCCCTAAAAGGATAGAAGAAAAGGAAAAAAAGCACTGCCAAATACATCAAAGCAACTGTGCTGCCTTTTACAAGCAATTTGCTGCCAGCTTCTGGCCAGAATACCTCAAAGAGACAGCAGTCTCTTAGGACAGTGTGTCCTAATAAAAAAGGCAGGTCAACAGTGTCACCTCCTTCTGAAGGGGAGGAAATGGAAAAATGGAAGCATGGATACTCTTTGAACATTAAACACTTCAATATAATGTCTCAGTCAGGTCCTTGAAATAACTGCAGTTTCTGCATCCCCTATTTGGTGTCAGAGGACAACAGTCCTTTAAAAGGAGGCAACAAAGTTAGTGAGAAAGGAGCAACAAAGATGCTTATCACATTTACAGCCAGGTATTTAAAACAAAACATTTGACTCCCTAGCTGCCGGCAAGCATTACATAAACCAAAAGGCAGGCGTAATCTCTGTTTCTGTCCAAATTAGATAATAAACAAGATAGATAATGCTTTCTCACACCAGCAAGACTACTGGTATTTAGGAAGGTTTCTGGCATTACAATCAAGGGCAAGGAACAGTGAACTGACACTCTTCTGTTAGAAAGGCAACATGATACCCACACTCCACACGCAGTTTGTATTTAATGTGGCACTTGAATAGAGTCAGATTTCACATCTCCGAGCTGGTCAAATGCATTTCTGAATTGCTTTGTTTAACATTTCAGACGTATGAGGAGTGAGACTCAGTAGCACGGATTTGCTCCTTAGCTGGCGAGATTTCATCTCAAGGGAGATGATCTCACCACTGCGCAGGATTATTGTCCTCAACACAGGAGAGAGAAACTCATGGTCAGAGTGAAGCTACTCTGCCACTGCTGGAGCCTGGCTGCCAACAAATCACACATACAGTGCTCGAGCAATAACCATCACCCCCCCGGCCATTTGCCATTTCCATGCACATTATCTGAGGCTACACTCAGTCCATTCGCTCAACACTCCATCAGCGATTTTCCTGAGTTCCCTTAAATTAAGTCTATACTATGTAAGGATTGTCAGAGGTCCTACAGCCTCTGAATTGAGATGGGTTTGACATCCTCAAGGCCTTTTAACACCAACCTGCCTGTAAAAAGCAATGTTGTGGCTCTCACCCATGCTCATGCAGCCCTCCCACATCACTCACCTGCCGCAGCAGCTCCGCTCCCAAGGGCATTTAAGACATCACCGCTCGCTTGGAGAACGCTGTCAGGCTTAGCAGAAATGGGGGTGAAACCCACCTGCCACCTCACTACCTGCTCGCCTCCAGGAGCCCTTCTCCACAAGAGGGGTCTGGGGAGGCACAGCTCAGATCTGCAGCTGGCCCAGGAGGTCATACCAGTGAGCAGGATCAAAGTTTAGAGTAACACTCCTTCCTCACCCTGCAAAGGAACCACTCACCCCAAGGTATTTGCAGGAAAAAAACCTTCTTAATATGGAGCCTATAACAAACCCAGGCAAAGTGAACAGCTGCAGGTAGCAATGATGAGGTGTACTCAAGGTGTATTCATATACCACGACCTGGGCAGACCTCTTTAGCAAGGGAAAATCGGCTTCAGGGAAAAACACCCCACATTTTCCTACTAGTCAAAGCACAGGAAATGCACATCCCAAGGAACAACTCCCCAGTGTTGCTCTGAGCTCTTCCACTCAAAAAGAAGGGACCCCCCCACCCCGCTCCCCCCAAAAAAGAAACCAAAACAAAAAAAAAACCCTCCTAAAGCACAGAAAAAGGAAAACAAACAAGCTGCACCTCTATTTCACGGGCTTTATACCACCAGCCTCCATAGTTACCACAATGGCCTTCCCAGCCTGTGGAGCATCCCTCTTCCAGCACACCTGGGTCAGCACAAATGACCGAGGCTGGCCACTGCTAACGAGGTTATCACACACATCTGGGGAATTTCAGCGGCTGCTTGTATTTAAGACTTCACTGAACATAGCAAATAGAGATTTTTTTTTTCCTCTGGTATTAATGAATGTTTTCAGAGCAGTTTCACAGAGGAAAGTCAATCAGGGTCAATTTTCCGTAAGAAAAATCCGCTTCTCTATTGTCCTTTAGGACAATTATTTAAAAAATAACACCCTCACCAAAACAACACTGTTAAGTAACACATCTCTGTGTGATTCTTCTCATCCACCCTTTGTCACTAATTTAAGGTCATAAATACAGACAGTCCCGGCAGGGGCGGGGACAGAACCGCCGCCCGGCCCGTTCCGTCCGGCAGCGGCTGCCGCTCGCCCCCGTGTGGCCGCCGGGGCTGGCGAGGCATTGGCGGGGCGGGAGCGCCCCCTGCTGGCGAAAGAAGGAAGGGACGTGATGCAAGCAGCTGCCGCTGCCCCGCTGCTCCCTACCCGAGTGGTGAATGACCTTTCTCACTTTTTTTTTTTTTTTAAAAAAAACAACCCTAAACACAACAACATCAACAAAAACAACAACAAAAAAAACCAAACAAAAAGTCAAAACCACTCTCTTCTCAGCCATCTAGGCTGCACACCTGATTCACCCTCTGTCCTCTCTGCGCTTCACTTATTTGCCTCCATAAACTGAGGCTTGGAATAAAACATCAAATATCACAGCTGTCATAACGGACAGCATGAAATGGGAGTCTGTGGAGGTCTCAGATGACTGGGGAGGTCCTGGATGACTGGAAGCTGGCAAATATTGTCCCAGTCTACAAGAAGGGCAATAGGGATGATCCCAGCAACTACGGGCCTGTCAATCTCACTTCTGTGCCTGGCAAAATCATGGAGACGATTGCTCTGGGAGTTACTGAAAAACATCTGAATGACAATGCAGTCATGGGTCCCAGCCAGCACGGGTTCATGAGGGGCAAGTCTTGCTTGCCAAACTTAATTTCATCTTACAACAAGGTGACCCACCTACTTGACCAAGGGAAGCCTGTTGAGGTGATCTCTTTGGATTTCAGTAAAGCCTTTGATTCTGTCTCTCACAGTATTCTCCTGGACAAGATGTCCAGCACACAGCTGGGTAAACACACAGTGCAGTGAGGAAGCAATTGGCTGATGGGCCAGGCTCAAAGTGTTCTAGTAAATCGGGTTATGTCGGGCTGGTGACCAGTCACTAGCGGGGCTGTGCAGGGATTCATCCTATGGCCAGCACTCTTCAGTGTCTTTATAAGTGACTTAGACTCAGGACTTGAGGGATTGCTTAGTAAGTTCACCAATGACACAAAACTTGGGGGAGCTGTTGACACCCTCAAGGGCAGAGAGGCCCTGCAGAGGGATCTGGAGAAATTGGAGAACTGGGCAATCACCAACTGCATGAAGTTCAATAAGGGCAAGTGCTGGATTTTGCACCTGGGACACAGCAACCCTGGCTGTACATACAGACTGGGGGATGAGATGCTGGAAAGCAGCTCTGCAGAGAGGGATCTGGAGGTTCTGGTAGATGGCAAGTGGAACACGAGCCAGTAGTGTTCCTGGCAACCAAGAGAGCCAACGTGTCCTGGGTGCATCCAGCACAGCATTGCCAGCCACGTGAGGGAGGTGATTGTCCTGCTCTGCTCTGCACTGGTGCAGCCTCACCTGGAGCACTGTGTGCAGGTCTGGGCGCCACAGGATAAAAAAAGATGTTAAGCTACTAGAGAGTGTCCAGAAGAGGGCTATGAAGTTGGTGAAGGGTTTGAAGGGGAAGCTGTATGAGGAGCAGCTGAAGTAACTTGGTTGTTCAGCCTGGAGGAGACTGAGGGGAGACCTCATCACTGTCTACAGCTTCCTCACAAGGGGAGGAGGAAGGTAGGCACCCATCTCTTCTCTTTAGTGACCCATGACAGAACCCAAGGGAATGGCAGGAAGATATTCCCGGGGAGGTTCAGGTTGGACATTAGGAAAAGGTTCCTCACCCAGCGGGTGGTGGAGCACTGGAACAGGGTCCCCAGGGAGGTGTCATGGCCCTAAGCCTGACACTGTTCAAGAAGACACTGTACAACACTCTTAGACACATGGTATGAACTGTGGGGTTGTCATATTCAGAGACAGGAGCTGGACACAATGACCCTTGTGGGTCCCTTCCAATTCAGGACATTCTATGGTTCTATGATTTTATGTGGGCTGGCATCGCCAGCACCCCTGGGCTTTGGGGAGGCCCCAGGGCACATGGATGGGGGGGGTGCACCACTTGTACTCTGGGTTGGTGTGTGCTGGTACCACCCAAAACCCGAGGGAGCTGTGAACATTTCCCATCATGGCACCAGCTGATTCCTTGGCTGTGTCCCCACCACAGGGCTTGGCTCCATGCTCTGTTCCTGGCATCGTGCTATGGCTGAGACCCCCCACTCTGGCCATGCAGTTAAGGAAAGGGCAGTGAGGTCTGGAGAAAGGCAGTGAGGAGGTGCTGAAGCATGGATTGGTGTCCCACAAAACATGACTGAGCAAGCCTGGACCCCGCAGCTGGAAAGCACTGACACCACAGGGATATACCAGACATCTGCACAGCCAGGCATGACATGGAGGAGTCGACTTCCCTGGTGTTACTCCTTTGTGAGTGTCTGCTCCTGGCCCAAGTTGAGTCAGACCCAGGCTAGGAGGGACTGCTGGTCTGAGCCAGCGTGACTGTCCCAAACAGGGACAGAAGAACAATTTCATCTGAGCTGTGGGCTTTGACAGATGAGCTCTGGGGTTCTGCCAACACATCTAAGGCGTTACCACTCCCAGATGTCTGCTCTGTCCCTCTGCCAGGAGCTACCATGCATCTTAGCTGGAGCAAGAAGAGGGACGTGTGCCTGGGCTTCAGCCACCATGAGTCGCTGCAGATCTCTTGCAAGTCTGTCTTTGCGCTCAGGTGAGAGGAAGGAGTATAAAGCCAAGCTACTGAGACACAGATGTCCAGGGGGCTGTCCAGAGGAGCTGTGTGGTGACCTGCAGCAGAGGCTGGCCCAGGCACACGAGGGTGGTAATGCTTTGCCCAGTTCTGCTGCCAGGCCACTTGATTGCATGGGGATCAAAGGCTGAGGAATGAGTGTGTTGCAAAATTACACCCTTGCTTACTGAGCACTCATTAGATTTCTTTTGGGCGATGAAGTTCTCTTTTTCCTTGTGGGCTACCCTCAGACTCAATCTCCTGGTGTTACAGAACTGCCTTCTCAGAGTGGTTTTTCCAGAGTGGCTCCCCAAGACCTGGCACAGACAACTGCATCTCCCCTTAGGGCACCCTCAACATGCAGCACAAAGCTTGCTTTCTTTCCTAGCCTCATGTGGGTAACATGGGACAGAAGGGACCCTGGGCCATGTAAATCATTGCACTATGCAAAGCTGCATAAATTCCCTTTGAATCCTGAGTCCTCTCCATTCACTCTGACGGGTCTGAGGGTCACCCCCTTAAATCACAGGAGTGAGTACAATCTGTCTTATTCCTTCTAAACAAAATACCCACAACAAAACGAAACAACAACAAAAAAGAACATAAAGCAGCATGGCTTTATGTCTGTATTTTGACCAGAAATGAATCTCATATACAGTAGAGAAGAAAGTGCCATAGCCCAAGCCCTAGGTATGTGCTTGCATCCTGGGATTAATTGCCTTATGCCCCTTGTTATTTATAGCCCTGATGCCATTCCCAGCAGCTCCAATGCTGTGTTACTTGTGCTGCGATCCTCGAGCGTGCTGCCTCCCGCCAGATCTGCAGCACCGGCAGCAGCTGTGTTGTGTGTGCAGATCACATAGCAACTGCGCACAGCTGCCTGCCAAGGAAAACCGGCCCCGCTCGCTCCCCTGGCCATTTATTAAATCAAGGCAGAGAACAAAGCAGGGGCCAGGGAGGGAGTTGTGCAGGGAAGAGCAAGACCAGATTCCTTGGCTAGCAATACCTAAAATCTCCCTCTGAAGGCAGCCCAGGTTTTGTTTTGGCGAGAAAGGCTTCTGCCCTTGGAGCAGGGCTGGTGGGACGGGGAGCTCCAGGCTGTGCCACTGACTAGCAGACATGGGTTGGGAGTGGAAAAATAATTCCCAGCATTGCTGATAAAGCCACATTAAATCACACACAGTTTTCATGCTCTGAGCCAGCTTGGTGCCCCTCCATTGTGAACAGCAAGAGCAAAGCCCAGTGGGAGGGTGGGCACATGGGAGCAAGTGGGCACAGGGCTTGGGGCAGCTGGGTGCAGTCTAGCCCAGGGCTGCTGCTTCCTTCCTCCTGGGGGAAAGCGGAGCTAGGGCCCCAACTGATTTGGCACGTTGATGCCTCGAACACACTGCTGCAGCTGGGAGAGAGGCATCCACACCGGCAGCACCGGCCAGCAAGCACAAAGCGTGGCCAGGATGGGGGCAGGCTGGCCCCCCGCGGTGGGGCTGCGGCTTGAGCCAGGATTTGGTCGTCCTTCAGGGATTTCTGTCTGCCTTCCTTTGCATCCATGGGATAACTTTTCTCTATGTCTCTTAAATTTCTTCCAAGCAGAATTTTTACTGTGCCTTCAACCTCTTGTACGCAGCACACCTATGTCATGACAACCCCCAGGGCTTTCCCACGGCCCCCACAGCCGGGGACGCAGGGCAGCAGCTGATCAGGGAAGGGAAGAGCAGCCAGATGACAAAGACAGTGCAGTCCCTATTAAGGCATGGCAGAGCTGTCACCTTTTAAAGCCATTTTAACATCATGCCCAGTGTCCAGGGTGAGGCTGCTGCTCTCCTCCTGCAGAGTGGAGGCATTTACCTCCTGCACGGCCACTGGTTTCTGATCAAGAGAAGCTGAAGGACACGGAGGATCAGAGCAGTAACTGGTGTGGATGCCAGGCTGCCGCTCCGGTCCCTGCCCGCTATCGCTTCTGCCCCATGAAGGCCAAAATCTGCAGCGGCTGAGTCCAGGAAGGAACAATCAGCAACTTTCACACATCAGGAAATGCCAGTTTTATATAGTCTTGTTAGAAAACACGTATGACACAGTAATCAGATTTGTTTTATTAAAAAACTTGCAATAAAATTCCTTGGAATTCACCATCTTAACTTTGAGAGTTGCAATATTTTACTAGTACATAATAACACAGTCTCACTTATTTACATTATAATCCTCTATATAACAAAAATAGCCATGTTGTACTACTGAATAATGCTTCCAAATATTAGCCTCAACATTTCGGTACTTCCCCCAGCTGAGTCACTGTCCATGCTCTTTAGCATTTACAGTATATAACAAAGCAAGAAGAAAAAAAAATGTGTGTGCCTCATGATTTCAGGCAAATCCCTTTAAGATGGTAGTTCTCCGACTCCCACATTTTTCAAGAGAGATAAAGTGCATTGGAAGGGAAGATGTATACATTATAAAATATCAGCAAAGAGTTAAAGTATATTTGCAATACTGTACATAAAGTAATGCTGGAAAAAAGGCTCGCTTCACAAACTGCTACTGCACGGTTTTGGCAGCAAGTCACAGGTAGCAGGGGAAAAAAACCCAAAAGCTAACCACAAGAAAAAGAACCACCTACGCAAATGCCACTGCGTGATTTTGTCGTGGTCTTTCACTGGGTGTTTCACAAACCAAAGCGTAGCTGTCTGGAGAAAGGAACTTTTCTTCCACGTGGAGATGAAGGGTTATTTCCACAGTCAACAGAAACACAGCGTGGTGAGCCTGCCGAAAGCGAGTGTCATACCAGCAACACAGCTTCAGTCACAAATCTGTCCCCATCCCGAGGGACCCGCAGCGCAACCAGAGACTCAATGTGTGAGTGTGAGCTCGCGTGACAACCCTGTCACTGCCAGCTTGCCAGGGCTGGCAGGGGCAGGGCTGAGGACCTCCCAGTAAATCCAAAGCAGGACTGATTACCTTGGAGAATTTCACTGGGACAGACCATTGTCTCCTAACTGGCAGCTATTTCGGTAAGCTGTGCACTGATCCATATGGTAGTTATTTTGCTGGGGATTTTTCTTCCCTTTTTAACAGCGGCATTTGCTGGTAGGGCTCTGCAGCGTGTGAGAAGAGACACGGCTGGAAAAAGCTTTGGAGCCATCAATGGAAACCAGGATACTTCGCTCTGTTCAGGAACCGCGTACAAACGGGATGCCACATTTTTTTGGTTTGCTTATAAACTACTCTAAATAAAAATAATTCTCTTCTGGAAATGGATGGAATGTATATTTTGACAAGTACAAAACCATTTTAAATGTTCACTAAATACAAGGAACATCTTGCTATAAAAATAACAGACCCTCCTACCATCCCCTCTTTACATTTCTAATTATAAAATGGTACAGTCATTTCAGGTTCCTAACATGAAACAAGAAGTGAAGATGGTATTATGTACACATACAAAAACATTTAGATATTTGACATCTGAAATAACTGTATACATTCAGAGCAAACAAGCATCTTGATCTTGCTATTATTTTTAACGCTACACAGGACTGAAGAATCAGAAAATAAACAAAAAAGGGAAAATGCTATTTCTTTCTTTTGTTTCTCTCTTTTTTTTTTTTTGCATTCACTCCAGAAAGAAATAACTTCCACCAATTCACAATTAAAATAGTTGAGAGAGGCAAGATTAATTTCAGATGAAAAATTCATCTTTTGGCTTTTCATTCAAAATCCACAACATCATTCATCTTTCTTCTCTGTTTCTCCCTTTGAAACACAGCTCGTGCTCAGGTTTTTTTCCCTTGGAAAAGAAGCGCCGAAGCTGAGGAAGGGAGCCCCGCGGGTTTCCAGCGCGGCGGGGGCGGCTGCGCACAGGACAGCCTTCTGCCCAGCCCGCAGCTGCCATCTGCGACGCAAACAAATCCAGACTCAAAAGTCCATCTGGCGCTCCTCTTTCAACTGCGAAACTATCAATTTGTTCAGGTAACAGCTTGGTAAAATAAAAGAAGTGCTTGTGTTGGATCAATTGTCCCTTTTTAAAAGGTCTGCTAAAACAGCACCTCCACCCTCTTTTCCCCGCGCCCCTAAAATATTACAGTATGCTGCTTTTCACCGCTTGCGTTAACCAAGCCAATTAATTTCTGTCACGCTGGTTGTGCTGTATACGCTCACACATTTTGCATCTATAAAACAAATGAGTCAACGCTTAATGTTCTTCAGAAGCAGCAATTCTCAGTCAGCACCAGTTATGAAGAAGCTTGGTTCCCCGGAATCTGCCGAAAACCCTGAGCCTATCTTTCATTAAGCCATTAAGCTGAGCTTAGGTTGGCTCCTTTTGCCCTGTACAGAAGCAGAGCAGCCCAGCCTGCTACCAGAGACACAGGTAGCACAAAATACGAGAGAGGAAGCGGCACGGCATTAGTTTTATCCCATGATTTCCTTCCCCTGCAGCAAATGCTCATACTAGAGCAAACATTTGTGAGAGGGACTGGGAAGAAATGGGCTGGATTTCTCTGTCATTTCAGTCCTGCAAAATGGATGCATCCCAACAGCAAACTAAGCCCTCCCTCTTCTGTTTATACCGTCACTTTGTCCTGTCCCATATTCCTAGCAGACTGGTAACTTTGGCCCTACAACAAGGATCTGCAAGAATGATGGGTTAAAAAAAAAATCCATTATTGCTAACAAATAGAAATCAATAAATGACTATTGGTTTTCCAATAATAAATTCCTATTCTGGTCTTGTTTCAAACTATACGCTTAGTCATGAGCTTTTCTATGGTCAGAGACCACAAAGGAATGAGTCTCTTCTAAAGAAAGCCTGGGAGATTCCCAGCTGCCTGGGCTGAAAGGCGTTTCCCGCTCTTAGGCACAATCCGTATCCTTATTTCAGTACAGGCCAATTGTCACAACAAGGACTTGCAGTCCAGAGATTGTATATAAAGACTTGTACCCTGATCTTTGCCTTTTAATTAGAGAATATGTACAAAGGGCTGTGGTGTATATTCAAAGGAGAAAATTTGTAAGGCAAAACTCTGGGAAATCTATACAACGATCGCACTCCAGGTTTAACAAGAATGGCAAATAAAACACAATTTATGGAAAATCAGATGTTAAATTGATGCTTAAAAGTACATAGATGTGTTAAATGATCTTTAGATACCTGCCAGGGCAACCCATCCATATGCAAAGGTATTCTGAGCTAGACATTTTTCAAATTGAAGAAGCATTTCTTTTTATTTAGCAAGGAAGAAAAGAGTGTAGGTTAGCAGGTTTGACAACAAAAAACTTTGGATCACAAAATGCATATTCTTTGAGAAAGATTAAATTCCAGGCTGGATCTGTCTCTGGTGCTTGGGTTCATTTTGTTAACAAAATGAGAACATATAAACATGTCATTCAATAAGAGACAAAGTCAGTAACCTTGTAATGACTTCCTCTGATCTGATCCAGGGGTCGTTAAAGCAGTGAGATCTGAGGGAACTCTTACCATATATGATTTCAATAATTTTTTTCAAATTGCCTCTATAAAGCCATTTTCTTCAGTGTCACAATCTCCCTCATTAAAAAAAAAAATAATCTAATAATGGCAGCTGCTTCTGGTTTTACTACAATACAGTTTCTATAGTCATATCAATATACTTTTATATGCACACATGGCAATTTAATTCTATAGAATGCTTAAAGAACAAACTGTAGTGCTGTGATTGTCCCGACCCTAGTTTTGAGGCTCTACAGCGGTCAGAAAATAAAAAACCTCAAACCCTCAGCAAGTGCCAGATACATATCCCCATCAGAATGAGTGAGCCATGGGGAAGAGATGCAGAACCAGTGTCTTGCGCGTCTGCACGTGCACATTAGGTCATTTGTGAGTGCAGAATTCAAACCCATGTAATTTTTTATGTGTCCTAACTCTTGAAGAGACCCTTGGGAAGGCAATTTAGTAAAACCCGTGAAAGTCAAAGGAAACTCAGAACACAGTCTCTGTTTGTCCAAGTTTCATTCTGCAAGCCAGCCTGAGTGCAGATGAGCCTCCCCAGGGCGAATGCTTCTCCCACCTACTACTCGCTGATGGAAAAGAGAAGAGCCTCAGCTGACAGAACTGGAAGAGCCTGGAGAGACACAGGAACAGCTGCGTGACAAGAGGGTCTTTCTCAGAGAGCCGGAGCTGCAGCAAAGCCACCGCACTGAGGGTGGGCAGTCACGGCACGAACCTGCAGAATTCTGTGCATGAGCATTTGTTCATCAGAGGGCACCAGAGGATTCCTTTTTTTAAAATATATATATATATATATTTATATTTATATTTATTTTTTTTTTTTTCCCCCGGCTGCATGCTAAAGGCTGCTTTCCCTTCCGAACAGGCAGTGCTGTGTCCCTGCCATCTGAATCCCACATATTTCATGCTGGAGCCCAAGCTTAGCGTGCCACAGTACTGAGGAATCGCACAATACTCAGGATGGGACTAATTTTGCCCAAAGCTGCAAATCAGGAGGTTTAATTTTACCCTGTGAGGAATCTCAGTGGAGAGACTCACGTAAGCAAAACTGTGCACGGGCATGCAGATCTGCAGAATTAAGGCTTTCATATGTGTTACAAACACGCCTCTGAGGGTCTTAATATTTAAGAAGCAACTCAAATTCCCAAGGCATTTCATCGGTTATACGTATAAGGAATATTGTCAGCCAGGTCCTGATTTAGGAAAACATTTCCATTTAACACAGCAGTTTAATTATGCTCATAGAAGACCTGTTGAAAATAACATGATTTTGCTACAAGTCCAAAACTAGTTAAAAGTGCTTTTCTGAAGAAGGACAGAAGTGCTTTCCTAAGTTCTGGCTTCAGTGATGTGTAACCTCGCTTTGCGCTCGTTATCGCTTAACAGTGCTCAGGGCTGTAGAAAACCTGAGGACAGGGAAAAACATATTTCCTGAGTGAAACTGCAGGTAGCATTGGGGAAACAAAAGCAGAAAGACTCCTGATCCAGATTTGCTAGGATGCCTCCTTTGAAAGACCACAATATGGTGATATTAAAAGAACCAAGTTTTACCCAGCCTAGCACCCTGGCTCCCCCAGTGGCCAGCTGTGGACCCCAAGGGACCACATCTGCTATGGGATACTTAGGAAAAGAGCATGCACAGTGTGATCCCTCTCCAAAATCCTTCCCCAGCTCCCAGTAACATGGGCAGGGTCTCAGTTACCACCCATGTGATGCTGCGTTAAGCACAGCTCCCTTTAAGGACTTTTCTGGGCAAAATACCCAGTTCAGACCCAGCTGGGAGTCTCACCTCCTGCTTTGCTTTTCCACAGACCTCCCTTGCTCTGCTGTGCTGTGGGTGGCTCTGCTATGGCAACAGATAATTGGTCAATCTATCCATTGAGACTAACTTAATTAAGTTTGTGAAATAAAATGAAGACTTCGTGACTGCTCTTCTGAAAACCAAACTGTTCAGCCAGGAGCTGTTTTGTTTGTTTGGTTGGTTTTTTTTGTCTGTGTGCTGGACAGATGTTAAAGGATCACTGACAACTCAGACATCATGATCATGATGTTCCTGTGACATGTAGCACCTGGGCTCCAGTGCTAGAGAAGAAACTGTTCCCGTGTGTGTACTTTCCATAGGGACACCTGACTGTGTATAACCAGCTTTAGTCTTTCCCCTGCGGTCGCTTGAGATGAAATTTCATTCCTGTGCGAAGGGCCAGTATCTGGTGTAAGCACCACTTAAATCCCATTTCAGCATTATTTCCAGAGCCAAAGAGGAACTGACGTGATGCCTTGTGCAAAGTCTCTTGTGTGGGGCTGAATTTCAGCTTTGCTTCTCTTGACACTGTGGGCCTTTCCCATAGCAGTAAGGAATAGAGAAGACATAAAGAACAAGGAAAATACAATTACAGAACCACCAATATCAGCAAGACTGACCTAGCTGCGCCCTCCGGAAAGATTTCTAACTTTCTTTTTAAAACAAGCAGGTTTCCAGCTGCCTGCATCTCGTTAATTAAAAGAAGACGTCCTTTTGAATGGCTTGTAAAATGTAACAGTGCTTTTCCAGATCATGGTTTTGAAGGATTATTAGGCTAGGATCCTTTGCCTCAAAGTTACCCTGCATAAAAAGAATTCAGCTATAAATCGAATCAAGTTCTAACTGAACTGAAAAGAATGAAGTACAATTTTTCTTTCTTCCTGTATTTAACCAGCAAGTTGCCCAAAAGTTTAGGGATAATTCTAAACATATTTGTTTCCAAGTAAGACCTGACAAACCGAATTTTGGCTGGTACTTGGTTTCCACAGCTAACAAGTAAACCCACAAGGAGATTAAATGCAGCAAGGACCCTAATAGTTGCATTCTGAGATGCTGCTGTGACACCATCAAGTCCAAATGTTTGACCTCTCTGTGAAATTTCAATGCGAGTTTTTGAGTCTATGGACTTACTCAGGATGCAGCAATGTGATTCAAATCATCTGACTGTCAACAGAAACCATGTACTCTTGTATAACAGTAAGCTAAAAATGCTTCTTCACAGTTGAGTATGTTGACTGAAAAATGAAATCTTAAGATGAACAAGTAATGACAAGCTGTTCTCTGGAAAGCACAGTCCAGGAGAAACTAAATAATAATCACAGGTCATTATTATTTAGGTGTTTTGATTTATGTTACTTGTGTTTATTTCCAAATCTTCCTGCCCCAAATATTTTGGTAGATCTCTTTATATACAAATTGCAAGTATTCCATTATGCTTGCCACAATGTTAAACCACCCGAACTCTTGTGTTTGACAAGGAGGCAAAAACCACCACCAAAAAATAAGTGAAACACACTAAGAACAAAACCAAAACAAAAGAGGAAGTAAACATTTTAACCAGATGCCTCCTGCTTCATTAGCAATTTCTGACACTGACAGCAGCATCTCCAAACCCTTTCTGAGAACATTCCTGGAACCCTTCTAATGCACAGCTGTTAACAAGCAGCCTCTGGAAACCTCTGAGACACTCCTTTAGCCTACTGGTCAGATTTTGTTCTGTAAAATTAAGAAAGACATGATGTTATACTAGATCATCTTTTCCAGATACTGAATTGTGACTTTAAGGAAGGCTGTTAATGCACTGGCAACTGCTAAGAGCAAAAAATATAGCAAAGGACTACAAGGACGGAGTGAAGCTTTAAGGTTTTCTTTCTCTCCTTCACACTGTACAACACTTGGCTAGAACAGAGCTCTAAGTAAAATCCAACATAACACAGTTTTAACCCAAATCTTAGCAATCTCTTAATTCAGAGCTCTCTTACAAACAAAGGCCCACCATTTCCAAGGCTTCCACTTAATTAAAGCAGGCTTCACATTAATGCAGGGTGCTGTTGCACCATCCTTCTGAAGCCATGTGTACTTCATGGAGAAACAACAAGGCAATGATAAATCCTGGAGTCAGATCATGAAGTGACCAGTGAATGAGAATTCAGATTTCTGGATTGAACTCTTGAAAAAGCTGGGGTCAGTCAACAAAAAAAGTGTCCATCCATAACAAATTATAAACAAACAAACAAACATAACAAACACGTATCTTCTCAAAAAAAAAAAAAAAAAAAGGAAACAAAAATCCGATCGAACAAGTGTAGAAAACACTCAAGCTGTCATTTCAGTTGCGTATTTACGAGCCACTGAAGAGTTACATGACTGCTCTCAAGCACGTGCGTTACCTGGAAGCATCCAACTCCCATGTGAACAAAATGAACGTATGCAGATGATGAAACCGCATCCAGGCAGACACAACTGTTGCTATTGCTTTTCGTGACCATCCCAGAATGGAGTGTGCAGGGGTGACAGTGCTCTGGAGGCGTGTGCATGACTGGTCCAAATCCTAGAAAGCTGATTCAGTCCCTCCCTGTGGCCCACCCCGTAGTTTAGTGTCAGATCTCTGTTTGTATTTCAAGACTTCACCTCTTCACAGTCTTGATCAGTGGAAAGCTCCACATCGGACAGTCCAACCTCCATTGCCATAATCAATGAAATATCTGAATCACTGCTGACTGCTGGCTCCTGTTCATCTGTGGGGGTAGAAAAGAGAAGAAAACGGCATTATGGTCATATCACTCTGTCAACATATTACTATTTTTTAGTTCTGCAGACAGGACTCAAAGGTAGATCCAGGTTTCTCCACCACTGAGGTCATGCTTAGATTTCAAACTTCACTCTTATTCAGTCTCTGCCTAAAGCACTTCAAAATCATCAGAAAGTTCAAGCCATCAGTAGCAAGAAACATGATAACAAGGAGCCTGGATGAGTAGCACTTTCGTCTCCTCCTCATCCTCCCAGGGCTCTCTGTCCAGGCCTTTCATCTCCATGAGCTTTCTCCCACTGCCTGGGCACTTCCCTCCCTGTCCCTTTTCACTTCTCCAGCTTGGCATCATCCTACACTCTCCACCAACGGCAGCAAGCTAAGGACAAAGTCACAGGCACATGGTGGAGCTGGTTGGACACCAAGAAAACATTTCTAACAGACAGAATATTTGTCGGTGGAGACTTTTAAGAGGGCTCTTGGCTAATGTCTGGAAGGAGCAACACAGGTGGTGTTAGTTCTGCCCAGGACTCAGGACCAGGCTACCTGCCTTCTCAGGTACCTTCTCTCATCCTTTTCAACCTCTTTTCTATTGACCCTTTCCTCTGAATGTTCCTTCTGGCAGGTTCCCGATCTAGGCTGGAGGGATCTACTTTAATCCAGCAGGATCCCACATACAGTAAAAGTCAGATTATTGACTTTCACCAAACAGCAATACCCATCAAAACTAAAAGCACAGGAGGAATAACTTATTTTTGTTTTGATTCCACAGCACTTACTATACATGTATTTAGTAGCAGATAAAGCCAAAAGATTTTAATGGACTAAAAGCTAATTTTATTTTAAGAACAATCAGGAGAAGCAAAGCACACTGGATCTCTAGGGAGATTTTTCAAAGGCACAACAACCCCACAGGTGGCCCAGTCCCTGAGAGGAAAAGTTGATGGTTCGTATTTTCCAGTGGTTTAATTACAATGACGTTATTTCTATTGTAACAATACAAGCATTTAAATGTGTGGCAGTTTTTCCTTTACATATTTTATTTTTCAGACAATAGAAGCAGAGCTCGATTGATACTAAAAAGTCTACAAGTTGAATGTCTAAGAATTAATAAATAAGAAACATTACAAAGGAGCCAGGAAAATAATAAGTCCTCGCAGTTTAATTATTCAGTTGTATCTAAGTGAGCACAATTAGTCTCCTCTCAATAACTGCATGATTTTTAAATCTGTTTTGGAGAAAAAACACGTATTTACTTGTGCTGGGGTTAGAACTCATATTCTGCGGGGAAAGCTTCAGTAGAACCTGCATTAGTCAAACTGAAAAAGCCAGTGCTTTCCTTTACAACCCTTCTGAATTTTCACCCTGGATTATTTTTATACTTTCCTGATTGCAAGATAAATAATTAATGCACACAACCTCTTTATATCTGTGTATTTTTTTCCCTATCAATATGGCAGTAGTAAAACATTTCAAGGCATTGCTTCTGACTAGAAATGTTTCCACTGGAGGTGGAGGAAGTACTTACCAACAGAGTGAGATTTCATGCAGACTTCAGTGGGCTTCAATTACATGATTACATATTAGGTGAACTGCTAGATCCAGGAGTACCAAAGTGCAACACATGTACCCCAAGCTCTAAAGCATCATCTGTAGTGGTAACAGCTCCCCGAGCCAGAACGCTGTGGTTCCAGACCACAGGATCATTCCTCTGTAACTAATAGGATTCTTAACAACAATGGCAGTGATGGTCTAAACACTGACCTAAGAGCAAGTTTACATTTACATGACAGAGTTCCAGAGGTTTACCCATATTTCTCCAGAGAGAAAGGTGATTTTCGCCGGAGCTGGCTGTGCAGGACAGAACTGCTCCAGTGGTGACAGCCACATGCACGCTGAAGAGCCAGGATGAGCTGCCAACACCTAATGTCAGACTGTCAAATGAGAAGTGTTTCTGGTGCTGAAATGTTATTTCAAGATTGTTGTTTCTTCCAGGGCTGCACAGCAGAGAAAAATATCTCAACTGAGTTCAAGACAGGCAGGTAGAACAGAAACAGGTCTACAGCGCAGCTACCAGCTTTCTAACCTGTCTATGTACAGGAGCACCCACTTTCCAAAATAGCAAACTTGAGATTTACATTAAAAATTCTATGTAATACTCAAATTCTCCAATCTTAATCTTTCCAAACTATGGGCTTTATAGGTTGCCTTCTTTGGGACTGAAGTGCAGGTCAGTTAGAACAACAAACAAAGGATCCTAAAAATGCCCATGCCCTGGCATTGCTTTTCCAGTGCTGCAAGAGTGCCTAGAAATGTGACTACTCCACCTTCCCTGCTTGCTAAGAGCACAGAGGTTCAAAGTCCTAGAGCTACAGCCTGCTGCTTCAGCAGAGCAGGGAGAAAAACTCAGACACCACCAGCCTTGCACCTTCTCCTTCAGGGATGGGGTCAGCAGTGACATTTCTTTGGAAGATGCAGACAACACGAGGAAATTAATGCATCCCCTCAGCGTTACGTGCTTGCTTTTGTGCACAGGAGTCCTGCTACTGACCCCGACACGCACAGGACGAAACTTGGGAAGGCTGCAGAAGTTATAGCAGACAGGGATCAGCTGTCGGTAGCTCTGGGTGCCAACCTGGCTGTAAGGGCTACAAATGGCCTCACCATGGCTCCCCCACACAACACAGCCTTTCTAGACTGTGTGGCTTTTGTTTTATTTTATTTTAATTTTTTTTTGGCCGGCTGCTCAATAACGTGAGCCAGCACAGTTAGTGACATTCGTCAAAGGTAAACAAACCTCAACTAAGCTGCAAGTGCCAGGAACTCAGCCTGCATTTTGCATCCCTGGTTTTTAGATCCTCTTTACAATTACAAAGCTTATACAATCACGCAGCTTCTCCAGAAGATGCCTGATTCACTCTCAAGAACTTTAATGAGCTTTTTGAAAGTTTGAGACAGTTGGTGTTTTTCTTAAAGCCCTGAAGTCAGGTGAGGATCTCAACTTTCAGTGAAGATCTCAGCTTTCACTTAAAAATGAATGAATCTTAAGAAGTAAAAAGAAATAAGGAGTTTTTAAAAATATCCTTAATTTTTAGACAGATTTTATTTTGGAATATCTGACTTGTGATTTTAAATGTTTGAGATTGGCAATCCTGCCTAGCAGCAAACACTGTAATACTGCCACCATGTTTTATAGCATTTCATGCCACAGGCATAAAGAGCTTTTGCTTAATGAAGCAAAAGGCACATCCCAAGCTGCTTTTCAGTGCGAGTGCTAGTGTCTACAGCAGGCAACCATAGACCTCAGTGCCACATTCCTCTCATGTCAGCGAAATGCAATACACCCCGGCACGCTGCCTACTTCCAGACAGACTTTTTCCACTCATATTCCCTGACACACATTCGTTTGAGAGGGTGCAATAAAACAAACTCCTTCTCTAGGCAATATTACTCTCATTTTAATTATGTTAATGCAGGAAGAATATCACTAGGTAGATACAGAACTGCCCTACATAATAGTGGTACAGCCTCATTGCAAAGTTCATTAAGGGGTGTTTATATTTGAGTACAATTGCAAAGGATGAATTAGTTAATTACTCCGGTGTTTTAAAAACAGCAAGACCACATATTAGTAATAGTTATCTACTGCTGCTGCTACTCACAATACTTGAGGAAGACTGTAGCTGTTGTACACTAATAAATATTCCAAAAGGAAAAGGTCAGACAATGGGTTTCTAGGAATTTGATACTGTTTGCAAGAGTCTTGGGAGGTATCTAAGCATTCAAAACTGAGTGAAAAAGTGCATTTACAGAAACACTGATCTGCCATGTGTAGGTAAGCATGCAGCCATGAGCACAAATGGAGATATAGTTGTCATGACCCACTCAAGGATGAGGAACAAACTGATGTAAATGTGGTGGGTTTTGCACTTGCAGAGGCCTCACTCCTGCTCACTCTGTGCTCCTCCCATGGAGGCCACGTCCGTCACTGTGCTTGGACATGGGCTGTGCCATGGGGCTCTCCTAAAATTGTTCCTGCTTGGCCCAGAGCCTGAGATTTCCTTCAAGCTCACAGAGCTGGAAAAGCTGCAGAACCTGATGACTGGGCTAAAAGGTCCATAATCAATTTGCATCCAGGAAATCAGCAGAAAAATAATAATACACTAAAATATCATACAGCAAAAGCTTCTCAGCATTGAATGATTATAAAGTTTGTCTAAGACAACAGACTTTTTACCTTCTCTGGACCTTCAGGTAGGTCTTCATGATTATACCCATTTGTGAGTAGGCAGGGAAGTATTGATTTTTACAAGTTGAATGAGAGCTGCCACCAAGTGTGTAATTCACCTACTTGGAAGTGTAATTAAAGCCAGCGATCCCCTGTTCTTGTGGATTAAAAACACGGGCCACAGCAATAAACTCTTCAGCTGGAAGTCGGTTTCCCTTCTCTCATTTATTATCAGTGGTCTGTGAACTAATTCAGCGTACTCAGTCCTGCTCCACACACAACTGAACGGTTGCACAGAGTGGTGCAGCTGCTAATGGTTTTCTTCATCTCATGGTGGTCACAGGAATCAGAGGGTAAGAAAAACTGCTACTGTGCTACTGACTTAGGTGTAATCTATTTGCCTAGCTATAAAGTTGAGCATTTAGCAGAAGAAACAAGTCTTGTTCTGCACAGATCTTCCGTTCTTGATGGTAGATGCCAAGCTTTGAGGAGAAATGAATAATTATTGATTTCTTCATCTAATTAAATGGTTTGAAAAATTTATCAGTTATTATCCCATCCTTATCTGGCAGAAACTGTACAGCAGACAATGGGACGCTGTCTAAAACCTCATTTTGACAATAAATATACAGCAAAATTCAAACTGATTTCATTATTCATTTTGCATTTTCAGTACTGTGAAATATGCCCTATTTCAGAACTCTTCATCTTCTGAAGATGGAGCTAAGCCAAAATGTGAAATCCCTGGTGACAGGTATGCCCTCAGATCTACATAAATATCTAAAATGTATATGTTAGCATGAACATTATTCTGGTCTGGGACTCACTTCTACTAAACAAATATTGCCCCCAGCCACATTTGTCTAGAAGCATTTTGCTCCAGAAGAAACCAGAAATGTGACCATCTCCTGGAGCTCTGAAGAAGCAAATATACCAAGGGTCATTAGAGGCATTGATGAGAGACCTTTATCAAAACAGATTCTGGTCAGTACGAAGCCACAGTGAACTGCCAACACAAGCAGTGTTATTCAGATTTTTCTTACAGTATTAGAACAACCAGAACACTTCTCATCACGCTTGATTTATGAGAGGTAGAGAAAGACAATGCTAGAGCCCTCTGTTTTTCTTTGTCTGCCAAAGAATGCACTTTATCACTAGAGAGTTTATTGCTGCCTCGCATTGCAGCCTTGCCACAGAATCACTTTGCTGCCTGGAGTCTAAAAGGTGGAGCACAGTACCTCAGATGTCAACTCCTTCCACAACAGCATCAATACATTTTATTTTATTGCTAAGACATTCTTCCTTAAAAAAACCTACTGATTCTTAAAATTATTCTCAATCATCCAGTACTTGTTACGGGATCATTTTATAAGTAAGTCTTAAATTCCTTCCATATCATTTTGATAATCATAATATTTCAGAACAGGACATAAACAACTGAGATAAAACACATGGGGAAAAAATGCCTACAAAATCCCTAATGCAAAAGAAGCAGTGGGAATATGTTTGAGGAGGAAGGGTTATGAAAAACCTGTTACTAACACAGTCCTTTTGTACACAGAGTCTAATAAAATGGATGAAGAAGTCTGGCTGGCTGCAGTTGAGAACAAACTACTGGGGAAATATTTTATTGCTATTCCCCAGCATCAGAGAGACTTTGCTAAGGAGCAAGGGGAAAAAGTACTTGAGCATGGTAACTGTTTTTGGAAGAAAAGGCTAGAGTATTTTCCATAAAGAACAACCCAGAGCTCTGTGAATATACTAAAGGCAATAGGGTTTAATCCAGAGGATAAGGCAGATGACATCTGAAACATACGGCAAAGAATACCCAAACATCAGCACACCAGGAAGAATCAAACGCCATGACCTGGCAAGACTAATTCAAGACAACATTTCAAAAATGTGTTTATCTGGATCAAACCCATAAGTGGTTGAGAGACTTGATAGATAGGCCTGGATATGACTTAAAACACTAGAGTGTCTCCCAAAGCAAACTTGTTTTTTTCTTCTTACTGAGTGAAAAGGCAACAAACTTCCCTTAATCTTTCTTTAGGATTCATATTATGGAAGAACATATAGCACCTCTTTATGGAAAACAGCCAAAGGCATAGTTCCCTGTCTTCAAACATCCTGTTGTACCAAGGGGTAACATCATCATCATTGTTCTAGACATGAGCTACCGAGATGGAGAGTCACGACCCTTCCAGGCATTACGTGATTCTGTGTGCCCAGTTAAGACATTGTAAACCTGATTTTTCATTTCAGCATTAACCTGCATTAGGACATTGCATGCCCTAAGTATATCTTATACTAACTTCAGTGACATCTGTAAGTACTCAGCACTTCTGGAAATCATATCCCAGTATCTCAAGTCAAGCATCGAAAAATGAAAGGGAAATTATTAGCAATAAGATCAGTTTTCTGAAGCCTAAATTTGGAACATGTTGTACTTAAGCAATAAACTTTAATACCAGTTACCTAAGAAGACATTTTGTATTCTGGCAAGACCAATAGACTAATTTTCATAAACAGCATAGAAAGCACCAGCACTCAAATGCTCTCTCCAAAAGAAAGGAAAAAAATAATCTGTCCAAGTAAGGATATATGATATAAAACACATGGAGCTGATAGCAAAAACATCTGCAGAAAGCTGAGCAAAAAGGGAAGAACACATACCAGATGTTATTGCACGGAGGCAGTTGGACCCGATTGTCTGGAAAAGCAAAGCTTTTTTTTTTTTTAAATTTTATATGTCTGTCTGTCTGTCTGTCTATCTGTCTATCTATCTATCTATCTATCTATCTATCTATCTATCTTTAATGAGCATATACTAGCTCCTTGGGATTTTGTCCATGAATCAGAACACAAGGCTTTTGAAATTCACAGCATATATTAACTTCATTTTTAGGAGTCAACACTCTGGAGATCTGTCTTCTCTCTACGAGAGCCTGACTGATATTTTGGGAACTCTTGATCGACTGTCTTAGCGGGAGCTGCCAACCCTCCCTGCCATACAATGAACATGCCTCTGCCAAGTAGAACACAAGGAAACCTAGTACTTTTGCTTTCAGTGTATTTTCCTCTTTCTCCTTACTTTTATGGGTCGTGCTTATCATGTTCCTGCCCCAAGACCAGCAGGGAAACAACTTCTGTGGCCTAGATACTGCTATATAATTCTCTCTTCCTGTGACTAGTCTTTCCTCTCACATATTGGAAACCAAGTCAAAATATGATCAGAAAGATTACCTGAAAAGTCAGTCAATGGAGTCATCACCCTGAGGTCTCTCGCACTGACTCTATGCTCTCATATCAGCTAATCCCCATATTCAAGGTCCTTCACAGTTTATCTGCACATCTGGTCTTATTTGCTAAAATGTATTTTCTTCCATCGTTGAGTGACCACATTTTTCAGGCCCACACTCTGCCCTTGTTTGATTGCCAGACAAGAACCATCCTACACAACAGAGCATCCAGCCTCTTAAACCTTCACAAATCTGCTTTTCCCTTCTCCCTCCAAGCTCTCCCACTACCTGGAAGGGGACAGTGACAGCAGGATGCCACTGCACATCATTCATACCCTTCACCACTGGCCATCCTCAGAACCAAAATACTGCACTGGATGCACCTCTGGTCAGGACAGCGGATTCTTCTGATGCCCATAGTAAGTTTCAGAAATAAATCTGAATGCATTTCATTCAATGTACAGCCTGTTAGAAATGATTACTATTTAGAACATCTAGAATTATTCATGTATTAGATTGAGAATCAGAAAATAAGATCTCCCATAAAAAGGGAAGAGATTCAAAAATACTGAAGTGCAGGATGGTAACTACATGACAGTTTTGATTCTCAAGTACCTTAGTCACCTTTGGTAATACATTTAGTAGTCAAAGATCTTTAATTCAGAAAAAATTTTGCTACTTTTGGTAACATCCTGTCATTTCCTACACCACTCTAAGAATCCTAAGAAACATTAAGTTTTCCATATCATGTTAAACAAAAGTCTAATTCAAATCTTCACCAAATTCACTCACAAAAACGTCTCTTAGGCCCAGACTGAACTAAACTAACTATTACTGTGCAGTCCCAGGCACTGCTACAAACACTCCATAAGCAGGAATTATTCTCTGATCATTTCTGTTATTCTTCCATTTAACTTGTCCGTATGCAGATTAAGTTTCTGACCCAGCTGAAGTATAGTTCTGTGTACCAGCAGCATGAGGGAGCCAAGCAGTGGAAGTCCAGCTCCCCTGTCCTTGCTCACCTTCCTGCCACCCATCCTGAGTCAGCACTGCCATTGCTCTGAGTGGCCAGGAAGTTGATTTAATTAAAAAACAAAAAAGTCTGCAAACTATCTTAGAGACATTTATTTTGCTAGGTTAGCAGGTGAATGAGCTGTCTCAGTCACAAGGCAAGTACTGCAAGCTGTTCCTGGGGTACCGAGATGTTATACATCTAAAATGTCAGGTGTGGCATGGAGACTATTTTTTAAATTTGGTTCTCTTTAACAGCTGCTAAATGACCAGGGCTCCTTGGTGTTACTGCAAAACGAATAGCAATAAGTGATAACATTAAAAATAATCATGCTTCGGCATGTTAGTGGTGTGTAAGGGATATTGCAAGGATTCCTTCAGTCACCAAAGTGTGGACAGACATACACCCTTTGAACAGTCAGCAAACATCTTTAATCACACTGCCAATGATTTAAAAATCTGAAGGGATAGCAGGTACGTGACAAAAGTAGAGTTAAATGCTGTATGTCCTAGCATGGGTTATAAGCTCTATGGCCTATTAGCAGGCTGCCATAGTAGGCTTTTACATCCAAGAAGAATAATCACACAATTTAGCCGTCTGAATCGCAGTTTCCATGGGCTATACTGTTGACTGCTATTGTGACTGAGCTTTCTTATTTATATTTTAAAAACCCATGTCAGCAGTGTGCTCTGCTTCCTGCAAGCCTGAAAGGAGAAGGAAATTACAGCCTGACTCAGACATATAATGCACTAGATGGAACGAGTGAGAGTCTAACGGTAAAAGAAACTTCTGTTCTGTTCTTAAGGAATACACAGAAGAAACATCCTTTCATAGAGTGATTTAGAGATTTACTGGCCAACACCACACAATACTAAACCAGAAGGCTCAAGATAAGCTAGTGGTTTCCAAAACATTTTTCTCTGGTTTGATCATGTTGCAGAGCCCTGACTTCTCCGTGGGGGGCTCCATGGCAGGAGCAGCTGCACAAAGCCACCTGAGATTGCGACTTTTCGAGACTGCACATCCCTGCTGACCCGCCTTGCAGAGAAGCTCTGCTTTGCTCTTGGCCAGAAGAAGTGACAAAAGGGATGCTCAACACACAGGCATCCTCCTTCCCACTGTGGCAACTGAACAGCCCATCCCAGAGCACCTGTGGCTGCACAGTGGTGGAGGCTCAGCAGGGTCTGCTGGCTGGAAATTGTAGCCCATTACTACAGTCTCTGCCCAACGACTTCAGCATGGTTGGACCCTGCAAAGGCACCTAGGACCACAGCCCTCCTGGGAAGCGGGAATGCCACTTCGGGCACCCAGGGGAATGCAAGATGGGGTGTTTGGTGCATGGAAGAGCAACCCACTGAGGGCACACAATGAGATTAGGGCAGGAAAGTGGTCCTGCAGAGCAAGGCTGCTGTAAGAGATCTCAGATTACTGCAGCTTTTCTTCAAGGATGTTAGAAGCTCCTTACTCCTGCTTCAGCTCATGTACAAGGTGGCTACTGGCCAGCAAAAATCTGAAGGGGGGCAATTAATTCTGAGAACTTGTTGTGAAACATAGGGTACTGTGACAAGCAGAAAAGAGACCTGTTTCTGCCTAATCACTATGAATTGCTTCCTCAATTACAAGTACGAACACAGCTGTAACAGAAAACAACAGCTTGCTTTAAAGACAACTCCTGTTAATTTTTGAATGAGGGGGTTGGAAAAGCTCACGGTAGTCTGGCTGAGTTTGGCTGTCATGGCAGCATGTGCACAATTTTCAAATCTGCCTCTTTAAATACCTTCTACGACATAAGCTCTCAAAAAACCCAGGTCACCAGCAAAGCATGGACTTGAAGAATCATACACTGAACTTTGGAGAGCAGTGACAATGAACATCCTTGTGCAAAGAGATCACAAAAATGCCTGTGCATATTTTAGAGGATTTAATGAGAAAATGCACAAGGAGGTGGCTGAAAAGCTCAGCAGTGGTGGAATTACTTGAATAAAGTTCATGTGTATCTTCTCTTCCTCTTGCTCGCACACAGTCCTGCTTTCCTTTCCAATGCTGCTAACCCTGGGCTCCACCAGGGATCTCCAAGACATTTCCAGGACAAAGGGGCAAGTCATTAGCCCAGCCCTTCCTGGGCTCTTGAATTTGGTGCATGTTGCTATAAATTCCTTCCTCACCATGCACATTGGTGATGGTGATGCTTGGCTGAAATTTTATTCCATTAGAAATGTCTATAATAAAAGTTTCACCCAGGGATATCTCCTCATTAGATATAAAAGACATGCACACCACAATGAAACTAAAGGAGAAAAATCTCACTGTGGTGGAGGAACTCGCATATTGGGTATGTCATTTTTACCGCTGTCACTAGCAAAATACAACTTTTAATGGCACAACTTTTACGTTACGGGGAAAACAGTCATCTGTTTTGCTCAGTATAAGGAAACCACATGCCTGAGAAGGGGCCTGGCTCTGTTGCAGCAGCCGCCCCAATGCCTGAAGCAGGGCACAGCTGTGGGACCGCCGTGCCTGCCAAGGCTGAGCACATTAGCGCGGCATTCAGTGGTCATCCATCCACACAGCTTCAGCAGCCTCCGCGCTACCCAAGGGCTGCTCACAAACAACAGACATGTACAGAGACCATAACATTGTGTGTCACAGTTCTCCCCGCCACCTCTGACACCCCGCAGTGAAATCAGTGTCTTGCCTTCCACCAGCCACATGTGGACTTGCAGGATTTGACCATCTCTAGTCTCCTGTCACATGCTCATGTTCCTACAGGACTGTCAGGTACATGCCCCACAAAAAACCTGGGGGACATTTGACACTGGTTAGGTTAAGGATCAATTGTCACAAGTCTGTAAAAACAGGGAATATATGATAGAGGGAGCACAACAACCCAGAAAAAAAAAACGTTCTTGAACTTTACAGGACTGTCTAACCTGATTTAAATTGGACAGCTTAATTATGTACTTTGCCATAGGCCATAGCTATCTACTTACTGTACTTCAAAGATGAATATTGATTTAAGTGTAACTCAGCTGTAGAAAAATCTCAAGATTTAAAAAAAAAAAAGGAGAATCATGGAGTCTCAACCGTACAGCATCTCCGTGACTCTGGAAGATCCCTTGTTTAAAGCAAAGCACATGATTTTCAGTCTCACAAACTCCACTACAATATTCTCCAGACAGGTTTGATGCTCATATTGGAACAAAGTAAGAGCCTGAACAGATTACTACAGCCATACCCTATAGCTATACTACTTCTGCTGTGCTAAGATGGGCACATAGGTAAATAGATATTTTTCAGAATACATGGAGGGGATGGTTCAACTGGTTAGCCAGGCATTTTTTATGTCTACGCAAAACATTTAAGAATTAAAAGAATGATGAATTAAAATAAGAAGATCCAGTTTTCCATACACAAGAAACAACTTCAGCCAGTTATATGTGCATCAGCAATGAAGAAAAATATCACGACAAGCTAAAGTGTTGCCCCTCAATTTCATCAGAGATGCATTAAGTAACGTATTCTACTAATTTGAATCTCCTTCCTACAGGCTTCTTTCAATATTCATACACTTCTCTTTGAGGCCCCTAGGATAATTTAAAAATTCTGCATGGAAGCTTTCTTTAATATCCAGTTTTGCAGAATCTTTACATAAGGAAATTCTACCCTAATTGAAAACAGTGTACATTTACTTTCTGGTGCTCTGTATACAGATGCATTCTTGGTAGGTACTTGTGTCTGATACTCCCTCATATAGACATAGAAAGGACAGTCCTGTCCTTCGCTGAGCACTGGCAAACAGTTAAGATGACTCACTATCAACGGCTGGAGCTACCATAAATGTCTCCTTTAAAATATGTAACCTGAAATGCTTCGCTGTTTTCAGATTTTTCATCTTCTCTATAAGTGACGATGTTCTTTTAAAACAATAGCAAGAAACGGTGTATAGTGCTGAAACAGCGCTTCAAAATAGCCTCAGAACAATTTCTTTAACTGAAGGGAAATTCTCCATGTGTTAAAGAGGGAGCTCTAGGAGACATGCACTGGAAGGGATATCCTGGGTAATTGAGTCTACTCTCCACTACTGTAGTGGCTGCACCATATAATCCATTTCAGATTTGCTAGCAATTAGCATCATTCACTCCACAAGCTCTCCAGCTACTGAGTTCGTCTCTTTGCCAGTGCAGAACTGCAGACAGATGTCAGTTAGAACCTATAATACCTGGTTTTCAAAAGAGCCCTTCATGCAGCAGCAACCCACAGAGATTTTTTTTTCCCCTTACATTCTACGATGACAGATGAGTTCAGCTGCTAACACAACTTTCTCTTAAACCTCACATGCCTATCAAACCTTGCAACATGTTTTACATTCCAGTGTAATTATGCAGTTTTGGAACAGAAATTATTCCAGTTCTGATCTTGCCCTGCAACCTACTCAGTATTTTCACTATACGTAAGATTTTCTACCTATGGTTGTGGTTGATTCTCTGGTTGAGAGCTGAATTTGACCAGGGCCACAAACAGTAATCTCCTTACCAAAATGTGAACTTCTGTACTCAAGATTTCTTCCTAAAATGAGAGCTTCCCACTATTATTTGGATGGTCTGTGTACCAGGAAGGTCCTTGTGTGCCACGGGGCAACCATAAGTAGAATGTTGTGCCACACTGTGGGTCGGCATTTTGCACAGTGTGCAAAGTGACTCAAACTGCTGCTGACATTGATGGATTGGCAGGTGTGACATCATCAGTTCTGGTATAATCTGTGAATCTTGTGTGACTGATTCAGTACTAGCAGGAAGAGCGAAGCAGAGCTATCCAGCCGGAAACAGCCCATAGTTTCCAGCAGGAACATTCGCCAGGACTGCCTGCAAACTTAAGCAAAAAACCTGATTTAATCTGTCTATGCATAGCTGGCTTTATGAGAAATGTGGCTCTTTTCATTACTTTAGAAATCAGACCCTTCACCCCCCCGTAGAGACTGTATTAAAACTTTCTCTTTTTGGTAAAGTAAAACCTCTTAAATGCCCTTTGGTTCTCCTTTACTTTGCCTTCAAAGTTTGCTTAAAGGATTTAACAACATTTTTTATGTAATCAAAAGCATTCTACAGGAAAGAAAAATAAATACATTTAAAACTCATCACAAGCACATGAAATGAGGATTAAAACACAACTAGGAGATACACAGAACCACTGCCTATTTGGAACAGAAATGTCCAAAATATTACTGTTTCTTGCAGAAGGGCTAGTGCATGAGATCAAATTCTAACAAGCTAGGTTGTGCGTATTAATGCACATTCACAGAGAAACACGAGCACAGAACAACAATTCAGAAAAGCATTCATAAAGAAAAAGGTCAACAGTTTCTCTTGTAATGCTGAGAAATTTTAAATCAACTGATGCCAATTTCCATTTAATTGGAACATTTCTTTGACAGTGCTGCAAGAGTTTGACACTTTTGGTTTTCCCATTAAAATATAAATCTTTAATCTGCCAGGCCAGGCCTGCTACATTAGAATCTTGAATGAAAATATATTTATAAAAATGCCTTACATAAAGAAGAAAAAAAAAAAAAAATCAGCCTTTACAAAAACTGAGACCAAACTAACAAGCATTGAGTTAAAGATTTTAAATTAATTTAATATGAGACTTCTTCTGATCCCATCTCCTTCCTGCCTGTCTCTCTTTCTGCCCAAAATGAGCCTTTGCAAAAAAGAACACAGCACAGATTTACTTGACCTCATTCCTCGACCTGAGATGGTAAACAAATGGTTTTATCTCCCCAGCCACAAGCAAGGGTGCAAGAATGGTCCCTGCTTATCTGACTAGTTCCTTTTGCTTTCCTTGCACGTGGGTCACACAAGTAACATCACAAAAAGGTGAGCTCCATTTATTTGCTTATGAAATGTTTGATGTGACAATTAAAACCCAGAGAGAGGGAACCAGGACAGTAAGCAGCAAGACTAAGCCAAAAGACAGAACTCAACCTTACCTAAAGGCCACTAAAGGTGCCTGAAGGGCACCTTGGTCCTAGGACTCAGGAGAATTTCTCACTGGCCAAGTGCCCTTGAAGGCCTGGAACCGGCTGGTAGGCAACCCAGTAGGGACATGAATAGAAACTGGCCTTAGGCCATATAAATCTAGCATTTCCTTTCAGATAAGCTTGGAGTCACAATCTAGTTTCACGTGAACAACTTCTGGCATCAGAAAACCCCCTCCAAGCTGTTGCTTTTAAACAGGGACTCTTGCTGAAACACTCACAAGAACATGACAAAGACCAAGACACCCGTTTTCAGAGTTTCCTCCTGGACCAGTGTGGGGGAAAGGTCAACTAAAGTTTCAACAAATTGCAGCTGGAATTTAACAGAAAACACGTTCATTAGGTCACTTGGACACCACCACTACCATCAAGACTTCCCTAACGCTCTACAAGTGAATCTAAAATTGGTACAGAGTAAATTTCAAACAGTGTTTGCATTAAAACACATTTTGTCTCTGTTTCAGTCTTTTAAGTGAATATATACATATGCCTGTTCCACCTTTTTTTGAGTTCAGAGAGGCAGAAGAAAGAGGTATTGCCCTATGCACCAATATGTACCTGGAAAAGTAAAAATAACAAAAGCTCTCTGAAAACCAACTGTATAACTTCAAAAAATGTAAATGCCTTTGCACTGATTTGTTATTACTTCCCTTGAGATGACTACTGCAAAGTTAGTGTCAAAATTCCATGACATTAATTTTGTTTTAACCCCTTCTGGCTTTCCTTTTCCGTTCAAGTTCTTCAATTTGATCTCCTCTCATTGAAAAGTGGTGGTTTCCAGAAGGTTTCCATGTAGTTCCAGAACAATATTTTGACCTCATGAGCTTTTAGAAAATATTAAAGATTGACATATTATTACACCATTTATATAGTCTGCAAAGAGGGCTTTTAGAAGCTGAATATAAATGTAGAGTCTATTTTCAGTTTTTTACAATGGAAGTGGACTTGCATCTTTCAATCATTATCAGACAAAAACTGGAGGATTCATTTAAAAAAAAAAAAAAAAGTAAAAAAGAGAGAGAAGGAATGAACTACTGCAAACAACAGTAATGGGTTCCACCCTGTGGAATACACAGCCATTACAGTAATTTAACAAGGCACTGTTGAGGTGACAACAATTGAAAATATTATCTTTCTATCATAGCTTTTCTTCCAAACTATTTCCTTACTTCTCCCAGAGCAGGCTGGCAGAGGGTCATTTTTTCTAAAATCTCCTACTCTGAGATGTAGTGTTACAGACTGATAGCTTTTCATGCACAGAAAAACAATTTGCTGGTGCCACTACCTCTTCAACAAGCAATTATAAAGAAGTAATAAAGTTTAGCAACATCTCAGTTGAATTCAATATCCCATGCACATGGAGCAAAATCTGAAGCAAGGTTTGTCATATTTATCTAAAACAAACCTATACTCCTTCAGTTTAAGCCCTTATCCCTTGTTCTATCACAGAATCACAGAATGTCAGGGATTGGAAGGGACCTCAAAAGATCATCTAGTCCAATCCCCCTGCCGGAGCAGGAACACTTAGATGAGGTTACACAGGAATGTGTCCAGGCGGGTTTGGAATGTCTCCAGAGAAGGAGACTCCACAACCCCCCTGGGCAGCCTGTTCCAGGGCTCTGTCACCCTCACTGAGAAGAAATTTCTTCTCAAATTTAAGTGGAACCTCTTGTGTTCCAGTTTGAACCCATTACTCCTTCTCCTACTCTTGGTTGTCACTGAGAAGAGCCTGGCTCCATCCTCGTGACACTCACCCTTTATATATCTGTAAACATTAATGAGGTCACCCCTCAGTCTCCTCTTCTCCAAGCTAAAGAGACCCAGCTCCCTCAGCCTTTCCTCATAAGGGAGATGCTCCATTCCCTTAATCATCTTTGTTGCCCTGCACTGGACTCTCTCCAGCAGTTCCCTGTTCTTCTTGAATTGAGGGACACTACATGCCCTTGTAAAAAGTCCCTCTCCAGCTTTCTTCTAGGTCCTCTTTAGGTACTGGAAGGCTTCTATAAGGTCTCCCCGGAGCCTTCTCTTCTCTTATGAGAATAATGGCAGCAACCAGCAGGACTGACCCTGGAATCCTGCCTTTCATCTGCCTGGCCGGCTAGAGGGCTGTTGCTCAGTCTTCTTCACTCTTACTTTCACCAATTCCGGTGCTGATCCAAGCTGGTTCCTTGTGTCTCCCATTTGTCTTTGTTCTTGAATTGGTCAGAAAAAGATTCAGTATCATGGTAGCACATTGTATCTTAAATAGCACTTGCTGATGATTTCAGTGGAGGCTTTTGTGTAAAAACTGATGAGAATAAAAACTCCACAGACATTAGAGATGTGAGAATAAGTCCTAAATAATCAAGCAGATTAAATACAAGATGCTGAACATCTCTTGCAAGGCAAGGCTTTCAATCTCAGGTTTAAATCAAGGAGATCAGCTAGTATTAAGTCATCCGGTCTCCTCGCAGTTCAGACGTGTATTTTACTCTACATTGTTTGTTCATTTTGCTTTAAAAGTTTTCTTGTTCAATGTCTTATCTAGCTGTCTGCTTAAGACAATCAAGTATAAATAAACATATAAGCTGTGTTATCACTGATCCCAGTCCTCAGATCCCCCTTTCTCCTGCACACGTGCAATGCACATCCAGAGCAACTGGGAGTGATGTCCTTGTGTGCCATTGCAGTTTTTATGATGGCACTTTTCCTTGCTGACTGTCATCATAACACATAATAAAACCCTTATGTCTCTCGTATTCACTGACCATTAATAAAATGCCTGTATACTCAGATATGAGCATTCAAATGAGATGTGAAACATCATGCTTGCTTTGCCTATTTGTTTATCCTGATTTCTGGGCAAAACAGACAGCTGTGTAGGGTCTAGTTGTGCTTGAGATAGCGTGCTTGCTTTTGGCAATAGTGTTGTGAAAGCTGGCTTATATGTTCATCTATTGTGCTCTGCATTTCTTTCCTCCTGTTGTATTGGTTAGCTTCTGCTTTGGGCTCACAAAGTAGCTGCACAACAGAAAGGCAACATGGAGGCAGAGCAAGTAATCTGGGACAAAGAGGGGAAACCTGGTAACTGAAACAGCGTTTAAATGTAGAGACCGACTTATAAACGGAGCTTCCACTACTGAAGGAGAACATTTTCCTCTAAATCTCTACCTAGAGTCAATTATTAATAAAGTTTCTTAAGATCTGCAGTCTTTTTGGCGCCTGAGGTTAGGCCAGACTACCGCATGTACCTACCATGATCTCTGACTGGGCCAGGGACACGGCTCAGTGTGTCTGCAGGGAAGAATGGAGATTTGGTAACTGATAGTTTCATCCTTGCTCCGTACACAATGTCAATGTACACAGCAGATGTGAAATAGAAAATAAGAAAAACTAGACTTTAAATTTGCTCCTTGTTTAATGGCATTTTTGTACATCTCTTTTTGTAATTTGCTGTACGGAAACACTTTGTCTGTATTTCACATCTTAACATATGGAAAGAAAGAGGAGTTTTATAAGAGGAAAACTCCACTGTCCATTTACAGAGCCTGACAGGAGTATTGTAGGTGTCTGTAATAACCCGGAGCACATTTTTAGTGCCAGTTAAGTTTAACTTGGTGACTCTTTCAAACCACTGCTGGCCTTCTAAACGACCAATAATGCTATGCTGGCACTAGTATGAGTCTCAAAACAAATCCAGGACCTCAGCTCACTGGAATTTTCAGTCCATGATAACTATTTAGTGCAACATCCGCACAAGCTTTTAATAGAGCCATCAGGACTTATGTCATACTCCAGGCACATGGGACTCAATCTGCTCAGTCTTTAACTAGGTCCCATCAGTATTCTGTCTCCAGAACAGTGTTAGGTGCTAATGCAAGTGTTAATAACTTTCCGTGTTAACTACTGTCTAGGGGATTTTTCCAGCCTTTCCACCCCCTTTACTTTCTGCCTAAAAAAAACCCCATTAACAGCAAGGAGGAACAATCAAGTGGTTGCAAGACAACAGATTCTTATCATGCACTTTCATCCACTTCCAAGGGCTAATTATTCTTCACAAAGACATTTTAGACACTCACAGATCAAAATAATTACTTGAGAAGTTATATTAATAGATTTAATGAAGAGCTATCAAAGAAACTTGAAAGTGTCCTAACAGTCATGATGAGCTACACGTTGGCAGCATTTTATGGAAAGAACAAAATGAGAGGCAGAAAAGGAACTGCTGGTATTCTCTAGACTGCCCACACTGCTGTACAGCCCACCAAACTGGGTTGACTTTGCAGGTGATATGACACCTTGGAGCAAAGTTTGTGGTTTTTCCTACTAAAACTACTGCCCATGTTTGCAGTAGAATTATTTACGGATCTTCCTCTAACTATAGAGACAGTGCTGGTGGGATTTCTGAGGCCCTATGCTGTGTGATGAGATATCCCACTGAAAGGAATATAAAAGCTTGTCTAAACTGAAAAAAACAGAAGTATTTACCAACAGAGATCAAAGACTCAGGCAGTCCACATTATCTACTGCAGAAATTAACAAGTGCCACATGGGTTGAGGGAGATGAATGACCACGGACGTTATAAAACATGAAAAAAATTCATAACTACTTTTTTTCCTTGCAAGTGTCACCATACAACCTTTAAAATATTTAGATGCTTCTCTCCCAGTGAACTACTTTTTTTGTAATGATATCATTCAATTCGCTCTGAGTCTGAAA
The DNA here is from genome assembly GCF_963082525.1 of Nesoenas mayeri. Classification (NCBI taxonomy): domain Eukaryota; kingdom Metazoa; phylum Chordata; class Aves; order Columbiformes; family Columbidae; genus Nesoenas; species Nesoenas mayeri. The sequence goes on from NC_137540.1 coordinate 19,387,759, forward strand.
CAAAGACTATCGCAATGTCCTCCTCAAATTCCCAATCTATCTTCTGCTCCTCCAAAGCTGGTCTAGCTCAGAGCTTCTTCTAGCTCAGATCTTAGCCAAGTACGGCTCACACTCGCATCATCTGTAGAGCAGGAAATTCCACCTGTGCTGGAATTTCCAAAGGTGTTAGCATTTTGCATAACTCACTACTAAAAAACAGGCAATGCAGATTGCTATGATGCGTTATTGTGAAAAAAGATCCTTAGCTAATCTTCTTTCATACACCCTGGAGAGCTGAAAAGTAAGAGTCAAAGCAGGAAACTCAGCTGAGACGAACTCTAATGTATTTCACCTGATTTTTTCACCCTCCCCTCCCCCCTTTTATTTTCCAACTCTAGTTTTTCAATGTTTCCATCCATCCACCCATCCATTTTCAGCAACTTATTACGGAAATAGCACATTACAAGATACTGTCCCAGGATGCTGCATAAAATCACACCACAAAAAGCCGACAATTGCTGGTCCATTTTTAAGTGTTCAGTGCTACTATGCAGGAGACGCTTGGTTTAGTAAGGTATTCTAGGGATGAACCCCCACATGAAGTCCCATCCAAATGTTTACAGTACAACACGTCACCAAGGGTCCCATAGAAGACATTATCTATTCAGGTCCATGGGGAGAAAAAGGGAGGGAGACGAGGGGAAATGTCTGCTGAGCACGCACACTGAAATAAAAAGAAAAGCACTGGCTGAGTTCCAGAAATGAAAATGTGGCCCCACTGAAGTAGGTGGGAGCTTTGCCACCAGATTTCAATGGAGACAGAATTGCACCCGATGTGAACAGCACTCTGGAAATATCCTCCCTCCAGACACACTGCGGGAGCTCTTCTGACTCTAAATGCTCACTGGAAACACAGACAGGGAAATCAAACCCATAACAAGAAAACAATACCAGAATGATTAATCAACAAACAAAAAGGATGCAACAACAGTTAAGCAAATGCAGAAATGGGTGGAAGGAAAGCAGCAAGTCCTTCACCTCCTGGACCACTGAACTTTGCCAGGAATAAGGAGGGATGTAAGGACTCATGGTGGTGGGTGCAGAGTGCCAAGTCAAGACTGCACTGGAGGTAGCCTGCACAGATTCAATAACATGAGGAAGAAAAATTTCTAGCACAGGTTCAGCCTTGGCGTATGCTCCAGTCACTAACGCTACATGAAGAGGCCAGAAGCTAGCAACTTCAGCAAAGATTCCTAGGAGCAATCAGCATCATCACTTACAAATTCCCAGGCAGGCTAGTTCACAAAAAGGGCACGCTCAGCAAGCTCCGCAGTTGTGTAACTACGAGGGTTATTGAGATGAGAAATACAATGCCTGAATCCAATAAACAAACCCAATGCCTATAAAGCCCCATCTATATGACAGCTATGACCCAGTTATTTAGCCTGCAGTTGCCCTCTGATTCAGTTAGTATCTGTTTTCATACCACAACTATACAGTGGTCCTGGATGTTCCCCTTTTGCTAGCTTAAGAGTTCAGGCTGCCTAAGATGCCAAGTTCTACCTTGCAGACGGCCTGAACACCCCAAATGCACATAAACCAGCTGGAGGAATGAATTTCTATCACTGCTGGATATCAGCCCCCAGCATCCAACCAAAGACCCTTTTGCTCTGCTGCAAAAATGGACAAACAGTTCTGTTTCTGGGAAATATTGCAAATTGTACCACTCTGGATGTGGTGATGACAGCACGTAAACTTGCACACCTGCCACTGACTAATATTCAAGTACTGTTTTCCACTTTGAGATGAGAAATCCAGATGAAGATTCATGTCTCCATATCAGTGATAGGTGCGTGACGACACCTAACCAAGGATCAAAGCAGAGTTCCCTGCGTGACTGTGTGTGACAGGTGCAGTGTAGGCAGGCATGCACCAGGGTTTGGAAGCTCCCTAGGTCCTTTGAGCTTTCCTCAGGACTCCTCTTTCCTCACAAAAAACTGGAAAAGTCTGTGTTTAGCAGTGGGTCCTGAGCTACCCCTGTGACATTGTGAGGCCCACATCCTTTACTGAGCCCAGGCCATCGGCCAGTTTCCCCCACGTGCTCCCTTCTCCCTCTCTGTCTCTCTAATAGCCAGGGAAAAACCCTTTTCAGAGTCCCTCCCCAGACATCACCAGCCTCTCCAGGCAATGGAGATCTCCTGAAGCTCCAGAGCTTGCTGCCACATTACCCGTGTGCCTGGACAGATCACTGGTCTCAGCACAAGTTCCTTGTCCATGCGCTTTGCTGTCAGCCCTCAGGATTGCCCAGTGTTAGTGTCTATTGCTCAATGTAATTTAAAGCAAGCGGAAAAATGGAGGGACCAATGAAAAAAATAAAGCATCTCTGCAGGCCCTGCAGTACTCTGCCAGCTCAGAGCAAGTTTTTCACCCAGTTACTTAACTGGAAACTTGGAAAATGAAGAACAAATGTGTTTGGACTGATACTAATCCTGCAGCAAACTGTGGAAACAAACCTGGAGGGGAAGAGAGTGGCTGCAGAGTTACTGAGTTCTTGTGCTCCCTGGCTGCCTCAACACCATCATTACCCCTGATGACAAACCAGAAGAACTGCTTCTCAATGTGCCAAAATCCTGGGATGAAAAGCACAGACTACCCTAGTGCTGGGCTCTGCACCAGGCTGGCAGCTCTTCTCAGCATGTACCATGCAGCTGTAGGTGTAAACGGCACTTATGGCCTTCCTCCCCAGCTTCAACAGTTGACCTTGGAAAAAGAGGAGGACAAGGATAATTATCTGCCAAGGGAGCTACTTGCTTCTGGAGCGGTAAGAGGGTACAGATGAAACCAACATCTAAGCCTAGTCTTTAGTTACATTGTGGTATCATGAAGTAAAATCTTTCTTTCGTGGTTTACATCAGCCTCAAATGCATTCAAAAACAATTAATGGAAGGCACAAAATAACATCTTGTTTTGAGCAGCTCTTGTTAGCACTGAAGGAGGCTTAAGAAATCTGTACGCCACCGGCTGACACGCTGGCCAGGGATGACAGCAGGGCTTTATAACCTTGCTGCTCACCCCTTGCTGCATGCAGGATTTAAACAGTGAAAGGACCAAACCTGAAATAAGTGCCTAATCCACAAATGGAGAACTTAAAAATCCACTGCTGTGTCAATTATGGCTAAGGTCGCAAGACCAGCGTTTCAAGAAGTTATTTTCTCTGCCATGACTCTGGCTGCAATATGAGAGAAAATGTGATTATCAAATCTCTCCACAGAGTAAGGAGACTAATGTAAAATCATTTCGGCCTAGTTCCTTCATCTCTCTCCTGCCTTTTACACGTCATATTATTACTTGCCTTCTTTTTCACACCCAGGCCCAGACCAGTACTTAGAAATGGTTGAAAAGGTATAATTTTTTTTCCAGGACCTATGGTGGCTCCATAAACAAACCTATATTTTATCACATTCTTCTACCTCCCCTCAAGTACATCTGATGTTTTTCTACAATAGTCTTGCCAATACTAATCCACCAACTGGTATCAAACATGTATGTATTTTCTACTGATCTGCTATTTTACCTAAAAATGAGAATTTTAGACTAGTACAATCCTCATTCAAAACAGCTGACAACATTCTTTTCAAACTGTCAGAAGTAGATTTTCAACAAAGAACATCATTTTTAGGAACAGAGAGGCATGCAGACATTTTGAGAGTTACTGGTTCAAATGTGCTCCTCCCTTAAACAAGTGGGGCACCACAGTGAAAACATGAAAAATTCTCCTTTTTCATACAAATCGGCAGTGTTATTTCACTATACTTAGATTTTCAAGTACAAGAACTCTGACCATCAGTCCTTCTGAAGTGATACATTCAAGTATGAATAAACAACCAGATGAGCTTCTGTTGATGTAAGGAGATAAAGGCAAGGCAAAACCAGAATTCAGCATTCTTTTTTTCTTGACTAAAGGCACTAAAAGTGATTGCTGCATTTACAATTTATTTTATGAAATGCAGGTAAGGATAACTTCAACATGGCAACATATAGCCCAGTGAGGAAAGGCAGGCCAAAGGACATGCACCAGTCTGCTTCACAAAGAACCCAGGGGATACATGGTGGGTTATCGTGGTGAACTATAAACAATACCTGAAGATGACCATAAGTTTATACTGGTTTGTGTTGACTGAAATAGCTCATTCTGCCCACGCAAGGGACTCCAATTAGAGATCTGCACACCGGCTGAAAAGTGTTTGCAGTACAGCAGAAAGACATGACATTTAAATTGACTTACCCATAGGTTTCCACTAGGCTTAAAGTAAGGTCATCGCTCCAGTAAAAAAGCCCTCAAAGGCCATTTATTTTTTTTCCCGCAATAGAGAACAGTTTGTGATTTGGGTTTCTAAACGCTTATTTCAGTGCAAACTCTGCCAGAAAGAGAAACTTACTGCTTGTTGTGAAGTTACCCTCCCCAGCCTGGGGAAAGGAGTCTACATCTTGGATGACTTGTAGAACTCCCACAGTCCGCACCGGGGGATCCAGGGCTACTGAGCTCTCGTTCACCGTGATATCGCTGGCTCCCGTTATCTGGTTGGTTGGTGGTCCTCCTATGGATGCTTCCAAGTCTGGAGGTATATCATCCATGCAATCTGCATTTGGCTAATGGGAAGAAAAAGAAGACATTTGAGTATTCGCCTGATAAAAACATTTTGTTTATCTGTTTCCACTTAAGGTTTTTTCACTTTCTTTCAGTACTGCAAATAGCAACATATGATTAATAAACATGTACAGTTTTTTGTTTTCATGTGCTGAAAACCTCTTAATACGATTTGTTGGAAGAGACACCCAAAGTATGCGTTGGAAACATTCAGCATTAAACTGTGTCACCTACAATCTCTAAATATTCTTATTTATGCTTTTAAAAGGTTTTGGGAGAGTGTACACTGAAAAAGTAACTCACTTTTTGATACGATCTGCTCAGCACAGGCAGATTGCTGAGTCAGATTACAAATGTAAACAGAGACAGTAGCTGAAGGGGAATTATTATCTTTTCCCTAAATATACATTTTATAGAGCTGATATCAGAACTTTCAGGAATAGGAATTCAAGGGAACTGCCTGTGGGCGCATCTATGAGTGGGGTGCAAAAATAGAAGCCAAAGCTGTTTATAAGACAAGTTTTTTAATGGCAAAAGATCTTCTCCTTTGCTAGTAGTGTATTTCGTACAAAATAGAGTTACAAGAAAAACAAACAAGCAGTAATGGGAATTTGAAGAGTATTACTTGATCCACAGTCTTTCTTTGTGATTCAGAAAGACCAAGGGTGGAAGAACCCAGTTTTGGGCCATCTAGACATGTCCCTCTTGCAGTTACATAGTGAATGCACCATCACCTCCAGAATGAGCCAAGCTCTTCAAAGTCAGGCATCTGCTTTTCCATTGAACTCATAGAGAAGCAATGAGAAGTGGTGGTGGTGCCTATCTTTTGCACAGCATCCTTAGCATTGAGTACCTGTTCACAGAGAGCACTGAGACCTCAAGGGGACACTGGGTGGCAAAGTGGATAATTTGTCCAGAGACATGATGTCCAAGCTGGACACTTAAGAGTAGCCAGACTCGTTTCTACCCTTGATTTCCCTGAGTCTGTTATAAGCCTGATGCTCCCATTCATACAGCAGTGATTTCTGTGGAGCTGCCCATAAACACTGGTGACAAACATGAGTAAAAAAGCTCTTTTTCCTCTAAGAGGAAACAGATTCTTGTGCTGTTTGCCCACAGAACCAGGTCTAGTTCTACCAAAGGTGTGGAGAAAAATTGTTTGCATTACTATTTCAAGAACTGGTTTTTGAATTTTTAACCTTGTAACAAAACCAAGGCTAATTCAGAAATGAGAATGCCATGTGTCAGGGTGCAAAGCTTCCCCAAATCACAGAAAGACATAGCAAGGTTGAGCAGCAACTATATAGATAACTTCACATGTTGCCAACTTAACAAGGTAAGTTGTTCCCATTTATCTTTATTGTCCAGGAGTCAGACAGCTCATCTGAATCAGTCACTTAGGTTTCCTCTGCATAATTTCTCTCTATAATTCATCCTGCCCTGAAGTAAGAGGTAGGAATTGCCCCCCTCTGCCTCCCATTGCTCAGCACTCAGCAGAGATGGGTTTTAAGCTGCTAGACTGGAAAGCCAGTGTCTGGATGGCTCAAGTCAGAGGAGGTGTATTATATTCTGCTCTGCGGGTCTGATTTTTGCTGTGCTTAGTTGTCTCACTCACTAAGGCATATTTCCAAATCTCACTACCTGCCCAACTCCAACAGCAGGCTCCTAGAAACTAAGCAAAATATGATACAGCAAAGGCTTAAATACAGGCTTAGCTTTAAGCACAAGGGTAATCCATCTGAACTCAGGCATAGAAGGTTACCATATTCTTACATTTTTTTGCAGAGTTGGGAACTTAGCATGTTTTCTGTTTTCCCTGTCTGATTGTTGTCACCTCATAAATACTTATTTTTTTTTACAAATGTTCCTAATGAAAAAGAGGTATTTTAAAAAATCTTCAGCTCACTTGTAACCACAAACTGAAGTTTGGGATAAAAACGAGAATTGTCATTGTCTGGTTCCAGTCTAATCCACAAGCTGCAAGAACACCTCAAAACTGGGATAAAGGCACATTCAGCTATACCAGGTTTTAATGAAACCCTCTGAACCTGTGCTTTTCTAAGTGAAATACCAATCATTCATTTGTAGGATTTCAATTCAAAATTATTCCTTAGATCTATCACTCTTTCCCTCACCTTTAGCTGTTATAACAAATGCTGTCAGACTTTCATTTTTAACTTAAATTTGCCTTTTGATGGCAGTGTATCTTAAAGGAAAAAAAGGCCTGTTTTTTCTTTTCTACTCTAGGAAAAACTATTTCAATTTTCTTTTTTTTCAGGGGATCAGTTGTCTGTCCTTTGCTCTGATTCCAGTGATTCCTAGAATGGGTTTTTATCACTAACTTTTAAACCTTTAAAAATGGAGGATTATAATTGAAAGCCAAACCAAACATTAAAGATGCAAAAATAGCATTGCTCAATATAATTAATCCCTTTACTTTTGAATCATTTCAGTTGGAAAAAAATACCCCAAACCAAGCAGCATACTATAAAACTAATGATATGAAATACTGATTGAAAAAAATATATTATGGCTTTTTTTGTCAGAGTGACCCAGATACATTTGCTAAGTTTAATTATATTGGTTTCACTCATTCCCTGCGTGTAAGTGCTTTGAGGGCACAATTCCACTGAAGTCAAGAGAAGGCTTTGTATTGACTTCTGAGGGCTTGGCTAAGGCTCTTAGTGAATAGCTTCAAGTCATCCAGTCTGCTGCCAAAAATGCAGCTGTCTGCATATCCAGCAGATATTTGCAGAAAAGGAGAAGAAGCAGAGGGAAACTATTTCATGTGATATGATCGTCCCAACAACAATGTAGCTCTTTGAAAGCGAAAAGACACTTTCACGGATAATTCAATTAAAATATTACAGCCAAAAGAGGTATAGTCTAAGCTGGATTCACCAGCAAAGAGATAGTGAAAAAGGTTACGCCAACTGCTTGCTGATAGATGGTTGGTTAATAATCCTCTGGAGCTGCAGAGTGCCACGGTGAAAAGCAGGGATGTGAGGGTGCTCAGCTACCGTGAAAATGAGTGCAGTCATTCTGGTGCCTCACAGCAATCTAGGGAATCTGGTTTTAGGGCAGATAATATTTGAAGTCTCTGTTACAAAGTAAACGGAGAGTTTAGATGTGAACTGAATTGAAACATTTAGATGTTTGGGTTTTAACCAATCATTTCCTGGAAAATCCTGAGTCTTTGCACTAAATGAAGCACAATATATCCAGAGTCACTGAAGCCAGCTCTTTAATAACAACCATAGGACAAACATGCAGCTGGCAGGAAAAAAAAACCAAAAACATCTTAGTCCTGCCTATGGTAAGATTTCCTCATTCCTCCCATTGTAAAAGCCTGGAAAAGGATTTTGGCAAATTTTGCACTCAAGTGTCTCATATGAGACTGCGGCCTGCCTAAGGCTTCTTCTCTGTGTGTGGAAATTTCATCTAAGATGGCTCAGCAAGACTCAAGAATGTGGTTAGGGAATGGCATTTTGCTCTATCCATTGTACAGAAATGTTTGCCACCTCTCACTGAGAAGCCCTACAGCTTTACAGCTTCTTCCAGCGAAATGTCTTTTCCCACAACAGCATACTGACATCTGGCTAAGTTATAAGCTTCTGAAAACACCAGTTAATGTTTGCTGAATGAGACTGGTGGCTTATTCGGGACCAACAACTACTATCTCCAAAGAGAAGAGGGCTTTGCATGGTGCCTGCAAGCTCATGGTGGCACCAGAAGGCATCTCACAGGACTTATGTCCACCCCAGACTGCCCTCGGCTGGCAGCGAGATGAGTGGGGGGACACAATTTCTGTGAACTGAGAACTGAGCAGGGCGCAGGGGGCGCGACACCAAGGCAGGAGCATAAAAGGATAAAGGTTGGACAGGAGGGGTTATATACAGGAGCAGCAGGAAAGGGCATGAGGCAGGAGTTGAGGCATATTTTAGAGAGAAAAGGCAGAGAAAACAGAAGAAGAGGAGCAACTGAGAGCAGTATAGGAATTCTTAAACTCCAAGTTACCAGATGCTCTCAGACTTGCAGTTCCTTCGCTGCCAGCCAGAGACAATTCCTGACACAAGGGCTACTGTCTGCTCAGGCTTCTCAGGTACAACAGCTCCTATGGTAAGTTACCTTGAGGGGTAAGGCTCTCCCTTCGTGAACCTAACTGATCTCCCTCGTGGGTGGGAGCCAGTATATGTCCTCCAAATGATGGAGTGGACTGGTTTTAGTTTGTTGTCTTAGAACGACCTGGGGAAATTTTTACAGGCATTCATACAATAAAATCCTCTAAACAAACTTTGCTAGTGGGACATAAACATTGGAGTGCTTGCTTTTTAGTGTTAAAACACTAAAGGCTAATCCTGTAATCTTAATTTGACCCAGTTGTTTATGTTGGTTACAACAGTATCTTTAATTACATGCCCAGTACAATTATTTCCACGGAAGCTCCATGCGGAAAGCTCTCAGTGAGGAGAGCAGAATGGAACCTTCTTCTGCTACATGGTGCAGAGAAAGAGACAAGGAGCTGTGAGAAGAGAAACAACAGCTGAGGAAACTGAATGGCACTGTTAAGTATTCCTGCCACCAGAGAGCTGTTCAAATGTAATAAAGCCAGCCATATAAACCAAGACCTCCACACATGGCCTCTGGGCATGTTTTTTCCCTTCCCCTCGATGTACCCTGCCTGAGAAAGCTCACGACTGATTTGCAGATGCGCTCAGCCTTCAGCAGCTGCCAGTGAAGTCAGCGAGAGCCCTATTCTGGATGTAAGTACTAACTGATGGTACTAAACTTTCTGGGAAGAACTTAATACCTCACCTCAGACCTCCAAAAACTGGAGGTCTGATTTGTCTGTATTCCCTGACTGTGAAGCTGGATGGGGAACACATTAACAAAATTTCTGGGGCACAAATCCCAAGTAGGAATGGACCAGCCTGAGAGCAGGAGTTGTGTGGCACCGCATGGTACAGAAGAAAGCCATGGAACAATATACTGGGAATGGAGAAGAAGTGTCAAAATTCTGGGTAACTGCTCATTGGCAGGCCTGTGCACTGAGACATGGAACCTGGAGGAAAAAAAAAATAAAATCTGTATTTAAGCCTGGACACAGGGATGCTGAATGGCAGAGACAGCCTTCATCCTGACGTCTCAAACACTGATTTAACAGTTGTGTCATCTTTTCATATTCCAGAGATAATACACATGTATAACAGAAAAAGTAGCCCAACTGTAATGACATGTTACCCTAACTACAATGCTCTACTTCATTTTTCCCATTTCATGTTTTTAGCTTGGTTTATATTAGGTTGATTAACATGTCTGCCTATGTCAGTAAAAACATAATTCATCACTTGCTATGAAACCTCTTCTGCAGTAACCTGCTTGGCTACCTAGTCTCCAGGAAAATGAACGCCTGGGGAATAGCTGCGTCAGCTCCCCTAATATGTTCACATGAGCTATTTTACTTTATATAGTTCTCCCATATGTGAGCTGGCAGGTCACTATCTGTAAATTGGGGGTGGGGGGCGCTATTTACAGCACCTGTTAACTGGTGTTTCAGTGTTGAACTTCACTATCACATGGCAAGCCTTGCACAGCATGACAGACTGACTCACTTTTTCCTGGAGAAGCCCCATGTCTCTGTGATCACTGTGGTTAGGAGACTGTATGCCAGACACGCCATACACTATCTGAATGTAAACATGCAACCTAAAAAGATCAATTGCTTTGGCAACTTCTAACCACATCTGAATCTTCCAAATAACAAAGAGCTTAACAATTTATTATGGTGTGGTCCGCTACATGCTTAGTTACTAGGAGAAATGCTCCCTAATTGGAATCAGGAGTACAGAGCTTGCTACAGATAGACTTTAAGAGAAATCTGACAGAAAGAAGATTCGGCTCCCTAAAATGAACAATTAGTTGTCCTCAAGTACTACCTTCTGCTTTGAGATTCAAACTGAGAGCATGATTAAAAAAAAACTAAATCCACTCCTGGATTCACAGTTACATGAAAGAATTTATAAATCCACCAATACACCAGTAAACAATCCTCTGCTCCACAAAGCAGGCACCCACAGACAATTCCCAACACTCAGCTGACCCCCATACACATGCTTTTTCTTGCTAATAAAAGTTGGGTGCAGGAGAGAGGTAGTCAGATACTTGAGCTTGTACTCCCCTTAATAAATCAATGAATAAATCAATCAATAACATAGCAAGAAAAGTAGGATGGGAACAGACAGGCAAAGGACTAGGGATACACTCAAGTGGCTGGCGTTTCCCTTCTGTCCTGCCCAGCTGCTCTGTGACATGCTTACCGGGATCCCTAGAGCTTTTAGAATATTCATTTTACACATTGGGCAGGTACGATGATCTAGCAGCCAGGGGTCTACGCAGGACTTGTGAAAAAGATGCCTGCAATGAAAAACAGGGTATTTTAATTCAAATCCACCACAGCACAATTTACCACTTAGTACCATACACTTCTGAACCCAGTAAAGTGCGAGTATTTCAAACGGTGTGGTTTGTGACCTTTGCAAGGACTGCAAAACTATATGCTGTGCACAAAAGACTAAAATTATTTCTGCAGCATCTCAAGCACATGTGCACAGCATTATTCAAGTGAGTTTGGAAAAGAAGATGTACATAATTAGAGAATTAGGAAAAATACACAAGATACATCAGCAAAACCCATATTCTTTAAAATGTTAAAGGCTGCCAGTAAACAAAACCTGCCTGCTGGTAAAGGTAAAATCACACTAGTGTTTCTTGGTGGTTCTACAGACAAACCTGATTACACATAATTTAACTGTCAAGCCATTGGGGGTCTGGTATTTTTTAGGATGCAGATGTAAGTAAATAAAGCAAATTAGAATAAAATGCTGCTTTTCATTTAAACAGTAAAATCAGGATGACACTTTTTAGAACATTCTCCTTGAACTTCCTGATCTTTAGAAGTTGCCCAGAGTGAGCTCTCAAACAATTTCAGCCTTGAATAGGTTGTTCCTGTACCCGTGCTTGGTCTGAAGTGATGACTAATCAACTACCCGAGCTTGCTGCGCTGCTGGGGACCACTTTTCATAGATATTACCCAGGTGAAAGAACTGAAAGTTTCCTGTCTAACTTCACCTGACACAGACTGATATTGAATACAGAGCTGCTAAGTGCATGTACCTGAGGTGACAGATTATATTTTATCTTCTGAGTGTATTCTGTTGCAGTGTTGTTACAGAGGACCAACGCTGTAAAACACAGCAATCTGGGGGTCAGGGTTTAAGGAACACTGTTGAGCAGGGCAAGTAAAACAGTTGAGACTTAGCCCAAGCTTGTTCAGTCCCACTCCTTCTGAAGAAAAGGAGGAAAGTTCCTTACTGTGCACAGAGCCTCAGAAATTACACTGGCATATAGGAAACTAAAAATTGACTTGCTTTCCTAAAAGTCTTTTAATTGAATGGGAGGGCTGCTGTGTTGTGTCATGGCCTATCCCACACAACAAGATATGCACGGCCTTTCTACTTGACAGAAGATATTGAGATGCACTTGCTTTGGTATCGATTTGCAGTCCTGGCTCTTACTAACATGATACCAGCCCAGATAGTAGCTGGCTGATTTACTAGCTGGCTTCAGTCCTAAATAACACTAGAAATTCAAAGCCAAAACTGTGTGAAATCTCAGAATCTTATTCTTTTCACTGCCATGTTTTTCTCACTATTTGTAGAAGAAACGGATCCTTTGTCAAACAAAGCTACATGGCAAATTATCACATTCCTGTACTTGGTCTGACTTTACACAGCTATGGAAAAGGGCAAATCTGTTCTTGGAAGTTCAAGCTAGTCTAATTATATCAGTTGGCAGAAATACCAAACCGTGTCAAACTTCATCTGATCCTGTATGTCAACATGACATGACAACTGAAGTATCGTAATACTTGAAGTTTGAACCCCTGCTTTACAAAGGCTACCGACGTTCACAGCCCTCCTTCCAAACAAGTCTTGCCTTACTGGGTAAAAACACAATGCTCCAAATTTTGGTTTCTGTCCTGCATAACTCCTCCTCCATCTCAGGAGGGACATATGCAGCACAGCTGCAGGGAATCATTCTGAATAGGGGAAAGCACAACAAGAAAGTCCTCAGGCGTGTGCAATTTTACATTTTGAAATCTAAGTGACAGGATTTCTTAGGGGTGTTAATTTATGCAGGGTACTGAAAGTCAATGTCTTGCTTTTCAGCTACTTGAACTATTAAATTCCTGACAGTGATTTGCTTTCTTTAATGTTATACTCAAATTCATAAACATGTATGTTTAACTGCAAATGTCTGAGGCACATTTGTGCCAAAATAATCAGTACACTTGCAAAATCTGAGATATTTATTATTCTCTTGAAAAAAAAAACAACAAAAAAACAGATTTCCAAAATGTTTCAGGTAAAAAAAAAAACAAAACAAACCACAACTTCTATCAAGCCATTTTACCACAGACTAGAAAGTCCCCTTTTATCTTCAAATTCAGGCTTTGCAAGCTTTAGTCAAGCTGTGGTTCATATTACAGTATTTTATAATGTTTGTTAATCACCAAAAGTTTGGAACTTTCATGCCTTAAAGACTCAAAAACTGAAGTTTACTGTTCCTGAAGTTGGTTTCAAAAACCAATGTTCTAAAACAAATCCTAGCAGTGCTGAGTAATTTAGATACATGACAGATCATGTCACTTTGCACTTTCCAATACTAAAGTAGCCCAGTGTATTATGGCTCTCATAATTTCAGATTTAATACAAGCAACAGAAGAAACTTGATTATTCAACAGAAATCTACAGAAGAATGGAATGTTACTGAAAATCAGATAAAGATTTCCACTTTTAAATTTTTGTATCACATTATACAATTAGAGCAATCATATCTATTTTGGAACACAAAAACATTTTTTTGCAGAGAAGTGAGGTAGTAGGCTTTGCAGATTTGTATTTGAAAGGTTATTTTACTTGTTCTTAGCTATAGCACTATACACATGCTTATGGCTTTCAAAAAATTGTCATTTGTTTGGTGTCCTGGTAAGTTTATCATTCAAATTCAGGCAAAATGTATCAGCACAAAGTAAGATGAGAGAGCAACTGCAATATTTCACCATCATATGGTAAGACAAATATGTAAAAAGATCAGCTGCAACAAAAATCAGTCTCCCTCTGCAGTTCTGACTGATGCAAGTTTTAAAAGAAAGGAGAGGGTAGAGGCATCATGGATGAGTCCAGAAATAATGACCCATACAAGGAGATGAGAGATGTTTCAAGCATTGGCTCGAGACACAGCTTTGACAACCAAAGCCAGATCTAGAATCTTTTATTTTTCTTCCGTGCAACCACATGCCTTGCAAAACCACGTTCATTTGGATGGGTTGAAACGTTTCTCAGAAATGTAACTGATTAATTGAGAAGGAAGGCGAGAGGAGAGGATATGTCGTAACAATCCTCATACAAAACAAAGGCTCCCATAAGGAGAAAGGAAACAACTATTCTTCACCCCTCCTAGGGATAAGAGACACAGTGATGTGTTTAAACTGCAGCAAGTGACATTCAGGTTACACAACAGCAAAAGCTTCACCACAGTCAGGGTAGCGAAGCACAGCAACGAATTATCAGGGGAATCCACAAGAGTCTTCAACCCTGGAGGTTGCAGAACATGTTGGAAAAACAGCTCCCAAGAAGGAGAGGTGCCCGGCCAGTGCCCCTGGGCCGCTCCAGAGGTGCCACCTCCTGGGATCGCTCCTGCGCTCCTCTGCGAATGCTCGCCACTGCGTACAGCTCACAGAGCGCAAAGAAAGGCAAAGAACCTCAAAATCCCAGAGCTTTACATTCACTGTTATCCAAATAGCACTTCATGGTTTTTTACTGAAGATTACTTTCGTTTGAAATGTACTTAAATGTACTTTAAAGCTGCAATTTTAAACAAACAAGGAAATAAATAATTGTGGGCTCAGTCCAAAATTATAATAACAATTCGATTGTTGTGAAACCACTGTAAAGCTTTCAGCTTGCAAACAATTTTGAGAAGCTTTTTTTCCCAGGTTAAGCGAAACTGTTCTCCTCCCACCTTCTACTCCTAGTCCCAGCTTTTCACATGAACAAACCCAGCAGTCATGTAATTTTTCTCAGAAGAAAAGCATGAGCTAAGAGAAATGGAGGCAAAAGCAGAAAAAGAGGTACAGCCCCAGAGACCCTGGGTAAGAGCATCAGTTGCCTGGCCTAGTCTTAAGGCTGAAGCTGAGGACTGAGAAGGGTTTCAGTGAGCAGTGCTGTAGTATCCAATGAGAAGGTTTGGACTTTTGGGGGTATACTTATGGTATTTGTTTATTCTTGAGGAAGAAGGAAGGACAAAAGAAGATGATGATGATGAAGGTAAGCAAGAGGAAGGAATCAAAGGGGAGAAAATATGTGATGAGTAATTTTCACAGGAAGCTAGTAAAAAGAGAAAGAAGTGAAGTGGTCTCTGAAATCACAGTTGTTCATGGAGTGAAGGTTCAGTATAAGGAAAAGAGCTGCAATGAGGTCAGAAAGTGCATTTATCAGTGCCAGAAATCTACCAACCAAAAAAAAGAGCTTATGAAGAACTCAGTAGAGATGAGTTTGAAAGAATCATCTTGCCTCTCTGTAGAAGTTCAGTAAAGTTAGTAGAAGGCACACACTAGGAGCAGTGGCACCCATAACTTCTATAAAGACAGAGCAGAAAAGACAAAGGCATTTTGAAGCTAGAGAAGGAAGACAAGCAGAAGGAACTAGGGCAATGAAAAGAGATGTCACTGAGAGCAATGAACTTGGTTACATTTGATGTTGTGTCAATGCCCTCAAAGATAACTTCAGTAATGCTTGCTACCATTAAACATAAAACCAGCTGCAAGCCAACACTTTTTTTTTTACCAAGTGTCAGTCCTTATTTATTTAATACATTCTGTAGACTGAAGTTTATTAATACAGTCAGTTGTGGAGCTGGCTAAAGAGGATAAAAAGGAAGAAGCACAAGATGACTGGATTTCTCCTCCCTGCTCTCCAGCATGGGATTTGTAAGAACCAGCTATCCCAGTGCCTGCTCCCTGCCAACAGAAAAGAGAGGACATTTGGGGAAACAGTATGTACTAGTGAACAACTATGTGACTCTACTGCAATATTGGCTGCTGGATCTTCGGTGCTAATTTCTTAAGAGATGCAGGCTCCAGCAGCCTTAAAAAGAAATCTCAAGATATAGAGGGCTTTGTACAGAGTGTGCTTGATAGCAGTGGTTTTCCCAGCAGTGCTTCCAGTACAAAGCAGCACCCTTCATGTGCAGCTCTTGGGGCATAGTTGGCTTTGCAGGCAAAACGTTCTACATCTTGACCACCTCCTGGATAGCAACGCTAAGGTCAGCCAGCACTGGTGTCACATTGTGCCAGTTGGTGAAAAGCCAGCCTGTTATTAAACAGCAGTCTAACAAGGTTCCCACAGTAGAAACTGCATGTGGTTTAACTGAGGATTCCGGAGGAAAAAACCTACAGAGCCTGTAGGTCTTTATCAAGATGTAACACTCTCCTACTCACTTAACAGAGACAGAAGTTAATCCACTTTTTTTTTTTTCATGAGGAGACAACACTGCCAACAGCAGAAAGAGTAATGACTGCCATTTCCTGTTTTGGAAGTCCAAACCGACGTGAATGTGTAAAATACTGCCCTCACAATTTGTGTAGCAGGAAAGCCAGGGTTTGAGAAGTAGCTGCTTGAGAAAGATCTTTTGAGTTTTTATAATTCAAAACTGCTGAGGCTCAAATTGTGACTATTTTACAAGACAGTTCTACTGCCGCTAACCTTTTAGAATGAGTCATTTTCTAGGCGACCTTTTAAGTCAGCCAAGAGCTGAACATCACCTGTTAACTATGTGTTTCCTATTCATTCTGCTTGACTCAACACTGTGGATGACGAAGTCTGACTGGAGCATCATTGAATTATGAGGCAAGACACAAGTGAGAACTAGAGCAGAAATGCATTTTTTGCTATTGTGTATCTACTTCCCAAAACTGCCTGTGTCTCTTGTGCGAAATTTCCAGGCTTTATTATGCTTCTGTGAAAACAGGCTTGATGTCAAACCAAGGTCCATATTTTCTGGTAATCTCTCAATGTTCTGTATTTCTGCTTCATGAAGTGATGTGTTTGTGTCTGTTCGTAGGAAAAAAAAAAGCTCACATGCAATTTGTCATTGTGGGGGATTTACAGTAGGTCAAATTTATGATTAATCTGTTGCTTTTTGTTTGCCATTTAGTGATGGCAGTAAACAGATTTAATGAGTCACATGAACGAATAGAAGTGGACAGCTTGTAACATTAAAATATCTATTAGGGAACAACATTGCAGGAAAAGAAACAAATATTTCAGTTTCTCAAGCCAGTGAACATGTCTCTAGGAGAAGAAAAGCTCTCTAAAAAAAAAATGAATCTGTGCTCTGTATGTATAACATTTGAGATTCCTATTTCTAGGGAAATCAAACACTTGCTCTTGCTCTCCTAGGGGACCATTGTTCCTAGGAAATTTCCAAGAAATTGATTTCCTTAGAGAAATCCTTCATTAGCTAACACTTCACAGAAGACAAGACAATGGCACAGCGAGATGAACATGCTGTTATGGGTGGTAAGAGGCTGCGTTGCAGTGCCACATCATTGTGAGTGTATGTGCTGCACAGGACACATCCACATCAGAGGAAGAAAAGAGAAAGAACAAGCCCAAAAGCTCTTCTTGTCACCCCCATGTCTCACATGCCAGGGAATATTTTCTCACCAGCAATAGATAATGTGGTCTTTGTCACATTCCCTTCTTGCTTTACTGTTTCTACTCAGTATCTCTTTTTATGGTTGTTTTTTTTTTTTTTTTTTAATAGAAGTCATCCCTTTGCTAGAGCCTTGTTATGGCCCAGGACAGCAAAAGAAGTGGTTCCACAGGAGTAGAAGCCTGTTCTACCCCTGGCTGCTCACCTTGCAGTTGGGCAAATTCTTCTAGGGGAGTTATTCCAGGCTAATACAAAACCAGTGCGAAAAAGAGAGAAATCAAAACCTTCAGTGTAAAAATCCTACCAAAGACTTTGTATTAGGTCCAGATCAGATAAAATTTCTGACTGTCAGGCTAAACTCAGGTTCTCACCATCATTAATACTACTTTCACTTCAAGTTGAATAAACAGGCATTCTGGATAACTTTGCAGAACAGATTTTAAATAAATCAAAATTATAAACTCACTCTTCCCCCCAGGTTCTCAGGCAATCTTATCAGAATGATGCTCTGAGAACAGAAGAGAGAATATCAGCACTAAAAGTACCTTCGACTTACCTGCAAGGCAGGATTCTGACAACGTCATTGGGCTTGTAGCCTTCAATACAAACAGCACAGTTATCAAAGTCTGGCTCAGTTTCCTACAGGGAAGAGAACATCCATCATTTTCGTTTTTTGATTTTGTCAGCTAATCTCTTCATACAAGAGCCTATGTGACAAAGTAAAACAGTCACTGATGCATGCTGCAAATCCAATAATCCCTTCAAGACAGGCAAGTCTGACTTTCAACACATTTCCGGTTGGAAACTTGCCCTGGGGAGCATGCAGATTTAGTTAGCATATTTAAACTTCCAGGATTTTCTGCATCGTCACAGAATCATCTTCTTCTCTCTCTACTCCGTTCCATCCATAAATTGCTTACTAGTATTTCTCCCTCGCCTGGAGGACACATACTAGCTAAATAAGCAATTGCCATTTCTGTTCTGCCTCATTGTCCCAGTGGTCTGCAGGAATTCTCCAGTACAGGGTTTCATTTGGTAATGAGCAATTTGAAAAATTACCTTATCACCTTTCCTGATTGTTCTGACTTGCAGCTTGCTGATTGCTTTCTTTGCAGCATCTCCAAGTCGGCGCTGTAACACAAAATTTGCTCTTAAGCAAAGAATATCTACTCATGCAGAAATTATCACGTTTTCTCCGTAGGCTTCTTAATAATCTGAAGTGACTGTACATGAAACAGGACAGCACTGTATAAACAGATGAGGTCAGTCATGCTGATATTTAGAATAAGGGCACAGTAGGTATTTCCAGGCTCACTGGTAACCCACAGCCAAGGAGGCAAAGCTACTCTCCTGGATTTCCAGTGCAGACTGCACGTGAGGCCATCATGATGCTGCACTAGCACTTTTACTATTCCAATGAGCAGCAATGCATGTAACAAATCCACTATTTGGGTATCCTGCTTCTTCCCTCTTGTTTTTAATGACACTTGTAAAGAATACATTATTAAATGAGGCCTGGGCTGGTAAGCAGAGTGAACACCGGACTTAAGATTCAGGAGGTCTTTGTTCTTGTGCTGCTCCAGAACTAGTGCAAGATCTTCAGTAAGATACAAGTGTTGAAAGCGAGCTATTAATTTGTGAACCATGAAAAACATGAGTCATCTTCTCTGCTGTTCTCTTTTCCTGCAATACAGAGTTGACTACTTTATAAGAGAAAGGCAAGGTCTAAAAAGGAGGCTAAAGCATCTGCAGTTTCTTACAGGTAAAGCACTATACAGTCTTGCAGTAACATCCTATCCATATATAACCATTTGCTTTTTCTTTGCCTTTGTATCTTTCCCTCCAGTGGACCATGAATTGCTTGCCATGTGCTGTTTCTGACTGTTCTCCCATATTTCCAAAACACTGTTACTGTGCTGGCAGGGTCACAGCCACTCAGGATTAAAGTATGCAATAAAAGCCTGACACAAACATCCCCGTTCTCAAAAGCTGAAGGTGGAGATGCCTGCTTCTTGCAAGAGGCTGAGAACGTTATGGGACAGTTCACACAACCACTGCTCAGCACAGCTACCCCTGCACTCTGTGCCTACTGAGTTTGTGCCTGTATCAGTGCTCCAAGGACTTGGCTGCTCCCTTGTGCAAACCCAACAACGAGGCAATGAGACAAACTCACGGGCTGGAAAGGTCTCTGAGAGGTCATGTCCACCCATCCCCTGCTCAAGGCTGGGTCAGCTTCAAAGTCAGAGCTGTGTCCAGTCAAGTTTTGAATATCTCCAGGAAGGGAGATTTCACAACCTCTGCGGATAATTTGTTCCAGTGCTTAACTGCTCTCACTGTTTTTCTATTTTTTTTTGTTTTTAATAAGCAAATGGAATTTCCCTTGTTGCAATTTGTGACCATTACCCTTGCCCTTTTCTGTGCACCTCTGAGAAGAGTCTGACTCTGCATAGCAGTTGTGCACCTGAAGGCCACAAGCAGAGCCCTTCCTCCTCCTCCTCTTCTCCTCTCCCAGCTTAGCAAGCTGAGCTCCCTCCACCTTTCCTCACGTCATGTGCTCCTGTCCTCAGACCACACTGGTGACCCTCCTCCTGGCATCCCAATTTGCCACCAATAAAATACTTAAACTCTTCACCTCCTCTCCCCATCCATGTTTCCAGCCATGTGCTAGGCAGGAGGGAGACTGAGGAGCTCTGGTGACTGAGAAGACATTCAACTTTTGGGCTGGGAGCACTGCCTGTGCTGGGGTTCAGCGGGGCCTGTCAGTAGGAAAGGTTTCCAGCTGGAGGGGGTGAGAGCATGAAGCCAAAAATGGCAGGAAGCTGGATGTGGTTTGTAAATTGGGACCTCATCACCATACAGATACGATTAACAAATTGCCACTTTGTTCTTCAGATTCAATTAAAATCACTGAATTAAATATAGAGAGTGAGCTTATTGGAATGTAAAGACATGGAAGGCTGACAAAACATACGGAATAGTGAAAGCAGAGAGCAATTGCAGATCTGGCTAACGAGGTGAAAATGATCTTGGCTTCTACGAGATTTACATATGAGCTTTCCAACGTAACTAATTATTACAAGTGAGGGACTATCTTGGAGTTACACAACATCTTTTCTGTGGTACATTTTTCTCACGGTCTCCCTTAAATAAAAGGATCAGATACAAGTTGGAAACATTTCTTGCCAGCTATTTGTTTCTCCCATGTAAATCAAAGACTGACTGATAACATACAGCAAGACAAGAGCCATTATGTCCTGCTTCAGGAATTGCTTGTGATTCCTTTTTATCATTATTATTACTTAAACTAATGAAATGTCTCAGTTCTTTTTTTGCACGTTCTTCCAGGGGAAAGGACAAGATTAAAGACTCATGTACATCTTTGATCTTCTTGTTTTCATGTTTGCTTTCTCTTATCTATCTTAAATAGACAAGTTCATGACTTACACGCAAATGAGAATAATTTAGTTTTTGAAAGAACACGAATATCTCGGAGTAAAAACATACTTTCAAAGGATTCCTCTATTTGAATGAAAGGCATGCTATCACTAACTAATGATTTCCCCTAAAAGAGGCATTGCAACAGTTTAAGGGTTTAAAGTGAGGCTTAGAGATTTATAATAATAAATCCCATAATCTTATTAGCAAGGCTGCAACATTCAGTGCTGGACTGGAAAGAGTTAAGCACATCAGATGTGGTGGTCTTGTGGAGATAGTGATACTAGTTAAAAAGAAAGGACAATGGCATAGAAAGCATCACTTGTGTGTTCCTGAGGAAGAAAGTGGCCATAAATGCTGCAGAAGAGAAATTGCGGTAAGCGCTTCTCTGTTAATGGCCTTACTAAATAAGCTAAACTAAATGGCCTTTGCAGGGAGGAGATCACCTTCTGCAGAATGAAGTGCACCATCAGGATGAGGTATCCAACGCATCTGTACCACAGATCAAGTTTGTGGATTCCATCATGGGAAGCATCTTCCTAAGATTGCTTCAAAGGTGATGTCTGTATTCAGTGACCAAGAAGTCTCATTCAAAGCCATGGCCAGCAGTTTTCCTTCTCAGAGACTTGCTTGGTCCTGGACATGCTACCAGTCACATACTAAAATAGATACTTCCCTGGAGACTAAGCCAGGATACACAGGACCCTCCTCAGTCCCACTGAGATCACTCACCCTTCAGCATTCACTACCCTGCAAAACTCATGGAGCCCACCTGGTTTCAAATTGATTTTACAGGAAACATCTTCTTACCAAGAAACCGAGGGGAAGGAATGACATGCAAGAAATCCTGCCAACAATTCTGGCACTTAAGCATCATCCGCGCACCATCTTCCTATCTCACAGACGACAAGAAGAGAATGCTACTATTGCCTGTGAAATATGGAATCTGACACACTGACAGCATCCGTGGCTTTTTTTTTTAAAAAAAAAAAGTCTGTGGCCTGGCTGTTACATGGCTGAGACAGCAAATCACATTTTGGTGATTTATCTCCAGGACTTAACTTGTCATGTAATTCCAAACTGCTTGCAATTAGCTCTGCAACCTGATGTTTCTTGATGCAAATGATTACCACAGGCTTTCATAGAGAAACCCTCTCATTTTCAGGAGGGCTCTAGGAACAAGCCACTGGGGAAGCAGATTGGCTACGCTTTCCTTACACAAAAATATCCTCTTCATATCAAAAGGGTGTATCATCAGGGCAACCACCTACTTCCTGGACATCTTGTTAGGTGGGAAAAAAAAGAGGAGACCTTGAATGTTACTGCCTACCTTGTACTTCCACATGTACTGCACAGTTGTCTGTGCTAGTAGTCATCTTAAAAATTAAATGTATTAAAATAAAAATTGAAATCTAACCATATTTGTAGCTGACATGAGCCCACAATGGAAGACAGTGTTGCGCTCTGCTACAGAAATTCCCAGCCTAGTGGGGATGAACAGCCCAGGGAATTCACTGAGAATCCCTGAAGTCCTGATTCTCCACTCATCAGAATCAGGCACCTAACGGGAGTGAGCTATGTCTTCCCTGTGGCACAAGAACCCGCATTTTGCACACATGGTGAGGAAGAGTGGTGGCTGAAGACAGATATGCTGTATGTTCAGGTTTCATCTCACCAGGGAGCCACAGGAAATTATTCCAGGAGATTCTTCAGTATTTCTAGTTGACTCTCACTAGCTGGACTCATTGTTTTCTCAATGGATCATTAAATCAGTTCCTTCTGGGTTTAATGCTTGATCAGCAACTTATGCTGTGTGCAAGAAGGTAAGAGGGTCACCATATAAAAGAGGACAAGGAGGCAAAGGTGGTTTTGGGGCTTGACAAAATAACATACCACATTTTTCAGGAAACGAAGACACAGCTATAATAGGTCAGCTTGGAAGAGGCAAAATGGAAGATCACTTAGGGAGACTTGATGTGATTGAGGGAAGATGTTCATGCTTTCATGTAACAGTGCAACACCTCTCCTGCTTGGAGGTAACGGCTTGTTCTGCCAATCATATTTTGCAGTCAGCTACCCTGTCCCACTCCCTCAGCACAGTGCCCAGACTATCAACCCAGAGGAGGCTGAACTGCTCCCGGTAGCAACTCCAGCATCCGCCAGACCTACGAAGGCCACGACAGAGGATAGCAAAGAGGTCTGCAAAGGTTCTTATTTGACACAGAAAACATAGGCACTCATAAGCCCTTGATTTAAAACTGTGAGATTTGAAATAATTCAGATGTCAGCTTGTTTTTTTTTTTTTTTTAACTGAAGTCTAATAAATGAGTCACAGTGTTTTTCACTTTCAGAACAGGGCAGTCAGTCTACACAGTTAGATTTTATTGCATTGTGGGGTAAGAACACAACTTCCTCAGAACAGGCCAGCTGGTTCCTCCAGCATCTGATGCTCTGTTTATCCAACCATTTCAATCTTACCCTTTGGATAAACTTTATCTTGAGTACATCAAATACAACTAGAAGGAAGCATTTTTCCTAAAGCTGGCCAGCAATGAAGGTGCTTAAAATACACGCAAGGCTTTCCAACAAGTAAGCACACAATACCTTAATAAAAAGACACATGCAAGTTATAATGGCAAAAGTTTTTGAGCACAGTGTCAAAAGAATCCTGCTCCTAAGTAATAAAAACTTTTCTTCTTGTATATATCTGATCGTCCATGATATTAACATAGAATGTTCTAATTCAATCCTTTTGCTACAAGAAGATATGTCAAAGAAAAGAAAAAAACCAGAACTTTCGGGGAAACAGAAGAATCCTCATGGAAACGGCAAAAGCAAGCTGAGCTCTTCTAAACTACCCACATTATTACATTCCATAGCCAGGACTAAAGGGAAAAACAAACGAATAAATAATCACAAAGCAAAAAAACAACAAAACTCAAACAAAAAACCCACAACAACAAAAACAACATCACCCACAAACAAACCACAGCAACTCATTTGCACAAGTGGTTGAGCTTTGTCTGTTTATCACTACCATTTTTCATATAAAAAGAGATAATGAAGAGATTAGAGCAGATATCAAGCAAAACTGAATAAAGTACATGAAGAAATTGTAGTTCACTCCATATCATTATGACAAAGTTTTAAAAATGTCTGCACAGGACAATTGTTTGTGCACCTTAGACTTTTTCAAATTTTGGGGAAAAAATACTGAAAAGGAAACCTACTTGAACATGTAAACCTATCAGTTCCAAGCCACAGCATATTACCTGAATGAACTTTTTATTTTACTGGGTTTCATCCTTATGTATGTCTATTTACAGTGCTAATCTGCCTGTATAATTACTCGATGGAAAGCACACTTAACGGTACTCATAGACATAAATTAGGCACATGTGCTTTTACAGTCAAAGCATCTAAAAATTATCACAGCCGTTACAGTCACAGCGAATCTGCTGCCACTAATGTTCAGATTCCAGCTGGGACCGTCTCATTCTTGCTATCCAAAATTTCATACCGTACATTTTAAAGGAAAATATGTTCTTTCTGTCTGTAAATACGGAGCAACTGTGTCTCAGAGGATGCCTGAATTTCAATAGGGGAGGTGGGTAAGGCATCCTTATGCATTAAATATACATTACAGAGTATGTGGCAGTACTTTTCTCTACAAGACTATTAATAACACTCACAATTTTACTTTTTCTGCTGAGCAAGCAAGGCAGCCCTCCCCCTGCCCTGACAGTTACCTATTAAGGGTCCAGACACATCTCTGAATTACAGTGCATTTTTCCCTTGCAGTAAAATGGTTATCTCCTCGGATTTCATACGTTGATAACATTTTCTACTGTACCATTAGAATGAAATGTAGAAGCCTGAGCTTCACAGTTTTGCTGATGCCTAGATAGCTGCATCCAGACAAGAAAAGGATTAAGTTTATTATTATCATTGCTCTTATTATTCATTGCTGAACTACCATAAAGATGCATAGTGCTTTATAAATCCAGACTGCCTCAGGACCTATGGCTCATTGCTGTTGACTTCTCTCCAGATCTATACATTTTGTATCTCTTTCTGGGGTTTTGGACAAGATGCCAAAACCAAAAGCAATGCTGTAATAATATTGGTGGTCATTGCTACAGCACTTACATGTTCAGTGATCATTGATAAATGAACAGGGACAAGTTTAAAATGAAAATACTTTCTGTTCTTTTTTTCTTTCTTCACTTACTGTGAACCCTTGTGTCACACGCAGACATTCATATACCTCATTATATTTTAGTTATCCTTTTGATCTCAAGGGTCACTAGTTGTACGTATTTCCATGTCACTTGGCTACATGAATGACGCTAATAAACATTATCAACTTTCTGTCTATTTTTTATGTGTTCTGCACAGAGGAAAAGACACCTTATATATACACTACATATTTATTAATTCCTTTTTTTCCAGAATCCCATCCATATTGACGGAAGTGTTGGCTTCTTTTTCCTCAGATTTTACTTGTAAGTTATTTCAAGTTGAATCCCATGATGACTTTTTAGAAGCACAAACAGCCATTCCAGCACTGCTCACCTGATTCCTGTCTCTGGCATTTGCGTAGCGGAATCGCTGGATGTAATAGAAGACCAGCCATGCCAGCGAGATGATCATCAGCACAATGAAGGAGATGGAGACAAACACCACAGAGGTCCGGCTGACATACTTCTGCAAATTGCGTGTCCCGATGGTTATGTACATCATCACAGTAATGTTCCTCTCCAGGAGGCTCACTATCTCTTTTCCTTTGGGTTCAGGAATCATTATTGCTACAACATCTTCTAGACCTGTGAGACAGAAGAGAGAAAAGAAACCTTAAGTAAAAAAGGTGGTTACCATGTAATAATATGACAAGAGGATGTGTTAAGGCAAAAAATAACATTAAAAAAAAAAAGGCAAAATGGTAACTTTCTCCCTTTCTCCTGCTGGTTTTCACAACAGGTAAGTCAAATGGATGTAGTGAAGGTTTCACTTAGAATCAGTTACATAGTATGTTTCTGTAATCTCAGTGAGATATGTAAAACATGTTTCATGAGTTGACATAAACATAGATTTCCAGCACTGCTGAGGCTTATCTAGACAACACTGCTGGAAGCACTGCAGAAGGGGAGACATGCCGTAGCATCCTTCCATCCAACACTCCATGTACATTTATCACAGCCCATTTTGCAGGGTCACGAGTCTGCCAGAGAAGTCCCTCCAAACCCCACATTCAGACCAGAAATGCTGGTCTGAAACCACAGATCCTCACGTGGTTTCACAGCCCGAACATGCCAAAGCATCACTGCCCTTGCCCGGAGTTGCCAGCAAGAGATGCCTGCAGGGACCATAGCAGCTCAACATGTTCCCACCTCACCCACTGCCCTGTGCTGCTGGAGGTTCCCCACAGGCCTGTGCCCACGCAGATATTTGGGAGCCCATACTGGGAGCTGGACTCACCAACCCATGCAAGTTTGAAGCCAAGAGCACTG
This sequence comes from Nesoenas mayeri, assembly GCF_963082525.1. Taxonomy (NCBI): domain Eukaryota; kingdom Metazoa; phylum Chordata; class Aves; order Columbiformes; family Columbidae; genus Nesoenas; species Nesoenas mayeri. Next base: position 19,414,108 of record NC_137540.1, read on the forward strand.
TTTTATTCCACAAAAAAGGCTACAGCAGCCCAGAGTAGCCCCCAACTCAGTTTGTGCCCCACAAGGACGAGTCAGCACAGCTGGGGTGGCAAAGGGGTGCGGGATGGGGCAGGGGCTTCCTACAGTCCTGTAAATCTTCCTGAAGCCATGACTTTGTGCAGCGGGCCCTCTACCGATCTATCAAGTCTTGACTCCGCATCAGATCTCCTTTCTAGTTCATTTTGCTTGCATCACACACTGCTGAAACAACTTTTCCTTTCTTTTATGTCCTCTCTGTACATGACAAATATAGTGCAAAATTATCTAGGACTGGGCAGCTCATTAAATACTTTTTCTGGCTTTATAAATAAACTATCACATCTTCGTAGTTTAATATTAAGGATATTCTCTTCTTCTATTTCACATAATAAGTGCGTAGACAGTTTTTATGCCTAAGCTATGTGTTGCAATGGTCAAATCCTGAATTGTACTAAGCAGCTATGGACAAACAAGACACATTTTAATGCAGAAACATGCTATAAACAATTGCATATGAAATGATCACAAACTGGCATTTAGAAAGGTACAAGTGGGGTGTCTGGAGTCAGAGAGATGCTGGGGTGGGGTTTCAGAATTTCAGCTGAAATCCCAGGAAATCAGTTGGCATGTTGTTAACCCCATGGCTACATCTGTTTTGACTGTCCTGCCTCAGGACATCAGTGGAGGCGGGAAGGGATATCTCGGTTGAGAATGGAGACACAAGAGGGTGGCTTGTGTTTCCTACAGCATCCCCCTCCAAGCTGATGTCCAACCCCAGCTTCACTGGTGCAGCACTGTGCCTGTTCTCACGGTCCAGCTCGAATGTTTCTTCACTGAAAACCCCTGGGGAGTACAAGTCAGTTTTTCAAAGGTATTTGGATGCTAAAAACCCAGAGGTGTCCAGGAACATTTCATATTTACTAAAGCAGAGAGGTGAGCGGCATTTAATGGAAAACGCTAACTGCGGTGGAAACTCTATCAAATTCTGCTGGGTGTCTGGATCAATTGGAGGTACTGAAGTAGCTGTGACAGACTGTTGCTACTCACACACAAAGTCTGCTGCAAATCTGAGATCTGAAGCCTCCTCTCTCAAGTCTTGGAGTAGAAGTGCAAACTGCATCACTCTTCCTCTCATGAGACTTCCCATCATTACATTTCCCTGATTATGAACAAGGCGGCCATCAAACAGGTGGAAATCAGTAGTATGGCTGAGTCAAAAGAGTTGTAGATATCCACAATAGGAAACTTAATCTTTCTGCTGATACTCTTCCACAGAGCATTAACAATTTTCAGCTATTTCCCTTTATTTGTCTAGCAAGAGCCCCTTTTCAGCAGCCAAGATAAATCTACCATTGCAACTCTTCTGATACCTGTTTATTACAAAAGGTTGATGCCAACGTTACCCTAACAGCCTAGGGAGAACTTGCCCAGTCTCAAAGTGGCTGAGAAGGGCACCAGTGCCACGCAGGTGATTTTCCTGCCATCAATAAGACAAACTGCCTGGAGCAGTGCTTAGCTGCCCGCACGCCTTCCTTTGCTCTTTTCTGTTTCTTTAAAGAAAATAAAATTTTCAAAATCACTCTACAAGAAAACCCAAGCACCTCAAAGCGCCAGAGCAACCACTTCACAGACAGCCAGAAATAACCTACGGTGAAAAATCCCACGGCCAAAACAACCTAAAAATGCCTTTCATCAGCTCCTCTCAAAAGCCACCATTCTGACCCACTCCTTGTCCAGCATGGACCTCTAACATCACCTTCTGTACAATCTGGGACACTGTATGAATGCTGTTACCTGAAAGCCTGCACAAATGGGAGACAAAACCATTTTCAGTAGAAAATATAGGTAGTATTTTAACTGTTTAATTATCCTTAGTCTTAGATTTCTTTAAAAACTTTAATAACACGTTCAATTACAATTCAGTTGAATATAGCTTAGTATATTTCTAGACAACTGTAAACAATGGGCACACACCAGATATGACATGTTGCAAATGAAGAATCCCATTAAATTGTTCAATTATGAGATTAATATTTTTGTCATAATAAAACAAGCATGCTACAGTAATGGCCTATCTTCTTTCTTCAATATTAACATCATGAAAAAAGAGGGAGAAAGAATTTTTCGTCTCCTGCATATATTTAACCTCATTCCTGTTTTTCATCGCCTGCCCTTTCTGATTAAACTACAGGGCACTTTGTGGCTTCAGTTCACCGTGGAACGACCACTGGTTTTGAACAGGAGTGCAGCCACACATCTCCCTTCTCTGCTCCCTCCTCCTTACAGCTCTCTGCCAGGATTGTCCACTGCCACCTTGGGCCTAGGGCCTTCTCACATACTTTACAAAACACAAGATACTAAGTGAATTGCCATAGATGTATGCTAAGTGAAATAATGTTTAGAAATGCAAAGTAGAAGACACAGCTATTGCAAGAGGAAAGCAGCTGCTTTTATTTATTCAAACCCTTAATATATTCAAATTGCAGGCTATCTGGTTATTTTCCTGGAAAACATTACCACTTGTAATGAGGCATTCTTGGAAAAAAAATTACCAAATCAGCAACAAATAATAATCAGGATTTTTTTTTTTTTTTTACATTTTATTGAGTATTATGATAATTTCTCCAAGGCACTATAAAGAATGCTGTTTAATCAATCAAGTCACTAACCCAGTTTTTAATCTCAAATATGCTCAATACTGAGAAGAAAATAACATTTATTTCCCTTTCCTCCCCTATATAACAAAATGTTTGTATTATCTCAGTTTCAGTATCTAATGACACATGGGAAGCTCTGACATACCTGAAAACTATACACATTTGCAATAATGCAATCAGCCATCAATGTTAGAGATGCATTTCGAGACCCAAGCACACATGTGTTCAACAGACTTCAAAAAATAAGCAGTGCCTGGTAATTTGTACTGATGCTTCTCTCGTTAGTTAAATACTAATGATGCCTTTCATTACACATATCCACAATGGTAACTGTATTTTGTGGTACTCTTGTTACTTAAAATATTTCTTTTCTTTTTCTGGCCAAGTTTAATGCAGACTTTGACATGAATTTTTAAGTAGCTGTCACAATGAATCAGAGATTCATAAATCAAAGGTATTCAGGCTGCAGTGAATAGATTGTTTTTCTTCTTTTTTGGCTTAGGACTCATTTAATGTATCAGTGATCTCTCCTTGTGAGCCAATAAGAAAATACGTAAGGTGGAACTTGCAGGCATTTGGGATCATTTAAGTCACTTTAACTTGCTGAAATATATTCACATAACCAGATACTTCAGGGTGGAAAAATGTGCTGCTGGTCTGCTTCTGGGCTCTGCATCCTAGGGCATCGCACAGGCTTGGCTATTGGCAGGGTCATCGGTGGGCACTGCTGGCTCCAGGGGGACCATACTGGGGAGCTGTGGGCAAGCCCAGCACCAGGGCCAAACCTGTAGCTCTGTGGCAAATCCACTGACGGCACAACCACGCCAAGCAGAGGTTACTTCCTCCTCTTACAAAGGGATGCTCTAGAATTCATAGGTATTGATATACTGAATTCCCCAGGCATTGCACCTTCCTGTGTGGGTCATCCTGGGCTTCTCCTCACCCCAGCCTGCAGAAGAAGTCATCCCCTCTCCTGGGTCACCGCTAACAGCAGGAGGAACCATGGAGTGAGGGGAGATGGACAGCAAGTCTGCAGCAGGTGTCAGCCACCCACTGACACCTTCATGTGGCGTTGGAAGGCAGAGTTGTGAAGCAGTGATAAAATTGGTGAGAGTTTTCAATGTCAAGGTGTGCACCTAGCAAAAAGACCTGAAAGACCCTCTCCAAACCTTCCTCCTCCCCCCAGTACGTGGCTATGGAAATGGACTCCAGGCTGGGATGCTTTTTATGTGAAATTGAAAACATTTTCAACTGTAACAATCTATTCACTGACAGACTTCAGTTCTGTAACAGTAGCTTTTGTAGGAGAAATGAACAGGTGTTACAGTCAGAAGATGTACGTATATTTTCCACCTTGGCCACAGGCAGTGCTGACAAACCTGTGATATTTCTTGATTCTGCTCTGGAAGCTTCAGGGCGCAATACTGCACATGGTCCCTCTCCTCCTAATTAGCAGGCAGGCCCAGCAGTGGCGGGCTGCTCCTGTAATGCTATGCCAAGTTTTGATGGAGGCTCTAAAAAGTGGTATGTTTCTGACACATCTTAGAAGAGATGATTTAATTCTTCATGCTTGGCAACTGCCAGAAGTCAGTTAGAGAAATAATTAATTGAGTTATTTGAGTAGAATTCCAAATTGGGAAGCATACAGCAACTTCCCCAAGATATTCTATCAAGATGTAAATAAGGATTTCTCTTATGTTGTACAACAAAATCAGGTACTAAAGTATTTCCCTTTTATACATTTTGTAACTGAAAACCCAAACACTATTTCAGAGTTCAGAAATTGCTTTGATAAAACAGACAGTGTTCAGTCCTGCTTAGAGCTCAGGAACAGAAACTTCACAGGAGGTGCAAGAACTTAAGCAAGTCTTGCTTTACTTCTCGAAGAAATAATTTCAATTTTAGGAACCAATTTCAGTAACTACCAGCTATTGGAAAAAAAAGCTAAACAAATGCAGATCTAAACAAGCCAACAGCCTGCCTGTGCCCAGCTCTGGAGCATCCTTCCCCGGCTCAGCCCGCGGCATGTGGGTCCTGCCAGCCCCACGCAGTGAGAACCAGTTCAGCTCCGCACAAGGACTCACTGTGCTGCCAACCATACGAGTGCCCTCCTGCCATCGCTCCTGCTGCTGCCTATGCCTCTGTGAATGCATTTTTCAGTATGATCTGGATTACTTGTAACATTTTAAATCAAATTTGGAGCAAAGCACAGACATAATTTTTAAAAAAATACTACATATATATATATTTATTTTTTGCTTCAGAACAGCAGCTCAGCTGAAAATTTAGTCCTGAAGAGAATGAAAACAAATCCATGGTGATGGTGCTGTAGTTGTGATTGTCTCAGTTACAACCAAGAATAGTCTGCTGGGCTATTAGAAGATATTACCTTTTGCTACAGACCTTATTCTCTTTGAAAATATTACTGCTTCGTAATTATGTTTGGTTTCTTCATAATTAAATTACATGGGAAATGGTATACAAGTTAATCTGATGGCACTTCAATTGAATTTTTTAATGCCATGTAAATTATTCTAACATTTTTATAGTTGCAACAAGGGTTCCAAGCTTTTAAGACCATCCAATGAGAGTTCAGCCTTAGTTCTTCTGTTCTGTATGGTGTAAATTGACCAGAATATCAGCTGTTGCCTGTTTTTCTCCTTTAGAAATAAACATAGTCTTAAATTACATTTTTGTGAAGCCAAAAATTAATTTTGGAAACCAAAGCAATATTTCAGAAATGCTGATTTCTGAGCTTCACCCACTTCAGAGAAGCAGCGGCATAATGTTGTTTAAACAACATCCTAGACTCTTACACAGACCAACTAGGAAGCATTACCATTAAAAAAATCAAAATGGGCAAAAGGACTTTATCCTGCAGGGACTCTCCTTTATGGGGCATTCATGACATTGGTCTCAAGTTGAAGTATCAGCAAATGAGACTATAGAAAAAAAATTGGCAAAGAGAAGAGCAATATATAGTAAGTAACAGTAACACATAGTCAATTCATCATACATCATAGGTAAAATGACTACAAACATCATCTATAATCTCTTGCATAAACTGTCTCAAGGCCAGAGGACCAGAAAAGACAACAATTTCTAATGAGGTTTCACAACAAATATGGGCAACTACAGATCAGGTTGTCCAAAGTTATTCAGTGAGGTTCCTCACCAAAGACTCTTAAGAAAAAAAAAGGTAGTTCTGAATAAAATAGGAAGGGCCTCACACAAGAAAAGAAGGGGTTAAATGACAAGATCCTGGTGTTCCAAAATGCCAGAAAGCCATCAAGTACAAAAGAGACCTAGGGACCACAAACTGCTGGAGGCTGGGAGAACATTTCTGGGGAGGCAGGACTAAAGGTTCACCTTGCAATATACTCTTTCTCAAGCAGGTACTGCTTGCCATTCCGAGATACATGATGCTGGGACAGATAGATCTTTGGTGTCAAACCGTAGACTTGCTTTTATGTTAACTGGGAACTGAAAGTTGTGTCTCTCCTGGACGGGCAAAAGATTCAGTCATGACAGTGAAACAACAGGACCAAAGTCAGAGGTCTGATTAAGTCAAAAAAATCCTTCTGAGCTGGAGTAGGGAAATCATACCTGTTTCTGCAACCAGTGATGAACAAGGAGTGCATCAGTAACAAGGAACTGGCGAGGCACTGGGAAGGATTTCACCCTGCAGCTAGGGAAGGTTGCACGGTGGGATGCAGAAGACTCTGCCCACCCACTGATGGGGTTGGGAGGCAGCAGCCCTGCTCTGCCCTTGCACCCTGCAGGGAGGGGAGGAGAGGGAGACGGAGAGGGAAAGGGAGAGGGAGACGGGAGAGGGAAAGGGAGAAGGAGAGGGAGACAGGAGAGGGGAAAAGGAGACGGAGACGGGAGAGGGGGGCTGCCGGCAGGGACAGGACAGCAGCAGCCTGGCCATTCTCTGTCCCAGCTGCTGACCCTGAGACACAGCAGGCAGGCAGAATGAACCCCGGCCTGAGAGGGGAAAAAAATGCAGGGGAAGGCCAGAAGCAAACACAGCATAGCAGCACGTAGCACCATTTTTGTGCATTTCAAGCTACTGAAGTTATCAGAATATGAGTTCTCACCATATAATCTTTTTCCTTTTTAAAACCAGAGCTCTTGCTTTACAATGACGTAGGTGTTTTAATCTCCCCCACCACCCACACTTCCAATTTGTTTTCCTTCTCTATTTAAAAGCAGAGAGAATTTCCTTCAACTTATCCTCTCCCTCATTTCCCGCTTCTCCTTGGCACTGTTAGCACTCGCCTTGGTCCCTTGCCCATCTTCCAAAACATTTCACTGTAAATCAGGTTTCCTTATAAGGGAAATGCAGCGACCCTGGAGAGAGGAGCAACACCTTTCCCCTACAGCACTTTTCTCATTTATAAAAGAAGGAAATTATTTTACGCTTTTTTTTCTTAGACAACCTTATTGTAATGCAACACTTTTCATTGCAGAAGCACAAATACCTAGCAGGATAATCAAATGACCTGTAAAGAAAAAAGACCTACTAATGTTAATGACTGGCTACAGTATTTAAGTGATGGATACAAAAGTTTTTTATTTGGTCCTGAAGTGAACAACAATAACCTCCAGCAGAGCTGCTCTCGGTTCATTTGTTTCAATGCTAAAACGAGGAGAGGCAAGATGCTTCTGGCTGTGATCTTTCCAGTGAAAAGCAGTCTCAGCCACTGTTTATTACTGTTTAGGGACAAAGACATTTCTGTTCATGTTTTTGTAATCAATGCTGATCTTGCCAAGGCTGTAAGAGCTCAGAATATATTGACTTCCTATAATTTTATGCAGAAACTGCAGCAAAGGAAAAAGACGTAAAAAGCTACAAAAACTCACAAAATCAAACTCAGCACGATAGTTGCATTTTTCCTGGGCTTGGTTCCCATAGTGTCAGCTCATCAGTCTCCTGAACTAACCAATGCTAATGAACCAATGAGGTGTTATTTATTCACACTTGATTACAGAAAATGGGTGGTTCTCTGAGAAGTTACCTCAGACCTAAACCCAAACCAAGGCACAAATTTTTGAGACTCTTATCATGCCAGGAGAGTACTTCATTATAACTGCTCATCATTTATACTGCAGACCTCTCTAGAAACCTCTCTTATGTACTAAAGAATATACACACTGTCAATGGCACATGCCACTCCTTATAAGTTCTCTGTTCTGGAATTCACACTGCAATGCTTTATCTTCTTTTTTTTCATGTATAAGGTGGGCAGACAGACTCCTTCATGCAGGCCTTACAGCTAGGAAATGCTCCAACTCATAGCAGAATACGCTACGAGGATAATTTATTAGTAAAATACTACCTTTTCAGAGTTGTGGCAAAAACACACTCACTGTGTAAAGCAGAAGCTGCTTTGCTATCTTCAGTGGAAACATGCCAAAAGAAAATATGTCTTAAATAGCATCTGAAGTACTCAGGGTAGAGTACAATGCAAGCATAAGCTAGTTACTGTGCCCAGCACTCTTAGAACAGGTATAAATATATTTCCATTAACAAATGAGGAAACTAGAGCAAGTATGTTGAACAACTCAGTAAAGGTTCACGAAAGATAAGGGCAGAGCATCTAAATCTCAGCCTCACCCCTGACAGGCAAGCAGCTCTGCTACTCCTCCAAAAGGGCAAGATAAATAAGCAGAATGGCTGGAACTGCTCACATCTTCCTTGGAAACAGGGGCAGGGTTCAGCACAGCCCTGCCTGGCCCAGGAGCCTTTCCTTCTGTTAGCATGGTAATTTGGCAAGAACTGGTAGATGCTACCATTGTGGCATCCCTGCATGGGGACACAAATGCCAAGTTTGTCACTGTAGCCCTGTTTAAACCCTCTTCCCTTCAAACTATGGATCCCTCCCCACGTAAGCCTGTATTTGGGTGAATCAGCATGCTTGCACAGAATATGGGATAAAAACACAGTCAGCTGATGGTACTGAAAGGGTTTAAGGGGGCTGTAGCCCTTGCTGTTTATGACTGCAGGGGGAAATGTCCCCAGGGAGGGTGTGAGATGTTGAACCCTGGCAAGAAGCACAGCTCCCTGCTGCACACACCAGGCCACACTAGCACAGTTAACTGCAGCGGGGACCTGCAATTCCCCCTCCCAAACTTTAATCCCGTACCCTGACAATACGCAAACACACTGGGAAGAAATGCAACCTACAGGTGCACAAAGATGCATGGAATACTCCAGAATAAAACGAGGGAAAGAAACTGACAACTCTGGAAGTAACTAGAGCTGCTGTTTGCATAATTAAATAGCTGTATGGAACTATGTCTTGCTGGTAGAGTTATGTGCTGTTTGTGTTTTGCAAACTTTCAGAACACATAATATTGCAAATACACAAAAATTAGGAAATAAGCATGAGACTATAGACAGAAAAAACTGTAGTCATTATTATGCAGAATAATTACAGCTTTTCATCTAAATTTAGAGGCAGAATCAGTGATTTTTTTGATGTAGTGACAAAATCTGCCCATTTACTCATAATGCCATAGAAGGTGTTATAGAAGTATTAGTGCCATGTGCAAAATAAACAACATTTGACCTTGGACAGTAAAGAATCATTAGGAACTTTCTCAGACATTAAGAAAGGAAAAAAAAGAGAGGGAGAGAAAGACACGTATGCAAAAATCTCATTTCAGCTGGAATGCCTGAGTTATAAAATGATGTTACAAATACTTACAACGCAGCTGGAAATACCTCTTAAACCCATGAGGCTTCATTTGCAACTCTGCCTGAAAACTATTCATTAAAGGAAATAGATGGGGACCAGAGGAGATTTTCTTAATCACCGTTTCTCATCACCGGTCCCTACGACTGGGACCACACCAGTTCCCAGTGCAAGTCCAAGCATGGACTGCAGCACTAGGGGACTGGTGAGGGCCCCCAGGGCACTGCAGAGTCCCCACATGGGTGCTGCTCCCATCCTTGATTTCTTGCACCTTTTCCACCTCCCCCAGCATCTCTGAGGTGCAGCAGGTCTCCTTCTCATCAGTTAGCAGAGCTCCCGCTGAAGGTCTTTTAACTAGGCACCCAAATTATTAGACAGGAACAGCTCAAGGCTGCCTTAGCTCCCCTGCAACCCCCTTCTCTCCCCCTTTCATGTCAATCCAAGGGCTGCAGGCTGGAGGAAAGGGGACATGGCGACACTGAGAGATGGGAGAGGCATGACTGTGCCTCCTCCTGCACCATCAAACCTGCCAGTCAGAGCAGCCTGACAGGGTACTCGCTTTCCTCTGGAGAAGATGAAGCTCCACAGAAGCGGCCCTCAGACACGCTTGCCTACAAATCCAACACAGAACATCCCCAAACCGAGAGATAAGACACCTCTGACTGAAGTCACATACTACAACTCCGGTGGCTCTATGTGGGCTGGAGTGGTTTGCTATTTAAAAAGCATGGACTAGAAAACAGCACAGCACATCTGGTGTGGTTTTAAGCATACACTGCTGGGCACGTTCCAGTTCAAGTGACCTCGAGTTAGCTGGGCAAGAAACAGGTTTGCAGCAGCAATCCTGGAACTTTGTAAAAATTACTTCAGGGGATTTCCTCTTTCCTCACTCAGATAAAACTTCCCCAGAGGTGCAAAAACACTCTAAATGCTTTTATTGCTCTGTGCAGGGGAATGGGATTAAATGTAGCTGATAAGAACAATGAATTAAAATGGAGCAAAAAATGAAAAACTGCAAAAATGCATGGGAAACAAACAAACATCAAACCAAACAACAACAAGAAAACAAAAGGACAAATAAGCCAAATGTCAAGCACAAGGCCAGGAACACATTGACAGAATGAAACAAGAAGTCAAATAAGACAAATCTGAGGCAGAGTATCACTGACATTGCCATACCCTCCAAAATTGCTGAACATCCTTTCAGTGCCATTAGATTTTTATGGGAGCTTTGCAGACCTCTACAGGATATACCCTCAGACATCTCTTTTCCAAGTTGAATGATCTCAGCCACTCCTCATATGGAAGCCATTCCATACTTTTGGACATACTTTTCCATATGGCGGATGGATAGGTTTGATTAACAGTGGTACATTTGCCAACACTTTTTTTCTAGCTGCTGCCATCTTAAAGACATTCCCAGAAAGAAAAGCCTTCTGTCATTATGCTCAATAACTACTAGCCTGAACCTTCTTCATCACCTCATGTTAGCGTCACAGGGATGACCGATGCCACAGCAAATAAGGGGGAACATTTGTAGCCTCTTTCTGTTTATGAGCTATAAATGTCCAAATGCCAGTGACTGAATTACATAAAGAAAGAAAAATCAAGCAAACACCTCAAAATAGAGGGAGACATGTCTTACTTCATTTTACCTCAGACATAAACAGGAATAGTAAAGTCTCTCTTGTTTTTGCTGGAGGGATCTTACTTGCTTGAGAACCTTGTCAGGGAAACCTTCCATCCTCAGGATAAGGCAGAGCTGCTGCATCTTTAGCCTTCATTTGCAGGTGGTATCGTTAAGGGGACCTATTCCATATACTAAAATCCAATAGGTAAAACTAGTATAAATCAAAGAAAAATCAGGGCAAAAATATACATTTTTTCAGATAATAAAGTTCACCTCTTTTCTCAAGACATCAAGCCTCATTAGTCTCTAACACTGTTAGTTTTGCAATTCTCCAGCTGTCCCTACAATCCCTTAGGGTAAAAAACACTTAAAATGCCTAATTAAAAAAAAAAAAAAATCAAGTAGAAGATAAATGTTAGTTCTTTCCTACATTATGCACAGAGATAAGCTTAACTAAAATTGTTTTTCATACTAATGTAGTTAAATTACCTACACCATTGCAAACTAGGCTAAAATAATTTTTAAGAACATTAACTTCAGAGAATGAGTGTTTTCGGAGTAAAATAAAACTTCCAAGGCCTCTTTGTACATCACAGAAAAGGTCTGGTAAGCAACAAACTTAATTTTTAACTACGGTGTCAGGATTTTCTACAGACAAATTCAGTAATGCTTTGGCTATGTATATAAAAAAAGACAGAATCACAGGAAAAGAGACATAATTAAGAACAATTGATACAAAATTGACAACAGGCCACCTAAAAATGCTGATTTGATGCAGCAGAGAGTTCGTTTAAATAAACTGCTAGATTTTTTTTTTCCTTTTTTCACCCAACCAAGCTATCTTGGTGTTAGTTAACGTTCCTCTGACTGACTCAAGTGTCAGCTTTGGAGTCTAGGGTAGGGCTGATTTAACCTTGTCTGCTTCTGCTGAGTCTGAGTAAATAACCAAACTGAGTCCTGACCCACATAGCAAAAGAATGTGTCGAAGAAGCTAGAACTCCCTGTTGACCATCACTACTCCCTATTGACCATTGCTAACCTGGTCAGCACCACAGATTCTGCTTTTCTGCCTTTGACCCTGTCTAGAAATGATTGGTCCTGATCCTGCCGAAACGTTGCGTGTTATTCTCTACAGCTGTAACACCACAATCTTCTCTCTCCACTGGCTGTAATGTCAATATTATCAGCTTGGAGTGGGGCAAGGTCTTCAAGTCACAGAGAAAATCAATAGCAGAGCTGGGAATGCTGGTTCCCTGGTCACTCGATGCAGAATCAGGAATATGTTCTGATACATTAGTTCTTACATTTACTTGTTGTATCTCTCAACATACACCTAGTTGTGTTCCTGAGGAAAACCCAGCCCAACTGTGCATATGCAATAGAGCCTGTTTCTTATATGAAATAGTGTAACAAAGCAGAGGGAATGGCAGGGGAGGGATGCCAGGGATCACCTGGCCCCCTGCAGCAATATACATTTCCTAATGCACACCTATAAGCAAGGTGATGCTTCTAGGAATGAGGAAGTCAGACTGGGCAAACAAATAAAGGGGAGAAAAGAAAAGTGGGGGGCAAGAGGGGAAAAAAAGGGGAAAGAGAGGACACTAAAACATGGAAAGCAGTTATTCTGGCAGGATAGCAAACCAAACAAAAAAGTGCCATATTAACCTTGTGGCCAAAAAAAAAAAAGCAAGCATGATCCTGGGATTTATAAACAGGAAATAGTGAGCAGAAGCAAAGAGCAACTGAGAGGAACAGCAAAATAATGCAACTGCTTGTGGCTGCAGAGAAAGTGTCTCCAGGAGACCTGAAGAACGCTAGGAGTATGGTTTATTGAAATCAGGACCAGGAGGTAACTTGATGATATGTATACACATACATACGTGTGGGTGCATATACATGTAACACATGCTCTGAATGAGAGAAAGCAATGGTTGGTAAGAGGGACTTTGTCTACTTGGATATAAAGCATAGCTAGAACCAACAGCTGAAGTCTTAAGGTAGTCTTTTCGAATCAGAAATGCATCACAAATAGAGCACAAATTTTTAAACTGTGAGGGTGATTAAACAGGCGAAAAAATACTGTTTGGGGAGAGCATTTAATTTAAGCTGAATAACCTATTCAGGCAGTGCGGGACAAACTGACTGAAACTCGATTATCTGTAGTAGACAGATCAGAAAAAATGTAAAATCATTCTGCAGTTTCTTAGATGCAGACCCCACCTTCTCAGAAGCTTTGAAACTTAGGGATGGTGAACCTACTTGATCTAATTTCAAACACATTTAGCTATTATAAGAAAAAAGTTGACAAAATACGTATTCTACTGGGTTTCTTTCCACATGGACAGAAGTCGAAAGAAGTGTTCCGCAAGGATGTGTACATGTGTGTGTTTATTCAGTACAGTCACCTATACCTGCCAGGGCAACTGTAACTCCCATATGCATTTGGGCTTAAAGTAACAAGAGTGTTGAGATTATTTGCTGAGAAGGTCAACATTGCCAGACGTTGCTGTTCACATGCCACAGTCTCACTAAAGAATTCCTTAATATTTATTATCAAGCCAACCTTCCCTGGCTCCAGCAGCAACACCGAAGAGACACCACAAGCTGCACATTACAAAACACACACGATCTTTCCTAAGGTGATGTTCCAACTCGAGCACAGAGCAGAAATCCTAATTAAAACAAGAAACAGAATAAACAAAAACAAACGGAAAAAAGCAAAAACTCCACGAGTGAAACACAGACAAAGTGGTTTTTTCAGGCTTAAACTAGACGAATGAACTGTGTGATCCCAGAAATAGTTGGCAGTGTTAACCAAACCTCAAGGTCTGAAAGATACACCCACCCTTAGCTAAAACTACAACACATCAAGCCTGAAAATGTTTGGAACATCCAGGCCTTCAAGAAAAACAACCCTCAACAGCATGTGAAAGTCTAAATGTCTTGGAGAAAAATATTTATACTTCTATAGAGGCATGCTGTTTATCTCTCCAGATTTCACATCAAGAAAGTCGTTGGAATGCTTTGCAATGCAATACAGAGAAACAATTATGCTCTGGGACCTTATGATTATTAAATCTACGTGGAGCTTGGATGCACAGCTGCTTTTAAAAATCTCTGCAATGCACACCTTGCCATGACAGTAATATAAACACCTCAAAAGCACATTTATAATATATGAAAAGCAAATGTGTTATAAAGCTTATTTTCCCACCTTACAAGCAGGGAGGAAAGGTACGTTTTTCCATTCAGAAGTCACACGCCTTTTCTCCATAAGGCCTGTTCTCATGACAATGAAATTAAAGTTAAGTCCCCCACTGGCTTAAAGTGATGCAGAACCAGACCTTTAGTATGTAAAACAAACTATGGAAGGCCTACTGAAGAGAAGGAAAAACATCTACCACCACCGAAAAAGCTGAATATTTTTATCTATATGCTGCTCTTTAGACAACAGGTTTTAAAAGACTGGCTTACAGGCCTTATTTTCTTAGCACAGGATATGAGCAATGCCTATTGATTATATATGGAAGTTACAGACATCCTGAAGAAAGAGAACAGGGCCTCAGTGTTCTTAAAATGCTACAGTACTTCCCAGCATTTTTTAGGTTGTCATTGTCAGCAAAGTAGAACTGCATACTTCATGAAACGACATTTTAAACAGTGTCTGAATGAATCACTGCCAGATATACTCCCTGGCCTAAACAACTCCACAATCTCATTTCAGAGATGTTACTTCCAAAGAGTTACTTAAAAGGAGTTATAATTACTGAGGAACATTTCGCCTGCAGACACAGAAATCCCTCTTCATCTGCTCAGTGTATCCTTTTTCTGCTGTCAAAAGCATGTGAGCACAATGAGAAGAAAAGGGTGATAGCTCTGATGTGCCTTTCAGATATAACATCTCTATATTTCTTAGAGATACCATTGTTTTTATGTCACTGTTATCAAATCCTATAGAGCTGTATGCTTCATAATTGAATGACAGAGAGAAATGTACCTTCGCCATGCTTACATGCAATGCTTCTTAGGCTTTCAAGTATCTCACTGGAAATGCAGACTCAAGAAAACACATTATTTGAATCAAGTTGAGGTATCTCTGACCTCACTAGGCTATACACACAACTGCATATTTCTGTTTGTATATACTACATGGGGCAAATAAAATCCTGTGTTTCTTAAAACCACTATTTTTAACACCAGGGCAGCTAAGAGTAATCTCCTTCAGTGAAAATATCAGCCAGCAATTTTATTTCAGGCATTTTTATTTGTAAACACTTTTAGTACTTGTCTTCTGGAATTATCTTTATTCAAAGGCTTCAAGACATTTGCTAAGCAAAGGCTGGAAACTAAATCAAGAAATAAACCAGTATTTCCTGCCACATGGGGAAGATACTTCATTCAGTATTTTTTTTTTTTAAATGTAAAACAAAGTCTGCAATAATCCTCTGCAAAAACCTCAGCATTATTCTGACAGTTAATGTAAAAATCTCAAAAATACGGTTCTGTGGCTTTTATGGCACAGTTCTGTGCCTGGATGAGGTACCACTAACACAAGCAGAGAGACAAGGCAAGGGCAGCAGAAACCGCGGGCCATGGGGTCACTTTCTGTCAAAGCTGTGCATGCATCAGGTGCCAAAGCTCATGGAAAGCAAAACAAATTTCCTGAGTCCACCTTCTTAAAGGATGATAATTCTGAGAATACATAGATATGGACTTTTTTTTAATGCGAAGTTACTGTATTATGTATACATTTGACAATAATACCACTGCTGTCTGTGTGCTTGGTGTTTAAATCTCTGTGTCATGAGATAGCAGCACTGTTAACCTTTGGTCTTTCCTGCTGATTTTCCTGATTCTGCTTAGGTTCAGGATGGCTTTAAAGAAGCACATCAGCTCTGTAATTCTTGTAAATGTTTTTGGGTTCTTAGTATTTCGGGCAGTGCCTCAATGTGCCACTTGCTCACATTAAAGTTGAGTTTGAATAAATTCTCTCTCACTTCCCTTTTTGTTTCTGTGTGCCCAGTCTTAATGCAATTAATGTGCAGTGATTCAGCAAGTTCAGAGTTATTTATGACATGAAATGAAGGAACTTCAGAAATAAAAGAGGGAAATACCAACGATTTTAAAGGAATTTAGTAAAAAAACCAAAACACTTGATGTGAAGCTCCAATTATAGAAAATTCCCCCAGAAGGTGAGCCTGGCAGCCTCAGAGATGGGTACATTAAAAGTCAACACGTACAAGTCTTCTACACCAAAAATATACTCCAGACACTTAAACCTGGACAGTCACTTCCAGAAGCCAAAAGAGGAAGAATAAAAAAAAGGACTAAAAATTGAATAAAATTGTTCTTTTATCCAGACTTTTGATGGCAATTTATTAATGTTCTTTGAACACAGCACTGAGATGCAAACAAAGTATATCAACAAAGACCTTGGGTTTGTTAGTGAACTCTTTTACATCTTCTTTTCTCCCTGCAGATGGACTACTGCTTTGCTCTGTGAAGCACTGTCAAGGTTGCTAACAACATAAGATGGATTGCCATGCATATAGCACAGATATTTCAGACAGCACTTATCTCATCTACAAACAAAATAAAGTGTACCTAGCTGGACTAAAAATGTGCCTTTTTGAAAATTCTGGTGTGCTGGGAAAAATGTTTAAGCCACTATAGAAATGGCATCAGTGAGTAAGAGCACTCAGGTTAATAAAGATACAAACCAAACCTTTGTACCCTGTAAGAAAGGATTTTTCTGCCTTGAAGTGTATAGAGATGGCCTAAATGACTTTTTGAGGTCTCTTCCAATGCTATTTTTACATGATTCTCTCAGTTACTATTATGTAGCACATACAGCCATCACGATAGTTCCCAAAAATATTTAGTGCAAATGTACTTGCCAAAAAAAAAAAAAACCAGTAGGAAAAAAACCCCATGGAAACAATACATTCTGCTTGAGACACTTTTGTAGATCAGCTGTTTGTGAGTTTCAGGAGTATGGTAATCTAAATGTTAGAGGAAAGATAAGAAAAACACAGAAAAGTTAAACCTAATACTCTAAACACGAGATGCCTCAAGTTGGATGAGTCAGTGCCCAGAAATGGAAACAAAACAGGGTATTCAGGTATGCTCCCATCAAAATCAATGAGTGGTCTGATTTAAAATCATAACATGGCATTAACGTCACCTCAACCCAGTCGGTAACAAGTTGGCTACCCTAAGGCTCTTCCTACAGCCAAAGGTGGGTTATTCACCTTGTGTAGATGCCTTGTTCTCCTCTTCAACAATAAATGGAGCCCACCTGGTTCATTTAGCAGCCTCACTTTTAGATAAATTTGGTTAAAAAAAAAAAAAAAAAAGGAATGCGTGAGACCAAGTCACTCGATCTCTACACACTAAAGACTGCTCCAAACCACAAAGCTGTTCATCTCAGTACAAGCTTATTTGAAATGTGGTTACAGAAAGCTTTCAGGGAATAATGACCACACTAGTCAACACCTACTTGCTTACAAGGAGTGAAAGACCAAGAATCAAATACTTTTTTAATGTCGGTAATCAGAGGTCATAGCAGAAGTGGTTTTGTCAAGGCTCCAGAAGGGAGGTCACTAGGCAATCACCACAGTGAGCTGTACTGGCCTAGAGGTTTGAAATCTATGCCAGTCCATTATAGTTTCATTCCCCATATTCATGGAGGTGCACAGCCATCCAGAAACACACACAAAAAGCCTGTGAAAATTTGAAGTGTTCTTGTCTGAGTTGTTTGGACTTCTTTCTAGTAGAAAATATTATGGACAATTTTTAAATCAGCTCTCCGAGCTACAAGCAGATTAGACAGCACAAAGCAGAGCAAAGAGTTTGTCTCTCTGACAAACAAAAGCTGGCTTTCACCTAGCCCCAGTGAAACTGGGCAGAGCGGCCATTCCATGGCACAGGGAGTCTCGCTTGTGACTGGAAGCTGTAGCCTATGGAATTTGGCGATAGCTGCTATATATGATTGAGAGTGCTACCAAAAATGCTAAACGGCAGCAGGATCTTCCGAAAAAAGAAAGCAGCTCAGCTGTCACACTGAAGATCTACATCAGTGGCTTTTGCTGGGATGGTTATTCCCATTTCAGATTTAGCAGTGAAAAAAAAAGTGACAGCTGGGCCAAATGCTGAAATGCTACAGAGTGACTTCCATGGATCAATGGCATTACTCTTTGACTCAGAGCAAAGTTTGGTTTACTGGAGCTTTGATTACAATGTGAAGTTTTTAGAGCTCTTCATTTTGTCAAGATCCTGGGAAGAAGTTACCACAGAAGGAACTGAATTCTCAGATCACTATTCCATCGGGATCTATAGTGCTGGTTGAAAATAAGCCAGATGCTGCCAGGTTGTATGTCAGTAATGGCTTCTGTAGTTACTAACTGGTGAGTTCAGACATTCAGTTTTGAAATTCTCTACTCGTGGCTGGGAAAGTGAATCCCAAAAAGTTTTAGAGGTTTGATAAATTTTCTTGCATTTCAAGAATACAGGATGCTGAATCACTCTAGTGTGCTTAACCACTGAGGTATAATCAATTCCCTGTCTCGTTTCTTACTCACACTTTAGCATTAAAGACTGTTCTTCACTTGGCTGCAAATACCTGGATGCATTAACAACATGTCTGCATTACAGCAAATACTGCCCTTTTCAATCTCCTTGTTTATTAAGCTGCTCAAGAGTTCATGTACATTATGTGAATTCTTCCTGGGGAATTTGGTTTTGAATTATACTTGACTTTGCATTTCTAGTCACTAATACAATCCTTTTTACATCTTTCAGTAGTTGCTTCATCTATTAAATCCATAAAACCAACTTGTTTACACTAAAAAGTATTGTTTCTGTTGGCTAGATTTTCTTCACCTCTAGAAAGAAACATTTGGTAGAATTGTAATGTAGCTGTCAAAAGTTATCACTTAAAAAAACCTGTTACATAAACAAATGCTCAGTATTTACATACTCATGACATGTAGACAGTTAATCTTCAAAATGTCGTTGTTTGGCATACAGTATTAACCAAATGCTCTGACAGTAAAAATCTTACTGGTTTT
The DNA here is from genome assembly GCF_963082525.1 of Nesoenas mayeri. Taxonomy (NCBI): domain Eukaryota; kingdom Metazoa; phylum Chordata; class Aves; order Columbiformes; family Columbidae; genus Nesoenas; species Nesoenas mayeri. The sequence goes on from NC_137540.1 coordinate 19,433,183, forward strand.
ATTAGAGCTACACAAGTCTTATTAAAAGGAATCGGAGAAACTGACCCAAAAGAGGCACAAATCTGGAACTGTAAAGAAAGCCTCCTGTAGTCCTGTATCTCAGGCCAAGGTAGGCTGATGCTGAGCTTCCAAATTAAATAAAATTGGTGCCTGAACCACACAGCGACAAATGGGTGCTCCATTTTGCTGAGGTTTTCAGAGCAGCTTGCTGAATGGGAGGGAATGAGGGCTGAAGACCACATGGCACTGTATGAGGTGTCTCTCCACGCTGAACCCTTCAGAATGAAAGATGTCGACTTAGAAACAAACTAAATGACTGATATTCAAAGAAGACTGAAAGAGTTACGTTTACAATAGGGTTGCGGGTAGGGGCAGAAGTCACACATAGGGCAGACTCGAAAAATAACATGGAAAAGGTCCACAGAGGACAAATAGAAGATTCAAGAACCTGGACTGCTCTGCCATCCTCTGGAAACGGAGGGGAGATGAAGGACCACCACTTCCAATCACAGACAGAGGAGATTTATTTGTGACCCTTCTCGCTATTTGTCTAGAAGCTAAAAATCCACCTGTATCAATACAGTAAGCCAAGGGGACTCTATCCTGACTACAGCAGCTCCCAGATTACTCACAGCCCAGACAATTCCTGAAGCCACCACATTCATACATGGGCACTACAGCCCTCTCTTTTACCACCAGAATCACAGCTTCTCCCAGCATTTTGTGCCATTGAGCCCTTTCAAAAGGCCACTTGGTATCTTTCAATCTATTGCCTTCAGGATCTCCTAAACACCATACAAGTATCATGCAATTTATACACTCTCCATGGACAGAAATATTCAGATACAAAAAACATGGGTATATTAAGAGACAAGCTGCTTCCCTACAGTGGTTTGGACAAGTTTAGCAGGTCCAGCTAAGCAAACACAGCATTCCCAAATAGAATACACACACTAGGACCCTGTGACTCCATGGTGGGGCTTCCTGTTATCCAGGCAAGATTGGCTAGTCCCTGGCTTGTCCCCTAAACTGTTTTTAGTTCAGCCATGTCTGTACTGGCTGAAATCTCGTCTCTCTTCCCAGACTAAAGTGAAATGGAGTTCTGGAAAAGGCAAGGTATCTGTAGTTTTAGTGCCTATTATTAGGCTCCGATTATCTCTTGGCTTCCCCACAGCGCTTGCTACAACCTGCGAGAACCACACGTTGTTTTAATTTCATTAGGCTTTTACCACCCAACATGTTAACTACCATAATTTGTTTTCCCCTTGTGAAGTGGCTTAGTGAAAACTGAAGCTGCAGAGTCTGGATTCACCCCGCACGGAGACGCTGCAGTAATCTATACGGCTAAAGCACGCAAGGCCCGCACCAGGGTGCCCTTGTGCTGTGCTCCTCAGCTGCGACAGTAATGTGGATAAGAGACAGCAAAGCCTCTGAGCAGCACGTACAAGGCACAGATTCATTCACTCTAATTAGACTTAGGTCTTCCCTGCCCCCCTCTTTATGTCATGAAAAGAGAGAAGACTACAGGAGGCTTCACCATTCACACATTATATGAACTACCAAGTACTATATAAACTGGTACTCAGGAGCCATGTAAAGATCTACAGACTAATGGACTTAACTGAAACAAGAGAAAGAGGATGCAATAACTGTTGACAAAATACAACACGTATCCCCGCCTTTCCTCTAGGTAAGGATGAAATAGGCTTGCTACATAGCTTGAATACAGATGGTTACATACACACATACGCTGAGAAATAATAATTATGTGTCTAGAAAGGAAGGAGGTCAACAGCAGTATAGATCAATTCAAGCTCATTTCAGAACCCCTCTGTATATGCTGAAAAGAAACACACACTGGCACAAAGGAAAAAAAGGCAAGGGAACAGTGACTTTAACTACCTAGGTTTTGGTCAATATTAAAAGGGGATGAAAAGGGGTAATCACAGCATTATACACTGGTCAAGAGAGACTGATAATGATAAACTCTGGTTCTATGTTTTTTCCAGAAGGCAAGTTGAGGAGAAAAGCTAATGTGATGAACACGTTGGCTGTTAATGCCAAGTTCCATAGCCTGAAATTTAATCCTACGAATCACTAAAAGGAAAATGTTCAGTTGAAACAGCTTGCTCTCACAAGTGCTCCCCCCTCCTGCCCCGAGTCAACTCCTGAAAGAGCTGCTCTCCTCAGCACATCAACAAAACAGATTAACGGTTAGATAATCTGATTTGGGGAGGGGGGGGAAGCTACCCACTAGCCATGCCACACTCTGCTAAAAGCACATGGCATAAAGAGTCACAAATACAAAGCCGTACAGTCTGGTCCCCCTCTTGCCTTTGCACTGGGTTTGGAAGCATTTCTTCTCCAGCCAAAAAAAGGCAAAAGGATTTTCATGTGGTGACAGTCAGCTCTTTGCTTAAAATGCCCACATAGCACATGGATACTGCTGTCTGATTTAAGAGATTATTCTAGACCTAGGAGCAATATATATTGTAAAAACCTGCCTTTAAAATACCCCACCACCAACACTTTACTTCAAAAAGCATAGAACTGTGTGTATGCTTTTTATGTTGTGAAGCAGAGAGTTAAACCCTGGTAGTATGTCTATATGTCGTCTTTTTTGTTTAATTTTGCTTTCAGCAGCCTTTTATTAGTTAAGCCTATTCTTCTTTATCCTTGTAGTGATTCTTTTCAATTGGTTTTATTTCTTGGTGTCAAGTCAATGTAAACGGCTGTTGCTGAATTTGAGAGATTTGCTTTTCTCCACCCAAAGAAGTGATTTAAATTAAAAAGAACCTTCCAGGAAAGAAGCAGGCAAGGAAGCACAGCAGCTGCTGCCTTGTCAGAGTAGCTGGACAGCAACAAACTGAAAACACCACAGCAGTACCTTGGCTTTTCAAAATTAGGACTTGAGCTTGTTTTTTGTAATTTATCACATTTACATCGGTGCTAAGAATCCTGATTTGTCTCGTCTGGGCTTCAGAAGTAAACCATTATTCTGTGTGACTTTAAGAATTTTGTAAGTAGTTTAAAATACAGTAAGGTTTACATTCCCGAGTGCAAAAGGGAAAGGAGTGTGCTCTAAGATGCTGCGAAGTACCTGATTCTTAAAGTCGTATCCCAGACTATCCCACACCACACTTCATAACAGGGGAAGTTTTCATGGATTTAAGCAGCCATTAGAGAATTATTTAAGTGAAAGTTTCACTTTATTGATTTGCAGTTCAACAACTCATTTATTGTAATTCTAAATTGAGGATAAGGGCCACTACTTTTAGCTCAGCAAACATCCCGTTTATCAGTTTCCTTACCATGGGCTGTCCTTTCTAGATAATTTAATTTCACTTTTAATTGTCTGGGATATCTGTATTATAATATTAAAGCCAAACATTTTCACAGAACTGTCTCCCTGCTACTTTGCACTTGAAGAAAGCTGTCAGTAAAAGGTCCTGCCCTACCCTATCTCTGACCGGAGGACTCAAGCAGAGACTGCAGCTTTAGAAGATCCATATTGCTATGCAGGTGCACAGGAGCCTACACGACAGGTGCAGAGTGACACTCAGCTCTCTCCGTACAGCAGCACTCAGTGCATATGTGCTGTAGCTTCTCCATGCAACAAATCTGCATGCTTGCTGGAAGCCTCCCAAACACCCAGGAAGGCTGTGGCCTAAACTGGTCCATAGGAATTGTGCAGAAAATGGAATACACCTGTTTAGCACCTTGAGGGCAAAGACACGGCTTAGCACAGGTACCTCAGCAGTCAGTGCACGTTGGATTGGCGAGATCTGCACTGACTGGGCTTGGAAGGAGTATATGAGGTCTATTCTCTGCAAATTTCATTGCCAGACACAGACTGTGATTTAGAGAGTACATCCTCTCTGAGCTTGCTTCCCTGCAGTGGCATTAAATCCATCTAAAACAGGAAAAGCAGTGGTCCAGACCCTAAATGATCAGTACAAACTCTCTTGCCTTTGTCTAGGTTGTAATGTTAGATGCTAGAGGGCATGGAAAGCATCTCAGAATACAATCACTGAAATTCTGAAAATCTTACAAATACTGACAAAACAGTTGACCACGTTGTCTAACACAGAGCATTAAGTACAAGAGGAATTTTTATGTACAGCCTAAGGAATTGATTTAGTGCATATGCAGTGCCACTAGATTACAGATGAATAACAGCACTGACATCCTGTTGTGTGCACGATGTGCCCAGATGTGTGAAATAAAATCAAGCTGCAGGAAAAATGATCTTCAAGTCACAGTACAAAACAACCACCCACGAGAACATAATCCATACAAATAGTTATGGAGGGGCTAGACAGAGAGGTGAACAGGTGCACATTTGGCACTCATTAAGAGTTAGTGCCTGCAACTAGTCATAATCCTTGACCATTAGTCCCAGAAATTCCCTGTTACAGAAGATAGGAATTCATTTGGCCAGATGTTTCTTACACAGCCTTTGAAAGGAACTGCCCTATGTCTGCATCATAAATATTCGACTGCCTTAGTCATTCAACAATGGAAACTTACTTATCCAACAGCTTTTTAATAAAAGACAAACAAACATACAGCTTCCTAGGGATGTTTTGGTTCTTTGCCACACAAAAATTACAGGCAACATTCAATGAAACTATACGGTTTCAGTTTTGTGGGGGTTTTTTTTGGTTTTTTTGTTTTTTTTTTTTTTTTTTTAGGGAAACCACGAATTTATACTGTCATAAAACCAGCTTTGAAAGCACAAAAACATTGGTTTTAGTTCTAGCTAATATCGTGGAAATAATTTTCTGTCTGATGCCTTTAGTGATATAGAAATGTACCCTTTCAATTATGTCAGGCCAACTAAATAGATCTTTAAAAATTAACCACCACCTCTCCCAATGTAGCATATACATTTTTTTCTACATGCCAATAACCATTTTGAACAAACAAACAGATTCAGAAAGTGGAAGCAGAGGTTATACTAAATGGAACAATGCTGCACAGAGTTCCAAACCTTTGGGACATTCATTTCCAATGTTGAAAGGAAAACTAAAACAGATCCTATTCTTCTTTTAATGAAAATGCATTAACTTCAATGGAAACGGAGTCAAGTTCCACATGTGCAACTTTTCCTCCACCACCTCCACAAGTACATAGCTCAGCTGTTCCTGGCTGCAAAGAACCTGCAAAGTCCCTGCACTACTGCATCATCAACACACAAAACTGGTTCTAAGCCAAATCCTTGGATCTGAGCACAATCAGCCTCTGAGGAATAAGTCCTTACCTAAGCAGAAAGGAAAGATACCACCCACAGGGCCAAACTTCCAAAGATCCCCCAAAGAGATTTTAAAAGCTAGTGCAAACCAGTCTTTCTTATAATCAAATGTCTTCTGTAGTCAAGATGCTCTTACGTAATTTTAGATCTATCTGTAGACTCCCAAAATTTTAGCTAGGATTCTAGTCCAACCTCTTCTTGGTCAATAGAGATGTTTATGCTAATTTCAGTCTAAGACAGGAGAAATCCTGGATGAACCCCTACTACACATCTGCCACACCACATATCATACCTCAGGTGTGCAGGCTCAGGCATTCTGCATTTGAGGATCCATGTGTAAGCCGCTGCTGCCGCACAGCACTGGTTGCTATTTGACTCCCCCACCTCTGTGTATGTATTTGTGTGGCCTTCAAGGTTTTCTACGGTAGTTTTTCATCAAAACAGTAGCACACACACACATCATCTCAGATGCCTCAAATATGTTTAAGACATTGCATTTTTTTCTTTCAAATTATAAAGCTAAAGAGATTTATCTCATTTGATTCTTCATCTCCATATAAAGTTACCTTTCCTCTATAACATTTTAAAAATCTTTTCAGTGGTGAGGCTCTTTGTATGTGGTAAAAGCCAAAGGGAGATGCAAAACCTAATAGCAAAGCAGCACACCCCTTTAATGAGGTCTAAGGGAAAGTGTTTATGTTCCTCACTCTCAGGGCACTGGTTCAACAGAACAGAAAATTGGGAGCAGTCTGCTCAGCTTCTCAACCTAATTCTTCAGTTTCCTCCTCCTGTCTGAACACCTGAGCGGGACAAAGTAGGTAATTAGACTGGAGGCAGCTGGACCGAAAAAGGATTTGGATCATACCTTGTACAAAATGTCTTACACTTTCACCTTTTGTTGATCCTCTCTATAATGCATTTCAAATAAGTAAATGCAAGAAGCAGAAGGAAAAAAAGAAAAAAGATGTTGCTTCTTTGCCTAGTACCTGCACCACACAGCAGTCTGAAGTCAATAAATGAAGTTTTGTTGAAGTCAGGAAATGGACGGCTGACAGAAGTTTTGAGGTAGAAAGGTGAGGTGGGTTGACCCTGGCTGGACACCAGGTGCGCACCAAAGATGCTCCATCACTCCCCCTCCTCAAGTGGACAGGGGGAAAGAAAATACAACAAAAGGCTCATGTGTCAAGATAAGGACAGGGAGGTCACTCAGCAGTTACCATAACGGGCAAAACAGACTTGACTTGGGAGCAGCAGGTCCATCTTGGAGCCAGCTGGCATTGGCTTGGTTGGACACAGGGGAAGCTTCTAGCAGCTTCTTACAGATGCCACCCCTGTAGCCCCTCCACTACCAAAACCTTGTCAGGCAAAGTCATTACACAAGGGTATATTATATGAAAGATTTAAAAGCGATATATTCAGCGACATTTTTCATCACATTGTACTCCATTGTGTTACACTATGCTCTCTAAAAACATCCCTGTAAATATTATCTATTTTCTGTGTTTTATTTTTTGAAGCTCCCTACAGTGCTGTTTAGGAATCTGGGGTTCAGTGCGTCCAGCATTCCCTAGAGCACAAAGAGCCAAAGCACGATGTAGAGCAAAAACTTCCCCAACTTCTGCTAAGTTCCATTTTATAGATGACCTTGATGTCATATTGCTTTGGCCGCTATCAATAGACCTTTCTCCTCCATAACCACTTAAGTATTTGGCACAGTTTTCAAATTCAATACCCTATATTAAAGTAGACAGTCTAATTATTCTTTCTCATAACAAACAATTTTCAAGAAAGAGCTTTTGATGTAGGATGAAAATACCAGATGGATCAACTTCCATTTAAATCAGTGTTGCAGCTAAACAGAGCATAAGGTTGTCATTCAAATTTCGGGCCTAATCCTGCCACTTCTGCTGTGCTCCAGGAGGAGCCTGACTGAATGAGTAACTGTTGAGCATGAAACAGGTGGTAAAATATGACATTTTATGACTAATTAAGAACTTGTCCTACCTTTGTACTTCTCTGCTATGCTACTGTTAAGTGAGTAATGGAAGATAGCTCCGTATATGTTTATTTTCTTAGATTTACTACACAAACAACGGAAATCAGCTTTCCAATGTCCAATAAAAAATGAACAAATAAAACCTATATTCTTGCAATTTCTCTGCCTACTTTCACCCCACCATCCTGTTATTAGTAAGATGGACTTAAAAGGCCAGTTTTCTCTGTTGAGATGAAGCACAAACCAAACGTTTCTGCACCATGTAGGCCTCTTTGCTGTAGTCCATTTACAAACCAAGGCTGCTTTGCAGGGCTACGGCTTGTTGCATCAATAAAAGAGTATGGGAGAAAGAAAAGCATGATTTTGTGGGCATTATCATACCAACAAACTGACAACCAGCTACTGGTACACATGTAGTGAATTGAACGATATGGAAATCACATTTAAGATTAGATTTAAGTAAAAGCAGCATTTTTTTCTCCTAAACAAATTTCAAGTATTAGTATGTTTACTTCTCTTTGATGTCTACTGTAATACTGCATTAAGACAAGAGTAACTTCATTACAGCCCATGTTAGAAAATTGGTTAGAACGTGTATCATCATCATTATACTTGGTTTTGTTGTTGTTGTTTTTTTTTTCCTCAGAAAAGTATTCTTAATTCTTCTCTAACTAAAAAGTTGCTAAAATCAAGGAGCAGAAACAGCTGGTATGAGGATTCATGGATCTGATGACAGATCAGACAACTACTAAAATTGTTCCCTGTAGAATGAGTCATCCATGCCAATAGAGGCTGAAAAAAAAATTGTATTTTAATTTCTATCGAAAATATTAACGAATCATTTCTGAAGAATGAAAAATGAAACTTTCTGTGAAAACTGATATGAAATGTTCTGCCATTTCCACGCATTTTCCTATCCAAATCAACCCACGTTTTACATATACTGATGTTTTACTTAAACCAACAAAACAAAACACACCAAAAAACCCCCAAAACACAAAACAAAACATTTTCCACATTCTAGATTAAAAGAATATTAGTCCATCTTTCCTAAAGCATTTCGCCTCAAAAATAAGATGCAGCAGAACTTGGACTTTTAATATCAGCTTAGATCAGGCTTTTCAGAGTGGCAGAGAGACAAAAAAGGAGTGGATTCACATAAAGAAAACACTTACGGGAATTGTACTATAATTCCGATTCTAAAAATCACTACACACAATGGACATATTATGAACCACATTAAATACACATTAATATTATAATGGTTCATCAAATTACAACCTCAAGGCAGGAGACCTCTCCTGCATCTTGACTCTTGTAACTGAAGTACTCTGAAAACATTGAGCTAACAAAACTCATTAGATGAATGAGAAAAAAAAAGCATTTATTGTAAAATTACACTAAGAAGTAAAATGACTTTCTGCACTGTGTAGAACCAAGTCCTCTACCAGTATTTTTACATCTAGTACAGGGTACTTTTTCAGCAGATGAAAAAATGAAAGCAGCAAGGCAATGTAACTTGCAGTAGGATTCAACAGCAACAGGGCTCCCTCTCAGATACTAGAAATTACCTTCATAATCACCTTGAATAATAGTTAAGCGCCAAAAAACTAAAAAGTCCTAATGTATCATTTATGAGCTGAGTGGATTCTATTTTGTTGTTGTTGTTGTTAGGAGAAATAAAATTCTCCATGCCTTTATTTTAATTTCTGAAGTTCAAAAACAACAACAAAAAAGCAGAGTGTTACAAATGCTGACAGCTCTCTGCAGCATAATATTTGAACCTTGAGGTTGATTTATATGCAAATAAGCTTGCACTAAGAGAAAAACTTCATCATTTATTTTATTTTCAGTTATGACTTTCCTTCCACTGTCGCTGGTTAGACTAAGAAGTCAGGCTGCCATCAAAAATGATGATTTACTAATCTTCCTGTTTAACAAAATACTAAAAATATTAGGCATCATATGTGACACAACCAAGCATAAAGTCTCAAGGTGAATATTCTAAAAAACTTCTCCATCACCAAACAAGATATTTTGAAATTAATTCCATATTGGAAATGTTGGTCCCAGCAGAACAACAGAGATTTCCAGTATGCACACTTATTGGCTTTCTCTCTACTACCATCATTAACTATCACGGGTTTCTACATGCAAGCACCACAAAGCAGGGAATAAGGAAAAAACGAAGACAAATAAGGGAATAAATCAAGATGAAAGACAACTATAGTTTGGCAAAAAAAAAAGCACTCCGCGTTTTTTTCCACAGAATTGTCTCTTTTATATTCAACATACTAGGTTTAATATACAATGCTTATTACTAGTAGCTGTGGTTTTGAAGTCAATGGCTTCTGCACTTAAAGCACACATATGGATCTTCCCAGGATCATGTATTATATATTCAACAGTGCTTGTTAACAGACCTGGATGTATGTATCCCTTCATGATTTTTTTTTTTCTTAGTGAAAAGCAGTGCACAATTAAAGTCTTGGGGAATTTTGGTACTCTTCTGTTTTATGCCTTGTACTCTGAGAGTTTTGCATGAATTATTCATTAATACTCCACTGGGTGAAGAAAAGGAAGAAAGGGAAAAGGTATAAGAGCTTTTTCCTTACAAAGTGTGAAAGAGTGAGTTTTCAGAGCAAAACAACAGCTCATCTTTCAAAGAACATAACACAGCAGAACTGTAAAAAGTTATTTGTAGACAAAGAGACTATTTCACACTCAATTTGGAAGCTTCATTTCTTCAATGTAAAAGATGGCTTAAAGAGAAAAGCTTCAAAGAAACACATGAAATGACCGAGAGGGAAAAGGCAAGGCTGTCAACACAGTACAGTTAATGCCTTAGATTTGTGTTGGGATTCTGTAACAAGTGTAGTTAATTTTATGATCTGGAATCATATTGTGGAAAAGTAATGAAGGTCCCAAATGCACCCAGAAATTCCACATACTGCGCTTGATTAACTTCTCATAAACATAACTGGAAAACCTGACTCTGATGGAAGGCCTGATTAGGGTTGGAAAACTCAGGGAAAACTCATTTAGCAAGTTGGTGGTTTTGCTTTCTCCCTGCTGACTTTGATACGTGCCCATCCCTCCCATCTGCAAAAGTCACTATAAATCAGACTGGAGGATACGCAGCTCTGCAAGTCTTTCCTAAAGTAAAAACTCACCTATTAAGTCTCCTGTCTCAGAACTCCTACACCCTCGCACCTTGTGGAACCTCTGGGTAGTGCCTGTGGGATTGATGACAAGGCACTTGGCAAGTGAGAGGTGCTCCGGGTGTGGGAACATCTTTAAGTGGTGAGAGTGCTGGGCTTGTCCAAAGCCAGTGATGGGGGCTGAGGGGAAGCCATCCATCCTTCCTCCAAAAACAAGTCCTCAGATAAAAGATCATCTGAATGTCAGGCAGCTAGACAGAAGTGCTAAGGGAGTGAGAGGACACTGTGGATGAAGGAAAAAATTAAGTAATCATGTATGAACCTCAACTTTCTTTAGAAAATGTTTCTGTACCCTGGAGCTTTTCTGGGGGAAAAAGAAGAAATAATAATAAAGAAAAGCCTTAAGAAAAAAAAACTGAAAGCTTAAAATGACTACACTTTCAAGTTCTGCACAAGAAAATTACAAAGAAAAAACCTACAGCACTTTTTTGGTTTCAGTTTGAATGCTGGAAAATAAGAACTTAAACTGAGGGGAATTTGAATGCTGAGCGCTGAAAACACTGCATTTTCAAAGGGTTGGAGGCCTGAAACGATATATGTGGGGATGGACTATATTCAGTGTAGGTAAAATAATATTTCAAAATAGATACAATAAAATTCATAGCAAAGGACTGATACTCACAGTGGGTAAGGAAGGGAGAGGAACATTAAAAAAAATGGGTTTCAACTTTTCTCACAGAATCACAGAATGTCAGGGATTGGAAGGGACCTCAAAAGATCATCCAGTCCAATCCCCCTGCCGGAGCAGGAACACCTTGATGAGGTTGCACAGGAAGGCGTCCAGGCAGGTCTTGAATGTCTCCAGAGTAGGAGACTCCACAGCCCCCCTGGGCAGCCTGTTCCAGTGTCTGTCACCCTCACTGAGAAGAAGTTTCTTCTCAAATTTAAGTGGAACCTCTTGTGTTCCAGTTTGAACCCATTACCCCTTCTCCTACTCTTGGTTGTCACAGAGAAGAGCCTGGCTCCATCCTCGTGACACTCACCCTTTATATATTTATAAACATTAATGAGGTCACCCCTCAGTCTCCTTCAAGCTAAAGAGGCCCAGCTCCCTCAGCCTTTCCTCATAAGGGAGATGCTCCACTCCCTTAATCATCTTTGTTGCCCTGTGCTGGACTCTCTCCAGCAGTTCCCTGTCCTCCTTGAACTGAGGGGCCCAGAACTGGACACAATATTCCAGATGTGGTCTCACCAGGGCAGAGCAGAGGGGCAGGAGAACCTCTCTCGACCTACTAACCACTCCCCTTCTAATACACCCCAGGATGCCATTGGCCTTCCTGGCCACAAGGGCACAGTGCTGGCTCATGGTCATCCTGCTGTCCACCAGGACCCCCAGGTGCTTTTCCCCTGCACTGCTCTCTAATAGGTCATTCCCCAACAACCTGGGGTTGTTCCTACCCAGATGTAAGACTCTACACTTTCCCTTGTTATATTTCATTAGATTTTTCCCTGCCCAACTCTCCAGCCTGTCCAGGTCTCGCTGGATGCCCTCTTTTTTTCTGACATTCCTGCAGTCATTCTCCATGTATAAACAATGCTATGGAAACAGATTCATGTCTAGACAAACAAGAAAAATATTCATATTTGATTAAAATGATGTCTCTTCACTTTTTCCTTATTTAAAGAAACATAACTATATGAGAATTGGAGCTCTAAATGTATTTTAAGAGGATTAATTAAAATCACTACTTCTTCCATTTGGAGAGATTATTCAACACTCAAAATTCAGAGGGCTGTTGGAACAGTTTTGTCCTCTGCAACACTGATCATAGTTTCTAAAAAGGTCACATTATAGCAGCTTCCCTTAGCAGTGCTGAGGGTGAAAAAAGGCTTCTGTAAAGCACTGAAATGGAAAGTTCAAAACCAGTGTGAACAGAACAAGAAAACAGCTTAGTAAAAAAAAAACTCAGCAAAACAAACCTAAAAAACAAAAAGGAAAACAAAAGCAAATCATCCTCTGTGCAAACACATTTCTGCTGGTGGAAACTGGAGAGCTCAATGTTTAGTTAACCTATCTTCACACTTTGCCTACTGTCATATTCCTGGTTGGTTTGTTTGTTTTTCTTTCGTATTGCAACATGAACTTCCTAGACTTGTCTTTGTTCTGGCAGGTGTGTGTTTCCCTTCTCCTTCCAGCTCAGATTAACGCTGGTTAAGACTCATGTGAATAAATTCTTAGATGATGAGATGGGCATACCTATCACAGGTCTTCTCACCTGACAGCAATGATCAGTAACAAGCAGACAGATACACTGATGTTTTAGTAGCGCTAGACTTCATCTCCAGACAAGTCTTACAGGCTGTAAAGGAGTGATATTTATCCATGACTCTAATATTAGGGAAGGAAAAAAAAGCACCTGAACTTCATAAAGGACATGCCAGAGAGACATGGCTGCAGCAATGATCTCTTCTGCATGCGTTTCTCAAAGCAGGGAAGAAAGGATAACCACCAGAAAGAATATGTATGAATATGTTTGTGTTTAGTAGGGATTAAAGGGAAAACCAGACAAGAAAGGGTAATCAAATCAGTCAGACATCCATGGCCTGCTAAGGATATTAAAGGTTTCTCTCAATATACACCTGGAGCAAATAAAATGTTTAAATATCAGATAGAGTGAGTAACAAATGATGCAGAAAAGGCGTAAGTATAAAAGTGAACAAAGTTGAGTACATTTAAATTATTATTTAAAACTGATAAAATACTGTGTGGTCACCTTCATACTGATCCTCTGCAAGTTTAGGAGAGAAGGTATATGGTATGTATTAACAAAAAATGCAAGAATACCAGCATAACAAATTTAAAGAAACACAGAGGTTTTTTTCAAAAGTGGTTATGTTGAGCAGATCTAATTTTTATGATAGCACAAGGTTAGTAATGCAAACGATGCATTAATATTAGAGACCATCCAGTACATCTTGTCAAGAAGCAATGGCACTCAAGAATATCAAAACTACCCTTGTAAAGTAGAATAAAAATCCAGCCATAGTGCCTTCATGTTCTCAAGCAGTATTCACAACAATATTGTTTTTCCTGTGATCTACAATAAGCAGAAGGATTGTGACATACTTGTTAATGGATCTTGATTAGATGCTGATTTAATGTGCTAAGTAACTAATTCCATTAATTGCAAAAGTTTTAATCCACCTTTCTTCACCATGCCAAGGTTTTAACAATGATTCTTCAGCCATGACACTTGACTAATACCAGCCTTTGTAACACCTGTTTCAAGTATATAAGTGTGTCTCATTTACTTTGCCATTTAGAGCAAGGAAAAAAGATGACCCTGGGGCCTTGTACAAGCATATATTGCACTGTCTTCAGCCCAAATGACCAATATTTTTTTACGAGAGCCACCAAAGACACTGGCTGCAAAGGTTCAGATGTAAATGCAGACCTGGAGAGACTTGGCGTACTTGTGTTCCCAGTCACTTGGCCACCTGCTCTCTAGCTGCCTGCTCTTGGGCACATCTCATGGCGCCCAGACACCGGCAGCCAGGGGCCACTCACCAAACAAAATGGGTCTGTTTCCTTTTCACTTCCAGAGGCTGGAGGAGGAGGAGTGCAATGACCTCCCTCGGTGAAAGAAACGGCCATCTTATCATTGTGTAAAAAGCTGCCAAACTTTAGGATGTTATTTTGTAATGGATGCTACAACTAAAAAATACCGAAGAGATAAAGGAGGACATTAAGGGATATGGCAGTGCTAAAAAGGAAATTTCTTTTTACTGCCAAAAGAAACACAACTTAAACAATATATTCAACAGTCTTCTTTCTTTACAAAGTTAAAAATAATTCAAAGGTACTGACCACACATTGCTGGCTAAGATCTGAGCTAAGCTAGCTCTCAACAACTCATTAAGAATAACAGCCAGTAACTCACTGGGTAGCTTGCAGCTGGCTCTAGGCTGAAGATAAATCAGGCTGATGCCTGAGACAGCGTTAGGTCAGGGAAGGGCAGAGCCAGGCTGGCTGCCGGTGCTGCAGCACACGGCTTTGCAGCCACCGGGGAGCTGCAGCACAGGCACCCACAGTCCTGCAAAACACCCTCTCTGGGGTCCTCACCTCTTCCCCTTCACCTGCTCCTTCCTTGCCTCTTCCTTAGGCTGGGCCCTTGCCCAGGCTGGGCTGCCACAAAACGCAGCTTTGTGCTGAGCAGCGCTGACTTGGCTGGGCTCTGTCCGGAGCAGCACTCGCATCCAGCTTCTGGCCACCAAGATGACTTGCTCCCAAGTTGTTCTGCCTGCAGCCAGATTTTCAAATGTGTGAACTTTTTGTTTAAATTCATAAACCTGGCACTCGCTTCTCAGTACATTATCCAGATATTGCTTCCCACTGCAGAATACACATGCTAGATTTCTTCCCATTTGAATTTTTTTTAAGTGTGGCCTAGTTAGTGACATCATTGCTAATGATTCTCCAGTCATGGCTCTGCTGCATATTTTGTCTTTACCTCTATTTTTGGCTTTATACTTCCTTGAAAATATCTCTTTATGCCAAGGGCAATCTACTTCAAAACAATTCTGAACCATCAATTTGGTTCATATTAGTCATCTACAGTATTGACAAACAAATGAGTTTGCAGACTGCAAACCCTTCGGAGAGGAATTTTGTCCACAAACCTAACCCACAGAACAGCAACACATTATACGCAGAAAAGATCCACAAAAAAGACAGATCCAGCCTGAGCTACTTTCCTATTCCTGCAGGAGGAAAGTAGCCAATGTGATTTTCTGTCAAGAAACACATGTCAACATATGAAAATCGGGCTCCTATATTTTAAGTTTCTTTAATAATCTGTCTGCTTCTCGGCACCTACACTCTTATTTGCCTCACTCACACCCTCCTTACCACGTGCTCTGGCTGTGCTTTCCTTGCTGCCCAATGCTCCTGGCATTTCCTCCAGTAGCACCCCAGCCGCTTCCTTCTGACACCAAATGCAATGGCTTGAAGAGGGGTGCCCAGCACCGCTTTACACACCTTAGGGCATGGGAGAGACTTGCGCAGGGCCCACAGGGACAAGGTAGGTCCTCTGGGTGCCCAGTGGGCAGCATGGTATGCCACGGTGCCTACAAGGGTGCTGGGTATTTCTGCTTAAGTGACAGAATCACCCTCCCAAAGTCAGCTGGTTCTGCTCTGGACAGCAAACACCTAATTGAGGCTAGTAGCATGCTTCCCATCTGAGGCAGCACACATATAACTCAAGTTTTCTAGCAGCACAATGTCCTTTTAATGGTTTGTCACTTGTTTTTTCAAGATCTGTGCATTTTCCAAACTCAGGAATCACACCTGCAGTAAAGGTTTAAATACCAGCTCTGATGCGTGAGAGGCAAAGCAAAGCCTGGCGGAGCAGAAAAGCAGGTCCTTTTGGTTCAGAGAACAGATGCTGTCCCATCTCATTGGGATCTCTTTTTCAGCTATGGCACAATCATGCGTTAAGCTGGGATATACGTCTGGAACTTCTGGTCCATATCTTTAAATTGGTTTCCCTCATGCTTTTGTCAAAACCATACCCATTGCAAAAGACTTTTAATTACTTTAAACTTACCTATTATAATGCAGCATTTCCAGATATGAAGCCTCCTAATTGTCACTCAAGAACATGAACTAGCACACAAATATACAGGGATTCAAGAGACAGAATGCTAGGAAACAGGAGTATGTTGCTGTCTTGCTGTTAGTTACTAATTATCATTCTCTTAACTACAGAAAAAATACTCATCAAAACATGTCTGTCCATGTTAAGGCCTGGGACCATGGTGGGGAGACAGTGCCCATTGAATGAGGGTCTGAGAGACAGTTTCCCTCACCAGCAGGCTGCTGCAATACTAACGTATTCTGAGGTCGCAGTAACTGTGAGCAAAGAAACACTGCTTTGTGGGATTCTTGCCTAAGACAAGAACTGGAAAGATGGAAATAGATGCACAGGAGGAAAGAGAATTCCTGAGGATACTCTCATCTTCCTGCCCCTCTGAAATGAAGGAGCTCTGGAACTTGGAAATTTCTCAACATTCTTCTGTGAAGTGGGTATGCACGTGTGTGTGCATGCAAGAGGAGGGAACAAAGTTACAAGGAAAGCCCAAAGACAGGAAGAGATTTCAGACAGCAGAAAACTAAAAGAGAGCAGGAAAAAAAATCTGATAATTGGATGAAACAGAACGGTAAAATCGATTTTCAACCAGAGTCATCTCATTGGTTCCAGGTAATGCATTATTCAGTTTAGATCAGTACTTTGGCATGGCACAACAGCAAAACAGCCTGATTCTGCCAGTCACACACCTGTGAACCCCATGCTGACCTTCACGGACTTCATTAGCACATCAATTTGATCATGAGATCAGTATCTGCTTAAGTGCAAGATGAAGAGTATGATTAATGTCCAAAAGAGGCACAATGAGAACTCAAGTTACAAAAGCAATCAAGAAAATACATGTAAATAAACATGAGTCTCATTGGAAAGGAGAAGAGAATCACTGCGTGCATAACAAGACTCTTAATTTTGTTTGTACCACCTCCCACTGCATCTTCCTCCAAATGGGAAGTAGCAAATACTGTGGCCCAGAAACTGGCAAAAATTGAGAGCGTTACCTAGAAGAGCTGCATTTCATTTCCAAAAGGTTGCAGGCATATTCCTCACATAGCTGTCTAAGTATATGTAAAGTTTATGCATGGAACAGGAGACCAAATTCTGGACTGAGACCTACCTCATTAGAGCTATATATCAAACCACAGAAAAAGCAGTCTCATAGACAAGCACATCAATTATGTAAGTATCCTTCTGGCAGCAGCTCAGCCTCTTCTGCTTCCACTGTATTTAGATTCCGTTTATTTAAAAACTTCCTGTATATGTGTGTACATTTCTCCATGCATTTCTTAGGCATAACTGCTGTTTGCTTTGTGTTTGTTAGCTTTTGCACTCTCTCACCCGTGACCTGTTCGTTACTTAAAACAAAACAAAACAAAACTTGCAGGGTGTTTAAAGGAAAAACATCTATTCAGGGCAGGGAGAAAAATACCATGTATGGAAAACGGTGCTGTGAAAAATACATTAAGTTATTAGGTATTTATATTCTATCCTGTCACTACTTTTGTATCTAGCTTTTGAAGAAGGGAAGCAAAATAGAAAGGCGATCATTCTAAAGATCACTCCTAACAAGAATAAAAAGGAAACAGAACCAGCTTTTGCAGCCAGATTTTTCTTACCAAATCCTTTTCTTCCACTATCTTTCCCACATCACTACAAAATGCAGACATCTCTTTCCAAGACACCCGGCAGAGGGCATGAAGTCTCTCCACAGTGCTCAGATTTAGCTGGGAATGGTGAGGAACTGGCATCTCTCTTCTTTTCCCCTTCATTCCCACTACACTGCATCTGAGCAGACTATTCTTTCAGTAGATGTTTTTCAGACAGTCTTTCCCCGCAAAGCTTTTTTTTTATTATTTTTTTTTCCTGGCAGAAGCAGCAGTTGGTCCATCCAAGTGCCAGGAAGCAAACCCGCAGTTAGGCAAAAACGTGATTGCAGCTGGCAGAGAGCAGCAAACCAAGCAGGCTCATGGCATGCTGTTTGGAAGACAGTTCTCACAGCTTATGCTACTGTCATATTTAGATTAATGATGCATTTTATTTCCTAAACAAGCTAAAATCCCTCCCTCCATCCCATCTCACTCATACACACATACAGATGCTTCTACCGCACAACTCCCCATCTCATTATGTACAGTTTAGCTACAGCTCACTACAAGCTGATCGAGTCATATTTTACATTGAACTGAGGAATTCAATTTTAAATAGGCTTTCAGAGAAAGGAAGAGGGCTGTGCCTTTATACTTGACTAATCAATCTTTGCTCGTTAGGCAGTACTAAATAATCTCTGTTTAATTCTACCAATTTAGATTAAACCTTCACCCAAAGAGAGTGCCTTTCTGAAGGAAATGTAGCATCTTCTTTGACAAAATATACCCCCATCAGAATTTAAAAGCCAGATGTGGTTAAAAGTATTTTATTTACTTCCAGAACAGAAGAAGGGAAGACTTTTAAAAGTTTTTCAATGGGTGGTTAATGAAACATTCCAGTAAGTATACCATTCAATTGGTGAAATAGGCAATGAAATTCAAACATTTGTCTACTGCACTGAAATCACAGCACAGACACAAACCACAGTCAGTATTTGACTCTATTATCCCAGTTCCACCTTATGATCTTCTACAAAAGACTTCAGATCGTATCAGAAGCTCTGCAGAAATCTGTGAGCTCTGACATGAAAACAAAGGTCCAGTGAGAGATTCCACTTTACCAATTATCACCCAAATTGGATTTTTGGGCTGCAAATCTCTGTAGTTCCTAAAACTACAGCCTGAAATGCCTTGTTTTCCTTGCACATTCTCCTAAAGTACTTAGTTCCCATGACCTAAGCAGATCTTAGCTCTTCTGACTGATCTGTATGCAGCATATTTCCAAATAATACAAATAATGGAGTGACTTTTTATTTTTATACTTAAGTATTAATTAAAAATAAATAAATCTCTGACTTTGCTCCCAATCATCACCATTGGCAACTGTACACTCATCTGTGGCAACTGGAGAGTGTGTGGAATACATCTCCAAAAGGGGAATATCAGCTCTCCTGAGTCCGCATCTCCCTCATTTTTGGTGCTCTGTGAGCTACTGATTGCAGGCGACTGCTGTACTGCACAAACTTTTCAGAGAATTACTGAAATGCAAAATGAATGGGTACCAAGGATCCACCACAATCACCAGATAATTTACCTGCCAGTAAAAACCTGATAGCATGTCTTTGATGTTTTCAGAGTAGAAGGCTAGATCCTTCACCTCTAGCTGCCTATTTTTCCATTTTAATCCTGTTTAAAGTGTGTTATAAAAACAGATACTTAATGCACCCAAGACATTTATTCCTGATCATCAATATATTGTAATACTCTTGGCCAAGCTCTGCACTCATCTGTGTCTTGTCCTGTTGATAATCTTTTCCAGATTAATCCTTACCATTTCAAAGTACGGTATATCACACGATGGAGCTCAGTCTTACAAAGGCTTTAATTTTATCCTGCTGGGGCTCGGAATCATTTAGAAACTTTATATATTACTCAAGTCCTCACCATGCAACAGAAAGTACTCTGAAAATGTGACAGAGCTATTGTACTGGAAAATCTCCAAAACCAGATCAGTAAGTATTAGTAAGCTCTTGATGTTTGCTTCACCCTAAAGGTAATGCAGGTCAATTCATTACGATGGCTATGATGGTAGAAGTGCTCTTGGTACCTAGGCCTCCATACTAACGAGCCTTGTTGCATCTTAATTAACAGCCCTCACAGAAAGAGTAAGCACTGCACATTCCTTGGACCTGCTAAAGGCTCTTTAGTCAACATTAAAGAAAAAGGGCAAACCAAAGACACAAGGAGTCCATAACCTGGTGATTTACAGAAACTCTTCCAACAATGACATGCACCTAATCAAGTTCATTTTCTAACTTTCCATCCTTATTGTGGTCTCCTGTTAACTGTACTCCATTAAAAAAAAAAATAAATAAAAAAAAAAAATTCTGTGGAGCAGAATCTCATACATTTGAATAAACAAAACCATCTTTTGTCTGCCATCATCCACTTTTGTTTGTATCTTTGACTTTTAGATGACTCTGCAATGGTAGATGAAGAAAGTGAATTTTGCTTATTTATAGGTATTTGTATTCACTTCCAAGTAAGTTCAAATGAAAATTATTTCACTGCTGTAATAACTTCCTTAATAGGCCTGAATCACTGAGCACATCATTAGAGATAAGTAGTGCTAAGGACAAAACACCCAGGGATGGGCAAAAGGAGGCCTTCAATCCAAATGGTGCAAAGGACTAGCTAGAAAAGCCTCAAGTTTAAAATGCTTTTGTTGCTTAAAGTTTGATATTACTAAAGTTAAGGTTACATTTTCTGGGAGGTGGCAGCTTAAGGATGTGCTATAGCATATTCCAGGGTCAAAACAATTCTGATTGTTAAAACAATCAAAACTATGTCCTTAACTGTACACTGGAGCACTTGCACAGAGATAATCACCTTCACTTTCTTAACAGTTCTGAATTATGCCAAGAAATGGGCTTCTGGGGGATCATGGCTATTTTTGAGTAGATTTGTGACCTGCCTGTCAGAGGTCCTGAGTAGCCACTGCTTCCACTAAAGGAAAAAAAAACAGAGTTGCAAGTGCTTAGCATCTCTCAGCAACCATGCCTGCAGTCAAAGTTAGATCGCTGAAGGACATAGCTGTTCACTATTTGCAACTTTTTATGTATCAAAGCATGCATAATAATGTAAATATTCTCATTTACATTGA
Organism: Nesoenas mayeri; assembly: GCF_963082525.1. Classification (NCBI taxonomy): domain Eukaryota; kingdom Metazoa; phylum Chordata; class Aves; order Columbiformes; family Columbidae; genus Nesoenas; species Nesoenas mayeri. The sequence continues at coordinate 19,453,988 of NC_137540.1, forward strand.
CACAATCTGGAGCAGTATTATGCAACAGAACAAATCTACAATCATTCAATGTGGTTAAAGTAAGCAAGAGGAGATTCCCACCTATGCAAAAGGATGTAAGCTGAAAATATAAAGTTCGTCACGTTCATTTTTTCTTTCAGTCAGTACTGAAAAACACACAGAGAAAACTTCCAAACTTTTAACCTGAACTTGGCCACAGCAAAGACAAACTAATCCAAATACCTCATTACTAGACTTCTGTTCCATAGAACAGAGCTGTTCAGCAAAAGAAAAGTATTCCTGATGATTCAGCTCAGCGCTGAACAAAAATAGCACCTATTATTAGCGTAAACAGGTTCAGCTCCCCAAATGAGCCATTTTGTCACCTGTGGTGAGATGCTGTCCTGCATCTTACTGCATATCCCCTTGTAAGGGATGGCTGAAGAGCACACAGCATCCACTCAGAACAGCATGACCTGTCCCACTGCTCCCGCTCCCCAGGAGATTCAAGCGTAAACTCCTGCTTCAATCGGAGCTGGTGAGGAATGGTATGGACAAAAACGTACTGCATAACTAGAAAAAACACTCACACATCATAAAGTATATGATTTTTTAAAAATTATTTTATTTTTTTGCTCATGAAGCTATCTGTGCTAACTCACTGTATTTTAGCTGCTCCCAAAAGACAGCAACGGTTACTCTCTGTGACCCATTCTGCATTTGACTAGCTCTTACTTTAATATTTCTTGTTCAAATTCTCCAAGTGTATTCATTTCTTAATTTGAGAGTCCCAGCTGGGGGTAGAAGGAGGAGGGTAAATCTGCAAAAGCTTCTGCTCTCAACTTCACTTGCATTTTTCCTGGTAATTTTAGACTGGTTGTAAGCACAACATGGTCAAACCAGGCATCGATTATCGTGGGACAAGTTAAAACCTCGTTTTGTGAAAAGCATAGCCTGCTCTCAAACGTATTCTCTATCAATAAAATGAATATTGACATTAAATAAACAAACAAAGAAAACAAAGCCAAACCCAACAATCTGTCTGCCCTCAGCCCTATTTGAATGCCTTAAAGGATAATTTCTTAGAGACAGAAGTCATCATGCACTCCAAATTCTGACTGCACTAATCTGCAGCACTTCATTTTGGATCTCACTCCATCAGTGAGCATTTTCTCTGCATTCCATCAATCAACTTAAGTGAAGAGACAGACAGGGTCTTTTTATGGTAAGGAAGTGAGTGCACTGGCATTCGCACAGTAAAGCTTAATCTGGAATTAAAGTCTGTGAGCGTGCCTTAAATGCCACTTCCGCTGTTCGTTCACATTATTGTCTCCAAAGGTTTTTTCCTCTGAAGCAAATATAATATGATTTTGAATCATCTACCAGCATGTCAGAGCTAGAGTTAAGTGCACTTGTTTTAGATCAGGATTTTTGTTGCTGTTAAGATGTGTTCCGATCATTCCAGAGCTAACTAGTGAAACTATCCTAAAATAGCACTGTCAGGAGCTTACAAGGGCAGACGGTCATCTCTGCAATAAAAAGGACTTGTCGAAGAGCATTTCTGATTGAAGCAGAACCTCAATTTATGCCAGACAATGCATTTACAGTTTGATTTGGAGCCACAGGTGCTTAGCACCTGAAAAAATTGTTCCAGTTAAGCATGGGAAGAAAACAAACAAAGAAGGATACTGTGTCTTCCATTACCAGATTAAATGGCACTCAGAAATAGATCAACAGTGTTGACAGACGGCTGCATTTCAGTTTTAGTTCGTGATCAAAATGTATCCCACTGTTATTTTTATCACAGAGCCCAGATATGGATTATTTTTTCAGGACTGAATTTGATGAAATGTCTAATAGACAATACTCTTACACACTTTAATCTGTTATAGCTATGTATCATTTTATAGGTATTGCATTTAATGCATTTTTAAAAGTAGATCATGAAATAGATATATATGTAATAAACAATGTTGACGTTATTTTTTTTTTTTTTATTAAAACCTCCTCTGCAAACACACCATAGACCTGTACAAACATGCCAAACATGCTATACAAATGACAAGCCCACAGTAGGTACATGGGTTTAAGCAAATTGCTTTCTTTTGCTGATACAACAGAAATAGATACTAATGCTAACATTTCAGACTGCAGTAACAAATTATTTTTTACAGTTTAGAGAAATGAGACACGTGAAATTGTAACTAGTTCTTCTCAATAACTTGCATACCGAATGTTCTTAATCTACAAGTAAAATCATATCTCGCCTCTAGTAAATAAGCAAACAAACGAGTCAAGTGTTGTTCCAGCTGTTACGTCTCAGTGTACCCTCTGTACTCTCCAGTCCTCACGTGGGGTTTTAGAGGACAACTGTTCACAACTGCAATAATAGACACAGGCTTAAGCATACAGACAACTGCAAATGAACTTAACTACTGACAATTAATGTCTGCTATGTTAACTTTTCTAAACCCAATAGAAAACTACCATAAGCATGAATTAATTTGACTATATACAGGGAAGATATCCTTAGTAGAAGAAGATCGTGCAACAAAACTACTTTGCACAATAGAGGTTCCCTTTGAAAAGTAAAACATACCTTTTCTTCCTGGCTTGTCTCAGACACCAACCCTTTCACTCTGGGCACCTGGGTGTTTCCAGGACTGAGTCACAGTTTGTAAAACTCAGGACTATGTTTAAACACAGATATAAATGCAATATATTAAAACTGCACAGATTTCAATAGATAAGATTAAAATTGCATAGATTTGAATGTAATAAATTAGCCCACCTTGCTAAAAAGCAATGTTGTTTTTACACAAGTAGTAAAAGAAGTTGCATCAGGTTGTAAATATAAATTTATAATAAACTTTAATGGCTATTCCAAATTGTCACAAAAGGGAATTAAATGCTTTCTTTTTAGAAACTGGATTCTTCAAAATATTTGAATTATGATTTTTATCTCAATATGCAAAGAGGTACATAAAACCTGGACAGAATTTGTTTAACTTCAATGCATGAACATTCTCTTGTGAGGACCTATTTGCAAAACAGATTTTTCATTATCACATATACAACTTAGGCAACAGGTTACTGACTTTACTACCAATTACATCATTTCTTCAGCAAAGCAATTGCCCAATTGCCTTCAGAAATACAATAAAAATGCCAACTGAAATTTTATGCTTACAATTATGGATATCACAATTCTTTCATGATATTAAGTGCTCTAACCTCGCATATTTCAAGAACGTTAAAACACACTATTTTTCTTTAGCTAATAATAAACCTCTGTTTTTAAAGCCCGGAGAGCTCTAAATTAGCCAAGTGGGACTTTAATCAGTTATCGAGAAAACTGACTTTTGGACTAAGAATAAGAGCAACAACTTCAAGCTTAAAAGACATACTAGAAAACATTACAAAAAATACAAATACAGGAGGATTAATGGGAGTACCTTTTCTACCCTACTGTATGGATAGCCTGATGTTGTAACCAGCACTGTAATTCCAGCCAACAGGTAAAGAACTTTTTTTGCACTGTATACTGAATTGCTGTTAAACACATTTACCCTGAGTACAGTAACTGGAATTATAACAGGTTATAATTGGAGTTCTCACTAATCTAAAATTAAAACCTATTTCACTCTATTAAATTCTGACAGTATGACATTTGGATGTACAGATAGGCTGACAGCTGTAGCATTACACATCTTGGAGCCCTCCATCTCTGAAGTATTGGGTGATTACCTTCTTTCCGTATTTCACAGGGAAATTCAAACTCATTTTCTTCTTATTAACAAACGCACAATATTATATTTACAAGTACTGCAGGAAATGAGGAATTTGTGCTTGGTCTACACTGATATTTTGCCTAGAGGAGATAGGAAATAACCTGAAGAGACTACTGTTTAGGATTCTGGTTTAGCTTTATGGAAATACAACTTGCATCATTTTTTCCCCACGGAGGATAATGCGCACCTTCCAAAGGTTTCTGCATCCATCAGGGGAACTATCTTTACCCTAAATGAAGGCTTCAGTGCGTGCTAGAGAAGGCTCTAACTGGCGTGAAAAGTACAGACAGAAGGACAAATATTAAAGGCATGATCCACGATGCACAGTTGTGTTACCTGTGCTTTGTCTTGCTCAGGTTTAAGTTACAATGTGTGGGACTTTTTCACAGTGTGAAGATCCAGGAAAAGAGCAGGATGGTGCACAGATACCTGCACTCTCTGGCACTCCCTGACTGCTGCAATGGTCCTTCGCCACCTCCCAGCTGGGCAAGCCACGAAATTTGCCTAGAAGAATGCTTGCCTAGAAGCTACTTGTCACACTTAACTCCAGCTAGCCCAAACAGCAGTAACACTAAGGATATCGGGAGTAGGCACTAGCGTGCATTAGTACACAGGGTAGGAGAGCTTGGCCTCCATTTGTCATTGTGTGTTCATTGCATCAGTGTTACACCTCAATGTGCAAAGCAGAGCTTAATTCCACAGATCTAGGAAGGAACAGGTACTTCTTTTGAGAATATTGATAAACTACCCACTTAAAATATTTGTAGAAAATTACATTTCAAATAGTCTAGACCACCAATTTTCCTTTTTTAGAGAAGGTCATCAAATATTACAATAAGATAATCCTATATAAGACAATAAATCTATGATTTTTTAGCTAGATCACAAGCGCTCAGCTGGGAAAATGAGTATAAACAGGAAGTAAAATCATCTTATCAAATACAATCGAATCACCTAACCATGGTGAAACAGAAAAGACCTTAGGAAATGCCATAATCCACTCATGGTCTGGTGATAATTCCTATCCTGACACATATTTCAAATATTTTTCCTTCATAAGGATTTCTACCACATCCCACACTCCTGTATTTCTCTTCCACTGATTTGTGCTGTTATATGTTATTTCTTCAGCAGTTCCTGTGTTAGTCTTCTGGCTCTCCAAACATTTGTAGCTTTTTGTCATTTCTAGTTCTATTTCCTCTTTCTCAGCACTCATCCTGTTTGGAGCTCTGAATAGCTCCATAACATACACGAGTTTGTTCTCCTGGCAGTAACAGATGAAGCACAGTGTTGGCAACAAGCCTCTGATGAGTCAATGAAACTGTGTGACATGATGGCAGAGCACATGTAATTTTGAGACAACGTGCTACACAATAAGGAAACCTGGAAACTTGTTATTAGCCTCCTTCAGAAGGCTCCTTGTCACAGGCCCTGGCACAACAGGGTCCCAAGAAACAAGTTGTCTATCCGACTTCACATGGGATGTTTTCAATGCTCAAAAGTCTGCTGTGCCATAGGTGGCCTTACTGAGCTAAGTATGTATTGGGCAGTCAGCTGCACTAGTGATTAAGTTTAAACGAATAAAATAAACAGCTGTCTTGAGCCATAAACTGCTGTCCTGCAAGTAGCTACCAGTGCTGCTAACAGTGTACGTGATGCCTTTGGTACATATGGCACGTAGAAAACTAATACTAAAAGCAGAAGGGGAATAAGCTCACACAATACCTTTTAATTATGCTTGCCTCTTGGCTTTAATGTAGTAACTAATTCCTTTTCTTCTAGAGCCAAAAATAAAGAATGTATTCTTCTTGCATTAAGATACAATAATTCAGCCTCAGTATGTGCTTCTTAACAAGATTTTAGTGATAACAGGTATTTTTACTATCACTGCTTTCCAACTAGTGATAAAAAGCCTGACAATAAGTCGATACTGGTATAACAGTCCAGTGTCAGCTTTTTAACCTGTCATCCATCCTCAGTGACCTAAGAGGCAAAAATATTTCCCTCCTAATCTGTACCTACTCTGTAACACTTGATATATTAAAAGCAATATTTAATGAAGTTAGCTGCTATTCTCTGCTGTCCGTCACAGATCTTTTGGTAAACTTTCCTGATATACAAAGACTCACAAATGCAATGCAAGCACATAGTTTAAATGTAAAGTATGTCCTGGACTCTGTTGAAGACCATAATAGCCAAAAACTAATAATCCATGTTTATGCAATACTGAGGCCAAGTACTCTGATGCTATACAGATCCTATGCTTTGCTTGATGTCTATTCAAATTAGATGTGGAAGCATATTAAGTTGCGTTTTTAGCATATTACATCTCCCATCTGCAAAATAAAATAAAAACCCTTTCCCTTGCTGAGAAAAATGCTTATGCACTCCTTACTGTGGTCAGTGAATACCTTAACTTTTAATCTCCCCTTTCTAATTGCTACAATCTTCACCTTTGCCAAGCCTGCTAACAAAATTACAGAGAAAATTCATGTTAATGAATTGATAACACATCTGTCACACGGAGACAACACGAGACTAAATATAGCATCTGTAAAAGAATTTTAATAATTTGAAATGCATTTTAAAGTGTCCAGAATCTTAATCAAACATAGGCTTATTTAACAAGTCTTATTCAAAATTAGATAACTATTTTAGAACTAGATTTCCTTTTTGTTTGCAATGATTTAATATCAGTTCTGAAAGCTTACAAGAGAACTCACAAACAGAGATGTGAAGAATGATAAGATAATGTCCACTGCCTAGACAGTGTGATACAGACAGAAATTGAATCAGATAATTCCTTGTCGTTGGCAAGAGATGTGCAGTTGGGTACTAATGTACTAGACTGATCAGATATGCCTCCATAAAATAAAATCTACACTGAATTTAAAGGCAGACTGAACTATACCTGTAACAGTTCAGGTCTATGCAGAAGAGAAAGCCATCGCGTCCAGGTCAGGACTGATGCGAACTTTGAGTTTCAGGTGGCTTTTCACAATCCTGACATGATTTGCAACATTCAGTTTCTGCTATTTAAGTGAACTGCAGGTAGGTCTGAAGAGCATCTGATGATCTATAGAGGCTGGTGACTATAAGAGGCTGGTGCAGAAAAGCATAATAGTTCCCTAAAGCTACAATGAGGAAGTAAGCTGTTATGTACAAAAAAAGAAATGTTGAAGAAAACTGTTTCTGATTTTTCGTTGAAGTCACAAAGGACAGAAAGAAGATGCATAGAGAGAAAGATGCAACTTGATCAGAAAAGCTTACTTGAGAAGAACTGCACTTACTATAGAAGCCAGAATGCCACAGGTAGATTTACCTGAGATGCATTCACAGATTTTCCAGCATAAGTAACTGCTCTTCCCTGACCTGAGCTACCTTTCTTTGAAAATACCCCTGCCCGCCCCCCCCCCCCCCCCCCCCCCGCCCCTTAAAATGTTTTAGATAGAAAGACAGACATTGTACATTTAGTTCTACTACCTGTTGGGATATTACAGCTGTTTCAACAAGCTGCAGCTACTGAAAATGTGCAAGAAGATTAGAGACCACCCTTAGGAAAAGCATCGATTAAACATGATCAGGGAAGCACATGGCTAAGAGCAAATCCATGCCCAGTAACAGCGTGGCATGTGACATGACTTGAAATCACTGTCAGAAAAGAGAGGAAAGAGACTGAAAGTGAGGAAGACCTGCTAATGGGACAGGAGGTCATCACGGATATGATAGATAATCCCCGGGAAGAGATGGCTCTTCTGGAGCAGGGAATATTGCCAAGCCAGCCAAACCGCAGGGCACGCCAAGATGTGCGGAGCAGGAAGCTGCAGCTGGTGTGACAGAATTGCTGTCAGAAAAACAGCCCAACATGAACAGCCTAAGGATGTATGGCAAGGAAGGACTACGTCAGCAGTCTGGGAAGCTGGGACACACACATTACATGGACCCCACACCCATATGTGACAAGTTCAGTTATTTACACTAATTCCAGTCGCTTGGTCCTCTAACAAGGCCGTTCTTCCATAGCCCAAACCACTTCAGATGACATTTGAATATACAGCAGGTTTAAGTACATGGCCTTCCTCTAACCCGGAAGCTGAATGCAGAAACAGGCGAATCCCTTCTCGACTGACCTCAGATTAGGAAAGCCGCTAAGGGGCTTTTGAGCTTTGCCTGCACACTACTGCTCTGTTTTGCAGACAGTGTAATCAACACAGCTGCACTTGATGCTCAACTAAAGACATAATCCATATGCAGTTCCCTTATGCACTTTTCTTGGGAATAAAGCCATTTGACAAAGTTACTGGCTCTCCTCACCAGCAGCTGCTTGTTTCTGCCGCAGCATCACTCTCACCTATCATTCAGCTGGGCCAACATGATACTAGATGACTGCAGGGTAAAGCTGGTCTGATATGACCTAAAAACCCCAAACTTTTAACTTACGAAAAATCTTTTTAAAGTCCAGCTCATTTTGTACCAACTAAAAGGGCAGAAAACTGCAATATGGGAGTGGGAAACAACTAGACTGGAGAAAGACAAGGAAAGGAGCAAGGGAGAATGGGGAGAGGCTTCTAAGACATCTGTGCTTCTGAAGAAAATACACCAGGTCATTAACTCTCCTGTTGTCTCAGGCCTTCTGTGGACAACCTGTGGAATATTGCCTACCTGGGGTCATCATGAACACAAGAAAGCAGAGACTGTGCCAGGGACAGAAGAACAAGAAAGAGTAGACTAATGCAAAACTTCTAGCAGTATTAAAACCCATACATATATACGAATGTATTGAAAAAAAATTATCTGTTAATTAAAATGATCTTGCAGATTTTTTTCAAAGGATGTTTTCCATCTCAACTCCATCCTCTCAAAACAGTGATGATTTTTTTTTTTCTAACAAATAAAGGTTTTATGCCAAATGTATAGAAATTACAATAAAGACAGAGCCACCACTGTGAGTGCTATGGCTGAAGAGACAGTATCCCCTTGTTCACTCCTTCCCTATAACTTGTAATGTCTCCTATGTTGGAACCAGTAAATTACCATTAGCTTAAAACTGGCAATCAGCACCTCATAGCATCTGGCTATTTACAGAGTCAAGTTATATGCAGTGCACAAGAGGCTATATTAAAACCTGAGATGGGTTTCATTCATGTTACAGAAATAAATTAATCTCACCACCTTGAACTCAATGTGCAGAATCAATGTGCTGAGTAGTTCTCATCAAGAAGCAGATTTGTGATGCTAATAATCCTACAGTTCTTCTGATGTAATCCCAATCTAGTAATTTATCCTGTTAAAAGTAATAGAAAACACTTTGCAATCATTGTGCCCAAATAAATCAGTACATTTGTATTTTCAAATGCTTTTAAAAGTAACAAAGGGCAGAAGGGAAGCCAGCCTCCCGACTCCTGCTGCACAGGAAAACAAAACAAAAAACCCCCGTACTTTTTGCCTGGACTCAGAGCAAGCTTTCATTTGTAACCCTCCCAGAGACAGCTGCAGACATACAGTCATAATATCTGCCCCTGCAAGTGTTAAAATTAGCCATCCTAGGTGTGTTCATGTGTACTAGATACCCTCCACAAGTATCAGGATATCAGCAGACGACATACCATTCAGTAGCTGGAGGTGTCCAGAAAAAAAGTGGCAAGTTTTGTATTTAACACAGAATCTATTATTTCAGTAGGAGAGGAGGGGCACAGAGAAATGATTTCCAACAACTGTTGTTTAATGTAAGTGTTCATTGCCTGGGTTATGTTCCCCCTTCGCAGCTATGGGTTTTTTTTGAGATTTACAAAACTATGAATTGGTAAATTGAAGTAGAATTTCAGGATATATGTAGTTTTTTAAAAAATGGAATTTACAAGACTGAGTCAAGGAAGAAGAGAATACAAATGGGCTTCAGTTAAGCACAAAAGAAAATTTCAGTCTTGCTTCTACAATAAAACAAAACCAAATCACCCTTAGTGGGAGCTCAAGCACATGGAAAGATTAACATAGAGAATCAAACCTGGCAAAAAACAAGCTTGGAGAAGAAAGGTGCTGTGGGGATGAGAACGATCTTACTGCTGAGAGAAGCAGGGTCTGGAAAGTTGGAATCTGCTCCTGACACACTGCAACATTTGGCTTCTCCACCCTTTTCGTCAGTTTCGCCATTCTTAAAATTGAATGTTATGTATTTATCCCTGCAAATGACATTATCCAGCATTTTAAAAAAGAGTAATCAAATGCAATATTGCAAGTTCTATCAGTTACAGATCCTTCTTGCAGAGAGACATCAGTAAAAAAACCCAAAACATAAGTATTGTATTAAGTAATTGTGAACATCTATTTAATTAAGTATATTTGTTTGCTACCTGGATTCTTGTCCTGTATTATGATCTGTAGTGTGAACTGCTGCTCATACACACAGCCCAGTGAAATTTAAGGAGCACCATCTGGGTACAAATATCCACTGAGTAAAGCTATAAATAGATCAAGCAAGTTCATTACATGCATGAGGTACTTGCCCGCATGAGTATTTTCAGCATTACGGCCTAAGACCGTAACTAATCTCTACTGTTTTCCTACAAACAACCTTGTCTTTTTAGTTGAGGAGCTAAATACTTCAACAGAGTTTTTTTCATTTCATATCTGAGCTTATAATGGAATATACATGTCCAGATGGAGAAGAACACAGAGACCACTCTCTGACTCATTCCTAATCAAGCAGTTAGAACAATACAGTAAAAACAATTATTTCATTTTTGTACCCAGAAACTATTCCATCTCCAGATGGAATCTCTTGCTTCTAGTACTCTGAAATGCTAATGAATAGAAGACAAATTCCTGTCCCCACTTTCTTACACCTATGCATATACAAGCTGCAGGAGAGCATTATGAGTTCACTGTGTAATGCATGTTATTTAAATTCTAAGACCTGAAAAATTAAGGACTATAGTTTGCTGAGATACAAACAACGTTTCTTCCTCCCTCTCTCCTCAGTCCCCTTAAAATGAGAGAAGAACACAGAAAAGCAGCTTCTTTAAAACCGTCTAGATTTTTGAATAGGCTTTATTTTTTCATGTTTGTTTTGGTTTGGGTTTTTTTTTGGCTTTTGTTTGGTTGGTTGTTGGTTTTTTTTTACCCTCCGTGTTCTGCAGAACTGCAGTTGAAATGAACCTCAAAGCAACCAGATGTAGTACTACCACCATGCCATGTGGACTTAACATAGGGCTGTTTACATCCACATAGATCACTCATTGGCAAAATAACCATATCGGATATCCACATGCCTTGGCTCATCTGTGAGTTCAAGACCAGGTGCAAGTTATCTGTTGTAGCCAATCTCCCTGCAGGAAGTTACTATTTTTATAGATACATGTGTGCGAATAAGGACACAGATGTGCACTCACATCTGCATCTATGGGCAAGAGATTTGTGCTATCTACTCCTATAAAAGGTATTTAGATGCCTAGATGGAATTTATGTGCATAAATGGGTCCAAATCTCTCTTAAGCAGGCAGAGTCCTTCCTCTGTACTGTTCCTTTTACAGCAACATGGCAATATGGACTTTGCTTCTGACTATTCAGTGAGAAATAAATTCCTCTTAGCACATACTTCTCAAATTCATGATGTTCTGCTGGAACAATCTCTTCAGAGTGTTGCATGTACTCATATTTCTAAAACAAAGTATTTGTCAGAGTTACCTGTCAGTATCTGAAGGCTTCACAATTTTGCCCACGCTACATTTTGTGCAACTGTGACTGATGTTGTTACATGGTTTGTTAAACGGTTTCCACTATTTGCCTGTGAGATTTAGGCAAGCTTTGAGGATGATGAAAACAAATGCACTTAACATAATGCTGATATCACAGTACATTGCTAATTAGATCCCTTGTTTTTAATACTCAGATGAATACCAGTGCAGATGTCTCTATAGTACCTGTCGATTATGAGGGTTTTCCACACCGGATCTATCTGCAACAGATAAGGTAAGCGCCATACTTCCCTACTGAAATCTGATTATTCAAACATGTACCAGAGCCAGAAATTTCAGATGAGAGTTTTAGATTGAATGCAAATTTCACAGCTCTTTAAATGTCTTGAAACTAGAATTTGATATGAAACACTTCAGATCCAAGATGTTCAGAAACTAAATCTTGCACCCAATTTAGCAAATTTTAGTACACAAGACACAGCTGAAGATGTAAAGGGGATGTATTTAAGTTACACAGTTGACTCAAAACAAGGCTTGTTTTAAGCCAATCTTGTTTAATGGTAACTTCTAATTATTTTCTGAATATGCCACTCAGATGCTGTATCATGCTGTTTTGGACATTCACACGCTATTTTACATGCCTGTTTCCCCTCCCTTCTCCTTATGAAAAAACAAAACAAAAACCCCAAACAGCGAAAAAACTCAACAACAACCAAAACACACATAGGCTCCCAGGGAGGAATACTAGTCATAGCCACTGGAAATTTCCCCCTGCTGGTAATATTCCTGCTCCTTACATATTTCTATATTCAGAGACCAATTCTGCCTGTAGGTTAAAGGACACGAAAGGAAGGTAATTCTATTTACCTTGGTTCTTGTATGATGGATTATGTTCCCTCTCTTCATTTAGCTTTTATGCCTTGGATGACTCAGTGCCTAAGTACGAGCAGATCAGAACCACCAGCTTAAATCATGAACTTCAGCTACCATGTTATTTCTGCACTGAATCACCTTTCTGGATCTCTCCTTTGATTTCTGATAGTTTTATGTAATTGTAGCATTTCTGTTAAGCATAGTGGTGCATTTGATATTTCTGTCTGCATTTAGCCTCTTACAATAATTTGGATCAAAGAGATCAAAAGGCAAAGTGTATTTAGGATACAGCAATGCCTACACTAACTGGGAGACAGAGATTCACTCATTAGCAAACATCTCTATTAGCAAAAAGATTCACTGTAATAAGGCATGCTGAAGACTTACAAAGGGGTTAAACAGTCACAGACTTCCAAAATGAAGGTGTAGTGAAAGCTGAAAATAAACTGTTTGCAGTAAAAATCACACCATTCAATGTCTTGCCATCAGACGCTGAAAAGAGAGAGTGATCTGAAGCATGTTACAGGAGCCAAATGAGATTAACATAGCAGTGGTTTTGAAAATCCCACAAGCTCTCAAAACAGATCAGCATCACTCAAAACACAATATGCATGTTGGAACAAAGGCACTGAAATCACCATGCAGTATTGCCTGCATTGTGGTCTCTTCAGCTGAACAGTTTTTCCCGGAAAATTAAGAAGAGAGGAAACAATTCACAAAAGAACTAACCACATATTCCAAGATCTTATGACTAATCTTCTGTTTAGAACAAATACAGCCCATATTAAATGCTGTCATAACTTGGCCAGATGAGAAACAGGTAAGGAATGACATCTGCTAGGCTTAATGTGGATAGACAGTTTCTGTAACTATTTTTGTCACAACTGTCCACACTTATTTAGCATGTAGATGGATAGTATAAAATGCAGATTGCAAATACTAATTTTGAGCATCCTTCTAACAACCATCGCTGAAGCATTCCCCCCTAAGATAAGGCTGTCATCACCGCCATTCCTTCTTAGGATACCATTTAGTGAAGAAAGGTGCGAAAACCACACTGCTGAATATAGAAAAGGTCTTGTTGCGTGCTTGCAGCCAGTACCTGCTTGAGATTTAGAAGCCTTTATCTCAGCTACGACTTTTGTTGGGCAGCAACATCTCTTGCAGCTGTCGTGGGCCTGGCTGCTCCGTGCCCTTGGAGGTGAGCTGGCGGGCACGTGCGTCCTGCAAACGGAGCTTTTCAGCCTCTTCCTGCAACACAGCTCTAACACCACCACGCGCCTCCCCCCGATTCCTTTGTTTCACACAAAAGCCGTTAAGTCTTCCAAGAACTAAATCCTATCTGTTAGTAGATTTGAGAAAAAGATTGTTTTGAAGTTCACTGTCAGAAATACACATAAGACATGACCTGCTATTCTCAAGCACTTCAAAAGGTGAGGAAATTAACTTCTACCTATATCATGAATGTAACAATGGCTACATAATTCATACAAGCACTCAGGGCCAGATGAACTTTTTATTAAATGTGCTGGAGAACTCATGGAAGTTAATACTTCCAGCTTCAAGGCACTCCTAGGCTGGCCCCTAATTTTACGCAGTTACAAAATGACCTTAATGAAGCCCTGGTATTGTCTGCAGTGTTACTTGAATCTGATGGATGTGCACAATTAATATGAAACACAGACAGCTCATACTTCACTGAGATTTCTGGTGAAAGACTGGGATTAATTCTGTTGGGTTGCAATGAACAGGGCTTTTCTGCACTTGACAACAATGTGTTAAACACTACGGGGCAGCAGAAGGTACATCATGAGCTCAGGTATTTATTTTCTTGCTTTAGCTACTTGGCAGTGAAATCCTTAGGAAGTTTTGGCATTGACTTCAGCAGGGTTAGGATTTCAGAAGTAGAGGTTTCAAATTAATGGCATAGGTAAGTGCATTGCTGGCAAATAGCAAACTTATGGGTTTTTTTTTCTAAAGGAAAGATCCAGGGCTTGGAATTTTACAGGATGATTATTGGTTTTCTTTCAGAACCTTAAAAAAAAAGAGTATATAAATTAAATGGGGACTTGGGAGATTTTTAAAGTAATGGTGGCTAACCTGAAAGTTCAAAAGTCAGCATCTGAGCTGGCCTGAAAGCAGTCTGCATAAAGAAAATACAGCCTGTGAAAATCCAGTTAAAAGCCCAGTCTAATCCCAAAACCCCAATATAAGAACTATGGAGACCTTCATATTGGAGATTTTTTTTTTCCTGTAAACTTCTTGTGACTTTTCCAGCCAAGTTGTTTGCGTGCTTCTTCAGGGTAACTAGAGAAGTGGATCTAAAATCCATCTGCCTATTTAAAACTTCATACATTCTTGCAGTTTCCATGACACCAAGTCTGCATAGCCTAGCATCTTTCCACAAAAATAAAGGTACAATCTCTTCATTGCTATAGCTTGAGGGTGCTTAAATGCTGTGTATATTATCCCTTTCAGTGACAGGGACATTGCCATTATTAAAGATGGAAAACAAAACTGAAATTGTAATTAATTTTTTTTTTAAGCCAATTGAATAAAGCACTTGAACGAAGACCTGATGCACTTTCAGATCCTGAAACTCCTACCACCAGATGGAGACAACTGTTGGATAACAGCATGAACATCAGGTTTATTTTCAAATTCATCACACCTGCAATAATTCTCTGATGGATGGATTCCAGTTCTGTATCATTAAACAATAAGACACAGGAGAAGGTAAACTAAGGCCCAGGCTTGTGAAAAGTGTAGCACCCACAAATGCATACTAATCACCTCCATTCCCACTGATGTCCATTCATATTGAGATTACGGAGGATTTTTGAGGCTTGTGCTGGTAAATACAGATTTGCAGAGCAGTGAAGACACTACTGAGTCACCTCAGGTATTCATTAATACATTAATATTTGCCTGGTCTGCTGGTCTGGCAAGTCTGACTATGGTGTTAACTCTGTTGTCATGTGGCACCTTTCAATACGTAAAGGTTATCAAAAATAAGTACTGTTTTATTTCCAGACAGATTTCTAAGTAAATATGGCAGTTAACTTGTTATGAATGTCTAATGGAGGGATACTTGATAATTTTACACTTTACAGTTCCAACGACTGTCCAAGTGGCTGCAATTTCAGTTGAAAATTGACACCTACCATCGGGAACATTAAGAAAACCTCTCCTGAATTTCTCAAAGCTAAATAAGCTGACAGACTGACAAGCCACAAGGGAGGATGTAAAATTTTATCTCCTGGAACCAAATTTGCAAAACATTACAATAATTACTCCCAAACTGGAATGGGTGTAAGGTATGGAGCTGCTGCTTATCTGACAGGCCTTAGATATGTAAGTATTTTCAAATCAGGCGACTCACTCGTTAGCAAGGAACGTACCAGTGTACTGGTGACAGACATCAAATAAAACACAGTTAAGAAGAGACAGCACCTCAGTTTGAAAGGGTTTGGGTGGTCACCTCAGGTGGAAGAAGAAAAGCATTCACTGGAATTTGCTTCTCACTGTGATAGAGATGCACCTGACAACTCAGAAAGCTGTAGCCAATCTATGTGGAGAAACGTAAAATGATTAAAGCATCTCTTTTAATAGGTGTTTATAAGGCACCTGTTTTATGAAATATATAAAATATATATCTTACATATGAAATTATAAATAAAAACACCGTATTGTAAGGACCTTGACTATTCACAGTGTTAGAGGAGGGTGTAAGATCCCACAAGATCACCACAGTAACATTCCTCGTAATACACTTCTGGGCTACATTAGACACTTCTACCTCTTTCGTAGATGACATTTTCTCATAAAAACACATCCGATCACATTTAGTCAAGGTGCTCAACTTCTGGCTCATTCTTAACAAGAACCAAACAAGAGCTTAACAATAACCATTTGTGCAAACATCGTCCTGAAGTGGGACACAAAGCATTCTCCAAATTACCTTAATGTAACATAGGCATTAGAAATAATGTCTAACCTAATTTTTAAAATACCTACTCATGAGTTTTAGGACAGCAAAATCACTACCCCAGTAAAGTGAGAAGTGATTTTTAAGTATCAGTCCCATTTTGCCAGTAAGAGGTTTTAGGACTTGCCATGTTGATCAATGCACAGGGTGACACACAGTTATTATATATTTGCTTCCCTGCTATAACTACTACCACCCAGTCTATTGTTTTACCTATGCACTGTAGCTCCTGTTTTGCTGGCTAACCCACAACAGATTTGGTTAGTCAGAGTTAAAGGCAACAGCTTTGTGTTAAAGCTAGCAGAGTTACCTTTACATTGATGCAAAATAATTCTGGTCTATGGACACACAATAAATTCTTCAGAAAAGACAAACAGCAATCATTATGCTGACTCAACACACTATTGGTTGAGAACTAAGAACTGATTCTGTGCCTCAAATGTACAAGTTAATCAACAGAAGATATTCTATACAAAAATTCAGTGCTTGTTTTGTTATTTTTCATAAGCATAATAGCAGAAAGATAGCTAGATAAATTAGTTAATGGGAATAATGCCCTTAATTATTAGAGAAAGAAGTGATAGGTCATGCATATTTAGAAATACCAGATACTTCCAACTCTTTCTTGCCAAAAAATTCTCTGAACTACCAACTGTTGTAAATTATAAATTCAGAAGAAAATAATTATACCGTCATATTTTTGTCTTAAGAATAGGCTATAGATTCTCATGGGTTTTATCTTAATGAGTTCTGGTTAGTAGACTAGGACAGAAGTAAAACACTGCTTGAGACTTAGATGGATAAGGAAAAGAGAAAAACAAAATGAGAAATACACATAGAAAAGTGAAATTTGATGATGTGGTTTCTTAAGCAGGGGTTAACAGGCCAGAGAAGTGAAAAGGACAGATGAATTCCCTGAAGAATCAATACATACCAGAGGATTCCGACTGCATTAGACATAGCTCATTACTTTCCCATACAGTTGAGCTGTTTGGTAGATTCCTCTAGTTCACCTATGGATCCAGTTGGGCAATATTCTGTGAGCAATACAAGCCCCCATATTCAAACAGTAAGCAACATGCAAAACTGCTAAAGGGAACTTCAAAATGTACTAACTCAAGCCTGAGCACAAGGTGATCAAGATCCTCATCATCTCAGGGAATGTTCCCACCACCCGCAAAGGCAGCAAGGAAGGTGTGGGACAAACAGCAAAGAGGCAGGAAACAAGAACATTTCTAAGATCATGTCAGTGGGTACCAGTGAGAAATGGGAGCCAGTGCAGAACTGAAATAGGGGTTACGATACATTGATTAGTCAAACAAGTTCCATAGTCTCCAAAAGGAAGAATGTCTCATGGCTGATGATGTCACAAACTACTTCCATGGCTATTATTTTCCCATCAATTCGAATTAACCTCTCCAGGATTTGGGTTTATTCACATGACTTTCATCTAATGGTTACTCCAGCCTTTTCTGCAGAAAAGTGAATGATGGTACTATTGGTTTTTGAGATACTTCATACCCACCTGCAACGATAACCTTTGCCCCTCTAGGTTGCATTTACTCATGACACTCCCCTGTGCTGGTATTCAACATTTAAACAGAAGTTTTGGAAGAGAAAAGGTTTCAATTTATTTCACAACGTGAGACAGATGCTCCAGCAAATGCTTATTTTGTGGAGGCTTACAGGCAGCTTTCTGTATCTGTTGGCTTTCTGCAGACACAAAGAAATAGAAGTGGCTCTGACTGTATTTTTCTTGCAAATGCCTTTTCTTGCAGCTTCCTTTTTCTATGAGCAACAGTCACAAATAAATAATGAATGGACGTTGGTTCATCACTGTCACCCAGCTAAGTTCTTTCCAGGTGAAAAAGGACATGCTATGCAGAGATCCCATCTTGAGAGGCCGATACTTCAGGTTGTAGGGTTTACCTCTGCCCACTGTGCAGGGCTTCTGCCAGAGCTGTTTTGACAGTCTCCAAGCATGGAAAAGAGTTGGGTGGTAGTTACAAAAGGGTACAACCCTTAAAAAGCGTAAAGAATTACCATGATCACCTCTAATCTCCTTTGTACACATACTACCACAATGTTCCCAGCTAATGGGATAATTTTTCCAGGATTTGACTTTTGGAGAGTTATCTAAGCCCATTCAAATAACAGTAAGTTATGGGCAACCATGTAGGAAATTGCATCTTACTACAAGACTGAATTTGTCTCACTTCCACTGACAACTACTGATCCTTGTTATGCCTTTAAGAGCAATCTCTATTTCATACCAAGTCTCATTCCCATGTGCATGTAGACACAGCGCTAAAGCCACATCTAGCTTGCTAGTAAAGATATATACACACACAGCAAGGGCCAAAGATCTTACAGCTTAGAGACTGTGCTATGGGAAGACAGAAAGCTGTTGGCACACTATCACAGAAAAAAGAAATTCAGCATTGCAAACCTGAGTTCAGTTTCTTCAAATAACACTTGTAATGAAATGCATGTATTGATTCCTGGAGAACTGTAACGTTTGAGCTGGGAAGACTCAGGTCTGTGCTCTGAGGTGGAACTAGTGTATAAAGCTGGCAGAAGCTGATTAAAATGCAATATATCATCAAAAAGGAAAGGGAAACCAAGCTGTTTGCAAATTTGAAATACTGAGACATGAAATATTTACTAAAATAAAATCTTTCTTCAAACTCAGAACTGCAAGACCTTTTCTGAAGAGCAAAAACTTTCCGAAAGAGTTGTTTGTTTTTGTTAAAGATTCATTTCACTACTAAAGAAAAATAGTTTTGATAGAAAAATTCCTGGTCAGTTTTTCTAGCGCCCAGCAGAGAAAACTTAAGCATGTTCTGCAAAAGCATGAAAGAGCAGCATCTGCCTCTCTACATAAGAGGGACCATAACTTAGTCTTTTAAGAATTCATAAAAAAGACTTAGGAGCATTCAGCACAAATCCATTCTATGCGTAGCAAATGTGCCATGCCTGACTGGCAGCTGGCCATGAACGGCACTGCCACCCTTCCTGACGGCTGCTGTCCCACTCCTCCCAGCCCATCCTGAGCAGATGACAGCAGATGCTCTTTAAACCCAGAGTCAGCTGCAGAGGAAAAGCAACCAAAAGAGCATAACCCTACCCTGCTTCCCCTTACAGTCAACTGTATGTAAAGCAACAGCCTTTGGCTATTTTTGTCAGCTTGGTAAGGGATAAGGAGGAAAGGGGAAAAAAACCCCAAAACCTAGAGGAGATGAAGAATAGGTGCAAAGTGCATAAAAAGAGAAGTGAAGACAACAAAAAAATGGGCGAGAAGTCCAATGGAAAGATTTATGGAGCTGTGGAAAGTGAATAAATTAAACAAACCCTAAAAAGACCCCAAACAAACAAACAAAACAAAACAACAACAAAAGAGGAAACCTTAATAGAAGATGAAGAGGATAGAAGGAAATGTAAGGCCAGAGAAAGACATCAAAGGCAGGATTATAACAAGACACAACGGATTTCGTTTCCAGTGTGAAAAGTCAGGATATAGTACTGAGTAAAGGTATGAATTTCACAGACAAGCAGACGGCACTTCAAACACATGGACATATAAAGAGCGATGAGAGACCAGGCACAGAGATTACACAATCCTGTGAAAGCTGCCTCACTCCAAGAACATGATACTGGCAGGTAAAACTAGGAGACAGCATGCGCATAATAAAAGCTTAAAAAGGCACAAGAGGGAAACTCGTATTCTGTACATGTATGAAACTGCAGCATCAGACTGTTCTGTTTTAAAGATTTTTTTCTTTAGAAGATTTTTTTTTTTTAGTCCAAGATTTTTTTGTGAGTCCAAGCACAGACATGGCACAGAAATACAGCCAAAGATTTTAGATGCTCTAATATAGAGATTTTTGAAAGGGCAAAGGAAAAGTCTTCTCACAGAAAATACTGAATTAGAAAAGGAAAAAGAATACTAACATTTTAGCTAGCATCACAGGATGTAAAACCAGAGAGATCTTTATCAGATACTGATACAGAACTCTTGCATAATTGGAAAATCCAAGAAATCTTTTACGGTGAAACTTGTTAGACACCCAGAGCTTTGATCATGATGAACTGGAATTGCTCTGCCAGTATGACAGTAACTACCAGTTGCTTTAACAACTGGCTTCTTAAGTGCTCCACAAATCAGTTTAAGCAAAACAATAAAACCATACAGCTTATTGCACTGGGTCTGACCCCAGTCAACCCACACCACGTAGTCAACTAATGTTAGCATATTCTACAGTAATCCTAAGATTAGACATATATGTTAACTAAAGATGAATCTACCTACTAGGCTCTTGAGACCACTCTTAGTGCTGCTGTGTAATGTCTGACACATTCACCACAATACAACTGTGACCGTGCCAGAAATTATTTTTTGACAAGGACTGCAAGATCAAACAATTAATAGACGAGCACAGTTTAATGATGTGTGATTTACAAAGCTAGAACCCGGAGATTAATGTGATGCATAATTCTCTATAAAATACATATATTATCTGGTGAGATATTCTTACAATGACTTGTAAAAGAGAGATGCTTCGCAAGAAGAGATTTTAATAGTAAGAGGCAAACCAAAGAGCATATAAAGATAGGAAGCTCAAGGTATAAGACAAATTATGAGGAAGAATTATACCCTATGTAATTAAGCCAATGTTCAGGAACAAATTATGATGGTTCATAGACAAATATGTCTGTAGCAGGGGGCTGTCTTGGTAGAAGAGCATGCAGAGAACTGCTTTGTTATGTAGTACCCCTGTGCAGGGGTCCTCTCTCATGATAAAGGCTTCAAGACACTATGGAATGTAAATTCATTTTTAAAAGCTATATCTCTGTACATGGGTAGCACAAGGGAGCACTCACCAACTCATCTTATTCCATGTATCTCTAGAGGAGCTACATTCCTGTGCAGATGTAATACTTCTGTGTCTAAAGAATATACAAGATATACTCAAAACCAGGACTCTATGGAGTTGCATGGCCGTAATTTATGTTTCTGTGTTTTGGGAGCTAAAAAGATAAACATCTTTTGCCTTCAGTTTTGTCTCAAACTGAAAATAAGGTTAAAATATCTTTCCAATTTACAGCAGGGAACATCATGTACACAAACACAATTAAACACATCAAATTTAAGACTGAAACTCTGATAGACCCTTAGGTCTAGCCGTATAATTGAATATAGAAGCATAGAATCATTTAGGTTGGAAAAAACTCTTAAGATCATTGAGTCGTACTGTTAACCTAACACTGCTAAGTCCACCACTAGACCATGCCCCTAAATGCCACATCTACATGTCTTTTAAATCCCTCCAGGGATGGTGACTCCACCACTTCCCTGGGCAGCCTGTTCCAGCACCTGACAACCCTTTCAGTGAAGAAAGTTTTCCTAATATCCAATCTAGACCTCCCCAGCACAACTTGAGGTCATTTCCTCTTATCTCATGTTATTTGGGAGAAGAGACCAACACCAACTTGACTACAACTTCCTTTCAGGTAGTTGTAGACAGCGAGAATCACAGAGTGTCAGGGATTGGAAGGGACCTCAAAAGATCATCTAGAAGGTCTCCCCTCAGCCTCCTTTTCTTCAGGCTAAACAGCCCCAGATCCTTTAGCTGCTCCTCATCAGACTTGTGCTCCAAACACTTCACCAGCTTTGTTGCTCTTCTTTGGACACACTCCAGCACCTCAATGTCTTTTTTGTATCACTATGATTATACTGTCAGAAGCAAATGAACAAGCACTTCACTTTATTGACATTATTTATAAGTCACTCTTGAGAAGAAAAAGAAAAGAACAGTTATTTGAAAAAGCTATTATATATTTAAGTAGCAAAGAACCAAAGATGCTGGCTTTTCATATTTCAATGCAGAATAGCAATAAAACAAACAGGTTAATCTTTTAGTCATCTCCATCCATTCTCCTCTGCTCAGTTTTCTAAGGTTTATCTCAAATAATTTATTGAAGAGGAGCCAAAAACTAAATAATGCCCTTGTTAAGCCCCTCTTGTAAAACACAGCTGCATAGTGTTGTTGTTTCATAAGCAAACCAATCTTCACAACCTTTCTCCATCTACTACAACTGGTGAAAAGTGCTTCCACTCATCCATTTTTTAACTAAAAACCACTCTTTCCACTATGGTGGGAAGTTTACCTTAATCAGTGATTTTCAACCTATCCTGGCCGAAGAATTACTTCTAAAGGGTCCACAAAATGCACTCAAGAACAATAAGCCTACTACTGATGAGCTTAAATTCACAGCAAATTCTTTAGCAAACCTGTAGCTTTATGAAACTCAGCATCCACTAATAAGGGCAGTGGGTCAGACAGTAGATATAAAGCCAGGACATTGAATACAGTAAATTTTAAAAGTTGAGGTTTCATCTAAGTGATGTGGGTTTTCTCCACCAGGTAAGAGCAACTGTAGTTCTTAACAGAATTACCTTCCAAGATACTACCTCTAAATGCACCCATGAACAAGCAGTGTATCCTGAGGTGTCCTTGACCCCTGCTCATCCAAATTCAGGACCTGGTCAAACTATTCCATGGTTGACATGTGGCCTATTCATCTAGATTTCATCTAGAGAAACCAAAACCCTATGTAGTGAAATGAGGAGAGAGCTGGGCACTAATGAAGTCCTGGGTCATGTCCCACTATGGAATCAAGACACAGCAGAGTAAGCCTGTAGGGACATAACCAGTTACAAAATATTTTATCTCCCCTTCCTTTTTGCAATGGCCATATACTCCCCTAAATTGTGTTGTACAATGGATACAGTTGGTTTAAAACCTTATTGTTCAGCAGTTATGACTCTGCCAAGATGTCTCTGTGGAAGTTACGAGAAATAAATATTATTGCAAGATATAGTATTGCTATTTGATATTCTTCTACATTTTATATTTCTTACCTCAGCACCATTCAGCTGCTTACACAAACTGCATTTAGTTCCGAAGCATCCCAAGATTCTTTCCTTTGCAAGACACTAAGCAAAAAGCACTGCAACAGTAGTAGATGGTAGCACTGTAGGAAGCAGTAAGCATTAGTAAAGTGACGGATTACGTGGACTACTCTGTCTTTTCCATCTCTGATTTCTATGCGTCAATGATTGCATTGTTCGCTCCCTTCTGTACCAAAGAAATCACTAGGTGACTAGAACTCAAATTCCACTGAAAGGGAGAAGTGTGGTTTGTCTTGAAATGAGTGTTGTTTCTGTGCAGGTTAGCTATGCAGAAGTTATTGGGAAGTGGGGAAACCACTGGGCTATCCCTTCATGAAGATCTAACCCTTCACCAGCCTGGCTTGCGGTATAAGGAGGCAGAGGTCACCTGAAACTCAGTCATCTCACAAGACAATGCACTGTGAACTTCATCAAACAAGCGTGGCAAAATAGCGTGTTCTTTTAGCTCTTTGCTTACATGAGAAAAGTAGAAAGTGTCTTCTCTTAGCAGCAAAAGACTTTCTTCAAATGCCAACACTGAGCTAACTGGAGGTTTCTCTTCCCTTTTGCTGAAAATGTTCCTGTGCTCTGTGACATAGCATGAAGGGGGGCAAGCACAGAAACGTATCTGCATGAATTAGCAAGCTACAATAGAGTTAACACACTAGCCACAGACTGCCACAGTATTCTAAAAACCCAAGCTAACAGATACCATTTTAAAGCCAAAATACCAATGAGACTAGAACAAACCATCTCTAGATCAGAAGTGATAGAATGAAAAATCCAGAAGCTCCTCTGAGTTCCTAAGAATGAGAGCACAGCTCAGCCATGCTTCAATTTCATGATGGATAAGGCTCAGAGATGCACTAATCTCTATCTCCCTTCCCTAATGAGTTGGCTTCTATTAGGAATGAATTCTGGGTGCCTGGAACTGAAAAAATTTATGACAGGCCCTGGAAGCCTCAAATCACCAACCTTGAATTAATTCACACTTATCCATACGTAAATTCAGTGTGAATGCTGTCAGCACGTTGTCTTCAATAGAATTCAACAAAAGTTTAGGAAAACAGCTGTTTTAGTAAAGGCACAAATGTAGCTACAGTACTGAATTAAGTCTGTAAAGAGAGAAATCTTCAACTTTAGTGTTTAATTTGCACATCAGTACAAGTCCTAAAGCTACAGGGGAGCCCAAAGCCCAAACTGCTACCAACATGTGTTAAACTACGTAAAAGGCAAGACTAGACATTGACTGTGGAACAGAAAGCTAAGTGCAAGGGGAGAAACTATCACTGAACTGAAAGGGCATAGATCAAGGCTGGTCACATCCACAGCATGTGTGGAAGGACACACCTGGTTCTGCAGCAGGATGGCCATGCAATCTGGTGCAGACATGCTGAGCTTTAGGGTCAAAGATGAAGGGAAGAAGTCAGAGTTATCTTAGACTACATACGAGATTAATGACTCAAAGATACAGTTGACAGTTGCTGCCAGGGTGTACGAGCAATTACAAAAAACGAGCTATCTGCCTCTCCGTGAAAATAGGCTGTCATATGTACAGGACGTGACTAAATTTTGTGATGGCATGCACTGGAAAAGCAGAATACGGAGAATGCAAAACTGCCTGACTCACACACGCTTCTGGTGCAAAATAATTAGGATATAATTACTTCATAAAATAATCATATCCATTCTGTGAGATATTCTGATGCACCCCAGCATTCAAACTGAATGTTACAAACTGTATTGATCATGAACTATTTGATTTTTATGCACATATGGATCATATGTACAGCTGCAGTTAACATCCCTCCCTAGCCCCAAGCACCTGACAGGTGCCCGAGTTAGAAGTGGTCAGCCTGGGCTCCCTCAGCAGTTAATGACAGCTGGAGAGAGAAGTTCTCACCTTGAACCATCTTCTGGAAGGCTCCTTTACTGTATATATACAGAGCACAGGGGAAGTATAAGGACAAGTGCTACAACAGGTAGCAAGAATACTTCCAATTAATGCTAAGTTATTAAATGCAGATGCAGTGGCTAGATCCTTTTCTAACCCAAATAACAGCTAACTTGTTCTGAAGAAGAAAAAATGCTGATTAGAACCCTAGCCAACACCGTGGATTATTCTCCTGGAGGAAAAAAAGAACATCCTCTGGATTATTAGAGTACTTTCTACTAGAAAAGTTGAATTAGGAGAAAAAAAAAGCATCTGAAACAGAAATTCTAGATGCAGATGCTTTGGTTCCTTCTCTGGTTAAGATGTACTTAGTCAAAAAACAAAGAGAGTTGGACTCACAGCTTCTATACCATACTTCAAGCCAATAAAAATAATGATGCTGATTTGCAAAGGCTGTGGCAGATGATGCAAAAGCAAAATGTGTCCTAGCGCGAGAACCACAGAGCTCTGTGCTCCCTGTGAACGCAGATGTCACAACTCTACCTTACTCTTCTGGATGTGCAAGCAGTGACCGAAGAACAGCCTCCCTGAAAGCAAAGGCTTTCAATGCAGTGACTGAACTGGTTTACTTTGTTGGTTCTGTCTCGTGCACTACAAATAAATCCTGGAAAGTTCTATTTGAAGATTTCCACAACAGGCTTCAAAATAATAACACCCTGGTTTTGACCAGGAGTGGGAGTGCCAGGGGGAGGGAGGTCTACCAACCCTTCTTCAAGAATACTATCTTGCTACAGTTGCCTACAGATTTTAAAATCAAGAGGCACCACGTTAGCAAGGGGTCATTGGCATGCACTGTAACAGAAAACAGGAAATATAATTAAACATACAGCTATGAAGTAAGATCTTTGGCAGAAGAAAGAGCTTTGGGGAGAATGTGGAAAGGGCAAAGCACTAGGAAATAGCACAGTAACATGGTCAACGGGGAATGAAGCACGGGGGTAGAGATGAAGAAACGAGAGTGGGGGAGAGGAGTAGAAAAAGAAGCACGAAGAGAGAAAGTGGCAGAAAAGAAAGAAGGCAAAACATACAGAAGAATGTGCATAAGGAAAAGAAACATCTCTTTTAGGAGTTCCTTAGTAAGTGCAGGAGCCACATTGTTAGGCAACAGGATATACTATTTTCTGTATAGAAAGAGTTTATTTAAGCTTACATGAAACCTCAAAAAACAAGTCTGTGGGAGAAAAGAAAGAGAGAGTAACATCGTATTTCTTTCGACTTTTAAATTGCTTTTTAGGTCATATTTCACCCTCCCCTCACACCCCCAAGTATTTTCCAGGATGGAATTTTGTTCTTCCCACTCCAGGATTTGGCGTGGGCAGAGCACCGCAGATGCTGCTGAGCTCAAACCCCAAAAAATCTGATTCATTCTTTCCTTGAATCTTGTTCTATCATTTAGACTGGGATTGAGCAAACGTCAAAGGCTGCAAGTCAGAAAGATAATTTTACACAGCTAATACATTCACTTTGTCCCAGCGTAACAGCAGTACAAGAAGAACAGCAAAGATAAATCCAGTTCTGCATCTCTGCTAGTTTGTCAAATATTTGGTTAAGAATAATTATTTTTCCTCCTGTTCCAGCAAGCTTATGCTCTAAAACTCCTCTGAGTTTTGACTGTACACAGAGGGCAGGTTTTCCCTAAGGGTAAGACCAACAGCCCTTTTTCAACTTCACAGAACACAAATCCTTAAAATGAAGACAACCTCATACAATCAATCAGCAAAGCCCTTCAGTCTCACTGATCATGTTCAACAAGCCCAGATTATTTTCTACAAGTTTGCTTTCATTTCAGCCTCTGGTACTGCACAACTACACTGCTGGGTATCAATTCAGTACTCAAAGATTCTCAGATTAAACTGTAAGGAGTCATATGACATAAAAGAAGCTGCCCCCAAGATAAACGATGCAGTGTTCATATTTTTGAAAGCTGAGGTCACTTTCAGTAAGAAAGATTCCTTGCTTACTTCATTTGAGACTTTAAAACAAACAAAAGTTCTAACATTTTGAAAGGTTAGACACATTTTTTACTCCCACTGTTTCTTAATAAAACACCATTTATGTGGGAAACCAGCTTAGCGCATACTTTAAAAACAGGCAAACCATTAATTGATCCAACATGTTGGCAGTTTTAGAGAAACTCATTAGACAAGAACAAGCGATGCATCTTAAGTTTTAAAACAATCTGAGCTTTACTTTAAAGGTGCATAAGTATGGCAAGCTCCTGCTACTTTATACTGCTTAGTAAATAATCTGTGATACTTAAAGTACCAAGCAGTATAATCTGAACAGCTACCAAACCATGTGCAGGTTATAAAGCACTGTTTTAAGAAGCTCAAGAGGTTATGAGTTGCTTACCTCAAAAGAGAAATGGAAAATACTGCCCCTCCCCCCAATCTTTCACCAGTCCTACCAAAGAAATATTAATTTGCCCAAATAAATGGTTAATCTCTTAAAGAGGCTGCACACGAGAGGTTCCAGAAGAACTATTTTCACATCAGCAGTAGTATAGCACTATAGGTAGGCAACAAATTGTTTTGCAGTACATCCATGCGAGCTACTTTACTGTGGAAATTTCAAATGTCATTAGAACAATATCCTGTTTTGCAGCCTTTGCATGTTTCAATTTACCCCTAACTCTGCAAAGATTCAACTGGCATGAAACAGCTGGGCATGATTAGTTACTGGATGCAAACCAAACTGAGATTTCACAATAGGTGGCATTTTAGTCTCCATGGCATAGGCTGCTCATGTAAGAGACCAGTGACCCTTGGCAGAAAACACCATCCCTAAATATAAATCTGGTGATTTGTTTTTAAAGCAACATTGTTTCAGATCAAGCATTGTTACAAAACCAGCAGGTTTTGTGGGCATAACCTGAGGTTCAGGTCATTTCAGACGACTGGATTTCTGCTCGGTTCTAGTTGACAAGCACATGTTGGGACCTGAGCACTCACGCGCTGACACGGCAAGCACAAACTCCATCAGAGCACACCTGACGAGTGAACCCCCTTACAACCCTGGTCCTAGACAAAATATCTCATATTCTCACAAAACCAGATATTTGCTATTCCTAACCAATCCCACAGCTTTTACAGTATCACAGTCGAGACAGAGGATGCTGCGTTCCCTACTTTATTGCATCTCCTGATATGCCTGTACCGTAAACACCATGCTTCTTTTCTGAAGGTCTTGATCACACCTGATCCCATATGACACCTGCCAGAGGATCCTCAGGACTCACCAAACATCAGTGTCCCACAGTGGACTCAGAGTCCCATCCATTTCTCCGTCTAGACCCAAACTTTACATCTCCCAAACTTTTCACCCCTGGAGCACCAGCGTGCATCACTGCTGGCAGCATGTCCATCCCTTGCCATGGCAGCATGGAGAGGTGCTTCAAGGCCACTGGGATGGGCACCCATCACCCAGCGAGGCCCGCAGCCCACCCCAGTCCCTGACAAGAGGTGCAAAGACATCTTCCCCCCACCGGCTCCCATCCCAAGGACGCGAGGCAGCAAAGCAGGTTACCACACATGGGAAAACTGGGTCCGTCCACTTGCCCAGCGCAGACCTCAGAGCGTGCCCACAGAGCACAGGCAGGGTGCTGAGGCTCACCTGCGTGGGGCATGGTGATGGTCTCATTGGCGTTGCTGGAGCCCACGTTGTAGATGACCACAGCAGAGGCGTTCTGGGCAGCGGCGTGGCGGATCTTGTCCTTGTAGGTGCAGTTGCCCCGCGGGATAAGGGCCACCCAGCTCTTGCCTGGCGCCGGGGTGTTGAAGCGGGTGCTGGGGTCGCAGGCGTAGCGGTCTGTGGGCGAGACAGAGAGGGCCACCTGCCCGCGGGCGTCCTGTTTGGGCGACTGCTCGCCGTAGCGCCCGCACTCGCTCTTCTCGCTGCGGAGCTCGGCGCTGCCGGCCGCCGGGTCGGCGTAGGTGATATTGACGAAGGCCGTGTACCACTCCTCCTTCTCGGCCACGGTGAAGTCCAGGCACAGCAGATGCACGAAACAAAAGGACAGCAGCCATGTTGAGAGAGCCAGGCTGCGGCACGCTTGGATTACAGACATTGCCATCTTCATCTGCCGGGCCCCCCCACCCCGGCCGGCCCGCCCGCCCCCGCCCGTCTGCGCCGCGCCTGTGCGTGTGGCGCGCCCGGAGCAGCCGGCTCCGTGCGGGGCGGCGCTGCTCCCGCCGGCCGCCGTGCGGGGAAGGGAAGGGGGAGGGGGGCCCTCCCCTCTCTGCAGCCTGTCGCCTAATTCATGCCGGGGCCGTTTGATTTCCTCGGGCTGGCCCCGTCTCCGCCCTCCCTCCCCCGCCGCCTTGCTTCCTCCTGCCCCTCTCCCCCCTCCCTCGCCCTGCGCCGCACAGCTGCCTCCCCCGCTGCTGGCAGCCCGGCCGGGAAGGCGCAGTGGAGGGGGGGTTTCCACACGCACACACACGCCGGGCGCCGCGCCCGCCCCGGCCCTGGCCCCGCGGAGGGGCTGCGCTCCCGGGGTGCGGGGCGGCGGGGCCGCCGGGCGGGGCAGCGGCGGCGCGGCAGCGACACCTGCCGGCAGCGGAGCGGCAGCGTGGGAGCCGCCGGGGCCCCCCGGCCCCGCCACGGGGGTTGGGGCCGAGGCCAAGGGAGAGGCGCCGGGTCCGGCAGGCTGCGCACAATTAGTCGGTCACACCTTCAACTGGTTGTTTTATCCGCGATTCTTTTATTATCATCATTATTTATTTTCTCCTTTCCGGGCTGCTGCAGTGTAGGTTAAGAAAATGGCAAACGTGAACGTTGCAATCTAATTCTGCCACGGAGCTTAGAGGGATCATCGCTTGTGTATTTTTAAAAGTTATTTACCTCTGCGTGCAGGTTTTAAAAGACAAACCGAAGGCATTTCTTACTCTACAGCTCTGAATGAGGCTGGCACATGCATTTACCAAAACGGGATATGCAACTGACAGGGACAAAACCAACATAGAAGTGAAACCTCTGAAACTGACAAAGCAGCTCTCTTGAAACACTCAAGAATAGTCCAATTTTGACTCAATGAAAGCCCAGATTTGGGGATTTTTAACATATAGAACACCCAAAGACAGTTTTGGCCAAGACTTAAAAGCCTTTCACACCAATAGGGTCAAAATGCAACCGTCTATCCTAGTGCAAGTGAGTAGCAAAAATCTGCTTTTCCATAACTGTGTTCAATAACAGAACATTTCACAAAATGAATATATATTGCCTGTTTTATCCTGCTTGTTATTAAAATCTGCTGCTAGAAATACCATGCCCTTCCATTTAGATGAGATGCCCACGTATCTCGCTAGCATCAATATTTGCCTGTTTCCAGTCTACATTCACAGCTGCCATTGATGTAAATAATCAGATGACAACATTAACTGTACTTTACACGCATGCAAATGCTGCTTTGAAAAAGCTAATTTCCCAAAGTTGAAAAAAGTGAATTTGGGAGAAAAATGTACAGGTGAACAAGGGAATAAAATTGAGAGGTTTACAGGCAAATATGGTAGGTTGACAAAAATCTGCCATCGAGCAAGAGAACAACTTTCCTTGAAAGCCCATTCCTGGAGAAGTGAAGTCAGCAACTAAGAAAAAAAAATCCCATGTAGAAGTAACATTGAGGAATGAAAGCAGATGGCAATCAACATTAATTAGAAAGTGTTGAGATGTCATAAGGGAAGCAAAAGCCATAAAGGGAAAATACATGCCTGGAAGGGCTATGGGCAATAAAGCATTTGTATATTTGCAAAAGTAAGAAGCATTATTAGAATAGAAGGCAGAAAAGGCGTAAATAATCAATAAATATTTCAGGTTTATATTTGGAAAGAATGGGAGGATGTGTTTGCCAGATTATTGACTCATAAAAAAGAGATTAAGCAGCATATGAAGAACATATTAAAACAAGCAGACCTGGAAAAATGGCTCACATGAATCCCAAAAGACTGAGCAGGAGGGTGGAGAGAATAACCAGCTCTCTGAGACTACTTCAAGTAAATCTTGGCATAACAGGAAAATCTTGAAAGACTGAGTGTTCAGTTTCCTGATAAGATCCAGAAAAACTAATTATGGTGACCAGGTTGTTACAGGCTGGTTAGCCTAACGTTAACTAACGCCAAAAAAAACCTCAACCAACCAACCAACAACAAGAACCATCCAAACAACAACAACAAAACCCAAAACAAAACAACTCCCCAAAAAACCCAAACAAAACCAAAACAAAAAACCAACCCCACAAACAAACAAAAAAACAAACACAAGAGAAAAAAAATCCAATGTATGGCTAAACTTTCTTTTTATGGGAAGTGGCCCACCAAAAAAACATGATTCATGTTTTTGCGAGGAAATGATCAGGTACAGAGCCGTGGCTGTAACAGGTTTTTGAAAGGTATGTCATGCAGTGATACACAACATTCTCATTGCATGTGTAACCTATTAGGGACTAGACAAGATAAACTTAGTCAAAACAGAACATATTTTAATAAGCTCAATGCAAAAATACGACTCCAGGTGATCAAAACTGCTGGCCACTCCGCAGCAGAACTGAGGAGTTCGTGGTTTATTCTGCACACAGGGGAGGGTTTGGGGGTCAGAGTAGGGAGGAATTGTGCTGTACTCCTAGGGGAAAGGGACCTAAAGAGGATGGAGCTACCCTTCAGGTATTCCAGAGGAGTAACAAGTAGGAGTGGGGAAGCAATTTTCTCTCTGCATGAAGCATCAGAGAAATAGATACTGGAAGCTGTCCAGTTTTGGTATCTGCATTTTAAAAGGGGTATTGAAACACTGGAGAAGGTTAAGAAAGGAACCCTTAAAATAATTTGAAGTAATTCCCCTCTGGGGAGAGACTTCAGGTACCTGATCTATTCAGCTTTTCAAGAAAAGAGGCGATATGATTACATTGTGTAAGTACAGGGATGTAACAGCAGGTACTAGCAGACTGTTCAAGCTAGTGGCTAAAGGCATAACAAGAACCAAAATTTCAATTTGACAATGCAACTTAGATAAAAAGTAGCTGTTAAACAGTGATTGTCCATTGGAGAAAATTCAGAAGTGAGACTGTCCTGGGAAGTGAAAGACAAACAATAAAAATATGACTGGAAATCACGTTTTATTAAAGTGGAAGATATGTAACGCTTCACAATTAATTTATAATCTAGAGATTTCTTCTCACCTTAAAAGCACTGCTGAATAAAAACAACAGGATATTTTACTACTTTTGTTACTGAAAGCTGAACTACAATTAACTAGGTTTGTGCTTTGACTTAAAACCACCCAGTTTGGTATAATGGTTGATGGTAGTTCTTCCCGTATTTTTTGTTCCTGTAGATAGGGACATCCAAGGCTCTCCCTTTGCCAGGCTCCCCAGAGCTCCATTCTGTTACCCACCATACTTTCAATGAACATCCAAGCAGCCATAATATGTCTCCTCTCAGGCCAGCAAGATGTTTGCCACCACCTTACCCCAGACTATTCTCTCTCATTCAAAACAGCCCAAACCCTGTGACTTTCATCCCACTCCAGCCTCCACAGAAGCAGAAAGGCACTCGTCCAGCATGTTCACAAATCACCTTGCCTGGATTACAGTGAAAAACACTCTGCTTTTATACTTTGTAGAAGGTTACAAGACCATCATATTCAAACTTGAATCCGTGGAATATGGTCACACATTCATTCCACAAGTAGAAGTGGCATGTGGGGAACTCCAACTCCAGATTCTGGATATACAGAAACTCAGAAGCTGGATTTAGGTATTCGCTACATGACTGCCTCTAATATGTGCCACAATACTTTGTTAGATATTGCCCTTTCACAAGGTAAAAATCATTAGTTTATACCCTCTTTCTGTTTAAATGGTAACTGGTTATGCTTAGATAGTGCTGGATTTGATGTTTGTACCCAAAATTTCAAACCATCTCAAAGAGAATGGATAGAAATTGCTTCGATTAAAGGTGAGGAATCTCTTCCAGGTTGCTAAGCCCCTCTGTCATGGAATCCCACAGTATTTTGCAGACATCTATCTCAGCCTG
Source organism: Nesoenas mayeri (assembly GCF_963082525.1). Taxonomy (NCBI): domain Eukaryota; kingdom Metazoa; phylum Chordata; class Aves; order Columbiformes; family Columbidae; genus Nesoenas; species Nesoenas mayeri. Next base: position 19,487,240 of record NC_137540.1, read on the forward strand.
TTGGGACAATCATTGCCAAGAGGTAAAATGGCAACAGGTTCTAGAGGTAGGCTCTTGAAGACTAGGCTGCCTAAATTCTGCTGAAGTAGGCATTTACCTGGAAGCTAGGAATCTTAATCCAGAATAATACTGAAGATGGCATTGCAGGGTGTTGAGAAAGCCTACATTAGGCACGTGGCTCCCTTAACGGAAAGAGCCTCCAGCAAGCAATTCAGACCGTGCAAACTTGATGCCTTACACTGTATATAGGATCTGGATGCATTCAGAGGTCAGTGATCCAGTGTTGAGCTGGACACAGGCAAAAACAAACCTGTGGAATATACACATCACATGGTAGGTGAGAAACCCCATCTCTCTGCTCTTGGGAGCTTTGAGGTTGGCAGCTCAGTTCCCTCTGCACTGAGAGTGATGAGTCCCCACAGGGGTGGAACGCCAGCAGGTGAAGGCTGGGAGAGATCTGGGGTTGGAGTTAGCTCCAGTGCTGCCTGAGGGCTTCTTGATGCTGATGGACAGCAGGAAAAGTTGGCTGAAATACTATCTCTCTGCAGGTGCTGAGTTCTATTTCCTTCCCTAGCTATGAGACTGAAATTGATTCTTGTTTACAGCTGGAAAAGAACAGAAGAGATGTTAACACCGGGAGACCACACAAATGACAAAGCAATACTATCACCTCACCCATTTGCTGTCAATACTGTGCTTTGAGTTAAAAAAAAATGAGCAAGTTTGTTCATTTACAGAGTTAATTGAGCAATACATCTTTTCTTGACTTAACTGACATTTCTAATACTCCATCCGTCTTCTTATTCATATGCTAATAGCTATATTGCCTGTAACTTTATTATAGTATCCTGCCTTAGATGGGAATACTACTTCATTCTTCTGGAACATTGTTTGAATTACTATAGCTGCTGCTGTGGTTCTGGTTTCATTCACTTAGGCCAATTTAATATTCTTGATAATGCTCTAATGCTCCAAAGAAATCTTCAGAGTGAAGTTCCAGAAAAAAAAACCCACATGTTCCAGACAAGATAAACTCCTCACTGGAGTTATAGGAAAGGTTCAATAGAATTTATAGGGAAAATGACATTTTCATTTAAAATTATTGAAAGAGTTGAAAGGACTTTTATCTTGTTTGATCCCTAATATGTTTTCAGATCCTTATTAAGTTTTCATAGTGAGATGGTGCTCCCTGTGTCCCAGACACAAAAATCACCATGTCTTATCATATTTGTTTAGTGTCTGCTTTTGGTACAGGGATTTTTTTTGCAAACTACAAGAACACAGGAGATTGCTGATGATGAATATCCTTCTGCCTGTTCCTTCTTCTATTATAGCTTCTTAAAAATAAAGAGCATTTGAAAGAAACATATCTCCTTTCTGCAATTTCTTTCTCTTCTGTAATGGCTCACCCAGCTCCCTTAAACTTCCAGATTTTTCCACTTTTCTCATTAATCTCACATAGAGGCTTACTAAGCCCTCAGTCAAAATATTGGCTTTTTCTTTGTGACATAAAAATATAAAAAAGTTTGTATTCTCCTGTTACTACGTTCTTTTCATTGCTTTCCTATAAAGGGAGTTACTTAAACCCCTTACTTGGAGAAAAAGTGAACCAACAAAATCCATCCCCAGCACTTCCCCCTGTCCAACCATGTGGTTTCTCCTGCAGTACACCAGTGACTCCACTACAAGTGCTCACCTTACTTACTGCTCCTTTTCTACCTGTCTCCTCCTAAGGCAGAGCATGTGTAACCAAATATATCCAAGGTTTTTCAGGACCTAACAAACTACTGCTATTAAGCTTACCACCTTCCACAGCCTACAGCATGGAGGGAAGGGAGGGAACTACTGTGATTAGCATCAGATCCAGGTACCTTCATCTTCTTTCTTGAACAGTCAGACAGACTGACTGGAGACAGCCTTTAGCTTAAGTGTGGGATAAGGCTCAAATTTGTACCTCTGTATCTGTGCTAGCTGCTCTGGTGCTGACACACACACGAGCAAAATGCAGTCCTTCTATGGCAGAATTTCTTAACACACAAGAACTCACACTCCAAAATGGTGCCAGTTCCTGCTGTTATAATAATCTTCCAAGGGAAATATTGTGAAGAACCTAAAAGAAGCTGTAACTTATAATAGAGATACTTTCAAAAAAATCAGACAAATTGGAAATGTATTAGCCAAGAGTGTGTAAAGAGTTGAACTTGCTGCAGAAGCTGCATAGAAATGTGTGATTAGAGATCATCTGTGCCTCACGCTGAAAGTTCGTGTGATCTGGAATGAAGAGAGTCATGCTAAGTTCTAGTTAGGTGGCTCATAACTTCTGTGGTATAATGATAAATCTTGGAAGTAGAGGTTGACAGCTACATGCCATTCTCTAATGCCTAAAAGAAATACAGAGTTAAGTCCTTCTGCTGAAAAACACACTGTCTGCTGTGGACAGCATACATTAAATATTACTGCAGTTTTCAAATTAGTGACAGAATCCTGCTTCACGCTATTCTGGTCAAAACATATCGGTGACTGTGCTACAGAGGAGGTAGTCTTTGCACGGACAAAGTTTCTTGCTCAACAGATATCCTGCATCTTGCTCCTTAAGCAATCATCAGAAGAACAGGGTGCAGAGCTGTAAAATGCAATATTCACCTCACCAAGACTACACAAGTTGAATGACATAGTCACAACAACAGATTTTCCAGTGGCTCAGCTTTTGAAAGGAGTCCCCTAAAATTCTTCCACCATGAAGCTATTAATTGCCAGCAAAGTAGGTGTGTGAGAGGAGACAAGCTACATGCACACAGCTATGGTTAGGAGATGGTGCTTACAAGGGATATTTCCTTTATGGTATCACACTTCCATAAACCTATCACACTTAGATCAAAAGCTGAGTGTACTCAGTAACACTGAGATGCTAATGTTTGTCAAGACTTCCATCGATAAGCCTCTGAATGTACTAACGAAAAACAAATATACACAGGATAATGGTGGGAATGTTTATATGGCAGAAATCAGACATACACAGAGATTCCCAGTCGTGCTTTAGAGACAGGAAGCATATACCTGAATTAACTGGGCATTTTCCCATACTAATACACCTTGCTGCTGAGCTTCAGTAGAGCATTTATACAGTGCCACACAGGCAGCAAAAACAGACACTTGGCTAAATGGAAAATGGGAACATGTTCTGTTGAAAACAGATTCCTGGGACTGATCATAGTTAATTTGATCATTAATGACCATGGTGCATCTAAACAAAATGGGAAATTCATTGATGACATAAAGTAAGGTGCCATTCGCAATAGAAAGGCACATATAGAATCCAGGATAACCTTATTGATCTGACTGAGAGATGTGATGAAATTCAATAGTACATGATGCCAGGTCATAAATTTACAGACTAAAAATACATATTTCTGCTCTTAACTGGAAGTTCATTGGTTGGGATACTGGTTCATGAGATGTCGATGTCACAATGATTCCATTAACCTCCCCCCCACTTCAAATGTGGCCTTACAATGCATCAGCAGTGATGAGGAGGACACAAATCGTCTCATACGAGGCCTCAAGAAAGTCCAGCTGGAGTTCTGTGTGAGAGGAACTGCACTTGTAGAAGATACAAAAATGGGCAGCTAAGAGAGTGAGGGAATGAAGAATTACTTGTGAAAAACATAAAAGCTTGGCAATAAGGGAAAGGCTGAAGGGGACATGATCGCTCCTTATTATATATCAGAAAGGCTGAAAATAGCAGTTTAGGATTTGGCACTTAAAAAGATTGCAAGTTGATCATACTTAAATGAATACACAAAAAACGAAGGAAAGCTTTTGATTAACAGAACTGTGACATTTTCTAATTACCTAATTTGAATTAAAGAAGACATGATAAACTGATGTGAAGGAATTATTAAATGAGTGCATGCAATAGCAAGGTTTGGACTAGACAACCAAGGAAACGCCCTTTGTCAATATCCATACTTAGCTTTAAAAGTTGATGGGATATTTCTTTCCTTTCCCTCCCCCCAAAATAGCATAAATAGTATTATTGAAAGACACCAGATGGTGCTGTCATAGACTGTTTTATAAGTTCAGTACACTCGGACATTCATTTTTACAGGTTATGGCCAAAATGCTGTGTAGCTGTGTCACGTTAAGGATATTTTATGGTGTTCCTGCATATGCTATTAAAGTTTGTTTGCTGCTTAGATCTGTGACTGAACACATTCTTAGAAGCAGTGCTACTGCTCAAAGGAAGTATTTTCTTATGTAGATATTAAAATTCCACTTCAGACAGCATTTCTACCACTGGTTTGAACAGAAGTTGCATTGAATCCTAGGAATGCCAAGCACAAGAAAAAGATAAGAGCCTTGGATTTTGCTGTCTCATTTTTTTAAATTTCCTTCATTGGATCTTTCTTTAAATACAGTGGAAGGCTATTTGTTACCTGGTCTGCAAGTTAGACTATAGCCTATGAAGACTTCAAACATAGAATTAATGGAAAATTTTGATGTCATTTAAGAATTGGATAGAGCTCAGATGGGTTTTATTAATTTGAGGCTATTATCAGTGCTCATCCTCTTTCTGCGTTAGATTTCTGTCTTCCTATAAGGCTAGTCTGTAAAAACTGAGTCTTCCAAATTCATCATTTAAATACTTCAGACACTGCATTTAGAGTTTAGATAATAGCCTTATCCTTTGTATTGTGTCCTCTTATCTCATACATTTATAAACTGTTTATCACTACAATTAGAATTACAGAGAAATTATCCTTGCAGGGTAAGAACTGATGAATGATTTATAAGTACTTTTAGCAAAAAAGTCATTCAAGGAAGTTTGCTCATCAAGTCCTATTTCTAATCTCAGATGTGAGCTTTTTCTGCTATATAGAATTGAACAGAACAGTTTGCAATAACATTGTTTGTCTGACAGAGTTAAACTCAAATTGCTCAAATCCTTTTATTGCATTGCACCTTTATTTGGCATATGTCTTAGTGAATATATCGTCTAAAAGCTTCTTTTGATGAACAGACTAAAGGTTTTGTTGACATACAAGTCAACATAATGGTTCATTATAACATCGTCTTGGGAGAAGAGGAGGCTTTTCTAGAGTCAGTATGGGTTTGTTTGTTTTTGTTATAGATTGCAAAGACTAATTAGGAGTCCTGTAAGACGGTCCATTATGATCACCTATTCTGATTTCCTACAATGCTAATGATGTTATTAACATTTAAACTGTTAATATTGTTTTTAATATCATATATCATTCCTAGGTCCGTGTTTTATGAGTCATTAAAAAAATCAACTTGTTAGCATTTCAGGGAATTATATAGTGTTTATATCCCATTACACTCTTCAAACTTCACAAACTAATTTTTGATCTTCAAAGTAAGGTTGTAGAAATTCATTAGTTGACTCCTAAACTACCGGTGAACATAGACAGAAGTTACTTGCACTATAACTAATTTTCCTCTCACTATCCAAACTGACAATAAAAACTAGCAAAATGTTTCAATAGGTGATAAGGCTGCTCCACTCGTTTTATAGATGACAAGAAGTATATATAAATGAATTTAGAAAAGAACTAAGGTTCTTTTCTCTAGGCATAGCACGGCCTTGTTCTGTTTTCTTTACCTTGAATACTTTAGTCCTAAATAGAGTGCTTTGTTTAGTCACTGAATGTAACTACCTGTTTGGACAAATATAAGCCAACAAGAAGTTTTCTCCCCAAATGCCTGCTTGCTTCCAAACAGCCCAGAGAGATCTAAGAAAAATATTTTATCCAATTTATCAAATATTAAGCCTTCCACAGCCCACCTTTCATAAAATCAGCTTTTAGGGCAAGCTTTTGGAAGACAAGAGGCTGAAATGACTTGTCAGGAAGTCCTCAACCCTTTAGTCTGTTAGGAACTTCAAAGCGTTGGGAGAAAGCAAATAGAGAGTTTCTCTCCACCTTGATGCAGGAGAAGCCTCACAGGCACTCCTCACCACCGTGCTGCAGGGGCAAGGGGAAGGAAGGACATGACTGAGAAACATTGCTTTGCGCTCTTAAGAGTAATGAAAAATCATATGATCAGTGATGTGTGTGCAAGTTTTACAGATAGCTATACTTGAGAGTTTCCTGCCAATGTTCTGCTTTTTCAAAAATTCCTATTTATTATTATTATCTTCTAGGAACAGTGATTATTTTGGCTGAAAGGTCTCTTGGATGAGTGTCCTGTCTTTGAGCAGGAAACATCTGTATCTTTCTTCTCTAGTTCCAAATAGAAGAAAAAGTGCAACAAAACGAAAATGCTCCATTCCCTCTGTATTTAAAACTTTTAGGGCAATTCTGTGGTACCTGGTCACTAGCTGATCCCTTAGTACAAGGAAGCCCTTGATAGACATCCTCAGAGTTAATCTGTGGCTGGGGTCATCCCCCCAAGGAACCGACTGCTCATATAAGTTAGTTTAGGCTGCTCCTATGTGTTTAGCACTTTACCTGACCCCAGAAATTTGACCAACCTTGGTCAAATACCTTGCAGTATTTGGAAGCAAGCTGGAAGCTTACAAGCAGTAGCCACAGTGCAACATTTCTCTGCCTTTCAGAATGGGAGAGCTATTGACTCCTGGGAAGAAGAAAACCAATCCCAAAGAAGAAAACCCATCATTTGTGTCCTATGTCTGTTTTGGCCACCCGAGAGTGGAGACAATGGGCCGGTGCCTGGTTCTGACAGAGGTTAGGAGCAGACCACGACAATGCTTGCATGTAGGCACCACTTCATACCTGCTTGACTGTGTAGTAATGTTCATGTGTGGTGGTTTCTAAATTTGGGTTTATCACAGACCTTCTGATATCCTGTGGACACCAATTAGTCCTGGACAACACCGTGACCACTAACCATAGAGATACAGAAACTGGGGTAGGTGGAAAATAAACATAACCTGTACTTTACGTGCTGCAATCCAAAAATAGTAGCAACATTTCCACACGATTTAGGAAATATTTGTGCTGTTTTCATGCATATCAGAGTGATTTGTGCAAAAAGAAAAGTGTTTTATTCTGGCGATCTATTTTTAATGATGTTCAGCCTAATGATTTATTCACAGAACCTTGGAGATGGATGTATTTCAGCGGACATACAATCTATATGAATTGGCATCCCACTTCTGAATGGTCAAAACAAGGAAACACATTGGAATGTACAAAAAGCCCTATGATAAGCTGATGCGAGGTGGTCTGTCCTCTCAGCATTGCCTCCAGCTCATATTATATTGCCTTCCAGAAATGACTACCTTAAGCTTTGAAGCACAGTATCTTTGCTTCGTGCTAGCATCAACCACCAGAAAGATGCACTCTGAAATACCTAACAGTTCAGTCTCTGAGCTTTCCGATACTCTCAGTCACAGTGACATCCTGTGGTAATTAATTCTATTGAGTCTTTCTCCCCAAGGTTATCGAGAAGTTTAGATGCGCTCCTTCACCGGCACATTCAGACGAGAAAATTTTTATATTGACTTCCCAGTCTTCAAGCTACAAATTTTACATTAATATTGGAAAAACATAACAAAAGAAAACTGGCATGCTTTAGTTCTGTACACAGCCACCAAGAGCTATTTACACATTCACGGCTTACTGCACTATCTAGCAGAGGCAGAAAGAAAGTCTAGCAAGGGTTTTGATGCCATACAAAAGAGAGATAGTTTTCTCCCTCAAACACACTGATGGTTTAAACCGTGTTTCAAGTCAGTCGAAAGATTTTTAATTTTCAGACGATGGCTGAATATAAACAATTTCAACTTAAATAATACAAGCTTTTTACAAGATTAAATGGAACATTCCGAGCATGAAGTATCATTAAAACCACTAACAATGTGAATGTAAATCAGATTATTTATAAGGAAGTAATTTTAGAAACAAATTTTTCATGAGCTGATGTAGAATGTTTTGTCTCTGCTTCAGTCAGCATAAACAGTAAAAATATAGTGCTTTCCTGTATACTAACATAGTGCTACTTTTGGGTCACACACATTTAGACTGATATGAATATTTACCTAAAAGGCTTCAATTACACAAAGTTTATTTGCTTTTCTGTTTCACTTTTTTTTTTCTTTTTTTTTTTTTTTTTAATCCCATCTCAGTTTAGAACATCAACCTCAATGTGAGTGAAATTGTAGCAAAAAGGCAAAACCATACTCTCTGACAGTAAGCTCCTATTCCCTATTTAAATAGAGGACTTGGATGGGAATCATTACTGTCGCGGGCAATATTGTGACTCTCCCGAGTTTAATAAAAATTCAAGCGCCCTTTTACATGGGACAAAATTAAAGGTTTACCAGATGACCACAAGAGGTCATGATTGCTCCATGAAAACAGTTTCTCTGCAGTCTAGTGAAAAAGATGCTGGTCTCTTAGACGTATTGGATTTACTCACTATTTAGACGAGTTAAAGAATATAAAACTAGCACAACGGAGATTTTGTCTTCTCCATTTAAAAAGGAAAAGAAGTTTCTGCAATAAATTCACGGCAATTTCTTAAAACAGGTACCTTTATCCTGAATACATCTTTTCTCACTTTCCTTAAATTTCTTTTTTTGATCATTTCCACATACTCATAGTTCAACTTTAACACGAGGATAAAAGAAGAAGATATTATTTTGGTTATTCTTCTTGCTAGGAGAAACAGCTTATTAGTCCAAAAGAATGGATGGTAAAATTATAGTTCACGTCCTTCCTTAAGTGACCTTTTGACCTTCTACAATCAACTCTGTCCCTTGTCCCATTCTTAACTTTAAAAAACAGTTGAAATATCATGGAAATGCTTCTCTCTACTTCTCTTTTTTTTTTTTTTTTTTTCTTCTTTTTAATCTCACTAGCATTAGGAAGTAGAAAAGTTTGAAAACTGTTTAATACTCAGAGCCTTCCAGAGATTTTCTTACACCTAAAACTTGCCTTTTTTTTTTTCCCCCACATAATCTCTTGAAAATTATACTTTCTTAACCACACTTGCACCTAAAAATTCTTATCTAGAAACACATCTCATGTTCTTACAGGAGCTTCACCAGTCTCATGTATTTATAGAAACTTCCTTTTGTCTTGTCCTGGCAAATGCTATCTTGCCAATTCAGAGCACTGTTCAAAGAAGATCATCTTATCTTTGCCTTTTCCCTTGTTTCCCTATATTCCTCTACCAGCTCTTCCTTCCTGGTCACACAGAATATTTGCTACCAGCTTCACCTCGAGAGGCATCGCAATCTCTCTTGGGTTTGCCCCTGATGCATCCTCACCCACCTCGCCATCCTTCTGCCCATGATGCCAGCCCCTGCTGCCCATGCTGCCAGTCCCTGCTGCCCACTCACTTCCCAAAAAGCGCTGCCACGGTTTTGTCCACCTGCTTCGCACAGAAGAGCAAATCACCCTGTCTTCCTTCAAAAGTCTCCTCGAAATCCGTGTCAATTATTCAAGTGGCAAAATATCAAACCCAACGTAGTCAGGCAACCGGTTTGCTCTTATCACTGCCAATTCTCCTTACCTTAGTCTTTCCCAGTCTTTCTCATAAGCTCATCTGTATCCAGCTGTAAGCTCTTTTCTGTATGTTTATGATCCCTCCATTCTAAGTGCTCCTAATGCACTGAAATCAAATAAGCACAGTTTAAGGGTTTAAGTGATGAAGAAGATGGTTTGCACAATTTAATGTGGAGACACGGTCACTCTGGGAATGGGTTTGCACGTCAGCAAATTCCATCTGGTTTTGAGCAACACAGTAAACAATTTAAAATAAAAGTATTATCTTGACTACAGACTGTCTTCATTTGGGGCCTGTATGATTGCAGAGCACGTTTCCAAATCCAGTCATGGCAGAGACAATATTAAATTCACTGGAACCAACAGCAAACTCCCCTGGATTTTCAGCAGAGCTGGGATTTCATCCTCAGCTAGGTAGGCAGTTCAGAATCACATCAGCACAAAGAAATTGTTGCAGTGGCCATAGTCTCATCTGGTGATATCACCATGGAAACCTCATCACAGATCAAAGCTAACAATCCAGTACCATTCAATTAGCACCAGTGTCAGGCTATTCTCAGAAGCAGCTACGATTTATTGAAATACTAAAAGCTTGTAGGGCAGATACTGCAAAAGGAAAGAAAATCAATTCATTAATTTCATGGGTATATTACAACATGCAAATTTTCTAGCTATAGAGTATATTTGTCATTGTACTTTAAAATTGCTTTTAAATAAAGAATTCTGTGACTAATATTAATTTCATATTTTGTCCATGACTGTCCTCATCTCACTTTTTCTAACCAGCATTGCTGTTAACTAACATTAGAGAAATAGAGATTCAAGTTGAAAAGGAACTATGTTGGTAAAATAAATGTACTGCTGATGCCCATTCAACTTGCAGTACAGAGAAAACATGTTGAATATTCTGCATAATTGTATACAATTAATGTATGAGAAAAGCACAGTATTGTGGCTTACATTTGAAAGCTGTAATATACCGACTAGCACTATCAAACAGATTACTTTCTCCTCACATGGAACTGGTTATTTCTTTTGCACTATATGAATCATAGTAATGAATCTGAATACTCTAACTAGATTACTAGACCTTACAAAATAAATTTTATGTTAAATGAAGAGTGATAAAAATGTGATAAAAAAATACATAATCTAAGATTTCTTAATTTATCATAGCTACTTCCTGTAGTGCAACAAAACCAACTCCAATGGGTCTACATCTTTTTTGCCTTTCCATTGAAAACTGCAATGTATTTTACACAGAAAGAGTTATATTAATTCTTACACTAAATATGAGTGGTTTAATGTAAGATTTTGTATCTTTCACCTTCCATCAAATGAACACTGTCTGCTAAATCATATGATGCATATATACAGAAATTCTGTTAATTAATGCCCAGGTGTTACAAAAGTATGTTAACTTCCATTACTTTGCTATATTGGTTATTTCCTAGCCAGGAAATAATCTAGCCAGGTTATTTCCAGCACGGCTCTGCAACCAGTAGTGAATCCAGACCCTTTTAGGTAGTTTGAAGTTCAATATCTCCTGCACATTTCATGAAATGGGGAAAAAAAAAAGAATGATGACAGTTTTAACTCCTTTTTATTCACAAATCCTATACAAAATCTTGATTCCTTCTATGTTTAAGGGAACCCTCTCCCTGCAAATTTCTCTGCTCACGGCTTCAATCCACCATCAGCATTTGACCCCAAATATCTACTGATTTGAGCCCGAACATTTCCCAAAGTGACTGCCTTTCTTGTAGCTGTACCTACTAGTCCTTTGCTGCATTTTTTCTCATCCGTTCTGTCTGTGATTTCCTGCAGATGGCTACATAAACCCAGCTATGCTTTCTGTCTCCTTATATATTGAAGCCACACAAGCTTTCCCTGCATTATCAAGTTTTACAGGCATAACTACACCAGGGGAGGTGGCAAAGAATCCCAAGTGACAAGGGAGAGGGGTGCTACAGAGACTACACCATACCCTGGCTTAGCTAGTGCCACTTTAAGAAACCATGTTTCTATGCCACTATAACACCACCCTTCTCCTGCCATATGTTTTCTCTCTGTTACACGACATGGCCAGCACAGAGATGCCACATATGGCCTTATTGTACTCCAGCTTGCTGCCACATACTATCGGTTTAGGCTGTTGCCTCTGCTTTGAGTGCTGTACCTGCTACATCAGCTATGTGTTACTCAGATGGGTTCATGAAGCCATTGCAAAGAGAATGGTTGGAAGTCCCATCTGTTAAATAATAATAATACAAGTTATTTAGCAATTTGAATTTCTAAGAAGAACCACAATTTTACTTTTCCCCCAGGTTGCAGGGATCAGGTCTGAAATCAGCATGAAAGGCATGAAAAGCTGCAACAGGAAAGGCAAGCACAGCTAGGAGATGAAAATACAGAAAAAGGACTAGGCGTGCAGACCAACAAGGGACCAGAGATTTACCACTACAGCCCTACAAAGATGTGGGCTGAGAGGGGATCGAAGTGCCAGCCTTAGGATGCACAACCAATCTTGCCTACCTGTTAGGGCCAAGGACTGGAGCAAGGTTATATGGCCAAGAACCCATGGCCAGAAACAAGCTGAGATAACAGCCAAGTCCCACAAGCTCAGGACAGAGCCAGGATGGGGATCAACAGACACAGCATAGCCACCAAAAGCTCCAGCTGCTGTGCAGCCAGGAGACCTTTATTGCCCGCCCTGTCAGAGCAGAACCCCCCAGTCACAGTGGAGGTACCCCTGGGGTTACCTGGCAGCTGGCCAAGAGGTTCTGCTCATCAGTCAACTGCCAACAAGCCTCAGCTGGGGAAAACCTTGCAGCCCTGTCAGTCAGTGATTGAGCAGGCAGCAGGGATGTTCTCTTTCAGTTGATAATGAACACAGGCTTTTGAGGGCTGCTAATGTGTATTAGGCTATGGGAGGTGTCATCTTCCATCAGAGAATGAAAGTGGAAGGTCTGTTTCTGCAAAATTCCCCAAAGTAAAGGCAATAAAAGTTGTGTGGCTACCCATTTCCAAGCTGGATAATTGTATTTCATGTTTATCTTCATTTATCTCTGCATCCTTTTCCTCTAAGGATGTCTGTAGTATTCCCGCACTCTATTTATTAGCTGCAACTGCTCCACAAGAGATACAACTGCACAACAGAGATAGGGCAACAAACTCTCTGCAGATAATATTTGACTAGCTTTCAATAACTGCTTTTATTTTAGCATTTTGGTTCCAGCTTTGTTCTTAGATGGGCTGTGTCACACCATGTTCTCTGCAAGCCTCTAGTGTACATTGCTACATTGCAAGGATAAAATAACAGCAATAAGAAAACCACTCCAAACTCCACATCAGCTTCACCTCAGATGCAAACAATGCCATCTGACAGCTACCCAAACATTTGGATGAGATCAGCAGCAGACTAAAGAGCAACTGTTGAAGTTGGATCCAAGGAAGTCTGATGTAATGGCAGATTGGGTTACTGAAAGAATGAATCACTTCTTTAATCTTCTCTCAGGACTCCCTCCCAGTGCTTTTTAAGAGATGCATGGCACAGAGACTCTCTGCTTGTGGGTAGCCAGTTATGAAAACCAACACCATTCTCTAACAAGTATTGCTTCAAAACCTGCATCTTGCCTTCGTGGGATCAATCTCATACTGACTCACTTCATGATGCCCAGTCTTTTTAGAAAAGCTCTGGAAAGTTCATAGCAGAGGTCCATTAACTCAGGGCTCAGCCTGCCCCAAGCATACCACAGAAGCACCTGTGCAGAAGTTTCCCTGGGAGCAGAGGGTGACTTCAGAGCTCTTCTTCCCTTTGTGAGAGCCCTCCGTGGGACAGGGCTGTGACAGAGCAGAGCCAGCACACTCTCCTAGGGGATAGCCTGGTTGGACTAAATGCTCAGGCCTGTTTGTAGCTTGCAAGTGCTGCAGTGGTGCTGGGCACTCTGGCTCTCGCCCTGCCACAGGACCTAACTGGTTCTGCTGATTCTGCAGATACCGTGATAACTCCTATTTGAAGATTACTGCATAAATCTTTGAGCCATTCATTCCTGCCTAACTTGACTTCTGTGGATAGCCTTCAGGTGCCTTAATTCTTCATTTTTTATTCATTCCTGGAATTTCTTTATATTAATCTAGAGAACTACCTACTCACCTCATTTAACTTCATTTGTGCCGCACCATGGGGGTGGGAGTGATGGCATCCGATACATTAAGATGAAATGACAGACCTGTAAGTGGGAGAGGTTGTGACACAAATGTGCCTCTGGAATCCAGCGTAATGTGGGTACAAGGCAAGGCCAGGATGACAGCAGGGACAGTGGGATGCAGGGGCAGACTGGGTGAGTGTCTCATTGAAAATGCCAGACTTGGTAGGCCTATGTGAAAACACAACTAGGTAATGTAATGTAATTGCTAACTGTAATGTTAACATATGCTCAGCAAGTGAGCTCTGAAATTCTCTCCCTTGCATTCTCTCTGTACCTTCAATAAGTATTTGCAGGCTGTCACTCACATTTGACATGTACTCTCCTCATCGCCAAGTACCTCCAGTTGCCAACCCACCAAGGATGAACATTACAGTCAATGCCTGATCCTGTGCGAAGATAGACAGATCCACCAGTGACTGTGGAGATGCTTGTTGAGCTTTAGAGTGTCCCACAGTAGGGGATACATAGACATGACTCTAAGCGCATCACTTCTACCTTTCACACAAGTGTTCCCATTTTTGTTGTGCATTTTTAAGGATCTTAACTAGGGGTCCGTCTTTGATCTTCCTGGGAACTTGAAAAAGACATGGAAGAAGCTTCTGGGATGCTGAATTTACTTTAGTCCCTGAAACCTCATGAATAAATGCAGCAAGCTATGTTTTTTGACAATCCAGTTATTTGATAGCCTTGATTAAACCTTTTTAGAATGACTGGAGGCTCTGCATGTTATTTATTCATATTTGAGCACAGAAACAGTCACTCATGCATAGAAATCCTCAGTGACTCACGAAATGACGTGCTCACTTATGCATAGCAGTCCTCAGTAACTCACACACTGACACACTCCTGCCCAGACGCGCTTGGTAACATGCACAGTGACAGACTGGCCCAGAGCACTTATTTTAGAAACCCTCGCAGGCTCCCACAAGGGCCTCCTCTCCCTTGAAGCTGAAAACAAAACTCCCCAATGACTCCAGCCCACGCTGCCAAACATGCTCATCCACCTCCTTCTCTGAGCTGAGCCTGTTCTCACCACTCTGGCATTTCCCTGCTGAGGGTTCCCCTAAGGTCGCTAATGCACTTATGAAAGGAAATCTCATTTTCACTACCTTCACATTTGAATATCTTAACGCCAAAGAGCTGCTGTTCCGCTTTTTGTGTTTTATTTTGTTTTGTTTTATATGGAAATTTTACATTAAACAAGCATAATATGACAATCAAGGAGCTGAGGTGGCTCAGGGGACTTGCTATAGGCTGTGAAGTCTTTCCTTTCTAGGACAGTGCTCCAATTCATTGTAGGCTGATTTAGCTGGATTTAACTGGGGAAAAAAAGCATGCTTATTTAAAAGGCCTGAGCTCTCTGAACCTAATTAGATTTAAAATTAACTGACCAGTGACAAAAATAACACTATGCAAATAAACTCCACCAAACAGCCACCTGAAAAAAAAACAACTGGAAGTAACATTCTCTTTTCAGCTGGGTAAAGATATAAAACGCTCTGGAAACATAGTTACTGCCAGGGTCTTCTCATCCATCTTCCAGCCCAAATCTGTTACATAACTGGCTTTTGTAGGAAGCCTGGAAGGTCTTCAAGCTCAGAGTGGATCAGACCAAGAGAAGATGGCAGTGACCAAAAGATACTGCTATCTAACTTCACTTATCCTCATGCAAGTAGCAAATTCATAGCCTCAGGGCCCTATTCCTTGTAGACAAATATGTAACTTCATATAAAGCACGTAGCCACATCCTAGCTGTGGATGGCATCAGACTGCCCAATGCATGACAGCAGCAAGAAATACAATAAAACAACCAAGTAACTCCTCAAACACTCTGATGGTATGTCCAGTGACCCTTCAGACATGCACTCAAAGCAGAGACTGCCCATCTACAATGAGTCAGAGGGAATTCCATCTTCTCGAAAAGAACTGGAACTGGGCAAAAATTAGTAAAGAAACCAGATACCAGGCCAGGATGCTGTTCTCAGAAACTGCTTTTTTCTTGTCCTTCTTTTGCACTTTTACCTTAGGTACACCAGTGCTGTAGTTTTCCACCAGAGTTTTAAATAATACATAAATATAATAAAATCATTGAAACAAACTCTTCAACTCCCTCTTATACTCCGTCAAAAATGCTTTTGCTCAGCTTTTTAACACCACCACACTTGGAACACTTATTATAAAATGAAAATGTACTTCACGATACATCATCTGTTGATACGCTCTAGCTGAGATACATTACCCCACAATAAATAAAAATAAGGAGCTTAGTGAACATTGTAAGCACATGCCTATTTATAGTGACACTTCAATAACTCTAAATGTACAGGTATTTGAGAAGGAACAGAACTGTTATTACACCTTAGTACTATAAATGAAATCTAACAAATAAAATATGAGTGACAATGAATAGAAACTATTGCCAGAATATCAACTAACAGCAGAGGAACATTAACCAAATGGGGTTTCTAAATCAATCAGAATAGTGAGGACTGATATCCGTGGCTAGAAATGGTTCCAAGTCTTGTTATTCACAGTGCCATAAGCATATGATTCAACACTTGATTACTCGCCTTCAGACATTTTATTTTATAATACTGCTATGATATAATCTACAATATGAAGTTCAGTATGTAATGAATTGCTGCATGATGCTATTATAAACACTGTGTGTAATTCTGTTCTTTCTCCATAAAGCTTTTCAAAAACATGGTGAGGGCAAATAAGATGAGAGCTTGAGTTTGTGAAAGAGGTGAGAAGAGAGAGGTCCTGCAATATCAGAGAAGTGAATAGGTGATGCCAAAATTCTCTTTCGGTCCTCTGAACCAACAGCTAAACCACTCAGGTTGCATGCCGCAAAGCAAACAATCTGCTCTTCAGCTTTCATGAGCTGAATAATTTCAGCATTTAGTTCAGACAGCTCTCAGTACCACTGATATTAGTCTAATCTAAATGGAGCTAAAATTAGACAGGAAAACCATTCAGTTTGTATTTGCATAAGATTTCTACAACTGAATTCTACTGAACAAGTAAAAGCCATAATTAAAGGAGAAGAATTGCTATCTAGATAAGAAGTGACACAAAAGAGGAACATGTCACACAGCTCAGTAACTGAGAAAAAAAAACATGGAACAGCTGAAACCCTGAATTTTTTAGCACAGAAAAAGATTATGGCCTCATCTAGGCCATAATCCAACTGCCTTTGAAGTCAACAGGATCCTCCTGTGTAGCATCTTTGCCGAGAGAGCTGGTAAGCCTGGGAAAAGGTTGCCCGGAGCAGTTATGCAATCTCCACCCTTGGCAACATTTAAGATTCAGCTAGATGAGGCCCTGGCCAACCTTATTTGATGTGGAAATTTTCAGCAGGAGACTTTGCTAGGTGACCTCCAGAGGTCACTTCCAATCTAATTTATTGTGTTATTTTAATAAACATCCATTCTAAATTAGAAGAGTTTCTTGTTGTCAATGCATGAGGCTCCAGCACAGCTTTTCCATTGCTTAACCACTCTCACTCAGAACAATTTTTTTTCTGAATTGCAGTTATAATTCCCCTTGCTGCAGCTCGTGACTGTTGCCTCTCATGCTTTCACTGTGTGCCCTTGAGAAGAGTCTGTCTCTGTTTTCTCTATAAATTCCCTTTAGGTCCTTGAAGACAGCAGTTAGATCTTTTCAGCCTTCCCTTCTCCAGATTAAACAATCTCTCCTCTCTTCATACATCACACAACTACAGCCCCTGAACCTTTATGCTCTCCCACTGTTGTTCTCTTTCATACCGTGTGGAAAGTTTCATACCCATTTGCTCTTATGCCAGATTGGACTTTTTGCTCACCTTCTGTGTTTGGCACACTGATGGAAAACCACCCTACCCCATTCTGACCTTTCATTTTGCCAGATACAGCACATTTTTTTCAGCCCATGTAACAGGCTGCTTAGTTTCCTGATCACTTTGGCAAAATTTCCTTCCACCTGGCTGTATGAATTCTTTACCTCAAGCAAGGATAAACAGGTATTAACTGGTCCAAGCTTATAAGGGGACTTGTGGAAAGCCCACAGGAACTCCAGCCGCCCTTTCTCCTTCCTCTCTGTTTTAGCATCCTCCGGTGTAACACATCTCTTAACTTGTGTGGTGTGGCTGTATCTGTGCAGCCCCCATCTTAGATCAGGGATGAATTCAGGTGAGTAACTGTACCACGTATTCTATGTAATGTCTTGTGAGACCTTTTCGACACCACTAACTCTTCCCTAGCTCCACTGGAAACATGGTGTATGCTAGAGCCTTCCTTTCTTTGGCATGGACAGCTGGTGGGCACTTGGGCAGGTTTCAAGGGACCTGGCTTTAGCTGTCTGAAAAAAGTGACCATCCTGTCCTGAGAGATGGCTGACCATCTTGAGGTGCCCATCTCGCTCTGCTGATGAGGGCGAGCCTGGACAACAAGCTTAGATCCACAAGCTCATCATTACACAGCTGAAGTTAGGTGAATTAATCTCCTATTCTGTGACCAATTAAAACATTCACATTTTCATTCTCCTCTGTCACTTCTACCTGATAAGCCTCCAGCACTGCAAGATAAATTCTTGCCATTAGTTTTTAAGAAAGTCATCTGCTGTCTGACCTTGATTTTTACTCTTACTTTTTCCATTTCTGTCAACACAGGTGCTTCTGTTTATTTCTATAAGGTACTTCCCTCTTCTTCACACAAAAAGCCTCTTAGTGTCACACATGCAGCAAATTTATCATCATGTGCCTGCCTTTTGATGGGGTCAAATGGAAGAGAAATAAGATAATTTCTGACATCACAGTCTCATAATGGAAAAATACTAGTAGGTTGCTATGAGCCAACAAGTTATTTTTCCATCACAAAGAAATATGCTTTACCCCTTTCCTGAGACAATGAGTAACATCCATCTCACACCCTTCCCTCACCTCAGCAATCTTAATTAACATATGATACCACATTACATGTGTTACAGAAAACCCCATATTAGCTTTACTGAATCTCTTTCATCTGAAAAAACAAATAAACCCAACAACTAAAAAACCCCCCAAAACCACAAAAAAACACAAACAAACAAACAAACCCAAACAAAAACAAAACCCTAACAAACTACCATGATAAATTTATGTTCAGTTCTTTGTTGAAGTAATTGAAGAAGTGTGAAAATACACAGCCTGAATATCATAGGAAAGATTAATAGATTTTAATAAAGAAGCTGACAACCGAGTGGGCTCCCCAAATCAGGATTCTAATCAATTAACAGCAAATTCTCTTTTTCTTCTTCTCTCTCTCTTTTTTTTTTTTTTTTTTTTTTCCCTTCTGAAACATTTTCTAAACATTGAACAGACAGAATAACCATTTAGAAATGTCTTGGGAAATAATTTTGCAGGGCTAAGATTAATGATTTTAGGTATCACTTACAATAGCAGAGGCAAACGAAAACACACACACAAGATCTTTCCAACACTCAATTCAAGAGGGCCCATTTTAAAACACCATATTTGAATGTGCCAATTCACTAGACATCAGTAAAGATTTTTGCCTCAAGTTCTTTTATTTGTTTCCCTTTTCTCCATATAGTTAAATCAGAAAGGATAAATGTCTACAGACAAAATTATCTTACATCAAACAAATATTGACGTGACTTTTAAGGTCAGTTGCTGCAAGGCCAGGATTTAAAAGCAAATTAAATTTGATGTATGCCATTTCAAAGGTCAGTTAGAAAGGTATATACTGCACCTATTTTACAATGTAACCCCCAGGGAGGCAAACATATTGAATTCTGCGAGGAGACATTGCATTAATGAAGATAATTACAGTAATAGGTAGGTAGGTAATAGGGGCTTAATTAGATCAGAACAAGCATGTTATTTAGAGAAAAAGAAATAGCAGTGTATTAAATTAAAAGTAAATTACAACAATTCAGACCAGTAGTTATTTCAAGTTGATGGTTAACACACTTCATTGTATCTTTAAAGGGATTGAGGCACTACAGCAAAAGG
The DNA here is from genome assembly GCF_963082525.1 of Nesoenas mayeri. NCBI lineage: Eukaryota > Metazoa > Chordata > Aves > Columbiformes > Columbidae > Nesoenas > Nesoenas mayeri. The sequence continues at coordinate 19,506,940 of NC_137540.1, forward strand.
CAGTAAAAATGTTTCATTGTCATCCAGCACAGTCCAGTGTCACTGCACAGAAATGTCCTATCTCTCCCAGAATATTGCCATTTTGATAAAGGCTGCATGCATACTTCATTTCCTGATTTTTCTTTCTGATGTCAATAATTTTCAATAGTAGAGAGATGGCAGGAATCCTATTTTATCACTCAAATAGCCTAGGAATAAATGTGTCCCTCCCCAAAATGTGCCGTCATTAGAAAGGAAGAAGTTCTAAGAGATGAGCAGATGAAGGAGTGAGAAGGATGATTTTGAAGATGGTTTGTGTCCACATGAGATGGTACACCATGCTGCAATGGCACTACTCAGCTTTATCACTGGAAAAAGAACCCCAACCTTCCCTCGGACAACTGTTCCCAATAATTCTTCTTGCTGAACTATTCCCATTTAAACTGTTTGTTAATTAACTGCCTTAAAAATGTATATCTGACCAGGAGTCCCTGCCACATGAGCCCAGAAGGTGAATGAAAAAGGGAATGAGATGGAAAGAGATCGCCCAACATTTCATTGTTCTGCACCCGGACAGCAATTTATCTTGGAGGGATTCTGATTTGTTAGCATTCTGTGGCCCTTTGTGTAGGCGAAACTAACTTTATGAGATGCATGGCAGTGTAGCAGAGTAAAACAGGAGTGAAAAACAATGCATCCTGCAGGGCATGCCTTCAACATGGAACTAGCAACCAGCACGGCTGTGCGGTCATTGCCTCGTATATAATAGTTTATACATTTTACTTTGCGGCTAGCACAACTTAGGGTTAAGACAGCCACCAGTATTTGTGCTGTCATGCAAGCTCTCAACCATACAAATATCTTTGTCAGGCAATGTAGAGGCCCTCACAGAGTCTTGCCGTGTTTTTCATCTAAACAGGACAGTGGCCATCAAGCAAAAACACGACAGTTCTGATTCTTTGTCAGGTAACATGGAATGATGATAGTTCAGAGACACACATACTGTCCCCTTCTATGGCCTCTCTTACAAAAGTCATTGAAAACACCTTTAAAAATGAGGGTGACTCTCACCACTTTCTGCATGTATCTTTGAAACAACAATCTGCAATAGTTCCCCAGAGAGTAGTCCAGTATTGCTAACGGAAATTCTGTAAGGTCTAAATTGGCTTTTCTCATCTCTTTTTTTTTCCTCCTTATTCACTTGTATTACAGCCCTAGGCCACTTTGACTGGTTCTGAACATATTTAGCTGTTCATGAGTGAAGTGACTAACTCCTGCCATCTAGAGGGTGGTTTCTGGAATACAACCGAGGTAGATCCAGTTTCACAAGATAAAACAGAACAACTGCTTAAAAGGCGCTCAAGTGAGACTAAGAAAAAATCTTAGTGTCTGCCTATCTCCTTGTTGTTTTTCTAGATTTTTCCCCCTCTTTTTCACTCGTTTTTATGTAAAAATGCCCACTCAAATGAGAGGAAAATCATCATGTACAAGTCCTTTTTTTCAGCAGCTCCACTAATTCACAAAAGTAGATTAGCTGACTAGGATATTTATTCTAAAATACATTCAAACTTTCTGTTTGCAGTTTTCCCCAATGGTATATAATCTATTGTCATTGTGTTCTTTCATTCATGGCTGCCTAAACCAGATCAGAATGGTCACAACCATAATAAAACAATATTAATTATTATTGACTTTGACTAAGAAAAGTGAGAATGACACACAAAAGCTATAAGGTCTTACAAAATATCATATTTTCTACTTAGGTTGTTAGTTAAATAGTATATCATCATGGTTACTGAAAATAGTTAAAAATTACTTCTCTACATGCTTTCTTACAAGGGATACATGCCCAGTTAAGTGATCAAAATGAATTTTTCTCTTAGACAATAATGCTATTTTCTGTGTGTCCCACTAAGTTGGTGTGAAAATTACATCTTGAAGGAAAAGCATGACAAGCAAACAATTTGTTGTGGGAGATACAGCCCTGGCCTCACAGAAGTTACAAGTCTTCCTGGAACAGCAGTGGTGGCAAGGGAATACCTGCCTCTCTCATTAAGCCCAAATCCCATTCCATAACTAGCAGCCAGCTTTCAGCAAGATGTGCACGACAAAGTACAGTGTGAAGGAATACAACTGCCCCGCCTCAGTGAATGGGTGGTCAAAGAACACAAGAAATAAAACAGCACCCTAAGACTTATTTATATGAACAATGTATCAAACCCTTCCTAGGTAAAAGACTGTGAAATACATGGGAATGTAACTGCTCTATGATCTTTGCATTTACGTTCATTTAAATGTCTATACGACACACCATCCAATGATTTTCACAAAAGGTTTTCTAGACAATAATCACAAGAGCAATAAATGTGCTTGTAGGAAGAACTTCTTATGCTATTAAAATGAATCAAAGACATTCTCACGTTTCTACTTGTGTTATATGCCATTTATGAGGAGTAGTTAAGCAAGGGCTCATGATACATACGAAGCAAAGGGAGCAGCAAGTCCATATAGCTGTCTTCACCACAAAGAATCACAGAACGGTTGGGGTTGGAAGGGAACTCTGGAGATCATCTAATCCAACCCACCTGCTAAAGCAGGTTCACCAGAGCAGACCACAGAGGAACGTGTCCAGGCAGGCTTTGAATATCTCCAGAGGAGACTCCACAACCTCTCTGGACAGGCTGTTCCAGTGTTCTGTCACCCTCCACACCCTTTCACACCTCGTGTAGTATCTCTCCTGTGTGCCAAGCAAAGCAAGCTCCAGAGCTCACAGCTACTGCAGAACTCAAGCACACATCCCTAAATTACAGACCTCTAAGCGGCTGAGCGGGGAAATGAGCGGAAACTGCTGAGAAACAGGCTGAGCTCTCCTTCCAAAAGGCAAGTCCATCTGTGATAATGTATGTCTTGCATAACCTCAGGTGAGACAGAGCTATGCACAGGTTTTTTTAATGGATGTTATTTCCCTTTTTAGGCCACATCATATTCCTACCGGTAAGATTAAACAATACTTTATTTGAAAACAGATACAGCCAGTGATGAAGGATTGCAGACATAACTTTTCAGGTGCCAACCCTAATCAATTACAATCACAACTAATTGTTGTGGTTACTATGCCCTAATATTGGGTCTCTCTCAAATTAAAGCTGCAAGAGCTAAGAAAGCAAACAGAATGTGAGGACAGAACAACCACTGAACAGCTGTTCGCATGAGTGTTACTGTTCAGTATAATAAATAAAGTTTTCCAATTATTTCCCAACCACAGTGAAACTGACAGCATACCTGTAGGGAGGGGAAAGATTACATTAACTAGGACCTCTAAATAACACCAATTTTTTTTTTTTTTCCTAATTCTCTTCAGGACACTGACATTTAAGTGGAGATAGACGTTTTGGCACTTTTTTTTCCTAAGATTCCAAGTGCACGCAAATGCAGTTCGCATTATAACACCAAGCGCTTGGCACCGCACATGATACAGGTACTAACTATTCCTGCTGAAGTGCTGCCTTCAATAATCATGTATCTATCTATCTATCTATCTATCTATCTATCTATTTTTTTTTTTTTTTTACGATGTCTCCTTCCAAAACTCTGGCAACACCTTTCCCTGCAGTGTGGACATGGTGCCCTTTCCTGGTTCCCAACCATCCGATGTCCAACCCACAGACATCGCAGGTCTGTGAGGAGATGAGGAGAAAGTGCAAACTTGCTATTGGGGCATCTGCTTCCCTCCCTAGCTCCCGCCGGAGGGAGCCTCACCCCCCCCTGGCTCCCTGAGTCCCTGTTTCTACATATTTCCACGGCTTGTCCCTCCAGCCCCCGCTACCCGCTGTCGTCGAGGTCCCGAGGCCTGACGGGGTGCAGCGGCCGCGCCCGGAACCTTCCCGCCGCGCCGCGCGGGGCCGGCCGGGTAGCGCACCGCTCCGCACCGCTTCCGGCTTCCGCACGGCCGCGGCGCCAGGGCGGGCACAGGGCAGCCGGGCCGGGGGCGCTGAGGGGGCGGTCCCGGCAACCCGCGGCTCCCCCGTTGGAGCAAGCGAGGGCGGTCGCTGGCTTCCGCAGAGATAAATGCCGAGAAAGACGGAGCACGGGCATCCAGGTTGGAAGCGTGTTGCGACACGGTGTGGGGGCCTAGGTAAAATACTGAAACAAACAGAAAAAAAAAAAAAAAAAGGAAAAATACTGTAAAGCTGAAAAATCGCGGTCTGGGTGTTTTTGGAAGTGCGAGCCCACGCGCGGCTTGTCACGTAACATCGGGTCACGAGGACGCCGCGGCCTCGCGCCCGCTGCCGTTGGGGCGGCCGTTAGCGTTACCGTTGGGGCCGGGGCGCGTCTCCTCAGGAGCGGATCGCTCGGGGACCCCGGCCGGCGCGGCGGAGAGCCGAGTCACCCTCCGCGCTGCGGAAACATGCTGTGAGTCAGTAACAGCCACGGCGCCTCCAAAATCATATCGTTACTAGATGGGATCACAGACTGGAATGTCATTACTGTGGCATACTTCTAATATAGACTTTTTTTTTTTTTTAATAATAATATTCTAAACTTGCAACGTGATGAAACAGGTATTTCCGAGTCCTGAACAGAATCAGACATGACCCAGGGCATTTACCATGATTTCTCTTTTATGGATATACCTAAGCTAGAAGCTATTTGATGGTCAAGTACAAGAAGTCTTGAAATACAGAGTCCCATTAGTGTTTGCATGGCATGACAAGAATAACCCAATGGTTCCCCTGCTCCCTCTCCGAATGAATAGCTTCTTACAGCTGTTCCTTATATTCCTGGCAGCAGGGTGGTTAGTGTATCACATAAGACAAAATAATACGATGCAAGGGAAAGTTGTGCTCAGCATGCTGGTGCAGTCTGCTTTCCTGTCTGCTGCAAACTTACTGTGTGTCTTTGGGGACTCTTCAAGGACAACCTTCAAGAGGGGAAAAATGGCATAGGCATTGTACTACCTCAATCGAATTTACGTGCCAGACCTTGCGTATGTATTTGACATAGCTCAACCAACAGGTAAAATACGTAAGCAGTCTCTGGAGCTGTGGTAGGAGCTCTGCCCTCTTTGCCTGTGTTTACCTTAAATAAAAAAATAGAATTTGAGAAACAGTAGGTGAAACTTCTACAGAGTGATACACTCAGTGAGCCAGCATGCACTCAACACACTTTAGGGGTTTTCCATTGAACTACTGCTCAGTTCATACATGGCCTCTTGATGTGTGAACACAGGCTTTCTGTGCCACAGCATCAACCCTTCAGCTGGAGTCACTCTTACTCCTGCTGCTACTGTGACCCAGTCACAGCAGAGCATTTTGTTCCTGAGTAGAACACTTCAGTCACATGGAAAGAAAACCCACTCATGCAGAAATGTTTCCAGTTCAGGAGCTTGGATGGCCTGTAGGGCAGCAGGTTCATTCCTTCCAAGGATAAGGAGGGCACGGACATACTGCATCCTGGACGGTTTCTCTTACCACAGCATCATAGGTGAAGAGGAGGGTGCCAGCAGGCCTGTAAGTCTCTGCCTTCAGCAAAAAAGACTGTTAAAGCAAAAGGTTCACACAATCTTTCTGGCAAGTAGTTCTTACGTGAGTAGCTCACTGTGGGCATTTCCTCGATAGCTGGACTTGTTTTAAGTCCCCCAGAGGCACTTTTTTCTCCCATGCACCCTTCAGGGGAACCAGACTGCAGACTCCACCGTGTCTTTTCTGTCTGAGCATTTGGTAATGGTATTGTGGTCCGTAAAATAAATTTTTGGGTCATCCATCAGCCTTGGATTACAGAAGCAGTGCCAAAAGTGGAGGTAGAACATACTGCAGACGCATTTCAAATATTGATTAGTACCTTTAAAAGGTGTAATACCCTGATATGAAAGGAACTGCAGGTAAACAAAGTTTTTACTTTGATGTTTTCTGGCATAACACTATTAAGCTCTATAGAGAAAATTAAAAGACGGTCAGTTCCCTAAATCTTTAGAACTCAGTGACAACAAACACCTTAAGTGGAAGCTTAGAGGGAAAGAGTGATAGACTGTTGATCTATAGGGTGTTATTGTTTATTGGATGGTGATTGAAAGCCTGGATTGACTTGATAGCTTTGTTAAAAGAACCTGACACTGCAGTTTTGTTGTTTAGTGCAACTTTCTAGAAACTACCTTCTTGAAGATTTCTCATAGTGTGTCCTCTGTAGTCATTGAGAGAGTGTTTTTCATCAAAATGGCTTGTCATTTTGGTGCTTTCAATTATGAGGTAATGTGAAATAGTGAAGGTATAAATACTAACCATTCAATTCGGTTGTTAAATCAGCATTCAAGCAGTGCGAAAATTAGTGTGAAACCTCATATTGGACTCCCAGTGTCAGAAATGTCACGCTCTAGAATAATGACAGTTGCTGTCAGGCAGCTCAGCAATACGATTTTGGGTACAAAATGTGACACTAATACAATTTAAACATGGTGCAAAATGCTACAGGATGAGCAAACCAATTTATGTGTGCTTTCAAAACCAAATTTTAGTATTTGGTCAGGACAATATATTTCGTTGTTCAGGGAAGTTAGGGTTGTTTGGTTTATTTTATAACACCTTTTGAACAAAGATACTAATTTTTCTTCCATGTTTAAGCTGCTACCATTCACTGCCAGTTGATACTGCAGCTCTCCTTACCGATCACAGCATGTATGCCTGTGTGTCTGCATGGAGTTAGGGATGAAGCTGGGGAGAGCAGGTACCTCCCATTTCCTCACACCAGTGGCCCTTGGTAGCAACCCAGATATCTACTGGAATTAGCAAAATGTGGCCTGGGCAGAACTATCCCATCACGTGGACCAATTTCTGCCAAACCCAAGGTCTGCAGTGATTTTCTTCAAATCCTGTAAGTGGAGATGGAGATTTTAAGATGACACTTGAGTCTTAGTTATCAATTGTTTGTAAGTGTATTTATGCAGTTTTGGAAATCAGAGGCAGAGCACAGAGCGCTGTTGAGGGTACTTGTAGCTGAAAGAACTCTAGATTAGTTGTACAGTGCGATGTATGTTAGAGCAACTTGCTAGAGAGGCCAGGCTTTCAAAACAGAAGCATTGTAGTGAAGTACCAAAATAAGAGCTAAACACTTCAAAAATTCAGCCATCTTCTCACGTACAGGGAAGTATGGTTTGATAGCTACGGCAAAAAGAATTGTGTCCACCTGGGCCATGGACTTGTGATTTTTTTTTTTTTAATTGGAAAGGTCTTTGCCTCTTCCTCAGCTGCTTTCTTATTCCCATGCTTGCTAAGCAAATACCCGTGGTGCTCCTTTCACCTTCTTCCCCCGTCAGCTCATGCTAATTTGGGTCTTGGAGGTCCTTGTTGATTTGGGTTTTTTTAGTTTAGTTTTGTTTTTACCTATATGTGGTTTAGAATATGACACCAACAGCAGTTACATCAGCAGAAGTGGGGGCTATGATAAAGATGGAGCATAAGGAAGGGTATCTGTCTTGATTGCCTGTATTGATAAAAGAAATTCTGACATCAGACCATACCTTTAATCTCCCAGTCATCCATTTAATGAAGTCAGGATAATACTTGCCTAGTTAATTATAAACACAGAGTAAATTAAGCATATGTGAGTACTGCACAGTTCATTGTGGAGATGACAAGAGAGCAGTGGTCTGATTGATTACCAGGTGGTCTTACCACTGTATTGCTTTAGTTCCCTCCTAGAATGTTAAAATAGACACACTGTTGAACCAGATGCAATTAAATGAGCGTAAACCCTTCTTGGAAAACAGCAGTGTCTTCACAGCAATGCATGCTTATCTCTTAATTATTGCTAATGTGCTAGAATGATAAATAAGCAGTACAAACATCCCTTTGTCATAGCTCTTAAATCTATAATAATAATGAAATTTTGTTTTCTAAGCCTTCATGAAGTGTGAAATTTACATTTTTGCAGTACATCACGATTCACTTACCTGAAGAGTACTTTTTACCTGATTGAAGTAGTTTGTAAGCATGAGAGAGAAGTGAAAATGAGCTGAATATTTTCCTTATTAAATAGACAAGGCAAACTAAAACCAGAGGCCCACCACAAACAAATCTCAAACATACCAGTTTTTTTAAGGTAAAACGCTTCAAAGATAGTTCAGTTTAAGACAGCAAAGTCCTTTCCAGATCACAAGATTCTTTATGCTTCATCACATGACTCTTTCTACAGGACTGAACATCCCCTTGTTCTATGTTTGAAAATAAACTTTCAGAAAAGGAAATGAATGGAGGTGAAACACAGTTAACATGGGAACTCCAAGATTTGGTTTTAGTGCTGGATGTGTCATGTGTATCCATGTATTTACATACATGCGTTTGTGTGCATTCCTTACATACCTGTTTTGTCCCTCACAGATAGCGAAAAATGCCTAAAAAGAAGACTGGTGCTCGTAAGAAAGCTGAGAACCGTCGTGAACGTGAAAAACAGATACGGGCTTCAAGAGCCAACATAGATTTAGCCAAACATCCTTGTAATGCTTCTATGGTAAAATAACCAAAAGTATTTTATATTACAATGCTTGATTTTAAGTTTTGTAAAAGCACTGATAATACATTGACTGTATTAAATGCCACAAGGATGCCATTCATTCTACCATCCTTCCTTTAAATTTAGGGTTACTTTTTCATCAGTAACATAATACTTGAATCAAACATTTGGTTCCTAATCAGAACTTAATTCAGAGGCCCTGTAGGGTGTATAAATTTTATGTATTTTACCTAGAATAAAAATAATTACCAGTAATTTTTTTTTTTTTTAGGAATGTGATAAATGCCAAAGGTATGTATTTTTCCCTTTCTAAAACCAGTCCTTTAATATTAATTGGTTTTAAATATTTTACAGGGTTTTTTTAATCCTTGCTTTCTTTTCCCCCCCCACCATGTGCCTAGACGACAGAAGAATAGAGCTTTTTGCTACTTCTGTAACTCTGTTCAAAAACTACCCATTTGTGCACAATGTGGTAAGTAGAAATAATGAAGGGAAACATGCTATCCTCAGCCCCATTTGTATTGTTAAACTCTCAGCAATTAGAGTATCTTTGTCTTAAAAATACCTTTGCAATTTTTGGAGAAAGCACCTTTGTTATTTTTGGAGTGGGTTCTTTTAAATCTGCTGTGAATATACTCCTTGAGAAGATATCCTGCTCGATTACACAGTAATGCATATGCCTCTGACCTCCAGAAGTTTCCAAGTCTGGGTCATGGGCTTTTGTCTTCAGCAGCTGATCTTTAAAAGAATTTCTTGTGCTACCTTTTAGGATTGAGAACATCTGATTGACCATTTCCCTAGATTGACCCTGTGGGGTATTGTTTCATAACAGCAGCAAAGTTAGAAAGGCTCTGACTGCCAGCAAGGCAGCAATAAATACTGCTTTTTGGTGGTGATCTAATTTCTGATCATTTTAGTATCAATCAAAACAACTGCTTGCTTGCAGGGGATGTTGATAATAATTTCATACTTTCAAGTGAATTTTATGGTTTTACTATTTCAACACATCCTTGCAGAGTTTGACTCTCAGAGCTGCTGACATCTGCAGCTTCCAGTACCTTTGTTGGGACCTTCAAATACTGAGCATTTCCACAAGCAAGGCTGTTAGTGTGCAATGGCAGCATGTCATCCTTCATACGTCTTCTTCCTGTCATCATGCAGTGAAGCACTAAAAACATGTCGTCAATCTTATGGTATATTATACATCTGAAGCTGACTCCTGTGTGTTGAATTTACCTTAATCTGCACCGTGTTTCTGGAGGAAAAGCATTCCTAATAACAACCATAAAAATATATTGAGTCCCAAGGTTTTCCAAGACAAAGACTGTAAGAGCTGTTTGGTGCTTAATTCTGCATTGGTGACAGCCCCTATAAAACAACAGCATCTTTCCTGGAGAAGTCCCTGAGGAACGGAAGCAAGGCAGCTGTATTGCGGTGCACCAGACCCAGTAATAACCCCAGCACCCCACGTTGCTCAGCTCAGCCCACCACTGGTTCTTCCTCATCCTCCAATAGCCATTTAGTATCTGGGGTGTGATTTAATACAAAGCTCTGCTGATGCTGCATACTGGGATTTTATTACATTTTCAGAGTAGAATTTGGTTTTGTCAGTTCTTGGATGGGTTTGCAGGGAACACCCTTCTGTTGGTTTCTCTAAGCAGGCAATAACAGAGATGCCAAAGGGATCTGTGGCAGGGCAGCCTAAATCAGTGCTAAAACCCCCTTGCAGTAACCTGGGCTAGCTACAAGAGTTTTGTTGCTTGTGAAACTGCAACAGAGTGTGGATGTTTCTGGTAGAGCTCTTTACAGAGGCAAGGAGTAGGGGAAAGTTGTCACCCTAACTGTAGACTGGGGCTTTTTCTCCCACCCATCCCCTGCATTTGAAGGGAGTTTTTTTTGTCTAGGAAGTAATTTCTTATATGGTTTTAAAAAACAAAGCAAAACAATGGCCACCACCAAAAAGCCACGTATCTGCAAGTGATTAAATCATCAGGTGCCTGTGTTGATTTCCAGAGGACCTCAGCCTTGCTCAGAGCACGTGCTGCTTTTATGGTGGGACAGAAGTAGCAGCAGTTTTAAATGCAACTTCTGAATATGTCATTGCTTGACTTTATTTTGTTCTTTGGTTTATTTTGACATTGGAAATTTTTGCCAGTGCATCAAAACATATAGCAAGACACTGTATTGCCTCATTATCTCTGCACTGGGGCAAGAGATTTTGACTGAAAACAGACAGTTTGATCTAAGGGAGATGTGTGGGTAGGTTTCAGGTTGCAGATATTTGTTTGCATTTTTACCTAAATTTACAATTGAGTACAGGGGCTTTGTTAAAGTACTGCTCAATAGGAACATTACTTCTAATTAAAAAAAAATAATCTTCCATTGCTTACCTTTTTTTATAAACAGGAAAAACCAAATGCATGATGAAGTCTTCAGACTGTGTCATAAAACATGCTGGTGTGTACAGTACTGGACTAGCAATGGTGGTATGTATAGAAAAATCACAACCCTTTTTGCACTGAGGTTATTCTATGCAACTCTATCTGAAAAAAAGATAAAACAGTTTGATAGAATGATAGCATGTACCATACCAAGATCTTTTTCTCATCTTACAATCACAAACTGATTTTTCCTATATAATGGAAACACAAATTCTGCATTTTCAGATTCAGCTCCTGCATACTCTGACACATGTCCTGGATGCTAGCAGATGTGTGTTGGTGACAGGCCCCAGGCTCATGCACTAACAACACTGGAGCTTACATGCCCCACAGCCAATTCCCAGTTGCCATTGAAATCCAGGATCATTCTATAGAAACCAGTGGACTTTTCGTGCTGCCTTCTCAGTATTGCAGAGACCATCATACTCAGAGAGAAGAATCTGTACCATGGTATTCAGGGGGAATTTTACTTAAAACCCAACACACCACACCAACAAAAAAAAAAAACCAAACAAAAACAACAACAAAACAAAACCCACAAAAAAACAAAACAAAACAAAACAAAACAAACACACACCAAAAAACCCCCACAACAAACAAAACCAAACAAAACCCAAAACAACAACAGCAAAAAACCTCCCACAAAGCAAAACCAAACCCCACCACATTTGGGCTTTTAGCAGAGATAATTGTAGGTTCTGGCCTTTTAATTTTTGTTCTTAGAAGGACATGTTACGCAGTTCTGGGAAGCAAGGTATGAGCTATTGTAGCCTCTGAATTAAATGCTCTATGGACTAAACTTCTGTCCTGTTTCTGCCTCCAGTTGGCCGTCAGCTTTTCTCAGTAACACATCTTCCTTTTCCAGTCTGAATTAAGTTCCCAAAACTCATTCCATGTGCTAACTGACACAGTATTTTCATCTACTATTAGTTTGGATTCACCATTGATTTCTTAGTATGTAACACAGTAGTTTGGTCCTAGAAGCTAAGGAGGCTTCTTAAATGATACAATTAAGGGATAGTTGATGTGTAGATCTTGTAGCTTAATCAAAATGAAAATTAAACAGCCTGACTAATTTTTAATGAGTTATTTGATCTTGGCTGTCAGCAGAGCTTGTGTTCTAATATAGCATGGTTTGAAATCCAAATGAGTGATTTTCAATCTAGTGGCATTTTTCAGTTCTTTTTTTGAAATGGCATTTTTGCCAGATTATTATAATTTATGAATCTCAGGTTTCATCTGGACGACACAGTTTTCATGTATAAGATTTAAGATTTGAAATGTAAAAAACCCCAACTAAACAAAAAAAAAAACCCAAACCAAAACAAAAAAGAGAAAAACAAACAAAAAACACACAAAGGAGAAAACCAAGTTATTTTGCATTATACTTAATCCTGCTGAAATTAATATCAAGCAAACAAGATGAACTGTGTAGTGGCTTGATAGGAATATTGATGCAGTTCATACTCTCACTCAACTGGAATGAACCCACTGAGGGAATAGATACTTGAATACATTCAGGGTTATAGAGTAAGAGTCTTTCTCTAGGTATTGCAGAAGTCTCAAGATAATATCCTTCTGTAATTGCAGGGTGCAATCTGTGATTTCTGTGAAGCTTGGGTGTGTCACGGGAGGAAATGTCTCAGTACACATGCATGTATCTGCCCTCTTGCAGATGCAGAATGTATTGAGTGTGAAAGAACTGTCTGGGACCACGGTAGGTTGCTCACACTTAAGAAAATCTAAGCAATGCGCTGACATTGCTAAAGTTATTGTACCTGTATTCTTAACATAGCATTTTTAATCTTCACTGATCACTCCTTGCGGTATGTTTGTTCAAAGCAAGGCATTCTCTCCATTTTAAAAATAGACCTTGTGCAGTGGGGAATATAAGTGACCTACCCAAGAAGCTACAGCGTACAACTCAGGGATGTTTATGTAAAGCATTAGCTGTCCTAGCAGCTGACTGCTTCACATAATTAAGCATCACATCAGATTGTTAACACACAATTTTCTGACATTCCCACTCCTTTCATCTGCACTAGTACTGGTATTTGGATTCCCAGTTCCTTGGCAAACAATAGTGATGTCCATCTGTGGAATCCTTTAAAGTGTGTATTTTGGTGTGCATCAGAGACAAGGGGGTAGGAGGGGAGGAGACTGGAAGAAACAGAATTTGATCTAAGTAAAAAACTGCCATAGTCAAATTAAAATGAAAACGACTAGAAGTAATATTGCTTTATATTTATGCTGTCCTGTACTATAACATACATGGTATTTTTCAGTATAATAATGGATGGCAGTGTCTAATTTAGGACTTTGTTGAAGCATTTGTGACAGAAGGCAGAACTGGTCCTCAGTCAAAACTACTGCCTAAATTGTTTGCAGAGCAGAACTTGATGTGTATGCCTGTTGCTGATTATTTTGCCTTGATAAATCTTTCAGGAGGCAGAATATTCGCCTGCTCTTTTTGCCACAATTTCCTCTGTGAAGATGATCAGTTTGAACATCAAGCCAGCTGCCAAGTTTTGGAAGCAGAGACATTTAAATGTAAGTTATTCATCATCCATTTCACCAGAGCTAAACAGAATCTCCAGTTGCTTCCTCTGTGCTCCAGAATACTTTCCATTGCCTGTTCCAAATAGCTCGCTTTTGCCACCACTGGAGGAAAGGCCTCTGTTTCCTTTGTGCTTGGTCTCAATATCCAATTATTTAGACCAGACCCTTTGTCTCTGACCTTCCTCCATGCCAGATTTTATGTGGCAGTTGTTTCACTGCCTGGCTCTTAGAGGCCTCCCATGGGAAGTTGCCTTTGCAGGAGCCAGCAGTCTCTGAATTGACAGCGTTGGCAGTGGCCAGGACTGCACAAAAACTGCTGGAACAGCTGCTGCTGCTTTTTTTACTCAAAGTTTTGCAGGCAAGGAGCTCTATTCCACTCTTCTGACCATATGATGAGTGATTTCTATATACTTGTTTCTCATGGAAAACTGCTGCTCTAAATATTACCACCTATGTCTAGTCTGGCTAAACTTACCCAGATTGCTATAGATGGCCTGTATGTTGGTGAATGGTTCGCATCTGTTGATTTTGCAAAAGCAGCAAGTCCTAAGAAGGGCCATGACGCAGGAAGCAGTCGTCGTCTGATGTAGTAAGACAGCGAGCATGGAAGGATGTAACAAAAATAATGTTCATCCAGTGCATAAACTCAGTGTTAGTTTATTCACTGACCAGTGGATGTGTCAGTAGATGTATCAAATGTTGATATGTATCCACTTTCACTGAGTAAAGAACAGGTAGCTGAAGACTTCATGTCCTCTCAAACCTTGATTAAGTGTGTGGACAAGCTGAAACTGGTAGTTGTAAGAGAACATGATGGCTATGCCTGATTCTGCTAGTCCACTCCTCATATCTGGTTGAAACAGGGAAACTTAAAAAAACCCAAAAAAACCAAAATCCCACCAAAACCCAAACAAACAAAGATCATGCATGTTTGAAATAACCCATCTTTTGTAGAAGTATTGCTTTTCTACCCACCATTAACTATTTGGTTTAGCCCACGAGACAAGCATTTGTCCCTTCCAAAACTCAAATGCATGTATTTTGGTTATTATAACATTTTCAATCCTTATTATAGAAATTCAAGGTGCTCTTTATCTTGTATAAGACTATTTTCTTCAGAACCGACTAATATTGTCCTAATTGATTCAGAATAGTTGTTGATTTCAACATTATAGTCTGTCTTTAGAAATCTCTTATCTCTTTTTCATCTTCCATCCTTTTTTTCCCAGGCAGCTATTTTTTGAGTCCTGATTAGCTTCCCTTGATATATTCTGCCAGAATATCTTCCTGCATCTCAAGATTGAAGCAACAACAGCTGTTCCACAAGAATGTTTTTTTTCAGTGATTGTTGGAAGCTTTTAAATCACAGATGTGGTGCCACACCTGAATAGAGAAGTTGCTTTTTAAGGGATTTCACTGTGTTCAGCATTTTATGGCACAGTGCAGTTTTGGTGGAGAAGCAGGACTTTTGTCAGTGTATGCTAACAAGATTATAAAACCTGAACTTTTACAGAATACACAAACCTTAAATGTGGTTCTGCAATTGTAGTCTAAATCCCACTCTAGCTGTGTAAAAGGTTCTGTTACTTTCCATCACTATCTGAGAGTTTTCTTAAAGTGCAGATACTCCAGAAGTGTTTGAATGTATGCGCTTCAGCATTTCCTATTCCATCTTTGAACACATAACAGAGTGCTAATTCCCATGGCTGTCCTGTTCCTGTAGAGACCTCATGATACTTATTACTTCAGATTCAAAACCGTTTTATTGTCACAGAGGTAAAGCAAGGTCGGAGTGAATACTTGCACAGAGACTGATAAAATATATATTATTGCTTCTTGAGGAGCAACATTCACCCAGCTTCACATAGCTGCCAGTTCCTGTGTGGTTGCCTTTACTGTACTCCCTCTAGTGGAGTAAAAAAAAAAAAAATTGGAAGCTCTTTACAGCTATGTGCCAGTTATTATTCTTTAACTGCTAGATAGATTTTCATATGAAGTTCTGTGCAATAAAGTACATTTTCCAGAGGCCATAACAGAAAATACAAAACAAAACAGCTGTTCTAGGTTTGGAAGTTTGCAAGCTTCAAATATTCTCAAATCCCATTTAGAGGAGATAAAGGTATAAACAGTGTCGTGGCAGCCTTTAAAGTGACTGTAAAATACTAGCACTCCTTCTTTTGACATTGTGGGAAAAGAAGAAGTAAGGTGATCACTTAATTCTAAATAGGTTCTGAACCTTCTGTTTTTAAAACTTTGGAAACTTAAGAAATAAACACTTTTCCCTCTTCAACTTCCACTTTTTGTGTCAAACCACATTACTGTAATGAGGCTTAGACTTGAAAAAATGTAGTAAAATGATTCTGTATGGTAAAATGACTGATTTGTGTTTCGAAAGTGCAGTTGTGTCAGGGAATTAAAATTAATGCCTCAATTACGTTATTTCATACTTTTACAAGGTGTTAAAAACAGATGTATGGTTTCCAAGTACTGCATTTTACATATTGATTTTCTCCAACAGGTGTTTCCTGTAACAGGCTTGGGCAGCATTCCTGCTTGCGTTGTAAGGTAAAGACAGTTGCAAGTAGCTGTGATTTGAGACTTGTTCTCCTTAGCTTCCAAGACTGGTATCAAGCCTTGTCATGTCTTCCTCTGCATTATTAAAAAAAAAAAAAATTCAGACTTTTTGTATTAGTTTCTGAAGTCTGGGTGCAGACTTACAGAGGATGAAATGGCTTTTGTCTATGTATGCCTATAACCATGAGCCCAGTGTTGTGCATCCTTATGCCAGGTGAGGTGGTCTTCACTTTGTCCAGCCTTCTGTGTTTAAATTGGGGCTGTACCAAAGCAAACAAGTCAGCCCTTGGTCTTGAACAGAATTCAAGGTTTTGGGATATGTTTTGATCCAGCATAGAACTCAGACAATGAATTTTTTTTCTAAAGAGTCATGGTCTGACCAGAAGACACTGCAGCCTTGATCTGAAAGAAACAATCTCCACAGCTAATCCAGTTTTACACATGCACAAGCTAATTTGTTGACATCAGGCTTGGTTTTACACGCTCAGAAGTAATTCTGTATAAAAAGTTCCCCCTGCTTTACCATCAGCGTTGCCCAGATTTCTCCAGGTGCTGGCTCATTGCTTGCTCTTACTCTTTATACCCTACATATTTTTCTCTGCAGTCTACCGTGGCATTGATTTCATATTCCCGATCATTCCTTTCTCCAGATACCTTCACCCTGGTGCTCAACATGTGAAATTTCTATCTCAAATTCTTCCCTTCAGGTCACTGCATAGTTATGTTCTGGCATACCTCTCTGTGTTTTATTTAAGCTTGTCAATGTAAACCAAAGTTTGCCAGGCTCCTTGCGGGCAGGAATGTAATCCAGTCCTTGAGTATGTTACTTTTTCTACTTGTTTATCAGCACTTTTGTGCAGCCTTTTCCCCAGAAAGCCATGAAACTAAGTTCAACACAGAAGTGGTTGCTCTGTGCATAGCATACAGACTCCAAGACTCCAGTTCCACTGCAGATAGAGCTCATTAAATTTTTATCCCAACCAGAAAATCCTACTACTATTAGACTTTTTTTTTCCTTACTTCTTGCTGAAGTGTATGCTTCTATGATTAAAACATTTAGCCTTTTCATTCTCCTTTCACCCCACAGGCTTGTTTTTGTGACGATCATGTGCGAAGTAAGGTTTTCAAGCAGGAAAAGGGAAAAGAGCCTCCCTGCCCGAAATGTGGCCATGAAACTCAGCAGACAAAGGATCTCAGCATGTCAAGTAAGTCTGCTTGCTTCCCTAGCTAACAAGCTAGTACCATGGGTGACTACTTTTCTGCATAAGAACACTGAGTAAAGTCCAATGGCTTTCGGTTGTTTTGCAGAGCTCTGCTGTGTTTGTTTTGAGAAAAACTTTGTGTTTCTTACTTGTAGAATTGACCAGTGTCTCATTCTTAATTATTAATGGATTCCAAAACAGCAACAGCTTTTGTTTAGTTTGAGATTTCAGTTATACAAAAATTGCAAAAAATCACTGCTCAAGCCTTTATTTCCCCTACAAAAAGCTGTCTAATGAATTTTGAAGTGCGATTAGATGATATGCGTACAATCTACCTCAAGCACTCGAATAAATTGCAATATGTATTATGTCTGCAGAGCACATCCAGTTACAGGTTTTCTTGGATGAAGTACCAAAGGTTTATCTTAAAACTTAAATTTTACTCTGGGTGCCTTTATTTTTCATACAAACTTGGCTGCAGGGGGTGAGACTGTGTGTAGGAGAAAGGTTCTGTCAGAGTAAGAATTACATCTGAAAATGTCAGATTTAGAAAAAGGCTATCTAACATTGTACACTCTTTGCTGAGTAGTGGAAAAGGATGGAAAAGAATTTTAGATGCTCTGCTCAAATTGCTCTTGAGAGGTGAGAACATAATGATTTTTCTCTGCCTGCAGCACGCTCTTTGAAATTTGGCCGGCAGACTGGAAGTGAAGATGCAGATGGAGCTTCTGGTTATGATGCCTACTGGAAGAGCCTCTCCTCCAGCAAGACTGGAGATGCAGGTGATTGTGAGGATGAATATGAGGAGTATGAAGCAGAAGACGACGATGAAGATGACAATGATGAGGGAGGGAAGGATTCTGATGCAGATACCACAGATGTATTCAGCAACTTGAATTTGGGAAGGACCTATGCTAGTGGGTATGCACATTATGAGGAGCCTGAAGATTAATCTTAGTATGCTGGCAAGCTGAAAACATTTGGGAGGAGCCAAGCAATGCTTCACTCGTGTTGTGTATGTGCCAGTAGGGTAGCTCTATCGGGTACTTACATATCTAAGTTAGAGGGTAAAGAGCGCGGGACTTCTGCAGTAACTCCCACTGAGAATTTTTTTGGTATAAACCAATATTGGGTTTGCGACTAGGGGGAAAAATCACAAATACTGCTATTCCCCTAAGCAAACAGGGGTTTTGGCCTCAGGTTACTGAGTGTAATGGTTCAGTGCCACTTCCCCATCAATGCAGGAATGTGGGAAGGCTGTACAACTCATTCCCATTTGCTCATCAGAAATTAAGTTATTTTTTTACAGTAATTGTTAACGGATTTCATAAAATTAATGTAGTGGTGGGTTGGTGACTGCATTTTTTTCATCCGCACAATAAAAATCAACTTCATTCTCTCAAATATTGATCTCCCTTGAATAGCTGGAAAGCAGGTTGTACACAAAGTGTAAATGGAGGCTAAAATAACTTTCTTGTTTATGTAGGTAAGGCAGATCAATGTAGTTCACTATGTACTTGAACGTTACCTTTCCAGCATTTTTAGTATTAGATATTAATCAGTGGGATTATACGCAGGCATTACAACTGCATGCCAGATAATAAATTTTATTGCAATAAAAATGTTGGTGTATCCTCTCTACCATTAAACTCTATAAGACAATTTCTCATTAGATCAAAAGGTGCCTAGCCTTCACCTCTTTTCCTTGCACTTGATACAAAGAAATAAAAAAATCACTAAGAAACAACCCTTGTATATGAGTTGGAAAGGTGAGAAAACACAGAGGGGTTTCAGGATGCTGAGTTCATATACTGTTCTGTGCAAATGTGCTGGTACAAGGTACGTGATCAGTGCATCAGAGCTGAGGTGACACTCGCAGAAGTGTCTGCAGTGATTCTGATTTGAAAGTAAACATAGTAATTGCCAGTCTACAAATCTAAGTGATAAAATTTAGCTTCCTTCTGTAGGGGAATGCTGAGAGGATAGTGACTTTTAACAGCAGACAGACGAAGATACAAGGACAGCCACCTGAAATGTTACTCCAGCTTTATAAATGTCATGCTTAAATGCAAGTGGGCTATGTCTTGTTATCTGTCAAATATCTGAACTGATTGTAGAATTACCTACTTTTGTGATACTTTCTCTATGGTTTCTTAGCAGCTAAAGGTCATATGTTGGCAGAGCATACCCTATTGAGAATAGTTTTTAATAATGTTAGGATTGCCAAATGAGCATTTTTTAACAAAACAGGATTGAAGAACCTAATCTTCATACTTCTCTCCTAAATGCCTCTCATACCAAATTTATTAACGTTATGAGCTGGAATTCATCCAAGACAAAAACAAACTAACAGCGCAACTTAGTCATGGCAGTTGAGATAAGAAACTGTACTGGAGAGAGGGACTTGACCTGATCAGTGCATGTCAAGTGTTTGCTTTCAGAACGAGAGAGGAAAACAGTTAATGCTGTGTCTGAAAGCCAAATCCCCTTCAAAAATTGAAACTCTAGGGCCATCCAGCTTCATGTGCCAGGGAAGACCTACCCATCTTAAGTAATGTACCTGATAGATGTCTTGATTAGTCCTTTGTATAACCAGACTCTAAGTGAGGGAAGTAGGATGCCTGGCAGATCAACAGTGATTACTTATTTGTGAAATTGGCACCTGTGATAGAATTTGTGTTGAAACTCATGTGGTCCAAAAACTTCCACAGTTGAGTCCACCTGTGGCTGGTCAGTTCCAGCAACAATGGCAGTTTTTTAATCTTGGCTGATGTTTCAAATGCAAAACAATTACACACCAATATAAAGTCTTACATGGGATTAAGGAAAGGATGCACATTTCTAGATGTACATAAAATTATACCTGCTTGTGTGTCATTTAATAATATTATTACTTAACCACACAAAATTCCCTTTAAGGTTCTTGGCTATTGAATTATATTTTTCCCATATGAAATCTGCTGCTGTCACTGGCTGTGCCAAAGGCTGCTGACATAACAGAATTAATCATCATAATCAGAGTAAAGAATTATTCATTTTCTCATTGAAATGTCCTTGCACTTATCCCTGCAAGATCAATCCTCCAGAGCTAATGCGTGTTCTGATGATCGTGTAGTAAGAGAAGGCCTCAGCACTGCCTACAACAGATGCTTGGGATACCTGCTGTAATTTAGCAAGGTCACCGCTCAATCGACAGAGGCATTTGTTTGCTTTTTCTTTGTGCTGCTGTTCATGACACTGAAAATGTCTGTGCTATGAACCTGGCTGGAAATAGGGCCCAGCTATTAGACCTGCAATGGCTGGGCAAAACAAACAAGGTTAAGCTGCTTTAAAGTAATCTAGTGGATTAAAGCTAGAACAGACAAACACAACCACATTTTCTATAAACGGTCAATTTGTGACAGGACAGGCAGGGTATGATGCTACAGGTTGCACTTTCTCATCCTTCTCTGCTTATTTAGTAAAGTTAAAAGCATATGGTCTGTTGAGGAGGGGTCCTCAGAGCTTGCTTTCATGTAAAGTGCATCATATCGGTTGTCTCAAGGTAAATTGTAGGAACAGGTTGAAATAGAATGAACATGTATCCTGGCTTTATTGAAAAACAGGTCTGGGACAAACTTCCAGTCTTGTCAGCTCTGGTTTTTATCATTGCTACTATCCCACCTTAAAGTGTCTTGGAGGAATGCTAGTAGGGCACTGGCGGGGATGTATGTATCTTTACACCTAAAATGTAAACTACTGCTCCATTTACTTGTTCCTCCAAATTCAGCAGCCAAGTCAGCTGTTAACTAAATCTGAAGGTGAGGATGCTGTGGTACCAATGACATATGTTTTACAGCTCACAGGACCTCAAGCTAGTTCAGACACTGCCACAATCCACCAAGGACTTTCAGGTGACTGCTGAGCGGCTCCTGTCAAAGAGAGACAATTTTTCAAGTGACTGGAGTCCAGAACTTAGTGCCTGGGCACACAGAAAACCCCCATGCAAAACTGCGTGTTTTTAAGACTGCAGTACTGCACAATGTGCTTCCTGGTGGGACAGGAGTCGGATAAATACAGTCCCGAGATGGCACATGACATTGACTACTTCTTTCAAAATCCTGTCCCCGACTAAGGAAATCCTGAGCTGACAGTTGGATATTTTTAATATGTAAGCAAGAATACATAAATTACATATAGTACTCTGGGAAACCAAGATCTTCATGAATTCTTACACTTTAAGTTTTTTCTACCTCCTTGATGACTATTTAAACAAAGCTTAAGTAGAACTCAAAGCAAACATAAAAACAAACCGACCAAAAAACCCACACCGAACCAACCAAACCACAGTAATATTTATGGTGCCTGTAGACCCCAAAAACCAAGAGCCCTGGCCACCTCTGTAAGCCCCTTTCTGGCATTAGTTTGTTAGGATGACACCACTAGCTCATTATAAATTCATTGGCTGCTTATGTGGATTTATCGCATTTTCATTGATACTCAGGTGTGATTTAGCAGCTGTGACTGGGAGTCTTTTGGTCAGTCCTGTTGCAGATTTTGTTTTCCACAAATTAATGTGAAGATCATTGTAACGTACTGAACAGTTTTGATTGTCAGTTGGTCAAGCAGTAGCATGCATTTTGCAGAGAAAAAATTTCAGGAGTGCTTAGAGTCCTATTTGTTCAGGAAAAACGCATCTTAGTGTGTCTTACACACATTACACACATCTATCCAGGTCCTGAGCCTGTTGTAGAGGAACCAATGGCAAAGCTCCCATTTATCCAAGTGGGAGGAATTTAGTAGTCTTTAGTATGTACAATTCACCTTAAATTGTACAGAGGTGTTAAGGAACAAAACATGAGGATAAACCAAAATGAGGAAGACGGAGCAAAGCTTAGCATGAGGTTAATGTACTACAATTAGCATTAAAATATTTGTTTTATGTTTCAACAACGCCAGTGGAAAGTGCTTTCAAGACTGAAAGAGGAAGCTGTTTAAAGCAGGAAAAGATAAGATTCTACAAAACATATTTAACAAGATGTAGAAATGGAATTACTCATCTCCTGAAAGTCTGCATATAGTCCATAAATATTTGCTGAAAGCTCAAGGTAATTAGGACACAGACAGATTTTATCATCTCTGCTTTGTAGGTACATAAATAGAAAACACAGTAATTGACAAAATCACAGCCTAAGCCATCCAGTTGGCAGCAGCCCTCTGCAGCTTGGACTCTGTCTCTTACCCATGAAATTCTACAGCAAACATATTTTATAACTAATGATGCTCCTTTATTAAGATTATGTGTACTGTAATTAGGTACCACACATCTGAAATTTGAAGCAGAGCCTAGTTTTATCTTTCAGCTTCCATAGCCTGAATAGACCAAAAAAAAAAATCAGCAGCAGAATGTTACAGACATGAGCATCATTCCATGGAAAAGCCTCTGGTGTCCCCTTGCTAAGCTTTTATTTCGTCTTCTGCAGCTATTTACTTGATTAGCTACTCATACAATATGAAGAAAATTAAAAAAAACCAAAAAAACACATTTCAGCCTCTCACCAAATTCAGCTACTTCCAATAAGCGTTCAGTTTTGCTCTTAGCTTATAACCGTCCCATTTTTAAGCAACACACAATGTTTTCTGAAAAGGAAAGAGAAAAAACTGCAAAGCGAGAAAACCTTTTGTAGCTATCTCTACTGCTCTTTTCTAACACTAAATTATAGTAGAATGTTTGCTTCATTCTTTTTAACCTGCCTTCTGAAGCAGTACAATGATTCTTTCCACAGTGACCCCCAAACTTAATCTTGTATGGAAATTCACAGTTGTTTCATTCTGAAATAACAAGTACTCGGGCCTAAATAATATTTTGACTTCATCATGGTGTTACATGATATATGTTGTGCATTTTTACATTACACAACCAGTGAGTAAATTTTATCTTAATTTTTTATCAGGAAGAATGCCCAAGATCCACAATTTCTTTAGCAGGTAATATAAATATTTTACTGCTCTAGTTGCCCATTGTTCTTCTGCTGTTTTATTTTTGGCACTGAGAAAGAGGTTGATTCTTTTGAAAGTGAATCACTGCAAGTCAGGCACATAAACCCTTAGGCTGCCTCCACCTGATTTAAATTCAGCACCTTATTTTGATGGCAAGAGACAAGGATGAGTCTCTAAGATTTTCCCACCAGCAGGGGAGAAGATGTGCAAGAACCTCACTCTTGATATCAGCATCAATTCCAAACGGTACACTCTCCTGCCAGCTCAAGGTGGTAATGACGGAAAGGTGACCTTCCACTAGACTGCTCTGGAAGCCTGCAGAAACACAAATGCTGCTCTCTCTACTGCTCTTTAAATGCACATTGGCTGGAAAAACAACTATGCCAAAGCTGAATCCCAACAAGAAGGTATTTTCACTCTGCTTTGTCCTCATTATAATAGAACGGGTCCACAAACTTATACAGAAGTCATCATTACTGGTCTTTTCCTTAAAAAAAAAAATAAAAAAAAATCTCTTGAGTGTGGATTTAAGGAAGAAACAGAAAGGCAGCAACAGAAAAATAAAGATGTTACACTATCAACAGCTGAAAAACTAAGTGATACTGAACACTTTGGAACAGAGAGATGTACAGACAACACCATATGCTCACAATTGGCTTTTTCTGCACTGTCCTCTTACGTCTGGAGTACAGGCCAATAAAGCATTATATTGAGCTTAACCTTGGGGTTTTTGTTTGCCAAAGAATCAACAGTTCCAAGGGAACACCATACAATTTCTTATGAAACCTTCAGTGCACACAACCACTATGACCAGATTTGGAACATTAAGAATAATTCAGATGAAAAATTGCATTCCTTGCGTATTTTCCTCACCTTCTTGATGTTACGTGTATTTCAAAGTAAGCTTCCATCATGACATTGACATGCTAATACTGCAAAAACACAGTCTGATCTACCATCAGAAAAACATTCTAAGCAGCTGCCCCTCATCAGCAGCCAGCCCGTAATTACCTGCAGCCTTTGCCTGTTGCTGTCAGATGAGCTGCCATGGCCCCTCTGACATATGCAGATGCTGCATGATCAAATACTCAGTTCTGCTGCTTCTTCTCACCTCAAAAGATAAAATGGTGTAGCATAAAGTATAAATAACATTTATTCTATTTAAAATGTGACAGATCCCCTATTCTGTGCTATTTTATTACATCTAAAGTGAATTTGCAGATGATGATATATATTTTCTACTGACCCTGGATGTTTTATCATTAAAACACTAGCACTCTTGTTACAATGCTTTCATAATATATTTATATGACTATCTCAGCTTCTAGAAAACTAAAATATAACCTCACAGTCTTTTATGTGCTACAATTTGTCTTTAGTTATTAAATATATATATATTACAGCCATATTAAATTATTAACAGCAAAAGTGAGGCACAGCCCCTACAGTGCCTTTTAAACATACCTGAAAATCTTTGCCGTGTTGGAGATGTTTGGTTCCGAGATAATCAGCTTGCTTCCTTCTTCATACAGAAAGTTAAGAGATCTTCCCACTTGCTCCGTTGCTGGTCCTGTAAGCTGCAGCCCAGCAGGACAGCATGGTTTGGGGTGACAGGCGCTGTGGGGCTGAGCAGCAGTGTTTGTCCCAAGCAGTTATCTGACCTGTGAAGCCTCAGGACATGGTGTTTTGTTTCCAGCAAAGCCCAGGTCCTTTAGTGAAATATCCTGAGGTGAAAACAAAAGCCAAATGATCTGTCACGTTCTTTCCTCGACTAATTCTAGTGTTTGCAGTTTGTTCTATATACAGAATATTGCCAAAGCACATTACTGATAAACTTGAGGAATGGTTTTCCTGTAGCTGTCTGTTCTAGCCCATCTGCTCCCTGGGAGCCTTACAGTGCCCTGTGGGCTGAGCTCCTTTGCTTTTCTCAATCTCTGCACTTCTCCCTCCAGCCAAAGACCCCCCTGCTGCCCACTCACTGTTAGGTGCAGCTGAACCACAGGAGCTGATGTCTAGCATCCAGTAGGGCACAGCTGTGTCAGGATGAGCTGGGTGGCCAGCAGGACAAGTGATCGTGCCACTGTACTCAGCGCTGGTGAGGCCCCACCTTGAATGTTGTGTTCAGTTTTGAAATGAAGAAAGACATGTCTTTCTTTTCATAAGAAAAGACTTCGAGGTACTAGAGAGAGTTCAGAGGAGAGTGATGAAGCTGGTGAGGGGCCAGGAGCACAAGTCTGATGAGGAGTGGTTGAGGGAATTGGGGCTGTTTAGCCTGGAGAAAAGGAGGCTGAGGGTAGACCGTATCACTGTCTACAACTACCTGAAAAGAGGTTGTATCGTGGAGGATGTTGGTCTCTTTATCAAGTAGCAAGAGAAAGGACAAAAGGAAATGGCCTCAAGTTGTGCCAGGGGAGATTTAAATTGGATATTAGGAAAAATTTATTCACAGAAGGGGTTGTCAGGCATTGGAACAGGATGCCCAGGGAAGTAGAGGAGTCACCATCCCTGGAGGTGTTTAAAAGGCATTTAGACGAGGTTCTTAGGAAC
The DNA here is from genome assembly GCF_963082525.1 of Nesoenas mayeri. Classification (NCBI taxonomy): domain Eukaryota; kingdom Metazoa; phylum Chordata; class Aves; order Columbiformes; family Columbidae; genus Nesoenas; species Nesoenas mayeri. The sequence continues at coordinate 19,532,726 of NC_137540.1, forward strand.
ATGGTTTAGTGCTAGAGTTAGGTTATGGTTGGACTCAATGATCCTGAGGGTCTCTTCCACCTGAAATGATTCCATAAAACACAGCCTGTGAACCAGGCGAATGTGGTCTTTGGACAACCATCTCCTTTGTCTGGGCCTGCAGGACCGGGTGGGGGTTGCCTGCTCACTCCCACCTGTGCTCAGACACCTGTCTCTGAACCGCAGCAGGGGCTGCATCTCTGCGTTTCCCCCTTTTCTCACATTAGTGTTCCTTCTGGCACTAATATTGGTCATTTAGTCTGTGAGATCAAATACTTGAAGTTTTGTAAGTTGCTTTTGCAGTGCGTTAAGTGATGGAGAGCTCATGAACAACTCACTTGCATTTACACAGAGCTGGCAGCTGAGAACAGCAGAGGGCAATTCCTGTCTCAGGAGCCTCAGCCCAGGACCAGCGACTGGTTTGCAAGGAGCCATTTCTGCCTAAAGAATCGAGTCTAACCAAGGACAAAGGCAAAGAGCCCGTGCCCCCTTGGGCAATGCCTCTGCACGAAGCCTCAAAAACCAAAGTTAACAGCACACAGCATTTCTCTCTGCAGCTGAACAGAAAGACCAGCACAAAAATCCATTTGCATGCTTTGGTTCTCTGCTCATGACAGGACTTTCCACCTTCTGAGACTCAAAATTAATGAATATATGTAAATGTAGAGTTAGTGACCGTGGTTTAAAACAACCTTAAGACAAAGGTCAGCTGCCTGTGTGTTTAGTGTAGGAAATAAGCAAACAGTAATTTCCTGTCATTTAAATTAAGGGAGTAGTGCAAGTGATACTGGGAAAGTTGGAAATGTGTGGAGATAACAAGTATCTGCTTCCAGTCGTTACTATACGAGCACCAGAATACCTTGCATTCCTTCTGAAAACAATTTTTCCAAACTCAGCTTTCACATGCCATGAGACCTCTATTGCTATCTTAATTTGAAATTTACAGCACCCTGGCTGAACTGTTTCTGTTACAACTACATTCTGCAGGGAAAATGAAACTGATATGATGCTTGACCAAAGGAACACCTTTTGAAAATGTGGAAGATTAAGTAGAGGAGCCAGAAGAATTCCCATGTCTATTGTATACTGCAATACATTTTGAGGTGTTGGAATTGCATGCCAACCTTAGTCAGCGGAGGTTATTCTTGAGATCTGGCTAAACTGGTAATCCATGGTCTCCATTCTTATTTCTGTCATGGAAAGAGAAGTCTTTAATTTCACTCTTGCATTCTGTTAGTCACCATGAGATGTTTCATTATGGCTGACATGGTGAAAGCTGTTTCTCCATCTGTGCTTGAAAGCCATGAAAGCACTAGCTTTTGATATAAATAAATGCAAGTTCTTTAACACTCTGAAGATCCAGCAGATTCATAGAGCTTTCTGCTTTTTCTAACACCACTAATCCAAACATTAGGATGCCAGGTTCATGCCAGTGCACCTTTATTGTTAGAAGAGTAGCTTCTGATCAGATGGTCTTAAGTTTGTGTTCCTAAATATGACAGGACTTGCTCTGTGAGGAAAATATATCCTTTTCTCACTTGTCCAATTTAAAGAAAAACAGTCAGTTACTTGATATATAACTCTATCACCGACCCATTCAAAGAGGTAGCATAGTATTAATCTAGTTTCGGATGCATCCAGGTATTTACATGATAACTCAAGTACTACACTGCCTTTGTGATTTCAATTACCTACTTTTCATATGCCTGGAAAGTAACTATAAAATTATCAGCATAAAACTAATAAAGCAGAGAGTTCTATAAAAGTGGCAAGGGAGTTATTGCAATTGCTCTAGGCTTTGTAACCTACTTCTCTCTACTCACAGATGGGAAAGGTTTACTCATTGTCTCAATCTTGTGTGCACAGAGAGAAAAGCAAAACATGAAAGCAATCCTGCTTCCTCTACAAACACAGATTTTGCTCCTCCTCACCCCCAGCAGCCAAAAAATCAAATCGGTTTCTTTGAAAGGAAGGGAGTCTTGATGGGACTATACTGTAAGGCGAAGGAGAACTTTATTAACTAAAATAATATTGCAGCTTAGGGGAGAAGAGGAACAGCTTAAAGATGTAGTGAATTTCAGAAATCAAAATGTAGCCATTTTAAATTGCATTTTTGTATTTGATTGATCAGGCAAATGTGTTACTGTAGAGATAAGGCAAAAGTCATCATATTGAGAGATTTTTTTTAGCCACTCTCTCATCTGGTTAAAAGATGCAGGACCCAAGGGCTTTGCTTGTTTATTAAAAGCATCTGTTTTATTTTCAGAAGAAAACTTAAAAAATCATTGCCTCAAAAACTGTGTGAGAGAACTGGAAAAACAGAGTTACTTTAAGTCTGTGGAATGACAGGGGTCCTCACTCCACCACTTACTAAATGTGGCTGTTGGCCACACCAGCAGTCCTGCTGACTTCAGCACAGCTCCTTCACCACCTGAAAGGTACTCGCTGGAGGGTGTCAGCTGCACGGTTCACATGTGTGGGTTTAGCTTGTGTAAACAAACCTGAACTAGGTCTGAAGTTGTAAAAAAAGCAGCCCAACGCCAGTGGATGAGCCACCGGCTTCCCAAGGCCAAGGCGCCTGAGCAGCATTCAGCACGTGAGCCAGGTGGGACAAAGCTCCTTTGGGTATGTCCCTATGAGGTGGCACAGTCATGGGCCCGGGGTTCCCTAAAGCGGTGTGTGCGCAGTAGGGCCAACATCGTCCCTCAGCACCTGGCCTGACATTGCATTGCCTGACATTATGGCTTCCTGATCTATTCACAGCAGAGGCCAAAGCCTCCCCTACAAACGCACGAGCAAGGTCAGCACTCGCTGTGCTTGGTCCTGGGGTGGGAGAGGACAGCAGGTTTGCAGCACCCTGGGAGCATCGGTCTCTCTGCACAGGACCCATATACTTGTGCTCCAGGAGTGCACCGTACATGTCGATTTTTGGAAGCATCAGACTTGCTGCAGCTCTAGCGTGGGGGTCTTCTGTGAAATCCTGGGTTGAGGAATGCTAATCTTCGCAAACAAACTTCTCGCTGTGCTTGGGTAAGACTCCTCACTTGGGCAAAACTCCTGCTGAGGTCGTATCTTTTCTTGAACTGACAATGGGGAGACAGCCCTTACTCTGGGCAACTGCCGCTTCATCATTATGTTGCTTTGTAGATCCCAGTACACCGAATGCAGAGGGAAAGACGAGAAAGCACCCAAGTGTTTTCAGATGTGTTTCATCTCCCCTGTCATTTCATGAAACCTGAAGACAGAGTACTATGAAAAGGGTATTTGAGGACGGGGTTGCCTTTCTTTTCAACGACCTACTGCCTGCTTTTAATGTTTTCTGAGCTTTTGGCTGTAAAAAACGCACATGGCTGAGAGGTTTCTCTTGGTCTGTAGTCACTGTCACAAAGGAATTTCCTCGAGGCTCCTTTACCTTCCCTCCTGAGCTCCTCAGAGACCTCTGCTGCTGTCCCTGGCAGCAGACCGAGAAGCAGCAGCTTCAGTTAAAGCTCCTCTTGTAGCAACAAAACACCATTGATCAGCCGTGTTCTGTCAGTGCCAAGAGCTTTTTGAAGCTGGCACTTTTTTAATGTCTGGTTTCTTTTTATTCAGGCTTCAGGTATGCAATATAAAGAAAACCTCCAGAGGGTTATTTTTCTTTATTTCATCCTTTATGTTGAGTTTGAAAAGAAAATCTGCTGCAGCTGAGCACCCCTGAAAACACCAGCCCAGATCCACCTCAGGCTGAGCCTGGGAGGCCCTTTTCCTGGCCTTCAGGTCTGCAAGCAAAGCAGAAGAAATTATGCTGGAATACGAACTGAATAGCTAAATGCCTGGCAGAGTGATCAGAAACTGCTGAGCAATGCAATTACCATGTCAAGGTAGTCAGTACTTGTGGGAGAAAGGCAACAGCACATCAAGATACACTCCAGTAAAAACTGGTGATTGATCTGTTCTGCCAGGACAGAGAGAAACGTTGTGCTTCAGTCCTAGAGCTGTTGGCAAAGCATTAATGACTGAATGTTGTAAACACTGTTTGCAGAATAATAATGCAAACTTCATTCTCCACTGGTCAGATATCTTATTTTCTTGAAAAAGTAGGCAACTCCTTGCAGTCAGAATAAAACATAAGCCACTTGGAAAACTACAGTAAATCCTAGTGCAAACAAGGTATCCTGCACTTGGCAGGGGGCAGGAGGAGTCCATGATGTCCTACATTGCTCCTGGATCAACACATCTGGCTGAAGTTCTCTTCTCACAGGCCAAAGAGCTGCCAACGGCTGGGTCACAGTACTGGGCACACAGGCACAGAGACATCCAAACTGAGGATACAGGCGCAGGGTTGGTCCTCAGCTGCATCAGTGCAAATTGAGGGTGATTCCTTTCGCTAAACTGGAGGCATTCTGGATTTATACCTACGTGCTTACTGGCAGGGCTTGGCCTGTAACAGTGCAAGATCCTAATCTTGCTTTCATCCCCACAGGATATTGACTTTAACAAAATACTCCACGCTTCATTTCTCAGCATTGCAAAACAACTTAATGGATCATATACTTAGGGGAGCATTTCCATTAATTTCTAGTTTACATTCTCATTCTTTTGCAACACCAAAATGTCAGTGGCTTTAGCCTTTTCAATACCATTTCCTCCAAGAGCACACAATGAAAAAAGAAGGCACAATATAAGCTTTCACTTACCTAAACCCATCCACCTTTCAGCATGGAGGAAGAGTTACACAAAGCCTCTTCCACTTACCTTTCCTTTGAGCAGGCTAAAACACCACTTATTTTTTGATGATTGACGTTTGTTTGTTTAGTGTGATCCTGATTCTCTTCTTGCTCACGCATTTATCAAGCATAAAGTTTCGCTATAGCTGACGTCAGTGGAATTTTATCAGCATAAAAGCAGACAAAAATGTAAGTACAAGTGACAGAAAAGGCAGCTTCTGTAAGGAAAAATATGCATTTGCTGTTACCAAAATGAGAGAAATGGAACTTATACTTGTCTATTTGCAGCTAAATTCCTTTGAAGCATTACAAAACCCCATGAAAATCTAGATGTTAGAGACTGTATAATCACTTAGAGAGTTAATGTGCATAAACACATATAAAATGATTGTTTGCATTTTTCCTGCACAGCCTTTTTACTGTATTACTGTATAAATCAGACCTATTTTATTTTCACTTGCTAAGCCTTGTACTCTTTTTAAAGCACCTCAGTGAATGAATACATATTTCAAGATCCTTACAGCCTTAAAAACAAATTTACTTGTATTTTCACGGAAATGCCTTCAAGAAATTTTTCTACAAAGGATATTATTCAAGACAGGACCAGGGGATTTAATGACTCAGGATATGATTTCCAAGCTGTGAGGTGCATGACAAATTTGAGCATAAAAGGTCACATCGTAGAAGAATAGCAAGTCTTAACAGGAAAAGTTGAAGGTCACCAGCCCTGTACTGTTATGGTGGCAACTTTGCTAATGACAGACACGGTTCTCTGAAGATTGTAATTTTTCCTGTCTTGCTCCTGCTGGTACCCGAGAGCACACAGCTATTGTTGCATGGATGAGATCACCAGAAGTCATACCCATGCAGAAACTAGGAGAAAAATCACCCCGATCATTCAAAGCATATGGATCCAATGAGGCTTGAAAGCTGGGCTGAGCGCAGGGCTGAGGCACACTCCACTGGTAGCAGACGACTGCGTTTCTCAGTAAGGGTGATCCTGCAAAATGTGGACTGCAAACTGTCTCTCTCATACCAAACACAAGCAAAGGCTTGTTTATACAGAGCAAGGCAAACCAGAGAGAGCAGTATGGGAGATGCTGCCTCAGTACTACGCTCTGAGTTTCATAAGGTCCCGCAGGGAAATAGCACAGGCAGGTAAGGGAGAAGTTGCATGGCAGAGAAGAGAGATGTCCTTATGAATACTTTTCCTCTGATTAGAGCCTTCCTGTAAAGACTCGTTGTACTTTATGTTGAATATCACAGCAGACAAACACTGCCCCAAAGAGTTTATATAGTACTAAAAGGGGTGAAAAGTGCACATGCTTGTTCTCTGTGCAAGGCTGAAGACCAACAGCAAAACTGAAATACACACACGGCTCTTGCACTAGACAGCAAAGCCCTGACCATGCTGGTTGTCGTGTACCCAGAGAGCTGCTTTGCAGATACACTGCGTCTTTTGTCGGCAGCAAAGCCTTTGGCACGTGGGACTGATTCTGGATGGGTGGATGGCAAAAAGGTAACATCACCCTCCATGCAAAAAACAGACAGTCTGACTTGCTGCACTTAACATCAGCCAGGGCTCTCTTGGTTGCCCATGTGCATTTGCATTTGATATGAGATATTAATATATTGTGTTTTATACAGAAGTCCTGCAGGTGGACGTTCTGCCCTCAGAGACCATGAATGTTATGAACATGAGTAGTGCCAGAGAGGAGGGACCCCACAGCATCCAAAAGTGATTAGTTCTACTTCAAAAGGGGAATTCAGTGAGAAAACGTGTTACAGCCCTTGCTCCTTGCCAATGACACTAAGGCTCTGGCTGTAATGTAGATATCTGTCTAACGGGCACTGGGCTAAGACCAACAAAATACAATTCATATAGGCCACTGAACAGCGTCTGGTGTTAATGACTTTCGATTACCACTGGCCTGAGTTGCATCTGTATTTTATTAACACTGTGTACAGAGTGAGTAGAATTGCAGATGGAGTATAAAGTACTTTTTTTTTCCTTGTTTTACCCATAATTGTAAATGTTTAAATTGTACTTGTAGCTGTTTTATGACTTGACATTGACCTTAAACTCTGTGCATTTGCTACAGTTGAACACTGCAATTTCTACAGAGTGAAGAAATCATACAGAACTGGTCAATGCTCTCTGCGATGCAAACAAAAATGGTATCATGAGTGTTCCAATTAATAAGTCTTTCCATTTCGTCTCCATGTTTTTATTACTTCCCCGGGTCACTTGAAATGAAATTGTCCTTCAGAGGTCAGGCTACAGCTGCTTTGCAGTTAGCATAGAGACACTGCTTTAAGAGCCTTAGAGCCCTGAACATGTTAGAGCAGTCCAGATGATTTGCATTGCCAAGGGAAAGGTTTCTATTTCTGAGCTGTTCACCTAATATTGATCTGAAACTGTGCCTTTTTTTCTTCTCATGAAAATGTCTGTCTCCAGAAATAAAGAAGATGTACTCCTAGCTTTGGTGTGCCACTTCTCCACCAGCTCCCTTATGAGGCACCCACCACACTTTGGGTAGAAGTGATGATGGTGGAAGGCAATGAGCACTTTGGGCTGTGGAGCTGCCCTGGGTCTCAGATGGAAAGGAGGTGGGACACTCAGCCCCAGCTCAGGGACCAGATCCACCATCTGCTCTGCACCACACTCCCCTCATGGGAAGGCGGATGCTTCTGCTCTGGCAGCTCTGGAGCCCAGGAGCTTTTTTTCAACTTGCTGCTTGGTGTTGGCAGGCAATGCTGTGCAGGCTCATGAATGCTTGAATCTGAAGTGAGTATTTTAACAAGGCTCCCTCACACCCCGCCAGACAGGAGATGTGGTGTCTCTACATCTCACCCTTCTCCACCATCATTTCAGCAGTGACACACATCGGCAACGTGATGGGGACAGGCCAGATGTTCATATCACCAACAGGGATCCTTGCCTCAGGTGGTCTGAGCAGTGGCTGAGACCAGGGCACTGCCCGGAGAAGTGCTGCACTTCCCTTGGGACACCTTCCGATGTCTCTTGCCCTCAGCAGTTGTGGTGGCCACAGCTGGTGGCTTAGAGGGAGGCCAGGGTGCTGGCCCACATCAGGACTGTCTGTGAAGTACAAGTCGGGCTCAGGGGATGAATGAGGATGTGTGAAAACAGCATATGGCAAAAGTTAATGGACAAGAGTGCCTCATTGCCTGCAGATACGTTATTACTTTTTTTAAAAGGCATTTATGAGCAAATAAAATGCATCTACAACTAGGGAAAGAGTATTCCCCCCACCTGGCATGTTCCCCTCCCCACCTTCAAGCAATCCTCTTATTAGAATTTTGACACTGCTTTTCTTTGAAGTGTAACATGTACTTTAGTTATATTATTTCCATTCATGCTGTGGAAATGAAACTTAAGAAAGTGTTGATTTCTCAGATCCACTCAGTCTTTGAAATTTGCATTAGATTATTCTAATCACTTAGCCTCGTTGTATATATTTACACAAGCACTTTTGATGTTTAAACAGACCAGGCTGTAATGAGATATGCATGGGAAAATATATACCCCAATGAAATGCTTTTTTTTTCTCAGACCACATCTGAAACTGTAAGTTTTTGGATAAAACAGTGGGTCAAAGCCCTTGAGACCCGAGGGGAATGGCTGTAATGCTGAAAAGATGGAGGGATTGCAGCAGGCAGAGATGGAGAGGGACTGTGAGTGCGAGGAAGGTGATGAGGACCTATCATTTTGTACCTTTCATCACTACTGTGACCTGTGCTCCTGGCCATCCTGACAGAAGAAATTGTCCAGCCTGAACCCATGATGTCTATATCAACAGACACAAATTTCTGGGGACTGAGCAGAAGGAACATCTGCCAAATCCTGGCTCTACTGAATTCAGTGGGAACAGTAAAATGTCTTTTTTTGGGGACAGCAAAAGCCTGGGACTGTGATGCAGTTGTGCAGGCAAGTCCTAGAGGACCTGTGCTCCTGCAGGCAGGAGGCAGCAGATCTGGGAAGCTTTGCAGCCATTTGCTCAAGTTAATTAATTTGGCTGGCTCTGTTAGATCCAGAATGAGAGGCAACAGTGGAGACCAAAGCAGCCCTTACACAGCAAACGTGACCAGGAAAAGCTGGTGAGGCAGACCACATGAAGGACGACCAGATCTCTTGAGGACTAAAGAGGATTAGGAATCTTTCTGTAAGATGCAGGAAATTGCCAGATATCTCACATGGAGTTCAGCTTCACAAAGGCTAAGGGTCACGTTTCTATTTGCATGTTAGTATAGAAAGAATACCTGAGATTCTTGAAGTAGTGTAAAGGAGGAATATTCTGGATGACCCTGTTGTTAACTTGGTTTTACAATGATACCTGGAGCAAGTTATCCATTATCCAACATACTACCCTAAAGACTGTAAAAACCATGGTAAACTGTGTCAATGCAGTACAGATTTTGTATAATAGCTTGAGATGGTGAAGTTTGTAAGTACCTTAAAAAAAAGGAAGCCCATTCCAAGAAGATACACTTCTATAAACTAAGTGACAGATGAGAGCAGACTTTCTAACTTACATGCTGAAACTGATCTATCCACTTAGACATGCAAATGTCATGTTTTGAATAAGTCTAACATTTTGAATTGTCATAAGTGAAAACAGCTTTCTCAGAAGTCAAGCTGAATTTTTCGGCTATCCTAAGCTTGCAAACCGTGTAGAATCAGGGGAGAAGAAAAAGAACACAACTAAAATATTCTGCTTTACTGTCATTCAGTGTTCTAAAGAGGATTTTAAGATAACATTTTCCACTTCATAATCTTTTCACAAGCAAATATTTCTAGAAGCACAGCTCCTTCCCTACCTAGGAGTACCTGGGATGGGGCAGCCAGGGCCTTTTGCCTGGGCTGGAAGAGGAGGGTGCTCATTGTTAGTGCTAAAGGGGCAGTCACCAAACATGCTCACACTGCCCTCTGTGGAAAAAGAGGGATTTCATTCTGGCCAATTTATTTTGTCCTCATTCATAATTTTCAAGTTATAGGCTTTGCTGCACTGGTAATGAGATGCTGTGACCCATGCGAGGCACAGTCAGGAGAGAGAGAAGTTAATGATCCTTCCTCACCTTAAAGGACATGAATTTGTGAAGCAATAAGAAACACCAAGAAATGAATAACTTTTCTCCCCCACAAAAGTATGACAAGACATAGCACACACAGTAGGAATCATGGGGTTTTTCTATGAGAGGTAACTATTTCAAGAGAACTGTTTTGACTTATGCCACAGGTACTGCTTCATCTCCATGTCTGTAGGGAGAAAAATGCATTTTGCTGCCTATCCAACAATAGCAGAAATGGCTGGTGGTGCACAAGTGCACAATACATTAGGGCTGAAGTCTGCTGCTGATGCCCTCCAAACCTAAATGGGCTCTCCTGCCAGTTCTACCCTGAAGTCTCAGGGGTGCCCAGTGTGGCCTTGCAGCTTCCTTGTGACAAGAGATCAACTTTCCATCTTGACCACCATGATCTTACTCAGATATTCTAATTCTCCTCTCCCTCTAACAGACAGGCACATAGCCTTGCATTTGGGACAGCTACAGTGGGGTGCTTCGAAGTTCACGTCCTATAGTAAAAGTAGATTTCAAAGATATTCCTCATTCAAATCCAGAAAATCTGACTAAGAACGGTGTGAACTTGTACTGCCGATTATTAGTGGAGACTTCTGCACATCAGGGAGGGCAGCTGACTTTTATCTTTCAACTTCTTATGGCATAAAGGATTTGGTAGATTGCTTTATGTTTATGTTTGACAGTGTAAAAAAGATGGCGAGAAATCACATCTCACCTTGCAACTTTATCATACTGTTATTCTTCTGGGAGGTGTTACAGCTTCTTCTACAGTTAAAACCTACTACAAGCTGCTAAAATTTCTGCCATTATTACATGTTACTGGACACAGAACACGTCTATAGTTATCAAAACTGTGATATGAGGCCAATGGGTATGAGCGATCTAACTAATCATGAAGCTCTGCTGAGGGTTGCTTTCTGGGTTCATCACAGAGCGAATAAAAGAAACATTCATATTAGCAGTTCTGGTCTCACCTAGACATGTTAAAGCTGAGAATGGTTTTCACGATAAAAATGCATGGCAATTAAGTTTTGAGTTCTAGTTCAATTTTGGAAGCAAATTCTTAAAACAATAAATATTTATGGCTAGTATTAAAAGATGCAATGAATGGACAAGTGCCTCGAAGCAGCTTCTGAAGTTATTTTTGCTCAACTTCCTTGCTCCTAATGAGGACAAATATGATGCCTATGCTAAGGAAGAGCAAAGTGTGTGATTTGCTTGAGAAGTTTCCAAAAACATGGATGTGTTTTCCTAAAAATAACATGAAATTATATTAAAAAAATCCCTTTTGCCTTAAAAAGAAACAAGAAAAGTGCATATTTCATCATGCTTTCTGGCTGAGGATTTCTCAGTCTAGAAAAAAAAAAAAATAGGATGCTTTTTTCCAATTGCCTTCACAATGTTTGCATGTCTGCCAGGTGGTTTGCATCTGACAGACAAATACTGCTGATGAGAACCATCAGTTTCTTCATGGACTTGACACTGCATCCAATTTGTATCGCAAGTGACTGTAAAAGGAGATGACTGCAGCTATTATTTTGTTAGATTTAGTCAAAACATCTCCAGAAGAGGCAGGAGGGCCTGCGGTGAGAATAATTACATGGGCAACAGCTTGTTCACTTCATCTTTTGTAGCACTTTCTTAGCGGGTTTTGTGTGGCTTGAGCACTTGACTTTTTGAATTAAAGAATCCTTTCTGCCATTGTTTCTTTAGATAATTCCTGGATTATTCTGTCTCAGATGTGCATTCCAGGGATGCTTCTGTGTTATATGAGCTATTAGGGAATTAAAATATTTTCTTCAATATTCTCATTATTACTTGACATGAAATTTTCTGCACTACAGCTAAACAAAGAATTGTCTGTTCTGATGGCAATGCTTACATAGACCTTAGGCCCATTTGTGTTTTAATCCAGCTTCTTTGAGCAGGATGAATGTCAAAATTTGCAACTTAAATACACTTTTTCTTTTGTTGTTAATCACATAAGTTTTGTGGATTTTTTTTGTTTGTGGTTTGGTGGTGTTTATTTTGTTGTTGTTGTGGTGGGTTTTTTGGTTTTTTGTTTTTTAATGTAACAAGTTGTTGCTTAAAGTTTCCAAGAGCAACTTAGGTAGCAGGGAACCAAAGATCTGTTAGAATTTTAATTTGACTCAGCAGCTTTTGAAAAAATGTGTATGAGCCCCCAGAAGACAGCATGTGAAAGTATTACCCAAATATTAATTCTGAGTTGACAGGAAAATCGAAAGCTATGAAAGGAATCACATTAAAAACTAGAAGCTGTACTTATTCAGCTGACTAAAAGGGGCCCGTGATAGCTGTGGGCGCCTTTTATAAGGCAGGTAGGCAGTTAAAAAAAGGTCATAATAGCAAATTTGATCCTGCAAACCACCCTGCCGAGAGCAGCCTGACTGGTCCTCTCAGCTGCTGTTCCTGATAAAACAGACCAGCCTGAATAGATCCTAAGCCAGCTCTAGTCTCTGGTTTACTCTGGTGGGTACAGTATATGTGTTTTTCAGCTCTCCGGTGTGAATGCATATACACAGCCATGTGTCTCTTTTCTTTAAATAAATTGAGATAAATATAAAGGAAGGAGGAGAAAATGAAGTAAAGGAGGTAAAAATTACCATATCAGAGCCTTTTGCTGCTGGATACAGGGATAAAAATATATTGTTTGTGACTCCAGTGAGAGTCTGCTGTTTACTACAATCTATCTTTTTTTTGTACTTAGGGACTTCACAAGAACTAACTTTATTGGAATGGAGCTGGGAAAAAAACCTGCATTATTGGCCAAAGCTTAAAAAAGAAGTTTCCTTGCTATGGAAAGAATATTAGCATTTTCACAAACAAAGTTTTACAGAAATGAGAAACACATTTTTAAAGAAAAATTCCCTTTGATGCAAATCCTGTCCTATTTACCAGGTCGTTTTAGTACCTTGTGCTCAGGTACAACTAGCTAACTTGTTCTCAGTACTTTTCCCTAAGAGTCAGCTTTAATTTCAAACTTGTACCTTTGAGCATGCTTTGGAACACATTTATAGAAAGTTGGGAACTCAGTGTGCAAAAATGTGCCTTCAGGTCAACACAACATTACTGGCTGTTGGATGCTTAAGTTTCCTTTAGACTCAGTAATGCATTTTTCCTGTCTCTATAGCCATGAAAGTCAGAAATGGAGAGAAAACATGCCCAGACTTCACTGAGAGCAGAACATTTTGAAGATCTAGCTCAGATATTTCAATAAGTGAGTCTTAGCTCAAACAGGTCAGTGTTGCCATGTGTCCTCTCTGCATCACCCACAGCTTGCCTGTGTCATCAACAGATCCTTAAATGTCTATGTTTTCTCACGTTAAAAGGCTCTTGCAATCCAACCTGACTCATTATTTCACAAATCTCTCTATAATTAGCAGAATTTGCTGTTTTCTTTTGTGTTTTAATGATTTAGAGAACCCAATTCCAAAATACTGAGTGGCACAAAGACTGGATAAAAGCAACAAAAAGCAGCATCTGGGGCAGCATGAGCCTCATTAAAAATCTGTAAAATTCTGCTTTTCTGCTTCTCTGTGTCCTGTTGTTCACTGAAAAGCAGGCCTTCGTTAGAATGTTAAGGAATATCTTTAATATCTGGGAGGTACTGCATTTGTGGTTTGTCATATTCCCATGTAATTTCTGGAAGATCAAGAGTAAAGAAAGAAATATGTTACATATTAATTCCCTGGTGGAATGATACTTGAGCCAAGAGCACTGGAATTACTGTACCCCGTGCCAATAGCACTTTGGAATTAAATTGGAATTTGCTTTGTAAGTAAGAATGTTGTAAGCTAGCTGGAAACATTTGAATACAAGACAATTTCTATATGAATCAACGAATGAAACATCCTACCTCATCTTGTTTTTCAAGCTGTCTTTTTGCCTTTGTGAACCAAGTTACAGCAATGACCATAAAGTATTCTCATGGACTTTATGCTTTGGCTTGTTACCTAGAAAGATGACAAAACCCATGCAATTCTGTAGGAAAACATGCACAGAAATCCTAAGGATTATGTAAGGTTGAAATCTTAAGCTTACTTAAGGTTTATTTTAAGCAAAATGAAAACCATTTTTCTAATAAACCCCGAGCCTCTGATTAAATAAATCTGAGAAGATGATGTTTCATTGAGGCTGAAATTTCACAGCTTCATGCTTTATTATTTTCTTGCCTATTCTCACATCTACATTGACACTAGTGGAGTGCATGGTCTTTCTCTATATGCTTCCAAGAGGTTTGAGGACATGAGCAGGGGGGCATTTGGCCTGGCACACAGTAATGGAGGAAGAAATCAGTAACAAAGTCCAGCTGCAAAAGTTAACCTCCCCAAGATAAAATACCTCGTTTATCATCATGGTCTAACAGTGATGTCATCACAGCAGGTGAAAGCGAGACCCTGTCAGCCTTGTAAATTTTTAGCTGCATGGTGCTCAGTGAAGCCAAAAGGGCAGAAAGGCAAAGAAAAAGTGCTGGAAATGCTGTCAATAGATTTTACTGTTCCCAGCTCAAATGAGAAGGGCACCCCGATACCAGACTTCCACAGCCTGATGCCGCAGATGGCCCCAAAAGTCTATTTGGGCTGTGGTTGGCAAGCAGTGGTGAGGGGACTGGAGATCGAGGTTGAATGGCTTGGCTTGGCAGCCTTTACAGTCCCACCTGACAGGGAGGTGACCCTCAGCTGGTGGGTGCATCCTCACCCAGCCCAGGCAGGACACAGGCAGCTTTTGTTTGTGCAAGCTGCCTCTGGAGTACACGGGTAGACACTGCAAGCTGAAGTTGGTAGCGCCAAGCAAGCCTGCGTGGTAGCCCCTGCTCTCGAGAAAAATGCCTATGGGTATTAGAAGTCAAGACTGGCATGGAGAGACAGGATTTTCCTCAGGGATTTTCAGGGACCTACCTCCACCTGTTCTCCAAAGGGGAACTTCTGTTACAAAGTGATCAGCGGCAAACAAGTCTCTTTCAGCTGGGAGTGGAGAACTGCAAGCAGTGCAGTGTTCCCATCAGTACTGGATGAGCTAATGCCCTCAGGATCAAGGAGACCCTCATTCAGCCCTCCTTTCTCTGCTACAGAGGGACTTGAGTCCACATGTTCTCCTCTGTTATCCCTGGCAGGCAAGTTTCTCCACTGGAAAACAAGAAAAAAGAAAATAAGATCAGAGTGAGAAATCATGGAAGGGAAATGACTTTCTTGCCTAGGGATGTGGAGATACTATACTAAGAATGTTTTTTACTGATATAAAACTATAATTGCAAAAGCAGAGCAGGCAAAAAGAACAAGAAGTCCCCAGAGAACGGCCTCTAGCAGGCTGAGGAATTACATTCCCCTTGTTTTCCTTTCTCACCAAATCCAGCTGGACAATGCTATGAGGATGGTGTTAAGTGTGTGCTGTTGGTTCCCACGCAGCATTTCTCACACATTTAGGTCAATAGGCTGCCCATATTCATAAGCATTCAAATGACCTAAAAATAAAAGAAGGAAAAATTGCTGTAGGAAAATGCCAGTTACCCACAGGCAATATCTAGATACCACTAAATCAAACTCATGTCATACTGTAACTAGGCTACATTTCACTTTGACAGGCAGCCTTGATTTTTTTTTTTTTCCGGATGGTTTTTACTGGTAACTAAGGAAAAACTTATAATAGAAGCTTTATTCCTCTTCATTTCAGCATAAATTAAATCCTGAGTATCCCAAGAGCTCTCTTTACGTGGTGGGAAAGCTCTGGTTTAGAATCTTATGTGATTAAACACTACATGTATAAGCAAAGCAATACAACTTGATTAAAAAGCATTAATAACAAAATTTCATCACAGAAATTAATTCACATAGGCAGAAAAATCAGCTTTTATTGCCATCTAACAAGGATCTGCACAGGCATTTTTTTTCATTCAACAATAAAAAAGATCATATTTTCTTTCTTGCAAACACAGTTTTGAAAACAATGCTGTAGAAATCACTGTCTCATCCTATATAAGGCAACACACCACATCCAGGAGATTAAACACCATCCACATAGCGAAGAGAAATATGTTTAGTCAAAGGTCAAATCAAAAGGAATGGGGTGGAAAAACTTACCACTAGCCAGCAGGAAGTAAGTTTAATTATTCCACACTACTGCTCATCTCATTGGAGGTAATGAGCTCCATGACAACTCAGTGGCAGGCAAGTGGAGATTCTTTCTTCCAAACAGAAAATTCAGCTGGCATAAAGAAGGAAAGGCATATGTTTCAAAAATAAAAGGGAAGTGCAAGGAAAATTAACAGTCTAATATCTCCACATTTAACGACAAATATATTTACTAGTTCCTTTGAGAAGTTACAATTGTAAATCAAGTTACAACAGACTAAAAGTATTAGTAAATTTATTCTCAAATCATAAGCTTGCCAAAAATCCTGCATCAGAAACTAAACTGTGAATCCACATTGTCTGAGTTGATTTAAATTGGGATGTGACTGGATGTGGACTCAAAGTCTGTGAACACAAGACCATGGCCAAGTTTTGCTGTTCAGATATAGCCTAGTTCTCTAGCAGACTTCTGTGAGTAACAACCACATAGGAGATGTGAAAAACGCGGTTTCAGCTGAAGTGAACGGTGAAGTATGAAATAAGCTTTACAAAAAGCGATCTCTGCTCCAAGAGAGTTCATTTTTAGAATTTGTTTCAACATGCACAGTCTTCACACATAATTGTTTATACAGTTGTTTATCCTGGAATTTTCCAATGTCGAAGACTTAACAGTAATGCCAAAACCAGGAACCTGGTCCCTCAGGAGGGACACAAGGGATCCTCTGAAAGGCAATTCAGAAGAGGAGTCTAACTTGGATGGTTTCTATTGCTCTTTACAAAAGGTCTTAACTGTTAATTAAGAAATGGAACTTTTCTCAGAAAGGAGTGAAAATACCTTCTTACATATTCATTTATTGAATTGCAGTATTCACTATTGCCCGGTTATCATGTACCAATTACTGCCTAGTCCAATACCTTAAAAATTTTTATGTATGTGTACATGCACACACACACACACATATATATATATATATATCATAAATCTGGAAAAGAAGGTATGTGACAGGAATTTTGTACTAAAGATTGCAGCTGAAAACATAACCACGAAATGGCTTCTCAGTTCTTTGGTCCTGCCATTCTTCTCAACAGGCTTCCTAAATACTTGGGACTGTATTACCTTCTTGCCTTTCTATTAAATAGTGACGTGACCAGATACCACTTACCAGAGAATACTCTTTCCCTAACTTTGATTCCTGAAAGAATCTACCTTTTTTTTTTTTTTTTTGGTGGAGATTTGCCTATGTAATTTAGAAATATGACCTCCAAGAAATGTTTAGAACGGAACAAAAGAAACAGTGCTTTCAAATGGAAGAGATTATTTCAAAATGGAAACAACCCTGGGACAGGTTGCTCAGAGAAAATGCAGGCAGTGGTACAAAGCCCTACACCCAGAAAATTGGTAGAATACGTAGTGTAACTACTTATTTTAAGCCCTTTATAGCTCCTACAGCATTGTTCATCTTAAGAAAGATGAGCAGGCCAGGTAATTTTTTTTTCTAATGGGGTAAAAAAAAAAGCAGCAGATACTGGGGCACAATATAAAAGCACTCAAATTTTAGGACCTTTAAAGGGCTGGTGCTCATTTTTCCACTTTCCCAAAAGACAGTAGCTTAAAAGAACACATGCTAAATTACCCCCCTCAAATTGATTTCCACATATCTACAATATATGAGACTAGTCAAGATAACATCATAACTGTAAGGCAAATAGACATTCTGTTTTAATAATGTAAAATTCTAATAACTTGAGACTTTTTAATTAGAACATTGAATCTCTTCTGCATTACCAAGCTCCTTCTACCAGTGGACAGTTGATTTAGTGACTATGCAGGCCTCTCCTGCATTCTTCAAATCAAAGGTAAAGGGACTTTCAGGATTATTACTGAAATTTGATCTATTTAAGGAAAGCAACAGTGATTTTTTTTTTTTTCCCATCTTTTGCGGAATAAGTTTTATAGGTAATTGAAGTATCATTTTGGACACATTTATGCTGCAGTGCCACTTGCTGCTGCTGTTGCATACTCTGCAACTGCCGTAGAGGGAAAAGACATGCAGCCGCTCCATCGGCAGCAGCACTGCAGTAGTGACCACAAGTGAGAAATCTCTCACCCAGAGCACAGAATGTGCATATGAGCGGCTACTGTGCACTTAAGGAAGGTTTATGTTCAGATATTCCTGTGTAATACCTACCAGATCCAAATCCATCTAATGAAGACAGAAAAACACTGTTATTATTTATTTACTTGATTGATTACCTCGTTTCTGGTTAATCAGCCAGAAACCACAGAACGCTGGTCTGTGTCCCCAGCATTTGCTCGATCAGCATTGCAGAATCCGAGGCAGCGTGACATTTTTCTCCCATCTGTGTGAAGAACCTGAAGCACATTCTCGTGAAGCAAAACCAATCCTTCAGCAACCTCTGAAAACAGTTTTAAATTGCTGAAATGATTGTCTTCTAATAGAACTATTTCTGAGAGGCTGGAAAAAGAGCAGAGACAGTGAGATCCCATTTTACTTCCTCTAGATTTTTCTTCCAAGAGAGCTCACTATGAAGACAGCGACTTGGTGTGGACTGAAGCAGTTTTTCATGAGGACTGTGATTTGGGGTATTGTCATCACAGATTTGGCCATAGATACTTTAAGATTTTATATGAAGCACAAGAATTCCAGAAGCACGGATTTGACTTCACAAGAAGAAACAAAGGAAAAATGGCTTGAATTCATACTTACAAAACAGTAGGCTTCGGATGTGCATGTTTACTTTTCTATATTGTCCTCTGTTAGCAGAAAGGTGCATTACTGACAATGTATTACATTTTTTGGGAAAGCTGAAGAGGTGCCTACATCCTAGGACTAAAAAGTTTCCAGTCATTCTTACAGCACTCATTAAAAGGAAAAAAAAAAATCCACACCCCGGGGCAGCACTAAAGTTACAAACTAGTAAGGCAGCCTCACTTTTTCTCTGTGGACTGTTTTACACAAGCTATGCACACTGCTTGACATGATATCATCCCAGTTTTGTTTTCCTTTAATTGAAAATAAAGCAGCCCATTTTTAGCTTGGCAGATCTGAAGGTAAAACATCAGTCATTTTTTTGGCATTTCGTGGCTCCCACCTTCATCATTCTGAACCTCTGGCCAGCTGCAATTCAACTTGACAGAGATAGAAAGAGCTCTTGTGTGCTACCTTTCAGCATATTTCATGAAAGCAGGTAGTCAGGAAGAAAAGAGGAATGCTATTTGTGCACCTGTTGAGTGACAGACAGCCTTCTTTAGGTACTGGGGAAATGATGTGCTAACTCCTGGGGACAATATTCCACGTAAAACTGTGCTCAAGGAACTCCATGTTATTAATAATGAGTTACATAATAAGACCTGGTCGCAGATCAAAACCACACTCTGCTGGGTTTTGTACACATAATCTCTGCTTCACACCTTTCGTAAAACACATATCAACAGATAGTGAGAACAAGAGGCAGCAGAGATCAGTAAGGTAAGCAGTGCCACAGGACGTGGCCTGCTATCAATGCTTTTTCAGGCATCACCACAAAAGAGAATTTTGAAGGGTAACAAAAAATGTTTTATTCTCCTTTGTAGGTGGAAAAGCATCATCACTTCACATAGTGAAGTAGAGCTGAAGAGACAGAACATTGAATGCATTTCCTTTTGTTAGAAACCTCACCAAGGCAGCCACCACGATTGGGGAACACCTAAGCACATACTGTTCTCCTGTATATTGTATTTGCAAACTTCAAAGCCAATGACCTGAATTCCTCTGTGGTAACCCATTTAGCTTGCGTTTATGATGTTGTGCCTAATGATACCATCCCACAATTCTTTCAAGCCCTATCCCTCTCTCAGGAAAAGAGAAGCACTAGGAAGGATTTGTGTTAGGATAGGTATCACCGCACAGAATTAAAAATCCTCCAGGCTTTCGCTTTCTCAGCCTTTTACTCAGAATTACTCTCACACTTGGTTTATTATAGTTCTATTTTGCCCATACTCCTCTCTCAAATCCGCTTAGTCCACAGGATTCTACCAGTGATAGTGTTGTATTTTGTCTACACACTTGTATAAGTGTGTTGGGTAGATAAATCCAGACATGTATAAAATGGATTGTCAGGAGCGGGGGGGGGGGGGGGGGGGGAAATCCCCAACCAATCAACCAATCACAGATTGTATACATTTTGAATAGTTAGCAATAGCCTATAGATCTTTGTCCTTTACACTGTTGGAATGTTTTGTATGTTGAGAGGCTGTTCCCAAAAGAGCACATCAGCTGGATGCATCAGTTACAGCTGGAAGCTGGTCAAG
The DNA here is from genome assembly GCF_963082525.1 of Nesoenas mayeri. Taxonomy (NCBI): domain Eukaryota; kingdom Metazoa; phylum Chordata; class Aves; order Columbiformes; family Columbidae; genus Nesoenas; species Nesoenas mayeri. Next base: position 19,552,951 of record NC_137540.1, read on the forward strand.
GGGGTACCATAAAAGAGGACTGGACACAACCAAGGAAAAAGAAAGGGTGGGTGTGGCATCCATGGATAAATTGAAGGAAATTGGTTGTATTGGAGAAAGAGATTGCATTTCAAGAAAGAAAAACTGTGCATCCAGGGATCAGGAGGATAAATATTTTCTTTGATTTGATTCAAATTTACTGAATGCCCCGCAAGTGGATAAAAAAACCCATGCAGAGGAGTACATACAAACAATCTGGAATGTTTTTGGCTAGTTTCTGTGGGTTTGTACCTCTCTTCTGCCACTTATAGAACAATTCATTTCTGTACCTCTCCTGAAGTCTGTGCATCTGTCTGAACTGGCAGCACCATGTCCACCTTTGGAGCCAACGCAGTGACAGGACAGCACCTTTGGAGCCAGAAGCAGTGAAAAGAGCTGAGACCCCATGTCTCCCTATCCTGCACACAGAGTGTTGGCACCAAGAAAGTGAGAAAGGCTGGAGCTCACCACACAGCTGGACCTACTGCCTGAGCAGAGCAGCAATGGAGGCAGGTGGTGCCACCAACACAACCAGACACCTGGTGCCTTCAGCATGTGCTACCAGGAGACAAACTGCTCTCCTCATGGACACAGTGGGCATAGTGCCCACCAGTGAGAGTCTCCCGTGGCTAATTGAACCTGCTAGCACAAGTTATCCTCCCCCGTTTTTTCCGTTATGATGGTTCATGTTCGCTGTCAATTTTATGTAAAAATTGGATGTAGCAGGTAAGGTAAGAGTGCCTCAAACACCTTAGTGCTTTTGAAAGAATTAAACCTAGAAGAGAAATCTTACCTCATGTATCTTGGGAGTCATAAAATGTTACCTTTGTGGTTTTGCTTCTTTTTGCATGGAAACCAGACTAACACTCTATTTTCTACCAACACAGAAGCCATAACTCCCCGGTTACCCTAAGGAAATGTAAGGGCAGACTATTGTCAAAACACACGCCTCTGTCTCTTTGGCAGCAGTCTGTGCTTGTGTCAGTGCAGAATGACTGCAGAATCACAGCCTCAGCTTTATTCATCTTCCCTAGACTTGCATTGTCTTGTGAAGACAAAAGAGAAACTTCAGACCACAGCTTGAAGGCATGCCCTTATATGCTGCCTTCCCTTTCACAGCCCCATGTGTCAGTCCGATTCAGTATTTTTATGAATAGTGTCATAATGTCATAGTTGGGATCCTCAGTCTCAAGCCCTGTAACAAGAAGAGAAGCAAGGCTGTCTTGTACTATCTTGTACCTTCCCCAGCTTACTCCATTTCCCCCTGTAGTCACTGGGTTTTCACATCTATACTTTTCACCAACAAGAACATCAGCAAAACCTGGAGATTTTTTTTTTTTTTCTGTCTGAAAATGAAAAGCAACACAAAATATTCCTTTTTGTTCATTCCTGACCCAAAGGTGACATCTGTTCTCATCATGTTAAGGAAACAAACCACTAAACCAAACAAGAGCAAAATGCATCATACCTTTCTTCCCTAGGACAACTTGGGATGCGTTGACTCCTCTCACCGCTGATGTCCTCCAGGAGAGAAAACTGGCTCCAGGTGCTTGCAGTTCCTCTGGCTAATCATCTCCCTCTGGTGTGGCACATCCTACCACCTCCCTTGTGCTTCCAAACCAGAGGGGTTATTTCTTTCATTGTAGGTTACATACAATAAGGATTAATCCAACACAACTACAGTTAATGCTACATCCAGATTGTAAACACTATACTTGGAAAATCCTCTGTAATGTACTGGAAAACATATCTTCTGTATAGTATGGTAAAATAGTGATTCCATAGTTGAGAGTTTAAGAAATTTCTCACAATTCCAGAAAGAACATGGGTTTTTTTGGTTGGTTGGTTGGGTTTTTTTTGTGTTTGTTGTTGTTGTTGTTTTGTTTTGTGGTTTGTTTTTCTTTTTTTTTAAGCAAACCTGGGTATTAGCTGGAGGAACATTAAAAATCCTGATTTATATTTCATTTTTTAAAAGTGCCCCTTATCAAAATTATCATTATGGCTCACAATCAGCACTAGTCTTTGCTCATATTATACCAATCTTTAGGTTTCTTGAAGTAAGCTTGATGTTAATCAAGGCTTTAATTTTACCCAAATCAGGCTCACTGACCTGAAAAGAAGTATTTCCATTAACATTAGTGGGAGCTAGATCAGAGTTAATTAAAAAAGCCCAATAGCTGTGTGAGCTTTTGATTTTAGTAGTGAAATAAACAAGAGAAACACAGTTTGGGTAGTATTAAAGTGTGAGGTTCCTGATCAAAAATCTCCTCCCAGGATTTCAGCCTATATGGCATAAGACAGACCTATGGAAAAATACTGTAGAAGCTGGGACGACTTTAATGCTGACATAATGGTTACATCAGGAATAATGAGGGAAACGTAAGTTGCAAAAGCTTACAGATTTTAGCAAAAGAACTAATTCCAACAATAAGAGGAACCTGAAATAATTAGATTAGCTTAATTTTTACTGTTTCTAAATAAAAACAAGCATGGAAATGTTCAGTAATTTTGTAAGAGGAACAACCTGTGAATGGCAAAAATCAGCATTCTCTTTAACACGCACAGCTGGCAAGAGAAGAGGTAAACTGTCTGACATAAATCGCGTTCATTCTTCCTGCATACTGCCTTAAAAAATCCAGTCCTGTTTTCTTTAGTAAAGCTCTGGTTCAGGTCTTTATTGTCACATCCACAACTAAAGCTTCCTCTTTCTGGTTTCAACGATTCTTCTTTTTTCTCCCTGCAAAACCATTGAACACATCACAGTAGAAATTACCTTTCTGACTTAACATCTCTTTTGTATTTTCACCTACTCTGCATCCCTCATCTACTTCTTTCTTTTCCTAATGCATCAAACAAGTTCTTCACCTTGCTATTACCCACTTCTCTCGAGCCACATTCTGGTCAGTACTTGCTTGCAGCTGACCAAGGAGATAAGAGATGGATCTCTTGCTGCTGGTGCTCTCCAGCACTGCCCCTTCTTCTTTTATAGCTTTACTTTCGGAAATGAAAAGCTTCCTCTAAAGAAAATCTACAAAGTCACTTCACATCTCTTCTTAAGGCTTACTGATGCCTGCCCATGCACATAGCACCTGACAGTGACTCATTACTCCTGTGCCGTGGTTGCTCCCTTTATACTTACTCCAAACTCTCAAGCTCAGCTGGATGTTACCTTTGGGTTTGCATTTGCTAATTTTCTCATCGCATACTCAGGTTACAAGATCTGCAAGGTGAGGCTGGGCTTTTTTTCCTACAGCAGTATGGGACTGTTTTAGAAACACTTTATTACAAGATAAGAGGTTAAACTTTTCAGAGGTGTGTGAACAAGGTCTCAGCTCATGTAAAGCCCAGGACATCCATGGCCAAAAGCCAGCTTCCTCAGTTGCCCCAGAAAGTGCTGAGACTGTATTTAGCTCTGAAAACATCCCTAGCTCAGAAGAAGCTCTGTGAGCAGTTAACCACTGATACCCTTCTGGATCATTCTATGAGAAAGAAATAAAGTCTCTAAAAGGACTTGGGACAAAAAGTGACAGTGCTGGATTACAATCTACTTTATTAGTCTGATGTGCCTAAGGTTCGGTTTCCTCCAACTGCCTTCAGCCATCAGCTGTGAAAGCACTACTGAAGTGCTGCAGGGTCCATCACAGTGAGGATCTCCTCGCTGCACCTTTTTTATTCATGAGGAATCACCACGGGGCAATGGCTTGAAAAATAAATAGCTGTGTAGCTGTACACAGAATAAAGTCTGTGCACCTGGTTTCCTTCCCAGAGCCAAACTGCAGTCACCAATCTGGACACCAAGGGAGATGGTTGTGCTGTAGATTGTGACAGTAGGAATGAAGAATGACTTTTGTGGGATAGGGAGGACTGGACTTTTGGGTAACCTTGCAGTCTTCTCAGTCTTTTGGAGCAGATGTTAAGTGCTGGCTGCAGATATATAGGCAAATTTCTCACCAGGTGAAAAGTTCTCATGTGAGCAAACAAGCTTTCTAATAAAATTCAAGATTTTTAATTTAAGCATTCTCATAATTACTTGTGAAAGACTCAATGCACAACAAATGACCAGTCGTATGCCATTCATTGCCATCAGCAATTTTCAAAGAAACAGTGCCTTAGAAGGTGCTCTCATATCTCCTAGAAAGGAAGTAACAAATACATGCAACTAAAGAGAAAAATACTAGGAAGAGTATGTGTGTGCTGCTTGGGTGTCATGATCACTTTAATTATTCAGGGACTGACAGTAGATCATGCAATACTATGAAATCATGGAGAAAAAAGTTGGGTAAATGGCAAGGTCTGTGTGTGTCTATTGGAAGTAGATTTTATAATTTACTTAAAACCATATCCTGTAAAGAAAGAAGCAGTTAAGCAGAGAAAAGAAAGAGGCAAATAAAAGGCAGGAGAAGGAGTAGAGCAAAGCATCATTGCTGAGATGAAAAAGAGGTTTGGAAGTGAGAAAAGAAAGGCCATCAAGAAAGGACGTGGCAGTCAGGCATGTAAGGCCACTTGTTGAGAAGCAATGACAAACTGCTCAATCTCAGCCCACTCAGAGCCCACCTCTTTCCTTTCAGACTGAAAGGAATGGATGGCAGGGGCATTTGGGAGCAGGAGATATGCCCTGTACAGATTTGGCAGACGCCACAAGATGTCTAGCCCACAGCACTTGCACATCCAGGTCACTGCACAATGACACACTACTGACAGTCAACAAAGAGAAAACTATTTACTTTAGAGATTAGCCCTGGAAAATGGGAACGCACATCCAGGACCCAATGGCCTACAACAAAAGCAACACCATTTCTCATTACTGGGTTATTTCACAGAGTAATTAATCTTTTCAGCAAGCTTCTAGGCAGCAGACTCTTAGATTCATCTCCCCTTGTCCCTGCTGAACAGACTCACTGGGCGAGCAGCCCGAGTCATCTGAAAGAGCACAGCCTCTCAGAAATCATGGGATGCTCAGGGTGAGCCAAGGTGGCACAAGCCCTTGGAGTGCTGAATCCTGCCTGACCTCAGAGGAGACGCTCCATTTATAACAGCCTCCTCTTCACTTTCTGAGGCTTTAATCATCATAGTGCATGTCTTGCTTAGAAACCTCTTAGCAATGACGTTATATTGCGATGTTAAAATTGGAATGTCATTTCAGGAAAACCTATAGCCATCCATGAAATAAAAAACATAAACTACAACAAATAAAGAAGTCAACATGAAAAACTTCTTGGGAATAGCACAGAGGTATCTGTAAATAATACAAATGCAGGTTTAATAGAAAATAGTCACACACAGAAATTTCTGAAAGTAACTATGAGAAAGCTGATAAGGGAAGAAAACATGAAGCTGTATGTATAAATACAGAGGAAGAACAAGGACCTTATGTGACATGCTCAGAAAATATGGGTTCTAAGTTTACCTCTAGAGTAAAGAATTTGGTAACATTTGTATTAAACCACTATAAAGGGTTTCCCTCTTTCCAAAATATCTTTTCCTGCAAATCTGTTGCTTTCAAGGATCTAAATACTAATCAAAACACAGCACTACAGTACTTCATTAAGTTGGCCCAAACATCACAAATAGGTAGTATTTGAAGAAGGACTTTGTCATGAAAAGCCGATTTCCCATATCACCTTTTTCATTCTGTTCTTCCTTTTAAGTTTGTCTAGAATTTCTGAAGATCTCTCTTTCTCTGTCAAAATAAACAATGAGATATTGCATGTAAGTTTTCCGAAGACTTTATCTAAGGATATTTCAGGTCATTGTTTAAGGAAAAGTGCCGTCTTGTCCTTCTGCCCTTAAAAGCTGGGCACTTGGCAAGATATGGCCGAAAACCCAGGGTCCAGTCAGTGCAATCACTTACATTTTCAGAACAGGTTATGATTATAATGCTTTAAGATTAGCATCCAGCACAGAAAACATTCACTTGTGCTTTGTACTGCAGTCCAAGAAGCAATTAGCAGCAGCTTATTGGCTCAGTCAGAGCTGCCTGAGGCGCAGCCCAAGACCTGCAGCCAGGGCAGGTGGAGGGGCAGTGCCCACGTTCACACCATGGCTCCCAGGAAGGGTTTGCATGTTGGGCTCTGCTTAGTAAATAGATTTACTCCTCTGTGTTCCACAGAAATCAGAGTTCATAGCTGCACTGCTGAAGTGTTCCACATAAAATAAGGTACCATACACAGTGAAAAATTTGGGAGTCACCAGGGTCAGACTGCCTTTTGTCATCTTTCAGGCAGCTAGAGAAGACCTCCGGAATTCCCTCTGCTGCATGATCCAGACTGAGGACTCCAGCATTAGAGACACTTAATCACACCTTTAAAGGTTACATCAACCCTGATATTTCTTTCTCATAATTAGAGCGGGTTTCCTTTTTTTTTTTTGAAAAAAAAAACAACTGAACTGGAGAGAGTTCTCCCCTTTAGAATGTGGCTACCATAATATACCTCCGCACTGTACCATTCTGAATTGTTTATTTCTCCAAATGGCCAAGAGGCAGACAGGAGTGAAAAAGATCAGCTGCACAAACCCAGCAGTGACACAAATTGCTTAAGTGGAGACCTTCTGTCTGATACTTTTTCTCATGCTTTCTGATTTTGCCTGTCATCCATGCATCTTAACAGTACAGACGCATTTTAATGTGGTATAACCCATGTATTCCAAATTGTCCCCTGGAGCTATCCAGCAGGTTATTAAACAATATGATCATTAAAAGAGAGCGACAGCCTCATGCAAGACCTAGCGTTGGGGAACATCAAGACCTGGGGAATGCCTGAGAATCCTTCCTGATCCAAAAAACTACAGTAACAGGTGAATGGAGAAATGAAATTAAACTGAAGAGTATCCCAGATAAGCCCCTTCCTTTTGGTTTAAGTTGAATCACTTCTACCTAATTTTTACTAACCACCTTGACTATAGGCCAGGCCTGATTAACAAACCAAGTGACTATACACACAAGAGGGAAGTCAGTGGCTGAAGCAAAGCCCAGAAACCTGTTCTGGTTTAGCCATTGCCAGAAGAAACCTGGGTGCTCCAAGTCTGCACTGCTCTCTGCAGCCCTGAATGCAGCAAGGGTGAAGCACCGGCCTAGAGAAAAAGAAGGATGTGGCTCTGCATGACAAATCTTGGCTGAATATACAGCTGGGCTCTAAGGCAACTTTACAATACTGACCCTTGGCCATGCCCTTTTCCCTAGAGTCAGTGGGACTCACCCAGCAGATCTGCTCTGACCCTGCCCCACTGCACGTGAACGGCATGAGAAAAACTGAATAGCTGTATTGGCTTAGGAAATACTCCAGATCAGTTTGAATGCCCACAACAAATTACAAACAGATGTACAAAGGGTTAATACTGAATAATGCACAGCCTAACCTATGCATTTTGTGAGATTAACAGAACAGGGTGGCTACATCCTGCAGGTTCAAATATCTCTTCCCAACACACTGGTGCCTACTAGACAGAGGAACAGGCAGAGAAGGGATAGTGCCTAAATTTTCGTTTTGCCATGGCATTCAAATTAAAGCTCCTGTCACTATGTCATTAACAACTGATAATGATTGCTAGCCCATGCAAACTGGAATTTTGAACACAGAATATGTTGTATGGGGTTGTTTTGTTCTGCAGTTCTGCCTTTTTCTTTTTTTTTTTATTTTTCTTTTTTTTTTTTTTATGTTTCACCAGACCACTGAGCTACTGTGAGGGTTAGCCCTTGCCAAGCTGTCAATTTATTGGAGAAAAAACCCCACATTTTCCTCAAAAAATATGGTCAGGGGACCAGAGAAAAAATACAGTTAATTTTTGATAACAGATCCAGCAGCCTGCAGTGAATCAAAAGGGAACTCTGTACCATGGAGACGAGAAATGGGGATGCCTGAGCAATATTACCTCCGCTCACTATCTTGAGATATTCAGCACCCTTAGCTGGACCTATGGACAGCATAAGCATCTTGGCTTGACTTTCGTCTTCTCCTCACATGTTCTTAAATGCTGCTCTATGACAGGGGTATGCCAAGGGCATTCTCATGACTTGGTGTGACTACTGGTCTTCAAACGCTGGAAGCAGTCAAAGCTATGGAAACATCAAGGCACAAGTGGGAACCATTTCCAATGGAGGTCAAAGCTGAAACAGTCTGCTGGCTAAGGCTTGAGAATGAAAGAGCTAATTCTGTGGCTTAAAGGTTTTTGTGATTCCTCAGCTTCTCTGTGTGGCATCAGCCATGGCTCAGGCAGACTGAGCAGCAACACCTACAGCATGAGCTCTGCCAAAAGCCCAAGAGCATGTATTTGTCACTGCAGGGCCACAGTCAACGCCAGGGCTGCACATGGTCACTCAGCAGTACTAATTTGATCTGGATCAGGCCGTGGTATTTTTGGCAGATTGGCCAGAGTACACACCACAGAGTGCTTTTTATGCTGGTTTTGTGAGAATAAGCAATGTCTAATCTAACATAAAGCATGCTAGTACAACATGAAGCTGTTGAACCTGCTGCTTTAAACCAATCTGAACTGTCAGGGCAAGTTTACACTGGATCACGGCTGTGCACCATGCAGCCAGAACCTCTCTGATCCCTGTCTGGAATCTCTAAACTTGGATTTGCGATATAATCAATCGATGGCTTCAGCTGAATTCTTTAAAATGAATCTGCTCAATACAATTGCACTCCACCTGGTACACTGCTACTAACTATGTCAGTAGAGAAGAGTGTTTCAACAACAGCTGGAATTTCTCTAGCCCCTTTCCCTCTTGCTTCAGCAGTAGACAGAATCTCAGTAGGGTGAAAAAGGATAAGCATATGGTTAAACATTCTTATACCATTTAATTTCTGTCCCTGGGCTTTTTAAAATGCAATTTGTGGTGCAACTTTGTTTGTTTGTTTGTTTGTTTTTTCCCCAGCAAGGACCACTGAGATGGAACATGTACACAGGCTAAAGCTAAAAGACATCCAGTAGAACAGAGGGATGCAAACAGGACGCATGTGTTGAGGGCCAGAAAACATTCTGTGGAAACACTATGCCTCCTAGGAAGAAAAATATGTAGCTGAGAGGCAATGATGTAAGAGTTATGGGAAACAGCAGTTATGGGACCCGTTACCACAGCTACCTCAAGAAAAGAAAACAGTAATTCATGTCATGAAGCAATGCTAATGAAAAGGAGGTTGTTCATTGTGTGACTAATGCTTGCAGAGACACTCAGTTCACGTGCACACAGGCTACAGAAGATGGCCCCTGTTCTTGCAGCCAGGCTGTATAAACAATGGGCAGTTGATTGCAGCTGAGGTGCAATCTCAGGAGCACAGATAGAGCAGCAATATTAGACCAAATAACTAAATGGAAGAATTAGCTTCATTTTGAAGCAAAACAGCAAATGCAGTTGTGATTAATAAAACTCAGCAAAGCAAATCATGCCATCATTTATAACATATTGTGACTGACGTACTGAATATCCATAAGTAGCTGACCAGGAGGGCAGGGCAAACCACAGGCTTGAATATTGAATTAAGTACCAGATTTCATATGAAAGACAAGGTGGAAGAGAATAGTAGTCAGGAAGTCTCTATTCTCTCCCAAAGAAGATCTCTCTAAAAATCATCCATAATTTTAAGGAGAGAGTCTCTAGGACAGAAGATCGAGTTTAGAAATAAACCCCTCCGTGTCCTCCAGTCAGTTAATCTGAGTCTGCCCAAGCACAAGATCCACAACGTGGAAGCTGGTCGAGGCAGAGCTAGAAGGAAGAGCTATCGAAATCAGCAGCAAATGCATCAAACTACTTCTCCAAAAATGGTGTCAGCCCAAAGCCACTGAGCAGCTGAGGTCAATCGACCTGACCAAATAAGCCTTCCTACTTTATATTCCTGGGTCATCTGCAATGTCGGGCAGAGTTTCTACTGTGAGAGAAGACACAAATCAGACATTCAAGCCTTTGCCACACCACTAGGTACAATTATTAATGGAAGACAGGACCTCAGCTGCCTGCATGTCAACAGAACCAGATCCAGAGAGACTCATTGTCTTAAACATCACAACACTCCCACCTGAAAAGAGGAGAGGTCAAGAAAGAAGGTGCCAAAGTGTGACAATGTTAAATGTGCTGGGAATGGAATATTAGGCAGAATATTCACAGGCTGCAGCTGAGCAGAAATGAAATCCCCTAAACATTAGATATCCTTTGAGGAACTAAGAGCCATTCACGATATATTTGCAAGACTTCAGCTACTGCATAAGACTCTTGCAACTTGTGAAGCTTTTTAAAAAAGGTTTACAAATAATGCTCTAAGGAAAGAACAGACTCAAGAACTGGAATTTGTAAAACAACATAAAAGAAAAAAGATCTGTCAACAAGACACCAGTTTTGAAATACTACATCCTTCAGCTACAGTAGATACAGTCTGTGCCCTCAGGCATGGAGAAGTTCTTTTGCAAAATGAAGTGGACACGTAGTCTGCTCACAAGAAAACATCAAAAGTGCACCAAGCAGACACAGTGTATGTTGTAACAGAAGCACAATGACGAGGGGGCAGTTCACAAACTGTGACGGACAGAAGTAGCAGGTGCTGTTTCCAGAGACAAGCACTGCACCCAGATGCACTGCTGAAGGCTCTGCAGAACTGTAAGCACTATGTCAACATACAACAACATCTCTCCATTGGGCTTTCACTGAGCCAAAAGACCCACACTCTGGGGCTGGCCATGCTGTCAGGAGAAAGTGCCACAAAGACAGCTCTCTAAGTAGCTGTCAAAGCAAGATAAGATTTAATTAAAACGGATAAAGTATAATCCAGAAAATCAGGGGTTTGTTACTTCCCGCTTAGGACACCAGCCATTTCTAGGCATGTCACCGACAATATTGGACTCCAGACTAACTAGTAACTCTTCTCAAAGGAGCAAGGTATTTACCTAGGACAGTCCTACTGCCAGTTCTTGATCTTCACTGTTTTGAAGTTCACAGTGTTATAATTTATTAGAAGAGGCACTCCCTTTTCCGTCCTGTACTTATCATGAAGAATCTGCAAAAGAGTAATATGGAATATCTCAATTTTAACAGTTGTTGGCACGTCTCATCTGAAAGAGGACTAAGCCCAAGATAAACTTTCTATTGTCCTTGCAGGTCACTTTCATGATTTCTGAAGAACATTTTTTCCCCAGTTGGTCCCAACAAGGTATGACACTAAGGTTTTTAAAAAGCTTTTCCAATAGCATTTTATACTGGAGCTGCACAAGAAACGGCACATTAGTGATGCAAAAAGCTTCTAACTTGGTAAAATGCTGTTCTACAAAATGCTTCTCTCTCTTTTTCTTTTTTCCCTTCCTCCAGAAAATAGCCTCTGTATACTTTCTGACTCTTTATTGGTCTTTTCTGTTTCAAAGTGCAGAAATGCAAGGTATTTGTCAAAGCTTATTTACTTGCTTGCAAACCATGGAAATATTATGTGTTATTAAAATCAGGTCAACACTGATTTAATAGTCTCTTTGGGAACTTTTATGTTTAGTATCAATCTCTGCCACTGTCTTGCCTTGTTTAAGCTCAGTGCCTGAGGTCAAAATGAAAGGAAAGCCCTTTACTGAAGATATTTGGAGTGGAGCCTCCCACATCCTCTCTGGAGTGCTTTGCAGTGACGGTGAGGAGAGATGAACGAAATGGTATGGAGACACACTTGTTACTTACATAGTTGGCATGGTCCTGCAGTTTAAACCAGGGCAAACCATCAAACTGGACATAGAGGTGAGAGCATTTACTTTTAGAACAGCAATTTCCAAGCTTGGGTTGCAAAATTAGTGTACAAAAAGAAAGAGAATAGTAAGAGATTCTATTAGAATGTTTCTTGTAACTGTCTAGTGTGAAAAGCTTTCGATGCCTCCTGAGAACCAAGAGACAGGAATCCACCTAGGAGTCTCCCAAATGCTCAAGAAGACCACAGCAGCCTTTCTTGCTAGGACCTGAAAAAAGAAGAGTCACTTTAGCAATGCTGCAGAGCAGAAGAAAGGAGGAGAAGGGATATAGAAGAAAAACCACAGATGGAGGTGCCTAGAAAGTGTGAGGACCAGCTATGGTCACTCGTGCCCGTCACTATCAGGCCCTGCTGGACCTCCCATCCAACTCCGCCTGGCAATGCCAAACTTGGCAGGTGTTGCTGTGGGGCCAAGGTTGGCGTTTTGCACAGAGGAGGCACCGGCTTCTTCCAGATGCCACAGCCCTGAGAAGTTGTTAGCACATTATTAAATCTTGTGTCCCTCCTGCTGCTGGGAACCCTGCTGTGATCCAGCACCACACAGACCTCTGCTCGGGATGTGCCGATACCACCCATGGTGATGTTCATTCCTCTAAATTCAGCAGTATTGCGATAAGGCCCTGCTCACAAACATTAATCAGTCACTGACAGCAATGAAGCCTAGGATGGGGACTTAGCTTTGAAGAGCCCCTTGGATAATGTGCTTAGTATTATTATATCTTTTAAAAAGTTAAAGTTTCTGAACATATTAATATATTTCAAGTGGGCAAGACAATACACTCTGCACACTCTCAAGATTAAATACACACTGACTACATGTACTTTAACTAATTGTGCACCAACTATGCCTGCATTTATCAATTCTATACAAAGGTATGCACCTGAATCAGCTCTTATGTGGAACAGTAACTACATGTAAAATAGGCTTGGAGAGAGGTGTGTGAATACTATATTTGCCTTCATGGGTTTCCTCAAAAGGAAAAATATTTATGAAATAGTTACATTTCATTTATTAAGCATCATGTGTTACTGTGGTAGACTACTTTGTTGGTGTTTTTCATTTTTCCTTACCATGATGTTATTGAAGCCAACTCACTCATGTTTTACATGTTGGAAACATTAACCTATTGCACACCAAGAAACTGGGTTTAATATTACAAAGGTTATGGGTAGAAAAGTTTCATCTCATTTTTCTCTCTTCTTCCTTTAAGATGGTATCACCTGCTATTACCAACTGATTTGTTGTTACAAAAAAAGAAAATCAGAAAGCTTAGATTAATTTTCTGCATTTTTCAAGCAGTGTTTCAGAAATGGCCCATTTAAATTTGCCACCAATCCCTGTTACTGCCGGTCTAATAATGGAAGAACATTTTTTCTTACCTGCACCACTGGAAGCAAGACTAGAAGTGAGTTTCCCAGAGGAACGACAATGCTACGTAGGCTTCAATGGTCCAGCAACAATGATCAGGATCCTGCAAAGAACCATCCATAAGATGTCCATCCCAGCAAAGACAGGAATAAATGCTTCAAGCAAAAATCCAGGCAAACTTCTCAACAGAGACCCTACAAAGTCCAGAGCAACAGAACTTGGAGAAAGAAAAGGGAAGGTTTTGGAAGAAACATCAAGAAATTATACACTACTTACTCATGCCTAAAAATTATATCTGAAGCACCTTTGTAAATAGACACATATTGTGCCATGAACTCACACCTTCAGCCAGCCTATTTGTATAAATGATCGAGATCCTCAGGTTGAAAGTTTGGCATATGTACAACACACATAGGGGCTTCTATTTGTTTTAAGTATACACACTTTTAATTTTTATCATACCTGTTTCTGGCTACCACTTTTAGTCTTACAGAACTGTTGACTTCTCCTCTTTCTGTTTCCCTGTTTTCTTTCTAGCTTTAGTTGAGTGTAGGGGATAATAAAACAGATAGTGCAATAAGTGAAATATAGATACCCAAAGCAGTCCAAGCTGGCTATGCTTCAGCAGCTGAATTGTAATTTTTTGAACTCCTGCTGCATTTTGTGCAAGAGTATGCAGAAAGTGTGCTTCCTTGCCGATTAAGGAACATTTCACATGAACCAGATTAACTGTGTATGACACAAAACAACCAGCATCAGTAACACTTTGGGAACATTTTGTTTCTAATGCATCTTGAAGGAAAATTGTTTGAGATTCTGCTGTAGAGAAGTCTATAAGCAAAGCTTTTACAAATGCTTTATATCAGTTACAGCTTCAGGAATGCAGCTAAATATGCTGGAAATGCACACACACAAAATCTGTGCATCTGTAATAGGATTCTATGGCAGCTCTGACCATTTGGCTCTGATGAAGCAACATTTGGAAAGCATTAGGGAAACGCCTCAGGAAAAAGCTCCTTCTCTGGAAGTCTTAATTTTCAAAGAGCACAAACGAGACTCAGTGACTGCCAGAATCTGTTACCTTCAGTATCTGTGCTCCTCTTATACACTTTAGACTGCTGTTGGTTTTTGAAGGCTATCTTAAAATGGAGACTCCCTTGGAGGGGGAAACATTCAAATACTACAGAGCTTTACGCAAACACATTGCAGGGCCTTCCTTGGAGTGGACAGTGCTAACCAAAGGTAGATACAGAATTAGAAAGGAGACTATTAAAATACTGAATATAGACACAGTAGACTGTAAAATGATTCAGTTCAGGAAAATGATATAGCATGTAATTCATCAGTGTTTTTCCACTGAATAGCTAGATAAACGCTGTCCTAATGTAGAAGATCTTTTAACATCTCAGTTTTGAAAGCCAGGCCCGATGCCAATTTTTGTCTGCAATGAGATCAAGAAAAATAATATTTATATGTCTCAAAATCTAGGACTTCTGTTGTTATGAGCAAATTAATTTTATTAGGGTCTTTTGTCTATTATTTTTCATTTGGCCATTTTCCATTTTAGGGATGATTTCTCACTGAAACACCAAACCAGTTTTGACACCTACATTATTGCCAAATTGCAGAGGCAGTTAAGGACAAGGTAGAATGACCACGAAAGCGAAAGAGCTACTTTGCTAAGAAGGAAAAATTCACAGGAAAAATCTTCTTAGACTGTTGTTACGCTCTTTGAGATTGCATTAGTGGTCACGCTGCTAGTCTTTGAAAAACTTTAAAAGATTGGTACTAATCAAAGGTCTTTAGAATACAGTAGATCTATTGTAAAAAATGAAAATTTTCTCCTGTAATATAATTTTTTTTCTTCAGACAGCAAGCAAACAAACTACATTGCACTAATTGGAAAAAAGAAAGCCAAATATTCCATGTGTGCACCCTGAAACAAAGGTAAGCCCAAAGAGGGCTTAATATAATGCCTCAAACTTCAGACCATGGCAGAGTTTATCAACAAAATGCAAATCAACAATAACAGTTGGAAGATAACAACTCGTTCAGGACAAATTAGAAAGATAAGTCAATTTGCTTCAGATCACCAGAAAGTCTTTGGGTTTTTTTAAGAGCCTGCTGGCAGCAGACCATTTGAGGTATTTGATTGTTAAGAAACAAAGCTTTCGTACCATGATAGTAAGTTCTTTACCAAAATGGATTTGCCCCAAACCCATTAAAATCAATGGAAAGAAAAGAAAGTAAAGAAGGGGGAGAGAGGAGGAAGGTATTTGATCAACCAAGCAAAGTGACATGCACCTAACTATTAACCAGTTGTCAAGCAATTTGGCTACTTTTACTGATTTCAGGCGCATATTACCATGTCTAGTCAGAGTCTTATACCACCTGCGAGGCAGCCTTGACACTTAGCTCCCCTTCTGGCCTGTGCAGCACTAAAAAAAAAAGTCCAACAGATCACACATTAAATTCTATAATTATGTGCCAAGAACATTGTGCAAACCTACTGTAATACTGTTTTCTTGGAGGTCATTAGAGAAAATGGTGGTTGATTCTAGAGATGCATTGAAATCTGCTGGGCTGATAACAGTAGCTGAGGATCTGGCTGTATGTATGAAGAATACATCTGAGTTCAGTGAGGGCAGATCTCTCCTCAATCACTCTCACAAGGACTAAAGTTTGTATTATAGTTCTAATAATAGAAGCGAAAGAGAAGATTTCAGTAGTACTCTTGATAATAACAGTTCTGTTCACTTATTGGGTCAAGTTAACTTCTGAGCTAATTCTAGCTGAAGCTGTTCAGACTACAACAGGCATTAATTTAATCCGTTAGATTTGTCCATTATCTGCTATCTTGGGACATCCTTATATTCTCACTAACCAGCATGAGATGTAGCACATACTGTTAGGTAAGTAGCTGCTAATAACAGTGACTTTAATGAAGTGAAAATACATGCTTACTGAATTTAAATTCATGCAGGAAAATATGCTGGCAATTGCAGCAAACAAAACAACACAGTAACTGTGCTATTATCATACTGCAATGGCTATGAAACCTCAGCATAAGGAACAACTGGAAACCTAAAGGAAGATTAAAGATGCCACCCTTGAAGAGGAAATCTACAGAAAATTCCATAACACCATAAAAGTACTCCAAAATATCTAAGAAGCATCACCAGGTACCTCATGTCACCATTTTTCTCATACGCATTGAGAAAAACACACATAGAGCTTACCTCACCCATGTAAAGAGAGGTCAATAAGGACTCTGCTCCAAAGCACGAGTGAGCCTTTGGAAAAGTCATTGGAGTACTACAGCAAATCTGTCATGAGACAACAGGATAAACTGGCACTAAATAGGCATCTCTGATTGTCCTGTTCTACCCTGAACTGAAACGTTAATACACTGTTCCTAAAGAACTACAATCTATGCTTGAAGAACATCACATTATGCAAGAACTTTGTCCATAAACCTCTCTCCTAGCCTTTAAATAAAGCTCATAAACTGGGCTGAGCTGATCACCAGCAGCAAATTTACTTTAGGTCGTTTGCTGCTGAAGCTTCCAAACTATTGGTGCCTTTTTTGTAGCTCTGTCACTCTTTGTAAAGGTAGTTACAGACCACTGATTCTCACAAATGCTACCACAACAGGGGCAGCACCTGCCAGGACTGATTTTCAGAAAGAGTAGAAACAGAGAATTCTGGAATCAGGACACAACAACAGAAAAGCAAAAAAAGAGCAAAAATTCCTTACTATCTGCTTTAAGCATCTGTAAAATACGTAAATTCAGAACACCTGGAGTTGTAATATTTTGGTGCCTGAAAATGAGGATTAGCATTTCCACATTAAAGAAAAAATGAGTATATCATATTTCAGTCCTGTTTTAAAAGTGAAAACACTTAATCTCTGTTGATTTACTCAGCTAGACCTTTCCTTGTTGGTGTTTGCTCAGCACTTGCACTTAGGTACAAAAGTGCCTATTACATTCTAACGCGTATATTTCTAGGACTTGTGCTTTTCTCAAATATAGAAGTATCATCTCTTGTGTTTTTAATCAGAGATGTTTGCATGGCATGACCCACTTAGATCTGCAGTTAATACTGTCAGTATTTTCTTTTTTCACTTCTCCAGGGAAAGCAGTTACAGAATGGCAAGACCACCCATCCAACAAAACACTTGCCAAGATGGATACTGCAGAATCACTGTCTCTCGAGGCACTTAAGCTGGGCTGAAGAAAGCAATAGTAAACATGCAGCATGGAACTGCTCAACATCAACTGAAAAACAGTTAAGTAAACATTTCCATCTGTAATCTCCCTAACTACTTGAATTGTTGCTGAAGTTTAAATTCTGAGACTCAGTGATCAGCGAGGCTACGCAGGCTGAACCAGCTCAGCATTTCTAGCACATATTTTCTCAAATCTTGCCAAGGGAGTGCCATCTAAGGCTCAATACCTCTTAGATTTCTTTAAGATATGTATGAACAGTAAAACAGTGAAAGAGTGAAATGACTTCGAAAAGGGATTTCAGGGCATTTTTTTGAGATTTAACGGAAAGAGCCAGAACTATATTGTGTCATATTAGTCATTCCAAAGCCTATTGCTGGAAACATTATCACTTGATTGCAAGATACTGTTGAGCTTTGTCAGATCTTGGTAAACTCAATGCAATAGTGAAAATCCAACAGCAGGACAAAGTAAATGAAATACAAATACTAGGAGAAGATATGAATTCTGTGTACAATACAGAAGGGCACTAATTATGATCCTGTTTTGTTTCCCTTTTAATAGCCTTATGTCACCCACTTCTACCATTTGTGCCTTTGCCAGGGAGACTGCATGGTTAAAATCAATCTACTTTTGGCCTACAAGGTCTTTTGAGTAACATTCAATCAGAAAGTCTCATTTTGATGATGTATTACTATAATATATCATCACAGAGCTGCTATGCCATACATTGCTGTACTTTCTTACTGTCAGGTACTTTGGTGACACAGTCCTTCTGAAAAGCTGCTTCTGGCCAGTGAGTATTTCTAGAAACGTGTTCAATGGAACAAATACAATAACAAAGATGAGATGCTGGATGGCTTTTAGGTGAACAAAGAAATTCTGATGGTAAGAGCAGTATTTTGATGCTCCTTTTAGTGTACTAATTCCTCTGTTCTGGTGCTGTTTCACGTTGTTTCTGAGAAAGTGTTCTAGGATAAAGACTGCTAAAGAAAGGTGGCAACAGTAGAGTTGTTTCAAGTATAGTTGGCCTAACACTATGTTCCTTTCCTCCCTTTTATTGTTCTCCTGTTCTCTGCAAGTGCAAAACACACTTTTCTCAAAAACAGCTTCTTACTCTTTGGCAACCCAGGACATTGTTCAATCCAGGGCAGTTGTTCCTAATCTCTGCCAGACTGCATCCTGCTGCCTCAGAAATGAGTGCCTGGAAACTGGGCCAGTCCTTTTGCCAGTATCAGCTGATCTAAGAGGAGATATTGCTTCTCCATGCAAGCCTTGCCTCTTTTATTCTGTGATAAACTTTCAGAGAGGGAAAACACTAAGTTAAGGCGTGTTCCTCAGTGTCCCTGGTAAGTTATTTTAATTAGATTGAATATTTAACACTATTGATCTATGTGTGCAAACTTATTAAATAAGTGTTTTGGCATCAGTTATACAATAAAAATCAAACCACTTGTATTAGTCAATTAAGTAAGAAAGCCCATTATGTAGTTTCTAATTACAGTCTTTTCTAACAGACCATAATTACAGAATCAGAGGGGCAAGTAATTTTGATATTTTGAAAGTGGTATTGAAGCCTGGACAAACCCATTAAGAACAGATCAGCTCTAAAACTGTTGTACTAACATCCATGTTAGTACATCCATGTTTCTGTAACTATTTCAGCATTTCCAAGAGCAGTGAAGTTGTTAAATATATTTTGATTTCACACCCACAGCTTTTTTTTTTTTTTTTTTAAAGATGCAAATACAGGACAAAGGTTTTCAAATGACTAAATATTTCCTGTGAAACAGCACAGATTGCAAAAAGTGTCTGAGAGTTGTTTAGAGAATAACTAAGTGGGTCAGTATTTATACTTTTCTGAAAAATCTGTAGAACAATTACCCTATATAAAGGGACGGCATAAGGGAGGCTGGAATTGTATAAAAATAATGAAAGAGAAAAATATTGATTGTCAAGGTTTTGATGGGTGCTTGACAGATATCATTCAAAACCATTAAATTAGCATCCATTTTTGAGAAAGCAGAAGGAACATTTCCTATGGGAAGCTTATTCAGAAGCAGCAATATATTTTGTTTGAATTGTTAAATCCCATCCAGGGATGCTTAGATGAAGGCTGCCTTGCAAATAATTGTTTTGGGCACTGAACTGCAGCAGTAGCAGTTCTATGCTTGCTAAAGAATATAAATATCAGAAAGCACAGAAGTTACTAAGCTAGGTATGGGTGACAGCAGGAAAGGAAGTTAAAAACTTGCTGAGAAACTTGTGCTACCATCATCCCGCCTCAAATCAACAGTCTGGCAGGTGATCATGGAGTGTCATTGCATAGAAATGTAGAACTAGTCAGCTGGAAAGACTATGGAGAACAAATCAAGACAGCATTTGTTGTAGCTAGATGACAACAAGCAACTTACCAGTGACAGACAATTTCAGTGCCTGCATTTAGACAGTTCTTCTAGTTTTACATGTTATCAAAAAGTACATAAAGATATGTCTATAGACCTAAAAAAGGATCTAGAAGCACTAAAAAATTGTGGAGGGGTTTTGATAGATAAAGATCTGTTGCTGAATTAGTCAGGCTCAAAGGAAGCTCAAGGCCACTTCGGGGAGCTGAGGGCAGAGTCTGCTGTGAGAAAGAGGGGCGTTCCTCAATCACCGGGGTCCTGGCGTGGCGTGAATCATCGGACATATCATCAGTGAGACTCCAGCTCACGGACAGCCCACGATATTCATTTAGCAAATCCATGCTTGGAGCGTGGACGCGTGATTAGAATATAGTTGCATATATAAGGAGGCTTGTTTCTGTAATAAATGGCTTAGCGTGATTCACATTGAATCGACTTGTTTTGCTGAGTCCTTATCTCGCTCTTACAAAAAATACTGTATCTTACAAAGAAAAAAAAAAAGTAAAAACCTCTTATAGCTGCATTCAGTAAATATTCTACAAGAAAATTCTCTTAGGATGTCCAAGGAAGTAAAGGTTATTAAGCAACATGGAAGACAGGGCTTCATGGCAAGAACACTGAAGACAGCGGGGAAAAAAAAAAATAAAAAGACCTGTTAACTTCAGTGATCTCAAGATCATTCACAAAATACCTACATTTTATTAGTATTACAACAGGGTATTTGGAATCAAGCTCTGAAGTGGGACTCACAGAGTGATCTAAGCAATAATTTCATATTTAATACACAGAAATGTTTTAAGTTCTTTCAAATACTTGCCATTAAGCTTTTTCTAATTTTTTTTCCCCTGCCTTTTTTCTTTCTTGAAGCAAGAATATATATATCCTAAAATCTTTCCAGCCAACTGGCTGCATATTGGCCAAAGTTATCTCCGTGTGTCTTATTGCTCTTGCTTTGTAGCATACAGTTTTACAGCAGTTTCAAAGGTAGCAGAAATAGGTGTTGTGAACAACCTCAGATAATTTAAACAACAGGAATGCAAGTTCATTAAAAGAATTCTCACAATACATTGAAGAACAACAGCAGTAAGTGCCATGAGACAAAAGTGCTGCAGTCAATGTCACTGCACAGTCTTCCCTGCCGAATCAAAAAACTGAAGTTAAAAATTCTCCACTGGAAAGTTTCAGAATTATTGTATTTGAACTATATATATATATATATATATATATATATATATATATATTTATGTCTAAATGAGCCCACCTATATCTCTAGCAAATAACTTTGTAACTGAAATAAATTTGAATATAGAACACAGTAAAGTTATTTAAAAAAAAAAAAACAGACCAAATAACTCAGCAAGTCAATGGTAGCAGACGGCCAGAGGTGGACAGGCAATGTTCACAACTGCATTCATTATCAAGTTACCTTCTATATTTTAAAGAAGGTTACAGCTCCCAGGTTCAGTCTCTTTGGGACACTATAGGAGGAAACACTTTGATTAATTCAGTGGATTGTGCACATCAAAGGACAAATTTCACTTCCATGTGTTTGAGAGAGAAACTGTCTTTAACACACAGAAAAGATGAACATTTAACAGAGCCTACAAATGTTAGCATTTTTGATTTATCTCTGCTCTTGTTTCTAAGTTTTTTCTAAAAACTGTAAGTTATCAGCAACTTTCCCTGAGCTTTATTGTCTGTGCAATACTGTCCTAAAAAACGTCACTTAATTTTCTCCCTACTGCTCTTCCATTTATGGAGCCAGATCCATGAAAATACCAATAAGAATAAAAGTGATACTGCAACATAAGCATTTATGGCAAAAGCTGTGCTTAACACATCCCCCCGTTCTTTCCCACTTCAGTTAAGTTTTTGCGATCCAATAGTGAAAATACTAAACTTCATACATTCCTCTTATCTTGACTAGACTTGACTTCATATTTCTCCAGGTATTTGCAATTAGATTTCTGGACATACATCGAATTGCCATTCCTAATTCAATATCTGAGCCTACCTGGATTTCACAAACAAGATGGAAAGTCTCCATCTAGTAGGTGTTCTCACAGCACATTCATACACCACAAAACCCAGATCTCTGCAAGACACTATGTTAACCTCATTCTTTTGATAGTAAAAGGAAAAAAAAAAAAAATCTATCTGAAAAGTTATTCTGAAAGCTGGGTAAAAAATGCCAGAGGATTCCTAAAGCTGGACAAAATAAACCATCTTACAAAATACACAAGACAGAGTTAGTGTCAGCATATACGCAAGTGATCCATCTTAACATTTTGTTTTTGAAGTTTTGAGCAATAAAACCTGTTTGTAAAATCAGTGTGCTTCAAACTATTCTATTTCTTGCTATTGAATTCAGGCAAACTTAACAGATACACATATATCAAAGTGACATCATATTGCAGGAGTTTCTTTCCTGCCCTCTTTTTTAACAACCCCCAATCCAGCTTTCTTCCTTCCTGTCATTTGTAACCCTGAAATGTCCTTTTTATTTGCTTTTGAGCTGCACTGAGGATTATTTTTATTGCTTTTATTATTTAAATCTCATCTTACCTCCTATCTGCCTTTAACTTTCACAGCTACTCTTCATTCCAACATGCTTAAAAGTACATTCTTGTCTCATGATTCCAGGAAAGGCATCTGCAATCCCATCTGCCTCTTGGAACTACTCAGCTTTGCAAGGTACCAACAGCACCTACAAGTACACTGAGAAATGGCTGCAGACATAAAGCTGTTTCTCACAAGCTTTTGCTGGGGAATGCAGGAGTTAACTCCCTCCCCTGTCTTAAAATCACCCCTCTTCTTTGGCAATGTACACATCTTGGCAACAAGACTGGTGAAGGGACTTGAGCACAAGACCTATGGGGAGAGGCTGAGGGAGCTGGGATTGTTTAGTCTGGAGAAGAGGAGGCTTAGAGGTGACCTCATCACTCTCTATAACTACCTGAAGGGAAGTTATAGCCAGGTGGGGATTGGTCTCTTCTCCCAGGCAGTCAGCAATAGGACAAGGGGGCATGGGCTTAAACTCTGCCAGGGGAAATTTAGGCTGGATATTAGAAAGAAATTCTTTACAGAGAGAGTGGTCAGGCATTGGAACGGCCTGCCCAGGGAGGTGGTGGACTCGCCGTCCCTGGAGGTTTTTAAACTCAGATTGGACATGGCACTTAGTGCCATGATCTAGTAAACAGACTAGAGTTGGACCAAGGGTTGGACTCAATGATCTCTGAGTTCTTTTCCAACCCAGTCGATTCTGTGATTCTGTGATTCTGTGATCCCAGCTGACGTAGTAAATATGGACACGGCACAGATAGTCATTTAGTGTATTTTTTCCACACATCCCTCTGAGATAATGTGGAAATTCTTTGTGAGGCTGTTCATGACTCACATGATCTACTGCAGATACACCTTTTCTTTATTACACTACCTGAAGTTAAGAACAAAATCCTTGGTGCCCTAACATGAAAGACCTACTGGAGTAAAATGAATATTTCTGTGAAGAAAGTGTAGAATTACAATTAATATTTTAAATAAATATTAGATCAAAAGTTAGCAAGCCAAGAGTCTGGGAAGAAAATCTACTGAAATGGAAACTGATCTATAACCAACCGAAAACATAGATCAAATAGAAGGAACAAAGTCACAGGAAAGCCTGTTTCAAAATAGGCTTAGAAGCGTGATGGAGTAATAGATCTGGTTTTAAACAGTCCTACTGCAGCTGCAAGGGCAAGCACAGAAAGGATATTCACACTGTTAGTTCTGGACAACTGGGTTAGGTGTAACTCTGACACCTAATTTTTACCCGCTCAGATCTCTGCACGGTCATTGCAGAGGCATGAGAACACAGACAGATGTTCAGCTTGGTTTATAGTAAACAGAATTGATGAGCACAACTCCCTGTAGAAAAGAACATGGAGTGATGATACTTAGCTGCCTTCACAAGCTAACAGAAGTGAT
The DNA here is from genome assembly GCF_963082525.1 of Nesoenas mayeri. Taxonomy (NCBI): domain Eukaryota; kingdom Metazoa; phylum Chordata; class Aves; order Columbiformes; family Columbidae; genus Nesoenas; species Nesoenas mayeri. The sequence goes on from NC_137540.1 coordinate 19,576,649, forward strand.
GCAGCTGTGCTAGCTTTCCAGCCAGATAAAATGAGTCCAGGGAGAGCTCCAGAATAACTGGGTCTGGTAAATGAGTTAACTTACTTACCACAGGGACCTGCACTTGCACCACACAGACATATTCTTGATTCTTGTCTGTCTGTCAAAGTTAACAGACAGCCCCCTTTGTATAACATTCAGTAACACCATTGCCTAGGACATCTCTCCTCTTTCATCCCTTTTCCCTTTGCCTGTTTTCAGGCGGATAAAAAGGAAGGCAAGGGGACTGGGACTGGGACTGCAAGGTGTAAAACTTATAAGATGCTCTCCTCATTATCTACCCATTCTTTTTTACTTTCAGGTCATACCATTTTAAGTTATAGCTATTGAAGTAGTAGGAATAACACTGTTAATTTTCTCTGGTGGTCATTCCAGTGATCTCAGTTGTTATATGTACTCTATAAGGAGCAGAGATGTGGCTCCTACTTTAAAAAGTTGTGTTCTAATAATGAAATCAGTGTCTATTAGAGAAAGAGCTGGTGACCAAACAGATGGAACGGTGTGCACTGAGACATCTGCTGAAGCCAGTGGTGGAGTATATGAACAAAATGTCCTGCTGGGTGGTGCAGGATGGTCACTTCACATCTGCTTGCTCCTGTGTAACCTGGTACTGTAACAGTACCTCCTGTCCTACATTCCACCCATTCTTTGCAGGATACTGTAGCTTGGACTAGAAAGAACTATAGTCCTCACAAGGCTTTGCCACTTCAAGGCAAGGAAACTTCTCCAGAGACTTCCTGCATACCAGCTGGCCATAGGCACGGAAACATACTATATTTGCAGAGACAAATTATCCCTCTAGTTTCAATTTTATACAAAACAAAAAGCAGTAATCCTTTTTCCTGTGATTTTGAGCAAGTTACTTACACAAACAAAACAGATGGGAGAATTTCAGCTGAAGAGCAAGTATACATCCTGCATTCAGACTTCCATAGTGAAATATTGGTATCCCCACTAAGTTGCTTCTACTATTAGTGGGAGTGTTTCCTATTCTTGAAGAGAAACATAGCTTTAGCTGAAACCAGAGCAGCACAAAGCACTGTCCAATTAAGTGAGGGCAAATAGTGAGGTCCTTTCGGTAATAGAAGTAGCTGTGAACAATGGAACACAGGTGCGAGATGCTTAACTCGTCACAGCTAAGACACACAACATGCAAAAGCAGGGGTAAGCTATTGTTTTTCTACCAAGCAGGAAAGGAATTAAATGTATGAAGCTGAGAAGCAGCCAGACATGTGGAAATACTTGTGAGACACAAAGTTTGTGGCAAGGCATGTCAGAAAAGCGAGAGAAGTTGTTGTGTATGTTCAGAGAAATAGGACTTCAATGTAAATCAGTTTATCTAATACAAGCATGTGCCGATAAATTCTACCCTTGTGTCATCAATTTTCATCCCAGAAGTAATCCTGAAAGGTCATAAATATTAAGCACTTAAGTCAAAGGGAAACAAGTACTTATTTTTATATGTAAGCCACTGAAGTTACTTTAAATTACCTTCTAGAAATATTAGAGTGTATACTACCCATGTGTCACTTGTATCTGGTACCAAGGAGACTGAGTCCGAACCTCGATATTCTTGAAACCAGATCTAAGGGTGATTTATGAGCCTAACAGCAAGATTTATAGAAGACAGAAAGCTCCCTATAACACCTTTGTGGTGGGTAATAGAGAGGCAAGCAAAACACAAACAGCAGTGCTTTTTTCCTCCCCTGAAATCTCTAAGAGTTGCGTTTGCTACAGAGAAGGAAACCCTTAGAGACAATTCCCTGCCTCAGACCCTTTGCCACTTTGGAGTTTTCTTACTTTACTTGCCAGTCACAGGACAATGGCCCTGTGAGGCTGTCAAGGATTTTGCTACTTCTGCTTCACAATCACAGATTCTTCCCAGCACAACCCACCACGTCTGCCTGTGGCTTGTCTGGTCCTTAGAGCTGGGGTTTGCCCCCTCACTTCCAACACTGAAATTGCGTCCTTCCTTCCCCCTCTTTTACTTTGCTGTGTCTCCCAAGTTCACTACACAGTCCTGGCAGCTGTCTTCTTTGTCAGATCACTGGAATACCTGTAAGTTCTTGTTCATCAGCTTCTGCATGCAAAATAATATCTGCGCTCTAGGCAGCACAAATAAATAGCCTAGGATAAAGGCATCTGCAACCATCTCCAAATTCACAAAGATAAAGTCAGTACTGGAGCAATCTTCATAACAGCAATTTGACGTTATCAGTCAGAGCCCACCAGAGAATTTGTGAAATCCTTATTAAAGTAGGACTCTAACCAACTCTTTTTCAGAACTGGTATTGATCTAGACAGCCTGCTTGAAGAGGAAGATGAACTAGGTGACCTCCAGCATCTCTTTCAATCTTACTTTTCTATGATTTTCTGTCATCTCATGGAGAGATTCTCCAAAGGTCTTTAAATTTGTGTAGGCTAATAAGACAACTATTTTCAAAGAGAGTCATGATTCTAGTCTCACTGTGCAACTTCAAGGGTGCTGCATAATGCTAAATATATTATTCGGGTTCTGTGGAGCTTTCCCAAGTTAAAAAAGTACTGTAACCATTCCCTGCCTGAAGTTCTATCCAAACAGCAACATTGAGCCATTAATGACACCAACAGCTTTTCCACCCTTTCTTCCTGCTATGAAAAAAAACCCAAACAACAAAAAGTTTAGCACGGGCTCCTTGTTTGTGCTGTTGAGTTTTCACTGTGTCTTCAGTGTATTTAGAAAACCACTAACTTTTCTACATATTTGCATAGGTAATAAGTTTGACCTTTCATGTAGATTTGTTTTGATTAAAATCATCTGAAACAAGTGAAGTTTTCTCCTTTTCAAAGTAATTAGATTAATGCAAATATTTTCAGTGCCTACTTCAAACTAGTATAAATGGTCTGACATTAAATGAGGCTTAAAAGTTCCCTATAAACTACCACTACTGTTATTAAATTTAATTAAGATAGAACAGGAGGCTGTTTAAATGGGAAAGTGTTGCACAAAAATGGCAGCACAGAAAAATGACTCTGATGTTGTCATTAAAGCTAATTGGAAGCAAGGGTTTCTAAATGACAATGTAATTAACAGGCTAATGAATACCATATTATGATTGTTATTAACAATTAAGTTTGCAAATATACATGGAAAACTAGTTAGAGATATCACACTGTTAAAGCTATTACAAGGTAAAACTCTACAAACAAATTATACAGCACTTTATCTGATGAACATACAATGCTCTAGCCACGTAACAGTAATTAAACCTTCTGCCCTCTCACCCCCCTGTTCTGTCAAATTAAATGATAATTATCACAGAATAGCTATAAAATGTGTGCTTTCAGAAATTTTGCCATTCTAAAATTCTGCATAGAGCTGACCAAAGTAACATTGTTTGATAAGGCAATGATCAAAGTTGGGGGAAGGTCAATGATTGCATGCAGCCTGTGCCCTGCAGATAAAAACAAGCCACCTTTGGGATTCATCACTGAACAAATATTCCACACAGTTGAACCATAAGGGTTCTGCTAAATTAGGCTAATATAGTTTTCTCCATAAAAGGACTTATTTCAGCTTTTTAATAGGAATATTTGTGCTGGCTACTTTTCCATGGACCCCTGCTAAGTAGCAGATGGAACAGTGCTGTCTCATATCTAGGAGACTGCCATTTGTGTGGCAGTTTGTCATCATGTCAGTGCTTGAAGTGAAGCTTCAAGGAACAATGAGAGTCCTCAATGAGGAGGACACCCTTATGAATGACATAAAAGGTGATAAAATGAATTAATTACAGAAGATCCCAATGGTGGTTTAAGATTTCTTGCTCCAGAAGAGTTCAGATGCGTTCACAGTGACCACTTGGTTGAGATAGTGTTACTAGAAGATACTACAGTCGAACAAGTACTAGCTGTAAAATGCCCTTCTCACTGGGCATGGTTTACATTTTATTCTGTTGCTGAAGAATATGGCACCATTTTTAGAGCATGAAGGCTACATTTGCAAGTTTGGGCTTAGGCAGGTAATAAGCAGCCCCCTCGCCCAAGTCTATTGTTAATAGCTGACATTATTACTTTGGTGAGGAACGCAGGCTGTAGAAAGCAGCACTTTGATTTTATAGTCTTTCCATAATGCAAAGATAATTGGTTAATAAGGCAGTAATTAAGCAGACTTGTGGCAGATCTTTGCCTCTGGTTGGTTTCTGCAACATCGTTGATTTATGTGCAATTTATAACAGGCTCTTGGCAAACGAGTTTATCTTCTGTTAACTTGTTAACATGAAGCACTGAGTAAAAACACCTGTTTTTCAGAAAAGACAGACAAATATAATCTCAAATGGCTTAGCATATTCAAATAAGTTTATGTTGTTTTCCCAGAGACTGCAAATGGACAAACATCTAGGCTTGAAAGGAATATTAAGTATGCCACATAACAACAAAAAAATTGCTGGATTTGGATTATAGAGGAAAAAAATGCCAAAATTACAGAATTTAATAAGAAACCTGAAAGCAAAAAGTGAATTGCTGATTACAAACTCAAGACCAGAATTTTAAAGAAAGATTTTACTTAACTAGCAAATACTAGATGATAAAATATGACACAAGAATAAAGGTGTGATTACAAAAAGGAAGATAATCATCATCACTTTCCTGGAATTGTACTGAACTGATTTTCTTAAACGACTTTGCAAAGAACTCCACTTCATAAGCATTTTTACAAGTCAGAAGGTTAAAGTTCCATGAGGAAAAAGAATTTTGAGTGGCCAGATCTGAAGATTCAGATTCAAGCTCTTAAGCTAAAACATAAAACAGTATCATAGACAACAGGCAAACTATTGAATATACACATGAAAAATGTCACAATTTCCTCTGCCTCTACAAACAAGCATTTCTAGATAAACATATATTTCATCCTTAATTGGTCCATACAAACAGACTGAAGCATATTGAACAAATTATCAAAACACATCTTCAACTCAAGTGGAAAGCTAGAAAACCAAAAACATCTAGAGGAGACAGCAAGAGAAACAAAGACAACAGCAATTTGTAGGAAAAATGGTTTACATAAACTCAAGGTTTATCTCATATTCCTTGACTCAAAAATTGTAATTGCTTCATATTCAAGATTCTTTTCCTCATAGTGACCATTGTGATCAAAAGAAAATTTCACAGCAACTACTCTTTGCCAAGACTGAAAAAATTGACATCCTTAAAATAAAAATATCTCTATGTTATCCTTGCTTCACAGTATTTGGTGGAACCAGTAAGCTCAGAGCCCCACTCAGTTATGTGAACAGAATGAAACTCCTAAAACATCAGCAAAACCAATCACGCTGAACCCTGAGACGGCATCTTGCAAGATAAGAATTAGATTATTTCAGCAGTTCCCAAAATCACATCCTATCTAAAGATGAAAACCTTTGGCTGGTATATACATTTCTTACCTGTAATCCCTTGGAAGGGAAAGGAATACCTTTGCTTTGAGTTTGTAATTGAAGTGATCTGAGCTAGTCACTTTATTCTAAAATGAAAGCAACAGAACACAGGTGTTAAAACTTTTCATTTATGCATACTGCCCTAATTGCTTTGCCTGATTTCTGAATCTCTCTGCATAGAGAAGCTCTTACATGTGTTAACATCAAAGTTATTACATGTTCAGACTTATATAACACACTTTTTGATTGTTGATAGAAATATTTTTAAAAAATACATTCATGCCACTGTGAAGTATGGCCTAAAGAAATCTTCCTGAAAATTGGCAGCAAAAGCAGAACTCTTAATTCAAACAACTTTGTTTTGTGATTGAGTATTGATGCTCCTCAAAACCAGTGGAAAAAACACTACCTGTCCAGTAGACTATAAAACAAATACTTCTCATCTTTACCTCAGAGTAAAGTATCAGGTTAATCATGCTATTGGTAGAAACAGGATATGGTTTTATTTGAAGTAATCACTTGTGGTTTTGTTCTGCTGCAGATTGCTTTAGTCATCTGCAAGAAATTGACTTCTGTGCAGTCCAGAAAATCCATTCACACACTGTTAGCTACAGCAGCTGCTGCCATTCAGCCCAGCTGGCTTTCTGGTAGACGAGACACTTTTCACCAAATTGATGGCTACATGGAATTATGAGCATTATATCACATGTTCATAGGCACAGAGTGGTCTCGCTTTTCAAAACACAATACGTTCCACTGCAGTTGGCAATGTTGACCTCAGCAATGAAGTCACAGATATGTCAAGAAATGGAGAACTCCCAAAGGGAGACTAGGTGGCAACTGCCTTCTGCAAATCCTGTTTCCACCCCTCTTGTTTGTGTAGTCCCAGTTCTTAAGAATGGTGAGAAGGGCCAAGGGAAGATAGAGAAGAGACTATGTGTCCCCAGGCAGAAACTTTTCCCTAATCTGTGTCAACAGATATACATAATATCTAGTCCATGTCTGCTGGAGCCACCAGTACAACAGTTAACATTTCTATTTTCTTCATACTGTTCACTGGTTTGAAAAATCAGTGATAAAAAAGTATAGTTCACACAACCCTCATCCTTATAATTTGAAACTTCACTTCCTAGACAGTATCCCATCAGTTACATCTAGTTAATTTATGGAAAGTTCTTCTAACAGCCATTTAGCCTACGAAGGTTTGAAAAAATAAAGCTCATATCCTGTAAAATCAGTGTCCACTGACTGCAGAAAAAAATCCACAGTGTATAGATAGATGTAAGATGAGCAAACAAATGAATTCTTCGACTCTGCACATTTTGGTTTAGTATTCATTAAGAGCCTTCATTCAACAATGGTTTCATTTATGGAAGTGCAATAGGATACTGAATTGTAAGATTCCTTTAGTCAAGAAGAGCAAGCTTATAAGGGTCAGGTCATGCAAAGAAAGAGCAAACATATTACCATACAGTTTCACATACTACTCACTATGAATAGCACAAAGTAAATAAATAGTAATTCCTGGCTTTTATATAGTACTTTTCAGTTCCACATGAAACAACACTTGAATTTGTAGTACTAATTCTAAATACATAAAATAAAGTCATCTTAACAAAGTAAGTGTTTGTTCACAAATAGCAAAAGAACTTGATTTATGATACAGGCCTTCCATAACAATTGTAGACTGATTTCCTCTCAAAAGGTTACAGACACTGGTGTTCTTCTGTTCCTCTATCTTCCCAGGTAGAGGCTGGGGTTGGAAGGGACCTCTGGAGATCATGTAGTGCAACCCACCCACTATAACAGGTTCATCTGGAGTAGATTACATGGGAATGCATTCAGGCAGATTTTGAATCTCTCCAGAGAAGAAGACCTCCTCACATTCTAAGGTGGATGAGGATTAGGAAAAAAAAAAAAAAAAAAAAAAAAAAAAATTGGAAAAATAAATAGCTATCTAAATTGCTAAAAATCCTAACCAACATGTCACCTGAAAATCCATTTTATCTGTTCACTGGTCTCTCTGGCTAAGAGACATTAAGATACTTGAAAAAGGTTATCAGGAAGGTGCTGGAGAGAGACTCGAACTCTCGTGGTTTACTCTGAGCAGTATTTATTGTAGAAGATTCGCAGGAACAGCAGGGTTGGATCACCTCCTCAGAGAGTGACAATCATACAGCAATACAGCTAGTCATTATATAGGGTTCTAACAGGTATTATGCAACTGAGCAAAATTTATCACTGTCTATCACTGTCGATGTCTTCAGGTTCCTTCCGTCCCAGTGGTCTGCAGGTTTCACTTCTTCCTTCATGTTCCACTTCGGCAAGTACCGAACGAAAAGTCCTCGGGTTGCAGGGCTAGCTTTCAAGTTCTACCTGTCTCATTTGTTATCCATAGTTCATCAGTCTAGTACAGAAATCGGCAAACCTAAGAATAGCATTTATCAATGTCTAAGGGTACAAAGAAAGCATAAGGTAACCACGCTCGTGGTTCTGGGCAAGGGCTATATAGGAGACAAGCTGAGACTTGCAGCCTTAGCAGCACAGCTTATAACACTGATATAGGCCTAAAATCCTAATTCCCTATTTTCCTACAACAGTCCCCCATTTTCTCTTTAAAATTTCCCAGTTTACTGATAATGATAATAAAGTTTCTGTTGATTCAAGAGATTACAGCAACAATTACAGAACATTGACATACATTGAATCACGACAAAAATGATCACAATGACAATTACAATAACAATGTGGATGGTAGGGTGTATGAAAAGCGGCATGTATATCAAGAGCAACATAAACTTGCATTAGAACAGCGATCCCCTATCAGAATCAATAATTTCAGGGATGCCGTACCTCGGAATGATATTGCGAAGCAGGGTCTTAACCACAATTTTCAAATCGTTCTTGCGAGTCGGAAAGACTTCCACCCAGTGCGGAAGTTGATCAACAATAACAAGAATGTACTTATACCCCATAGAAGGGGGGAGTTCTGCAAAATCAATTTGCAATTTTTGGAAAGGAAAGTAAGCAAGCGGCCGCTTGCCAGGGACTGTTGTGACCTTTGTGACCTCATATTTCTTGCAAAGAGTACAAGAATCAGTCAGGCGTTTTGCAGCACTGTAAACTCCAGGCGCTGCCCACAACTGTTGGATTTTAGAGGCTACAGCTTCAGGGCCCCCATGAGTACGATCGTGAATCCAGCGAGTTAGAGGAAGAACATACCTCATAGGCAATAAGGGTTTATCACCTAGTTTCCAAATGCCGTCCTGTTGCGTTGCTTCCCAGCGTTTCCATTTGTTGAGCTCTTCTTCATCCAGTTCATCATAAAGGGCAGGACCAACGGGAAAAGGAAAGAGAGCAGCTACCACAGTCGTAGCAGGAGAGACATCGTGGACTGCCACCGCTCTTGCCGCAGAGTCGGCCAAGGCATTGCCATGAGCAAAAGAATTGAGGTGTTTAGTATGAGCAGGAATGTAAATAACAGCAATTTCTCGTGGTTCCTGGATAGCAAGCAGCAAATCATGAATTAATTGTCCATGAGCTATAGTGCGGCCGGCGGAGGTTAAAAAAACGCGTTCTTTCCAAAGTGCGACAACAGAATGACAAATGCCAAAAGCATACTTAGAGTCTGTATAGATATTAACTCGGAGACCTTTAGCAAAGGTCGCAGCATGAGTCAAGGCAATTAGTTCTGCGGCTTGTGCTCCAAGCGCTGGAGAGAGAGGTTCAGCAAGAAGTACACGAATTTCAGTGGCAACAGCAAAACCAGTAAAACGCTTACCATGTAGATAATAACTTGATCCGTCTGTGAACAGGTTAAGGTCAGGGTGGGCGAAGGGTACATCTTGCAAATCTTCTCTGGTTTTAGAATAAGTGGTGACAAATTGTACACAGTTGTGTGGGTCGTTGGAAAGGTGCACCTCAGGTAGAAGGGTAGATGGGTTTAAGGGTTTTGACCATTTTAGAGAAATATTATCAGTCAGTAACAGGATGGCTTCATATCGATGTGTGCGCTGCGGTGAGAGAGACTTGGTAGCATATCGGGTTAGTAAAAGTTCAACTTCATGAGGCACAGCAACAATCAATTTGTGACCCAGAACAAATGGGCGAACTTTTTCCACTAACTCCGCAGCTGCTGCTACTGATCTAAGGCAATGTGGTGAGCCTTTGATAACTGGGTCAAGAGTGACTGAGTAATAACCCACCTAGGTCTTTTATAGGGTCCATGAGGTTGTACTAGGACCCCCTTTGCGATACCACCCTTCTCGGTAACATATGAAGTGAAAGGTTTAGAGTAATTTGGCAGGCCCAAAGCTGGGGCTGTGATTAAGGCTTGTTTTAAAGATGCAAAAGCATCGGTTAGTTCTGGCGTCCAGACAATTGGCTCTGGAGCTTTGTCCTTTGTAGTTTCAATAAGTGGTCTAGCTAGTTCACTAAACCCTAAAATCCATGGTTGACAGAACCCAGCTTGGCCAAGGAAAGCTCTCATCTGTTTCTTAGTAACAGGTGGTGTAATTTGAAGAATAGTATTGATTCTGTTGGGATCAATCTTTCGAACTCCTCCTGCTAAAACAAAGCCCAGGTATTTTACCTCTGGTTCACAGAATTGTAATTTGGCTAATGAGGCACGATGACCCTTACGATACAGTCAAATGCAAAGGTGCTCTGTGTCAATTGCACAGGCCTCTCGAGTTCGGCTAGCAACAAGTAAATCATCAACATATTGAATCAGTGCAGACTTGTTTGGTAACTCAATATCTTGGAGATCATATTTGAGAATTTGCGAAAACAAGGTAGGAGAAGCAGTGAAGCCTTGAGAGAGCCGAGTCTAAGTAAATTGGCAGCCTTCCCAGGTGAAGGCAAACAAAGGTTGGCTTTCTTCTGCTACAGGTATGCTAAAGAAAGCTCCTGTCAGATCTAAAACAGTGTACCAGTGCGCCCAAGATGGAATCTCGGTTAAAATTAAACTTGGATCTGGTACAACTAACTGGGTGTGGGGCTTCAACATAATCATGATAGCCCGTAAATCTTGTACAAATCGGTACTCAGGATCTCCGTCCTCATCCAGTCGATTTTTACTAACTGGAAGAATTGGGGTGTTAAATGGACTCATAACAGGTTTTAGAATCCCTTCATCGAGAAAGGTTTGAATTTGTTTTCGCAAACTCGGTAGTGCAACAGCTGGTATTGGATACTGCTTAATAGCAGGAGGGGGGCCTCCTTTAGTTTTAATAACAGGTAGTGCAGATTTTAAAAGACCAATATCTTTAGTTGTACGACTCCAAAGTCCAGAAGGGACATTCCGCAATTCCCACGGAATGGCCACTTCTTTCTTCAGAGTATGATCTAAAGTAAAAACACTGCCAACAAAAATTAATTTAGCTTTATCTTTACCATAGGTTAATCGAGTGCCAAATTCTTGTAAAAGATCTCATCCCAGCAAAGAAGTCAGTGCCCCCGGAGCAACAATAAAGCGAGCCCATGTAACTTTATTGCCTAAAGTAACAGGGAGCGGTTTAGAGAGAGCATGGTTAAGCACAGAGCCTGTAACACCCTTGATAGCAATCATTTCCTGTGATTTTTGCGGCACATCAAAATTAAGCAAAGAGAGAGTAGCTTCAGTATCTACTAAGAAAGAAACAGATTTTCCATTAACATCAGCTAAAACATGGCCTGTAGGTGAAATTTCTAAAGTCATTGTACGATTATACAATGCTTACTGAGAGTAGCTACAACGATACGGGGCTGGAGCAGAAGGAGCTCCAAATGGATTACCAGAAGCAGCAGGTGCAGGTGGAGTAGCTCCTGGTTGATACTGGGGTTGCAACGGGCATTCATGTTGCATATGTCCTAAATTACCACACCAAAAACATGTTAATTGCGTTGTGTCATTCATAGGGCTAGTAACAGCAGGGTTTGTAACTGGGAAAGAACCCCCCATGGGTGGAAAGGAACTTCCCATCCTAATTCCCCTGCCAAGAAGTCCCCAACCGCGAGGAAAACGAGCTTGGAATGCCCCACGGACCCCTCGGGGATACCCACGCCCTCGGTTTGCAGAAACTCCTTGAGCTATGGCTACAGCTAGTAAGTTCATATCATCCTGTCTTTCTCTTCAATACCGGCGGCGCTTGACCTCATGTTCTTTCTCCTGCTGAAGGCGCTCAGCCTCCCTTTCTAATTGTAGCTTACGTTGTTGCTCTTCTGTATGGCCGTTATACACAAAATTAGCAACAGAGAGAACTTTCTGCAAATTCTCTGCTTGCCAGCCAGGCATATGTTTTTGAAAATGCAACAATACTTTTACTAAAGTGGAGCTTCTCTAAAAACTTACGACCTTTAGTGAACTGTCCTGAAACATTAAATCACTGAGCTACTCTTAGCATTTACCCTTTTTATTCGACTTGGAAAGAATCTGTTTCCATTTCCTTTCAACATGTCCTTTTGACCTCTCTTCTTTCTTGCAATAATGCTCATATATTTTCCTAGAATAGTCTATTATTTTATACTGTCCTACAATGAACAGAGTCAAAGGCTCTAGAAAACCGATTAAGTTGGTTGTGGCTTTTGGAACACAAATATTTTTAAAGCTCCACAGATATAATCTGCATATCTGCTAAGTCTCCTTGCTAATCTACCACATGGAATTGACTGCTCTTTAAAGTCAGCGCTCTCTCCTATCCTTGTGATTCCTAGATGTGAAGATCTTCCATAAATCCTCCCCAAGAAGTCCATGTTAATGGTTTCACCCACAGGATCATCATCTCTATTCTTGACAGTCACATTTTAAAAGTGCCTTCATCTTTCTACATGACAGCAATGCAAAAGTGAACTTTTTGCAAATGAAAAATTATCTCAGAAAACTGACCCTTTCCGATAAATATATATGCCATACATGTCAACTAGTATCCTACTGTTTATTATAACACCATGAGCCATTATAACAGCAGGGAATCAAGCCATATAGTATTTTGCTTTGGGTAGAAAGATAATTTTCACTCTAAACATCTAGACCATGGTATGAAAAGTAAGTTAAGAGTTAATGTAAAGTTGTAACCTGTAGAAGAAAGACTAACTGCTGGAAGAATTAAATGTGCTGAAATCTTTTAAAAACTTAATTAAAAAGTTATCTACTGAAGTTACATTAGTTATAATTTAACAGCATTCAGTATACACTGGGTAAGTATATGAATAGGCAAGTATATGAACAAATTACTGTTGCTTATTATTTTTTCCAATCCTCTGTTTGGGGTAGCTCCATAAGTGAAGGATACATTCCACTGTCAGACAATAGGTTTTATTTTTTCTCTGTTTAAAATTTTTCTAGATGTATAACCTACAAACTAGTAGCAGTAGACCATGTCAAGACCTGAAATGCGAACGTGTGATTGAAGACATGAGGGTAAATGTAAAAACACAGGCATTTCCTTGCAACAGTTTATAGGATTAGACTAGCCAATCTGTCATGCAACATCCTATGGTTTATTAAAAATTCCAGGCCCCAAATTTCCAAATATTTATACAGAAATGTTTAATCGCTTCTGAAAGCGAAGCACAAATATACCTAGGTGAAGATTCATGAACCAAATATACATCTACTTAGGGCCAAACTGGGCATCCATATAATTAAATAGTTGTACTTCCAATACCTCTGGAAATTTTGTCCAAGGGACATTTACCAAGAGATGCAAAATAAGGTGTTATCATAATTTTTCAATATGTTAATATTTTGAAAATAATATACAACATTTCACTTAGCAGGACACTACAACTGAAAATCACTTGGAGATTCTGTAATAAAATCTAAAAGTTTAACTTTGTTTATGACAGAGAACAGATCATGTCACCAGAAAATTAAAAGTAAATTCTCATTAGCAAGAAAAGTATAGGGAATAAGCAGTAAACAACTAGGACCAACTGTGACCAAAATGGGACTCCTACTTATGATCTAATGAGCTTGCAGAGCTCTTTGCTGTCTGAAAGAGAGGAGCTGACAGACCTTTGGAGGACACGAGGGTATTGCTGTGGAAGAGCTCCTGTGCCCTTGTTCTTCTTTCAGACCTTTGGTTCAACTGTTAGAGGGCTTCCTACCTTGCATCCCTTCAGAAACTCTGACTAACATGCTAGGGTCCAAGCTGTTAAAAAGCAAGGTGGACAGTGCTGGTTTTCAGCATGGGGGCAGAAAGTGAGGGCACCAGAGGCTGGACATTCTTGAAAACCTACCAGAAGAAACATTCAGAGAAAATGGAAACTGGATGAGGAAGAAGCCCACACATTTTGTTATGGTCAAATTATGACAAATTATTCTTCCTCTTGTGACAGGATAACAAGTCTAAATGATAGAGGAGAAGTAGTAGCTGTCACATTGTCTTGACTTTAGTAAGACTTTTGACAGACTGTCATGTGAAATTAATATAAGCAAGAAAGGACTCTGCCAGCATGAGAGGGCATAACCTGTTGGCAAGGTGGCCTCAGGAATGCTGCTTACAGAGGAGCGAGTGTAATTGAAAGAAAGGAATAAAGGCAGGTCATCCAGTATTATTCAGGCACTTGTGATGCAGCTCTCAAAGCTCTGCTGACAAAATCTCAGACAGTACTAAACAGAAGAAAGGAAACATTTTGGAAGGGAAGAGCAGACTGCAAAATAATCTTGAAAAACTGGAGAAGTAGCCCAAACTGCAACACACCCTCACTGAGTGCAAAATCTGAATCATCGGCTGCTCAAAATGGCATAGGGATAACCAGCCATGGCACACCTTGTGGAGAGGACAGCCAGTTACAAAGAAAAACAAACAAACAAACAAACATGGGGGTACATCAAGAGTAGCCTGTGTACAAGACAGGAAGAAAATCTGCTGCTCAGCCAGAGGCCAGTTAACAAATCACCAACAACACCAAGATATTCCAAACAGTTTGTAAAAGTACCCAAAGCATAAAAATTAACTATTTTTACAATCTAACTCAGAGTCACTAGTTCAGACAGAATGGACATTTTAAAAATATCTCCCTCCCTGCCCACTTGTCCTTAAATGGAGGAACATCACTTCTGGTCCTGAGTTAGAGAATGTAGTGCACACTTGCCTCTGATCCTCTAAAAGTTCTTTTTGCCCACCTCTAAGACCTGGCTCTCTATTATGTGTTTTCTCATTCTCACAGTATCCCTGCATTTGCCACAGGATCGTACCTTTGCTGTGCACCACTCTTGCATGCCGTATTATGCCACATCCCTGTGAAGTTCTTCAGCACGCATGCTTACACCTTGGGGTAGAAGGATGCACTAAACAATGTCACAAAAACATTACAACTCGAGTTTTGATCTGTTTTAACATAGATAACTCTAAACTATTATAGACACAACTAAAGAACACTCCATAGAAATCAGAACATCAGTGATCTATTTTAAGCAAAATATTAAAAGAAGTTGCAATCACGGATGAAAGACTCATCTAAAGCTGAAGGGCTAATCTCCTTATTTGGAGAAGAGCTGGGAAGGAGAAAAAGTAAATAATGGAGTCCTTGGTAGAAGTTCAGATCCTAACAAATGTTTTTAGACTGCATGAATATCCATTATTACCTCTTGAATTACTATTTGCTTGGCACAGGAAACTTTCAGCTCCTGACCCATGTTTATGGAGAGTGAAGTTGCTTTGAAGTTTGCTTTGGAAGGGAAAAAGGATAGGTGGAGACTAGTGCTGTAAGAGTGAAGCTTCTGATTTAATGTAAGCATGACTTCAACAACAACTGGGGAGTGGGGTGGGGAGAGAAATCTCCAAACAGAAATTAAAATATGAATAACCACAGGAAACCAGCTCTTCTCCTACTCAGGTGAGGAAGTAGTTATTTTTAAATTATCAGATGAAATATATTAATATTTCTAGTACTTTTAAACACTCAAGTTACACTACCTGTTCCAATCACACAGTGGCCATTTACATTCCCTAGGCAGTCTTGAGAAGGCTACCTGTTTCATATATTTACCCTGCTTCTGAGAAATGTATAAATTAGCAGATGAGTAATTTTAAGCTAAAAGTCCTATTTCAGCCAAAGTAGAGCATATGGGATTTGATTCAAAGTTGCTCAATATCGCTATTGCTAATTGGGGTGGCTGGTGATGAAAAAGGCCTTTGAGACATTGTGGTCTCAGATATTATGATACTATGAACTTGTAACATCATCAAAGTACCAAATCAACTTTTTGTACATTGAGTGCAAAACTTAGCCCTTCCTCCTTGACAAAGATTAAATGGACCTCTTACTCTGCTAGGGTGCTGGAAGAGAATTGTGTTCATTAGATTCTTAGGTCTAAGCATCTATTGATATGTGTAGATTAAAACTGATTTCTTACAGTCCCAGCTGCATGTACTGTAAACCTAGGAAAACACAGAGTCTGCTGGTGCAAGTACATGCAAGAGAGTGTAGTATCAACAGGAACTCAATTCTCCCCTAAGCCATACAACATTCATTTTAAAGACAGAAAACTAGTTACATTGGGAGCTGCACAAAAACAGATGCGCTTTGGTAAATCCAGTGGGAGTCACTTCAGAAGGAATCCAGTCATAGAAAAAGCAAATGACAAGATGTTGCCAATAATTTAGATATCTGGGAAGCGAGAAGAAATGTTATAGTTTTCCATATCTAAAGTTTTAGAGAGATTTTATTATCCTTTCTCACATGACATCAGGTCCACTGTTCTTCTGGAGTATGCCTACACTGACTACTTGTCCAAGTCTTTCAAGTTCACTACTTAGTATTTTCATGACATAAGATTTATGGACTACCATTACTATTCGTAGTTGCACTCTCACAAACTGATATCTATTTGAGGTTAATGTATTTTCCTGAGTTTAAACTTGATTTGTTTATTAAATACGTACATGAAGCCTAATAGCCACATATCAGTACTTGCATTCTCAATTGTGATTCCCTACAGTCTCTAATTCCCTTTTATAACAGTAAAGTCTCAACTTTGCTGCAGTGAAAAAAACATCTCTACCTATATTGATTAAAATTCAGCATATATGATTTTTATTTATATTTCAGGTATTTCTGGATGCTACTGTTTGGTTATATTTGACAAAGTACTGTACAAGCAGCTTCTGGAGACACAAAAGTAGGCGAAGTTAGCAACAATGAGTGATTTGAGCATCAACAAGTTTTTTCTACAGAAAGTTGCTTTTTTCACATTTTCAACTCTGCAGAGAAGATCATAATCTGTTGAGTGCCTTTCATCTTTTATTTTAATGCACAGCAGCTTTGATCAAACCATACTGACAAGTTTTTGGTTTATTATCAGTTTGGACATGTTACTGCAGTGGCAAATCAAAGGGCTGCTGCTGCTTTACGCTCCATGGTAGGACACAGCCCAGAAGTCAGTCTTCGGTCTTTCTCTGTTTTGAGCAACATCTTGAGCAGATTGCAAATCCCCTTAAATAGTAACACAAACTGCAAGTCATAAAGCAGGGGTAGCCTGACATGCTGATATTAGGAAACACTGAAATTGCCACACAGCTAAAAGTCACTTCATAAACTTTGTATCTCTGGGAAGCAGGGACCTTCTCGTTTCTCTCCGGATGTGCCTGGCCATGGCTCTACGCAGCTGCAATATCACTCTCGGCAGTTTCTGCTTCTATGGGCCACTGTTCACATCTGCAAGCAAATCCCATTTTGGAACTTGATAGTGAAAATCAATCTGAACTGCTCCATAGATAAATAGAGTTAAATGGCCCAACACTGGAAATCCTGTTCACAGACATCTTATTGTTTGCTCTTTTCAGAGTGCATGAAGTATATACAGATAAATAATCAGGGAAATGGAGCAGACTGGAAAAACCCTGTACATTTCTGTGGCTACATGCCACTGTATAATTTCCTACAATTCATTTCAGTGACTCAGGCTAGACAGGCACGAGACAGAGGATGCAAGAATTCAGAGTGAGCAGTGGAGGTTAAAAACGGGGCATCTCTATTCTTATGCATATTGAACATTTCTGTGTCCCATGCAGTGCCAGCAAAAGCAATGGCATACCATTCAGAGGAAACTGCTGCTTCTGAATAACAGGTGCTCTAGGGAAATGTAAGAAATAACAGATGAGAAAAACTGTTGGCCTGAGGAAAATAAGCTATCAAAAAACCCCAGAGCCAAAATGACAAATTACTAATTGTTGATAGTAAATTTCAAAACACTACCTTTTCAACAACTAGTCAAAGTTTGGATAACTCCCAGTGCATTCATCCTTTCTATAAACAGTATGTCACATATTAACATTCCCTACAGAAATCACATTGATTTTGTAATGTAAAGGAGTGAGCAGTGTACTGTGGGATGATATAGGAGTTTAAAATTCCACAGATGTGTCATAGTACATGACATCCTAGTAGCCTGAAAACAATGTGACAAAACCAAAGACAACCTTGAATTCAGGATGAGTCCTAATTTTAAGTTAAACTACTTGAAGAAAACTCTTCCCTTGGATAAAAACAGTATATTGTTCAGAGTCTCTTGAATTTCCAGTGTTAAGGATACATTCTGTCCATGTGTTAGCTAAATATTTTGTTTTCTCTATTTATATAGAAATTACTTTTCACTGAGTGATTTCTCCTTGTCGCAAAAGCTCTGAACATTAAGCGACCAACTATATTACAGTATGATGAAGCTATAAACCACTATTATTAAATGAGAAATATGACACATATGTCATGGTTATTGTATTTAGTATTAAAGAGAAAGAAAGGGAAATAATCATGATGGAACACACATCATTACTTGGTTGCATTCTTTCATCTATCAGCCCTCTCTTTTGTATGTTAATTCTTTTTAGTAGGACTTATTTACTTGCATCGTCATATGGTTTAGGATCTAATCCTCCTGTAGTCCTGAAAGCTCCAACTCCAAATGGAGCTTAGCAGTTGATATGGTTTGGCTTAGAAATACTATCTCTTTAAATTGGAATAGTTCATGCTTAGTGGCAATAGTTGATAAATTATAACATGTCAGAAATATTGTGCATGCCTCTGAAAGGTAGATTATTAATGTCTCTCCAGATGTGTCTAGAAATTAAACAGTGTTTTTGAGATGCCAGAAGTTTTTAATAACCAATCTGAAGAGTCTATAATTTGGGGCACATTATAATTTAGTATGGAGGAAAAAAAAAAATCTATAGTCCTATACCAACCACAAAGCAGAAGTTGCCTAGATTTTCAGAAGGGACACGTTCCCATCTAGTAACGTGTTTAATATGTAACGTTCTATTACAGCAATAACTCTGCCACAGAATCATTGCAGACTGGAATATTGGTTTATGTGTTGTTATGTCACTGGTGCAGGACAGTTCCTGAATTCATTCATGTGTATGATTCGTTGAAGACTAGTATTTCCAGAAATACACCTTCCTAGTGGATATCACGGACAGATTTACATAAGTCTTTCATCATAAAAGTTCCCCTCTGCCCTCTCCTCAGGAGTAAGGCACTCTGCTGCTGGCCACTGTCACTACAATCAAGGCTCACCTTAGCTCTTGGCATGCAGCAATGGTGAATGCTGTTGAGATGACTGGGATGTGACTCCTCAGAGGCAGACGGCTGTTTGTCCCTGAGTTAGCTCCTCTGGCCGCCACGATGGGAGTGGGGGAGCCAAAGTTGTACCTGCTTAGCAGCTCTTTATATACACTCTGTCACCTAGAGGAAGAAAACAGTTCTTTCAGTTTTCACTAGGTCGATAATTGCGAGTGTAGTAGTTCAGCCCTGCAGCAAAAATTCAGACACAGCAGGAACGCTATATAAAAAAATACTCCGGAAGAGACACTATTCAAATTGCAAATACTGTCCTTTGCTTCTGCCTATACAACTGGGTTCAGGTTCTCTAAAAATACACATCAGATAAGACCTCCATTTCAAGATAGCCTTTTTTTAAAGAACTGTTACCAAGACAGTAGGTGAGAAGAGTGCAGTGCAGTTCTATATTTAAGCATTCAGTAATTTTGTTTAGTAATTTAGTTTAGCAAAGAAAGTTGGGTCTGAGCTGGGCCAGTTGGGGACCATCCTGAAGGTATCTGGCTCTGCAAGAACTGTCATTTTTTTCCAGACTAGAGAAAATCCAGCATTTTTGTACAACCACCCACATCACATTGCTCTGGCAAATCCTACTTCCCTTCCACTTCTTCACTTTTGCTGCTGTAGCAATGCTTCCTCCCCTGGTGTTCAGAAACAGAACTACACCGACTTCAAAGCAATTAATTTCATGAGAATATGAGGAAACTTAAGAGCACAACAAACCCAAACTTCTTGTTGGCTGTTGTGCAGCCACACAAAACGTTTGGGTGATGCTGCTTTAAACAAGGATGGTCATGTTTGAATTTTCACTCATCCTCCTTTATTTTCAAAATGCCATTAATGCACCTTTTTCAGTTTTCTGTTTGCATGATGTAAGTTATTTGAGCTCTTTGTCACTGCACTTATAATACTAATTCACAATTTAGTAGCTCATTAGTGAGAATAATTGCCAATATCTTGCCAAATAGCCTGTGTCCACTATAAATGAAACTTGCATAAATTATAATAGAAATGGATATTTTGCTTGTAGGAGAGTATGAGAATAATTTATGCTATAAATAAACACCTTGATGTGGCTAGTACTGTTTAGATTACTATAAAATGTCCCTTATGTAATTAGGAAGCAAATTTTTGTGTAATTAAGAAAATTAATGAGAATTAAATGTTGAGGGAGTGCAGGTGGTATTGCCAATCTGTTGTAACACACTAAATACTGACACTTGCATTATTTTTATATACAACTACTGTAACATTTAGGAACAGGTTTTATATTAAGCTGGAAAATTATATACTTTATCTTCAGAAATGCCAGCAAAACATTAAAAAAAGAACAAACCCAGAGCAGTAGCTTAAAAAAAAAAAAACAAACCACTCTACGTACAGTGTTTTCATTTTGCAGTGTTCAAAGGAAACTGCTTGAAAAGTGATTAAAAAGAAATTGAGTGATTCTTCTTCTTTTCCCACAGAATATAATTCATGAATACCTAAAGCTCTGTGTGCTTATTCTCGGCTGTTTGCTTATAAATTTTCCTAGCTGAGAAAATTCTGACAAATTATAGTATAAGAAAATGTGTCACATCAAAAAGCAAAGACAAATGGAAAACAATCTATTTTCTTTCAGTTTTAAACAGTAACAAATATGAGATAATTTAGGATCCCAAGTCCAAATATATACACTCACATGTATACAAGCAATTATTTACTCTCATTCTTTGAAACAGTTGGTGTTAACTAAAGAAACAGAGGTGTTTATGACCACTATTGTCTTAGAAGTGCCCTTATCACAAGACAGTTAATAAATGAGTACGTTCCTTCAGTTTAAATATTTATCTAGGCTGGTGTTTTTTCCTGCAATGCAGGTACCTCCTTTTTACCTGCGTTTTTGTAGTCTGTCACAGCAACAGTTCCAGCCAAGTCTGTGCTTTTATTTTCTCTTTCAAATCCCATCCAGATTTCTAACAGCTGCTGGTTGAGGCACATTTCACCTCTCACGTCTGCACAACTGCTTGTAACGTGATATTAACACTCTAACCAGAGGCAGACTACATGGAATGTGAGCAGCTGCTTTTCTGCAGGCATAGATATGGTGTCATGTGGGAGAGACAATAGTCCCTGGAGAGCATCAAATTGTGAATTCTACTCTCTCATCTCATGTCGAATTGCTGGAAGTTTCTTTGCAGTGGTAGTGACTCCAAACCAGATCGTCTACAGGAGCTAATCCTTGTGGCTGTGTTTCACTTTGGTGCCTTCTCTGGTGAACAGATGCTGGACCTGAGTGTTGGACCACAGGATGAGGTTCACAGGGGTGCTAAGAAATGGCAGCAAGCTGCCTCAGGCAAGGAATTCATCATGCAGCCATCTAGAACTACTCTCTGGAAGCAGTTCCAGTCCTTGTTTCTCTCTCTTGTATGACAGCTGTTCAAGATACAGAAGTCTTATTTAGGGCCTTAAGCAGATTTTTCTGCATCTGGCTGTAACAGAAGATTCCAGCACAGGAAACTAACTGGTATTGTTCACGAGGTTTTATAAATAGTGTTCCTGAAAAAAAATGTTATTTCACCAAGAAACAGGAAGGAAATGCTCAATTCTGGAAACTCATCTCCTCTTCAGTTAGGAGACACAGCATTTTCTAAAACCCTCTCATTTAGCTGCAGAATATTTTTACCACCTTGCAGAATGTCATGTGCACAGAATAATCACCATCACGCATAATAACATAGAAGAGGACAAAAAAGAAAACTTCCCAGACACAAAATACAATTTTGCTGTTCCCTCTGGAGTGCATGACATTTACATAGGTAAGTGATGGTTCCTGGAAACCTGAGAATGCTCCTAGAGAGCTGCTGAGCGTCATCTTCAGGACATTAAAGTTTAGCTCGAGGTAGAAACCTTCTTGATTGTGAGGTGACTAAGAAGAACTTTAGGATTAGAGCCACCATGCCCTGTGATTATCATGGGCACTAACCCCACACTTGTCTTAAAAGCTAAAATTCACAACTTTTTGAGTCCAGTGCAATTCACAGAGTACTTTTTCAGCTCCTTTATGAAGGTTCTCTTCTGGTGCCACCTGGACCTATGACACTTCCTGTTGTCCCACAGCAAGCCAGATGCTGTATCTTTTGGAGAAACTATTTTCTGTCCTGCCAATCCTTTTCTGTGGCTGTGCTCTTCTTTCCTGGTGTTGCCTTGAGAGGCAACTTCTCTTCCCCTCCTGTGGTGGCTGCCCCGGTAAAATACTGTTGAGGTTGTGCAGAAGAGGTGGAGTTAGAGCATAAAGCTACAGTGTTTGCTTCCAAGATATGCAACTCTTCCGAACTCTGGTTTGGAACATACATTACAAAGAGGGGAGGGAGGCACTATGCAGAGCCAAGGGCACAAACTGCATGCCTTTATGGAAGGATAAGAGGCAGCATACTTAAATTTCGCTGCTTGGGACAGCAAACAGCTGCCTTCTGTATTTGTCAGACACTTGCCTGCCTTCTGAATCACAGGCATGTGTCTTTCCCCACGTTGTGGGATTTTCTGTTTTATTTTTTCCCAAGTTTGAAAATTGCTCAGAAATGGCAGTGTGAAATCCCTACTATCTGCTATTTGCGGTGAGAATAATTTACATGCTGTGTTATGTACAAATATAGTCCTACGTTATTACATAACAACTGAAAGTAAAACAAAATGAAGAAGGGGGTGGAGCGTTTGCTGCTGTCACTGGAGCAAACTTCATCCTAACTTCTTCTGTGCAAACTTGTTCACAGCTTCTCCGAGACTTGTGAGTATTTTACATCTTTTAATATACTCTCGCTTTCCTTTCTTTCTTTCTGGTATTAAAAACATGAGGGGACTCATACTACTTAGCTTCCAATTATTTAATGAGTTTGAAAATTGTCTTGTAACTTTGTTATAAATATAAAATGCATAGTTTAAGTATTGTATTTAACCTTGTGCCTGGCTTCTGTGTCTCTGTTTCTGCTGTGTGAGAGACATCAGCTAGTATGGAAAACTGGTGCTAGCTAGTGGAAAATTGTCATTGTTTTCTAAGAAATTCACAAAGCAAAAATTAGGAGAAAACAGATATTCTGCAGTGAGCCTAGTTAACATAACAGTGACAGAGATGAAAAGCTAGAGAAAAAGTTCTTTACCATCTTAGTGTATACACTTGAAAGAGCATTAAACACAAGCAGGGACCTGAAAACCTGCGGTCAAGTGAAATCGTACTGAAAACCGTGATCCAGGGATACTGTAGCTGATAGCAGTATAACAGGAAGGTACTAGCTGGTAGTAAACCCAAGGAAGCAAATAGATTTATGAGTCTGCTGTTAAAAATAGCACTTTCCACCTAATGAAACCAAAAGGCAGGAAGAAAAGTATGCATGGGGCAGAAACTTGTTAAGAAATGTATTGTTAAGACATGCAAAATGACCTCTGTAAAAGTCAGTAATAGGAAATTCTCCTTACTGTGCACAGCCACTACCTTGTGATTCCTTCTGTATGCAGCAGGTATATTTGTGCTGTTTACACTTAAGAGAGTCTAATATCACAGAACAAATTCCTCATTATAATTACCACCATATGTTTTGCTATACTTTCTGAATAGCCAATAGCACAGCACTTCCTTTGCCCATTATGAATGTTTTTATTTCTATTTAGAGTCAGCATTTCATTTGACATGTACTAGATAAAGAAAAAGGTATCACTTAATAATCTTATCCTGGAAGAAGATAATTATAGATCAACTTAGTATAAACAAACTATTTTTATAGATCAACAGGAGTATCAAAGTCATTCTTCAGGAGCCTACTGGGCTGTTCTAAACTCTAAGAGCATGTAGTATGACCTTTATAGCCTGTCACAATGATTTTCACTCTGCAAACTCAAACAAAAGTCAGCTTTGGTAGCTCTTTAGAGTGTAATATTATACCCTACTATCTTTAAGAACGCTTAAATTATTTGGGAAAAAGGATATTACTGTCAAATCCATTCTGAGGCTTTCTCGATCTTCACTGAAAATAGAGAGGGATCATAGGGGACAGAGATACAGGCTGATGCAGAGTAAATGGGTAGTATGGATAACATAATGCTAGATTTTTTCAGAATAGCAAAAAGCCCCTTGTCACTTCACCTTGCAGTATCCTGGCTTTATAAGAACATAAATATCTTCCAGGCTCTGGCCAGTAATACATGTGACACAAACCTTCCAATGTCAGGTGCAGGGTTCCGTCAGCCAAATGTTTCCCTGCTGTGCGCTCAGGGTGTTCAGCTTGCTGCAGCCACCACAGCTGGAAAAAGGCCCATCTGGAGCAGTCCCTCTGTGAGACGCATTGTTCCCCTCTGTGAGATGCATTGTTCTAGCAAAATAACCTGTTTTGCATGAAGTTGATCACGTTCTGCAGGTCAGCACAGGTTATTGCTTGCAAAGATCAGTAAAGCAGAGCAGCCCAACCTCAATTGTTGGAACAAACTTGTTAGTCTGCACAGATATACTTATTTTATTCCTTTTTTTTTTTTTTTTGTTTTCTTTTTACATAACACAGTCTTGTTGATATATACTTTATTTCATTACTGCACCATCAGAAGCCAAAATCTGAGAGGGTGAATACCCTTGCATTCATGTTTTTCACAAGGTCTTTCTGCGCACTTAAAAACTCATAATGGAAGATAGTGACATTAAAGGTCATTTTAACTACATGACTATAAGGCATTGCCAATTCTCATTATTATAATACATTGCCAATTCTCAATGCCAAATTATAGTGTGTTAGGCAAAGCAAGAACATCTGAAACATGTCCATTTCATTTGCTGTGCATGCATGATAAAATATTTCTTGTTTTCAAAAGTATTTCAAAAATAATTGCTCAGAAATGGAGGGGAGAAAGCCCTACTATCAGTTATTTATTAATAGCTGTTGATTACTCAGAGATGTGTATGAAGCAACATTTTTTTTTTTTAATAACTAGTTCCCAAATTTAAAGACATTCTTCTCACTCAGATTTCTGATTCCCATTTTACAGACTTCAATAGGACAGGAGTTCGCTCCACGAATAAATACTGATGTACTTGCAAGCAAGCTGATACATTTGTCTCTGCAAAGAACAACCTCTGGTAGAAAGCGCTATTAATAGGTCCTCATGGGAATATATGCCGAAAACTCCTTTTTGAGGAGACATTCAAAGGGATTGAACCATGATGGAGGTCTCCAGTACCTAGACCACACAGCTTATTCTTCCATAGACATAAGGACTTCCAATTCCCTATCATTAATCGCAGATCAATTTACCTTTGTGTGGCTTCTGTGCCAAACACTGAAAATCATCCACAGGTGCCCACCTCCAAGGTTACTGCATGCTGAAGGCCCTTCTGCTTTTGCTGGGCCAGTGCCACTCCCAAGTCAGGTGCTGTGATCCCATGCTCAGAGGGGACATCAAGGAAGA
Source organism: Nesoenas mayeri (assembly GCF_963082525.1). Lineage (NCBI taxonomy): Eukaryota > Metazoa > Chordata > Aves > Columbiformes > Columbidae > Nesoenas > Nesoenas mayeri. The sequence continues at coordinate 19,602,070 of NC_137540.1, forward strand.
ACTGTAGTAGCAGGACATCATTTCATCCAAGGTGTCTGTACTGTATCACTGTAAGCAGGGATCCCACTTGGCCAGGGGTGAGTGCCACCTTTCAGATAATATTCTGCGTGCCTCTCTGGAGGTCTAGTCTGGGATTTCCTCTGCATTCTTTAGCTGATCTGGGGTCTATTCACCATCCAGCAGGATTCAGGGGAAGCTGGGGCTAGACTTTTATATCATGCTGACAACACAAATAATTAAGGCGCCTCAGCAGCTAATAAAAGCTTTCTGTCTTCCATTCATAAATTAATGTACTAATGTAAAATAAGGAGACTGATTCTTTTTTAGCTAAGAAATCAGCAAAGAACAGCAGAAATATCTGGAAGCCAGCAGGAGATATACTATATAATTAAACTGTTGTCCTTGCCAATAGGTTATTATCAGCAGGTAACAAGATATATGTATTGTTACAAACCATCTTCCAGTATTTCATGCTATAACAGATGAGATATGGCTTTAGTGGCAGCATAGGGTGATCACTCAGTCATTGTTACCATTATAGCTACTGTAAATTACAACTTCACAGTTTAATAGTTTATGAATTAACTCTAGTACTGATGCCTGAAAATTCTTTACCCAAAAATGACTATTTTTTTTTTGCCAGTTGAGGAACTCCTTTTAAAAGCCTGCTTTATAAAAATACCTGTAGACTAGAAAGGTTGACCCTGTGACAGTTGAAAAAATCTTATAGCAAAGTTGCTAAACCAACCCACCCGTGACTAGACTTTACCAAATATTTTAGGGTACCTTTTTGTAAATAAAATTCCAAGTGAAGCACATTTATTGTCTGTAAGGATTTTTTAGTAGATGGATTGTCATATTCTAAACCACTAGCCAAAAATGGCTCACACTGCACCTTCCCCAGCTGCAGTCTCTGCCAGGAGTCGGTGAATGTCAAGTGTTTAGTAATTCTCTTCCCTAGAGTTTAAGCTATAAATAAGGACAGTGTGGAGAAGTTTATTGTCTCTGCTGGAGAAAGGACTTGAGCTCATTGGTGATGTCAGGTCACTGTCTGCTACAGATCCTACATGCACAGATACAAAATATGACCATGCAGTTGTTGAGCTAATGATTTTGTGAACAACTGGTGCAGTAGAAGATACATTTCATGTACAGGAATAACAACACTGGCGAGGTTTCAGTTAATGTAGCTTAAATACTATATTAACTGTTAATATGTTGTTAACTGTTATTAACACAATACCAATTCTGATTCTTTTGATGCTGCACTGGCTAATTAAGGATTATGGCACTTATACCAGTGGTGCCTGCCTCTATCTCTGGCAAGTGACAAAGCATCACTGTCTGTCTTCCGGCAAGGTGAAGCAGGAACCTTACCTGCCCTTCCAGGATTAAGGTATTGCAGGAACATGGAAATCTGTTTTCCTGGCATCTGAAAGCTGCAGCTAGTTACTGTCGTGAACCTGCTTGAAGGGGTAAAAGGTATCAACATAAGCACACTTGTTTAAAAATTACTAATTATATCTGTTTGTATAAGCCATATAGGCTCTCCCCTGAGTCACGTAGCCTCAGCTTGAATGTCATGTCAGGCTGTGCCAAAGTATTTTAAAATACTGAACATCTGCATACCTGTTAAAACTTAGTGCACGCTTTTAAGAACACAGGAATGTGAGTCACAGGAACTTTCCCAGACTAATCTGTTGTAGCCTGCAACAAAAAACCAAAACGTATGGTTTATTTCCCTGCTAGTGTACTTTGGTAATGGCATAGTTGCTAGGTGGAGTTTTTCTTTATGCTGCTTCTTGACAAGGTAAATAGATCAAAGTTTTTCACGTTCCTGAGGCTAGATTAGTTCTGATACTAGTATTAACGTGATTAGTTATACTCAGGGCTACCGCATGCAACATAGATCACTGCCAGGCAGCAGAGGGGATGGGAAGGAGGGAGGCACTGGGAGCCCACCTGGGATTTCACTGGTCTCTGTTCTCAGACTGGGGTTTTCAACTGTCAGTCTGCCCTGTGATGACCAACACCAGATGCTGGTGACAGCAGAAGTCATCAGATCAGGGTTTACATGCTGCATTGCTGGTTACAGCTTTCTCTCACTAATTTTATTTCATTAAAAAAGCCTTAGTTACACTGCATCTTATAGTAGTTAGTTACATGGGCACAAGAAATGTGATTTTCACACTGGCTAGGATATGTGTATATAAAATAAAAATAAAACCCAGATATGCTGTATTTCACATATTCTTCTTTTGTATGGCCCCATGTCTGATTTGCTGCACATTCCTTGCACCGTGTTGTAAATCCAGAAAAGTTTTATCTTTTATTTTGCCCTCCCTTTATGGCACAAAAGTCCAGAGGGTTGGGAATTTTACTATACACATGGAAAAAGACTGGAAGAACCTGATAATTTTGAGTCCAGTGTGTGATACCTGGAGATGGATTTTTAAGATTGTTTAGTATTCCTTAGGACTGTGTATGTTCACATACAGCCCCCAGCGGGTTCTGTTGCAGCTATGAGACCTCAATGCTTTTTTGAACTCACCTTTATAGAAGGCACTTATTTCTCCAAATCACAGCATCTGCACTGGAGAAACCTGTATCTGAGCTAGCTGACTATAACAGTCTGAAATATGTGCTTGGGGAGCAGGAAGCGTCTCATTCTAAGGGCAGATACCCAAAGCAACCTGAAGTCAAGATTTCTTGTGGGAGAGAACTCAGAAAATTATTATTACTTGTGAAAAATCTAGGTTAAGGAACTTGCCCAAATCACAGGGAGATGGTGAGATGAAGGCAGGGACAGGACTTCTTTCCTCAGGGCTGCATTCAGTTGCCTTTGTCATCAAGCCCATGCTTTGCTTTCTGTCATCTTCTGTCTCCTTTTCTACACATCTTCCTCTGTCAAGTAAGGATATTTATACAATTTTTTCATAAGCTTGGTCCATTTGGTTCATAAAACCTGTGAGAGAAAAAGGAAATTGTTGCATCATACTGTGATTAAAGATTTAATACTTTTTAAAAATGATGTATTCATGAGAAGACAGTGGGCATGGGAGAAGAATATGCTTGAGTGCTGATAAATCTCTCACTTCTGCTACACCCAGCCTTTCCTCCTTCCTTTCACCTCCACCCTGTCTTAATTTTTTACTGTGCTGTCCATTCAGTCATGATACTCAAATTCCACTGCTGTGTACCAGCAACATCTGAGATGGAGTATATTCATTGTGAAGAGGCTGCTGGAGACCAGCTACACAGTGTCAACAAATCTCTTCTGCAATTATGTAAACTAAGCCATATAAACTGACCAATTCATGCCTTGCCCAAGTTTGTGCAGATTTTCTAGGCTGCCAAACTTGAACACATAACTAAAAAGCACAGCTTTAATTAAATAGTTATAAACATTTTCTTTACATGAAAGAAACGCATATTTCTGCTAATTTGTTTTTGGAAATAGCTGAACTACTCTTGATGAGACTTAAAATAACTAGCCTAAATAAGTCATTCAGTGCAGGAAATTTCAGCTCTAACAATTTCAGCTTGACCAAACTAAAAGCAACTGAAATGGAGCCTTATTGTTTTAGACCCAGCTGCAGAAGGCCCTAACAAAACTGTGGGCAATAGCTCCTTTACATACATATTAATAGAGATAGGACTATGTTCCCAGCTCATATCTTTGGAATTATTGGTGTTTAATTTAATCTCCTAAGGAAATAACGCTTATGCAATCACACATCTGTGTGCATTTGCATGTTTCTGCCTCCCTCCTCCATCACATTATTTTTTAATTCAAGGCTTAATTTCATGGAATAATTTGCACTGGAAGACAGTGTCTACAGGTCATCTCTTCCAGCCTCCCACCTGAAGCAGGGCTAACTTTAACATTAGAGCAAGTTGCTCCAGTCTTCATTGATTTTTATAATGCCTCTGAGGATGGAGCTTCCACAACTTCTTCTAAGTTGCCTCCTTCACAAACTTATTTTGTTGGGACTACTTTTATAAATAATACTACTATTAATGTCCAAATAAAGTGTTCTGCCACCATGTTTTCATCCTTTTCTGCTGTATCTCTTCAAGGTCTTGCTGTGGATACAAACCCAGTTATTTGAAACAAAATAAAACAAAAAAAAAAGCTGATTTCTCCAACAACCCTGAGACTTGGCACATTTGAAAGTGAATGTAGAAAAAAAAGTTTCTAAAAGAGAAAGGAAACATTCCAATCAGATTTCATTGTGTAATCTTTACAATGGTAATAAAAACAGGAATGAGCTGGTTAGACAGCTGCTGTGATTCTTATGATGAACACACTGCTTAAATGGAAGTGGTATAGTGGATTGCTGCCGACCTGACCTTGGTTCCAGGTGGTTTTCCTCACTTGTTGTTTTCTAATTGATTTTGTACAATGAGGGGAGAACAAAAGTAAAATTGCATATCTGGACAGTACTGTGTCTATGTAAAAGGCAGCTCTTAAAAACAATAGTCATATCATGCTGTAGGAATTAGGGGAACTCTTCCAGCCCTAGAATCAGACTGATTTTAATGACTTCATTACTAGCTAATCTGGCTACAACCTCTCCTCTGAGTGCCATCACAAGTCAGAAAAAATTATCCTTTGATGACCATATAAATTTTCCTGGGGGAACCCTCCTTATACTGCAGCATTCAAATATGACAGTGTAAGAGGGGTCTCTACTATCTAGATAAAAATAACCCTTTTTAAAAGTATGTGTCTCGTGTTTTCCATTAATTCAGAAGATTGAAAGGGGACTTACAGATGTTACTTGCCAAATTTCAGCAACATCCTGCTTTGAATGTTCTTAACAGATGTGCTGAGAGCTACTCAGAACTCTGTTGTAACATTTTATATAGATAGATAGATAGATATATATATATATATATATATATACACACACACACTCTTATTTCTCCACTTCTAGGTCCCACATTGTACCTTCCTGATCCAGATCCTGTGCATCTGTTCTGAGTAATGTTCCAGCAGGCAGGATGCTGGGGACTGCGTGGCCAACCCAAAATTCTGCTGAAGCATTGAGCAGGCTGGAGAGTCAGGTAGGTGTAATTTAAACATGACGTCTTAGGAAATTTCAGCAAAGCTTTAAATGCCATTTTTACAGTAATAAAACCAGGTAATACAGCAAACTTAGTGTTTGGAAACATTTCCAGTATTTTAGATGAGATCACTAGCACCCTGTTCTTTTCTGCTTTGTTTTTTCCACTCGTCGTTGTTCACTTGTACCAGAATTACATAGTAATCAGGCCTGGATTTTTTCACATTTGTGTTTTTCACAGTGGCACAGCAAGTTCTAGCAGACTTTCCCTCTTGCTTGGACTTAATGCCCATGTCTATGTTGGTCTCTTCTCCCAAGTAGCAAGTGATAGGACAAGAGGAAATGGCCTCAAGTTGCACCAGGGGATGTTTAGATTGGATATTAGGAAATAATTCTTCCTGGAAAGGATTGTTGGGCATTGGAACAGGGAAGCGATGGAGTCACCATCCCTGGAGGGGTTTAAAAGGTGTTTAGATGAGGTTCTTAGGGACATGGTTTAGTGCTAGATTTTGGTTATGGTTGGACTCGATGATCCTGAGGGTCTCTTCCAGCCAAACCGACTCTATGATTCTAGCTGAACTTTCACAACATGCAAGGCTATAACCTCTGACCCTCCAGGGTATTTAATACAGGAGGAAAATCCTTGCAAATGCCTGGGCAACAAGAGAAGTTGAAAAGAGTTAATCATGGTAGAATAGTCTAATATGAAGAAAAAGCTGAGTGGATTCCATCCACTGAGAGTATATTATTGTGCACTCTATAATAGTTTTGTAAAGATTATTTTTGCTTTAAATAGTTAGTGATCAATAAAAATATGAACTGGATGTTACTTTTGTAGTTGAGCTATCTTCTCACTTATTTTGAACTGAGATTATTTATATAAAATAAAAACTGCACAAGAGCTAACTAAGAGTATTCCAATAATGTTAGAAGTTTCAGAACAGTTTCCAGAGATCAGCTCAGAGAGGCATCACTCACTGCAGAACAAACAGGTAGTTAAAACATTACCAGGTATTTAGCAACCAAGGTTCTGAGCTTGTTTTCCAGAAATCAGACTATCCTTCCATTACCAACATGACACTGTGTAACTGAATCTCTGTCTGTTGGCCATTCTGCTATGAGTTATCTCCACATGCTAGAAGATGCCATAAACAAAAAGTTAGAATGGAGCAGCTGGCCCTTGGGAACTTGACAGGGAAGCAATGAAAGAAGGTATTAATCACAGGCTCACAAATAATTACTTATCCTTAGTGTACACAAGGGTCCTTCTGCATGCACTGAACTAGCTCCTATCCAGTTGCTAGCCTGTGGGCTGTGTGATGCTCTTAAGCGATGTTGAAGAAGGTCATTGTTAAGGAGATTTCTGAATAAGAGTTTATTCCTCATATTAACCTTCAATATAAACAGTTACACTAACATAAAAATGGGAACAACCTAAATAAAAGGGGGAGATGTACGTGTCACCCAGTGTCTTGCTCCACTGATTCTAACAGCTCCCAGTGCACGCAGAATTTTTTGTTCTCTTAAAAGTTTCTACAATAGTTTACCATATGATTTGAAACTAAAAGTTGAAATTAAATTACAGACTAGCTGATTCATTATTCTTAGTGCAAGGTTGTCTATCTGAATTTGAAAGTTCAAAATTTACTTCTAAAAAGATCACTGATATGCCACCAGTACCTGTAATTCATTCATGAAAATGAAATAAATCAGCCCTGACCTTGGTTGTTAATTTATTTTCTTTTCTCTGAAATGCCTGTTCCTTATTCAGTTGAGTCAATGAAAATGTCCCCGTTTAAAGCAAGTGTTAGGCCTATTTATCTGTTGAAGAAATAAAACTCACCGCACACAACCTTTGACTTCTGTTGTTCAGCAGATGCACATCTGTAGAAGGACGACACAATGCCACTGAGAGTGCAGCCTTTTAGGTTTTCACTATTCTGTCCTGTCTCCTTTTTCGTCATCGTCGCATTAGGCACTTTTTTTTTTAAACACAATCAACTTTAGATCTGTAACCAGAACACAATTTCAGTGCTTTTATTATCTAATTCATGCTCATATTTGAACGTAGTTTCATATGCAGTATTTTTTTTTACATCTTTATAATTATCTAGACAGTTGTAAACCAGATTTATTCTGTTACACTGTGAACCTACTGAGGTTGCTGGACAAATAGAAGCCTCAAAAATAGCTCCAGACATATTCACTAGCCTTACTACTCCTCAAAGGTATTTTTTATACAAACACCAACCATAAAATTCTTCAGTGTCAGAGTCAAAATTCATCAAAGTCATAAAAAGAAAGAAACTAGAGGTGAGTGTGACAATTAGTGTGCAACTTAATAGGCATTTCTGTGAATGACTTAGTAACAAGTTTTTTATTATATCATCTTGGGAAGTGAGATAGGCTGTAACAGGGTAGACATGCTCACTATGTGAGAAACTCCCAAGAAAAGCGAAAGCAATCCAGGCAGTGTTGCTCTATTTCTTTTCTGAACAAACTGCCTGTTGGAGATACACCTCTAACACCTCTAAGTTAAGCTTTGCTTCAGTATTACAGTAGGCTGCAGACTTGCCTTGTTCTGCCCTTATCCAGCATCTCCAGTCCTCCAGTCAATGAAACAGCCTAAGCCTGAATCAGGCCTCTTTTGCAAAGCTGAATGAAGATACTTTCTCTCCACAAGCTTTCCAGATGGTGGCAGGAAGCAAGGGAAAAACCATGGAACAGTCATTCCAAACCTGATGAAAAATACAACTTTCATTATTGCTGCCAAGGAGAAATGCATGCAATAATAATATTTTCTGTTCCCTAATTCCAGAGTGAGAATAATAAACAAACTCTCTTCCATTGAGAAGACCATTTTCTATTTCAGAAAAAACAAATCTTTATATGAAGATTAATATTCCTTTTCTTACCTACTCAGCTCACCATCCATGTGTTTAGTGTAAGATTAATTCAGTTACCATATCCTGAAGAGGGATCAGACAATAGAAAGGAGAAGCCTCTATTTAAAAAAAGGGAGTAGCATAGAAAATTGTCAGAAGTCAGTACTGAGAAACGCAGCAACAAGCAGAAACAGCTGCTGGAGTAACTGCAGAAAAGGTTGGTCCTGCAGGAGAATATTCCAATTAAAACACCAGTTCAGAAAAGCTCTTCAGCCTAAAATTAGTGATATGCTGAGAACAACTGTGCACTTCTCCCTCACTCAGGCTGCAAGATGATGAGTCACTGGCAACCTCACTTTTTTTTTTCTGCTATTTGCCTTCTTGTGCATGTGTCAAGGACAGCAGGCAGAAATACTATGTTAGCGGTAGCATAGACTAAGTCAAACCTGCAGCCTTAGTACTTGCAGGCATGCTTACTACATCTGCACTGGTACTTTCAATGAAGTTTGAAATATTTATTCTTACAGGCTGAACATCCTGGTGCAAGGTTTGTGGGTTTGTTTGTTTGGTGGGGTTTTTTTTGTTTGGTTGGTTTTTTGTTGTGGTTTGTTTTTTTGTTTTGGTTGTTGTTGTTGTTTTGTTTGGGGTTTTTTTTTTGTTTGTTTGTTTGTTTGTTTTCCCTAGGAAAAAACCTTTATATTTGACAAAGTCTTGATGCAACAACCATAAGGTGTGTGCAGCACACACAAGAAAGTTGTTTAAAGGAACAGCTGCATGGAAGCCTTCAACTTGTAGCTTCCTTGCTGACAACCTTGGTGCTGTACTCAGCTGGCAGGAGGGATTAAATTGCATGAACAATAGTCTTAGCAGTTTTGCTTCTCAGCCCCTGTGTAATTCCCCTGCCTTGTTTTTGCCAGTATTTTTTGTGTCAAATAAAGGAAGTTTTTCATGCACCTGAGTCAGGCACCATCTAAATGTTGTTATTTAGCCTCAGCAGTAGCCATTGTGAACTCCTTTTCTATGTCCCCGCAGAAAAGATTTTGGTAATTCCACAACTTCTTAACATCCTCCCTTCTATCCTGTTTGTCTGGTGACTGGATCAGGGGCAGGGTAGTGGAGTGTAGTAAAGGCTTGAGCCTTGGAATATTGTGCAAACAGTCTGCAATGCCTGAAGGGCCATGCAGACGAGTCCTAATGTTCCTCGTGTAGCTTGGCAATCCAAACTGTGCAAATCCATCTGTCATCCATGCACTGCAAAATTTTGTAAGCTGAGATCTCAGCATCCACTTAACTGATGTAATCTGCTCATCTACAGCCTTGGTGTTTGACCTGACCACAGCAAACTGGTGAGCTAGGGATTAGTAGTAAACTATGCCCTGAGGTGGAACTATCTCTTTGGTACTCTGTCTTAACCTCTAGATTGTCTCTGAGCAGATTTTTATGATAATGACCTTTCCATGCCACTTAGTCATTTTGCTTTCATATCACTATGCCTTGTTGTGAGTCACCGTTCTTTCCCAACATTCACTAGTAGTTTACTGTGCCAAGAAATAATGGTCTCCTGAATGAAGTTGCTCCAGGAAAAGTTTATTCACAGCTTTTTAGCTGGAGGAAAGGGAGGAAAATGTCAGCATCACAACTTACTTGCAGCTTCAAGTGAAAGTGTATTAGCACTTCTTTTTTAGAAGAAAACAAACTCCCTCCCCAAATGCAATCTGGAAGTTCCACTTCAGTCAAGACAGGTGATTAATGAAGTCCTTTTGGAGCAAACATGGGATTTTGTTGCATTGACTTAAATCACAAAATCTAATAGATATCCTGCAGTGGAGGCAGGGAAGGAGGAATGAAAGACCTTTCAGTGCCATTTGTATGTACTGATTTAAAGAAAAACAGCTATGGAAATACAGTTATTTATTTGAAATTAATTCTGTTATTTATAAAAAAACCTAAACATATATATAAATATATATATAAATATAAATATATATATATATATATATATATATAAAAATAAAAAAGACATTCTCCCTGCAGGTATTAACAGTAAGTTCTTGTCTATGCTATCAGACAGTTTCCAGCTAAACTCATAAAGCACAGGCTCCTATGAAAGTAGTTGTTTCTACTGCAATATAACACAAAGTACCAGACTGTTTATGTCTCACAGTACCCTTTGCAGAAGAAGAATTGGTTGCCTTTATGTCTTGGCTAAATTCTTATGTGGATAAGAACTTTTCCTCTCTCTTGAGTCCCAAGTATGTGTTTCTTCATGTCTCCTTGCTGCACCTTCAAGCAAACTTTTCATCGGAAAACCTTGATTTGTATGCTTTGTACATATCTAAAAATAATGAGATGAATCCTCTGACTTCCAATTTTCTCCAGAAGCCCTGTGGATATCTACATGATTTTATTTAAAAACAAACAACAAATGTGCAGACAAACACAATATTATTTAATGGACTATAACTTTGAGCTTGCAGTTATGCTATTTTTGTTACAAAGGCATTTATCACCTCACTATCCTGTTCCACATAGCCAGAGAATCGCTCCATTGTCCTGCTCGCTTGCTTCTATTCAGAATTCAGAGTGCTAAAGGGTTGTGCCATAATTTGGCTGATCTTAGACTTTCCCAGCATATTTTGGTCAGTTTATTCTTTCCAAGATACACCTCTCTGTGCTACTAAAGAGGTCTGATTTAAAAAATCTCTAGTCAATAACATGAATTTCATTTTGCATCAAGATATTAATTCAGAGAGAAGACTAAATAATATGTCAAAATTGAGATCCTGAATTATATTAATCATTCACAACACTTCTCTAATTTGCTGTTGATTTGTAGATAAATTTGTCAACATAATTTGAGAGGTATGTTATGGCATTTTGGACTTAAGTTATTTCTACCTGTGCAGAAGCAGTCTTTATTTGCCTTATAGCAGAATGTGCCTTTCACTTAATATAATTACTCAGTTAATTAGAAATAATTCGTGCTTCCCCCTCCCAGTTACCATTTTTCTTTCAAACATAAATATCTGGGATGTGAGGTTTTTTCCATTATAGACATCCCATGACTCTCTTTCTCACCTGTCAATACTATGTCGCCTCCTTAGATTAGTCAACAGAAGATCCTACCACACAGGATAGTCTGTCGGCCTCAAATCCTATATTCCATATCAGCAAATAGTACATTGCCTGCCACATATTTTTGTCAGTGTCAACAGATGTTTTTTCCTCTGCCCTGCTCCTCAAATCCCACTCATGTCAGGTGTAATCAAAATTCAGTAGTATCTTCTACTTACCCATTCTGCCCAGCAGCTCCCCTTTCAGATATTCCTATGAATATGCTGGCAACAGGCAATGGTTACACGCCCTTAAAAGTTTATCTTATTTTTCATATCCTTTTCCATTTTACAAAGTGACAGTCCCCATGCTGTTACTAAAAGAGATTAAGCCGTGGTGTTTAAAAGGCCTTTAGATGAGGTTCTTAGGGACATGGTTTAGTGCTAGAGTTAGGTTACATTATGGTTGGACTCTAGGAAAGAGATCCTGGGGGTCTCTTTCAATTGAAATGATTCTGTGATTCTACGATATGCAGTTGTTGAAGAATCTTCTGTAGAAATGTCAGGTAGTAGGTAAAGATCTTTAAAAAAATAAATTTAAATAAAATCAATATTTGGTTCTGTTTTGAAACTAGGAGCCTCTTCTAGTCTGTGACATTAGTACCATGACACTGGATAATAAACCGATGCAGTGTCTAGAGACCATTGAAAACTGGCCTAGGTGTCACTGAGATTTTAACTGCAAAGTGGTTTAGTAGCCAGTCTCTCAAGAATGGTCCCACCATGTAAGCCCTGAGGAGAAACTAACATAATTTCCAAGGAGCAGGATGCTTGTTCACCTTACAATCCACACTGGCATTCAGGAGAATTCAGTTCACTTTCTGAAATCTCCACAAATTCTATGCATGACCAGGGCCAGTAAAACAATATTACTGTGTCTCAGCTCCCCAGCAGTAACAATGATGTAACAACTCCTTCCTTTTTGTATTTTGTCTGAATGGCTGAGGTGTTTCGTAAATGGAAAACATTAGCCTTAATTACAGATTTACATAGGTTTAGGGTATAGTACACTAGTTTACATCTTAAGGGACGTTTTCAGTTGCTACCATTAGACAAAAAGTTGTATAACATTAACATAAAGTACAGCTTCCCAAAAAAATGTCAGCCTTTCAAAAATGCAGGCGATGATCTCAATGTTTTTCTCGAAAAATGAGTTCACACAGAAGCAAATAGAATCAGTTTGTTTCAGCCAAGCTATTATCTTTTTTTTCTGATAGCAATCATGCTGACATTCATGTAACTAAATAACATATACAATTATTGAAATTAATTACTATTATTCACTCTACTTTAAAAAAAGACAGAAGTCAGATACACCGAGTTGGCTGCATGTGAGTGAAACTACAATTTGGAAATGACTCAATAAGTATTCTTTAACTGGGCTCATCCTCTAACTGAATGTTAATCAGTATCCTCTGCAACTGTAAAACAAGATGATTATGAATATGCTGTGACTTGAGAAAGTCACACCATTAAGAGATCATTACAAGTAAAGTAAATAACACAGCTTCAGGAAAACTGCTGAAGCTTCCTGGTATTTTTTTCCATTTATTTTGATCTCCTGTGCTTGGCTTTGCTCACTTCTTCCCAGCCTCTCCAGACCCATGTAGGACAATTAAAAACAGGTAGAAAATTTAGAAAAATTTGCATCTACCACATCACATCACAGAAAAGAGGAATGGGCCAATTATTTTTTGCCAAAAATCTTCAAAAACATTTATGTACTGATTCTGACATACAATATGCTGCTATCGGGTCCGAATATGACTGTTGAAGAAAAATTATACCAGACCCAAAACATTGCTGGAAAAGATCTAAACAGATATCATAGCTCTATAAAAAACTGTAAGGCTTGTAAAAGGGATACATTAAACTATTATACTTTGATCAGTGCATGAATCGAAGTGCTTGGTTCTGTTTCTGCAAAATTACATAATTAAAATGTTGTTTTGTGCTACATTCACCCTTTCTAAAAATAGAATTTGAATATACTGGAGTTAATATCATATGGAAAGACTCCATTTCAGAGAAAGAGATACGTACCTTTGTGCAGATTGTAGATTGACTTTGAGATTAAAAATTACTTTACTGATTCACTCCAGCATTCATTTCCTGTTAAAGTTGAAACAAAAGCTTATCATAGAATACGTCCTTATTAAATATTTATGGTAAAACTTGAATAAAATACAAAGAAGATATTAAATTTGTCCTGACTTTGGGAAACATTTTCATTGACACCTTCATCTCAGGAATACCCTGTCTTCTCATAAAGGCTGGAACTCTTCAGTGTAACATTTTTCTAGATTTGATGAAGCATTTGGGTTCTAATATTCCTGAATGATGAGAGAAACATGACAAGTCTCTGCCCTCACAATCCTGATTTATGAGGTAGATTGGCTTATTCCTCCAGCCAGAAACATAGTATGCATATATATGGGAGGAAGAGTGATATGCAAGCTGGAGCTTGCAAAGACAGCAGAGAGAAAGAGAAGAATTCAGGACTGTTCTCAATAATCAGCTCTGCACAAGAAGATGCCTCAGAGCTCAGTTGTGGGACAAGACACTTTGGATCAGGAGAGGAGTTTGTTATTTTTTAAGTAAAACATATGTCAAGTTGTTATATTTAAATGATTTTCCTCTCAGTTTCAAGTGGAAGACTCTCACAACATCTGTGTTGTCTCTAGAAGTTATTGCACAGTAATTCAGTATAGAATACTTCTGATTACTAGCTTGAAGATGAAGGAGACCTTCTAGAGGTTTTATTTAGCACCATGACTTTGGTGGTGCTGGGGAAAGTGAAAGTAGCACCAAGAGCTAGAAGGTAAGCTTCATAGGCTGAACTTACCCCTTGTTCTGGTGTGAATGTGATTTTTACCACATCTGTTCTGTAACTGAACAGACACCTACACTGATAAATTAAAAATTTTTTGGGAATATGAAATAGTCAGACCACCACTATAGGCATTGATTTCACACATATCTCTGAGTTTATGCGATCATTTCTCCCTGTAGGAGCCCTTAGCTTAAAATCAATGCATTTGCTTTCATTTCCTTACCAGGCAAAAGAAGGAACTGTGATCTAGAGAGGATCTAGGGAAAACCTAGTGAAGAGCTATGATGCACTGGCTTTGAATTCCCCACAGGGATGAATAAACCCCATTGAAAATTCTGTTACGAGTACCTGGTTCAACCATTTGCATTGCCTGCAGCTGATCAGAACACAAAGTGTACCTCTCTTTTCTAGTATTCAAATTTATCTTGAGCTTTGAGAAAACAGTCTTCAGTAGTTGGATATCCTGAGGATATATATGATCCAGGCAGCTTTACTGACTTTCCTGCTCTCTCTCTTCTATTATCCCATGCTCAGAACCACTTGACTTGTGCATTGTACTCAAAAATCCTTATGCTACTAACATTTGTTATCTCAGTTGGGGGTTATCTAACAGTACCTGAACATATTATAAACGTATGGTGATACAAAAGAAATGTCTGGAGCATATATGTTACTGATACTTTCACTCTTGAAGTATCTATGAGACTTTCGTGAAACTTTTCTCATGTTTTGCTTTTTCCTGCCTTTTTTCTTTTTTTTTTAAGGACAAAACCCTCACTCTTCCCTCTTCCTTTTTTCTTTTTTTTTTTTTGAAGGACAAACCCCCTCTCATCTCCTGCCCTCATATAATGAAAATATCTATTGGATTCATAAGATTTTTATAGATGCCTGTAGATTAGTTTGCATAATTTAAATGACATGAATATTCAGGTGTCATTTTAAACTGGATGCAATTTCAAGACACATGGGTGATAGCGAGGACAAGGTAGTTTTCTAGTAGTCTTCATTCAGCTAAAGATTAATGACTTGACAATAATGCAAATGTATGTGCTGTGCATATTTGACAATTTTTAACAAGAAATGAATAGATAATTTAAATACCGATCTAGGTAAGATACAGCATTGAAAGTGAACTGATATATAAATGTCAGGAAGGATAACTCAAGCTCTGTGTTACATTTACTAAAAGGGACTTTTCAACAATAAGGTGATCCAACAAGATAGACGGCTAATAGCGATCCTCTGTGATTTCTGAGATCTGAAGGTTTTTGCCAGTATCTTTCCTAACAGCTCAGTGCTCATACCACATCTAAATGATGGTGGCCTCCAAGGAGTGGGACAGACTGATTTATCTCAGAGTGATTTAGGACACCTGTTTTGTACTGACTTAAATATTAACAAGCAAAAAAACCCTTCAATTAAATAATGGATCTTAATTTTGATTTATGTTTATACTTCAATTATTTTCTAAATAAAAGGTCCTTTTATCTAGTTTGCATAACCACTAAAAACTTTTTGCAAATGAAATAAACCTTTACTTTAAACTTACTACTTCATATTTCTAAGCAGAAAAAACCAATTTTTTAAGTTATACACTCAGATTCTTTACTGTTAATGTATTTTGATCTAATAAGATGGTGTATTATGCCTTTTTTACTTTCCAGTTTGATTTATATTTTGCTTACAACTTTTATTAGTCTCCATTCCAAAGAAACGGGAGTGAAAGTAACACACTTAAAGAATATTTGAATCTTGCCTTGTATGACTTATAGGTTGGGAAATTACATATTAGAGGGCAGTGTAGGGGAAAGGGACCTGGGGGTCCTAGTGGACAACAGGATGACCATGAGCCAGCACTGTGCCCTTGTGGCCAGGAAGGCCAATGGCATCCTGGGGTGTATTAGAAGGGGGGTGGTTAGTAGATCGAGAGAGGTTCTCCTTCCCCTCTACTCTGCCCTGGTGAGACCACATCTGGAATATTGTGTCCAGTTCTGGGCCCCTCAGTTCAAGAAGGACAGGGAACTGCTGGAGAGGGTCCAGCATAGGGCAACAAAGATGATTAAGGGAGTGGAGCACCTCCCTTATGAGGAAAGGCTGAGAGAGCTGTGTCTCTTTAGTTTGGAGAAGAGGAGACTGAGGGGTGACCTTATTAATGTTTATAAATATATAAAGGGTGAGTGCCACGAGGATGGAGCCAGGCTCTTCTCGGTGGCAAACAATGATAGGACAAGGGGTAATTGGATCAAGCTGGAACACAAGAGGTTCCACTTAAATTTGAGAAAAAACTTCTTCTCAGTAAGGGTGACAGAGCACTGGAACAGGCTGCCCAGGGAGGTTGTGGAGTCTCCTTCTCTGGAGACATTCAAAACCCGCCTGGACATGTTCCTGTGCGACCTCACCTAGGCGTTCCTGCTCCAGCAGGGGGATTGGACTAGATGATCTTTTGAGGTCCCTTCCAGTCCCAAACATACTGTGATACTGTGAAATGTGAGTAGCTAAATGATTTCTGATAAAGAAGAAAAAAAAGAAGCATTCTCAAATGGGTTATTCTTTTTGCTCAGTATCCCTCAGATTTTCTGAAGGACTTGGAAGCACCTTTGGAAAAAATATGCTAGGCATTTGAGTAGCATGAATATCTCACTTACTGAAACTGCTAGGCTTCGAAAGCAAAAGGTAGAAAAGCCACTGCGAGGGGACAAAAAAGAGAGACAGCAACTTGCAACCTCGATATCCAAGTGTAAAACGAATAATAGTATTGAATCTGGATTAACCAATTTTCAATAAAGTCTTTGAGGTGGCAGGGATACTGTAGAGTGCAGGAATTGATAGTTCACTTTGGAAAAATCAAACAAATGTAATATTTAAAAAAAAATAAGAAGTAAGTTTTATTTTCTGGGATTGAAATGGTACTGGACCTGTTCTCGCAGAGGTATTGAAACCCTCTAGGCGTATGATTTCAGGAGAAGGAGTCTAGTTCAGTAGCTCAAGTTTTGGAGAAGAGAGCTGGGGCAAAAATCAGTGAGCTCAGTTAGAAATGTAGAAGTTCCTCAATTTAGGGAAGGAAAATGTAAAATTCTTCAGTTACACATTTCAGCCATTCTCTCTGCTATGCTGATTACCCAGTTTGCATGTTTTATGGAAAAAGCACTAGGAACACTAGTAAAAGAGCCTTGATTCTTAGAAAATAAAGTGTTCACATTGATGACAATTCTGGTTTTGGTTTGGGAGTTGCTGTAATCTTTAAATGAGGAAGAGTGTGCAGGTACATTCATTCTGACCTGAGACAGGTGTAACACAACTTCGCTTTCTTCCCATATTATTCCCATGTGGAAATAGGCACTCAGTGCTATCAGTTAAGTTTAAAAACAAAACAAAACAAACAGGAATGCTTATGTCAGCTGGATCCTTGTCTTCTTGAGATCCCACACTGAAATACCCAGAGATTTGTTACTGACAGTAACACATAATTACTGATACTATTTGTTACTATAATTAGTTACGATTATTAGTTACTATTTGTTACTGATAGTAAGTGAGTCATACAAAATGCAATCACAAGACTTCAGTGTGGAGCTAAGTCTTAAGGTCTTAAAACACTTAGTCAGGGAAGCTTCAGAAGCCAGGTGGCAGCTTGGGACTTGTCTATGAGAATTCACGTGAATTTTCCTTACTGCTTTCACTTCAGTTGCATTCTGCCACGTGTCTTCATGTGCAGTGTGCATGATGCCTATTTTGGCTTTGAGATGTGAAGATGCTAGGCTGTATGTGAATGGCCATATTTTTACTTTGTTAGCTGGTCTTACAAAGAAAAGGAAGTAAATTAGCTTCCAGTATAGCACTTCCATTCAGGAGAAACAGATACCTTCCTTTGATGGTAGGCAAGTAGTAAGCAGTCCTAGTGGGAGAGCAAAGAAAAGCCTATGTAAACCAGCAGGGCATATTGCCTTAGGCAAACCCTGTATTGTTCAGGCAAATGGTATGGAACACAGTTATTAATTTCTTTGTGGTTTTGCTGGTTTGGTTTCAGTGTGTGTGGGTTTTTTGTTGTGGTCTTTTGTTGTTGGTATTTTTTCAAATGAGAAAGAGAAGCTATGATTCTGAGGTAGATCAAACACTATATCAGCCTTTGCTTAGAATGACACAGAACTAATTTATTGCTTTACCATTCAAAAGTGAGGAAAAAAACTTGCTTGAAAAAAGACTGTATTATCTTTAGGTTATCTTCCTCTTACGCCTTCCTGCAAGGTGGATGTGGCATATTTACTAGACTAGTTACCTTCAGCTCAATTAGGCATTTATTTCAGTGGGAGCTGCTGAAAGCAGTCAATTTTGAAAATGAGACTAATTTTGTTTTTCATTGATTGTTGTTCATCTGAAGATGTGTACGTTTCATTTGTAGGAAGTATTGATTTTTCTGTCAGATTGCATTAGCTCCCTAAATGTTTCTTTTACTTAGCAAGAGTGATCATAATTCTGTAAATTTATATATATATATATATATAATAGAATTGAATGACTTTTTGTAATGTGGTCATGGGTTAAACTTAAAACGTATATTTCATCTCTTACCATTTATCTTGCATCTTGTATGAGCATAACGGAAACAGTTATTATCAGTTAATTACTGTCAACAAAGTGAGTTGCTTTTTGGCTTAACATCTTGTGTGATAAATCAATGAAGTAAGAAATCCCAGAGTGCAGGCCTGTAATATTTATCGAAGAGTTTACCCCTTTTCAATAACGTTGTTCCACACATCTTTATAATATAAAGGCACCCAGGGATTTATTTGCGCTTTGCAGTATTGCCAATTATTTTATACGCAACGGTTTTTAACATCCCTATGAAGTACTTTTTTCAATCTTTTTAAAAGCACTTTTGTTTAAATGAACGTGCTGGCCAGTAGACTCATTTTACCCTGTCTGAAAGAAAATGTGAAAATTTCTGCATGAGTGCTGCGCTGCACTGTTAAGAACTATGACTGTCATTTATTCTTTTTTTAAGAGCTATGATACAGAAACCAGCTTAATATGATTTAGTACTGCTTCAGCTCTCATTAGTTTGCACACACACAACCTCTTCCATGCCTCTGCATGTTCTGGGTTTGGCTGCCAAGAAATGAAGGAAAACCCATCACCCGTAGAAATTAAAGAAACCTTAAACAATGACAACTACTGTCTTGCATTCACCACTTGCATACACATAGAAAAAATGGTTGGGTGTGCAACGTCATAATTTTTTACATTCCACGAGATACATTCAGAATTTACATGAAAGTGGGAGGCTTCTGTAGCGTGAGCTAGAGCTTTTCCAATAACCAATTTTCCTGTATTCTAAAGCAAGAAACTAAGGATGATTGCTCAGCTGCTGTAAGTCTTACTGCATTGTTATTTATAAGTGATTTAGAGTAATATAAACCAGAAATAATTTCCTTTCCAAATTTGTTTGCCTTTCCTGTGCAGAAATATGAAACAAATCTATAGTAGAGATACTTCGCTCTTTTTCTGCATCCTAAGTTTTTCTGACTTTTGATATGTTTATAGTATTTCTTTTGGAAATTTATGTGCTACTTTCCTCAGCTGTTCAATAAATCTGTTTTTCCCAGTTTAACATTTTGGTCAAGTTCTCAACAACTCCGGAAACGGAAATAACTTCACTGGTTTCAGTAAAGCTATGGCAATTGACACACATTAGGATTTCAATCTGCTGTTTAAAGAATAAAAGCACAAGAAAATGTAGATTATTTCAGACTACATCCTGGCTGTTTACCTCAGGATACAGCAAATTCCAGTAAAAGTACCTCTGTAAGAGAGGTACATAGATTATAATTTTCCTTTTTTGAAAAAGGTCTGAAAACACTGCCCCACCCTATCATTTTGAGAACTGCATTTTAGTCTTCTATTACAAGTATGTTACAGAGCTCTATTAATATATTATATTATTCACAGCCTCTAAGCTGAGTATTTTGCCAAGACTGAGACAGTGTTTGTCCAGCAGTGATAACTATTTATGGTCTCAGGATTTCCAACTTGTACACATTAGCATGACGTCCTTCGTATGTTTTACTATTTAAGTTTGTCTTTGGCACTGGTTTAGATGTTACAATCCTACCCCTAACCACAGAAATTTTATCCCTGATTTTATCTTGTTGGATATTTGTTGCCATGCCATAAAAATATCACAAATAATATTTACAGGCAACGCCAGACAGCATATAAAGATCAGGACATATTTCGCTAAACAAACTCCAGCGCCAACTAGTTCTGCTGGCTCTTTTGTGTGTGTGTGTGTTTTTTTAATGTCCTTTGCATTTCAGATTGCCTATGATTCAACTGCTTGCTTAACCAGGAGAGTATTTTCTGAAAGGTCCTTTCACTAATTATTGCATATTGTAGAATCAGGGGGGCTTGTTTGGGGATAAATGGACAAAGCCAACCTCTGTGCCCTACATATGACTTTTTTGCTGTGTACTTCCTCTTTGCTTTACTTGTTGCTTTTAACTCATTAATTTTGCCACTACTAAAACTTGAGACTTCTCTGTTTATTAGTCACACTGTTTGTCAAGCAAACCTAGCATTAATGTCATATACGCTTGCATAAGGACAACAATAAGTTGATCTTTCATCTAAAAAAAAGTATGTATCAGCTTTCTTTTCTGGCTGGATTTTGCCAGCTGGCAAAAAAATGCTAAAAAGAGATCCTGAATTGATAGGAAAGGAGTAAGTCTAAAATATGGAGTAAGCAACGTGTCTGATGTTCTGGTCAATCATGTAAACAAAGACCTGGCACCCCCATTTCAAGTAGAACTATTATTGGAAGATGCCTGCAGTCATGGAGTATGAATTGTTCTGAGAATATGACTGACAAATTGTTCAAAGCAGACAGACTAAAAGGAAAGCTCTTAATTTATAATATTCATACTTATATTCAATTAGTAATATTTATCCCTAAATAATGCAGCACTGCTGCTAGGTTTCACTCCTACTGTGACTATAAGGCTCTTTGTAAAGGTACAAAATCTTTCTTTGCACCAAGGACAAGGTTCCTCTCAGGTCTACAGCCAAGTATAGGACATCTTCATAAGGCAACATTATGAGCTGCAGGCATTAAGTATGTTTTGCAAAAAAAAAAGGTCAAAGGTAATATTTAACTTTTTACATTTCAAATTCTGATGTTTAAGGTATTGAGTGGAATGGCAATGGCTCTGTGACCTTTCGGCAAAATTTTCAAACAGGCATTGCGAACTTTACTTACTGGCATAAATGCCAGTTAGTAAGAGTGTATATGAGAAGGAAGTCCTACTGGAGGACTGTCAAAAGCAAATGAACAAGTATTTAAGCAAACTGAGAACACAGAAATGCATAAGTGATTAAACTGAGTTTCCTGCCATGCTGATTACTGAGAATACTCTTTTGAAGGTCAACACTACTCACATACAAGCAGAACAAGCCAGGTAGAATAGTACTCCACAGGAGACTTGCCACTACGCAAAATAAACAAGGAAAGCTTTAGTTCTTGGAGGAAGAGGGTAGAGGGGAAGTAATCAAATAGAAATAATATTTAAAGAATGCCCAGTTTTAAAATGGCAGCTGCAAAAATACTTTTGCCTGTCTAATTCTAGCTAAATAAAAAACTTCTGAGAAGGCTCTTTAGCTTTGTCTAACAAAGGCTTGAAGACATAACAATCTAAGGCATGTTTTGGCTCTCATCCAGGTGAGCATTCAAGCATGTAACTCGGTTTAACATTCAGTAAATTCCACTGACTTCCTTTCTGGATCAGTAAGTAAAAACTAGACAGAAACCTGGAAAGCTCGTTCTTTGCCTTCAGACCTTGAGGAGAAGAGCTACTGGTAACACCTGGTGGAGCTTGAAGGCTGATTTCCAAGGCTTCCATGGGTAGGAAGGGCAAAAGAAACTTAAATGGCTGTGGAATCATGATGGACTCCGGCATAGTGATAACAAAGCAGCAACTTCTTAATGGTTGCTGTATCAATGTTCAGAATAGAACTTACCAGAGCTGTTAAATATGGGAATAGTCCGTAGAAATTAGGAAAGGATTTAAAGGACTGGTACTAGATCCCATCACAGAAAAACACGCACAAGTGAAATTGCTCTCAAGTTGTGTTTATAGGACTGCACATGTAGGTAGCATCTGTTACCAAGTTTCTTCTTGTCTCAGAGTACATTAATGTGGTTCCCTGATTTTATCTCTGAATTCTACCCCATCAGAATAAATACATTTTGACACTAATTGATATTCTGGGGTTTTGTTTGTTTCCCTTTGGTTGCTCTCTTTTAAGTGTCTGCAGAAACTCAGGAATGAAAGAGCAGAGAGAGCCTTCGGTGAATCTGCTCCTTCAACTTGGAGTATTTTCCAGCATTTACTCCATAACAAGGCACTAAGAACATGCCTTTCCTCTAAAACTTACTCATGATCCATGAAAATTTGATTTCAAGCTTACTTGTTTAAGGTCTCAATACCGAAACATCTATGTAGTTCAGAAGTAATAGTTTCTTTATGGGCTCCGTTCATGTTTTAGTTACTCCCATTAGTTTATAGAATCTTTTCTCTCCATGGCTTCTCTCCAGATTTTTTTTTAAAAGCTTCTTTTTTACAAGAATACAAATGGGAAATATATCTTTTATTTTCTTTCCAGTCTTACAGATTCTGACATTAAAATGCTCTCTATGATCTGAGCATAGAAAAGGAGCTCAAATATTATGCACAATATACAACCTTAAATAGATGCAGCACTCTAGTTGTGCAGCTACTTGGCGATTTGTCCCCTTGAAAGGGATTGCCCTAGCACAGAGCAAACAGAGAACAGCAGAACAAGAGATGTAGGATTAAATTTTGTTGGAGGAGGAGTCAGAGTTCTCTAAAGTATTCTTCAGTTATTGTGGCAAAGGAGACACTGAAGGAGAAGAATTGCAGAAACAATGCACATGAATGGGTGTAGAGCTCAGCTCTGCATGATGTAGATGGTTCTTGAATATGGATCTGGAAAAAAACACTTTATACTTGAGATGTTGCTCAATAAAACTTCCAAGGACTAGAGAGAACAGGAGGTAATGGTACAATTTTGGAGGAAAATTTGCAGCAGTAGCAGAGAAAATAATAGAAGATTTACAGCTGTTTGTTGTATGAGAAGTGAAAGTTAAGAGTTGAGGACATCTATTTGTAGAATAGGGAAGAAGTAGAGACTGACTGAAATAGGATAAATAATGTGCAAGAGGAGGTCTATTGCACCAGAGAATGAAGATGAGAAATGGGCAGACAACAAAAATTGCATGCCAACAAATAGGAGAAGAACAACACATCATACAGCATACACACACACACTCACACACACCAAAAAAAAAAAAAAAGAAGAAGAGGGAAACCAAGACGACAAGGATGAACAAAAATGGAATACAGGGTGTCACAAGAGAAGACAGGCTGAGGAAGATTATTTGTTTACAGGAGTAAGCAATAGGTAGACTTGTGATGCCTATCAGCATTGTTGAGCCTAGCCAGAAAGCCCAGAGGCAAAGGGAGAAAGGACTGATCAAGAAAAAAGCTGTGAGCTAGAGGTCAAAAAGTTAGGGATAAACTGAGAGTAACCAAAAATCAAGAATGTTAGACTTTGTGGTGGTGTTTGTGTTGGTTGGTTGTTTTTCAGGGAGGCGAGAAGGGGTTTGCAACTAGTGGAAGATTATTCACACATTCCAGGATTCTGAAAGAACTGCACATAATATTCTGGTAGGGGAATGTACTACCGAAGGTTGAGCCACCACTGTGACATAGTTACGATGAAACACTGGTACTAGTCAGTTCCCTATTTCCTGTGGAATGTGAAAGTATTAGAACATTTGAAAAACTTACCCTCTCCTCTTTTAATGCCAAGTATGATGTTATGGGGTATGGAGCATCTCTTTGCTCAGTTTGGGTCAGCCATGCTGGCTGTGTCACATCTCAACCTCTCATGCACCCCAGCCTGCTCTCTGGGGGTGGCAGGGAAGAACAGTAAGAACAAGAGAGGGACTTTCAAGCCCTATTCAGCAATAGCTAAAACATCAGTGAGCTGTCAATACTGGCTTAGTCACAAGTCTAAAACCCTATCAGCTACTACAGAGAAAATAAACTCCATTCCAACCCAACTTAGTACACTAGTCTAGTAAAATGTTAGCTGAGAGAAGACTGCTGTCTACTTACTTGTCAAAGAAGGATCCCAGTGAAGTAAAGAGCTGTTGTAGGCTGGAGAACAGCATTGAAACCATATGCACACATAAACAAGAGGTGGTTGAGGACTTATAGGCTCATGATCTAAATTCTGTAATGAAAAATAAACATATAGTTCAAAAGAAGCAATACAAGTAGTGGACCTTTGTAGATAAAGCCGACTTGCTTAGAAACTAAACTTTCTTAGTTATAAGTATCACATCTCAAGCATTCACTGAGAAATTTATAAGCAAATCTTAATAAAGAAATTTAGATATATGATATGTAGCCAAAGACATGGAATTTTAGCTTTCAGTGCTTTCTTTCACATGTAATTTAAATATTGTAAAGACCTGTGAATATTTTCTTTTGACTAATAGATTATTGTTTTTGTGGCAGCCAGAAGAGCAAAATTCTGCCTTGGTCAAGTTCTGTCATTTGCTTATACACTTTCTTCTTTAAAGAGAAAACGGTATTACTGTGTCTTAGATTTTACTCAGTGGTAACTGCTCTTGCAGTGTTTCACTTTAACTTCTTTATGAGAAAAACACACTCCTTTTCCAAACAAATAATTGTGCATTTCATAACTCTCAGTTGCACTGTGGAATAACATACATGTGTTTACAAAGGCTTTAATCCTTAACCTAGAGTTGCAGGTTATCAAGACACAAGCTACAAATAAAGATGTATTTTGTATTTAAATATGAGCTGCTCCCTTGTCCAAAGTTCAAGCTTCCATAAGACAAGGAAGTATCAGAGACATAATAAAGAGAGAGAGGGATTGGTTAATGATTAAAGAGAGTAAGAAATGAGAAACTGACACTAGCAAAAGGAAATTTTTAAATTACAACAATGTGCATTCAAGGCAGGATAATAATTTGTCAAAGCACGTAAGTGAGCTAACAGTCCTTACATTGTTGAATAATAACTTGGATGAAATAATGAAGAAATTCATGCAGAAAATGACCCTGAATTGTTGAAAGGAATGTGTTAGGTGATCTACTGTACATTAAGAACCTCTTTCTCTATGAACAAATTTAAGACCCTTTAGAGTATGCATCTAATATATTTTGTATATACTTCACAATCAGTACAAGTTCTCTATTACTTCTAGAAACTGAGTGTTTATTTCAAATTACCAATGATTATTTCATTACTGTAAGTTAGCTACCATATTTAAGAAAACCAAAGATCAAGGAAACAAATGACAAACTAATGATAACCCTGGCCCATTATTCATTCGGTACTGTGATGTATTATTCTCCTTAGCTTGAACATTTTGTTCTACAATATAAATTTGATGATGCACTTGGACTCAAATCAGCTTTTTAAGGCCATGTAATACTAATTATGACACACAAAGCTGGTAACTGCTTATGGACCCAATAGAGGTCTTTTCTGTTTTCATTTGCAGCTACCTCATCTTGTTTGTTAAAAACTGGCTTGTAAAATGTTTCTAATACATTTAAAGTAATTTTGTTAAAATGTGCTTTTAAAAATCAAGCATGGGATTAAAACATGTTTACTTCAGCTTCAGCCAAGAAACCAGATTTTATATTACCTAAAATGTACTTTGAGTTTCCCCATAAGGCTACTTTTGAACTTCAATTAAATGAAAGAAAAAAAAAAAGTAAAAGAAAGAAAATAGTATATATTTTTAAGTAGTGTCAAATCAAATCAAAACAGTTAGTATGGAGATTTAGAAAACAAACCAACAAAACAAAACCATGAAAAATTTCATATCAAACAATATAATTGTGAAAAGGTTACAGCTACAGCCTTTCTGTCATCCTATAAAAAAGCATTTAGCTCTTTTTATCATAGCCAAGAAGTTAATATTTCTTTCTCATTACATTCATGTATGTTGGAAAAATATTATATTTATATATACTTAATATTTTGGTTTTAATACTTGTATATTTTAGATTTCCATTTTTATGGAAACAGTAGCAGGTTGAGCCTTTTTTTTATACATAGTAGTAGGTAACAATAACATGGCATGTTCCATACTAAAATAGTTCAGTAGATGGATGTTCATTGCTCTGGCCTTACTTTAATTTACATTATCTACTTATTATTTAACAGGTTTTGGACAGACACAGATGCACAAAGGGTCTCGCACTGCTTTGCATTATTGAGTGCAGAAATTTATGTAGTGATTAGGTTACTATGCTATTTCAGCTAAATCTTTGCATTTTGGAAACAGAATAACTGCAATGTATTTAAAAATTTTCTATTTATGAGAGTAACAAACATTTGTTGCAAATACTCTTCAGAAGTTGCCTGTGACACATATATTACTCTTCTGATTTTACCAGTAGATGCTTTAAAACAGGTGGCTTTCAGCAAGTTAGCTGCAAACCTACCAATATATGGATTGACCTCTCATTTTGATATTTTTACCTCTGCACAGCACCAGGTCTTGTTTTATTATGTTGCCTGGTCCATTTTAAACTATCCACGTGCAATTTAGCATGTAAATAACCCACTGCTAAAGAAACATCATTTGAGGCAGTTAACATAAGTGTGTTGCACATATGATAAGAAATAAAACATTGGACCAGAAGCACAGTTGCTGATAATTAACCTGTGCAGGAACTGTATCAGCTGAAATCAAAGGGCTTGTGATTTTGGAATGAAGGTTCCCAGGCTGTGCACAGTGCAACTTGTGCTTATGGTCAGTGCACAGCTCACAGCTCATTTCCGTTTGTCAGATTTCACTGACAAAACTCTTAAATGCATCACTTCCAAGTATTAGATGTACATACACTAGGTAAAGAAGCATAAATAGATATCTAAATACTATATTTAAGATCTATACACATAACTATAGTTTTCAATGTATTCAATGCAGAGTTTCATACATATGTAACCACAACATTGTGGGTAATGTTATGGCTGTAGGTAATTCAAAGAATTTGGGTGGCAATACATAGGCATGGGAGCGATCTCCAGGATGGAAAACAAAAGAGAAGTTCTTTAGTATTGTCCCTGTATTATATTGCGGTCTGCAGTATGAACAGAAAAATAAACAGAGAGCCCAGAATGAGTTCAGATTTTTGCAGTGTGTCTTCAGCATCTGATTTTCTACCAACTGTTTTGTAAAATGATTATATATTTCTCGAAGCTACAAATCAGTTGGTCTTTTAATCTACACACAACAGGTAGTCTTGCCTTGATTGAATGTCTTGTCAAATTGGTTAATTAAATTAGTACTAAAGCAAAACACAGTGAAATCAGGTTGTGACAAGCTATTATCTTGGTTGTGTCTTTCAGAAAACACACCTGAAAAGTATTTGTCTGCAATATCAGCTGTATCTTCTTCTGAACAGCCATTTCACTTGCCTTTTAAAGAATGAGATGAGACTAATAATCTTCTTCCTATGGTAACTACAAAGTCAATGTTAATTAGACAGTAAATACAAATTATTTATTTTTACTATCCCAGCTGTTACTTGCCTCCAGCTGCTTTAGAGAGTGGATCCTCTCTTGCCATGATGTGCAGTCCCCCATTGCTTCATAGGCCACGGTCCCTTGAAGTTTATTCTGTCTTTCTCTGACTAGA
Source organism: Nesoenas mayeri (assembly GCF_963082525.1). NCBI lineage: Eukaryota > Metazoa > Chordata > Aves > Columbiformes > Columbidae > Nesoenas > Nesoenas mayeri. The sequence continues at coordinate 19,629,734 of NC_137540.1, forward strand.
ATCAGTCTGCCAAGAATGCATCTTGGCCCTAATCTCCGCGATAACCCTCAAGTGTTTGGAATTGATGCATTTAAAGACCTCAGTCAACTGCCATATATCTTTGTGATGAACATGTTTAAACACATATACTGAGTTATGTATATGAGACGTGCCCTTCCATTCTCACTCCAGTTTCCTGTCCTAGAAAAGTGGCCCTGCTTCTAGGGCCCACATGCCCTATTTGTTCTCTTCAGCCAAATCTCTTTGCTAAAGTCTGACATTTCTTCTCTCACTCTTCCCCTGGCAAAAATGTTGTGTCCTCTGATTCTTGTTATTAACCCCATTTTTTTCCTTTCACAAAAACATTGTAATTTTTGAGCCTTTGCTTAAGGCTTAGAGGTTTATCGACTGTTTGGTTTTTTTTAACTAACTTTCCCAAACAATTGGTCTGTCTTTCCCTACATTGTTATGTGTTATTTTTATTATATATATGTATAGTATATTATTTATATACTGCTGATATATATATTATATAATATATATATATAAAATTATATATTATATAATATATATAAAAAATTATATATTATAGAATATATATATCAGCAGTACTGAATATATATATGATATATAATATGAATATTAATATAATATGATAGATATAATATATCAGCAGTACTGAAAGGCATCCAAATTAAGGATCCAATAGAGGACACATTAAAACCGCAATTCACATTCCAAATACCTTGCAAAGGAGAAGGAAATATTCCTTCCACTCTTTAGTGGTTCATTTTGAGCAAAATCTTATCTGTAGCAGGAAGAAGCATTCCTGTATACAAGAAAATACATTTAAAATGACAAATACTATTTCTACAGGGCTTACAGTAGAAATTCCGTTGTAGCAGCACAGGAAATTTTCAGTATAAGAGACTTTGAAACGTGTGGGAGTTTTGTATACCTTAAAGGAATTGTAATTTTACATTAGTAGTTGAGCCTTTCTCTTGCATTATGTTCTTTTAATCTGGCCTTTTTAAAAAACACATTAGCTGTTTATACAGCGTGTGACAGAGATGTAGTGTTTATATAGCTATATGATTTTATGATTTCTCAAAGATACTTGCCCCACATATTTACCATTTATAAATATACATACTATAGATACATTGCTTACATGTATCTAAAAAAACTCTAGCTTTTTTTTTTTTTTGCATAAATGAAGTGTATACCTACTGCTTAGCCTAGTGATCACTGTTTTTCTTCTGTTCTAGTGCTTATTTACCAAAGACAGCAGCAGGTCACTGCAAATGGGCAGAAGTTCTGAAAGATTTGGAGCAGATCAAGACATCCAAAGTAAGTCTATAAAAAGTCAGAATTTCATATAATCATATGAAGAGACATAATCTCATATTTAGCACTGTACTTATCTATAAAGTGACAGGGAGTGGGAAAAGGGATGGTGTTGGTATAACGCTCTTTCATGGGTAGAAGCAAAGCAAAGTTAAAAGGAATTGAAGTTGACCAAATACTGCAGCCTCTAGAATGAAATATTTTCTTTCTCACTTTTCCTGATAAAAGGGTCAGTGGGCTTGGGAGTTACCTCCTTTGGAGGAACTATTGTGGGACTCAATTCTGATGAGTTCTCCTCACAGGGAAGCCCGTCCTGTAGGTTACTGCCTGACTTGGACATCCCTGACTTGCTGGGTCCCAGCACCTGGATGGATTTGGCCTTTGAACTTGGAGCTAGTCCATGTCTTGCAGAGTTAGCTTTATTATTTCTAAAACTGTTAGCTAATGTTCATGATTCTAACTCTTATTTTCTTTTAGGACATTGATGTCAGCTTATATACCGCAAACACAGACGAGGATGTAAGTAAACTTCAAATCTGACCACAACTGGTCTATAATAATACAGTAGTTTCATTTCTTTACTAGCAACTTTCTCCTAAAGCAAGAAGTTTCAGAAATCCTATAATTTGCCTTGGAAGGAAAAGTTCTGCTAGTTAAAGTACATATGATAAATTATGTAGGCATATATTAATTATTTTTATTGAATGACCTTTTATTAAAATTAATCAATTAAAAGGGATTATGCAAAATCATCTTATCAGAACAAACACTGCTAAAATAATTCTGGTATTCATTTGTAATTTAGGGGAGCGGAAAAGTGACAAAGAAAATACTTCCAAATATGATTATTTAACACCATGTGCTATTTAATGGAATAAAAAATGGAGAAGTGGAATATGGAGAGTAACTGTCAGCATTTACCTGTGCATTTCTCTGCTTTTGCCATTCATTAGCTTAGCAGCAGATACCTAGGTATTCTCAAGGATTTAGATTTATAATAGTTGGACATTATAATTTAGGTACTCCCAAGGATTTAGATTTGTAATAGTTATAGATGATAATTTATCCTGCAAAGGATTAATTATGTTAATTTGTCAATATAATTCTTAATGCAATCTTAGAAACCGATGTAAAATATGATCATCTTAAATGCAGTTTCCATACATTCAATCCTAAAGAGACTTTTTCACAATCTGTTGCCATGGAGCTCAGTTTGCACTCTATGGCACATGTGCATCCCACCAAGAAAATGAACCCAGCCAGTACCCCACACCCAGAAGTCATCTTTGTGGTGGAACTGGATGGATTAATTGCTGTGGCAGCAGCCCTGCTTTTGAGACACTGCTTTCCTGACACAAGGACTGTACCGAGCATAGACAATATGTGAAACTTGTATATAAGGAGTTAATAAAAGATTTCTTAGAAATGATAGACTGACAACCTGAGTGCAGAGCACTCTTAGTTTACATGCAGAATACAGTAATGCTGATGTGTTCAGTGGATCTGGCAAGCCTGAGCAAGCACAGGCCAATGTGTCTGTACAGTTAGTCCTGCCCATGACAGGAAAAAAGGTCACAAAACACGCACATTCACATTCAGACACACGTTCTCTTAACTGAACTGAGCCAGGGAGGCTAAGCCATTGTAATGGCTGATTTGATACCTGGTAATGTCAGGAAGATTTTCTGAAAGTGGGACAGTCTGATCTGAAAGTCAGACAGCCTGGGACTGATTCTTTGCTATATTATTGACTTGACAGAGAAATCAGTAGCTCTGCTTCTTTTTTTTAATTTGTGAAATACAGGTAATATCTACTTTCTGTTCTCCTTTACCTATTCTGAATTCTGATCTCTGAATGAAAGTGCTAGAACTACTAAGAATAATACTAATTTAAATCTACTACTTTTAATTATATTCCAGATTTATTTCCTAATTAATTACTTTCCTATATTCTTCATCAAGACGCTATATTTCACTTCATCTTAGTGAACTGGCTGGCCTTTATGTTGTTAGCTCTCACAGTCATTCTTTGCAGATACTTTAAAGTACTTGAATAGTAAGAAGAGATCTCCAGTAAATAAAAATCAGCCACTTTGTGGTAAATTTTAACTTATGTTTACTTATTCCTCTTTAATTATGAAACTATTATAACTTCATGTTTTTCAGAAAGAATGCCAAGAACCTATAATGAGATGCTTTTTCTTAGAGATGAAAGTGATTGTTCAAGAATGTTATATCAAAAATTGCAGTAAAACACAGGATGTATTGAACATATGGAAAAACGGAAACGCAAGCTTAGAAAATAACAAGGTAAGTAACACCAACACTCTGTGGAAAAAAAGCCCCACAAATCAAAAGTGTTTCTTCAGTAGCAGAAATACCTCTTTCATGATATAAAAGGTGGGATGGTACAGATGAAAGCAAATGGGATCCAGTAACCTCTACATATAACAACAAAAAAGCTACACATACAATGATGAAACAGCAGAATTCAGTGCTTTTCTGAAAAACACTTTCACGATTCCTATCGAAACAAATACTTTTGACTGCGCATGCATACATATGTCAGAGTGTTTGAATGTGTATATATAAAGTTTGTAACTTCATTATCCAAAGTCAGATATGCTCAGACACATACAGGAAAGTATCCTAATTTTCCAAGGGACAGCCACTTGCATCTCTCACTGAAGGGCGGTGGCTGATTCTACTCAGAAAGCAAGCCAGGAACTCCATGAGTACCTTGGAAGCCTTCAGCAATGCTTTCTGCAGCCATTGACTGCATTGGAATTGTTCTCAAAAACAGGACAAACAAGGGTTAGTCCTCTGTCAGAACAAACAGATCAGTATCCTGCTTTACTATTGCATTTTCTTTTTCAGTCAAATTCCACAACATCAGCAAAATGCAAAGAATGTGAAGAGTATGAAGAAAAAAATTTTACAGAATTTATACAGAGTTTTGTAAAGGTTATACAGAGGGAATGCAGACACTGACCAAAAGACACAAGATGGGAACCAAGATTCTTCCATGAGCACGCCTCAGAGAAATTAGATTATCGCCAACAATAAGCTACAAAGAACTTCATTTACAATCCTACTTACATAGCACAAGTAAACAAAGAATAATAAAATACCTATTACTCATAATGTATTCATAACTGAGTGCATATAAATGATACTACTTACGAAATATAAATGAAAGGAATTTAACAAGGTTTAAGGCTTCTTCTTGACTCCAAATGTCCTTATTTTTTTTGTAAGTCCACCAGAAAAGAAATCCTTCCAAACTAAACAAACTTTCAACAAAATTCTCTGGGAAGATCTCAGAATATTTTCAGTGGGAACTTCCTCATGAACATCAGTTCAGGGCTGAGTGGGGTTTCAGAACAAAGCTCTTATTTTATTATTATTACTATAAAATTATCATACCCTGTTAAATCATTTGGCTAGCTTTATTATCTGAAATATATCCTTTTACTATCTGTATTCAGATTATCCATCTGGTTCATATGGCAATGTGAGGAAAATAAAGACAAAGAAATGAAAATCTTCCAAAACCTCACCTTCTTCTGAATGCTTTTTTAGAGGTGGTATTTTCTTGGTCAAATTATACTGTCCAAGAATCAATTGGATTTGTAAAAATGGGGGAGAAATTGTCAAATACAGTAAAGAATGAAACATCAGTTTAAATGACTGAGTTATCTGTACCATGGCATAGGCAGATCACTACCTCTAAAAGTGAAAAACATATGGGGAAAAAAGGAGTGAAGTTAGAACATGAACAGAAATCAGGGGGATTTCTGGGAAATTTACTGAGAAATACCTAGGGCTAAAGAACCTTATTTTGACTTTTGCATACAAATTAATATATCATGCTGGTTGTCTTTCTTCCGAGTCTGAATCAGATTTTTCAGAGATGAATGGTGACTAACTATGGGGTAAAAAGCTTTGAAGTCTCTGCCAGATGGTGAATAGGGAGGGAAGCAGTTGAAGAAATATCAGGAGTTACCTAAGATGTGTGGCATAATCTTTAGAACATGTCCTCATGGACTGAAGAAATGGATGCCTTCATCCTCAACTGATTCATGATTCCATTTGTAAAAAGATATGTCCAACAGAAACAGATAATAATAAAGTTCCTATCAACTGTGACTATATCACTGAAGAAGAGTTGAATCCTTCATCCTCCTCCTTCAAAATCTGATTTCCCTGGGGAACATAAATGGCTTTATATTCCAACGGGATGCCTGCACAGTTCTTCCAAATTTCTAAACCCAAGTATTTACTTAAGATTTATCTACAGCTAGTCTCTCATCATATTCTAATTCCTTGGGCTAGAAAACAAAATGACAGCATGGTTTCACCCCCAGACTCTAATTCCATGAAGTCCTGAACCACAGAAATTTTGCCCCTTTGTTTCTTTTCCTAGTGAGACTCAATACTCTTCTGGGCTTTCCACTTCAATATTTACAGGTCAGAGTTCAATCACCCAGATAAACTAACTTGCTATATGTGGCTTGATACATCCTCCAGCAACCTCACTTTCCTTTCTTATGTTTCACATCAAGCATTCTACAGAAAAAAAAAAAAAAAAAAAAAAAAAGAAAAAAAAATATTATCAGCACTTTCTTTTGAGCAGGAGAATGTTAGTCAAAGTTACAAGCTTTAACAAAGTTTGCATCTGTCTGAAACTTCTCGTTTACATCACTTCTCCCTGTGCCATTAGCTTCTTCAGCACAAAAAGAGGTTCAGTTCTTGTTTCCTATTTTGTGGTTACGGTTTTATACAAAATACTGCTTTATTTAAACCTGGTGAAACAGAGCTGAGAATTAGCCAAAGTTCAGTACCAAAATTTCCTGTATCTTTCTGTAAGTGGCTGTGCCTTTCAAATTAAATAAACTTGCATAATATGTGATGTGGAAAACTATGTGAATCTCAGGGGATCAACATGCAGCATATATATAAATATATTTTCAATAAATATTAAAAACCATACATATCTATAGTTTATTTTATATTGTGATTACTCAATCTTCCTATAGGTATATAATTTCTGGTGTTTTGTTTGCTCTGTCCAGATGTTAAATTTACCATTATCTAACCTATCTAATTATTTATCTATTTTTTTCTAATAAAAAGGTTTTTTTAAAGTAGTATGTTATTTAAGTTATATTTATGAATGAACATGCTCAGCTGTTTTATACGTTGATACATCAATACTGTTGCTTTTGAATAGGCACTGGTCAAACTGTAGTATGAGATATGCTTTATGACAGAACATATTACATTATGAGAACTGCAGTTATGTTAGAATATAATATAAAAATGTATAGCCATATTTATTTATGATACATAATATAACAATCTAATAATAAACTAACATTGCTTTAATACAATATGATCACACAGATTTGTGTGTTCATTCCATACTGTTTATCATCAATAACATTCCTAACTCTGCCTAGTCAACCAATAGAAATTTTTATGTGATTTGCATTGCACATTTGATCTACATTGGCAGTTACACAGTGTGAACATTAACCATATAAAAAAATCCAAATGTCATATTTTTTGTGGTACAAGCAAGGTAAAATGTTCCATCTACACCTTGCGATAGAGAAACATTTTAATTTATATCTGCTTTTCACAAAAATCAGGTATTGCTTTGTGGATCAAGAATTGACTATGAAAAGTTAAAAGACTAAAAGATGTTTTGATTTGGTTTTCAAACCATTGAAAATTATTTGCACTGAGTGTTCTAGACTTCTAGAACATGCAGATTTACCACTAGACATCTACAGGCTCAAATACACTGATCTCTACCTAGTATTTTTGCTGTATTTTCTTATTCATGTCTTGCATTCCAAGGACTTTAAGGTAGAGGCATTATTTTTGTTATATTCATTGGAGTCTTCAGGAGTAATGCGATTTTATCAGCTTCTAACTGGAACAGCTTAGAGCTTATCCACTTTCCTGCACCAAATAGATGAGCTTCTTCATATACTGTTGCTTATTTTATATGTGTATGTCTGTGTACAGGCCTGACTACCATATGCTGTAATCAAGAGATTTTCAGCTTGTGGTCCACAGGGCACTCAAGTAAAAAGTAACCAAGCAAAACAAGTCTATTGTCCACCAGAAAATGTTAAATGGTTATCAGAATAAAAATGTATGGGGAAAAAAAAAAAAACAACAAAAAGAAACAAACAGACAACCCTCAAAAAACAACAACAGTTCTAAGGACTGCATACAGTTAAACTAAAAACATTTTAACTACTCTGAGACTGGTTTCTAATGCACTTTTTTCACAAGTTGTAGTTTAGGAAAACAAAGAACTTTATGTATGTCAAGTTGCTTTCTCAAGATAAAATTATAAAATACAGTGATAGTATTGCTGAAGGAACCTGCATTAGTCCCAAATACACTATTCCTGTTGTGAGATGAACAGAAGCTTGCAGCTTTATTTATTCAATGCTTTTCAGGAACCAACTATAGGGGGCTTTTCAAAATGAAATATTGCACGTCAGTAATCATTACACAACCTTAACGGCTGTGGTATCACAAATGACAGGTCTCATTAAAGTGACAAAAGAGAATTAAAGAGAAATTTTAAATATGGTTTCTAATATGGCAAAACCAATAATAACATTGTATTGTAGCAGTATGCTATTTGTGCCATAGGTAAAACTGACCAATCATTTTATTTGAAAATTACCTTTCCTAGATCTTCTGAGACTCGTATACTTCCCTCAGTTATCTTGAAATCTGTAGTCTTGCAGTTATACAGGACATATTAATAATCCCAGTCTGGGATATTTTGAGCCATCATATTCCCAATGAGGAAAAATTTTTGCTCCCACAAAAAACCAAACCAAAACAAAAACAACAACAACAACAACAAAAAAAACCACCCTAATATTTCTTATAATTGATAGAATTGACTGGTTTTGAGTGGAGTACTGAGAAGTCAGATCATTCTTTTGGTCAATCCCAAAGCATTCAAGACACTTAATATTTATGCAGTTAGTAGTACCTGGAACTCCCCAGTTCCCTAAATCAGTGATACTGAATAGCAGGTGTTTATAGCCATCAATGACAACAGCTGGGAATTTCTTCTCCTCATTAACCTTAATTGTGACTTTATACATAACATTTAGCAAGATTTTTTTTTCCTTCTTCTTCTTCTACTCACAAGATAACAAATGAGAGATTAATCTATATTTTCTTTATTTGTTCCTTTGGCAAGCTTGCTACAACTAATTCAAAGAAAATTAGGTCATTATGAATAATTTATGCAACTTTTTCTGTTACAAGCTTCCTGTTTTCATGCATCATTCGATATTTTAAAGTTTTTACTGATGTCTTCAGACAACATTTTCCTCTCTTACACTACTTGCTGCAGGACAGTGACTGGGCTTCATTTTACCTTAGATAATCTTCCTAGCAGTAGGCATCAGGCAAAATCCCTTGACTGTATTGTATTTTTACCACTTGATATAATTCCTTTTTAGGACTACAGCCTCTAGTATTTTATATCACTAATAAATTATGAAGATCTACCTGGGACAACTTAAACAGAATTCATTTAATTTCTTAAGTTATTTGTAAGTTTTAAGTTCTCAAGCTATGACATATAAGATGCAGATGTTAACTATTGCCTTAAATACCTAAAGGGGTTTTTGAGAGTTTAATGCCCCTTTTTCCCCTCATATTCTTCTGAGATGCTCTGAAAGCACTGATAACTCTGGATAGTCCATATTTTGTTTCAGCAGTGGTGAAGGAATCTCAAGCAAGTAAACTTCCACAAAGCAGGCATCGATTCTGTCAGTAGGTGAGAACAAGCTTTTCCAGATAGGTGCTTGTACAGGATCTCCATTGTCCAGTGACTGGCAGTATGACCAAACTATGGAAATGATGCCTCGTCCTCCTCAATGCACAGGAAAAGGAGACAATCACTAACAGCCAAGGGATCCTGAAACAGTTCTCTGCAAGTTGTAATTTCTGACTCCTTGCAGTGGAGCTTCTAGAAGTCCCATTAGCAACTGAGTAGGATGTTGATGATGGCTATCATAGAATATGAGTTTTGTGCAGATAATTTTCTTTTAGGCAGTTGCCTTAAAATAAAAATCCTAAAGTCCTGCTCTCATGACCGTATCAAAGACTTTTACATCTATACGAAAGGATGAAGAATTATTCCTTGGCCATAAGGCCCACTGGCACAGTACGGCTTATTTGAGGGTGACCACATAAATGTATGAATCTGCATGTAGTGCCAGAAAGCAAGGAATATTTTTAAAGTGCAATGGAATAAAGGGACAGGACAAAAAATGATAGCACTGCTGACAAATATGCTATAAGGAGTCATGAGGAAGGTGTAGAAAGTATTTTTTTTGTCTAGTCCTTCAAGCTATTGTAACCATTAGATATTAAAACTGACAAGATTTGGAATTTAGACAAACAGATATCTGTGACTCCTCTCACTACACTGTTAGCTACATTCTTCCAGGCCTGGAAATCATGACCAAAATGCCCATTCCACTATAACAAAGTGTACTGTATGTTGAAACTAGAGCATCATCTCCCCCTGCCCAGCTACAAGTAGCATTTCAAGAGCAAACCATCTTGGTACCAGTGATTTCTAACACCTAAGAGTATTCTGTAACCAACACAATCAACAGAATCCTGGGAAACAGAAATAAAAGAATAAGTTATTTCCTTGGCTGAATATCATGTCCATGGATGCTGAGATTAACAAATCTTGAAGTTCTGCAAAGTAGGGGGTAAGAATTAAGTAGCATGTGCATTCAGACACTATTTTTAACAGCAACCTGTTCCACATTTGTTTATGAACAGTATAAACCAAGGTCTGCCATACAACCTTCCCACAGTAAAACATTTCTTGCTTTGTGGTAAAAAATGTTGTATGCACTTCATTTTACAGCCGCCTTCTCCTTAAGGGTGTTACACTTTTAATTACACTCATCTCCAGCCTGACTGCTGTCAACTGTGATACCACGCTAGGTTCTGTAGCTGAAGCAGTACTGAACAAGAAACATTAAATGTCTTGAGATGCATATCTGCTCCTTTTTCGTGCCATGTACATCCCCATACAAGATACAAGGTTCACTCAATGCCATTACAGTGAACTCCTTTCAGAATCCATCATTCTCGTGTTAGGGAAAAGAAACTTCCTTAACACTCTCTACTGCCAAACTGCTTTAAATAAGCCACGCAATACTCACAGTAGCTATGCCTAAGACAGTGAATACAACCTTCGGTTATGAAAGCTGAGTGCTTAAGGATATCCATGCATTCTTGGTCACCACTCCAGAAAGGCATGATTAATACCTCCAGGCAACCCTAATTCCATATCAAAGCTTTCTGTTAATAAAATATGGTGTATCAAATAGGTGAGTTATAATACAGTGATTGCAAACAGATCTTAGAATTACTTAGTGGAATGAAACAAAAGCCTTACAATACCTTTTATCCTCTGAAAAGGCAAAACAACCTTCACCCAAAAAACAGCTTTAGCGCCTCAGATCCTGCCAGACAGTCTTCCAGAACAGTTTTTGCATAATAGTTCTGACACTGGAACATATGTTGAAACTTGAACAGCACAGCTGGACAATATTTCTGCAAGGAAAAGATGTTTATTTCACCCAATATTCACTCACAGCTGTTGCTATGACAAAAGCATATCAAGATTGCTCAGGAATTTATTTTTGCTAAAGATTATTATTAGCTGTTTTTTGGTTGTAAGCAGAGTTGCAAGTAAAATTATTTTTTACTTGGAAATATATTCTAATAGAAACACTTATTACATCTTCAGAAATAGTCTTTCAAACTAATTCTTAAGTTACAGATTTATTATAAGACTACTGCTGTACTTATGAAGAGGATGACAAATGTATGTATATCAAAAATGTGTATTGAAGTAATTTGCATTTTTGTCATAAACTAGGAAAATGCTGTGTGCTGATACTAGCACATACAAACAGTGTATAGATTACATTCCCAAGCTTTCTCAGGACTTCAGGGACACTTACAATGTTTTTATTCTATATTCAAAAAAGAATTACTGGAATTTTCAACTTTGGCTAATTAAAAAAATTGCAACTTTAAGCTAGGCTCTCAGTTAATCCAGCAAAATCAGCTCAACAGTAAAAATCTTGGCTGCATCTAAAGTAATTAAAAATTTTCCAGAATATATTTGTGTAAAGGCAATACAAGGAAGTGTTTATTGATTTTTTTTTTTTTTCAAGATTGCTCAAATACTGTCTGATATGTACCTTTGACAATACTTCTGCAACTAATTGTACAAACTCATACTTGTTTTGCAAATATAATGATAAAACTCACTTTATGCTTAAGATTGTCTATATTTTCCCTTGACGAAAAGACCTGAAAACACCTTTTACTTAAAGTCAGAGACTTGAGCTGTTTAAAATACATAAAAGTCATCTTAGAATTGATGGAGCTTTCAACTCCATGTTTACCCCATCTAAAAATACTGAAACCTTTCTCAGAATATAACAGGGAATGTTACTGTAAATCTTAGGTCAGAATTTCTGTAACTTCACTGTAAGCATCCCAACTGTCAGCAATTAAATACATTTCTATGAAGAAACCCTGCAAAATCATGGTTGAGGCTAGAAAGTTAAATAAAGAATAAAAATATAAATAAATATAAATGTTGAGAAGCAAAATAGATTAATCATATCTCAATGTGAATGTGATTCAGATGACTATAATTTAATTTTGCATTTTGTATATTCCTTTTTTGTCCACGATCTCATTTATACTCTCCCTTCCTGCATTTCTTTCAGATAGGGCTTAGGCCAGGGGTGTCAAACTCATTTTCAGTGGGGGCACATCAGCTTCGCGGTTGCCTACAAAGGGCCGAATGTAATTTTAGGACCGTCATACATTTATACAGTCCTAAAATTACATTCTGCCCTTTGAAGGCAACCGCGAAGCTGATGTGGCTGCCAGTGAAAATGAGTTTGACACCCCTGGCTTAGGCTTTTAAAGTGATTTCTTAAAAGGGAAGGCTATACCTTTAGAGTTAGACTGTGTCTCCAGTACACTGACTTTAACTTAGGTTGTAGAGAATGGCGATATGCTGCTTTGCATAACAAGGAAGATGTAGAGCAGTAAGGTGACAATTCCATGGGTTGAAAAGTAGAATTTACAGAAGGCTGTGCATCTCTGCTCCTTTGCTGTCATCACCAGCCTTCAGTTGCTGTGGATAGGTTAAATTAAGACATTTTGTTATAATGGATATATTGCTTCAATTCCTCCTTTTCAGATATTTGAAAGAACTTTATGAAATCTAGAAGAAACTAGAATCAGAGAGAATAACTGAAATGAAGCATTATTAGGAGCTCTTATGCTGTAAGGTTACATTTCAGCCCAAGAAACAATTCTCATGTTCCCAGCTACAGAGAAGTGGGAAACTCATGAACAGCCTCTAGATCCTGGGATCAAAAGAACAGACCACCAATATTTTCCTTTTTTTTTTTTTTTTAATGTTGAACCTCAAATATATTTATAAAGAACCTTTACACTTTGGCTTCACTAGACAAAATTAGTCAACTTCTTTGTATCTCCAATGAAAGAAATACATCATTTTCCTACTTATCCTAACACCCCTTCTTTGCAACATAGAATTGATAGAAGTGCAACATTCTTTCTTAGGCATCCATGTAAACATACATGAGAGTCAATGTTAAATGACAGATGAAAGATAAATAAAATACTAGAAGTCCTTGCCAGCTGTATACTAACTGTAATCAACTAGCAAAGTTGAGCACTGAGCATCTTTTAATCCCCTGCTATTGAAAATACCTAGCTAGCTCTCCAGCCTTCACCATAGAACAGTTGCCAGGAGGTATGTGAGCTCAGAGGTGTGCAAATTACAGAGATCCCTAATCATACTTCGCCGCACACAAATGACCTTTGAATTTATTATTCAAGCCTCGACATGTACTACTCAGTTCACTAAATACATTTGGGAGTTGCTGTGGATTAAAGATTAGCTGCGACAAACTGAACTTTTCAACCAAGTAACCAAAGGGAAAATACCAATTAAGCAACGCTGCAGTTCCACGCAGACAAAGCATGCATTCAAATAGCAATTCAAACTATATGGATTCCCCTGTGCCTCCATTCCCATGTGCATGCAATCCCAAGGAGGGACCAGGTTAATGAACAAATGTGTGCAGACCTTTCCTCCCTACAGAGCCATCACACTACCACAAAGGAAAACACAAATGAGTTATGGCTGTGAATGTTGTCTGACTATAAAAAGAAAACCTACTCTGAAAGATTAGTCTGTTCCAGCTCTCAACAGTATTTGAGGTTTAAAATTTGCACAGCAGACTTTAATATTTTAGTAGGGCACAGTTTAAAAAAAATATAGTTGTGTCGCATTCTGGCTCTTCACATACTGGAAGATTTCCCAAATAACTTTTAGGATATCAAAAGGGATAGGCCAAATTAACAGTAGCAGTAAAGAGAATCAGAGCCTGACCCAGTGAACTAAGATAATCTCTTCTTGGAAGTGTTCAAGTGATACCAGGTTTATAAACAAAACCTTCTTGCAACACTTGCAGTTGCTTTAAACCTGAGGCCACCCATAATACAATTATCATATATATTTTTTAAAAAATAAAATCATAAGTAGCACTAAGAAAAATAAAAATAAAGAAGGCGGCATGACTGGGTTCCTGATCTAGGAATAGGAGGGACTGAAGAAACAAGTAACAAAAATCTGTCTTTCAAAATATTGTTTCTAGTGAACTTGTGAAATATCCAGCTCATAAGTGCCAGGTTGATTTGGAAGGAGGTATATTTCTTCTAGGAACAGCTCTTCAGCGTGATTGTGTTTGAGAGCAAACTGCTGTTTGGATCTCTCTTCTTCTGGGATGGGCTATATGGGACCAAACTTCATGTGCAACTACATTGTGTGTGTTATTTATATACATTTATTTTTCTGTTTTATTAAACTGTTCTTATATCTCCCCTCCCTTTTGATTCACTCCTCCATCCCACTTTGCAGGGGGAAGCATGAGTGAGCAGCTGTGTGGTCCTCATTGCCAGCTGGGGTTAAACCACAACAGTCCTTTTGTTGGTCAGAAGTGGGGAAAAGAATGAGCACAGAAAAAATCTCTGTGGAACTGTTGTGTATAGATAGGGATCAAACGGGATAGCTTCTTGCTTTCTAATCTGAAAATGCTTCTATCTAAATATGGCTAGACCTCAAGACCACAAACTTCAAACAAACAAACAAACACACACAAAACCCCACACAAACAACAACAAACAACAAACAAACAAACAAAAAACAAAACAAAAAAAACCCCACACCACAATAAAAATCCTAAGTTCTTAAAATAGCTTCTTTGCACATCAGGGCATTTGCCATACTTGTGTATGAAAACAGATTCTTGCAAGTGGGCAAATACTTATGAGGAGCATAAAACATCTCCTAAGTGTCAAGACTCTGAAGCATTCCACAATCAAATATCTAAATTATGGCCACAAAAGCCAAAACCATTTTGTATTAAAATTATCTCTGTATTTGCATTGAAAAAAATATTCTGAGGATTAAAAAGTCTTGAAAAAAATTCATTAGGAATCAGTTTTAACCACATATGTAACAGTTGCAATATCAGCCAGATAACTGGTCGATTGTAAACAGTGGTTAATACTTTCCTGGAATATGTTATTTTATAACGAAAACTCTTCATATGCAGATCTACTGAGTCCTCTCTCCTGTGCAAAAGGGTCAAATTCTGCAGTAGTGTGTCATTGACAGGCATTTACACCAACACAACCAAAACTAAATTTTAGCTCAGTGACTTATCAGTCAAGTAAAAGACCCATTTTATGTTGAATACAGTGTTATATGAAAATTTATTTACGACATAAAATCAAGGCTAGTGCCTATCAAACTAGTAAACTTATAATGTTAGATCTATTGAAAAATAGCTGGAAGGTGCATTATTTTTATTCAATGTGCTTCGTGTCTTTTCCCAAATGGTCCACACTGAATACACATTTAAATGTAGGGTAGTTCAAGATTGCAAGACCTCTCCACTTGCTTCTCTCTCATGGGTGTGTAGCAAACTAGAAAAAATAGTATTACCAGCAAATGCTTCACCCAAGTTACGTCAAATATTTCATCAAAAGGGAGAGTTTAAGAATATTTGTCCAAGAAGACAGACATTTTACCAGATCACAGGACAGAGATGAAAGGGCTCACAATCCATGTGCTTAGTATAATTTCATACCCTATGCCTAAGCTAAACAGAGGAATTTGTTAGGCTTCTCTTCCAGGAAACAAACAAACAAACAAACACTGAAATCAGTGGTTAGCAAAGGAAAATCATTCACCCCATCTTCAATCCCCCCAGTACAGAACTATCATTTGCTGTAAATATACAAACTAGAAATGTAAAGGAGAAGCAGCTACCACCTGCTTCCCTTCTAAAAGAGATTTTGGGGGATATAATCAGAGTTTAATATTTTCCTATGCTTCATGCTTCAACAGGGCTGTGATAGATGTCGTATGAAAATGATCGTGTGTGTGTGTGTATATATATATGATAAGTGTTCTCAATCTTAAGGAATAGATTTAAAGATAACTATTTTTTTTCATATCATATTCTATGCATTTTAACTAGATTGCACATCTCCTTGATGATCAATTAAAACTGGAATAAAGAATTTCAGTTTTTAATGGTCACACCTGGATTAATATTTTGATAGAAGACTGCAACATTTTAAATGTAAAGATAGATTAGAAATACCTTAGTGTACTCTTTCCAGATTCAGTCAAAATTCCTCGACTTTCATAGGTACTTAACAACAATATGGACAATTAAGCAAAATGGAACCGTACAAAGAAAATAGCTCACTGTGCATTAAAACACAGCCTAGGAATCAAAGACAGATTGATCTGTAATTTCAAGATGGTTCATTACTCGAATGTAAACAACCACCAACTGATACTTTACACCTGATGATAGAATATTTCAGTTTGGCATATGCTGCTGTAGCTAGACACTGGAAAGAGATTATTTTGGGATCACACCTAAGACCGCTCCCTTTTTTCAAGTACTTCCCTTTGAACAAGTTGTACTTGAAAATACTTGAGCATATTTCATCATAAGATTATTTTCCAGTCACACCCCATTAAAAAAAAAAAAAAAAAAAAAATTGTTCAGCAAACATTCATTGAGCAAACAAGAAAAGCCCTTAGCCTTCATCAGCACTCTATTTCCCTTAAGTCTTATTTAAAGAATGCAAATGGAATGGGCAGCTCTGTGCAGCATTAAAGTATTTTTTCAAGATCTCTGTTGAGAATTTCAGCATTTAAAAAAAATCAATTAGTTACTTTCACTATGATTATAATTATTTTCTAGCCTGAAATCAGTTTGCAACACCTTTTTTCCATCAGAATGTTTCTTATAGTAGGAAAGAAGTTTGCTAAGTGTTTTAAGTATCACGCATATTAACAACATGATGATTCATCACTTAGACTATTGGACTAACTTGTAGCAGTGAAGACTCAGAGCTACGTAGCTATGAAAGCAAAATTCAATGTTGCTGTTTGGAGGCAGAAAAAGGATTGTATGTTTGTGGGGCAGAAGAGATGTCATGGGGAGCTGGGGGATCAAAAAGGCTGGGAGAAGCCAGAGGAGTATTGGGAGGGTACTCAGGAGTAACTGAGTAAGCCTGGGAGTAAGCAGCCAGATCCAGGGAAAGACCATTCATAAAAATCGAGGCTGAAAGGTGCAGAGAGGGACAAAGATTTTTCCTTTCCCTCGTCTTCAGCCTGCCCCTCTTCTGGCATGCTGTCTCTCCACTCCACCTCATCCCATCCAAGACACAGAACTCCCCCATCTTCCCCACCTCTAAAGGCACCTTCCCACCTTAATATCCACCTCCCATTCCATACCTCCAATAAACTAGTTTCCCTTCCAGCAGCTTCTCTAACAAAGAAAGTGCAAGGACAGACTCTTGGTAATGCGGGTTGAAGACAAGATAGGATCAAACAAAGAACCCAAAGGATCTGGTGATCTCAGAGAATGTGGCTTTCTGACACCTTCCTGGCAGTCCTGAGGCAGATGTGGTGGTAGGGACAATGTCTGCTTTGGACTGGGGCTACTGACATGGGCTGCCACTCTCCACCTCATCTTCACATAAACTGACCCTAAGCAGAAACAGATGGGGTCAGAATGGATTGTTCACACTGCAGCAGTCCATCTTTGCCATCTCAGGCACTATTATAAACAGGCAGTTTGCAGCACCCTACAGGCTCATATAGTAGAAAAATGTTGATATACTCTTGCCTGGGCAAGCTGTATGTATATACAAAATGTGGTTTCATGCTGAAATACTTTTAACTGCCCTCATTTTATCTTGGAACAGGCTGACTGTTAAAAAGCAGTAAATGCATGGAAATTTGGTAGTAGCTTTATCACATTTCAGGCCTTGAAGGGAAACGTGCATATAAGTGCCATTGTTATTAGAGGAGTGTGTTATCATAGAGAGCTCACCTAAGACAGATACCAACAGATGTCACACTTGCTTCATCAGAAATGAATAAGGGAAACCAAAAACCATTAACAATCACAGACAATCGTATATGCTCCCAAGTGTCCTTAACCAACACAGATCCTTAAGACTTGAAGTCCAGCCTATGTTATTCACTTGACTTTGATAACCATTGAGGATCTCTACCCTGGAGTTTCCTGGATATTCCCTTTGATAGCTGGGTGTGTGTCCAAGCCTGAGTTCAGAGCTGCAAAGATATCCAGGTGAATCTAACCTCTGAGTCAGTTTTTGCCCTGTTCCTAAGTCTTGCTACCTAGGGAATCAGCTGATTCACCCCAAACTAGAGCTAGAGATGTTTGCTAACAGGCAAATCATAGAAATGGTATAAAGGGTGTGACCTGAGACACAAGACTACATGATAACAGAAGTGTTGCCTCAACACCACCCTTTTCTGCAAAGTGAATCACTGCACTTTATTTTTCTATAGTGACTGAAAAAGGGAGATACATCATTCACTTCAGCAAGGAGGTTTCTATATTGAATTGAACAGGCTTTCCAAAACTAAGTTTGGATGTTTTCCTCTCTCACTCCCAAACACTTGACAATGTCCAACTTCTTTCTTAATATTTTGAAAATACTCTATGAGTGGTTGCTAAAGCACCTTCTGGGCTCTGAAGAAAGCATCAAATTCCTGTTAGGGCAATTTAAAATTTCTTTGGTTTGCTATTTAACTAGGAAAAAGATTACCGCAACATAGCAAGACAATTAACAGAGAAGCTGGTTAGGAGGATGTGTAGGTTTAACACTTTTGTTCCTAATTCTCTGAGACCTTGTTTCTGACCTGTTCAGCTGTGAGTTTGCTCTCTCATCCCCAGCACTTAGAGCTCTGCTTCATACCATGCCATTCTCCAGACACCGTCTCAGGACAGACAGAGATAGAGCTCAACAAATCTGAAGCAGGAATTAATCAGGCATCTGACCTGGGAGGTCCTGCAAATTCTCATTATTCAGTACTGAATATAATAGTTGACCGAAGGGGGGAAAAAAAAGAGTGAGTGATAAGGAATTATTCTTCTTAGGGGGAATAAAAGAGACATAATTAACAGTAATGCCTCTACAGTACTTTGAATATTTAAAATGCTATATACTTTATGCGCTTATAAAGTTGATTAAAAAAATAAGAAGCACAAGGAAAAGTAATGAGAATGTGGTTTTCAGACTAATCTTAAAACTGAGGAGTCAGTCTGAATGTCTACAAATCATAGCCTGAGTCTCAGACTGGGATTTCACCTCAGTCTCCCATGAATTTCCTCACCACAATACCAACAAGATTACTTGAACAGGGAAATGTACTTGTATTTCATAATTATTACATATTATTGTTATTATTGCTGCCCTTGTTCCTGTAATTATGCAAGCATGTTAATGAATTCAGAATTCAAAATTCATAGTTATTATATACCTATTTTGTCCTAGTAAGCTTATTTCAAACATATCTGTGT
This sequence comes from Nesoenas mayeri, assembly GCF_963082525.1. Classification (NCBI taxonomy): domain Eukaryota; kingdom Metazoa; phylum Chordata; class Aves; order Columbiformes; family Columbidae; genus Nesoenas; species Nesoenas mayeri. Next base: position 19,649,125 of record NC_137540.1, read on the forward strand.
CCAGGCTTCCACAATAACCTTCTAAACTTCGGTATCAGTAGAACTCATAGTTCATTACCTGGTTTGCTAATGCCCAAAACTCATTTTACTCATCTGTGATCCAAATATTAGACATTACTCTCCTCTATTTTAAGACTGCACTACTTGCTACAGAGCCACATCAATTATGAATAGTAAATGGCCTTTCAAAGGTCTTAAATTTTACTTTTATCAGGGAACTCCCATTTAGAAGGAAGAATAGTGCTTCTTGTTGCTGCTAGTGATCATATTATGGCTAAAGCAGTCATAATTCTGAGTCTTGGTGATGCTATTCTGTGAATTGTGGCAAAACTGATTACAAGAAGAAAATATGATGGAATAATAATGACGTTACTTATTTTGTATAGAGATAGCACTGGGAAAGCAACCAGAAGCAGAGGCTCATTATGCTGTGCATTGTACAAACATAGGAGACAGTGACCGCCTTGAAGAGATTACGGTCTCAGTAACTTACAAAGATTGGGTAGTAATAAATATTGAGTAATATGATTTCCTTTCTTGATTTATTGGCGGAGGATGACTGTATCCCCCCTTACTTATTTTAGTTGATGAAGAAATACTTCAAATCACTAATGCAAAGGAAGGAATTTTTGGTAAACCTACAAAGCCTAAACTTCAAGCCTCTGTCAACACCTGTTAGGAAAAATGCTGTTTCTCATACAGAAAGGTACAGTTACTGTACCTTCTCACTTCTACTCAGTAGTGAATACCTGGGAGATGTGCTTAAAATAAATTGTTTAATGCTATCAGCTATGTTTCATGTTTTCCATGTTTAGCAGACTAGAAGAGGCCTAACATGAAAGGTAATAGCCTATTTCACACATCACTGTCCTAAAGAGAGAAAATCAAGAAAAAAAGGAATATTGCTAGTCTCAACAACCCATTTACATCTGTAAAAGTAATTTTTCAGTCTCTTTTCTGTTACCCCTAGCATTACAAGCAGCACTGCTAGTACAATAAAGGCCATATTTTGTTTGAAGTGTAAATAGAGAAAGGTCAGATATTTTTTGTACAGGGAGTTCAATCAATGTCTTGTCCGTAGAGGAAAATGGCCAACACTACAATGTTGTTAGATTTCTTGAAGATCACAATGACCCCAATGAAACTTTTTTTTTCCCCCCATTTCATATCTCAGTGTTTTCCTCATGAACAAAAAGCAAACAACAATGTGAGCAGTTAGACCTGAGCATGAGACTTTGTGGTCAGCAGAAACTTTGATAGTGAGCCCGGAGGGAACAAACCCAATCCACATATGATTTCTGATGCTTTTTACTCCTCACCACTGAATCTGCTGGTATTTCTTAAACGTTGTACAAATCTGAAACATTGTTTCCCTCTGTTCCTAAGTCAGCATCTGTAATGACTTAATTGCAAACTTACTCTCTGAGGAGTTTTCTGTTGGTGATGATATCTTCCAACTCTGTTATTGCTCTTCTCTATTCGCTTTCTCACTGAGTAGTGACCACACCAATTCAGTAGTTACTGTAGAAACCTAAATAAAGTAATAAACTTCAGATCTTTTAAAAACAGAATTTTCTATCAATTTCATCATTCTCTATTAAATCCAATTTACTTTGCTACAGATGTTGTTTTATCTCAGATAGTCCAAGTCTTTACTGGGGAATAAGGTTTATTGAGGAATCCGTCCACAGCAGAAGGCATATGTTCAACAGCTGGCTTTGGCCTGTCCTCCAAACACGATTTCAAGCTGATGGGACAGTGTAGACAAAGGCTTTGCTTCCAGCACAGCTGTTATTTCCTTCTTTCTTCAGTGCCCAGAACATGATTCAGAGCAGAAGCTGCTGCAACTGTTTGGAACAGAAATAGCAAATAGGTCATAGACACCACTCATGGTTTAGAATATTAAAAACATGACCGCAGACAAAAAAATGCATGTGAAAGCATGTTTGTATCCCTTGGTTTCTTTTACTATTTCTGTCATAAAACAAGCAAAACCAAACTTGTCTCAGTGTGAGAATTTTTTAAGCTGACATTTGAACCTTTGGATCTTGTTCAAATTGTCAAACTAACTTATTTTGTCAAAAAATAAATTTAATGCTGATATTTTTCATCAAAATATATTTGGAGAAAAATGTCTTCGTCTTTTTTTTTTCAATTTGTTTACAATCTTTTAATTTATGAAATCACATTGAACAATTGAAACTCAAATGCTTTCAGTGAAAATCTGAAAATGCACACATCAGAACCATACATCACTGGAATGTATTAAACGAAATCAAGATTGGCATTTAATATTTTGTCACCTAACTCAATTCAAAATAATTTTTGGTTGCTCAAACCTTAAACGTGACTGAGTCTGCTTCAAGAATCACAAAGTGTTGGAACTGTTCCAATGTCCCAGTGAGGCTTCAACCAAATTGCATATAGTATAGAATTAGGAGATATTTTAGTCACTCAGACATAAAAAACCTGTTGTTTTTAATTTTTCTTTAGTTTTTTTGTTGTGTTTTTTTTTTTCTTTTTTTTCTTTTTTGAAATGGAAGCAACGATTCATTTTCTGCCATGGACAGCTCAGAGCATAGCCTAAATTCAGTTGTTCCTTGACTGAGCAGAAGTCCTCATTTTGTTCTTTATACATTGTACATTTTATAAGCAGAGCCCTTGTAGGCACAATTACAAATTCATTGACTCATTGATATTTATAAACTCATAACTGAAGTTTTTGCATTGCATTTATATACTATGGAGACAACCCATGATTTTTCAATATCAAAAATTAGAAGGGTTTGGCTTTTTTTTACAGTTTATTGTTATTCAAATTCCTGTGCTCTCTGCTTCTAGACTTGCACTGATGCTCTGCTTTTTTTTTTTTAAAAAAAAAAGCATCAGTATAAGGGTATGAGGGTTCTAAATTAGCTTCTATTATCCCTGAATTGGTAGTTTCTCTTGTGATAATGGTACTTAAATACATCAATTGTGGTTTTCCTCTTAGTTTTGTTGAAATGAAACAAGTCATGAGAAAAAGCCTTCCATCCCTAAGGAAATTACAAAAGAACATGTTATACATCAGTAAGAAAGCATATTTATTTATCTTGCATTCTTTTATGATACAGCAATTGCTTAACTGAGCTATTGCCAAGTGCTGCTGGAAACAGACTGGCTATCTGATCTCTGAACTTTCCACAGACTTGGGATCTACATGCCTCTTCAACTGAGATCTTGATCAAGTTCATTCACTGGATGCCCACTACAATGTAAGTTTTGTACGCACATCTGAGAGGTTAGTGAATGGTAAGTCCAGGTATACTTTTTGTCTGGTATCAAATCTGAGAGGAGATGCAGCAGCTCTCACTAGAGGGGCAGTTAAACTAACCTTCCACTGTTATGGACAATGATGTCATAGCTCCCTTTAGGGCAAATTCAAAGAGCTTAGCTCTACACAAATTATACTATCCTCTTATAAGATCCTTTGGTATGAAGACCTTCAGACAACAGATCTCTGTCAGGAAGCAGTATGTTGTAGTTAATAATCAGTAGGAAACAGCTTCCTAGCATCTACCACCTGCAAATTATCCAGAGGAGACCTTCACATAGACATGCAAAGAGGCCGAGTGGAACCCACATGAATGCTGCAAGATCTTGTGATGAACCTATAATTACACTTGAGGTCCACATCATCTTGCACCTGAACACTGGCAGACTGATGACACGCATTTAAGTTCACACACAGTATTGTACAGATACAACAGTGGATACACGTTCAGACATATTGGCAAGTAATACTCTGTGAACAGTATTACTGCTCTCTGTTCCTTCCCTCTGTAGATGTGTGTTGCTTTAGCTATGTTTTCAAGGGTGACACGGTTTCATGAATACACTCTATGGGAAAAGTGTAGCTGATTCTGTCAAGTCTGTACTCAGAGAAAGCAGTTTACATGGACTACCTTAAGTCACCTGAAGAAAGGCAATCCTTTGAAACCCGATGCAAACTATATGAACTCTCTCTGTACCAGAGAAGATCAAGGTTTTCAGCAAATCAGTCCTTTACTTTTTTACCCCCACAGCAATAAATCTGTCTTCAGGCAGATGGCCAATACTCATCCAAGCATCTTACTCTTATACTAATTGAAATGCCTGTTCTCTCTGGGTAAGCAGAAAATAAAATACAGGGTCTGAAGGACTCTCCATTTTGCTCCCAGAAACTGCTCTTCTTTATGCTCTGTCCTGAAGATCACAATGTGTTCCAGGTTAAGGTTCTCAAACTTATAGTGAATCCTTTGACTCTTCCTTATCCAGAGGGTGGAAAGTGTATCACATTAGAGAGTTTGAAGTTGTACAGCAGATTGTTACAGGTGATAAAATAACTCTGTAAATATATTCCTCACTTCTAATTATGACTGTGCTGATTCTGTGATACCTTTCAAGTAGAGTGATGACATTCCAGAACTAATATAGTTCCATGATCCCTGAATGAATTACAAAAACCCTCATAGAAACCAGAGGCCTTAGAACAGTCAAAGTGATCTGACTTGCTCGCAGGCCTGTTTTATCCTGTGCAATTTTTCAATATAAAGAAAGTAGGAGTGAGAGCTATCCAGCCTCAGACACACTGTCCTGCTTACATTGATCTTCCATGCTTCTGAGAATCTGAAGTACTGCCTCTTTTAACTGCCTTTAAAAATAAAATTATTGACATTATCTCATAAAGAAAATCTTTGCGTTTATTCACATCCTCTAAAGATCTAGCCCAACATCTTGCCTAAAACGTCCTATGAAGAGATGCTTTTTTGTGCATGGATTTTTTTTCTTCCTTATTCAACTGAGTTCTGGCTAATAAATATCTTTTCCATCTGGTGAGAACCTCAGAGGAGTTCAGACAGTAGTAAAGACAAGGCTCACAAGTTTAGGCATTGATTTTATTTTTAAGGAAATAGTTGTCCTGGAGCTGTCTTCTAAAAATTAATACATGCCAAATATAATAGCTGAGGGAAATAAGAAACATTTCTTGGATAACACTAGTTTCTCTTCATTTCTGTTTTATACACAGACGTCTCTCACACAGTCAGCTGAATGCAATACTATTGCCTTTGAGCTGTATTTCTCTAGTATATTATAGAGAAATCATTTAAAGATAAAAGTTTAAATTGCCTTGTGGAAAAACACTACTGTCATGAAAGTGAAGGGGATCTTTAAAAAGGAAGGTTAAAAGAGCATTGTGTTATGCTCTGGAATCATCTTAATTTTTGCCATTTAGTGCAGGTTATTGCAATTCTTACACTTCCTGTTTCATTCCCTTTTCTCGGAATTACTCCTTCCTGTGTGTTTCAGAGTCCTGCTGGGATTAATTTTCTCAAATATTCATTATTTTCCACAAAAATCTGCATCACAGCATTTGCTTCAAATAGATAAACCTATTTTCAGAGCTTAATTAATAGAATCAGGATAATAAGTATATAGATCTCAATAAGACAGATACTATGCCAGAACTTCCCTTCAGAAACTTGATCTAATGTTTTTCAAATTATCTTTTCCTTTACTTTTCAAAAAAGTAAAAACCGTGATACCTTGAGGACATGAAAACTCTGGGAGTTTCACTCCCAGAAGCCCTCTAGCAGAATAGCGCCAGCCCTGCTTTAATTCACCCTGTAAAGAAGCTCATTTTTAATCTACACTGGTCAAATCCTTTCCTAAGATAAGTACCATATAGGTATTTCCTAAGATAAATACCATATAGGTATACCAAATGCTAACCAGTGTTGTTGGGGCTTTTTTATAATTTAAAACCCAATATGCAAATCTCCCATGTGAAGCCATGACAAAACCAATAACTATTGTGTTGATCAATGTTTTTTGATCTCTAGGGAGAAGGTTTTTTTTCTCTCTCTAGAAGGAACAGATGTTACATGCTCTTTTTTTTTTTTCTTTAATGTATTCTTCTAAGTGCAATAATGGCTCTTTTGTCCTAAGCTGTGACTATTCTATATGGGAAACAAGAAGGATCTGGGTGAGGTGTGTTTTGTTCTTGTCATGCTCAGCTGCCAGATACTCTCTTAGTACTACAACCCACACAGCCAGTTAACATTAGTTGCCCCATCTCCAAAATATTCAGCTAGCAATGGAAAGGAAAAATATTGCAAAAGTATTTACTCCCTGCTTCTCCACCACCACCCAGCTCGAGATTATTTCACTCTTCTCTGTCTGTTACCCAACCTGCTTGATGTAAAATAAAACAGAACTGGTGCCCCACAACAACATATTTAAACTACTTTTTTTTTTTTTTTTTCCTGCTGCTTTTATGGGGAAGTCCCCAGGCTTGATGGGGGTTTTAAAAAGGGACACACATTCCTGAAGAGCACTGAGGCAAAGACAGCTGCCTATATTCCATGCAGGAGGAGGACCTGGGAACACCTCTGACAGTTCTCCTTGGAAGAAATTATTTCCATTTAGTCCTTGAAATGCAAGGAACAACCTATCTAAAAGATACCTGGTATCTGTTCCTCTCTCGTCCCCAAGTGGTGGTTTTATTTTAAAAACTTCTTACAGTTCCCAGCAGCTGTGTGGCCAACAGTGAAAAGCTGTGTAAGTCTGAACCTGCACCAGAGATCCCTTCATTGCACTTGAAGAAAAGACTTCTGAGCTCTACAGCCTAGGAAAGAAATTTAACAACAGCTGAATGTGCCAGCTAAAGGCAGAATCAAGTAAAAGGCAAACTCCCAACTTCAACTCGTAATTACAACACTATAAGCTGTAATTCATGTCTCCTAAAGACCCTGCTGGAAGCACTGAGAGATTGCTTTCTTACCTAGATAGCAGAGAGAGCTAAAAATCAAAAAGTTATCAATCTCTTGTATATCGGAAGCCACAATCATATAAAAAGGATATTGGCACCGTGATATATTTCAGTAAAAAAAAAAAACAGTAAGAATCACCTGCTGACTAATTTATTTTACAGCTGGCTTTGCTAGGCTGCCAGAAAAGAACAAGCTTTGTGGGGTTTTTTTTCCTGCTCTCTTTATTTGCAAATTAAGCAGACGCTAAGGAAGCTGCAGCATCCAATCTGACAACATCCTGTCCCATCCTGTCAGCCAGTTCTAAGAAAAACTCCACCTCCAACACACGGCTAAAAGCCTGCTACCATTTTCCTATCATTTCTGGGAAGTTTCTTCTCTTTTGCATGATCTCAACTTCTAACTTTTTACCTCCCCACTTAAAATTCTAACAGGAGTATTGTCACCTTCTGACACGAAGTGGTCTGTGGAGCCAGTAAAACATTACATGGTGACCTACATGTAAAACATTACATGGTGACCTACATATAAAGCCTGCGGAGCCGACACAAAGGCACAGTTGAATGCTTTGAGATGCCCGTGTCAGTTCTTGTAAAGGAATTCTTGGTGTTACTACTTCACATGGAGTTAGTGTTTTGCAGAAGGAAAGGTGCGCACATCATGCAGACCTGGAAAAAAAAAATCTCTGCAGTGAATTATTATTCACATTTTCTTACCTGAACTGAAAACCCTTGCTTGATGACCTGCTGGCACCTAGACAGAATAAGAATATAGAGTAAGACCTCATTCAGCCATCCCTTTTCAGAATCAGGTATGCAAGATCACAGGGAAGAGTAAGTCTTTGTCGACAGCTACAAAAAACTAAAATAAACCTTCAATGAACCTTTTCATTTTTTGACAGGCACACAACTTGAAAGGAATGCTAGTGCAGCCTATTCTTTTCTGATGAAGTTATTTGTATGACACCCCTTTTCCGATTGTCAGCTTCTCATGTGTCAGAGACAGTACCGTATATAGAGGAAGCGCAGGCTGTACATTTGTGAGAGATATAGGCAGCCTTCTTTGTTTTAATGCTTTTCAAGAATGTGTATTTCTTTTTAAAACATTCATTGGATTTAGGGAAAATCCAAAACTATTAGTCAGTTCCTTCAACATAGTGTTTGTACTGAAATAGTAATTTTCTCTGTAATCCTAGTTTCTATAGGAAAATGTTACATGAAACTGGAAAAAACCTAAATGCCAAAAATACACACTAAACCTTGAAACACATATTACAAATTAAAAGGAAAGGGTTTTGTTATAACTTTATTGATTGCCAAACTTACCTATTAACCCAGGTTAGACAGTTCTTGTTTTACTTTGAGGGGCCATCAGCAGAAATTTTTGTGCACTGGTCAGTCATACCTACTCTGAAAAATCTTTGGTGAAATCATGCAGGGAAAAGAGGCTACCCAAAATATAAAAATCTTTTCTGTATTACCATAAGTAAATGAAGACAAATTTCTACACCATCTACATGGAATCCTTTCTAAAATCAGTGAAGTCTTGGAGAAACACACAGATTTAGTTACACAATTTTAATGTCAAAATGGAGTCTCAGGGCTACCAAGTTCAGAAAAGATGAAGACAATTTTTTTCTGAATGTAACTCCACTTTGAGTCCTCATTAATAAGTAAGGAGAAACATAGCATTGTCCAGATATTTGTTACTAAAAATCGTTAGCAAGATTTCTGTAGTAATATGATCGTATACTCTTCTTCCTATTACATTAGTAGCTTTTGTAGTCCATGGGTTATATTGGTTTTTCTCCTGAGAATATGTATGGCAGGTTTGGTATGACAATTCATTCCACTGATTTTGAAGATAAGGTGTAAAGGAATAGACAATGATTTGTTTTGTCAGTGAACCAAGGTTGAAAGACTTACTAGTCTTATTAGAATCCAGAGAAGATTTGAAGTGACACGTTAGGTGATGCTTTTCTGGAACACATGTACTGATAATTTCTCACCCATATTATTTTCTAAAAAGTAAAATAATATTTCTAAAACAGTGAAAATTTGATGATCTGTACCAGCTTAGCAAGTTGTCTGAAAACAGACTTTTTTTTCCCATGAATTCAAAAGTTATCAGTCTAGTGAGCCACAATAACCAAACAGATTAATTTCATCCCAGAAAATATATAGTATAATTCATGTTGCAATTAACATAATAGACATACTTGTAAATAGTAATTCAAATAACCAAAATTGCTGCTTTTTTACTTTTTTAAAAAAATATTTTTCAAAGGTGTTATGTTCCCTATAGTCTAGTACTGAGGTTCTATACCTGCATTAAAAGCTTCATCAACCTCCATCAGGCAGAGATACTCTGGGCTTCTGGTTTCCTCATAGGAAGAAGCAGTGGGGTTTTAGGAGAAGGATTAAAAACAAATAGACAAATAAGTACAAGCAAGTCCTATGTTTTGATAATGTTTATCTAAGTGATTTTAATAATTCAGTTATTGTTTTCTTGGCCTGTTTTTACCTTCTTCCTATCTCTTTCTTTTCTTTCTTCTGAGAGTGGAGCAGTATTTGCAGCTGTTCTGTGCATATGCTGCTCTGTTCATCGAGTTTAACAGCAGCAATTCCCCTTCACCTCAGAGAAATCCTGCTTTTTATCAAAATAACAACTCCTTTAGTATTCACAGAGAGTCTTGCTTAACTCTTTGCATCACTAACAAATATTTGTATGAAATCTAACTTTTTGTGTAATCTTTTAAGATCTTGATTTCTTACCTATCTCTTCCAGTATGTTGAGCACCAGCTTCACAGCATCAGCTTTGGTGGACCAAATAATTTTGCTTCTTTGCAGCTTTGTACAATGTTTGAGGAATTTTAACTTCTCTTCGCTCATTATTTGTGTGCTTTCTTCCTCAACTGCTTCCTCTGCTATTTTTTATGTTGGACTGTATATTTTTATAACAACGCATGTGTTGAGGGCAATGAGTTCAGCTTTAAGTGCTCAAAATGTTTAGTACTCAAAGTGGCTGTGTCGTGCTGGTAGTTAAACACTTACTACCCTCTGTTTGCAAGGCAGCAGTGCAGGTGTTGAACTAAGCCTGGAAGGTGATGATACAGACCCTATACAGAGTGGACAGCAGAAGGAGAATGAGAATTTGGAACCTCCTGGCTGCCTGCTTGCTATGACAAGCCACAGTGCTTTCCAGCTATACTGGATTACCCCAGGGAGATCAAATGGGATTGTTAAATTGTGCACAGTTGAAGCAACCATGGGCCAATTACCCTCAGCTGCTGAATCTTCCAATCTAACACTGCCTATCAGCATCAGTGCACACATTAGCAAGTTCCCAGGAAGAAGGTAGAAATAGATCTCTTAGCATGCTATCCTCTAAAAGAGAAAGCAGTGGTGAGGGGTGAAGAGTTAAGGCATTTTGACTACCTCACATCCCCAGACCAGAAAAAAAATACACACTCGAAAGGTAATCTGAAAAGGAGTGTTCTTAAAGTAATTTTGACCATGGCAGATAAAAACAGGATACATGCTGTCAGTACAATCACTTCCAACTGAAAGTGCAAAGTATGCTTTATCATAGAAAGTGTAATTCCATTTCACAGCCAAAGTCTGTCTCTCAGTAATTGAAAATGGACAACTAATTAACCTGCCATTTTTTAAACTGAAAGGTGTTTACAAGACAGTTGCTTCATTTAATTAAAAACTATATTTAAAAAAAAAAGAAGGAAAAAAATAGTCTTAAAAGTATGAGGCTTTAAGTTCAACACTTGTTTTGCAAACAGAAGAAATCTCTGAAAATTACATAAAATCAACCAGAGTCTTTTTTTGTAATGTTAAGAAGTCAAACGTTCTCATGTAATACCTCACAAGAATTTATCATTGGTGAGCAGAGACTTAGTAGGCAGAAGTAGCATACACAACACAGAATAGATACTGTTACTCCTGGCTGAATGTATTTGTGCTGCAGATCAGAAAACCAGAGGTAGTTGTTAACAGGCCATCTTGAAGAATTCCAAAAGTCATTTTGGTGGCTGGTCATATGCCAGAATAGATTTCTGAGGTCAAAAACATGTGTCAGCCACTGAGAAAGATTTGACAGCAGGTTAATTGGAAAAATGTGTAAAAAGCAGCAGCATCCAAAAAAAAAAAAGAAAAAAAAAAAGTTTACCAGTGATATTGCATGCCCAAGTTCTCCAACCTGCATTGAGAAAGGTGGTCTTGTCCTTCAGTGTTCAGCTGATCTAGAAGATGAGACTTTAAAACAATCAGAAGAGTCATTTGTAGAATTTGTGAAGTCCTGAATTCAAAACAGAGCTTCAAACACGAAGCAACTTAGATAAGCATGTCAGTGATATAGGCAGCTCCTGAGAAGAGAGGTTCTAGACTATACATTATGTAAGGGAAGGACTGACATTCCCAAAAGCTCAGAAAAATATTAATCTTGAACCTCAAAACACTGAAAAATGCACTTGTTAGCATCTTTGAAGATACTTCACTTTGTAGGGTTGTTAAGGGATTGCCTGTTTTATATTTAAGATACAGAAGTGTTATTCCAACCAGAAAATAGCATAAGAGTTGGATCGAGACTTGCTGTGCAGTAAGTGTATCACAAGCACTAGCATTGCTTTCTTCAGCAACATCTCCAGGGATATTTGAAACCAAGTGTCCTGATTAATCTGTTATGAAATCCATAAGAAATTTAACAGTGGCATAAACCTGAGAGGTTCATACTCATTTTGAGGTTGCCATTTGGATCAAATCATGCTCAGGCATAAATGGGAGGAAAACACAAACTATTCACCTGAAGAACATTACATCCTTTCTCATCCCTCTCACCATAAAGGAAATAAAGAGTTATCCAAGTCCTACTTTGAGACCTCTGTACCCAGTAGTAGTTACAGATACACCAAAAGGTAAGTATGCTTGACAGAGAAGGAGCTTCAGGGAAAGCAGTCAGCTGTATCCAGACATATGTCAGATACTTCATAAAACTCTTGGGTATGCCAGTTCCATGCATTAATTACCTGCAATGGATAGCTGCTGCTCAGAGGTTCCAGCCTCCTTCCCTATCCCTCACTCCACAAATTTTTCAGCAAACCAGGTGATGGAAAACAAAAGTAATTGTACCTGCTGTTATTTTGTTTCTCATCATAAGGGTCCAACAAGGAACAAGAGCTTTCCCATGAACCAGCTACCAGCTGTAAAAAGATATGCTGCAGAGTGGACACTGCCAACAAAATCAGTTTGCCAATGTCAGAAAGTCAAAAGGAATTTAAAATGTCTATACTTAAACACAGACTGACTGACACTGAATCTCTCCATGTTTTTCATTTAGAGAAAACACTTGCTCATTATATTAGCCTTGGCTTATTATTTCATGCAGAGGTGCCAGGCAAGAATTCCAAAAAGCTACATTTACCCTTACCCTCTGAAGCTCTGCTTCCCTTTCAGTTTAGATAGGCTGGGTAGAGATGGAGGAAGCTACATGAGGAGTTTCACAGATGGGCTTTCAAGATGGTTGTGCAGATCTTCAAGAAGATACCTTCTCAGCTGGTGCTTGTTAAGAGGCAGAATGTATGTATGTCAAACAGAGCATTACAGCACTGAAGAGTTTCTGGGATGCAGAGCAAGTCCTTGAAAGCCTTCTGCACATTTAACTAATTAGAAAAATAATTCCCACTGCTGGAAAGAAGATAGACTGGTGCTTTTCCCAGTGCCGCAAAGAAGAAAAGACTGCTGCTTTTACAAGTCTATGACTGGGTGAAAAAATGCTACTGTTGACAGTAATTAATCTCCTACCAGTCCCACTTTGTCCAAGGTGGAACACACGATCCCAGGAATCTTCATCTACCTGCGCAGCTTTTTGAAAACTATTTTATAAATTCTACAACAGCAAAAGGTGAAATAGTGGAGTTATGCATTATACAGCAGCTCCCAATATGGAAATAAAGTATAAAAAATAAGCAAAACATTCCAAATAGCTCAATGAAAGTTTGGGACAGACCAAGTCCATGTCTGGCATTATCATTCTGAAATTTGCCCTGTTGAGTATCAGAGGCATGGCTTCTCTCTTTGCTTCTCAGAAAAAGTTCAGTCTATGAAGGCAGAGCTAAAATCACATTGCTCAGCATTTCCAAATATCAGATGTCAGGGAAACAGCTGTTGAATTACACCAGGTAATACAAAATAACCCATCCACTGCTCCTTCTCTCATACCTTATGGCTTGCCAGTGATTTTTTGGAAAGGTCTCTTAATCCTCCTACCTCAGCACAACTGACTCAACAAAACAACTGAGAGAGAGGTCACTTAGGAAGCCCTATGCAAGTATTCAGCTGTTTTATAAGATTCTTAAATGCACATTCACCTTTGAACTTTTTTCAAGGGCAGAAATATCCTGAGCAGGAAGTTAAGCATTATAATTTGAAAAATCACTGAGCACTTTCCTCTGGCATCATCCATGCAAAGGAAAAGCAATCATCTTTTTATAACCTACATGGAAGGGCAGTGTTGCTCAAGCACAGGCCAGCTCTGACACCATTTACAGTCAGTTGGAAACACGGCAATGTCCAGACCCATGAAATTTGCCATCTGATACTCACAAAGCCTGTAAGCCTTGCACTCACTCCTCTGATCTGAAGAAAGGACTCAAGCTGTACTCAGGCACTGAGTTTTCATGCCCAGTGCTGATGTTTGAGTAAGCTTATTATTTCAAGAGGATTAACTTGGTATTAGTATTAACATTGTGGTTGCTCCTTAGATAATCTTCCTTTTCAGTATGCTGAGTTTCTATTTGTGGATTGGTCCTATTCTTTATTACCATTGTTGCTGTTTGGACAGTACTACTTAATTATTTTTTTTAAGTCTCCATCTCAAAGTCCAGAGAATACCACAGTAAACAAATAACACAATAACAGTAAATGCATACACTATTGGGAGCACATGACACAAATTTAGTTTATGTCAGAACATAAACTAGTGTGATACTAGCAACAATTAAATAGATTCTTTTCTAGAGTTTCCAATGTACATTAGCACCAGTGAAACTATTAAATACAGTGTTAATCTATAAGTACAATACTCTCAGTCTGAATACTATAGTTGGTGCAAGTTACATCTGACAGCTATGGATTTACTGGCAGAGGACTAGACTAACGCCCTCCCATTTGCTGCCTTCCTCCACTAGGTACAATACAAGCCTGTTTATGAAACATGACCAGGTAGTTTGAGATGAGAAAATGGTCTTAAGAAACCAAAGTTCATAATACTTTGATTCATTTCATGAGATTTACAGTTTGCTCTCTTCCTTTCCTGTTAAAATTCAGGACTTGTGATAAAAATTCCCTATCCATAAAAGCAAAATACCACTGCCCTCCCCCCTTACATTCAAGTACTGAAAAGGCACTCCAAAGTCTGCAAATTCAGCATAATGTATATTTATTAATCAATAATCCATATGTAACTGTAAATTCTCATGCAAGCTTCTGCACAACGCTACAAGACATTTTGTAAAAGCTATATGGACTTTTCACCCTTCCTTCTCCTAACTTTTAAATGAGTATATCAATTTTAGCACAACTTATTTCCCAAGTTAATTCTTCTGTGTAACTTTTGAATGCTTTATTTTACGGCATATGGTGATTGCTTTCTACTATGTGTCGAGGGTTAAGATTGCGAGGTGACAATAAAACCCTGGCAGATGTATTGTTAACCCCCTCTCCCCCCCTCTTCCCCCCTTTTGCCCCTCCCTCTCCCCCCCTTCCACTCAGGAGAGGCGATTGGGAGGAAAAAAGAAGGACAGAGAGAAGAGAGTTGGAAAAAATTAAAGATGTTTTACTAATGCTACTAATAAGAATAGAGAAAATAATACAAAATATACAAAACCAATCTTGAAAGTCTCAGCAACTGCAGAGCCGGCACCCAAAGTCCTGGATTAGATTCCACAGCCAACCCGAGCTGGATTCAGTCTCTCACTAGGCCTCAGTTCACAGGGACGACTAGCAAGGTCCTCTCCTAATGTCGGCCATAGGGAAAAAAGGGAAAAGAAGGGCCGAGATCCTTGTGATCTCCCATTTTATATGAAGTATTCACGTGAATGGAATGTTATACACAGTTGGTCAGTTGTTCCTTGTCGCCCCTCTCGCGAGATGTCCATCCATGCTTATCAATAAGTTTGCATTCCATTGCTAGGTTTTACCAAAACATGTGTCTGGTTCTCCAGGAAAATGCAGTTAATATGAAGGCTTTAGCTGACAGGCAAAATTCACTGAAAGAGAAACTTGTTTTTAACAAAACCAGGACATTCCACCCCTTATAATATGCCATTCACTGAATGCTTTGACCTTATCAATACAATCTATCAATACAATCTAATGAATCACTACTACTATATATATATATATACATATGTACATATATACCCAGGAGTAATTAATCTTAATCAGTGGACCATCCTTTAAAAAGTTCATTAAGTTCATTTTGTCACAACAGTCTCCCAGGGCAGGAAAAAATGGTACAAGTGCATTTCATGACCACTGTTTGTGGGTTAAAGACATCAACTTCGAAGAAGTTTTCAGGCGCCACTCGAAGAAGCTAGCTCTAGTTTCATCATCGCTGTCTTGATCTGAAAGACACTTATTAAATACTGTTAGTACGACAATTCACATCATGCAGTTCAGTATTGAATATTTTCACCTAAGCTCAAATCCCCTTGAGGTACACACCGAACTTCTCCATCCTTAAGCATCACCCACCAGGTGCTGCCAGGTCCCTGGGCAAAAACAATCCCACGAATGGGCTTGCCTTTGCCTGAGGCAGGAGTAACCCAGACTGCCTTTTCTAACATATTTTTCATGTGTACTACAGGGACTTTATCTCCTTCTACAGTCTGTAGAATTTCTGATTGAGCAGGCCCGGCTCGATTGGTTGATCCCCTGGTGTTGACCAACCAAGTGGCTTTTGCTAAATGTGAATCCCAGTTTTTAAAGGTTCCACCACCAAGTGCCTTTAGTGTAGTTTTTAGCAAACCATTGTACCTTTCAATTTTCCCAGAGGCTGGTGCATGATATGGAATATGATATACCCACTCAATACCATGTTCTTTGGCCCAATTGTCTATAATACTGTTTTTGAAATGAGTACCATTGTCTGATTCAATTCTTTCTGGCGTACCATGTCGCCAAAGGACTTGCTTTTCAAGGCCCAAGATAGTATTTCGGGCTGTAGCATGAGGTACAGCATATGTTTCCAACCATCCTGTGGTTGCTTCCACCATTGTAAGTACATAACGCTTACCTTGACGTGTTTGTGGAAGTGTAATATAATCAATTTGCCAAGCTTCTCCATACTTATACTTTAACCATCGCCCCCCATACCATACAGGCTTTAACCGTTTTGCTTGTTTGATTTCGGCGCAAGTTTCACATTCATGAATAACCTGTGAAATAGTGTCCATAGTTAAATCCACCCCTCGATCGCGAGCCCATTTATATGTTGCATCTCTACCTTGATGCCCTGAAGCATCATGGGCCCACTGAGCTAGGAAAAGTTCACCTTTATGTTGCCAGTCCAAGTCCACCTCAGCTACTTTAATCTTAGCAGCTTGATCCGCTTGTTGGTTGTTTAGATGTTCCTCGGTGGCTCGACTTTTAGGCACATGAGCATCTACATGACAAACTTTCACAGGCAGGCTCTCTAGCCGAGCAGCAATGTCTTGCCACAGTGTGGCAGCCCAAATGGGTTTACCTCTGCGCTGCCAGTTGCTTTTCTTCCATTGCTGTAGCCACCCCCACAAGGCATTTGCTACCGTCCATGAGTCAGTATAGAGATAAAGTATTGGCCACTTCTCTCGTTCAGCAATGTCCAAAGCCAGCTGGATGGCTTTCACTTCTGCAAACTGGCTAGACTCACCTTGTCCTTCAGTGACTTCTGTAACTTGTCGTGTGGGACTCCACACAGCAGCTTTCCACCTTCGATGTTTTCCTACAAGACGACAGGATCCATCTGTGAACAGTGCATACTGCTTATCAGTCTCTGAAAGAGTATTATACGGTGGTGCTTCTTCAGCACGTTTTACTTCCTCCTCATCTGGAGACATCCCAAAGTCTTTGCTTTCTGGCCAGTCTGTAATCACTTCTAAGATTCCTGGACGGTTGGGACTTCCAATTCGAGCTCGTTGCGTGATCAGTGCAATCCATTTACTCCACGTAACTTCGGTTGCATGATGTGGAGAGGGAACCGTCCCTTTGAACATCCAGCTCAGCACCGGCAGTCGAGGTGCCAGGAGGAGCTGTGCTTCAGTACCGATCACTTCTGAAGCAGCTCGAACTCCTTCGTATGCTGCTAGTATCTCTTTTTCAGTTGGAGTATAGTTGGCCTCAGATCCTTTGTATCCTCGACTCCAAAAACCTAAGGGTCGACCTCGGGTTTCTCCTGGTGCTTTCTGCCAGAGGCTCCAGGTAAGTCCATTATCTCCGGCTGCGGTGTAGAGCACATTTTTAACATCTCGTCCAGTCCGAACTGGTCCAAGGGCCACCGCATGAGTTATCTCACGCTTAATTTGTTCAAAGGCTTGTTGTTGTTCAGGGCCCCACTCAAATTGGTTCTTTTTACGAGTCACTCGATAGAGAGGGCTCACAATCTGGCTGTAGTCAGGAATATGCATTCTCCAAAAACCTACAACGCCCAAGAAAGTCTGTGTCTCCTTTTTGTTAGTAGGTGGAGACATTGCAGCAATTTTGTTGATCACATCCATTGGGATCTGACGACGGCCATCTTGCCATTTTATTCCTAAAAACTGGATCTCTCGTGCAGGTCCCTTGACCTTGCTTCGTTTTATGGCAAAACCAGCATCCAAAAGAATCTGAATTATTCTCTCACCTTTCTCGAAGACTTCTTTCGCTGTGTCGCCCCATACGATGATGTCATCAATATACTGCAAGTGTTCTGGAGCTTTACCTTGCTCCAGCGTGGTCTGGATCAGTCCATGGCAGATGGTAGGACTGTGTTTCCACCCCTGGGGCAAGCGATTCCACATGTACTGGATGCCTCTCCAGGTGAAAGCAAACTGCGGCCTGCACTCTGCTGCTACAGGAATAGAGAAAAATGCATTAGCAATGTCAATTGTAGCATACCACTTAGCTGCCTTTGACTCCAGTTCAAATTGCAGTTCTAGCATGTCAGGCACAGCAGCACTCAGTGGTGGCGTAACTTCATTCAGGCCACGATAGTCCACAGTTAGTCTCCACTCATCACTAGACTTACGCACTGGCCAGATTGGGCTGTTAAAAGGTGAACGAGTCTTACTGATCACACCCTGGCTTTCCAATTGACGGATCAACTTCTGGATAGGAATCAAAGAGTCTCGATTGGTGCGATATTGCCGGCGATGCACTGTCGTGGTAGCAGTTGGCACCTGCTGATCGTCAACCATCAGCAGTCCTACAACAGAAGGATCATCTGAAAGACCAGGCAAATCAGACAGCTGTTCAATTTTCTCAGTGTCCACAGCTGCTATACCAAATGCCCACCTATACCCTTTTGGGTCCTTAAAATACCCTCTCTTGAGGTAGTCTATGCCAAGGATGCACGGAGCATCTGGACCAGTCACAATGGGATGCTTTTCCCAGTTTTTTCCAGTTAGGCTCATTTCAGCCTCTGTAACAGTCAGTTCCTGGGATCCCCCAGTCACTCCAACAATACTGATGGATTGCGTTCCTTTATAATTAGAAGGAATTATTGTGCACGGTGCACCAGTGTCCACTAAAGCTTTGTACTCCTGGGGGTGTGTTGTACCAGGCCATCGTATTTGTACAGTCCAATAAACTCGGTTATCCCTTTCCTCCACCTGGTTGGAGGCAGGGCACCTCTAGTTTCTGTTTTGCACAGTCTCTGGGTGTGAATTAGAGGTTCCTTCAAGAGCATCAGAATCTCTTCTGCTCCTTTTGTAAAATGGAGCAGCCACCTTCCTAGGAGTTTTTCCTTTGATCTCACGTACTCGTTCTTGAAGCTCTGAGGTAGGTCTCCCATGCCACTTATTCATGTTTTCTCCCTGCTCATGCAGGAAGAACCACAGTGAACCTCTTTTTGTGGGCTGCCTCTGTCCTCTCTCTCGAGATTGGAAACGCCTTTTCCTAACAGCTGAAACATAGGTTTGTGCAGGTCGTGAATGGTATGTGTCCTCTCTGAGTTCTTTGATTTCTTGCAATAGCTTTTCAAACCGGTCATCAGATTTTTCACACAGTCTCTCTACAGCAGAGACACAAGCCCGTAGAGAACCAGCAAGGCTGTCCTCAAATTCACGGAGCTGCTCAATCACTTCAGTAATATCTTGTCCAACTCTAGATGACCAGAGCATTCCTGCCAATGACTTAGCATATGCAGGTGATGCACTTTGTACAAATCTGCGCCACAGAGGTCATGTACAATTGATTCTATCTGGGTCTGTTCCGTCTTGGCTGTTTGGTCCAAAATAGATGATCTCTCGCACAGCTAATTCTCTCAGGAACTGAATACCTTTCTCCATAGTATTCCATTTCCCTAACCTGGATATACAATCTTCCTTGTAGGGAAATCTTACTTTCATAGCTGCCAGGAGTCGAGTCCAGAGAGTAGTGGCATTAGACTCTCTTGAAATTGCCCTATCAATGGTGGAATCTCTTGACAGAGATCCCAGCTGCCTGGCTTCACCACCTTCCAGCTCAATTGTATCTGCCCCATTGTCCCAGCATCGGAGCAGCCAAGTTAAAATATTCTCGCCTTCACGACGACTAAAGTCTTTTCGCATATCTCTCAGCTCACCTGGAGAAAAGGACCGAGTGGTGGTCACTTCATCTCCTCCCTGTCCTGATGGTGCCCCTTGGGTTGATGTTGGCCCTGTGCCATCATCTGCTGCACGGGTAGTCTTTCTAGTGACTTTCTTACAACCAGCAACTGATGCTGATATGGGTTTACCATCATTTGATTCATTTCCAGAGTCTGAATGACTGTCACAGTGGTCGCTATGGTTACAGCAGCAACAGTGCCCAGTGTGTGAAGAAGGGGGGACTGCCTTTAAGGCTGCAGAATTAGTGTTATCAGAAGTGACCTTGGCAGAAGAACTCTGTGTAGGAGCTGTACCTTCAGCCTGTGAAGGCACCGTAGGGGGGGGCAGTGGCTGCAACGGCAGCTTTCACTGTTTTGCTCTTTCTCGAGCGGCCAGGAGTGCTTTTTGCTAAAGCTTCCGAAGACGCACCGCAAATCTCAGGACAACAAAGAGACGCAAACCTCCTGTTGAACGCCATTTCTCTTAACAGAAGCACAAACTGACACACATTCAGCAAACCAGATAACACCATCACAGTTCTATCAAAACTCCAAGGGTATTCAAAGCTCTCTAAAACATTTGCGAACTGTCCTAGCGAAAAAACGAAAGTATTGTTAGTCAGCCTTTCTAAAGGTTCACTTGACCAATTAGCAAACACAGAGCCGTACGGCTCTTTAATCTCTCCTGGAGGCGTTTCAAGGTAAAGCAGAAGCGAGTAGAAATTCATTAGCGGCTGCAGTATAATGAAATAAACCAGTGACAAACCACACAGTATCACCATGAGCATTGTCCAGTTTCTTGTTGTTATATAATGAATACTTTGATTTAAAAAGAAAGCCCAACACAGATATGGAATCAGTGAGCACAATGCAGAAAATAACTGATACAACTTAAGCCATAACATCTTTAAATCAGTGGAATTCACTTTGCCTTAATACCACTAAATAATATCCGAAGAAAACAGACGCGCGAATATCACAACTCTATGAGTTGGCACCATGCCAAGAAAATTGAAAGGTACGTCAGACCAGTAGAAAAGCCAAAAATCTCCAGATTTACCCCTTTCTCTTGCCCCACGTTGGGCGCCAATTATCTGTCGAGGGTTAAGATTGCGGGGTGACAATAAAACCCTGGCAGATGTATTGTTAACCCCCTCTCCCCACCTCTTCCCCCCTTTTGCCCCTCCCTCTCCCCCCCTTCCACTCAGGAGAGGCGATTGGGAGGAAAAAAGAAGGACAGAGAGAAGAGAGTTGGAAAAAATTAAAGATGTTTTACTAATGCTACTAATAAGAATAGAGAAAATAATACAAAATATACAAAACCAATCTTGAAAGTCTCAGCAACTGCAGAGCCGGCACCCAAAGTCCTGGATTAGATTCCACAGCCAACCCGAGCTGGATTCAGTCTCTCACTAGGCCTCAGTTCACAGGGACGACTAGCAAGGTCCTCTCCTAATGTCGGCCATAGGGAAAAAAGGGAAAAGAAGGGCCGAGATCCTTGTGATCTCCCATTTTATATGAAGTATTCACGTGAATGGAATGTTATACACAGTTGGTCAGTTGTTCCTCGTCGCCCCTCTCGCGAGATGTCCATCCATGCTTATCAATAAGTTTGCATTCCATTGCTAGGTTTTACCAAAACATGTGTCTGGTTCTCCAGGAAAATGCAGTTAATATGAAGGCTTTAGCTGACAGGCAAAATTCACTGAAAGAGAAACTTGTTTTTAACAAAACCAGGACACTATGATAACACAATCTGAAAGGAAGTGAATACACACTTACTTTCATGAACACTGAGAAACTGGGGAACCAGAGTTTGACAGAAAAGCGCTAACTATAACACAACTCATGCTAAATCGCAACGACTCACTATGCTTCGTCTTGAAAAAAAAAAACCAAAAAATCCACTTTAGGAGAAAAGACAGATTAGCAGAACCATGCTCAACTGCCCATAGCCTCTATCTGTTCTATACAGTTTCATGCTCTTTGATGGAGTGTCAAATCACCCTTTTAACTTGCTTCCCTGCAAGAAACAGAAGTCATCACAGCACTTTGATGAAAGGAGTCCTTAATTCAGTACTGGTATTTGTGTCACACCACTTCTAAGTAAGATGCTCCTTTCAGCCTTTTCTGATAGTTTCTTTTTTTTTAATCTTCATTTTTGAGGGGAGGGGAAATTCAGCATCTTATTTATTTGGTCTAGTTATACTCCTCCTGAGTGTTACTACACCTGGTCAGTCTCTTCACTATGTAAATCTACCCTCCAAATACTTCAAAAAGAAGCAGAGAGGACAATAATACCAAAAACAAAACAAAACAAAACAAAACAACAAAAAAAAAGTGCCTGTCAATTATTCAATACCAAGTGTATGGTTATAAAAAAACAATGCCTTCAACAACTCAGAACTAGGGAAGTAGTTTTTAGAGGTTAAGATTGTTATGTATCACTTTCAAAATTAATGCTTCAAAACCAATGATTTAAGAAAGATTGACAATATTTCCTTGTATTATGAAACATCAACATAGACTGAACAAGAGGAAAACTTCATCCCAGGTTTGGATACTATGACCACTCAAGTCACTGAGTACCTGGCCTCACAATCTAGTTTTAGCATCATTTCTGCAGGCCTTTTGGTACAAGGGCTCTTTCTCCATTATACATAAGTTTAAAGTGGTAGGCAAAGAATGATCTTAATTGCTGAGCAGGATCAGTAGTAGATATCACAATACAAATAAAAGCAGCTGAATAATCTTGGGGAAGAATAGTGGCATATTCCTCCGGAGTTAATTTCATTATTTAGTGACATTTTATTTAACGCTGGCACATCTGAAACTCAGAACCAAAGAATGTTCAACTGGATACTGCTCTGACATGGCTACAAATAGAGGGCTTTTAAAATAAGCCATTTTCTAGTCCCCTTATGTGGATTCAACAGACATTTATATGAGACTTAGCTCTCATGTAGCCAGCTTAACATCCATGCATTTCTAGGAGTTTTACACGGCTGTGGCTTAACATCAGCAGAACTTCTACACCCATGGGTTCTGGCAATTCTGAATTTATACATTTGACTCCTGAAAAATTACACCACAGTCTCCATAAAGTCCTAGCCTTAGAAAAATAAAGAGAAAATTCTATATGGCCAACGTAGAGTCAGGTTTTACAGTTAAGAATAGACTACCAGAAAATGCTGCCCTGAAGAGAAGCAGCAGTTGACACAGAACACCAGAGACTTTGGGAAACAAAGTGGAGTAAAAGGACCCAAAGATGGCACTGACATTACAAACTGTCAAAACTCGGCAGCTTCACTGCACAAGGACAGTAGTTGCTAAAGTGAATAACTTTCTCTGTTGACAGGTGACTTCCTGAAAAACACGTTAGCATCTCACAAGGATAGCTTTCTTTTCCAATCTCCTTTTTTCCCTTCAGTCTCCCCTCCTTCTTACTACAACTCTGCTAAATCATCAGGGGGGTAGGGAGGCAGTAATAAAACAGTCAAGAAATTATACCAGTTTTATGTGTTCTTGCCTTTCTTTTTTACCCTTGGAGAATATTTATATAAAATAAAGTTTCCCTTTGTTCTAGTAACAGCAGCATTGCAATAAAAGTATACAATGGTTCTACTTTGTCAAACACGGTGTAATATATTTCCATTCTAAAAGGCTGTCTACTTAGAGTTCTCCACAAAGTCTTTTTTAATGCAACCCATCTCATACAGACCATTAAACCTCTTGATTATCAGAGCAAAGAGAACCTTCAGAGATAGTGTTTGTTCTTAACTAAAAATAATGTTTAATAGCTTAGCTTATTCTGTGGTTATATTTTTGCTGGTCAAATCTTTATATCATTACAAGATAACTCATTAAAAGCCATGATAAATTTACATTTCAGCTTTAAAAGACACAATCCCAATGCACTTAATTTTTATTCAGACTTCTTCAAAGTAAGATATCTATACACATATGCAGAAGAAATCTGAAATAATTAAGCAGAAGAAATCTGAAATAATTAAACAGAAGTGACCACAAGATGGTGGAGTTCAGCATCTTGTGTGGTAGGATCAGGGCAATAAGTAGAATTGCAACCCTGGACTTTAGCAGGACTAACTTTGGCCTTTTCAAGCAATTGCTGGGGGAAATCCCATAGGCAAGGCTGCTTGAAGGTAAAGGGGCCCAAGATAGCTGGGTGGCATTCAGGGATTGCTTCTTCCAAGCTCAGGATCAGAGCATCCCCACACACAGGAAGTCAAGGAAGGGAGCCAGGAGACCTGCATGGTTAAATAGGGATCTGCTGGGTATGCTCAAGCAGAAGAGGCGAGTTTACAGGTCATGGAAGCAGAGGCTGACCACTTGGGAGGAATATAAGGCTGCTGTTAGAGGATGTAGGAAGGCAGCTAGGATAGCCAAGGCCTCCTTAGAATTAAACCTGGCGAAAGGGGTCAAGGACAGCAAAAAGAGCTTTTTCAAATACATGGCAGATAAAACAAACACCAGAGGCAATGTAGGCCCACTGATGAATGGGGTGGGTGCCCTGGTGGCAGAAGATACAGAGAAGGCAGAATTACTGAATGCCTTCTTTGTCTCTCTCTACTCTGCCGGAGGCTGTCCTGGGGAGCCCTGTACCCCTGAGACCCCGGATGAAGCAAGGTCAATGGAGGATTTTGCTTTAGTCAATGAGGACGGGGTTAGGGAGCAATTAAATAGTCTGGACA
Source organism: Nesoenas mayeri (assembly GCF_963082525.1). NCBI lineage: Eukaryota > Metazoa > Chordata > Aves > Columbiformes > Columbidae > Nesoenas > Nesoenas mayeri. The sequence goes on from NC_137540.1 coordinate 19,673,436, forward strand.
TCCATAAATCCATGGGTCCAGATGAGATCCACCCACGAGTGCTGAGGGAGCTGGCTGAAGTCATTGCTAGACCGCTGTCCATCATCTTTGCCAAGTCTTGGGAAATGGGAGAGGTGCCCGAGGATTGGAGGAAAGCAAATGTCACTCCAGTCTTCAAAAAGGGCAAGAAGGAGGACCCGGGTAATTATAGACCGGTCAGCCTCACCTCCATCCCTGGGAAAGTGATGGAACGGCTCATCCTTGGTGCCATCTCAAGGCATATCAAGGATAAGAGGGTTATTAGGGGCAGTCAGCATGGCTTTACTAAGGGTAAGTCATGCTTGACCAACCTCATAGCCTTTTATGAGAATGTAACAAGGTGGATGGATGATGGCAGAGCAGTGGATGTGGTCTACCTTGACTTCAGTAAAGCCTTCGACACAGTCTCCCACAGCATCCTCACAGCTAAGTTGAGGAGGTGTGGTCTAGACAATAGAGTAGTGAGGTGGGTTGCAAACTGGCTTAAGGAGAGAAGCCAGAGAGTGGTAGTCAATGGCGCGGAGTCTAGTTGGAGGCCAGTATCTAGTGGAGTGCCTCAGGGATCAGTACTGGGGCCAGTATTATTCAATATATTCATTACCGATTTAGACAAGGGAATTGAGTATACTATCAGCAATTTTCCTGATGACACTAAGCTCGGAGGAGTGGCTGACACGCCAGAAGGCTGTGCTGCCATCCAGCGGGATCTGGACAGGCTGGAGAGTTGGGCGGGGAATAACCTGATGAAATTTAACAAGGGGAAGTGTAGAGTCCTGCATCTGGACAGGAACAGCCCCAGGTTCCAGTATAGATTGGGAAGGTTGGGAATGATCTATTAGAGAGCAGTGTAGGGGAAAGGGACCTGGGGGTCCTGGTGGACAACAGGATGACCATGAGCCAGCACTGTGCCCTTGTGGCCAGGAAGGCCAATGGCATCCTGGGGTGTATTAGAAGTGGGGTGGTTAGTAGGTCGAGAGAGGTTCTCCTTCCCCTCTACTCCGCCTTGGTGAGACCCCATCTGGAGTATTGTGTCCAGTTCTGGGCCCCAGAGAAGGACAGACAACTGCTGGAGCGAGTCCAGCATAGGGCAACAAAGATGATTAAGGGAGTGGAACAAAAGTAAGCTCAGAACACACCCTGTGCCAGTCTTTTCTCATTTTAACACTGGTGAAACTAGAATGAACTCTTTTGTAACAAATCTGCTTGTGGCAGCTGGGTAGCAGCATGGAATATGACCTCATGTGCTGCATTTTACTTCCAAACATCCTTCTCAGGCCATGCTGTGGCTCATTTGCTTCCTGAAAGATTTACGACCTGCATCATTCTAGAAAGATTCAGGTGGACATTAGGAAAATCTTCCCAAGACTAAAGATAGAATGTCACTGAGATAAATTTGCCTGGATTTTTGGGGTGGGGAGTGGGGAAGGAGGGTGCATTTTTGTTTTTCTTTCTTCTGGAATATCAGTGGTATGCAGTGACTGACAGCAAGTTAAACATCACTCAGGAGTATAACAGGGAGGTAGATTGGCTCTATAAGCCCCTGTTTTCTATTATTCAATATGCTGTTCCATCAAAAGGAGAAGTTATTCAAGGGTGATTCACAGCTGCTTAGGAAGAATAAAAATAAGTCCAGTCTCAAAATTTATACACATTATCTACATACTGCAAAAGATAAAGTGGACAAAGACTCAGAAATCTGGATTCAGGGACCCAGCCCTGAGAAAACTGTGTTGTTATTTAATATTAAGTCCTACAAATACTAATATCAGTTCAATGAAAAACTTGGAATTTCCATGTAATGGACATATTTTTGTGGCCTAGAACCAAGTAGGTAGAAAATCAAACTGTCACCAGTGGCCCTAGATATAAACAATGAATGAGCTCTACTAATTAGCTTTAACTTACAAGTGCAAATCAGGTTAATTAAAAATAAGCTTTACTACCTACAGCACTGAACGCATTCCTTTTCCTAATTCAAGTACAGATGAATGGATACAGCAAATTTGATCTACATGTGTTCACTGGGTTAATTAGAAGTCAGGCATTCATCTGTACAACCAGACGGAATTTTTTATTTCTACAAGGGCTGTTGGCAACTTGGGATTAAGAAAAAGATGAAGAAGAAAAAAAGTATCTGATGTCTGTTAAAGTTAGAAGGTTCTTTTACACCAGGAAATCTAAACCACTGCTGACGTGAGAAATGTTGACTCACAAGCAGAGTACTAAAAGCCTGCTGCACCCTGACCTCTGCTCTATCTTCCTTTTTTTTTTTCAGAAGCTACTCTGTCTATGGCAAGAACAAAAATTTGTTCTAATTTAAGATGTTGAAGTAACCTAATACCAGCGCAATTTTACCTTCAATACGTCGAGCTACAAACTGCAGAGGTTGAGTAGCATAATTAACACAGACCTGTCACAGGGAGCCCAGGCCACACACAGGACAGTCAGTGGGACGCAGTGCCCTCAGCAGCCCCTCTGCATTTATGGGTGGTTGCTGAGACAAGTCGCTATTGTCCACTTGAGGAAAATCTATGCCCCAAACTCAGGCTTTGAGCTGTAAGCAGTCTTCTTGTCTGGACACTGCAACTTGTCCTTGCAGACACTCCAGTGTGCAGCTGAAGCAGCTTTGCTGCGCTTTGCTCTAATCTCTGCACCATGGGCATTTGCCTGCAGGTACAAACCCTTTCCTGCATTAGTTTATCATCCTCTTGCTTAGGAAAGTCAGTAGCACTGGAAGCAAAATGACTAAGTAAATCTGTATCTAATTTTTAGGATGATCTTGTGGGTAGAGGCTTTAATTATATCTTCAGAAGTACTGGATTCTCTCTCAGCTTTCCAAGAATATTCTTTTAAGATACTACAAACAATGCATTCCCTAATGTGCTACAAAATCTCTTCATAAGGGAACTGTGTGTCAGGAAAAATGTTAGGCAGACCTCCTCTGTTTGGGGAAGCCCATAAACCACTTTGTTTGGCAAAAAAATCAAGTACAGCCATGTCTTAACAGGCCTCACAAGCTCTTCAAGTGAAACCTAATCCAATAGAGGCAGAAATTTGATTCTAATGCTCCTGCCTCCTTCCTCCCGAAGCGCACTAAGTAGTGATTTAGATGCAAGAAAACACAATCTGCAGGATTAAATGTTTTTCAAGAATGGCCCCTCCATAACAATGTAGGTCATTCTATATTTACATATTTACAAAGTACACACAAGGATGGGAATCCAGTATGAGACCAAGAAGCTGGCAGCTGTAAACCCTATCCCAGGCTTAGTTACTCCAGTGGGACTGTGCAATACAGTCAAGGATGACAAGGGCTCTGTGTTCTGACAGGGCTACAAACTCTGTGCCAGTTTATTCATAAAGCTGAGATTATTAAGTAATAATTCCTTTCATATTGCAGCCACTGCTTTGCCTATAAAACCAGCCGATTAATTTAACGTATCCCAGAATGCAGAAAAACAGTGCAAAATATGCTTCATCATACCCTTCACTTAAAGGAAAACTGTTGGTAGCATAGAACAAATTATAAGCACTAAGTACAGGAGAAAAATAAACTTTCGCTGTTGTATTTTTAACAAAGATTTATCAGCAATCAGCAGGACAGCAGGTTCCAAATCTTGCCATGTTGATGATAGGATAAGGAGATGTAAAATCTATTTGATTGCAAGGGAAGGAAGAAAATTTTAAACAAAACTATAGGTCCCAAGTACCCTGCATATCAACAAGCCGAATTTTCTTTAAATAATAAACAAACAGGCATGTCTAAGGCACCATAATCTAATTTCAAGTACCCTAAGCACGAGTATACTTATTTGTGTATTTATCATTAGCAACCTAAAGCTGATAACCTAAAGATAAATAAAATAATGCGTGTGTTTTTGCAGCACCTGTTTTAAGGGACAATAAAACCTTTTGGGCTTGAACTTCACCGTATTCAGGAGACAGATCAGATCATGATTTCAAATAAAGTCTTTCATCATGAGAAAGCACCTGACTTTCCAAATCAACTTCATCTCAGACTACATCAACTCAGCATTCAGTGCTGAATTTAGAGTTATACAGAACTCATCACTTTAATGTCAAAACAAAATCACCAGCTGGATTCCTACTTACAGCAAGTGAGAGAGGCTGAAACTCTTCTGAAAATTCACTGTCAGTGTATTCTGGCATTAATAGACATCTCTTTTTCTGATTTCCATTCTCATTCCTGTCTTTCTTTTATGTCAGATGAAGAAATATGCCACTGACATAGTCAGATTGGTATGCACAACTTTGTTTTGAAGGGAGTGAATGCACTCAAATCTAAGTGAGAAGCCTTATTTTTGTTCACATTATGTGTACTTCTAAAAGACAGAGAAGCTGCAGGAACCCACATAGTCTAGACACTCTACCTCTAAAACATATGAGGAAATAAGTGTTGTTATTTTCTCAGGTGACAGAGTTATAAACACATGAAGAAGTGAGCTCTTTTGACATGCTTTACATTGTGGCTTTACTTGAAACAGATCCTTATTTACCTTTGGCATGGAATAATTTGGAACTGAAAGATGGAAGAGTTCGACTCAGTTTGGGTATGCCACAATAGCTGAGATCCAACTATGAGTGGGAGAAGAGGGAAAAAAATTACATAGGAAGATGTTCTCCTCCTCCATCCTTTGGAAATTTTAACACACATTTTAACACTTAAAATTGAACTTTACTGTGTTTGTATTACGCTTGAACGCTCTTTTGCAGTCTTGTGCTGAGCAGTTCCATTAGAATCTTCCACAATGGTGATACCTCCTGAAGTATCAGAGTATGACCAAGTATTTTGCTACTATTAAGACTCTGGACAAGGATTCAGTGTCATTACAGCCAACTGATTGGGAAAAGCAAGAGGAAGTTGGTCTTTACCTCCTCCCATTACTGTCTATTCTCCAAATTATTTACTGAAAGACTGTAGTTTTCTCCCTAAAACTTCTGTTGGAGACAGACATAGGAAAAAAAAAAAAAAAAAAATATATATATATATATAAAATTCTCTCACTCGCTCCCTCTTTGCAACACACAAACCCACTCTGTGCACCTCTGTTCTGCTGCAGCACTTGGTGTAAAGAGTGGGGTGTGCTTTCAGATGGCAGAAGAGCAAAGAAGGAGCTCAACCCACCAGAAGCCATCTTACAAATCCTCTGTTGATGTGGAGAAGACAGACAAGTACCATTGCCCTCCTTGGAGAAGAAAGTGGTCAAGGAAGAGGCAGAGACAGGCAGTGAAAAGCAGGGGCAAAAATAGATATCCTGTACCATTGCACTTTGCTTAGAGCTTAGAGCTACAGTACCTTATATAGTGGCAGAATATCAATCCTGCCCAACTCTGTTTTCCTAGAAGAAATTTCCTTAGTCTATACAACGCTGGAATCTTCACTGACATGTGGGGAGAGGGGTCTGTGAGGCAGATAACTGACACAAAAAGTAAAGAGTAAAGATGCCCAATTCAGACTTCAGGAGACTCTAGACTTTGGTTTTGGTTGAAACAGTTGGAAAGACACTGAAATATGGAAATGGTAGAAATACTGTTATTAAAATTACATCTCCATCCAATACTTTTTTCAATATAAAGAAATCTCAGCTAAGAGAGAGACAGCTACGAAGTAGAGCACGCTATCAGTCTGTCATTAATTATGTCCACTTCTGCTTCAGCATGAGAAAAGTGTGTGACAGAGCCCTGGCAACAGTTTTTCTGTTTTAAATTAGCACTACACAATTCTCACTAGGCTAAATAGCTCAATAACATTTAAAATACACGCATATTCACATTTATTTCTTAAAGTATATCCTGGCCAAGCAAGTTTTTCTTCACGCTAATGAGGACTCAGATAGAGTTACACTGTCTTTATGAATGCTTTAAGCAGAGGAGAAATGCCAAGAAAGGTAAAGTAATTAGGTCCTTAGTGTGAAATTAGCTGTTAGACTGCAGGCATGCAACAAAGGAGAAAGTAAAAGTTCTAGACAAAATTAATTGTCTTTCATATGCAGTGGTCAAGGATATAAGCTCCATAGCACCAGGTAAGAGAAAGTTTCAAGCTAGTGGAAGCAAAAAATATAATTATTATAACTGGTAATTGTCATGTCCACCTCTGTACATGAAACTGAAGGCAGGCAAATCACTGCCTTAATAATAGCTCACTCTAAGGAGGAACAGTCAGTATCAGTATCATGTCATTCTTATGTGTCAATTAGCAGCCTAATTGTCCCATGTCTGTCACTACATACACCTTTTTAAAGGGTTGCAACCACATTTTTGCCAGTTGTTTTCCTCAGCAAACAGGCCTGTCTGTGCTCATAACACATTCTTCCCTGGTTTTCACTGCCTTTTTATACAATGTAATAGTTACGTTTCATAGCTTAGGTGTTTGCTTCTTAATTTCTCTCTCCCCCATAGCTAAGAGCAAATTCTTCCATTACTTATAATTGAAACATGCATCTCCACACTTAAATACAGAAACAGATATTGATCCATAATTGAATTAAATGAGAGTCAATTTTGCTTTGTTTGTACAGATAAGTAGAAATGAGAAATCTTCTGTGAAAAGCAGAGAAGTCTTTTAAAGACTATAAGAAAAACAGTTCAAGTGGCCCCTGAGGACACAGTGCAGCTTCAGAAAATAATCCTGCACTGCTACACTCAACAGGATGTTTTAACACCTCTCTGCACAGGCTCCTTGAATTTCTCTACGTGTAGTCTCAAGCTATTCTGTGGATGGAGAGTGCACAAAACCAGGGCTCTGCCAACAGGTACAATGTATTTTGTGGAAGCCACGTTACAGAGGCCACTTGTGAAATTCAGTGCACAATGTGAATATGCACTTCCCCTTTTCCCAACATGTCTGTGTTTTCACTTGAAACTATTGATCACCGTAAATTCCTGTGTTTGGTTTGGATGTCTGGACCTGAGACTGCTCCATCCTCCATCAAAAATCCTCATGCTACAGTGCCAGTGCTGTACAACAAATACAGATATATCTATTAATGTTGGACACAGCATCAAGAGCTTCAGACACTTTACACACCTGATTGCCTACACCTCACCTGTGGTATGTAAGTACAGGCATGTGCAGTAAGTCATGTGCTTCTGGCACATACTGTGTTAATTGCACATATGTAATAAAGTTACTTTATCTGATAGGGTGGCTAAGCATGTCACAGTGTGGTCAAAAGGATAAAATCACTGGCGAATGCTAACTCTAAAATGCCTTAACTTTGGCATTACAAGCCTGGTGGCATTGTGGGACTATTTCATTCCCATGAAAACTCACAGCATCATACAAAGTCTCCAGACCCAGGGTACCTGAAGAATCTTTTCATTCTCTGGTGAGCTCTGGTGACATTGCCAGAGCCCTGGTAGTCCATATAACTAAAATGCATTTCAGAATCTCGGGCCAAAATTAGTGTCACATATCAATAGAACCTGGTTAAGCGCAGAGCAGGAGATTTTGAAGCTCTTCTGTTCTTCCCTGCAGCCTCAAATACCTCAATTCTTACCACCACAGAGTACCCAAAGTCTTCATTACATCAAAGTCCTTGGTACAAAATTAAGACAAGATTGCTTCTAGATAAGCCACAGTTTACAGCCATTTCAAGTGAGAAGAGAAGGATAGATAACACCATTCTGTTAAATATACCACCACATGGCCAATTAATTTCTAACATATAGCTGAACAATGACTGGAAAGACAAGAATCTTAACTTGTGAGGGTGCCTAACTTGTACAGTAACTGTTGTCTAACTACAATGAAGTGTTTACTCTTATGAAGTCATGACTCATGGTCTGTGAATAATAAAAATCAATAGCATAAGAAACTTTCAATGCATTGCTATATTGTGCACTAGAATAAAATCTCTGGCTTCTAGCCCTGGCAAAAGTTCATCTCAGTTCAAGAAAACAAGAATTAAGCCTTATTTGTTTTAGATCCCATGTATGTCAGGTTGCTACAGCTTGCATGTCACACAATAATTTAATGGACTGTGTGTGTGAAAGAAAAGGCACTGCTACACAGAGGTGTTTACTAAATTCCAGTACTTGAACAAACATTTTATGTAACTGTTACATTTGATATGTCACATGTGTATTCACCTGAGGCAATATGTCCAGGAAAAGTGAAAAAAAGCATAACAGTGTTCAAAATCCATACACCTTTTCAGTCATCATTAATTCTGTAACCAGGCTTAGAAAGAACTGAAACCTGAGAACCACCATTGCCTGAAGAGACACATACAGCTATTCAAATCCCACACACAAAGGGTCCTGATTCGGTTCCTGACAAAGAGGTATCAGGAAAGTCAAATAACATAACATTGTCCTCTACAGTCCTTGCTGAAACATGATACCCTGTTGTTAAGCTAACCACCTTTTACAAAATGGCAAGAAAAAAAAAATACAACAGTGTGATCCAGGAAAGTCTTTGCACAACGTTAACTTTCCTTGCCTTGATGTGTAAATGCCAAGTGAACTCCCACCATCACACTCCAAAAACAAAGGATTCATCCAGACACCACCCACAATAAGTGCTCCTGCGAACTCTAGAAACTCCAAGGGCTGGGAATCAGGGTGGAAAAAAGTTACAAGTCCATAGATTTTGAAGCATTCATTAATTCCTAACAACAGTTTCCTTTGCCATTTTGTACCTATTATTTGTTGGGTAAGATGGATGTTTAAAAAATAGGGTGCAGATAATGCCAAAGATGTAACATTTTCAATTTTTACTTCCTGATGCAGTATATTTGCAGTAAGAGAGCACCTGGAGCCCAGAAAAACAAGCTGAGCTGACAGGCTCTGATGCAAGAGCCGGCACGGCCTGTGAACCCACACGGGCGGTGGTTCAGCAGTTCAAGGAACTTAACAAATGCTGCTGGGTTTGTAGCCAAACCAACAATCCAACTGTATATCCTTGAATCTGTCACAAGCAGGTTGTTCTCAGCTGTTCTCTTCCATTTTGTAAGAGGCTTTTAAAAAAGGAAAGAGAATTAAAGGTACTCACTTTTACATGCCAATAGGTTACACGAAGAAGAACCCCGAAGTCGTGCAGCTCAACAGCTTTCCTTGCAGTGTTGCTGTTCTTGAGTGTGCTGTACAAATGGGTTTGATGCGGTCCCGCTTTGGAAATGCCAACTCCCTGCTAAAATGGCCCGTCCTCTGATGCCGTGGGGAAGGCACGGACGCCCCAGAAAGAGTCACCCCCGCACTCCCCACCCCACAACCAGCCCCCCCAAGCCTGTCAGGGTCTGAGGAGAACCCTCCTGCGCCTTCCCTCAAAACAACCACGCTGCAGCGGCAAGACCTTGTGCCACAATTCGCACTAGAAGAAGCTGCATTTTCTTTAAATAGAGAGCACTTGGAGCTCTGACTTTTTGAGGCAAAAGGAGGAAAAATGTTGAAAACAGACCTCTCCTTTTTGCCTAATCTGTCCTGCCTAGATGGAAACTTTCCTTCAGGGTTCCCCTCAACTCAGTGGCGGATGGCGGTTTCCACACCACACAGCCCTCCTGGGCTCCCCGGAGAGCAGCCTTGTTTCTGTCATGGCCTCAGGGGCTCCGGCTGTGCATCCCCAGGCCTCCCGCAGCCTCCCGCCAAGCCCACAGCTTCTTCAGAGGAGCTGTCTCCCCTCCACACATAATGCAGAGCTTCTGGAAGGTTCCTCTTGCCTGCCCACACCTTCTAGAAAGTTCTCCCGCCCCTGCAGGGAAATAGCCATGAGGAGCTTCAGCAGGAGGGTCACCCCTGGCCGTGCCCACCTGTGGGGTGCCCCACCAGTGAGGAATTGTAAGATCAAGATGTGGAAAACCCTCTGGGTCAGTCCCTAACAGACAGCGAGTCTGTGAGGTGGGTTGGAGAGCTCCCCTCATGATGGCAGCCACACATGGAGCCGAGGTGGTGCAGAGGAAGGCGAGATGGTGGCTCTCAGTGGGAGCTTTTTTTTTCCACTTACCTGACTACCTCTCAGGCTACAATTTAACTTACCAAGGTACATCCAAAAAACACCAATTCTCTAGATGCGAATGATGTACCTGCCTGCATATGCTCTCTGTGATGAAGCGTCTCTGTGAGGCACCGAGGAAAGTGCCTGGAGCGATGGTTTTCCTCCGCTGATTGCCATCAGAGGGATGACACTCAAGGTTGTCCATTCGTGATTACATTTGCAATATATTTGTAAGGGCTGAGAAACTAAAAAATACAGTCCATCCCAACAAAAAATAACTCTTCTGAGTTCAATCACAAGGTGTTTTAGTATTCCTAAGGGGAACTAATTTTGTTTGGGATGGCTGCTAAAACCCTCCGTTTAAATAGCTATTCCAGTGCTTTTTCCAGTTCTTAGAGCTTAAATGACTGAGAAGCAGAGGTCATTAAAAGCAGGTTTCTCAGAAGTGCTGAATATTCACTATTTCACTGACAGGCAGCAACCTCTGAAGAGTGAATTTCCTCATTTATCTTTATTCTTTCGACATGAAAGGAACCCATTTTGGCAGGGTGCAGGCCAGGGGAGAATCGGGGCAGCCAACCTGCTGCCGTATATTTGAACGCCGTTGCTTTTTATAGCCGTGCAGATGTGAAAACTGGCAACAAATTTCTTGTCAGCACTGCTGTAAATATTCTGTGATTTCAATGCAAGTCTAGGCAACTTCTTACAACTCCTCGAGACTCTGAGAAGTAGGTCCCCAAGGAGAGGAATTCGGTACATGGTATTCACGCTATAGCTTTATTTGGCAGTTTAATCTCACAATCTGGATGTTTAATGCAATTTGGCTGTTCGTTCTTTCTCCTGAAATGGTGGTCTTGCATTCTCTCTCACCGCTGCTCAGGAACACGGGGCTGGCAGGTGTCCAACTGATGGCCATACCTGCTGTGCTTTCTGTGTAGCTTGCAGTAACAACACTTTTTAACCTCTACAGGTTAAACCCATAAGGCTAAACCTGTAAGGGTTTAATCTTTCTAACCTTCATAGGTTAAGAAGCTCGGTATTACAGCTTGGTACATGCTTTCTTTTGAATTAGCACATGGAGAAGGAGCCAATAGAGTCCTTATATGAAATTGAAAAGTGTGTCTTTTATTTACCTTTCATTTTGTTAACTTCCTTTCACTGAGTAAAAATTTAAAGTACATAAGCAGTTTGACCAATAGCCAACTTTCAATCTCACTGTCTTGTCGGCAAATGGATTAAGGACTACAGTTATAAATTACTTTTTAAAAAAATATTATTCCAGAGTTAATGTTGTTGCTGGGTAAATGCAAGAAGTGCTTCCTGATAATATTTTTGGTACTGAATTTTTGCAGACTGGCAACATAATTCAGACTTACTGAGACAACCTCTTGTTCACTTTCTTCAAGCAGTTTTTATCTTGCTTTTCCATACCTTAAGGATTCTTGGAAATACCTTCTCTAATACATCTTAGGCTCCTCTTTGCTTTTTAACAACAACAACTTTTTTTTCCCTGAACAACACTGACATCTGGCAGCTGCTGTGACTGATTCAGATACTCTAAGTTTGACTGTAGGTCTCTAATCCAAATTATTTCTCAGAACTCCCCATCTTGTCCCTTCCTAACTGGAGAGATCAGCATTTTTAAAGGACACTTCACACACTCCTTGAACAGTTGGATTTAAGAGATCTCTGGCTGTGGACATTTCTCTCCTGGGAATGTAAATGACAACTACTCCGAAATTAGATAACAGGTTACATAAACCCATGCCTCAGTCTCCGCTTTAACATAACCACCCGACTATGTATTTCAACTTGCTGGTTTTGAATTGCCTGTCCTAAAGCTAGGAATCACCTCACATGGACATGATCTTGCAAAGCTGCACAGCACTACTTCCAATATCCAAAGCTGGTCAAGCTTCAGCTTGCATTTCTCATGCTAAATGATTTAGATTCGAGAGTCAACACTGAATAAAAAGCCATGGCTGGTGAATAATAGTATATGAGACCAATGGTCAAATAATTTTATGATTTAACTTCAGACCAGCAACAAATTATTGTTAGATTGATTTGATCATGGTATTGTTTTGTTTATTTTAACAGTAGAATACCTTCACCAATATGCTTTCTTGATTTCATCATTGCTTTATAACAACCATCTCTATCAGTCTTGATAGGATCTGACACAACACGGAAGAAACACACAACTTTTTTTCTCTTATCCATCTTTTTGGACTATCGTTTGTGTTGTTCTCTTTGTTGTGGTAAGTTCAGATATAAATAACCCGTTATAAAGTTCTCTGCAGGGAAAAGAAAAAACAAATGAATATGGAAGTAGAAGAAAGAAAATATTCATCTTATACAAACCAAGTCAGTTAAAAATGTGACAGTCTTAATGATACCTAATTCATCAATGAAAGAAATGCAAACATCTAGATTTCTTTGGGAAAACATACAGTGATGTGTGGAATTCATCACAATTCCTTCAGCTGATCAAACAAAATAAAGTATTATTAGATCTAGATTGCAGTCTCAGAACTGTGATGGCAATATATTAGATCTTGCATCATTTGCAAAATCTCAATACAGTTAGCAACTTGGAAAACTGTGATCAGCAGTATTTTCACTGCTGAAGTCTACATCTCACGCTCAAGAACACATCATCACAATTATGGTAATTTGCTGTAAGGTAAGGCAAAGAGAAAAATGTGTGATGTCTCCATATTCCCAGTGGTGCAGAAAATATATATACATAGTCATGAAAAAAAATATATATTACTGTGCAATACACTGATCCCCTTATACTTTTGTCCTTTCGCTTTATGTCCTTTTCTAGACAGTGGGAGAGGATGAAACTTATCAGCTAATAAAAACTGTAGCAAATATCAGACAAAGCAATAGAGGAGTTTAACATACCCGCTGGCACTCCAAGGTAAAGCTCCTGCAACATGGATTGCTTTAGGAAAGCGAAGGTAAGTATGAACATCCAGCTGCTTAAAATAGGAACAGATATAACCCACTTCATGTCTACCTTGTGTGCTGAACTGGAATTTAAGTTGCCTTAATTGCTATTCATCTTCATTTTGGTGTTTCAATAATACATTACATTAATAGCAGACATTATGACACATTTCCTTGTCAAACGTAGTCTTGTACTGAGCAGCGCACTGGGAGAAAATGATTGAGGAAACTGTTGAAGTGGAAAAATAAAAAGTCTTTACTACTATTGAAGAGGGCCGAGCTTGCTATTCTAGTTTTTAATTTTTAAGCATGCTGATTGAAAATGCCAACAGCCAGGATACTTAAAGATTTTTTCATTTGTTTAATATCTGATGTCATTTGTAATAGAATGCATTTTTTTCCCCAAATAAGTACATTAGGTATAAATTCTCCAGTCACCCATGGCCCTATCCCAAATTGAAAATAAGAAGTCTCCCAGAAAAACCGTAACAGTTGTCTCTCACCTGCAACCTCCTCTTAGCCTCCTGCCCTCCTGAAACAAACAACAAAAAAACCCACAAAAACCAACAACAACAACAAAACAAAACAACAACAAAACAACAACAAAACAACAACAAAACAACAACAAAACAACAACAAAACAACAACAAAACAAACAAAAAAATAAGACAAATCATACCTTCCAAAACAAAACATAGGACAAAACCAGAATACTGAAGAGTGACATACCTTGTGTTCCAAATTAATAAATTATTTGCTCAATTAACTGATTTTAAAATTCACATAAAGACTTCACCAAAATCCTGGGTTGTGTTACAAATACCATTGTAAGAATGTTATTTACAAAGCATTTTTTTTTTTGTTTTCCTGTTGTCATATTCATTGTTCTATTTGTATTTCATAGGCATAGATTAACTCCATATTTCTGGGTGCACACTTGTTCTTACAGCGTATGTCACTTCAAAAATTTATTGGAGGACCAAGTAATTTTCTACTAAAGGGTAAATGAAGTATGAAGTGTGCACCCACAAATGTGAAGTTTATCTATGTTCATCCCTCCTTGGATGCAAGACGCAAACCTGAGTTAAAGAAATGGAACAGAGAAGTCAGAAGAAAATGTGCTCTATTCCTGATAGATAAAATAAATGTGCATTTTGAAGAAGGTAAATGGAAATTATACCTGATGTTTCCTGAACTGCATTTGATTATCCTGCAGAAGATTGGGTGGGTAGTTTCATATCTTTTTGGCTCATCTTTAGAATAATTTTCTTATGGGTTCAAGACTCTGGTTCTCTCGCTGGAATCCATACCATAACTTTGCCTTCTTAACAAAGTTTCCTGAAAACTCATGTTAAAACAAATTTTTCAGGCCTTAGAGAAGGAGGTGTTCTACTTCACATAGCCTACATGTGGAAAGGCTAATCTGCCATATTATCACTACTGTGGAATAAAATCCAAATTGATTGAAAGAGCCTACATTTTACGGAAGTGCTCTAACATTTGCAGTTGGATGGGTGTATCAAAAGCAAAGCTGTCATGCAGGATTTTCTCTTGGTGAATCTGATCCCTGATTTGGAGGTGTTCCCTAGCAGCATGACTTGCACATAACATTCCCTGAGCCTGCATTTCAAGAGTACTCTATTAAGCAGTTCTGCAAGTGCTCAAAGGGCAAAGCTCATACAGTAGTTCTCCTAACCCAGTTCTCCATCCACATTCCCAAGTTATTACTGCAAACAAGAAACAAAGGTAGGAAGCTAGATTGTAAAATAATCTGGCAGACCAAAACAAGGTACAAAAAGAGTCAAGTGGTGTCATACCTCTACTATTCTGACAGTGCTTGGGTTTTATTGAAAGATGGATGATTCAGGTTCAGAGTCAGAGTTACCTACTCACAGGAGGCCCTTCTCACTATCTGGCTATCTTTTGTAACACCATCCTTTCTGAGAATGTGAACTCATATCTGCTTGAACGGATCATTAATCATTAATTTAAAAAAAAGCCAGGAGGGGGCAGAGCAAAACAAAAAGGTCAGGGTATTCAGCAGGCCAAAGGATTATGACAGCTTTTATAATTCATCAGCCTTTGGAGATCTTTAAATCCTTAGTGCACAAACTGATGCAAGGGTTCAAATGTGGATTTGGCTGCTGCAGGTGGAACACACCTATGAGAACAAAGACCTGTTCATAGGCCCAGCACTAAGCAGCACTGAACTACTAGTCTTTTAAGTAAAACAAAAAATCTACTAAAGTATAATCACAGTATGATGAATAATTAAAATATTTAAAGCATTTTATGATGCTCATCACAGGAAAAAAAAAATAAGTAGCATGAAAACCCTAGTCCTAGAGATGTGCATTATTTGTATAGAAGACACTCATACCAATTGTAAGTAGCAGTCAGCTGTAAAAATAATCCATAATTAGGAAATGTGTCTTTCAGGGCACTAATCATATGAAAGCATAATTTTGAGTTAGCATCATTGTAATTACAAGTTAAATCCACTGACTTGGTCACAAGAGCTTCCCTTCGAAACCTGGCGCTTCATAGCAGTTTATTTTTCCAGACACTTAGACATAGCAACTGGAAGTTGCACCTTCAGCATAGAAATCAGTGAGTTATCTCTGATGTTGGTCTTGTCTAAGCCAGTATCAGGTATACAGTCTGCCTCATGCTCTTGAAGAAAACAATTGGGCATTTTTCTTAATTCTAAAATTCCCCTTTGTGTGAATGGTTATTTTGGTGGGTGTGTATGCAGGCAGTTAGTAACTTAACAGGCATTTTAGTGCCTTAGTACTGCTAGAAGTCGTAATATTTTCTTTTTAATGATGTCCAAACAAACTATCTGTTAAAAATAAACTGCACAGTAGCACAGTGGGAAACAAACTGTAGCAGGCGCAAGATCAAAAGAAATTAAGTGCCAGAGCTCTGGCCCATGTGCTTGTAAAAATTGATTCGACTTAACAAGTTTAATGCAAAAGGGAATTGCATTGTGTGGACTGCTTTCCTGTTGATTTTTTAAAAGTGTGGGAGCACATCTTCCCTGCTGATGTCTGTTAACTATGCCCATAAATACATAAATATAAACTGTCCGCTTCACATTTTTTTAAACTTTTATCAGCATTTTATAGCTAAGCACACTGACTGGATTCACACAAAAAAATCTGCTAACAGCTGCTGCTTTCCACTCATATTAAATGCTCACTTCTTTTTCCCATATTGATATTAAAAAAGTAAAAGCCCTCATTTTTTTTTCTTTTTAAAAAAAAAAAAAAAATCCCTGTGTTTCAACAAAGCATGGAGCTGGTGTATCATAAGAAGGTAAAGGTAGCTGTTGAGAGCACTACTTAATATTTCTTAATGGTATTCTCTGAGGTTTTTTGTTTGGGTTTTGTTTATTTTGTTTTGTTTGGTTGGTTTAGGTATTTTGAGTTTTATTTTATTTTCAGAGTGAAAATTAGCTTAGTTTGCATCAGAAGTTCCTGTAGAATAGTGTAAATATTTAACTTATCTAAACAAGCAAGAAGTTTCTGTTTATATCAGGCCTTGTAATCAACCTCTCAAAGGTGTTTTAATCTTTGGATGTGAAATACAGAGACACAATGCTTATAAATCATAAGAAAGTTTGCCTGGATGCATTCTTGTACTCCTTACTTTCTCAGTTAAGCACTGTCTTGGTCCCTTTGCAAGAGTATAGAAAGTGACATGACCATTTCTCTGCAAAATCATTTTGCCTGTATGAGAAGGTATGTACATGACACCTGCTTGGCTGATCAACCACTGCTCTTAAGCAATCCTGTCATTTGTTCAAAGACATTTTTCATATTTATGTTGATAAGCTGGTAGTCTATTTCCATCATAGCTGCTACCACGGTCATGAAGCAACAAAGTATTCCAACTCCAAGCACATCTGAGGTGAATGTTGAATGCACTCTAAAATGCAGAGCTTAGGTTAAGACATGACCTTCCTTATCTGTCCTTGACTAGTTGGAGATCAGTCTGTTCCCTGATTTTATTACATCTGTTTATCTCCTGGACAAACTCTAACTCAAAAGGAAGCCTACAGTGGGTGGTAGCCCAGGAGGAATACAGAGAAAAACAGAGAACACAGGGATCAGATTAGGAAAACTAAAGCCCTGATGGAATTAAATCTGACCAGAGATTTTAAGGGCAACAAGAAAACCTTCTATAGGTACCTCAGTGGTAAAAGGAAGACTAGGGGAAATGTGAGCCCTCTCCGGAAGGAAATGGGAGATTAGCCAATTTATGAACATCCTTCTAACACATTCTTTGTCACTATTTCCTGATGTTTGGGTCCTGTTTGAAAACTATTAAGAGCCAACGATATTTCCTTAACTTTGGCTTCTCTAACCTTTCCCTTACCCCCCACCATACCAAACAGAAACTAAATTCAAAGTGTTGAGACTCTACTGTGGTTTATCCCACCCTGATTTAATTAGCACCAGAGAAAACAGAATTAAGCTGTTATTTATGCAATGTATTTTTTTTCTTTTATAATTGCCCAAACAGGTTGGAAAACAATATCTCACTAGCAAAACCAGACCCCATTCAGATGTTTCTGAATCTTTTACTGCACATATCCCTCATAAAGAGACCACGTTAAAGGCAAATATTTGCTTCAGTGTACAAGCTATCTTAATTACAATAATTTACAGGAAACTGCCATCACCTTTTCTGTGTACTAAAATTGTATTCAGAGACCATGAACAAGCTCTCCTGTATGGGGCCTTCTACGAACAAATTTTTTTTTTGCCATTCACAGTTCTGAGCCAAAGCCCAGGAATGTGAATGCTTCCGAATCCTCTCTCAAAACTCGGTTCTTGGAATTAGTTTCTCACCTGAAGTATCCCACTTCTAATCCTTCACTTGTGCATGATGACTTTAGGATCAGACCTTAAACTTTCCTCTGTTTCAAAATACATTAAGCTTTATACTGAGAAAAAAATCTCTAAGGAGTGACATCACCCCAGGGGCGAATTCTGCTGTGGCAATCAGTGCTTGTGGATGACAGTTGTTCTAATTCTGTTCAAGTCAGCAGTTTAAACTCCTTTGTCCTGTAAGCTATAGCAATTAGAAATTATTCTTGAATGAAAAACGGATATCCACATGCACTTTGCTGGGCAAAGATAAAACATGGCAGTATCTTGCCCTTGTTCTTATGCTGTCATTCTCATAGCCTTACACCTACCGTTAGGGCATGCTCCTAGGGGAACAGATTGCCACCGGCACAGAATTCACCCTTTCCTTCCTCCAGGTTGTAGCCTTTGGTTTACACTGAACACTGAAAGACACAGATGCACAAAGCCTGACAACTTGTCAGCAGACAGAACTGTCCTGACCAAGGCCGGCTGTGGGCTGTGCCAACAGCGTTATGAGCAGGAACACCAGCCAAGGCTTGAGCCCTTATGGCTCCTGACAGGAACAGCAGACTCAGCCTGAGAAACATCTTCCTTTTTCCTTTTCTCTCTCTTCTTCTGTTTTTTTCCCCAGAAATAACTTTTACCATTAGAGGCAACATATGCCACCAGACAGACTACAGGCCCTGCTAAAGGTTTGGTTCATCTGAACCTATCTTTGTGCAACATCCCAATAGCAAAACTGTATTCATCTGCTAGAAATGTTATATTTTTTTAACTGATCTTATTTAACTGCCTTTTCCTATCCTACAGTACATCAAAAATATTTAAGTGTAAATATAATATGCATGTGTATACATACATATACACATATTAAAAAAAACCTCAGCTACTCTTCAGCTTCTTATGCCAGTTTATTTAGAGGTAATTTGCCTCTTCTCCAATGCCAAAAATCTTTCCTGCATCAGAGCAAGTGTAATTCTCATTTATGTACTGGGTTAGCGCTGTACTTGGACAGCCTACGCAGAAATGCATAGGGTCTGTTTATTTGGGCAAAGCAAGCAGCGCGCAGTCCCGTTAGAATCTAGAACCTTATTGCCCTTAATTCTATTAACAACAGTTGTCACAGACCTACTGAAGGCTGAGATCCACACGAGATCCAACAGTAAGTACACAGCAGAGCTCCCACTGCCTTGCCAAGCAGAAGCAGCATTTCTGTACATATATGCTCCATGCCAACAATGGACAGCCTGGTGCAGACCACCGCAGATTATGGTTCAAAAACATTAGGTCATAATTCTCCTTAAAAATGCCCTAAAGTAACTTTGGAAGGGAAGCTGATGAAAATACACTTCTACTATCATCCTACTTTATCATCTCATTACAGTTGTAGGGTTTTTTTTCTCCTTTTCTCTCTTACATTGTTATGAGAAAAAAGTAGTTCCCAGTTGACACAGAAAATAAAATCTGTAAGCATGCAAAATGAGACAACGTATTTTTTAAGACCATCACTTTTATTAGTAAGAGGCAAAATTTCTAGGCTAAATGCTAACAGCTTTATAACTTATTACCATAATAACCATTAGTTCCTAGTGCTTTCTAAAGGTTATCAAGAACCTTGCAGGTAATTAACATCTCACTGAATTTATCACAGTAAAACAACTAAACATACTAACATATAAACAGAGAGTAAATTATGCAACAATCATAGTACTAATAATACAGAAGGTAAGCCACATTTTATTATATTCCCAAAAGAAGGTCTGTTTGCTACACTTCAGCCAACCATGGAGAACTTACCTTTTATTGCGATGACAGATCATAAAATAAATCTAGTTATCAACAACAGCTCAAAACCAAAAAAGCACAGAAGCAAGCCTTACATATTTCCCAAGGTCTGGAATTCTGCATTAGGATGGTGAAGACAAAATACCAGCCCAAACATACCATGTGGCCTTTTTAATAGTCTTCATTCTGAAAGATGTTGATTCCACCTCTGTTACACTGAATAACTCTCTATAGATCAATAGTTATGTGAAAGAGGCTTCCATGTGTATGTGAATGTTTTGTCTTTAATTAGAAAATGCAGGACCCACCTGGTTCTGAGAAGAAAGTTGTAGTAAGACCAGAAACTACATGAACAATTAATTTATGGCCATTGCAGGCTTTTTACTGTCATATCAGAGCTTTTCTTAAATACTTGCTCCAAGCAGTGATGAGACCTGTGGGTGACTCCTTTAGTCGGGAACCCACTCTCAGCACCAGGCACAACCTGCCCTCTGCGTGATGCCATCACAATGAAAATGAAAAATGAGTAACAAACAAAAAAGTCAGAAACATAAAAAATAAACATCACATTTATTTAAATAAAAATATACACACAGTGTACAATGGATATGGCTTACAGACAGCAATGAAACAAAAATGCTAAGTCCTGAAATATAAAAAGAGTTTAATTGCTATAGTTGTGCTTCATTTCTCCAAACACACACACACAAAATGGACTGAAGTCCTGTCAATGTTTCTTATACATGGGCTTCAGAGTGTGAGACAGGAACATTACAAGGAACAGCTACACAAAATGAAAACAAGTACCAAAGTAACCTGGGATTTTAGAAACTTTAAAGCCAGAGTATTCATAAGGAAAACAAAAGCACTGAAAACTTCCGAAGTACTTTGCATGCATGGGACGAGTACAATACACCACTTCCAGTAATTAGAGACCTAAGTAAGAGTAGTATGGGCCAAATCTCACCACTCAAAACCCCACAGGGCCAGGGCGCTCTATTATCACACTCAGCTTTCTACTATAACTCTTTCTCCCTGCCAGCACGCAAGCCCCATGCTTTATGTTTCAGCTCTTTGAAATACTGATAGAATCAATCTATTTATTCTGAAGTATTAAGTTTTGTGTTTATTTGAGCAAAAGCAAGCTTGTAATCTTGGATCATGAGTATCATGCTGAAATTGCTGTTATATTACTTATTCAGTAGATGCTATGAGAGAAAGAGCAAACAAATGTTTGAGTGCTTCAGTGTAAAACTGAATGCTCTGGCAACACAACAGTCAATGTGTTGCATGATTAAGGAAAAATACAACATTCTAGAGACTGAAGTCTGGGAATTTTATGTTTTTTAAAACAGCTATGTGGTTGGTTTTTTTTTAAGCCATGCAATTTACAATTTAAGTTTGTGTTTTGAAGAACAGCAATTATTTTAAAGCACTTTGATTGTAAACATTTGCTTTTAAGACAAATAAGTGAAAAGCAAGATGCAAATTTATGTCTCATGGCATTTCCTGCCCAGTGTATTTCTTTACAATAAAAAAGCATAAATATAGATATCACTGGTTTCAAGTTTACACAATAGCCAACTGACACAATATACCTTTAAGACTCTTAACTAATAACATACATTAATTCATGGAAGTAATTTTGCGGCATAGTTTTAAATGTGATTTCTTTCTTTATTATACCAGCTGATATTCAGTGGATTTTCAGTTTTTTTTTTATAAGCGGACCATACAATTTCCTGGAACTTGTGTTTAAAGTAGAAAGAAAAATAAGCTTATTTTCTGAAGCTCACCATAGGCATATTATATAGTGGGCTTCAAAATGGTAAGTTGCACTTCTTTATATCTGAATTACTAGTCATGATCTAGAATACCATTACGTTTTATTTCACTGCAAATCAGTGCATCTGCATCAGGATTGATTGATTTAGAAAGTGTTGGTTAATTTCCTTATTTCACTTACATAATGCCAAAATTCAGACAATACAAAAACTATCACTGCAAAGGAGTCAGTTAAGGCTCTTTCTCAGTTAATATTTTGTTTCAGCCGTCCTCCTAAATTATTTGTTCTATATAACACATACGTGGCTAGTATTCCATCAAAACGCACAGCTTCACATAGACAAAGATCAGATAACATAATTTGAAATTTCCATTTCCTAATTGCTCTGTAAAAGCCAAAGTATAAACATTAATTAGAACATATTTTAAATTCCCCACAAGAAGGCTTGAGAAAAAAAGACCTGCCTGCTTAATAATTTCAGGCCTATGCATGTTAAGTTTTGTAACATATTACATAATCTCTGGGAAAAAGTTACTTGAACTCTCCTTTCCTTATGTTTTTTAGGATTTTAAGCTAGCTCTTTATTTAGACACTAGTCTGTGGTACAAAATCCCATATAAGCATTGTACAAATATTCAAAGCTAGAAGCCCTTACTTTAGGATTCCTTGAGGCAGATCTTATTTCTACAAATAATATCTTCTGTAAGACAGGATTTGGCTTTAGATGCCAGATATGTTTTTGAATGTTCGTTCTCTAGCCCTTGAGAACTGCCCTCCTCTCAAAGCAGGTTATTTTATAGCTTACAAAAGTTTTAAGAGAGCAGATTTCCTATGAATTCACCCCCAAGATCAATGTGTTTCCCTTAATCCTTTGCAAAACAAATGCTGTAGCTTCCTCATGGAAATTTATTTGCTTAACTTTACCCCTCTGATATTCACAGTGAACTACAAAAATACGTGGAAGACCTGAGGGATGATTTAAGTCCCCTGTTAGTCATCCAAATAATGCATAGGGCTTAAAGTGGCTTCTACAAAGACTGAATGTACTCCAAGTAACGTAACTACCAATGTGCAGCAAAACGTCCTCTGTTTCCTCACAGAAGGCAAACCAGAAAAGCCACTAGTCCGTGCTGAGCAGACAGCTCAGTTTTGATGACATGGCCTTTGCCTGTATGGACCGCAGGAGCGCACAGCAGGCAGCCACCAAACAAGGAAACATTTGAACCTGTTTCAGTACTGAAGCAATAAGGCTCTTGAAGGACACTTGGAACCGTGTCAGCGGGTTTTACAAGGGTCTCGTGACCTACAAAAAGATGCTTCCGTCAAAACACCGGCGTTAAAAAGTTCGGCTTTATTTAGCACAAAACGCAGCCGACTCTTCTGTAATGGCCCAAGCCCAATGAAGTTTCACTACAACATTCAGATTGGTTTTTTTTCTTAATTATCCGTAACAGATAATAAAATATTTAATTTCACAATAACATACTGGGAGTGGCTCTTAGAACATAGAGGACAGCAATACCTCTTTTTTTCCCACTCCAAAAACATGGCTTCAATGTGGAAAACATCTTAAATATCAAGGTCACATGATAGTCACTACAGCATTTTAGAACACAAGTGGGATTAAAATGCTGAGGGATAATATAGTGAAAGACTATGTTCCTGATAAAAAGGAAATGGATAGAATTTCATATTTTGAAATTGACAGAATGCCTATGGGACTTAGAACTACAGGAACCTGCAGTACCCATGAGTGAATATCTTTGCCACATAGACTTTTACAGATTGTTTCAGAATTACTATAGGAAGGCCAGCATTCTCTGCTGTGTATCTGTGGAGTTATTTCAGAGGTGCATGAGGAATTTAACACTACTTCTAAACCGTACATGTAATTTCTTTAAGCTAACAATACACATGGCAGATAGTGAGAGCTACTGTGATAGTCTGACAGAACAAAACATTACTTAGGAAGATTTGCATTCTATAAAGTCACAAACAAATTTTGTACAGATCAGTTACGTAACAGTAAAACACCCAAAACCAAATTAATGCACACATCTATCCACCCAATGACTAGCGCCTACTTCTACTGGTACATGACAGCAAAAAAACCCCCATGCTAGTATATTCTTATCTGCCTGAGCTTATCTATGATGCAACACCAACTCTCCTGACATCTGCTGTTGGAGTAATACATTCCAGAAGAACAGAGAAGTCATTCATGATAGCACATTATATAATATAAACGAACAACAAATGCACAAATATACTATTTAAATTACCTAATTTACTTTGGAAAAAAAGTTCCAATCAGTTAGGTAAATGTATAGGTGAACTCCTGACTTCACTGAAGTCAATGAGCATTGGAACAAGGATCCCTTCTTGATGTTCTCCTACGTGTCCCAAAGCCTGGTCTTGCAAATATACAAGATGAGTTTAACTTTATTCACATTATGGATAATTTTCATGTAATTACCCAATTAGAGTTTGCAGGATCAGGTTCTTAAATATGTATTTTTAATAGTACAGTTATGGATTTACATCCAGTAATGGGCACTAATGGAATAAAAAGAACAAATTATAACTTACGGTGCATCAAGATTTCTTGGACTTCCATAGGAGCAAGCAAACATTAACTTCTTTATCCATGGCAATTACAATTTCCTACAGATGCCCAAATTCCCAGCGCAGTTTCATTGGGGTAAAATTCTCACACTTCTGTGCTAGAGATTTTTTTTTTCCTCAAAATGAATGCACTACATAAAGGTCAGTAAGCAGTTAACACTTGGTGTTAACACTGCGTTTCTTTCTGAGAGGCAGGAGAAGGCAATAAATAGATACAATTAGGAAACACGAAAGTTATTTGCAAGACAAATTTCAGGACTAACACAAGCTGGCAGAAGGATTAACATTCATTTTTAAAGCTGATAGTTCATCCTGGTGTGTCTGCATACAGCATTACAAATTCCATATAAATCAGCTGCAGTGGCTAACTAGTCCTAATACAGTAGGTTACTCATAACACTTATCTTAGGCTCTATAAAAACACACATATTTTTATAGCCTAAAGGTACATAAACTCCTGTATATACAACTAATTTTCCCAATCACTGAAGAAAATTTAGTTTTAAGGGTTTACAGAAAACAGGAACAAGA
Organism: Nesoenas mayeri; assembly: GCF_963082525.1. NCBI lineage: Eukaryota > Metazoa > Chordata > Aves > Columbiformes > Columbidae > Nesoenas > Nesoenas mayeri. The sequence goes on from NC_137540.1 coordinate 19,697,971, forward strand.
CAGGTCAAATTCAGGCCACCTTGCTTGAAGAATTAATCCCCCTGATTTCAATGTGATTTTTGTGAAAGTGAACTAAGTGGTGTTTGGTGGTGGTACAGAAAACCAAGAATGATACAGCCAAGTTAACGGCAAGGAACCAGAATGTAATAATTGAAATTGCAGACTGTAATCACTAAAAACATATTAAGTAGTTAACATGCTTATGTAAAGAAGCTACATGTAAATACCAAAATTATATTTAGCCCAGATATTAACATCTTTCATAAACCCTTCTGTGAAGGATTTAAACATTAGTGATCATGACCTTGGTGCTATGCTGGTTCCAGAAAACACTATTTCCAATAGCAAGAGACCCCTTAAATAAAATCTCAGGTTTTGGTTCAGAGTCAGAATGCCACCTTCCAGATTGCTAACTGTGTTCCTATAGCAAATGACATTTCCCTTTTTAATCTTCGATCAAACTACTCAAAAAACTAATTCCAGTTGGCTTATGAGTCATACTAAGCTTCAACTTCCCCAAGAAAAGTTGAATATATTTGGTTTTTAGAATATTCAGTCCATTGCTTCTTGATGATACTTCATAACAACTAACTGGAGGGGTTTTTTAACGTAAAATGATAAAACCTGATAAAAATAACACCTCAACTGGTTACACATTCCCAATTAATAAGTCATAGAGAGCCATTTTTATATGCACTAATTAGCATAGTGATATAAGTTCCTGATTACATTTTTGTTTAAATTAGGTGTCAGCTTTTCCATATGTCCCTTCTGGAGGTCTGTAGTACTTTGGGAAAGCCATCAGCTGTATCATGTTGAATGCATACTTTCTGCATTTGACATTCTTCTGTACATTCTCTATGCGGCATCCTTCTCTAGTGAAAGGGGGAAAAAGTACAACTTCATGAAACACAGAATAAATAAATATGCTTTATTTGTTCATTGCAGAGTTTCAGCAACAGTTGAAGTAAAAATAACAAAGATTCAACTCTACATTTTTGTTTTCCACAAGTGATGATACATCTTACAAAATTAAATCCAAGGCCAGGCCCAGTTACATTTATTGCCCTCAGAAATAGGTGATAAGATTTTTTTTCCCCCCTAATATATTTGCCCTTGAGGTTTAAAAAATGTAAATACTCTAATGATACATTTTATTTTAATTCCAGAAATATATTTGCCTTTTAAACTTCCTCATACTTTTTTTCAAATTGTTTACTATATATGTGAGAGTACACGTTGCCCTAAAAATGGGTATTCTAGGAATAAGGCATTTTATTAAGTCTGGCCCTAGAGATTTGTGAAGGAAAGTTTCATCTCTGCTTCATTTCCTGCATGTTCAGCTTTGCAATGAAAAAAGAAAGAAAGAAAAAAAAAGAATGGCTTTTCAAACAGCCCAGTCCAACTCTCTGCTTTATAAAGGAAGGATGTTTGTTCACATACAGTACAAAAGTCACAAGTGCCAAAGTGGTGCATCAAGACATAAACAGGACTCAGTTAAAAAGAATAGAAAAGTGTCTTGAAAGCAAAAGCAACTAAAGCAACAATTACAAACAGGTTAATTTCATTACAAAACAGAACTTACTCTATTCCATTTAGTTAGTTGACAGAAGAGAGTTAGTTGTAGCAAAGTAATAATCATTTGTTAAACAAAAAAGATCCCATCAGCTAGTAACCATGAAAGTAACACAATGGAAGTTAAATCTCACAAACCACCACCCTGTAATATTTGTCTAGGGGTTAGTCTGTGTTGTGCATTTTTTTTTTCATTTTTTTAAAAATTTTTTTCAGACTAATGACTCTGGAAAGAGGGATTCAAGCATTCAGGATTTCACATCTTCTTGTATACAGCGACAGCATTGTAAGTGGGCTTTCTTTGAGCTAATTACAGTGGGAAAGCTTTACCATGAACAGAAAGAGCAAATCAATTCACTCAATGCATAGTATACTTCTTAGAGTTCAGAAAAAAATAACGAAAACATAGTACATTTCAGACATTTGTATATTAAAGATGAATCCTTGGGGTCTGAGATTGTAGAAATAATACAGCATAATTCCTTTTTCTAAAGTTAGTTTGTTGCTGTTTGTAGAAAAGAAAGGAACACGAATGAAGTTTATTGATATTTGGCTAATAGCAAAGCAAGACTTAAAATAAGCCACACAACCAGCAAGTGTGAGCTGACAAGCAGCAAGGCGACAGGATAGAAGTGTCGAGAAGTTGGCTTGTTATCAGTTAGACAGCCTGTTTCGGGATCATCCGATTCATTCAGTGCTCCCTGGGTTTGTCTGCTGTTAAACAGGGGAAGTTAGGAACAAATAGAAGAGCATTTAAACAGCAAAGAAAGCCAACATGTAGGTATTTTGACAAAGTGAAACTATATAGCATAAATCTATTTCATCAAAATGGCTAAGTGCTTGCAATATATTTATTGTGTTCTACAATCAATATGGGAGGCATGAAGACTCAGTGGCCAGTACATTACTAAGACTGCTAGGTGCCTCAGAGTAGTATTCACAAGATTAAATAACTTAAGAGATGAGCTATACTATCAGTAAAATGAGCATACACACCAAACAGAAATTAAAAGAAAAAAATAGAGGATATAAAAAAACCAAATAAGCAAAGAAGAGATCACAAATATGTCACAATGCAACACTGACAAAATAGTGTCTCCATGATGTTCACAGGTTTTTCAGTCCTGCTTCATTATAATGAAATAAGCAGAAATAGAAAGGGCACGTGCTATTTTTTTTTTTTAAGAATTAACTATTCTAAAATAGTTTTAAATGCTGGTAAATTGACTTATTCAAAAATTCATCAGTGCTAGTGATTCAGTTTTGAAGTCAACAGCAGTTCTTTTTATTTAAAGGCTCACACTTACATTCCTGTGAGAAAATTACCTTGTACCTCGTTCAGTCAACTAGGAACTACCTGCCTACAGCAAAGTTCTACTCAAGCTACCTTCAAATGATTGCCTATCTATACTATTGTAGTCTTGATAGCTGCTCCACAGGTGGATTTATGTATACTTTGACTATACCTCTTTAATCCTGCTGAATTTACTTTCATTTGCATATGCTCAGGACTCTTTCCTTTGGATAATAGTGATAAGATTTTTGTTTTTCTATTTACTATGAATATTCTGGGATGAAAAGATAACTCTCCATTTTGCTCTGTGGATTAAACATCCAAATATAGCAGATTACAACACAGTGCTTTTTCAGATGCACATGTCCCAAGTATGTTGTTTTTTCAAGAATGAAAATGCTGGCAGACCATAAAGAGACTAGGGCAGCAAAGGTAATATCACACAGTCTCAGGTAAAATGAGAAGGGTACAGCTCTAATGCCACTCCAGCAAAGACAGCAGCAGCCACTTCATCTATCAGACAACCTGCTTTCTGACCTGTGTGTCAAAAGACAATGTTGAGTTTCTTGAGCCTGGATAGCAAGAGAGGTGCAAGAACTGCATTTAGGTGGGATCCTAGGAAAAGGGCTGACCAAAACCATTCTTTGCACAGTCTTCCTTTTAAAGAAGACTTCCAAAATACACTTAATTTCTTTCTTTGAACATTCAGTCTGTATGTTACACTAATAAAGACAATCCATACTATTTTAAACAGCAAAATTAAAGATAAAAATTAAAATCCCTAATATCTGAACCTAGGTCAAAGCAATTACTGGTGCCAGTGTGCCTGCTGCTTTTGGTCTATACTTTTGAAGTGTCCATGGATAGAATGCAAACACTATTTTTGACAAAATACTCTCATAAACTGTCAAGGAACAAAGCTAACTGTATGTTACGTTGGCCTTGTCAACACTGTGGCTTACATGGAAATAAGTAATTCTCTGTTCTGTACTGGACCACCCAGCTCACACCTTTGTCTCAGGGTCCACCTCCAGAACATCATTCCCCTTCTGTTCACAATGGCAATGTTATAATTTGTGATCAGTTGTGAGGACTCAATGTATTGCTCTTTGTTAATGTTGTCCTTTACCATATATTTCTGTGTACTTTAGAAAACACATTACTTGCTATTTTTCCTTTTCCTTTCTTAATCTCCACAGAATCCCACAATTCTGCCTCTTCAACTCCTTTGCACTGTTCCCTCACCCTTTTTCTACAATTTGAGGTGAGCCTGCTCGTTTCAGCTTACCCCCGTGATGCCTAGAGTTGAGAGTTCTAGTGCAGCCCTGAGTCCCTCCTGTTCCTTCCCAATCCCAGAGCCATGGGTGCTTTTGGACTGTCCTGATGGGTGTCTTCCATCCCAGACTTCACATGTGCACCTTTCTGAAAAGATCTATCTGGGCAGCAACTAAGTTTGGTGTTCAGCAAGTGTGTGCAGCCACTGCATTAGCCGCTGTCAGGTACTTCACTCCGGAGAGCCACAGCTTTGCACACCAACAGCTTACTCCAAGCAGGCTGAGTGACATGCTTGTGGGCAGCCCCTATGGGAATGAACCCTCCTACTTCTGTGGTGTGCCCTATTTTGTTTTGCTCCATATTTCATTGACAGTGTGACTGTCTTTTATCTATGTTGCTACAAGCCCCATTAGCATCAGTGAGTTTTACGTAGATGTAATGATGGAAATACAGATTAAAGCCACTTGTTCTACTATTTTTTTTCAATAGAAAAGTCTACAGTACATTTGTTCTTTGATATGCTGAAAAGAATGATCAGTGTCTTTCAACATAAAAAGTACTATCTTACCCCCAGGAAAACCACAGTGAACAGCTGATGCACAGGGACTTCTGTACCACAAATTAGTCACATCACTCTATACGTGATTCAATAAGACATCCTCAAAATAGAGCAAGAGGATCCAGCTCCATTATTAGCTACCTAAGAACAGGCTGAGCAGAATACCTAAACATGCTTTTAATTTAAGAGGAATATTTGATCACGGCCAGCTGCCTTGCTAAGCTCTGCTAATACTTTTCAATGCACTGCAGTGACAATGTCTTCTAACATGTCTTAAAGTGTTCTCCGCAGTGACTAATGTACCTAGTTAAACAAAGCGAGGCCTTATACTCAGCTGTCAGTAGTGTGACAATTCTGCTTCCCCTGGCTCATCAAAACCCGTAGAAGTTTTACTGCAAACAGCATGAATCCAGCTGGTGCCATGTCAGCTGGATTTATTTGGCTTCTGACTGACACTCAGTTCAGCCAGAATGGAGCAGTATCTGACCTTATTATGGTGTGACGGATAGCCTTAGTTTTAGATGCTCTTTCTATCACAAACCATACTCTAAGAGTTCCGCACTCACACCAAAGGGCAAAGACAACAACTCTTAAAATATCCAGTAAGTCTGTATTTCTCACACACACACAATTTTAATAGGAATAGTGAAAGCTTCTAAATCCGTAATACAGTCACGAACAGCTCTCTATCCTATAGTACTTTTTTATTCGTTTAGTTTCAAACTGTTCATTTGAGGCTTATAACAGAGCACAAATACATCATAACAGCCAAGGGTGTTGTAAGTTTAATGAGGATATAACCATTTCAGTCTGCCTTCTATCTCACTTGATGTTTTATCATCTTAAACTCCTATTGGGATAATGCAGCATGTCTATCACATGAGACAAAGGCAAAACAGCAGGTATTTGCTATTGCCTTTTAATTCAGATGATAAATTGTTTGAACCTCTAAGCAGTGGAGCAGAGATAATGAAAATAGCATGAGGGAAGAAGATGCCTCACAAGAGTCCTTATAAAGTCAAGCAACACCTACGAGGGTGCACTCTAGCTCTTGATTATCAGTCACACTGCTCAGCCAGCCCTGTACAAGAGTTTGGAGGAGACACATCTTAACACTTTGGGATATATGCTTCTCTTGTTAGACCTTTTCTAGCTCCAGCTATTAGCATTACTGGAAATGCTAAATTGTCCTAAAGCAGTGCTTCAGGTAGTACAGATAGGCAGCTTTCTAGCAACACAAGGATCTCATGTGCTAGCAGTTACTTCAGTCTGAATTCGTGCCTTATATCACATGCACTTTGGGAAAATTTTCCTTTTTTGCAAACAGACTCAAGCAAGCAGTTTCTGGGCCTTCCGAGTTTTTCTTGTCAAACTCCAGTGCTGACACAGAAAAACGGCAAAAGTGAGATGTTTCTCTTTAATCCCTTCCAAAACAGCAGCAAAGATGAGAAATAAATATCTCAGCCCAGTCCTGTAGGATTGCTGAATCAAACCAGAACTCAGAAAAAAACATAAGGGAATACTGGGCAACAGTCCTTTATGTTGTTGATACAATGAAGCTTCAAATAGAAGGGATTGCTAACAGCTCTCAATCTTACACAATTTTGCCTGTTTAACCTGTTTGGTTTGGTTTTGTTTTAATTTAAGACTATCACAATCCAGATCTTTTAAGAAGTAGCTTCTCTGCTTCAGCTTCTCAGCTTCTCTTCAGCCCTCTCAAAGATTTTAAACAGAATACTGTCTGCTTTTTAGAGTGAAAGCAGATTAATTTCTACATTATACATATTACTACCATTAACCGAAATGCTTCAGAGAAAAAGCAACTGTTTTAACACACAGCACTACATTTCTAGAAAGTAGCCTTAACTTTTTCAAAAGGGAAAGATGAGATCCTTGTGAACATCTCCTGGCCATTATCAAGATGCTGCAACACGACATCTGGAAAAATAAAATGTGATTGAGAAGGAAATAAATATCTCAGCCCAGTCCTGTAGGATTGCTGAATCAAACCAGAACTCAGAAAAAAACATAAGGGAATACTGGGCAACAGTCCTTTATGTTGTTGATACAATGAAGCTTCCAACAATTTGCAAAAAAACCCAAAAAATGTTTCTGCATTTTTTTCAAAATGGAAGGTATAGAAAGGGAACCAGAGAAATTTTCTGTATCCGTGACCTTTACAATAATGATTTTTCTGATTCATACTGTTGTCAATAACTTACAAGTTTTCTAGATCACGTTAAATAAAAGATGCTAAAAATCCATTTTTGCTGCTCTACTCTGATTCAAAACAATGAATTGGTACTACTGAAAGTGAAGAGTGGTCTCATATCTAAGAATACTGATTAATTCAGTCAGTGATCTGGAGAAAGCTGCTGTTTAAACATACATCAACAATACAAACAATCTAATATGTTTATCAAATTGTCTTACTAACCTCCTCTTTTTGTTTTACCTTTTGTACCACAATTCTTTTCCCTGTTCTTTTTACTTTTGTCATCATCCTCTATTTCCCTACTCCTCCCTTCTCTCCCCTGTTTGGTTATAACATGTTAATTTTCCAATGTCATTAATTAAAAAGTAAAAGGGAGAACACATCATATAACATGGGGCTTGTCCACTAAGTTTGACCAAGCAGCAGATTCATGATGTAACCATAATGACATGACACATAGATCTTGAAAAACAGTTAATATTCCCAAAAAACAGCAATTTGGGATTTTTGTGCTCAAAACAATAGCAGTGTTACTATGGGTCCTCTGTTTGTCCAGAAAGTGAGACTCAATTTTGAGAAACTGGCCAGAAACAGCAGGGTGCTGGAGGCTCAGCTGTGGTCACAGGCCACCATAGTTCAGTAATGAGGAATAGATTAGTCAACGCACTCTTCTTGCAGTAATACTTAATAAGAGGCAGGAAGACGCTTTCCGTGCACACAACCACATCCAGGAAAACCCTATTATTTTATGCAATTGCATACATGGATACTTTGGAAGGAATGGTCAAGTTCAAATTCAATTTCCGCAGTTACTGTCTTTCCCTCTGCTATATACATGTTCTCATTAAAGTAAAACTAATTAAAAGTGTCAAAATTTCCCACCAAGTTTTATCAGTTTAGCTATTATTGGATTTCCCAGGTCAAGTGAAAGAGAGGCACATCCCACAATCACAGCCAACAAAACAGCACAACTCACTCCTGTTCTGGGCTGCGGAAACATCTCCCTCCAACCCTGCTCTGCAGCATCCTTCTTTCTGAAGTGACAATGTGGATTCTTACATTTGAAGCATGTATCCACAATTTATTCTCTGCTTATATGTCCTCTTCTAGATTAAGAGGAAGGCACTAAGTTAATTCTGAAACAAAATTTAAGAAAATACCCATACTTACAAAAAAAAAGTGCAGCATGTGCTTATCTATGGTTTGCTAGCGTGCAATGATGAAACATCAAATCACCATTTGTTTATTCACATGATGACAGTCTAGTAACAATAAAAATAGCTCCCAAGTGAGGTATTTTGTTACTTACCAAAATTAGAGAATACAGCTAGAGCTCAATTACTGTTTGCCATATAATAAATTTCCTGAAAGTACAGTACAGGTGAACTGAGTTCAGTTTATGACATCAGACCATGACTGACAGTTTCAGCCCAGTAAGGTGGAGAATCTAAGACAAATAATTTGACTTCTTGTTTATGAATGCAATTTTTGTTTCAATATTGGTCTGCACTGGAAGAAGTCAGAAAGAAAATGCTAGAATATTAAACACTAGGTTTTTTAGTTTCTTTAGACAGCATTTCAGATAGATCTGAAAAACAGAAAGATGTCCAGCTTGGTATCTTCTGTCCTAAAACTGCTGGCTCACCAAAGAGCAAAAACCCTACTGTTTGTCCATGTTTACTTTTAACATATCATTAACTCTAAAGAAGAGATGAAGGTGCAGCTTCAAGCTTTATATCTAATATGCACAAACCATATGCTATTTAATAATAGACATCTGCATCAGTCTTAGTCTCAACACCTCAGAAATCTCTGCTGATTGCAATAGAATTAATATTTTCCTTTGTGACTGATACAGAACACCTGCAAGAATGTTTTTTCCCCTGACATTAAGGAGTAACTATGGGATAAAATAGTAGCATTTACAAAATTCATACAGTGACAAAATAATAATAAAAATAAACAAAACATTCCAGTTAGAAATCACAACCCATTTACCTCACTGATGCTTTTAAGATACCTACACGAGCACTTTAAACTCACCTGCAGCAGTTGCCCCCCACTGCAGCAGAATAACAAAACCAAGTTCACATTACGTGCCTGTGTCCTCCTATCTGCCAAAAGAGATTGCCAACCAGAGGCCACTATATGGGAACAGTCCCTTGGTTTTGCAAACTCCCAAACTGCCCATGAACCACCTAGAAGAGTGCTAAAATCTACTAAAATTATGGCAGGAAACATGTAATAATTTCACTGTATTAAAAAAAATAATAAAAATCACTGAGATCGTGTCCTAGAAATAACCTCCAGTGGCTTTTACTTTTTAAGTATAGACAGAGACTTCAAGTCTTGCAAAGTCATTCTGGTAACTGTGTGAGAGATTAGCTTCAGAACTGAGGAATGATGGGTTTGCAAGAGAGTTGCTTCTTTACCTGTCAAGACAGCTGAGTGGGTTTTGAAACATTATTTTCACCTCTATTATACCCCAAGTAAAGGATTTGCTGTTTCATTCTATTAAACTATTTACCAATACCGCTGTGCAGTATTACACATCAATTCTACAAAGGTTTCTGTTTTTATCAAAAAGATATAGTTCTAATAATCTTCCCAGACACTCTTATATAAAGTATTTGGATTACATATATGGGACATTCTCAGGACAAAATTGCAAAATCTTCCGTGACAAACTTCTTTTGCAAAGTTTGAAATTCAATCCAACTTGCAACCAATATCAAAGCAAACGTGATCTATGTCTTTGTGCAGGAAAACAATCGAACAAAATAAATACAACCAACCCACAACCCCAATCTCAGGTTTCTTAGTGATCTGAGCATGCGTGAAATAATGATAACCGCATTCTTCAAGTAAGCTCTGAATACACAAGACATTTCCCTACCATAAGGTTACGGCACTCGTATAATTGGCCAGTGAGTCACACTTATTTCCACTCTCTTTCTGCCATAGCAAGGGGGTTTTTACCAAGGGTATGATTATACATTTAGCTCACATAGCACAGAGAAACATGATAAATTTTCCCTTTCATATGTCTAATCAGGTTTTAAATACTTTCTGTTGATCATGAAAAATTTTATGAATCAACTCTTTTCTTTTGGCAAAGATTTTTTTTAGCCTTTTTTTCCCCACAGTGAAGATAAGTGGCAAAGCTGACTTAAGCAGCAGAAAAGGCTTGCTGTACAACTAAACAGTCATGCATGAAGAATGATGCGTAAAAACTGACACTGATTTCTAGATGTTCAAATGTATGGGTAGGATGACAAAAAGTGAGAGAGAACTGTTGGTGTAAACTGAGTATTACTTTGTTTCATTTGTAATTTGGATCATATTAAGTAAGGATGGTCTTGAACAGCAATCAGTATAAATTTGAATACTGTGTTTTATACCCACAATTTCAGTATATTAAAGGAAGAATGTGACTACTTCTGATTTATGACACCAATTCACATAACCTCTTTGTGGGATTAAACAATGGGTGAGACATAAAATAAATCATAGAAAATACCTGAAAACTATTCTTCCATTTCAAGTAAATAATGCCAGTTCTTAAATTACTTTCAACCAACATACTATTTTTTTTTAAACACAAAACCAGTTTGAGATCTGATCTGTTCTGATCTCAAGCATTCTTTGAGTGCCAGTATCACACCCAATATGTGGGTGTATTAAAGTAAGGCAAGTTAAGTGCATGTGTTGATTCCTTGATCACAAAAGATGCACCTAAACCTGATTCCAGCTGGTCCACAAGTATTGGTACCAGAAGCACTACACATGGCAAAGTCAGCTCCCCTACTTCGGCCATTAACCAAAGCCACCTACCCAAAAATGCACAGGCAGGGATGCAGACTGCAGCAATCTGGAGATAGCACCCCAACAGTCCTATCAATCAACCACCTTCTCTTTTCTTTGGCTGGTTGATTTTAATCATAACTAAGTTTTATAAAATGCAAGCAACCTCCTAATTGAACCCCAAATGCACTACTTCCACTCACACCCTTCAGAGGAAATGACAGGGCTGGGCTGAAACTCTCATGAAGTGTCTTGAAAACATTTGTTTTCTTTTCTGCTAACAGATATTATAGAGAGACTTTGAAGAACAAATCCTTTCTATGGAAAATTAAGAGAGTGGATGTGACTGTTTTCTCTGTACTTGTTTTCATTTAGTATTGATTTAGAAGACGGCCAAAGTTTTTTGAAGCCTGTTCAGAGAAGGGAGTATTTTTCTTCCCCAAGTAGCAAGGAGGAAAACTGAAGCTGAATTTTTTAAACAACATATCTGTATATTTTTCTAAGCTTTTTCTCTTTGTTTGTTGCCACCACTCACATTTGTAAGGTAAAGTTTACGTCAAATGCTGCTGTAGGTTTTTCAGCAAATTTCAAACATACTCTTCCAGTTCCCTTCATCATATCTCATATTAGCATAGACCACCACTTTCTAGGCAAAAATAGCACTGTACTGATGAAGAGAGTGAAGCGATGAAAACCAATACAGTTTTGCTCCTACAGTTTCCAGAGAAAATGACCTTTTGAAGATTTGCAGTTGCTACAGACAAAAGATTCCATAAGCAGTGTGTTTAGCTTCTGCATCCCTAAGCCTTTGTTAGCTGCAAGGAATAACCAGATTATAACATAGGGGCAAATACCTTCCTCTCCATAATAATGCTACGTTTTCCTTAGTGTTACAAAGAAATTACGGACTTGATTTGGCCCAGTGCAGTCATAGTAATTAACAGTTTGCCAAAGATCAAAGATGCAGCTCTCAGCACTTGCTCTATAAACTACATTCAGGACTTCTCAAATGGAAGAGTTTGCTACACTGGCAGCATCACTTAACTAAGAAATAAGTCACTGACAGATGAAAAAAATGCTAATTTACTTCTTGACCTGAATTAAATTATCAAATATATTTATTTTATTTCCCTTATTTTGTATGCTGAAAGGAAAACACTTCAAGAATCACTTCAGGAACACATTCTCTCATGGTGCTCCCACTTATAAAGTTGCTAAATTTTCCAGAAAAACCCTGTCTTTTGAAATAACTTCAGTATCCCTAGAACACAACACTGAATGAGATTGTGCTAGTGGCAATTTCAGCACATCCTATTTGACACTCTAAGAATGCAGTTCTCACAACCCAGTCAAGTCTGAAACATTAATCCTGTTATTACTCATGTTCCTGGTCATGTTTTTAATCACTACAAAAACCAGTAAGGCTCATTCACATGCTTGGAGTATTTGGCTTGAAAAACTGAGCCAGAGGCCAAGAGTTGAACAGAAAAATCTACAGTGGAGCCAAAAAGCACATAGGTTGTTAATGAGAAACACTTCATCCCCCAAATGCCCATGACAATGGCAGGACATAAGTAATTCTGCTTCCCTTTTAATTTCTAACAAATGCTAATGCCCTTCAATTATCTTGTAACATATGCCACATTAATGTCATGGGGAATGACGCTGCCTGTCCACCCAGGGAGATGTGTCAGCAGTCACAGGCCTCTCTAGAGTTGCTCATGGCCAATTAAATACAAAAAAGTGCAGCTACCTACTCTGATCTGAGGGGGTTGCTGTTCTCCTTGTCCTTTGGTTAATGCGTGGTTTCAGTGGCTGTGGGACAGCACTTACAGGCTTCTAGTAACTAAACAACTTCCCTTTCTAGCATACATTTACCACACCAGTAGGATCACAGCAGATACCAAGACTTTCAGACTGCTTGAATCATCCTCTGCTGTGAACATAAATACATGTGGACAGGTATATAATGTTCTTTTTTAAAATATCTCAACCATTCTCATAGTTTTACTCTCAATTAACCTTTACTAAAAACTAAATCAGCTTCACATCATCTCACTGGAGCCCAGCCGACACATGGAAAAGAGGCTGGAACCACGCTTGTCTCATTTTATTACTATTTAATTCTGTGTTAGTTAAAAATAAATTCTGTAACGTGCCATTAGTTCGCTGCTACTGACAGCTTAAATACAATCAAACAAATACAAAAGCTGAAATTAAACAGCAAAAGTAATTTTTAAAAATTATCACTGCCAAGCTACAGGCTTCTCTTGTTCTCTGATTAAGACACACAGGGGGCAGAGTTGGCTTGTGCACAGTTTATCTACCACTAGATTAGTACTACCATCCCTCCTCTCTTAAAACACAGTTAAAGCAAACAAGTAGCAGAAGGGCTCTAAATGAGTTTCACTCAGTTTTGCTCTTTGCATGAGTATTTAAGGATGGCAGATACAAGATGCAAACACAGCTCAAAGCATGTGAGTGCAGGCCAGCAAATGCACTTGCCAGTTGAGTATGCACATCAATGCAGACAGAATACTTCAGTGTATGAAATAATGACATTTTCCCAGAGATGGTATATTGTAATGAAATGCATACAGAACACTGTAGAAAAATTAAAACATGATAATCCATCCTAAAATGGAATTACTTACAGATACTGGAAATTTCAGTGGAAAAATGACAGTTTTACATTGGGCCAATAATGTTCTCTTGAGTTCTGAATAATTAACGACTGAAGAAGTCACAGGCAACCTGAGGGCAAGGACAGACTTCTCTACCAAACTTTTGCTTCCCTAAAGAGGAGATATTTTATGTAGAAAGCTTCCTCTCCCTTTCATTCAAAGGATTAACTGCATATTTTTACTATGGAAAAATAGCCATGAGTAAGTTCTTTTGAAAAAGTAAATACCTCAAATCACAATGGTGGAAAAACTAGCACAACATTTACTGAAACACTGGAAAAGTCTTGGGGGGAAAAAAAAAAATCTATTTACTTAAAATGGTTAAATAGTTGCGGAATTCATAGTGTTTCCAAAATTATGTAAGCTCAAAGTAATTATGTTCAGAAGAGTTGTCAAATTAAAAAGTTCGCCACCAATATATATAAACAGCAGTTTAGGATAATGGCATTTGTTTGTAGCTGAAGATTTTACTCAGGTAGAAGCGCTGGGAAAATTTGGTCACTTCATGTAATGCAATAGAGCTAACCCAGAGTGGTGAGTCTTTGGGTCTTTAGGACAAATTTAGAAGCCCAGGCTTCCCATATGTCTACAGAACATCCACAGAATGCCTTGAGAGACCTTAAATTGGGTGGTTAACCAGCCTTCATGGTGTGTACTGGGAATCTGAATTCTTAACCTAGATATTCACACCGTAAGTATCTGAAGTTTTACGATAGAAACAGCTTGTTATGAGTGCTGCAATGAATTCAAAGGGCTTTGGGAAATATTTCTCCAATGGTTAATTGACCAATGTTTCCGCCCCCCCCCACCACCACCACCTTTACAGACTTTACAGGTGCCAGCCCATACTTGTGCTACCAGTGTATCATTTACAAAATGAACCCCGCAAGCCTCAGATTTTCTTTCTAGCACCATAAATACAGTCCAACACAATGGTTAAGAACACAGACTTTCAAGCTCACTTGACTGCAGACTATTTTTAAAGGGCAGTCTTGATTTTCCTCTGTAATGCGAATAAAAGAAAAAAGGTTTATGAGCAAGTGATTGTCTATTTTTGACTGTTACGATGTGGTACAGAACATTAAGCTTTGCAACAAGATTAAATGTCTTTTCATTTCTCTTCTGGCATTCCATACCCAACAGAGTATGGATAGCAAGTTTTTATTTTTGCCATAAAGGATCATTTGACTTTTTCCTCCCCATCGTAGTGTGTATTTCATTTAATAAACTTTATAATAAAAAGACCACTACTAAAACTACTTTGCTATTCAAGGATTACAATTCAGAGAGGGTTCATTTAGTTCCATTAGCTTTAACATCTGTGTTTTAAGTTGGAGATAGCTTCAAAAGTAGCTATTGAGGTAATACATTGCTTCATTTACAAAGGAAATTGGATACTTAATGCATTTCACAATGCAGCAATAATAAAGTGGTAGTATTTGCATAAAGTAGCCCACAATAACAGCAGGTGTTGGTCCTATCTGGGAAAAAGTCTTTTGACTTCTACTGGCCCAGAGTGGGCTCCTTAGCCCACCTGGTTACATGTTACCATAGGGATTGGTCAAGTCCACACTATAGAAAGCCACATTTTGGAAGGTTTCTCACCTCATCCATCCCTAGAGAAGCCAAATACATGGAGAGAAGATGCTTTTCAATTTAACTCATTGCCTGGGCTCTTAGTGCAGAACAGACCGGCCAGCAAGGACTGATCCCAGCAACACAAAGATCCACATTCCCTTCCATGCTTGTGATATGGCAGGTGCGTCTGCTTGGGGCAGGGGACGGGACAGCAAACACCAGAGACCTCCTTCTGATAGCATATTTCTAGCCAGTGTTTGTTGGTGCATTTCCTTTGACTTTGCCAGAGCTATTCTAGTTTTATTGCAGATAAGGCTGTTTGTTGATGAGTATATTAAATGGATGTGGCACAAACCAGTATTTTAGAAAAGACATACCTGTCCAAATTCACATATGTGGGAGACAGTGCAGACGGGATTGTGAAACATGTTCGTTTTACTTTCCAAATGGTTTTAACTATTTGAATCAATCTCTGTTTCAGAGGATCAGTCTCTTTGTCTTACTCATTGTTTCCAAGAATTATCACATCATGATAGCCACCACGATTACATTTTCTTCTTTTGGATATGTATTTTAGGTGGCTCTGATTCAAACCTAAGAGCTGAATTGTAAGTGTTCTTACTATATTAACTGTAACAGCAAGCAAAGCAGAAAATTTCAGTTTTTAATCCACTCAAGAGACAAACATTTTCAGTGCAGAGGCATGTCTGGAAAATACCTGTACTATGTCCAAGCACTTGTATAAACATGCAGGACATAATAACTATAAGTTCAAGTTCATTACAGCCTCATTTCAATTTTTACCTTGGAATTAAACTTAAATTGAGAATGAAATTAATCTTGTTATCCCTATTGTGCTGTACAGAGGAAGATTCTTTGTGACAGCAAGAAGAATGGCCTTTGAGACTGAAAACAGAATTTGAGATAACTATGTCACAAAATCTAAAAAAATTCAGCTAAGACTACAAATACCTTTCTAGACTACTGTGTTATGCTTGCTCAGCACCCTCCTACCAGCGAATACTCACTGTCTGAAAGTGAGAAAAGGGGTC
This sequence comes from Nesoenas mayeri, assembly GCF_963082525.1. Classification (NCBI taxonomy): domain Eukaryota; kingdom Metazoa; phylum Chordata; class Aves; order Columbiformes; family Columbidae; genus Nesoenas; species Nesoenas mayeri. Next base: position 19,714,007 of record NC_137540.1, read on the forward strand.
TGATTTGAAAAATGCTACTACACTCAAATTTCATTATCCTCCCTGAAACACCAAGAGCAATAGCTCTATTGCATTACATGAAGTGACCAAATTTTCCCAGCACTTCTACCTCAGTAAAATCTTCAGCCACAAACAAGTATCTTCACCTGAAGATAGTAAAGCTACAAGGCAAGACAGAACTTGAAGGTCTCGGGTCTTTTAACTGAATTGTAATTGCCAGTCAAAGCATACGAAACAATTAGAAACCACAGTGATACAGGGATTAAGTACTCTAGAAACTGTTTGTGGTTTAAATATTTGTAAATATTATATTTTGAAAATTCATTTCATGAATTTCATTTCACATCATAAAGCAGCGACACGTGACAAAATGAAATGCACCAGTTCCTACATTTCTACATTTTCTCTGACTATGCTTATGTGCATGTTGTGCACTATACCACACAGACCACCATACTCAGGAAGCAAAACTTGGCTGTATGCAATGTTTTACCTTGTCAAAGCACGACTAGAAGGTGATTTCAATCTTCTTTAGCCAGAAACATACTTTACTGATTTTTAATCTAATCTAATTTTATTTAAAAAAATCAGTAAAATCTATCAGATTAAATAATAAAAAAAAAAAAATCAGTACAATATTTTTCTGGCTAAAATTATACAAATTACAGTTAGCCAGACAAAAATCTTGGTTACAAAAAGTACTCCACTATTTCTGTAGAGTCAAGTAAACAAGAAGTGTGAGACCACATCTAACCTAAGGCTTCATGAAACAGCATAATTTTTCCCTCGAAGAAAGAGCTGAAGGAAGTTTCAACAAGAACACAAGACAGTATCCTACAGAATGGAGCAAGGCAGGTAAATTGGGGAAAGTCAATCCTACAGAAACAAACCCAACACCCCTCTAGTTGCTAGCACCTCTTGGACCACTTCCACTGCACAAAAGGGAAAACAAACAGCACAGCATCAGCCTTACAAGCACTAGCTCACTTTAAGAATGAATCCAAGCAGCATCTTCGCGTGACAAATGGTGTTATTCTGTGTAACAGAAATGTCAAACTATATTTAAAGCAACTGTCTGCAAATTTGCTGATAATACCATTATAGCAGCAAATTTTTACAGAGAAAGAGGATGCAGGGAGAGACTTTCTCCCCGAGGCAGCGCTGCAGTAGGAAAGCAGGAAAGGCCTTTGGTGGGTGTGATGTTGAGGGGGCACTGTTCAGCAGCACTCGGGCAGTTCACACACCCCTGGGGCAGCAGCCGGGGGAAAGAGGCTGTGACTGTGAGTGTGATACAGCAGTGTGAACCCCAGTAAGAAACAGTGGGGGGGAAAAGAGAATTGCTAACGTGCAGAAGAGTGAATGTCAGTAAGTCACTGAACCTGATAAGCATTGCTATTGAACATTCAAGTACAGCAACACAACTGTTATTTAAAATAAACCGCACAATTAGAAGAGACTCTGTTTAAGACAAAGTAGATTCAAATTCAATTTCCAACAAAGGAAAAGACTGTGTGGTCATGAGTGAGTTGACATCTCTGTATCATCTGCACTTTTCAGAGGGACAAAAGTGGCACAAGTGCACTTATTCATCTCACCTTCTGCTTGTCAATTATAAGCTTTTTGAGTCAAGAACATCTGACATTAAGTGTTTGAGCACATCTGCTCAAATCTCAGCTCTTGACCTACTTTGAATACATTTAACTAGTGCTTATTAAATGAAAGGCATTTAGTGCACAATGCAGCTCACCATGTTAGCGGTTGCTACATGGGTGAGAAGGTGGAGAATGCAACACAATTAAGAAATGATAAGGTATTAGAAATCTCCACATTTTCTTCAGGAAACAAACTCGTGTTGCATCTTTTTTATTGTAAGATCTTAAATGAGAGAGAAATCTTAGAAATACCTAGCAACACAAAGTAGTAGCAACAAAGACGTGGGATAGAGCATATTCCAAGTAGATACTGATGACAACAAAAAACACTGAACATATCAGACATTTTAAAACTCATGAATAAATATTATAACGAGTCAAAGCAGACTCTTCTGGAATTCCAGAATCAATTCATCGACCTTTGAGATGGAGATATTATTGTAACTGCTTGCCTTTAAAAGGCACTGTGATGCTACTTCGATAATTTCAAAACCAGCCAATAATGCCTTTGACATAGTGCCAGTTTAGGCATTTTTATTAGCTTTCCTGAGGCATTCAATGTAACAGCCATTTTATTAGCTGAAATCAACTTAAAATAGAGGTCATGCTACTCTTGGTTTAACTGAGCTAAAATGATAAAATAAAATTAAAACCAAACAAACCCCCCACCAACCAAAAAAGCAAAGCCAAACAAAAAACCACAAACAAACCAACCCACACAAAAACCCCCCACAAAAACTACACTAGAAAACCCCACAGAAATAAAAAGTCGTCGTCTCCCCCCCCAAACCAAACCACCTACCAAAACAGACTGAAGGCATTGGTTTTTATTTCCTGTCTGAAATGCATTATGAAAAACATTCCACAACAACCTACTGTGGACACTCCCATCTTATCACAAAATCACAAAACAGTTTGCTGGAAGTTGTTCAGCAAAACTTCCCGTTGCTGATTACTTTGTATTCTGTAGATGACCCACTGCCAACAGTTATGAATGAGTTAAAAATGGATTTAAATTAAAAAACAAACAACAACAACTTCGGAGCAGTGAGGAGTGATTTTTGCAAAATGCATAGCAAACTTAACATTATTTTGACAGGAATTATACAGTTTCATCAGTCTTGCTAGTTTACCCAAGACACAAACTCTTAATCAGATGATCTTAGAGCAAGATCTTTGTTATAAATATGTGACCAGACTGCCCCTTAATACTTTCTTTTTTTTTAGTAATTATTCATATCTGACAATGCTGACTGTTGACTGGGGCAGGTCTGTGGCTGAGGAGATAATTTTTGGTTTTTATAAAGCAAAGGGTAGCTCACTGATCTGCTGCTGATAATAATTAGCTGCTGTCTTTTTAGTCCCTCTTCCTCTAGAAGCAAAGGTTACATGGTAGTGCTTGCTGTGAGGGGAAGGAAGATGCATCTGGGTATATCCTCACAACCTTTGCACACATTGAGTTCGGCTAAGTTCAAACGAGGAATGATAAACCTCAAAGATTTATGTTCATACTGGTGTAAGGAAATACACAATCAAGCTGCAGAGAAACATTGCCAAAGTGGGGGGCTGTAGCAAGAAATACAAGTTGCTTATACATCGGGAAACCTGTTATGATGAATGAGAGGAGCTGAAAGAGAAGGAGATCCCTTATAAATGCCCAACCACTGAAAAACTTCAGTTGGGCCTCAGACAATCATTCCCCAAGAAAGTCTATAAGACATGAAAAGATACAGAAAACTTCTAACCACCCTAAAAAGAGACAAAAACCCGGTTTCATGCTTCTTCACTGAGCTAACTACATGAGTATGGTAAGCTTCAGTCCTGTCCATAACAGTATTTATAGTAAAGTTACAAGTGTTGGTAATATTTCAGGAGTTATTGAATTACCCTCCAAAAGCACTATTTTCTCTTTTAAGGAATAAAAGGGAAAGGCTACAAACAAATGAGTAAAAAAAAAAAAAAAAAAGAACAACGATACCCCTAATGTCACAATACTATGAAACCTTTTACACAAGGCTAAATGAAGCTTCTGAGTACCACAGGCAGAGGTATCTCTTCCCCCGTTAATAGGCAGCCTAACTAGGAGCTGGGTCATATACCCCAAATATTCCAGCTCATAACAGAAGTTTCAGGGAGCAGTGATTCCCTTCCCACTCCCTGACCTCCTCAGTCTATGGGACTTAACCTTGGTTAAGCCTTGCTTGGGATCCCAGGACCCTGCACACATAGAAACTCTACTCCAGCACTTTCCTGGGGCATTAGGAGCACCTCCAACAGAGGAGAAAAGCCAAGTGCTTCTCCTGCTGCTGGAAGACAACACAGACATGGCAACATCCAGGTTGGGACAGATGCACAGCCAAACCAGTGCCCAGTGATGCTGGCATCAGGTATGTTCAGAATCACAATACAACCACAGCACCACTAAAGTCTCAGGGTGGCAGAAACACACTTTAACTGGAATTAACCACGGAGTGATTTGGCTGTGCATTTTAGGAGGACTCCAAACTCTCCTTTGCATTAACTCCCTTATAAACACATAGTTCCTATTCATACAGATTATAATACAGGCTTAGGCTATTAAGAATGCAAGTTCCCCAAATTATCTCCCAAATTTATCATAGAATGATCCAGAGAACAGGATAGCGATATTCTGGCTCTGGTTTTGGGGGTAGTTCCAGTCAGCTACAGATAACATCATGAAAGTAGGAAATCCATAATAAGGGCATAATAGTCCAGATGGGAACTCATTTGGTCATGCCAGTGCAAACAGCTACCAGAACTTGGACTGCAAGGAAACACTGGGAGACGTGTTGCTGCGAGGTACGCCAGTGCAGGTCTGCCAGCGGTTGCTGTAATGAGGAGGACACTGTTACGAAATGTCACCATACCTGAGCTATCACAGAAAGTAACAATAAGAATCCACTACTAAATCTCACTCCTAAACTGAGCTGAGCAAAACTACTGCCAAAGGAGTTCCTCAAAATATCACACACTAACGCGATGCTGCAGGAGAGAATGAAACAAGGGAATGCTCACTGGAAAGAGGAAATAGAGCAGCAGACTGAAGGAAAAACAAACAAACTCCAATGACTACAAACAAAACAAACAAACAAAAAACCACCACCACAAACAACAACAAACAGGGAGGTTATGGAAGAAAACTGGAAGAGGGATGCTGGAGGATGAAGAGATGATGATTGTTCAAGGAGGGAGCATTCCTACAAAAGAAACTAAGTTGGATGAAAGGATTAAGGGAGCCTAAAATGAGAGCAAAAATAGACCTAGAAATGTCTGTTATCTGCTCCATACATAAGCCGACTGGAGCTATAAGCTGTAAACTATAAGACAAACACTGCATTGTCTTTCTCCTGAAGAAATGTAGAAACTTCTATGACAAAACAACTTTGCCAGAATAGCAACTAGTTGCTACTATTCTCTGTGTCCCCTCCAACTTCTCTACAGTCTGCATGTGGCTGTGACTGCAGGAAAAAAGTTATGAGTTGTTACAGCCCATGTTATACTATTCTGAGAATAATACAGTTTTAGAGGCAGATAAATTCTTGAAAAGATTGAATTTGTGATAATTCTAACCAGCTATTGTATGCTATTACTACCTGCTTATTCTCATTTCCTGTTCTCATCTAAATTTTAGGCTTGGCAGTGTTGCTTTTCCTGAGAGATTTAGCTGCACATGAATTACCACAATAATTCAGCTGTGGCACGTGGAGTTTTAACAGATAATAAATATGCATACATAACTTTTCCCACATACTATCTCACAAAACCTTAATAGAAATGAACGATAATAGGAAGAAACCTAGTATTACTCACCCTGAGTTTCTGATTTCAGGTAACACTGAGCCTTTCATGGAAGTTCTGAATAAGCAATAGCATAAGCACTAAAGTATTAACTGAATGAGACAATTAACGAAGTCTTCCATGGATGACTAGAAGAATCTCAAAAGTGAGCATCAAACAATATTTTGAGACAGTATGACTGCTTGCATGCTAGATTTGCCCAAGCATGGCAGGTAAAGTCCAGGAAAGCTGTAGTCCTGTAACCTAGGTATGACGAAGGTAACAGAAACATTTTACATTAGAAGGGCTTTTTTTAAGTGTAAACTGTGCAAGCACTTTCCTTTAATTAATCAAGATGCAATGTTTAAAGTCACAGTTGCACTATTAAGGAACCAAACACAGACTGTGGCACTAAACTAGAAAGCAAATTTGTTGGAGAGGGTTTTTTCATTTGGCTAGTTTTGAAAGCTAAGTGAGCACAGTATGCACCTGGTAATTAAATACATATCTTTCTCACTGTCTGTACTGAATAATTAAAACATTCACTGAGAGGGAAGGCAGAGCTCAACTCCCTACGCTCTCATTTGGATCAAGATAGGGCTAATATGGGGTAGTTAACAGATCATTCACCCTGTTGATATCTCAGTGAGGAATAAAAAGTACAAATCAAAGCAGAAAAATCAGAGTAGGGTGAGTTTTTTGTTTAAATTCCTTTAAATCTGGTTGTCAGTTGGAGAACTGTGTCACACACATCCTTAAGTGAAAGGGCAAGGACTTCCTTCAGCAAAAAGACCACAGGGAAGCAAGGTTTCTTTCTTATTGTCAGAAAACTAAAACCCAAACACAGTCAAACATTTTCCTTTTCAAAGGAAAAGGAACTTTTTTTTGGGCTCTAATACACTGCAATTGGTAAATTAGTATGCTTGACTATTCAGTAGTTAAAAATTGCTGTCAGGATCTGAGTCTTCTTGAAGTACCCAGCTTTCCAACATAATGATGGAGAAGCAAGTGCATTTCAAGGACTCACCCAGCTAATGCTGGTGTCAAAATTTAGAGGCAATACAGATTGCTTCTGATGGTACTGCCTTTTCCTCAGGGAGTGACAGAAAAACAAAGCATTTACTTTAGAAATTCTGTTTTACTGCCTGTTGGAAAGTTACATGTTTTGGTGAGGTAGCCTGGGGTCACATGTCTAAATACTCCTTGCAAAGTGGCAGAGTTTTTACTGTTTTCCCTTGAACACTCCTTTCCTCCCCAGTGATTAACCCAAGAATATTATTATAGGCTGCAGGGGAAGGGCAACTATAATTAAATTCGAATAATGCTTTCCATTAAGATTCTACTTTCAATTGTTAGTCCAACTAGTACCTCCCTGCTGAAGAGCAAGATTTGATATTCTGTACCAACGTAATAAAAGTACTAGAGACATAACTATCATAAGAGCCGTCTCCTGCTAGAATCTCAAATCACCTCTTCCTAACAAAGACTTGTTAAAATGCAGCAGGTACACACTTTGAGGATTCAATCTCTGTTGGAAGTCTGTGAGGTCAAGGGTTAGACAAGACTTTTCCTTGCTGTTCTTCTCCTTGGCAGATGATAACTGCTGCAATACAAAGCAAAAGCAATGAGGCAGGGGGACTCTCTCGGCTCTTCTCTCTATATAGTGACTGAAGCCAATGCCCAAGCTCTTGAAAAGAGAAGAGAAGACAGACAAAGCAGGGGAAGAAAGAGCTACCAGAGGGAAATATTCAAGCAATAGTCTGTTGTAAAAGAGGAAGATAATAAAGTACTCGTAAGTGTTCTCAGGGCTCTGACCAGGCTGTTGACCAGAAAGTAGTCTGAAATTAGAATTTGAGAACAGATTGAAGAAACAAGACACATGAGAAATGAAACTTCTGTAGTCAGCTAGAGAACATTCCCTCGCAAAACATGGACTCGAACATCTGACCCAAATGAAACAGAAAAAAAATGTGAGGGACTATATTACAGAACAACTGCAATTTTACTTATTTAATTTGCCCATGTAGGAGCCTGAACCTCACCAATGACATTCCTGAGCCTGCTATGGTGCAAATAAAGTGTGTTTGGGTTTCTTTGCTTTTTTTCCCTTGGTGCCCCTTTTTTTTGGTTGTTTGTTTTTGTTTTTTAAGTCTTAAAAAAAAAAATAGAACTGCTTGAAAGACACATTATAAAGATCATTTTTGTGAAACTGAGTAGTCATATTAGAAAACCTTAGACCTAACACAGCCTGTTCAAGCTACTGTTTGATATTTTGTCTGCAATGGTTGTCTGCCATTCTCCTTCCACAAGGATGCTCAGAAATAGACCTTTATTCTAAGGTCCAACAAGGTGCCAACTGCACTGATTCTTATTACATCTTGTGGCCATCTCACTCCATTTTGTATTCTTTTCCTCTGTACATGGTTGCTATTTTTAAAAAGCAGTAATTTAGTTTTAGAAAACAAAATTGATGGTTGATTCAACACATCAAAATTGGACTTTGCTGTTACTTAATGCCAGGCCCCTTTCAATACATTAGGTAATGTAAATCTTTCCATCTAAAGTTTGTACCTCAAAATATAAATGTTCAGTTTCCAAAGAACCATAGAATGATGAAAAAAAATCTATGTTGGAAGCCAGGCTCTCCCTTTAGAGTTTGTTTACACTGCACTAATACTCTCAGAAAAAAAAAAAAAAAAGGTCAGATGAGTTGGAAAAAGAGAAAAAGTTGGAAAAACAGATGGTTAGAGGAGAACATGTATTTCATCTTTTATGTGGTCCCTCACATGATGCATTTACTGCCACAAGCTCTCAGGTGCAGGGTAAATCTGGGATGTGAAAGATCTGCTGGTGGATCCCAGTCTCTCATCGTGTCCCTTTGCTCTAGTTTCCCAGTCCACGTAACAATCACAAGTAGGCCTTTCCATGGCCAAGGTCTCTGTCAGCCTAGAGCTGTGGATTCCACCCACAACGTCTGAAGGTCCCTGATTAAAGAGCTATTGCACCTACTCCTCCTTCTCAACTCACACATCATTAAGATTATCTTTAAGAAAAGGTTCCCTCAAACAGCTATTTGCTTCACAATTGGGCCATCAAAAGTCCATACCTTGTTGCCTAGACTATCCATTCTTTGTATTTGTCATTCAAACAGATTTTTGATAGGCAATTTGTCTAAAATAATCCAAAATATCCTTGACTGTTGTTTCAGGTGAAAAAAGTGTGTCCTACATTGAGTCAAATTTTGCATTTAATATCTGAAATATCTGACAGGTATTGTGCCCTGCTAAGAATGATTATTGGACTGAAAGCCTGAAGGCTTCGCTGTTGACAGGGGATTTGTCATTTTGTTTGCTCGGTTTTAGTTTTGAGGCTTTGTTGGAAAAAATGCTCAAAACCCAGGAGATTCTGAGGTTCCTCACAAAGGCCTCCAAAAGGGGCCTTGTCACTGAAACATTACAATTAAAAACGTTCAGAAAAAAAAAAAGTCAAATGAGTTTTACAGAACTGCTTCATAGTGTCCTGGCTGCCAGGGTCCAAACTCCCTTACACAGTCGTCAGCTCTAAAGACAAAACTGAGAACTGTGTGACAGATACTGCAATAAACTCAGGTAAATCAGTTTTGTCTCTTCACTGCCTCTTGGAATATAGTTGACATGAATGACAAGAAATAGCCACATATTTTTGAATGGAAAAATAAGAATACTGCTGTTCACAAAAAAAGGTCATTTGAAAGTGGCAGCAACATTATAAATATGATTCTAGCATGATGTGAAATGCAAGAACTTGATACAGAGAGGATAACATACTGATTTTCCTCATTCAGCACTATGAATGTCACTAAGATCAATGGAAATCACATACACGTACCAATAAAACTATAATATGTAGAATTATTTATGGAATAGCCGCTTCACATATACATTAGTTGTAGCATCATAATGGTTAGTTGCACCCAGAAGACAAAACCATATATTATTGTGATACAGCTTGAATTCCTATCATAATTTCACCATATTTTTCATAAGCCAGAAGAACAACTAATAGGATTTTTGCACAGTTTTTTTTTAAAGAAGCAATAAACATCACATAGTTTATCACTACAAGGCAGTGATTCCACTTACAAACCAAATGCTTAAATAGTGGCTACTGGCAGTATTTTCCAAAACAGCGCTGTGCAATGTACATGAAAGCACACAAACTGAAACATCTGAAATTGCCTCTGGTTTGCTCAAAATTCCAGGAACACTGAGAAGCTGAAAAGCAGCAGCACACACAAATCCAGCATCTCCAGACATCTGGTGGCAAAAAAAAAGCGCACTAACCCAAAAGCCCACACTTCCCTTTTACACCAACCACCAAAGCTGTGTCAACACTGGCAGGAAAAGAAAAAGCCTTGCAGCTACACAGGCACCTTCATAATTTTCATATCTCAAAATTATGACATTTCCAATAACAGCTGCTTTTGGAGCGTCATTTACTTTTGCAACTCACTTCGTTTCACAGTATTCTCTATCTCCTACTGTTAACTCTTGAAAGGAACCTTTCAAAGATCAATCCAATCTATTACGATTCTGGATGTTAAAATTGACTTTTTCTTGTCTACTTGCTCTTTCAAAAGGCTTAAAAGTGATTTGTGGCAATCATCATAATGGGATTTGATTGACAGAGTTTAACTAAGTAATCTAGAGAAGATTCATTGGGGAAAATGGATAAAACTGTAAATTAAATGGTGAACAGATATTTTCTCTGTCTGCTCTTAAAACAAAATAGGTTCTTTTAGACATGAAAATCTTTCTAAAAGCTTCTATATGCAGTCAATGAAAAGCTTAGAAACGCCCACCATAATCTTCCAAATAACACTTTGCAATAGTAATCAAATAAAAAGAAAGGATGAAAGGGCATCACGGCAACTACCAAACAAGTCTGGTGACCTTATTCACACAAACCTCAAAAACACAGCTGCCAAATTTTCCTCAAATACAATGCAGGAGCTTTAGTTGAAATGCTATTATTAATATATGTCTTCCTGTGGAAACTACAGCTTTCCTTCCACTTCTCTTTTGCCTGGTTGCTCTTTCCTTCTCAGTTTGCTCTCTCAAATTGTCCTTCTCTGCCCGCCACACGCAGAGCGCCCAGCTGCAGGATCCTGCTGTGTGGGAGCGGGAGGAAAGCCCAGCGCTGCCCCCACCGCTGTCCCGCAAGCACCTCCAGCCCCAGATGGGGTCCAACGGTCCATGCTGAATGTCTGGAGCAAAGACACCAAAAAAGCACTCAAAGGCAGCTTTTAAAACTGTCTGACCAACTCTCAGTGGTGGGACCATAGAGCTGAGTACCATGTATCCCCATTTGACATTTTTATTCTTCTGTTCTGACTTTTGGGACTTTACTCATCAGGCCATGAGAAAATAAAGTAACTTTGCAGCTCTTTTTTTTTTTTTTTTCTTTTTAATTAATCTCCAGTTGTACGAACAGCGTTATACAGATCTAGTTATTATCCCGATGCTGTAGGTTATTTTGTCTGTCACTGCCACTACTTGCAAGGCCCTTGCTTTAAGTCCCAGACAATCCTACTGCCAAAGTCAAAATTATTACCTTCCATCCAACATAGCAACTTCTTCAGTTCAAGGTTGTTTCAAGCACATTTACAAGATATTGGCAGGATAGAACTTCTCTGTTTTAAACTACAGCAAAAACATAAATTTAAAATTTTTGTGATGGTGCTTCAAGCTCATATACCCATCTGCTCATTTACTTTTTAAGTTCTCTCCAGATTTTTCCATGTTGGTCACAAATTCTTTTGTGACTCCAGTTTATTGTTATCTGTAAATGTATTTAATGTGTTAATCTTCTCAGCTCTCAGATCAATTATGTGATATAAAAGCACTCAAAGTCACTTACATTTTAGTCTACAAAAACCTACTACAGTTTTGTAATAGTGACTGAGTTTGCATAAATAGCAGGGCTTTAATTTTTTTTTTTAAATCAAGTTTATATCTGTGAAACTTTTCCAATGTACTACTCAATGCTATTCTAACATAATAATGATTTTATATAATTAGTTTGCCTGCGTGTTGTAACTTACTGTAACTTACTTTTGCATTTGGTGGAGACATAAAAGAAAAAAAACAACATATTTGAAATGCCAACACAAATGAAATTTAACACAGAAAACTGAGAAATTTTTCATTAATGATAAAACATGTAGTTATGAAAGACAGCACACAAGAGTCACTCACTCACTGATATATTGCAGAGATGAAGGGATTTATGTAAGCTAATGACACACAGAAAACGATACACCTCTGTTTAATACATCACGCTACACTAGCACCTTGCAACCCAGCTCTGCTTCTCAGCCATCTCAGTCCTGCACACTCACTCTTTGTAGGCATTACCTTTTTCCTTTAGAACACCTATCCTTTCCACAAGAAAAAAGGACCCTACATGTGTGAACCTACAGTATTAATTCACACATCAAACACCTAATCTGACAATACTAAATATTAAGGTCAAGAATAACAATCACAGACTTCAAGCATCATGGGTTACTTAAATATGATCTTTGCAAATCTGACATGCAAACAATTTGTGTTTCACGTAAGTGCTTCTTTGCAGGTTGACCAGAACATTTTCTACTAGTTTTGCAGTGACCTTTGCTATAAACTGTTTGAATATTTTGGATACATTTAAAAAATGCTTAGAGAAAATACAATCTAGTACTTATTAAAAGCCAATTATGAAAGTTTCTTTAGAAACATAGCATCTGGATTCACTTTATGATCAAAACTTGTTTGCTCTTTTTTTTTTTTTTTCCAAATATTCAGAAATCTTTACATCTTGTATTTACACATTTCTGATAACATCAGCCTCAATTTCTGCATAGTTGTAATTCACAATGAAACTTTGTTTTTAAGCACAGTAAAGATTTTATCAGACACAATGGCAACCACCATCAGTCTAAATATACTTGGGTGTGTTTTTCTTTTGTTTTTAGTGACGTGAACTAATAGGAACTACCATTTGTAACAAAAGCTTATGCTTCTTTCACAGTATTTGTCTAAACTTTATTTTATGAGTGTGTAAACATTTCAAAACTATTCTTAAAAAAGAAAATAACTTCTGTTTTTTAATAGGCCCATATAACGTTCTTAAAATTTTAAGCCTTATGAAAGCCTAAGAAACTGTTCAAATAACTCAGTCAAATTCTGCAGTTAGCGAAGTGACGCTTCACAGGGTTTCACGTATCTATCTCAGAAACTCTTAATTAGTGGTAAAACATGCAGTGGTAAAGCCCTTGCTGGGCAGTTCTCTGCTGGGTCGGGCCTGGGGCTCATCGCCCACCTGCAATCAGCTTTGGACACTAGTCCCACAGCTCCCAGCCGAGCTCCCAACACAAGGGACATGCAAGAGTATCTCCACATACCTTCTCATACAATCCAGCGCCTGAATAAAGAAGTCTTTGTGAAGCTGGTGCTCGTCCCTCAGGATGGAGCACTGCTCCAGCGTCACCGACATGGATGTCCGGTCTTTGGCACTTTTGCAGCAGGTGAAGCGGACTCCGTTCAGCTTGCGGCAAATCTGAAACACGGGCAGATGTCAAAGGGTTGCCTTTTCACACCTCGTGTTCTCTACACACTAGACAGGCTGTGAAACTCCCACAATTTTGCAATCACAGACAACGAATACAGAGAAGTACAATACTTTTCAAGAATAAAATCTCTATTGCAAGGTAGTAATTCAAACCTGAATCATATGGCTGCTGACGTGTGTCTTTGCAGTTAAATCAGTTATTAGCACTGCTTCAGGGAATTTCACGTTCTAAGGATTATGCCCATGTTGGCCTGATACAGTGCTACAAAAGGTGAAAAGGTGCTGAAGAGCAGTCTAAATTTATCTTTTGTTCATAAATTTGTAGCATTAACAGTCTAACAAAAATAGTACCAAAAGATTATAGCTACTGATCTATAGCCCATTTCCAATGTGTCCAAATGACACATTCTAAAAGCAGATCTTCAGAGCTTTCATCAGCAGGACAAGCCTACAAATAACCTGCCCACGGAGGAAAAAGGAGCCCTTATTGATTTTAGGAGAGCTGCACACAATCTTGTACTGCAGTAGCAACCAACTCTGCCTCCTGCCCACCCCAACACTCCTCAGGCAAGTGAAGCAAGAAACCAATGATGGATGCAGAAACAAAGAAAGAAAAAAAAATCTACTATTCTTAGTCCTAAGCATTTTAAGCAAGTTGCTCAAATGTCTACACTTAACAAGCCATTGTATCCAATTTCCTGCACTTGAAATAAAAGCTATTTGAGTTAGCTGAGACTATAAAAGGAAAAGTTGTTTCATTTTTTCCTCAATTTCTGTAACAACCACCCTATTCAATTAAAGCTTATTTGTCTGGAGATCTAATGACAGTTGAAAAAGATGAATAAAATCTTTGACAAGTCTTTTTAAACTCAGACATGTGAACATATAGGGCTCCTCATAAGGGTATGGATTCAGACACTTCTATGTACTGAATTTAAATATAGTCCTTATTTTCAACAGCTGAAGTGTTCAATGTGTGACCTCAAACTACTACAGCTTGACACAAGTGACTGCCATGGAGTGTCTACCTTCACTCTACTTTTTGACAAAATTTTAAGAAAGAATGGAAATGTGACGTATTTCAAGGACAATTTCTCATTTTAACAATAAAACTGTGCTTGTACCAGTCCATTAATTTATACTTTGGGTTGAAACAGTAGTTCATTAGGAAAAGAAAAAATTGAAGGAGATCTGGTGTGCCTGTGTATGGGTCTACCTTTCCTTCGATATGCTTTGTCCTAAGAAAAGAGAATACCCTCTGCCCAGCTGTGCTTGCTCCTAGCCCTGGACAATCTCAGCTGTAACAGCATCAAAAAAGGGAATAGTTATGAGAACAGGGCACAGCCATAAACAACAGCAATTAGGCCTGATCCTAAGGAACTTTTCGAGTGTTTACTCGGGATCTTGCAGGATGAAACTGGAACATGACCTTCATAATCTCACTTCAGCAAATAAGCACTTTGTAATCCATTAATTGCATTCTCAGAAATTCTATTAAAATCGATGGCCCAGACAAGACTTACAGTTTTTAAGGTCTTTTGTGATATCACAGTGAGGATAAATCTCAAAAGTTGAATCCAGGGAATTAATTAACTAAACCTAACTGTGAACCCAAAAAGTACAGGCTAGTAAAGGAGAACCTCTGAGTGTTTCTTCCTTCCCATAATTCAAAATTATAAATTTAAGTCTGTTTCAAAACTTGAGAAGCTGCACTGGGATTTTTAAAATGTACTGTAAGACTTTTTTTAAAGAAATATCAAGTAGAGCTGATAATGCTGTGAAAGCAGTTAACCGCTTAATTGAAAAGATTAATTCACTTTACAGTAGCCTCTTTTGAAGTTCGTGAGTCATATTGTGACTATTCAAACTGAAGGAGTCGTAAGAAAAAAACCCAGATAATTACTCTGGGTGGGTGATGGCCTCTCATGTGAAAGGGGGAGCTTGAATCCCACATCTGGGCTGACTGACAGCATACAGATCAAGTGCTGGCTACTGTGAGTCAGTTTGGACCTGAGCAGCATTCTAGGCACAACAAGCAAATGACCATAACCACAAGCTTATTTTGCACTGAAGTTCAATAGAAACATCTTGATCATTTTAAAGTGGAGTAAACAGAAGACAATCTGTTAATTCAAACAATTTCTAAAAAGTCTTTGCTTCTGACTTAAGAAGAAGAGTAGGTTAATCTGGTAGGCTAGTCCAGATAAATCCTCAGAGTGACTCAGTTCCCTAAGCAGCAGCAGTTAAAGTAAATAATTCAAATGGGTAAATACAGTGATCTGATGCTCTAAAAATGTAATAAGGGACAATACTAAATACATAGTAATATTGTATCAGAATGCACAGTTTATTATTAGTGTCCAGCTTGAATTTTATCCTCAATTTTGCTCATTTCTTCCCCAAATATTCTCAAGATATAGGAGGATAAGAAATAGACATATCATTCATTAGAGCCTTAGAAACTCTCCCTAATGAACATGGATTCAAATGATTAGGATTGTGGATAAGTTTAAAGATGGGATGATAAAAGCATATAAAACCATGGAGACTAAAACAAGGATAATCAATACTCTGATTATTTCTGCTGGTATGACACAGAAGATCAACGGTTCAGCTAAGTAAAAGCAAATACATAACATTTAAATCTCTGTCCCATTGTATTTAGAATAAGAAATATTTGTAATATCAACTTGCAAAAGCTGACTTTTAAAATGCAGATGTATTCTCACAGTCCATTACAAACAGGGATCACATGTAAGTGCGGATACATATGCATATCCATGTGGCATTCGTACATCTGCTGCAATAACCAGGTGATACCCTTAGATCAGGGAATCATGTCTTTCCAATAAATAAATGTAGCATAGTATAACAGCATGTAGATCAACAGGTCCAGAAATACTCATTTCATAAGGTTACAGTAAGGTAACATAACGAGAAATACAACACATGAAGGAAAAATCTGAACCAGTTGTCCAAAGAATGCTTTTTATCCATGAAAATATTTTCAGAAAATCCTGAAGAGATGGTAGAAGACAACTACCTATATCCAAATATTAAGTAAATTCTGTCATACTCTTTGTAGCTCATTTTACATTATCCTGTACAGATTTACCTTTTACTTATTCAAGAAGCAGTGTCTCATAGTAACTGCAGAACTGGTACTGCAAGAAAAGCTTACATTTTTACTCACAAAAGATTTATATGGCAATAGCATGTGATAATATTTATTAACCACAAACCAAAACACTATAAACAATATAAAAAAATACAGCAGTGTTATTAGTACAGAGACACAGTTAATATTGTCTTGTTCCTGGTCTTAATGAAAAGTCATGGAAAATTTTACTAATAATTTGTATAAAATATTTATTTGCCTTGACGGGTAAATGCATTTCACAGTTCCCCAAAATAAAAGGTCTTGCTTTGGTATCAGTAGATACCAAAGGCCTTGTTTGTATAAATAGGCAGAGCCACCCAAGGCACTTGTCTAAATCTAAGACAATTACCTGGTTGAATTTCACATTCCTGAAAAGCTTGTGCTCTTTATAAACACCTAAGGCTTGTTTGGTTTTTTTAACATGTATACAGAAAAACAGAGAACTGAGGAACAAAAAGGAATTATGTGAATAAAGCACATTATTATCCATTGTTCGATAAACATTTTTCTTTGTGTTCTCCTTGTGTCTGAATGTCTGCCCTTTGCATATAGTTTATTTTGTGTTACCATCAGTGGCCTTGGAGTGGCAGTCATAGTGACACTGGCTAAACCAAAAAAAACCCCACATCAAAAAACCCCAAACAAACATAAAATGTGATTGACTAAAAGTTGTACTGATACAATTAAAGACTTATTTATAAAACATTAGTACCTCAATTATAGAAAATCAAAAGTTGAGTGCAGCAATACTAAAAAAACACCAGGGCAAGTAATCATGTCCTGAATACAAACTCAAGGCTTATGGACATTAAACAATAAAAGGAAGAATTTTATATTGTCAAAGAATGGAAATGATTTTAAACAAAAAAGTTAGATACTGTAGCAGAATACTCTATTGTTTCTCTCATAGGAGGCCATAAATTTACATATATGCATGATCATCTACTGAATTGATTCTGCCCATCCTGGGGATGAGGGGATTCCTCTGTCTAAAAACAGACTCAGTCAGTTAAAGAAACAACATGCTCCAAAGGAAAAATCAAACCTCTTTTAGTCTGTTACACAGCTCAGTGAGATGAATGAAAAATCCAACATCTGGGACAAAACAACCCCAAGCAGCAGCACAGGTCATGGGCTCTGCAGAAAAGGGACTGGAAGACGTAGGGGATAATGAAGTGACCGAGACCATCTCTTGCTTTAAATTCTAGTCAGTTCTATCAGTTCAGAAAGTGAGAGAATGAAAATATCTGTACTTTAAGTGTAGGAAGACATATATTCATGAGTGGGATGAGAGACTGTCAGAATGGAAATGCTGAAGAGCCATTTCAGCACATCTACCTACTTTAACCACTGAGTTTTCCAATCTTACCCTTAAAACCCATGGCACTTAAAGTATCAGCAGGCATGTGAAAAGTAGTTCATCATGTGAATGTATTTGAAACAAGCAAGAGAGCTCACCGTTGCAGCCAGCCACATGATTTCTATATTCTTCCTCTTTTTGGCCTGGATATTTTGATGGAGATTTTCTAGCAATCCCTTTAAATCATTTTGTTCTTGAAAATGTGGCAGACCTGAAAAAAAGGAATTTTAAGGTTGCTCATTATGGAAAGACTGATGAGAGGGTTGTGCCACCTAAAGAATGCCCACATTAAAGAACATTACAGCCTTATTTAGGAAGAGAGGATGGAAAGCACCAGCTAAATATTTAGGGAACAAGCAAACCCTATTTCCTTCTAAGTACTGGGTTGCAGCCTGTAAGATCTTCACCATGGAAAATTAAAGTGCCTTCAATTTTTATCTTGTACATGGAAGGTGAAAACACTCAAATCTCTGCTGTAGTGCTGTTCATCAACTATTATAGACATTTAGTGGAAATAAATAGAGAAATAATTGAGTGTATTAAAACCTGCTTTGACAGGACGATTTTTTTGTTTTTAAGTAAAAATATTTTGTTTTTCAAAACAGAACATCTTGTTTTCATTTTAAAGTGATGCTTTAGTTCCTAATATAGCATAATGCACTAAATATGCTCCAAAAATTTTAGGGTATTTCTCAGTCTGAACATAATGGGACTTTAATTTTGAAATAGAAAAAAAATCCAAAATTCTACCTACTTGGCCTTGGTACGGCAGCTGAACTGAAGTTTTATTAATTGTACATGTCTATAGGGAATTCAAGAGTAAACATCTTAATCTGCTCTTTTGTTCTGTGTCTGTATATACTTTTTTTCCTTTATGTTATCTTTATGTTCATTAATACTGAAAATCAGTCGAAAGAATCAAAAGCTTTTTTTTAAAAAAGATATTTCTTCTTGTGATCGTGAAGTAAGAAGAAATTTAATAATCGTTATCACCAAAGAAAGTCTGAGAACCAGTGGAAGAAAAATGAAACCAAATTGATAAACTGATTCATTTTTTCAACAAGAAAAAGTAGGATGTGTCAATTCAGTGGGGAAAAACCCAAACCCCAAGCCTAAGATTTATACTCAATTCAAAGAGTAAAAATGAGACAACTACCAATGAAGGTCAAAATCCATTCTCCTAACGTGATCACAGCTGAAATGATCCCCCTTATCAACAGGCTTTTACCTTTTATCTCTGATGAATTCTGTAGTTTCCCTCATTTGTAATTCATAGTAAGAAGTAATTTAAATATACTCAAAAAGAACTATTCTAAAAATATTTAGGTTGTCTTTCCTACACTGTGCTGCCAAAAAGAAAAAGTGCAGAAAAAGTACAATGAAACTAGTTTTGTAATAATCTTAATGAAGATGGTTTTATTTGTGTATTACAATTCCTGATCATTCAATTAGGTAATATAGAGCATATGAAAATACATCACAACTTGCTAGACTATTATAGCTATCCTGCATCTGTCCGTTTAAAGCACATAACATACAATGAGCACTCTAAAAAGATGCTTCCAGATTATGAGAATGTATCACTAGGTAAGTGTTTTATTCCTTCAAAGCAGTTTTCCTTTGGTTCACAGCAGAAAATGCATCGTCTCAGAGAGATGACTTCACTGTAGCTAATCAAGATTCTTCTAATTCATAATATTGTCAAATGAGCTGCATCTTGACTGGCTGTGTACAATTGCTTCAATTCTTTGTGTCACAAAGTGGTATTGAACTGTCATATCATTCTCTTATATTTTAAAGGAGAGAAGCTTGAAAGTACAAAACAGATTTTATGTTGAAAATGCATATACTGCTACACACATTATGATGCTATGGAAGAAAATCTTCATTTGCTTGTAGGATCTCTATACCTTGGATGCCTCCCTTTTCTCCCACAGGCCAATACTTTGCAACATTGATGTTGCTGTGGGTGTTACGAATCAAACCAGCAACACCAAATACCACTTGCAACAGGAGTTTCTCTGATTTTATGCTTTCAGCTGTTTAAATTGAGTTCTAAGATGTTCTTTTCAATTAATTACATACTACCAAACAACCATTATGTATTTTTGAACCCCTGCTATCATTACCTACTGTATAAAAGCAGGACTATTTTGGCACCTAAAACACAACTACATTTGGTTGGCGTTTTTTGGTAGGAATATTTCTGGGACCACATTGTTTTTTATTGTTTTTAGAATTTCCTATTAGAGAATTTAAGAATGAAGAAACAGGAGAGTGTCAGAACACGTGTTCATCTGAAAGAAGAAAGTCAGTGTTTGGCATATGCAGTCACATGCAGCTAAAGACTTAATAATCAGGAACAGACAGAAAACTAGAACGTTATTGGCAATAGGAATTAAAGAGATGGGAGAAAAACTAATAGCAGAGGTGGCAGTAACTTTATGGGAGCGGCAAACTGAATTCTTTGAAATTGAATGTACCAATGGAGCATGAGGCAAGTGAGGCTGCCTAAGGATGGTGGACACAATGGCCTGGCCAACAGGGCTGCGACTCCTCACATTCTGGCTTTATGAGCACTATTTGTAACTAACAACTCCGTGAATTTTGTAGCACAGATTTGGCACTATAGGAAACTGTCTGGAAAGGTGTGACAAAACCATCAAGGAGCCATCAAAACTGAATGGCTCTCACTTGCCTACAACAATAGGGCTGCTGCCAGCTTGGAGGGGTTTATCTTCCTAAGAACTTGAGCATAGAGGTGGGGACATGGGGGAGGAACCCGAAGCCCTCCCACAGCTGAAGCTCAGAGTGCTTCACTTCTTTCCAGGGAGCTGGTTGAAAAGGCACATTCCTCCAAGCCAAAAGTGTGACTCCCTATAACAGCAGGGAGCTACTGGGAAGGTCAGTGGGACCAGAAGCTGCTTTGTGGTCTGTAAAAACTTGGACAATTAAGAGACTGAGATCTTAGAGGCAGAGAAAAATCCAGGTGGCAATAATAACCAGGAAAGATTCGATGAGTTCGACAATTATAGTTCTCAAAAGCCTGCATGGTCTGGAGGAAGTCCAGGAAGACTGTGTGGCTCACTAATAATCCTTCTGGAGGAAAACAGTACAAGGTTAGTTTCTATTAAGGAAAAGCAGCCAATACTTTCTGCACGCAAATTCTTGCTTTCTATAATCAAATCCATTTATGAGGTACCAGATCTACCTCAGAGCTACCCCCAGATAGGGTTAGTTTTTCTTGGCAGGATTCCCCTAAATTAATTACTAACTTTGTGTATGAGTTTTTCTGTAGAAATCTTAGAACTACTAGAGATGTGGGTGGATGGAAGGGCATACTGCCCACCCTTTAAGAACAGAACTTTCACTTTTGTCAAAATTACTAACAAATGGAAATTAACCTGATATAAAAGACAAGCATGTATACGTATACAGGGACACATTACACATAACTATGAGCACATACATGTAAATGGGTAATTTGCAACAACAATCAACACAAAATTTTCTGTAAGAGAACAGAAGCTCTGCATAGGATTTGAACCAGCAGTATTCATCATGAGGAGTTACACACGTCCTATAGGATGTCAGGTCTTTAGATTAAAAAGATTCTCTCTCCCAGCTCCTTATCCAAGGGGAAGGAGAGACCTAAATCCAAGGTATTTAAAATGAGCCTGTACAATTTGCAACATTTGGGAGTATGGCGATAAGAATACTTTAATAGGATTAGATTGATACAAATGGTATTTTCAGTGTTTGCTTTCAGCAATTGTAGCAACACAATAGTAATGTTTATGATATCGAATTTCTATAAAATTGGAATATAGGGCCTATCCTAACGGAACCATGCTACTAATGTCTGTGACATTATGATGTGGCTCATTGCTTGTATTTGCATCTGCAGATTTCTCAGTGGTTTGCCGTATCTTAATACATATTCAGAAATAAGAATCGACGGAATGACTGAAACTCATGAAAATTCCACTGAATATTTCTGTACAAACATAGTAGGTACAGACTGTCCTCTACTTGAAATATTTAAAAGCATATTATATTAATAATTTACAAGTGCTGTTTAGTTTATCATTACCTTGTTTCGCTCTCCCTGTAGTTTCTCCTATGGCCTTGGGCCTGCAATCACTACTTGCTTCAGCAGGGCTGTCTACAGGCACAAAGTGTTTAACTTTATGGAACGAGTTATGGGATTGAGGCCTAAATCTAAAAGCTGCACACTAATATTTTGCTAATATGATTTCCTTATAACCTTTCATCTATCAAACCTTTTCAAAGCTATTTGGGTATTGAATTATTTTGTACTCACAATCAGGAGGCATTTTTTCTGTAAACAGCTTGTAATATTCTTTTAGAAGTTGTAGGTTTTCCTGGTTAATGTTTTCCTGCAAAGTGGTATCTCCAAACCTATAAAAAGCAAAGTTAAAAAAAAAAAGCTGAATTATCCTTCAGAATGATTTCTTTACATAAAGAAATAACTTCGATTTTTTTTTTTCCTAACGCTGGACGTACTAGATTTTGTCAAATGTACAGTTGCTAATCTCTCATGTGCTTTGGAAGTAATATTTGGGAAGAAGGTGATTACAGATTACTCACGGATAATTCTTCCAAATACTTATGGACAAAGTAATCCACTTACAGACAAACATTCAATAAAGCACGTATTCTTTTTCCCTTCATGAATCCTGTCTAAATGCAAGGGGCTCTTTGTGGGAAAGCACACCAACTCCTGTATCTCCTACTGCTGCTGTTGCTTAGATCTATTAATTCCTACCAGAGCCGAACGATACTAAAGCTGCACAAGATGGAAGACGTGCAAGTGTCAGGATGAAACCCTTCTGAAGAAATAATTTCTGCTCTGTTCTGAGAATATTTGCTATAAATAGTCAAATTGATTACTTCTCTGGGCCCTTTCTGCCCTACACTGTTCCTGAGCTGCTAGTTATCTTGGTTTCTTGTCCCTGAAACCAATGAGAGAACCATTTCTCTGCTGCTGAGCAGTGATTTTGCTATTAAGCTTCACCGAGCGATGCCCCGCAGGCTCAGCAGACTTCAGCTGTGGGTGTCTCAGCTTGGGGGCTGCTCTGCAGGGCTGTGGCCAGGGCAGGTGGGTGCTCTAGGGCCTCTTGCAGCAGTCAGGAACACAGCACCCGAATCCTTGTTATCCTGCACCTCACAGGAACCCAGACAACATCAGGATGCCATTACGCTTATCCACAAACTGACTCCAGCTGTGGGGGCAAATCTTTTTCTCTCCAAGACCAAAATTTCTGCAACAGCCAAGTTTTACATAGCAAAATAACATAATAAAAAATAAAATAAAAAATAAAATAAAAAATAAAATAAAAAATAAAATAAAAAATAAAATAAAAAATAAAATAAAAAATAAAATCTCCTGATACCTCTACTATTTCTACTATGAGAGATATGATTCTAAAGACAGGAGTCCCTCCCTTAGGCAGTTAGCGCCAAGTATTTGGGACTCATCTTCAGAATAGCCATGAAATGAAGAAAATGAAGACAGAAAAGGAAATGGAGAAGTACAGACAGAGAGGCATGGACAGTTAAATGAGAAATTCAGGGAGACAAAACGGGACAAATCATGAGATACCAAAAGGTCCTGCTACATCATGCAGAAAGGAATCAAATATTTAAATGGCATAAAGAAGGAAAAAACTTGGCTGCTTCCTCAATAGCCATTGCAGCACTGCCACGTGAGAGTATTTCTTTTAAATCAGATATATTCTCAATTATGCTTTATTGAAATAAGAGATGCTTGCACCTAATAAAGTAACATTTTCTAGAAATTTATCACAAAACTTTCTTTCTATTCTCATGTTCATTTTCCCACCAAAAATACTTCTTGCCAAAAAGCATGTGCAGTGTTTCCAATCTCAAAGACAAATGTGCAGGTCTAGGAGTTAAGCAATAATTTGAAGGAAGTCTTATGTTTACATCTGGAAGTGCATGCAGAAAAGGCGTTTCTGCATGGAATAATCCAACTTGATTTGCTTGAGAGATATATATATAAATAATTATATCTATATTTATAGATTTTTCTTTCATTTATTGCTTTCTTTGTGCACAGTAAAATCATAATTGTGAACAAGGCTGCCATTCTTCCTGCCACTCCCCCTGCAAGTCAGATGTCTTTTCACACTGGCTCCTCTACAAGTCCCCACATATCCAGGCTCTTTCTAAATTGCATCAAATCTTTCTTCAGGACATTTGTAACATTCAGTCCTTCCTCTCTATCCTCCCCATGAAAGCTCTTGCAAACTTGTTTCTGCATTACTGCAAACTCCTCTTCTCTGATCTTGGAAATTGTAAAGTGTCCAATCCACAGCTGATTTTGTTGGTCTTGTATGCTATCACTTTGGCCATGTTACTCCTCTCATAGCATCACTTTCCCTTCTTTATGGCATCAAGAATAAGTTATTTTTGTTTTCAAGTAGGTTTCAAGTTGTGTAACCAACTACTCTCTCACTACTAAAACGCCAGTTTTTACTGTCTTCTGATTTAATCTATGTCTCCCATTTCCATTTTCTACCTAAATTTTCTCCCCCATCACCACAGTTTGGAGAAGACTCCCATAAACATCCACAAAGTTACCTGAATGTCATTCCTTAGGAGTCTTCCCTAAAAGATTCCTTTTACTTCGCTGTCTACAAAGAGCAGGACGTAAAACTCCTGTTGCATTTAACTTTTTGTCTATCATCCAGGTTAATGGTTTTTCACTGTCTCCCTCCATTTCCCCCCCTACCCTTAGATTGCTTTTGGTCTTGAGTTTGTACTGAATGCAATCTAAAGATAAGTAATCTGTCTCTTGGATGCAGTAAAAACCAAACAAATACACAAACCTCAAACAACATAATAACACACACAAAAAAATCCCAAACCAAACAAAACCCACAACAAAACGTATAGCTGTCTTATTGTTGATCACCTTGCAGTTTTAGCAGTGTACAAACTTGGTAATTTAATATGACTGACAGATACTCTTATCTTGGGGGAGAAAATTAATAAGTTGGCGAGACTTTGACTAATACTGTACTAATCAATTAGTTTCCAGCATTCTTTTCAGAGGAATAGTATTAACACAACAGAATTTTAACATAAACCTTCATGTTTCTACAAACATGTTACCTATTAATAACTACCACTTCTCAACCTCAGAAAAAAGCCGTAAAAAGCTGAGAAAAATGACCTCTTTCTAGCTTATGACTTATCCAGCATCTTGAACCCCAGCCTTTTAGACAATACTGTCTGAGAAGGCCAAAGTACACGAACAAACTTCTACATCTGTAAAATAAAAATTCATTTTAGATCTGTATCCAAGGGAAACTTGGTGTTGACTTTGTGAAATAAAGTCCTGCATGTGGTCATATCTTCACTTGGACTTTTCAATTATTTGGCAATGCTTCATGGCTTGTGCTTATTTCTTTTAATACTTTTTTAAATGCACCATGTCAACATGAGGAGCTCCAAGAGCAAATAACAAAACTGATTTCTTCTTAATCCTGAGAGATATCGTGTACTAACATGGCATACTTGGATAGAAAATTAAACATTTTTTTCTTACCTCTCTGCAAGCGTTTGCTGTTCATTGATTCCAACATTGAAGAGTACTGGATACATGCGAAGCAGCTTTCCTTCTTTAATCTCTTGCGGCAGCGACTCAAACATCTTTGCTGGAAGCTGGACTTCTATAATGTAATGTTCACTATGGAAAAGTAAAAGGGAAACTTATTTTCCCTTATGATGGGATTATCGATTGGCCTTACCTAATTATCGAGAAAATGCAGACTTATCAGGTTCCCCCTTCTTCCCTTAATTGTATTGAATCATAAAATGGGACAATTTAGCTTGCTTTTTTTTTTAAGAGAATAATGAAGCTATATTGAAAAAGGCATGTATATATAATCCTACACTCTTGATACGGAATTCTTTACTGAAGTGAAAATAGGACTAAAGATGAAAGCAGTAAATAAGTCTTCTACTATGGAAGTATCACTGATAACACCTCAAATCTTAAAATGTATCTTGCTGAGTTACAAAAACAACTGCCTTTCAGAAGCCAAAACCTGACCCTGTATCCACTTTAAATGTAATGTGGCCTTATAGAGCAAAAACCTTCCACAAAAAAACAGAGTAAAACTCCCATTTTCTTCAGTAGCTGGATTTCCCCCTGAGGATATAAAGCACCACTGTAACAACATTGACTCTGTGAAAATAATAATCGAAGGCACATTACAAAAAGACAAATGCTACTTTAGGAGAAGGGGTGTGATACATAGCGGTTCTGCTTTTATGGTCGTGTTTGGTCTGACTTGATGAAAAACATGTTACTTTGGCTATCACTCCAAATTCTGATCTTGAGGAACCCTCAAACTGAATTTCACCTGTCTTTGAGGACTGATGCCTGACACCACGACAGAAACAACAGCATGCTGCTAACTTCAGTTTTACTAGCCTCCTAACTGTTATTGAAGCAATTAGTCTAATTTAAAAAGAGCAGACTAGAAGTATTCAAAGAATTCAAAACACTGAAATCTGGAGGATTTGTTTGATATTAATTTAACAAAAACCTCTCAGGTTCTATGCTTCTACTTAAGTAAGAAACAAGAATACAAGCAGTAAATTTTATCACCATGTAGTTTATCTCTTTTATGGCTAGACTCAGTGGAGAGATACCAGGTGATTTTGGCATGAGATGGATAAGGTGGCTACTACATTTTCCAATGAGAAGGAAAAATCAGTACATAACTTTCAACATTTAAAGATCTCTCAGGAAAATAGGGTGGAGAAATCCAGTATGTTTAAGAGACTAAACAACAAATCGTCACCTCTTTCAGAACAAATTGTATAAATTTAGATGTTAGATATTTAAATGTATATTATTTCACTAAAACATGCCTGCTTAAGGAATGTGTCTTTGTTTGCCTTCTTTTCTAATATTTTTATTAGCACATATGAAGATGACAAACACTTGCAGTCCCATTAGAAAGCTTCTAATAATTACTCTCACACAACTGCAGGCCATGGACTACAGCTACTTGCAGCTGGCTGATATTACACACTCTTCATTCATTGCAATAAACACAAACAAATAATTTGCTTTGTAACAGAAAAAAAAAAATGCACCCATGGTCAGTCACTGCATCTCGGCTGGAAGGCGCTTTGCCCAGCTCAGCTTTCAGCTTCTTAGATCCCTTCAGCATGGCTGTGCCAGTCTGATCATGGCCTGTGTTGGT
Organism: Nesoenas mayeri; assembly: GCF_963082525.1. NCBI lineage: Eukaryota > Metazoa > Chordata > Aves > Columbiformes > Columbidae > Nesoenas > Nesoenas mayeri. The sequence goes on from NC_137540.1 coordinate 19,740,836, forward strand.
ACCAAACCCTGTGTTGCCTCAAAGTTCATATGCACAACCAAATACATTCTACCAAAGGATTTTATAAAAGTAAGCATTAGCTACTTTTGCCTATTAGAAAAGAATATGAGTGCCTGAAGAGAACTTCATTTCACTGGATGCTCAGGGTCAGCCACCCACATGAGCAGGTGAGCCCACGGCTAGGCAATACCACGCTCTTTGGATTCATTTGTTCCTGTACATAGAATCTCAGTCTTAAGCACTTCCCTAGAAAAACAATTCGAAGTGAATACTCTGACTCTGCAAGATAAGAATTTGTAGCTTAATTTTATGTCTTGCATTTCTATAGTATTTAAGTCTCATTTTATCAAGCCACATCATATAAAAAATCCCGCTATAAAAATTGCGGGATTTTTAAACATTAATAAGAAAATAACTAATTCTCCCACTGTCTTCTCTTTAAGGGTGACTACCAATACTATCTGATAGGAGCTGTCATCACAGCTCTAAACATGAATTGGGCTCTTCCATGTACGCCTTAAAGATCTTTTTATTTATTTCTTTGCTTGTCTGATACCGATTCCATTCAGTGAATACCTGCCAGTGAGTACAGTACAGCAACCATAGGCAGTAACTCCTCTTCCTAAAGACGGACTACTCCATCAATCCAAAATGCCTGAGGCAGCTTAAAGCTCGAGTCTCTTTCAAGCCCAGGACCTCATAGCACGACAGTTCCGAGCACCGCAGTGATGGCAGCAAGCCAGTCAATGTAACTGCTGGAGATTTTAAGATTTTTTGACTGCTGTGATTTACAAAGGACCTATTTCTTCTGTTTTATCTATACACCATAATTAGTTCTAATTATTCCCAATGTGTTGCCTATCATACTCTGGCCTTCCTGCTATTTATTTCAATCCCTTCTCGGAAGGCCCATAGGATGAAAGTGAATCATCCCGAATAATTAAGTAAATCAGTGGTAAAAGCCCCCTTCAGAGAAAACATATCTTTTCTAAAAGTTGCTGCTTTTAGCTGAATTTAATTTAAAGTCTTCTTAAGAATAATGATACTATTAAGGAAGTGATTTCTGAAAAAGTAAACACATTTAGACCTTCAGACTAGAATAATAATGAAGTTGAAAACCCCATTCCTCGTGTGTAACAATTTTGTTAACCATCTTATAGCCACAATTAATGAAGTATTTCAGTTTATCTCCTGATATTCAGCAGTATTTAAGTGTGATGCATAATGTATTAGTAGCTTTATGCAAGGATTCATATGGCCAGTGAGATCTTCTGCAACTAAGATAGGCTTTATTTTTCAAAAGTGACCACTAAGTTTTGGCACCTGAGCTTTTCAGCTTCCATCTTCAGACAATCAAGGCCTAACCCTTAAAAGCTGGTTTCAATTGTCACACCAAAATACAAGTTATCAACACCTCAAAAATAAGGTTTCTTCAGTCACAAAAAATGTTGACCTTTTTGCTTCTTTTTGATTCAGTATCTACATACGAAAAATGAAAGAGAAACTCTGCACAACCCAGACATTATTTTGATTTATTTGTATTAATACTTGGAACTTTCAGCTTTTCACCAGGAAAGTAACCCCGAGCACATATCACTACTAGCTTTACAAATCCCTACTACCTCATTACATCTCCATTCACCTCATGAAAAGTAAAACTACCACACTTTCCACAGAATAGAACTTGGCAACAAGAAAACCGTTGTCTGTTTTTCACATGCTACACGTTAAAATTACATGCCATGGGCTCCAGGAACCAAAGTTCTTACCGCCTTCCAGTTATAATAGGCAAAAAGTCTTCTGATTTGGCTTCAATGATTTTAAACATTACTTTCTGCAAATCTGAAATTCCCACAGCCATGTCTTCTAGCATCCCTGCTTCTTCACCTGTGTGGAAAGATTACAGAGGTTATTAACAGAGTAGACAGATCAGTCACTGAATAGGTTATAATAAAGCAATATGGGGATTATATTTTCCAGTCTGTGCATCTCAAAATCACAGCCCTAAATCCACATTAAAGTAACCTACATAAAAGCAGACTGATTTTTTAGAACTGCTGGCAATTCTCTGTGGCCTAAATGATAACTATGAGTATTAAGCACCTGTGAAAATCAGCCAGCTCTGTATGTGCATAGAATAACCCCAGAAAAGCCATTTTTGTCTGTTCTGAAAGCGTTTTTAAGGACTGCCCTGCTGATGGAGGACAAAGGTTTAGAGAATAATGAGTAGCATGCAAAAGGCAGTCTGACAGCAATCTCCAAGTGAGGACTGCTCACTAAAGAGCTGCACAAATGCTAAATCCCACTACTTCGATCAAAATCTCTGATTTGTGGAAGGATTCCAATACATCTAGTTCAAAAGCATTTTGAAACATATGGCAGTTTCTCCCTCCAAATGTCCTTTTAAATACCTATCAAATGATTGCGCCTGTAACAAGTTAGGAATTAAACAGGTTTCAAGCTATCACCAATACTGGCATGGTCAGGGCAGAGGCTGATAGAGTTGTTAACTATTCAAATCTGCTGTTTGGGTTAGCTCTATAAACCTATTATTTTGAGTCAGGCCAAATGCCTATACAAATTGAGATAGTTTTTATTAAAACCAAAAGTTTCACTAGCTGTACTGAGGAAGGAGTCTCCTGTATTTAAGACAATGTATTTCAGCACTTCACATGGAATAATTAGCAGCTATTGTCCTCTTAGGAATTGAGAATAAAATGAATAATTTTTGATGCAGAATTGACAACATCGTATCTATGCGTTCATCCATGCTATTATATGCAAGCCTACTGTCTCCCAAGGATAATATTTGTTGATTCAATAAGCCAAATTACTAGAAGCAGAACAGAGGTTAAAATAAGAATCTCCTACGTAAACTTCTTGCCTGGATGCATAAGGAACTTTGTCCAAGAACAATACTTACTATATGTGCTAAGGAGTCCTTCATATTGCACAAGCAATCCAACAGTATGAAGCTGTTGTAAAAAGCCTTGATCATGTAAACCTGTGTGCAATTTTATTATAAACCCACAGACCAATCCAGCGAGCTATAAAGACAATGAAAAAATGAGAAATTAACAGATGGACTGTTAAAATGATGATTGCGATCATTATACACAACAAAAATAATACTTAGGTATTTGAGAAACCAGCATAGATATTTCCATTTAGTGACCACATACATAATTTCATATATGATTGAGGCGTTTTTTTGCTGTAAAACGCAGCAAAGTATCCCCTATTTTGCATTAGAGAAGCTTCATTTGTTTTGTGGGGCTGTGTGTTATTAACATTGACGTGAGCAAGACCAGAATCTCCACTGGCAGGCTACAAACACAAAAAGCTGTGAATTATGATGGATTTGAAAGCAGTTAGGCACCTAATGCAACCAAATCTCCTTGGCAGTTGCACCCTAACTCAATAACTTTGTTAGGAAAAACATATTTTAAGGGAGAAATTAGGCAAATCATTTAGAAAAAAATCTGGAAAATGTGATCTACAGGAGGAGGTCAGAAGAGCTTCAGTTATTTACCAAGACAAGACAAAGAAGAGACATGCTAATGGTCTTCAAACACATGGAATACTGCTAAAAACTGGAAACAAATAACCTGTTCTTCATTTGCAAAATGATCAGGGGAAAAAATACCTAGCTGGAATAGCAGCAAGGAATATTCACAGTTAGACTTGAGAACTTCCACCTAGGGGTGAGGATATTGACATATAATCTAGGAAGACTAAAAATAGCTTCATAGATCCTTCTTTGTGCAAATGGGGGAGATTAGGTAACCTAATCCAGTTCATTGCAGACCTACTTCTCTCACTCAGTGATAAAGTTACTATAGAATTCCATTTATTATTCATTTCTCTATCACATTATAAACTATTTAAATGGATGTAGTGGAAAATACATGAAAAAGTTGTGTTAAATTGGAAAAAGAAAAAAGAACAAAAGCCAAAACACAAACAGTGGCATGAACAGGATGCTTAGACACAGCAACAGTAGGAGATAAGTGACACAAGACAACCTACTGCTTGGCTGAAGACGATGTCTCTTCTTAGGGTCAGCATCAAACATTGTGGCAAACCGCAGGCCAGTTCCTGGAGCAGAACAAACGCCATCGATTGCTTTGCCCTGGTCACCACCTCTCCCATGCAGTCCTTCAGCGTGATCACCAGGGGATACAGCTGCTCATACCAGTCACCTACAACAAGACAGGTCATCTGATTCAAAAGAGAAAACGTGCAGTAAAAACCCCTGTCAGGATGGAAAGAGGGCTGCAGTGCCTGCACAGATCATCCTACACTTTAAACAGACCCTGCAGCTCCACCCTAACAATTATGGTACAGCAAATACCACTGGAGAATTTGCTCAGAGACAGAACTCCAGCTTAACCCATAGAGCTAAGTCCTTGGCCTGAATCTAACTATATCCTGAAACAATGACTTTTGAACAGACCCAACTTCTCTGTAAAACTAGAATTCAAGTATCATAAACAGAGCATGCAGGGATACATGTGAAAATTCCTTCAGAACGAAATGAGTCATACAGTGGGGATGCAGGTTCTTTCCAGAGCTGATGACTTGCTCTCTAGGCAAATGAAACACCATCAAAAAAAAGGGGACAGGAGCCTATATTTGAGAAAAAGTGGGTGCTGAAAGACAAAACAGAAGAATAAATAGACATCTGGAATAATATAATCTGTTTAATGTATAGGCTGGAAAAATAACAACCTTCAGTTCACATTCTTTTCTCTTTTTTAGCTTCTCTCTATATTGTTCTCTTTAAATATTTAGAGATAAACTTTTTTTTTTTTTTTTTAGCTATTTTGAGCAGAGAGATTTAGAACTATTTTGTAATATGTTTTGCTTGGTTAAAACATATGTTAGGAATATCAGAAAAACAGGCTGGAAGTGTTTGAAAAACTAGACTCTTTAATAGATTACAAACGAATCAAAGTGACAACTAGGAATGAAGAAAAATCAGAATAGCTTACTCAAACTTACCCAATTACCCAAGCTGTTCCTAAATTTTTAAGTATTTAATAAAATCAGACCTGCATTGTAGTTGCATATGGTTTTGCCTACCCCTTTAAGTTGAGTAAATTAAAAAAAAACCAAGCAAACAAAAAAAATCACTTTCCTTCAGAATCTACATCTCAGCTTCATTGTTATAGTTTAAAATGAAAGGGAAATCAACACTCCAGAACAATCTATGTAAAAACAGGGAGTGTAACTGACTTAATATAGTCCATTGCTAACTCATATTTCCTGAAGATTAGTGTAATTAAAAATCAATGATAATTAAAATCTGTTCCATTTGAATTGTAATTACCACGTTTTTTTTCAGGTAACATTCTGAGTCAGGCTAACGAAAGACTCATTAGCACTGCAGAAGTTCTTTATGCAGGAAGACATAGCTACCCCTTGCAAAGTCAATTTGGCTATGCTCCAGAAAAATATGGAAATGATTAAAATTATAGCTGAAAAAATTGGAGGGAACTTTCCAAGCCAGGACAAACCGCAAAAAAAAATCAGGCACGGGAAGGAGGAACCAGGAACAAGGACAGAACAGTCACAGAACAACCTGGGTTTCCTTGCAAACACTATCTTTGTGGTCAGACAAAGTGTGTTTTAACACAGTCATACATATTTAAGTGAGAGTAATACAGACTACAGAACCTTCTCCTGGAAAACAGCAGTTATGAAGTTAGAGCCATCACGAACAAAACAGAACAGAAGCCATCCCCAGTTTCATGCTCCAGCAAAATGAGGTGATTTTATACACGTCATTGACTAAGAGAGAACTAAAACACCGTGTGCCAAGGCACAGTGTACACGTTCTAAAGAGATTGCTGAAAAACATGAAGAGCTTGCAGAGGAGAGCTACCAAGATTTAGAGTTTAATCTCTCTAAGCCTACGAAAAAGGCTGAGCAGCAACTCGATTTCCCCTTCTCATGAGGAGAAAATAACAAGTACTAATTGGGGTGTTTATTCTAGGGAATAAAAGTAAAAGAACCACCAAAGGCCAAAGGCTGTTGTGATACACAGTCCAATTTAGAAATAAGGTAGACAGCAAGGTGTGTCATGCTGGAAGTCAGACTAGACAGACCAGGCAACCTAAATTCTCCCTTCTAGTCTTGAATTATAGTAATTTATTAAATTAATCAATAAATATATGGCAAGGAAAGAAACTGCAGCAGAATGAGAAGATGTAATGCATGCTAAACCAGTGAACAGGGCTGTATGTGCTAAGCATAGAGTTTGTTGTTTGCTTTTGACTTGACCAATTAATGAAGAAGATCACACCTGGCCGCTTTAAAGTAGACCTGAAGGTACAGCTCACAGACACCTGTTCCATTTGCATGGGAAAGCAGAGCTGGATGCAGACACAGCCAAGGATCTTACAAGTACACTGACAGCCAGGCCAAGAGAGAAAAAGCTGAATTCCTAGAACTAGCCACACTTCGTGAACCCGCTGTTACAACTTCATGTTATGTGGAGAGGGCTAAAGAGCTTTACTGACACTCTGTTATAAAAAAGGGAGTCACATATTGGCCACAAGATCTTTTTCTACTGACTTGCCACGTAATCAGTCAAATCGCACTGTGTATTTCTGCTTCTTCAGGAACAGAACTTTGTGTTTGTCCTTACTGAACTGCATCCTGATATTTCTGTGCTCCATCGCATCCAGATCCACTCTAATCCTGCTCCCACCGTGCTTAAAGCCTCTCCCAGCTTTAAGCACCTGCAAATTTTATAAGCATCATCCATATTTCATAAGCCAAGTCAGTAACGAAAATATTGAATAATACTGGACCCAGAACAAATGTAAGTGAATCCGACTTCATGCATCCTTCCAGGCTGGCAGTAAACAACTGATAACTACCTTCTATTACGATTTTCCAAATTATTTTGCACATATCTTGCAGAAGCTTCAAGATCATTTTCTCACAAGAATTTTGAGGGAGACTACATGTTTGGAATACTAACTTATCAACATAAGTATTTTTTGTCAGTAATAGTTGCATTAAGAAGGAATTAAAAGATTTGAAATTCTCTAGGCCATTTTTCCATTAAATGACATTTATGCTAAATATATCGAAAATAAATCCTACTGAGTATTTAATGTCCAAAAGAATACAGAGCTTTACTTACATATGTATTTTGCTTTGTAGAAAATACTAAAAATTTGTAGGAAAATCTAATGACTAAGGAAAGATTAATTATTTTATTATAAAATATAAATAGAATTGTACTTGCCAAAAGAAAAGAAAATAAAACTATATCCTCATGTGATTAAGTTATCCATAACAATCATCTGCTCCTTGCTTACACTGAAGATTCTTGTTTGCTATTAGTAAGGATGTCCAATACCCAGAAGGTGGAGCTAGTTTGCAAATCTAAAAGAGGACTTGCATTCTTTCCTGAAAACACAATATTTATGAACCGACTAGTATATTCCTACGTTTGTCCTTTTATTTTAAAGCAAGTCTAATGTGTTAAGATCAAAATAGGAGCTGTATCACAGACTGAGGTCTCAAAATGGACAACTCTAGGAAAAAAAAGATCTATACAGCTGCTCAGTCTTTAGTCTGTTAAAATTGCCATATGTCACTTGTTATGCAGGATATCTTGTTGCAAATACTGCAGCATGAATATAAACCAGGGTCATGCACTAACAATGCTCAAAGCTTCAAATATCTATCAAAAGCACGTACAGCAAATAACACCCTTTCTAAGTCACTCCTTGAAACTGAGAAGTACCATGAAACTGAAGTTTATGAAAAAAAAAAAAAACCAAAAAACAGCACTATATTTTGAAGCTTAGAAGTTCAGGAGAATTTGGAAAATAGTCTTCTATGCAAGGGATAAATAAGCAATATCAATAAAACTCGTACAGAGATATTATTTGTAAAGGGAGCTTTAAAATCCTGGTCTCTATTCAGGTTTAGATTATCCTTATCTATCTTGCCACAACACTGCTGACATGCGAGGAACCTACTTGGTTCCAAGTCACTGCTTACACATCCAAAAGAGTTTGGGAGAGATGCAAATGCCCTACCACTCCTCCTTCATGAGAAAACAGGCAGCCAGCTCAGCAGCGCTTGTTGCTGTGCAGAAGATGCCAATAAGCCAACCATGGTTCAGACCTCTGCTCCTGCAGAGACTGATGAGAACTTTGTAGAATCACTTGGAGAAGGGAACAGAACAAATTATTGCTTTTGTGTTCAACATGTTTAAGGACTTACACACACGTTGATGCTTCAAGTGTCAAATTTAAGTTAAAATGGCAAGATTTGCCTCCTCACCACAATGGAAACTCTTTTGAAAAAGACAGAATAATTAGCTGAACGAGTAAACATCTTGAAAAAGACGTAAGGAGCAAAACCATAACACGATGACTACAGGATGACTGTCAGGTTGCTAAAATGACAAGAGCAGCCTGTCCTGTTTGGAATATTTAGCATCCAAACTGAAGAGTCAAAGCAAGGAAACTCAATGTAAAAAAATCATGCTAGTAGTCAGCCTTTGGAAAGGCAACTAAAACAAGGCATAAAAGCCAAACACATTAAAATAGGAAATGGAAGGATGAAATCAAAAGAAGTAATATCACCACTATGCAGTTAGTGTGAGACTAAAACAAAAACGTCTGCGCGGCACAAGCACCCAGTAAAATGCTCCACTTCCCCTGCTAACGGAGAGTTGTGAAAGTTCAGTTTCTGACATGATTTGCCCTTTGGATGCTGGAAAAAACCCTTCAGTCCCATTTTCTCTTAATCAACATGTCTGCATAGGCCAATGACCTGCCTAGCACCCAACTAGTCATTTCTACATGTTAATATTCAAGTCGCAATATGTCAAACTGCACACTAAATTTGATGAAGTTTGGCAGAAAGCAAGCTCCTGCTCTTTTCAAAATCAGGCCCGTAGAAGTGCTTATTAAAATGTGCTGGCAATCAAACAGGAGAAGCCCTGGGGCTTTGCAATAGCACTTGTATCTCCTTTTGCGCTGTCCACAAAGGAAAAAAAGCCTATTCTGTCACTGCTGTCCGCACCACCTCAAAATCAGTGGAAATTTTGGCGGCTTCAAGTCACCTCAAAATTTAAATGGTAAGAAGTTAAAATCTAAACAGGGAATTAAAAGCAGAAGAAAGCAGAGCATCATACTCTTAAAGGAACAGAGGGTCCTACAGACATATGGTAATTAATGTCACAGCAGCTACTCACAGCTTAACTTTGTACTGTACTTAATCACTTATTCCCTTAGTACCCGAACATACAAATAATCCATTGTAGGACTGAATTAACAGAGGTCAAACAACATAAATGAGCTGTCTTGACATCACAAATTGAAGGTTAGACAAACTCTGTTTTAAAGAAAAAGGCAAGTAAAAATAACTAACCAACCCAAAACAGCAGTAAACTCCTCAACAACAGCATGGAATCATTAACCACAGAGTCTGAATTCACTCACCCAGGAAAAAAATATTCTTTTTTTTTTTTTTTTTTTTAAATAAAGAGAGGTTTAAAAACTTACTTACTAGAGCTCATATATTCCACTTAGCACCATAAAAAGGTCAGTTTCCTACCTCATCTTGCCACTCAGCTCTTGGAGCTCACATTAAGTCCAGGATGAGGGCTCAGCTCTGTGAGAGAGGATGAGTTTTTATCCTCATAATTCTGCAGCACTTCTCACAGGAACACCAAAAACCTGCCTAAGACTTCCTGGTATTTCTGCAGTTAACATAATAGCAGGCTACTTTGCACGATTTTGGTGTCTTGAGGAACAACTTTGAATTTTGGGGATTTACTGTTCCATTGTAATCATCTGAGATTTTCTGTGCTGTCACACAGATTAACAGTGAACACAGAAACCATCTAATCATGCATACACAGGTGCCTCAGCAGCTTTAGTCACAATGATAACAGAAAAAGAAAGAGATAGCAACAAGAGACATAAACCTAATGCAAATCTAATATACTCAAAACATGGGAGTAATGGATAAACCTTGCTCTAGAAGCATTGTGCAACCAAATATTCTGATGCCTCATTATAAAAATAGTCTGTTGACTGGGTTAAATAGTCCTCTTATCCCTTACACATTTTTAAGTTTCTATCAATAGCTATTCTCTATTTGCTGGGCTACATATAGCCCAGTTAATGACCCTATCAAAAAGAGAAGGATCATACAAAACAGAGGGAAAAGAAAAAAAAATAAGTGCAGAAATAAGAACAGGAAAGAAAAATGTAAAATGTGAGGAAAAGGAAGGGAAGATAAAGTATTCCAGAAGTATTTCTGTTTTCTGAGATTAAAAAAAGGCTGCTACTCAAGGGAATACAGACCAAGGGAGAATATTTCATCTTCTTCACTAAGTGATAATTTACAGTAAAAGCTCTTCTATTGAAGATGCAAACAAAACCAGCATGCAGTTTTATTTCACATTTCTACCAGCAACTGCATTGGGAGGGATGTCTGAAAGGATGCCATGCTCATCCCTAGGGCACTGAAATACAGAAAGGTTTAATCTAGATTTAGACAGTTCTCATCAGGTTACTAACGAAAAATTAACCCATATATGCTAGTAGTGTTGTGTGTATGGACGTGTTTTCCTTCATTCCAGCTAGGAAACATGGCACTGTTCCCTAGGTGCTCTTTGTTATCTATGCTGAGGTTACCCTTGGCCAATTCATCTGCCCAGCAGCAAAGCTTATGATTCCATAATTCACTTCAGGCAAAATTCAGGTGCCTTCAGACTGCCAGTTTAAGTGTTTCAGATAACGTGGTGGATTTTTTATGTAGCAAATTAGGGAGTACTCACGCAAGCAGAGCCAGTGGAGGAATGGCTGGGCGGTGGTTCTGATGGGGTGGTACAAGGAGCAGTGAGAAACAACAGCCTCTTTTGCAGCACAGCTAAACACACAGATCTGTCAAGGGCCATGTAAGTGAAAGAGAAAACTACTGTGTTTCACTGGCACCTCTAATTCTGCAGGACAGGCTTTCACATTCTGACTCCCATGGAAAATGAAAAAGCAAAAATGAAAAGAATTTAATGCTGTCAAGTAATTCCTCCAAGGCAAACCAGTCTAGAGCTAAAAGAATAAGAAAATCCCTCTCCTTTAAAATCCATCTACTCTTCCTGATTTATCCTGCAGAGAAATCATAATCCTGCAACTGATGAAACCATAGCATGTTACCTTGGTAACTGATAACTCAAATTCAGTCTTAAGAATACACTCAAAGGTCAGACTGCATGAAAAGTTAGACTAAGAAAGGTATAATTCATGTTGAAAGGTAAGTACCGGCAAAAGATGCCACCAATATTTCTGACTACAAAGGTTCCACACAATAAATATGAGCACATTGGGAAAAAAATAATAAGATCACACAATGCCAATACTGAAGCTGCAAATATAAACCTACCTTGGGAAGCTCTGAACATAACATCTATAGTTAGAGCAGCATACTACTACCCCCAAACATCAAATTACTGTCGTAACATTTTCTACCATCTAAAATTAACAGGTGGTACATTCTTCGATATCTTTTCCATTGTTATATGCTAGACAATTTTTTTGTATTAAAACAGACAGGTCCACTAATATCAGCAAACATTTCACCCCACACTCTAATGCGTACTTTTCAATTATTTGGTCAAATCCTTGGTTATTCACCATTTTTCTTGCAAACAGCAACACAACTTTTAGGATCACCTCCAGCACTGAAGCAGTTTCAGATTTAAAGATCTATCTGTGCCCATACATTTGTAGCATTAATGAAATAGGTTATACTCAGATTATGGCATAATATATAATCACAAGATACTGCAAAATTTTAATGTATGCAATGTTTGTGTATTGTATGTTGCATAACATCCTGTAATATTAGGAAAGTATCTAAGGGTCTAAACACACTATGACTTTATATCTAAGAAAAAGTTATGAAACCATACAACCATGATTCAAATATAAAATGGTGCAGAATTAAGGCAGAAATTATAATCCTAAACTTAGAATCTCAGCCTCTATGGGTGCTTCACAGTGCATCCTTGGAGCTTCATGTAAAACCTGAGAGATGCAGAGAAAAAAACCAAACATTTAAACCCCACACTTTCACAACAGAGTCAAGCATAAAAAATTCTGGCCCCAAAGGCAATGGTTTTGAAAACCACTAGGCAACCAACTTTGGCACACACCTGGATAGTTCTTCAGAAAGCTCTATCTTTCAAGTAAGTACTATTAAAAACAAACAAACCTACAACACATATTAAAATGCCTCCATTTCTACATGATCTTGACAATCCTATAAGCTGGCAAAGGCACTGCATGACACTCTCATGTAAGCACCATTAGGAAATCATGTTTTCCTCAAAAAGCAAAACATGAAAACAAAGCAACCTGCCCCACAAATCTACAGCTTCCATGTGATGGGTGTCACAGAACCCTCAGCAAAACTGAACAGAAGCACTGACTTTGTTCTCACAGAGGCACACTTGTACTGATTCAAGAGAAACAGAGAAGGCCCTGAAATGAGGGAGAAGAGAAGAATTTATTTCGGTGCCATAACTTGGTAATTTTTCCATCCTTGGGCCTGTCAGCTCCAGAAGACTACTCTTCAGCTGAATGAAGGACCTCTCATTTTCTAACCATTACAATTATCATTATTACCTTTCATTCCATTTGATGAGTGCTTATCATAGTATTTGAAGTAACTTTTAAGGGTTTTTTTGGTTTTGTGAGCTAAAAGCTTTCATTTGCCTGTGTAGGCTGTGAGCCCGAACCAAAGGTAAGAGCACACTTTTTTACAACTACAATGAAAGACTGAAACAGACTGGTTAAATACATTTATACAGAATCACAGCAGAGATGTTCAGGGCATTGAAGAGAGCAAAGGAAAAATCACTTTCATGTTGCTAAGCATGTCAGAAAACATCCAAAAAGAATAATTCTAAAGCATGCCTTTTTTCATGACTGGGGAGAGAGGGGGAAATCTCTGGTTTTGTTCTGTAACTGAAAGGACCCTTGACACTTGGAATACAGGTAAAAAACAGTACGTATGTGTCTATGTAGACACACATAAATGCACTGCAGTAACATCAGTGAAGTCTGGGTGAAAGTGTACTACTACTTCACCTGCAAAACATTTTTAATAGACATACTGGATTTCTGCTAATAATAGCCGAAAAGCTTGTTAACACTAGGGAAAAGAGAAGGGAATCACGCGCAAGAATAAATATTCAATTTTGTTCTTTTAATCAAAATCAGTATGCTTGGGTTCCCTTTCTACAGCTGCTTTCAAATTGTCAACTACACCAACCTCACTGTTGACTATTTGCACCTTCTTACATGAAAGAGGGCTGAAAAATGTATAAAGTTAGGTTGATGCTTTGCACCTGCAAGCATTCAGTAGAGAAGAAAGATGATATCATCTAACTCTCTAACATTATGGGGATACTCATCTGGTAGACGGAAACTCAGAGAAGCAAACAGAACAGAAATACTCTGGTCTCAGGACTATTTATACAAAACCAAGTCCAGCACATTTGGTGCTGAAAATAAGTATTCCAGGACGCCAGCACAAATTTCTCATGCTGGTAAAAATGCTGACATTGCAGCTGCATTAAAAAAAATCAATACTATAACCAAAATCTGTTGCACAAGCTCTCCAGTACTACAGAAATGATATACAGCTGAAAAAAACCAGTTTTAATTCTTGTTATGTAAGAAAGAAATTACAAATTATTTCTAATGATGTTAAAACCCCAATATAAAATCACATCATTAAAAAAAAAACCAAAAAAACCAAAAACAACAACAAAAAAAACCCCAAACAACAACAACAACAAAAAAAAACAACCAAAAACCGAAACAAAACCAAAAAACCCCACACGTAAAGGAAAACGTAAAAAATATAGGACAAAATACACAATTAAAACCCCACAAAATTATACAAAACTCCATATAATAAAGCAGTTGTGGGTCTTTTTTGTTTGCTTGGGGTTGTACTTTTGTGTTTTGTTTTGTTTTTTCAATTGAAGAGTAACACAGCATTGGCTTCAATTTCCTTATATTTGGAATCCCACCTCTATCACTAAAGAGCTGTTTCATCTATTGTAACACACTTGCACATCAGAAAGTCTCTTGTCACACTTATGAGGCAGATCTTGACAAGTCTGTCCTTTCTCTAAAAGCAATAAGGAAAAATAGCCATAGTAGATTGGAAGATTTAGTGGCAAGGACCAGCTGTGGACAAAGTTTTCTTCTCATCATATCATGGACTTGCTCTACTTAGCCTTCAGTATTGACACATATTGACAACTATATCAGGAAAAACTAATTTTAGCAAATCAGAAAACAAAAATCAGTATTTCACTTGAAAAATGTAGAAGGGTTTACAAGAGAATGACACCAAAACAGAACGTTCACCTTCCCTTCCAAGTTTCCTATGGGTAAGACATACTCCAATTTTTTTTTTTCTTAAAATGGTATATTCAAGTAAAATGTAAAATATCAAAGGAAAACATCGTGGTTTGAAAAACTTTTCATCATAGCACAAAAAACTGAGCATGGCAAGCACTTTGAGCACACAATGGAGCTGTAATTCAATAAATAGCTTTCTGTCATTCAAGGCTACAACTGTGCAAAACCTTGCTATCAACACTCTCATCAATGATACTATTGACTCTACCTCATTTTTCAGTGACTCTTTCCATTTTCATTTACTCCAGAAAACAATTTTTTTTTTAATGTTGCTTACCACCTGTGTGCAGCACCTTGCAATCTGCTGCTGAAGGGTCATTTTCACCTTCTTTAATGTTGCTGATGTTGTCTTTCTCAAGCAGTCTGTCCACCATGGCAATAACACAGTTTAAACTCTTTCCCACATTGGCCCACACCCTGTCCTGAAAAGAGCAGAATTATCACTGCATCTTACTGAAGAAGGAAAAAAAAGAAGTATCAACTTATTCTTAACACTTTAAAGTAGAGACAAAGATATGCAAACTACTGGAAGTATTATTAGAAATATTAGGTGTTGGCACATTACGACTTGTCTCATTCTTCAACCTACCACTAGTTTAATCCTTTTTCACTGACTTTTTTCTCACAATGTAAATGACTGAATTGAAACTGTTTGTCTTTTTTAGACATCAGAAGACACACGTGCTTCAAATTCTACAAGAAAATGCATTCAAAGTTATCTCTTTCAGGTCCAGTCACAGGGAAATGAGCAGTTTGTCTATATGACATAATACAGTAAGAGCACAGACACTAAAAACCTTGCCAAATCAAATCTCCTATGCAACTGTCAGTTTTGCCACAGTACTTGGCAACCACTTTCTCACAATTTAACATACACTCTATTACATTACTTACTTTGTTAAAGCAAATGTAAAATTAAAGGATTAGAATTAACAACTTGTTGTCATGACATGTTTATTAAGTAACAATTTAATTTTGTTGCATGCCTCTCACACAAAGTGCAACCATCACATTTAATTTTTTATTATAAATAGGATAATTACAGAAGTAAGAGAGTGATAGATGGAAATTGCTAAGGTATGTGAACTCAAATTGCTCAGCATGGCTGCAGCCACATAATTTCCCTTTCCTCATTCTGCTGGGGGGACTTTAATCCCAACACAAAGAGTGTTAAACTCTTAATGAACATCTGGAGATACTGCACAAGCCACTCAAATAGGAGCCCTTGTTTCATTTTTGAAAGAACCCTTTTCTCTTTTTAAACAACCTATTAACTCAGCATTCAGATGATGCCCATACAATAGTCACACAAACATTCCCCAAGGGTTTAGAAGCAATATTCATAAATGCCTGTTGACAGAAAGCTCACTTTTATAACCATATATCTGGTCTTTTTACATATGGGCAAGTGAGACAGAGGGAGCAAGGGCCTGTCCCATAGCTCTTCTTCTCCACATAGGAGGTTCCTAGAATTAGGAGCTATTCTTACAGGCAGACAGAAGAGGTAAATGTGTCTGTCGTTCACTGTGATGTTATTCTGCCTGGAACAAAGATGGTTACATTTTTCCAAGAGAGCTGCTGAAATTCTGCAGTTTGGTAAGAGCAATTCTCAAGTAGAAATGCAGTTTCTGATCGATGAAAATCAACTGACTCCCTATTATTCTCTACAGGAAGAAATGCATCCATTTCATATTCTTTCTCATCCCTTATTATCCCCATAACATTTAGCTGTAGCCTAGCACACTTTCCACCTATCTTTCTGCCTCTTAAGTGGTTTATTCTCAATTTGCATAAGAACTACCTCACAAGTGATCATTTTGCAGCATGTGTCAGGTTAAAGGACAAAATACAGCCACAGCCTCTCAAGTAAGCATCCTTACAAACCCTCTGTGTGAAGTGAGGAGGCATCAGAGGAAAATAAGTCTTATTTCTTGATACACTGAAGTACTGAGACTCTAAATTGCAGGATGCTTCTCCCCTGTGAAGTTTTCCCACCAGTTCTGTGGAGCTCATCGGAAGACAGGTTTACTACTGTGGTGTGAAAATAAAGAACGAGCCAACCAACAAAAAATAACAGCGAAAGAAGGTCTCTGGCTCCCTCTCGCTACTGCTTCTTTAAGCTCAAATGTCAAACAGGGCAGGTGGACATCTGTTGGGACAAGGCAGACTGGAACAAGTCAATGGCACACTGACCTTTGCTACTTCTCCTGAATTTCAGAAGCCATTTAGGCCTGTACGGAGTCCTGGCACATGTGGCTAGGTGTAGTTAGAAATGGCCATAGTCGCACTTCTCCTGCCACCTCTGCTGTGGCACTGGGAGATACACATGCGTACTCAAAATGACATTCACAAAAAGCCTGGCCTTAGCTTCACAAGAAGCTGGACACTTTTTAAATGCCATTTACAAATGAACCTGTAAAATAATTCTCTTTCATCTTCCCAATTAAAAAAATGTAATAAATTACTATCCACTCTCAAAGTATCATCAAAAGCCAACTCTACTCCTTCATTTCCTGCCATTGCACCTGACTGGCTGTCATCCTCCTAAGCACTGCTGGCCAGTGGAGCCCCAGAGTCCGTCTTTACACTTTCTAAGGATTCTCCTGCTTTCTAAATTCACTACCAAGCTCCTCAGTCATGTCTTGTCCTTCCATATACACCACTACAGTCACGTGCTTTACTTGTGCCAAGTATGACACAGCACTGCATTCCCCAGTGCTCTGAAGACACTTCCTTCATGTGGGTTCACAGCCATACAGTACCTTCAGTGCTTTTGAGATATGCTCATTGATAAAGCATTATGTGCATGATTAATACCCTATTGTGAAAGAAGAATGCTTTGGAATGGAATATATTGTACACAGGTCAGTATTTCACACCTGTGCCTGAGTACCAGGTCAATATTTCTACATAACTTATTGGAAATATCATTTTATCTGTGCTTTGTAGCTCCAAGCAGGTTAAACAATCAGAAATGTAGAGCAGAAACAGCTCCAAGTTGCAATGTGTCTAGCTTTTCTTGTATTATACACAACTTGCTTTGCTCCCTCCTGCAGAGAGATTTCAGGATGGCAGAAGCAGCTGGCAAGAGGAGAAGGGAATAGCTACCCACAGGCAATCTAAAACTCTCAAATATTTTTCCTTCAACAGTAGTGCCTTACTACTGCCTATGTGTAGCGGACCAATATAAATAGCTCAATCCATACTCCTGTCAGCTGCACTGGAATGAATATTTGTACTTCGTATCAAAGAAAAAAGGTGCAAGGCAGCATTGCTGTTGAGAAGGTGGCTTTGGGGAAAACACTGGTTACTCAATGAAAAGGTACCCTGCAGAGTTAAGAAACTGGGTGTTATTCCTTAAAGATAAATTTGGATGTTGGGGAAGGGAGTGGATCTTGCCTAGTTTTTAAACACCATGCCCTGAATTCACTTCTGTAGTGGTTGTCAGATAATACAGTCATTGGAAGAGGATGCAACAGGGTCAAGCTTGAAGACTTGTTGGATGTCATTGATTTAGATTTCAGGCAAAACTAAGATTGAAATTCCAATTATAAAATGCAATCTAGTGCTTGATAATAATGGAAAAGAAATAACAAAGGAAGACATAGTACCACGCATACAAAGCAACATATCCCTAAGGTAGTTTGTTGGGTTTTTTTTCTTGTATAGTTTACTTTAAGAGTAGATTAGGGATTTTTTAAATTTTACAGGTGTTTATTCTTTTTCTTTCTATTATGTTAATAGTAAGTTCATCATTAAAATTCACATTGTTCATTGCTTCCCTTGACAGAAAGAATTGAAAAATAATGGAAGCCTAACGTTTCAAATTTAGAAAAAAAAAACATTTCTCTAAGATTTATACTGTCTCAGTGACTCTGACTCAATTTAACTCAGAAAATACTTAAAGATACACTTCATTTTAATCAAACGGGTAATCTTATTAATTCGGCAGAAAATATGGATACACTTTAAACTTCTGTGCTTGAACATTTTAAGAGATGAGGGCCAAGAACCTGGCAGAAATAAATTAAAAAACACAAACACCAACACCACTAATGCTATATAGTAAAGCTACCTTCTCTGTAGAGACAGAAGTACTAAATTAAAGTACAACCTGAAGAAAAAAAGCCATTTTGCCAGTGCAAAAATTTCTCCCTTTTATCAAATCTATTGTGGTATTTATTTTTCTGAGTGTTTCAACAGCTGGGAACAAACATTTTGGCTTTCATTTCAAGGAAAGAACAACGATTCTAGTTCCTCAGGTTGTTGAGAAAACTTGAAAACATGAATTCAAGGCTCTAAACCCAGAAGGCAAATAAAAGAATGAGTTATTTATTGTTTCAAGCTCATGACTACTTAATGCATGAAGTTGGAGATAATTGTCTTTTCTCTAGAAGAAATATATTCTTCTTCCTTTATTTGTGGTATGGATAAAAATTACGGTTCAGGTGTAAGGTACTGTAGCTCACACACGTTATTAATTATTCACAATAGGGATTAATATGCTGGCATCCTTTATATTCGTAAGAATACAGTGATGAACGGAATAAAAATAGCTTGAGTTCAGGATGTATATGACAAAGAAACAGATCTATTATGCACACATCCACCAAAATAATCAATTTACAAAATATCAGCCATATAAATAATACATATCTTCGAAAGAAATACATGCTAAGAATGCTAAAATCTAAAAGCCAGGTTTAATTCTTGTATACAATCTTATACATCTTCTAAGAACAGAGTCTAAGGGAAAGCAGCTTTTTTTTTTTGCTGAGCGTGAATTCATGTGTGTTTAAACTATTTATATTCAGTCTTGGGGAAAGACAGGAAAAAGAAAAATCCTTTATAAGAGTGTTTTCTGTTCCAGTCTCCTTGAATCTGCCCAACTAGCAAAAAGAACTCAAGAGCAGAGAAAGACTATTTTCCTGTCTGGGCAAGAAGATGTTAATCTTCTTCACTGTCATACGCACAATCAAGCAGTCACAGAGAAGCACACTCTACTAAATAAAATTCTGTCAAGTTAGTTTCAAAATATACAACGCATTTTAAAAAAAAATTATTTCAGTTTTTCACTCCTCCTCCTTCCCCCGGCCGCAATAACATGTGACAATGGACCTTAGGGCTTGCATTTTTTTAATGCTGATTTGGAGGGTTAAGGCTTGAATACCAACCAATTGACAACTTACCCACTCTTCCTCGTCGTACTCAGAATGATGGGGTATCGAGTCCTGTCTTTTCACCTGAGAAGGATGATCCCGAGGCTGTGCATCACCCCCCTCTTCTGCACTGCTTCTAGGCACAGCTGGTTTCTTGAGGACACAGCCAGGTCGAGCTGTGTACAGTGCTAAAAGGGCACTTCTGACCAGCTGATCCTTAAATGCGTGCACAAATAACTCTGTCTAGGGAAAAGGAAAAAATAAATCAATGAAAAGGTTACACCAAATAATGCAATACTGCAACACAGCTACTATAACACTGAATTACCCTTAGGCAGAGTGGATATTTGTTTCAGGTCTGCCTAAGAGGTAGGAAACAAAGTAGACCAATAAGGAACAATTCAAGGGTTTTGGGGGCATCATCACATTCTACAATCCCATTGTTCTAAAGATTAACACAAAAGCACAGAATCTATCACAAAGATTGTAATATTTTCACACAATCCTAAACCAGAGTTCCAAGTTTTACCTGCAGGGACGAGGCCCTACAAGAACCAAGAGTATCCAACCACTGCTCAATAATTTCAAAATAAGTGTCAGAAAAAACATGATTAACAAATTTAAGGATCATCTTAAAGAAAAACACACTGCTCTACACTGCTGAGATTGCAGTCTCTGCAAAAGCAGTGTTTCCAGAGATGAATTTTGGCACCTGTAGATATCAGCCCTGATATCAGGTCAGGTGATGACACCTGATTTCTAGCTTTATTTTATTTAAAGCAAACCTCGAAGTAGTTTTTTCCAGTATCTCTGAAGATGTTATTTAATCAATGTATCATTTTTTAAAATCCTAAATACCCAAATTTAATTATCACAACTCAGTGGGATTTAGTTGCCATCCTACCTACCCAGAACATATTGGATTGTCATGTGCAGATTCAGATGCTGAACTGCTTTTGTGAATGCAATCTTAATTAAACAGGTATGTGGAAAAGTACATAGACAAGGGTCAGAGCAACCAGCCCAAACAAGTAGTCACACAAAGCTTGGAAACGCTAGAAATAAAGGTTGTCCAGCCAAGCTTCATTCAGCCCTTTTATGTTTCTTATGTAAAACCTGGTCAAGAAGCAAAAAAAACCACAAAGAAACAAGTTTTTAAAGTTTCAGCATCTGCCTTCCTGGAAAGCTGTCTCCTGTTTTCTGCACTTCTTACTTCTGCTCATAGCCCATGCCTTTTTGCTAGTACTTGCTTCCTTTTTGTATGCTTCTGCTCCCACTCATCTTCCTTGCTTTTCTGCCTCAACACTCCCACAAAAGTCCACTGACATTTAGAGCACAATGCTCTAAATAATTGATGATTTTCTTAAAGCTCCAGCCACTGAGGTTAGGCACCTGCTTGACAAGTTTCTGCTTTTTGCCATTTTCATGACATTGAGGAAAAAGCCATTTTTGATCCTTAATGGTTGCACATAAGAAAGGCTGAAAATTTGCTGCAAATATAATAAAACTCAAAAGTCTGGAAAATAAGAACCTTACAGATATTTAAGCTAAGTTATGATTTTTTTTAAACCCGCATCAGGACTTTCAGACCCGATTCTTCAGCGATTAGGCTTGGCAACACTATTCACCTCCCTGGCTATTTTACCAGACTCCTCCTGTCTCCTTACTATCTTGGTGCCTGAGGGAAAGGGTGCTAAACAAGACATTATTTTCTCATTTGTAGCTCTTCAAAACTGCCTCATCGTAGTCCTGAACTGCACTATAGGAGAATTTACGTTTTCTACATTCCAGCCTTCACATGGTGCATGCTCATGCTTTGGAGAACATTGCTAGCAAACCCTACCAATCTTCCATAAAGAAGAGGCAGAGTACGTCTTGCAGAGTCCTCTTTTCTTGCATAGTTAACAGCAGAGCTCCTCTCAAAGACTGTTCTACAATTCAATATCAAGAGAGTCCACACTACTTGTCTGTCCTTAGAAATGACAACCTCAAGGTTTTGCTGAGGTTTTCGTATCCCCGTTCCCCCTCTAAAGTCTGCTTGAAGTCATTTCAGGTCCCTGCATCAGGTGCAGTGAACTGAAAAGGGCTTTCCATTTTAGAAAGTTGTAGTATTGGAAAACGTGAAGTGAGGAATGGCCACTACGACTGCAATGTATATTACATAAGTATCTGAAAAGTTTAACTAATTTAATTTCAATATAAATATTTAATAGGGAAAAACATTTTAAAAAGCAAACTGACATGGAAGTGGACCTTTTTTTTTGTATAGAGAATAAAATGCTTCTGTAATTAAATTCCATCAAAAGATCCCATTAGTTTAACAACAGTCTACATTTTAACTACATTTTCTTACAGCTCAGTACAGCTAAATTTGCAGAACATCACTATTTAAAAAATTGTATTGAAATCACATAACAAGTATATGCAAAGAAATGAAAACTTTGCAAATTCTTTAAGATATTTGACTCAGAATATTTCTGCAAACAAAGATAGGCAGAGCTGGAAAATGAATTTATCAAGCCTTCTGCAAGCTGCAAATGCTGATAGACTTGTTGACAGCTAAAGGCTTCCTTAATCAATTAACAGAAAGTGTTGATAAAAGGTTAGTCTCAGGAACACACTACAGTAAATTGCAAATCATACATGGAGAAGGAAAACCATGCTTAGTATGAGAAAATAAGCTCAACATAAGAAGCAGCAGTGCAATTATTTTATTTCATTTTCCACTTTAAATGCATGCAGCCAGTCCTTCCATTTCTAACACAAGTATTCAACTGTAATTCACATTATCGATAGCTCAGATATACGCACTCCTGCCTAATGTTTTTAGAAAGAATTGTTCTACATATCAATCTTAACATCATCTTAAAATAAATAGTTATATGCTTTTTAATAAACCTGAGGAATTTAATCACCAGGCAAAGAATTTTTATAACTGCTTCAAAAGCTGTTTAATTTCTAAATTTCTATCCATTTAAAATGTAGCAGAACATTTCTTTTCTTACATATAAAAAGCATGCAAAAGGTAGGAGAGCAGAAACACCTCAAGAATACAAGTAGGCATCACGTAATTCTATCCAGAAGAATTACCTTAAGTATAACCAGGGGCTTTTTGCTAGTCTTGTACTGCACCAGATTGGATAGACAGATGCGTTATTTTAGGACCTTGAGATGATTCTTTGTATGGGGGATCTAACTGGAGCACCATGTGAGTTCCCTCAATTTGTGCTTTTGAAACTTAATATTGCTCTTCCCTGAAGTTCTATATTGGTCTTGCCTTTTCTCCCCAATTCTCTTCCCTTCTGTACAAGCAGCTGTCCCTCGACATGAGTTTCCTCAGCAATGGTCTCACCCCTCTCTCAATTGTGATTTTTTTTCTCCTCTGAGTAAATTTGAGAATAGACAGGGAGGCAGATATTCCACCCTTCAGACAGCAGTTGTTGTTCAGACAACTGGATTCATCTCTTCCAAGAAAAAGGCGGAGGTTAGATGGAAACTATGGGCTGTCAGGTGGGCTATGTCAGGGAACTTGTGCTCCTAACTAACCAGCAATTTAATCCTGAAAAGTCAATATGAACATACACAACTAAATCACCAGCTAGAAACTGAAAATATCTGTGACTTTTACAAAGTGAATGGATTATCTTGTTTAGTCCTTTTGTGTAGTCAGACTCTGCAACAGGCCATGGTCCCAGCAGAGGGTTGGTATCTCAGCTGCCTGCAGACCCTCCAAAATCATCCACTTCTCCTGCCCAGACAGGCAAAGGTGGGAAGGGCAAAGCAAAAGGTTATAGCTAATTTACAAATTCCTTCACAACCAGGTCTTGAATCTTCAGAACACTTTTTTTGTTTGGCTTGCTTTACTTGCACATGCATTTTCCTTCAAACTAACTGCCAACAGAACAGCTCCACGTTTTCTACATGCAGCTATAAAGGGCCTTCCTTCAGCACCACATAGAAAGGCACACTATAATTGCCACAACTCATGCTCCCCCCCGAATCCTCCCTTTCATTTCCAGGCTGAATTCTACTTTCCTATATACCCCTGACATTCACAGTGACTCCAGTGTTCTCAAAGTTACTGTGGATTTACACGTCTGTAACTGAGAGCAACATTTATCTCCCTCCTGTGGCTCCAATGCAATTCCTTCACAGTATGTGGCCAAGTTCAATATTCAGATATGAAACTCTACCATTGAACAATGTACTGCTGGGATAATAGTGCTCAACAGACCACAGGGGTTACCAGTTCCCAATAGCTGAAGATATATTGAAATGATTATTGATAGTGTTATTAAGCCGTATTACAGAAGGTGCAGCCTATGAAGCAATGGGAAACTTTTTTCAACCCCTCTGGTCAGAGCTATAGTGCTTAATATTTTTATAGGATGGCATATGCTTAAAAGTACTTCAGACTTTAGCTAATCTCCAATATCACTCTGTGAGACAGGTGGAAAATATTATCTTCCTTAGTTTAGAGCTAAAGTAATTTAGATGAGGAACAGCCTGCAGCTCCAGAGGAATATAATAGGAGAAAGAGGATTAAAATTTGAGACATCCTGGCTCCAGCTTCCTAGCTGCTTCTTCCAGACTGCATCACACTATTATTCTAAACCTTATCCACAAACCTGCCTTCAACTACCTCCCACAAGCAGTAGCTTAAAGTATCGAAGAAAGAAAATAACTGTTTATCACCCCACAAAATTATTTACAGTAATCTATTTTTGATAAACCCCAGTATTTGGCCGCTAGAGGATAACAGAGACACATGAAATTAAATTAATTATACCTTCAAATAAAGACAACCTTTATAGATTTCATTAATTCTCTACATGGAAAGCCTACAGAAACGCTAAATAATATTCTTTTTCTGATAGCAACATTTTGAAGCTTATTTTAGTAGAGCTTATTTAACATTTCCTGATGCTATGAAAGTCAATTTATGCAGGAAAAAAACCAGCAGTTGGAGACTTGATTAATCCACTTTCCATTGCAGTAAAGATTTGAATCTTACTTTTTCTGAAAGCATCTTTAAAGAATTCTTCAAGCTGTCTGGAGAATGTTGGCTTGCAGAATTAAGCAGCAGGTCTGCATGGCTTGATATGAGAGGTTGTAGATGACTGATGTTGCTGAGAACTTCTTTTGCCTTGGCTGTGTTTTCGGGTGAATAGTAAATACACTGGTATCCAGTACTGTAACCACAGAGAAAGAGTCACATAATGCCAAAATCATTTATGCTATTAATAACAATGTTTAATGTGCTAAAAACCTTACTGCTAGTACTGTAAAAAATGTCAGACACCTACACTTTACTGATATCATTAGAAATGCTCCATCCCTCAAGTGTAAAAACAAATCCGTGCTTGAACAGTAGAGGACAATGGACTGCAGACCACCAGGCCCACCACGCAGTACTGTTCAACCTAATCATCCCTTTAAGTGATTGGTCTTAACGTAAGAAAAACAGATTTTTATTTATTTTTTTTCTGGAGAAACTAAAGGTTTGACCAGGTCAGATAATGATCACAAAGAGCATAAGGCTCCTTATCTTTCCACTGAGCTCCCCACCACTTTATTAACTATTATACCTCACTATATCCTTCGAAATGGGTCATTAATGTTTAATCAATCAGAGGCCCAGACTGCGTTTTGATTACCACCAGCAATGTCCAGGAAGTGGTGATAACCAGAGTTAGGTCTAATAAAAGTCACATGTCTAACCTTCAAGGAAAGACAGAAAAATAGGGTGTGGGCATTAACTACTGCAAAACCACACAGATGGCATACTGCAGACTTACTAATTTCCTTTTAACTCTTCACAAACTACTGCCATTCTTTTGCATTACTTCTTGTCTTTTTGAAGACTTCTCCCATTTTTTTCCCCAGCACCTACTAAGCACACAATATCCTTTTATGTTATCATTCAAAAAAACCCATTTTAACCAGCACGCACACACCATTAGCTCTTCACTGTAGTATACATCTCCCCACCTAAAACTCTTGTACACAGTCCTTCCCTTCATAAAGCCCTGCTTCAGTCTTTTAGAAAAACTAACCAAAATCTTTTGCAGTTTCAGATGAACCTGTAATGTTAACACAGGTGAAAAACAGTGTCAGAGCAATGCACATACTCCCTCATTGCTTCCGTATGCATCTCCCTTCTTTCCTCTTATGTGTTTTCACCATACATCCTTCAGCCTCTTCCACCCTTTCCCCACTGATTTAATTTCTTCCTAAATTTCACATATCAAGATCTGAATTTTAAAACTTGTGCAATCCTTTGAACTTCACGCATTGCTTTTCATTTCAGTCTTTTTCCAGATCTCTTCACTCCCCCATTTCCCCTTTGTGACTTCTAGTGTCCCTTCCGCTTCCTCCTTATCAGTTTTCTACAAATCAGAAAGAAAACTTAATGCAGTAAAGGACATACACACATTCAAAAGTCCAAATTAAGTAACTTCCATAAAACCTAAAAGGCTTAAGTCTTTTGGTAAATAAGTACAGATTCAAGCCATCTTAAAATTAAATCTCTTGCTTAGATACTTTACTGAGTTACAGTCCCAAATTCCACAATATCCCATCCTATTTTTCTGCCTTTCACCAATGCATCCAAGTCAGCGAAACTTTGCCATGATCAGTTATGCTGCCAGCCACACCAAAATTACTACGTCTCCTCACAGTCTGCTACATGATTTGCTAGACTGCTGAGTCCTGAGGTCAGAATTCTGAATATTTCAGCAAAATGAATTGTATAAACTGTCTCTCCTAATTAATTGTGCAAAAAAAGCCCTGTCCCTCTGAGAAATGAGGAGATGGCCACAGCTCTGCCTTCAAGGTGGCAACGTCATTGGCGAAATGAACTTCCCAAGCCAGATCTTTCTCTTCATTCACTGCAACTCTCAACCTGTCAGGCTCAGTAGACAGGGCAGGGACACAGAGAAATAGTCTATATTAATTGTAGTGAAGACATAATCTTAGAAGTCTTAATACTACACAGCACTGATTAATCTTCTCTAATTCCCCTTCAGGCTTCTCCCTCCCTTCACCAACCAGCCTTTTTGCATGCTGGATCTGGCTAACACTGTTATCGAGCTCTCCAGGCACAAACACCCTCCTTGGACTCCCATCAGCCTTTAATTCCCACATCTTTTTCACTGCTCTCCCACAGCACTAAGCTTCACTGAATATTGCAGCAGAAAAGCTACAGACAATACCATAACAAAAGAAAAAAGGAAGAGAGATACTTAACCTGTCGGTAGTTCTCATTCTAATAAAGTCAATCATGTCTTTTAAATACAGGAAATAGTGAAGAGAGAACGACTCTTTCTTCAGAATGAAGTGTTCTATCAGGCCTCATTATTCGGCTAACTTTAAAATTTCACGAACCCCAGAAAGAATGAGATGATTCCAAAGATTCAGTTTCTTTCAGAATTTGTGGACAACTTACACCCTCATCCCAAGAAAGTAAACACTTTTCACAAACAACATGTTTGGGAGTATCTAATGTTTCCATATGTTGCATCTCAACACTGTTGCATCTATGGCTAGGCTGAGATTTTCTGTGGCCTTACCATTCATGAAAAGACATTACTACTTCCAATTCACTGAAATGAGTTTCCTTATAAATAACTATTTTTAGAGCTTGCTGCCACACATAGTTACGGTACTTAGAAGAAGCAGCTGCCCATATAACATATAGAGAAATGTTTTACTGATGTTCTAATGCAGAAAGTAGATTAAGAGAATTACAGATAAGAAGAAACTTTTGCATTAAGGAAAAGGCCCCACGGGTAGGTCCCAGTGTGGAAATCAGCGGCACTATGAAAATCTACCTTTGATATGTAAAATATATTCTTGGTCATGTGCCTTTTGAAAAAGTCTATAGTAATGTCTTCTGGGTTAAGTTTCAAAGCTTTCACTAAGCATATAAAACCACACTTAATCACTTCCATATATTGGCACCATCATTAACTAGGTACACATGGCTGTCAGTGGTCATTTCAATTTTAAAATTGCTTTAATGACATTGTCATGTAATTTGAATAAAGATTACATTGACTACATCTGGAATTTTAACAAAGTTTTTGCCTGAGAAGAAATACTGCAATATGCTAAATGTCTAATTTTTAATGGCACTCAGATCTGGTAACTCCACTCCTGCTGTTAACCGAGTCATTTGTGTGACTGAGTTAAATTGTCACCATATGGGACTGGGTTAAAATCTTTCAACAATGAACATTTGACCTCACATTTTTCACGGTCAAAACCAGACATTAACATCAAGAATCCAGTTAAAGCATACACAGCAAGAATATCTACTCCCAGATAACCTTGAGCTTATGTACATTCATGAAGACACAAATTCATTGGCTTATTTAGGCACTGAAGGTATTCTGTCTAAAGTGGGAAGTTACGATAAAAAATAAATTGATTACATTAAAAAAAAAAAAAAAAGGACAATTCACTGCATTGAGAAATGAAACTAAACCATATGATTAGTGCTGAGGTTCAGAAAACAAACCTGAGGTAGGAAGTTCAAATTTTATTTATTTATTTTTAAATTTCCTTAAGTTTCCCTTGCGAACTTAGAAAGTCTAAATTTGAATACTGAGGAAAATGAGATCATGTTATTAGTTCTATCTAATCTATTTTTACTTACAAAGTCCAAATCTCCACAAATCCTTATGAAGAAGCAATGGCTAAGGGTGTATGCACAGAGCTTCTCTTGTTGCTTTTCTATTTCCTCTTCATTCCTAACTGACCCTTGAAATAACTACATCAATTGGTGATGGGGCATGAGTTTCAGTGAAAAGGAAGGTCACAATGCCCTTCACCAGTCCTGCAGAGACCCAAGTGGGACAGATGCCACTGTGGCACAGATGAGTCTCACAGTGAATCTTCCTGAGAAGACTCACTCCAGGAAGGCTGAACACCTAGGGAAAGCCTGCCACAGTTCTTCAAAATCATTTAAGAGTACCTTTATACTGCTGGGAAAATTCAAGTAGCCTTTAACACAGGGAAAAAACTTATGCAGGGTGACTGAGCATGGTTCATATTAGAAGAAAAAAGGTATTGTGTCACACCACTAGTCTGAGGCTAAAAGGTGCCTTTCGGTGGAGCTATTTCCTGGCAGCCTGCTGAATGGCATGTTACAAGAATGGATGGCAAAACCACAGATCCATCCACTCTCCTCTTGCCACACCCAGAGCCCATACAGGCGAAACAGTTTCTTACTCTCCAAAACATACAATCCTTTCTAACCTTTGCACACCATCTCCCCCAACTCCACCTTCCCTTCTTCTCCTTCTCTGGAGACATTCAAAACCTGCCTGAATGCATTCCTGTGCGATCTACTTTGACTGACCCTGCTTTAGCAGGTGAGTTGGACTGGGTGATCTCCAGAGGTCCCTTCCAACCGCAACCATTCTGTGGTTCTTTATCCAGCCCCAGTCCTCTTTCATTTCTACCTGCTTAAGGAAATGCTTCAGGCAACTCTGTGCAGAGAGCCTGGCAGCTGGAACATACTGTGATGATACTTTCATATCTCAATGAACAGCACAAACTTTGGCAGTTTCTCAGCAAAACTTCCAGCAAAAACATTCATCTCCATGAAATCAAATCTCTCTCACATACACACAGATACACACATACACACACAAAAAAGGGGCAAGTGAGGACAGAACAACATCTCTGTGAAAAGCGTTATGCATGACAGGCTGTGATTTCCCTTTGAGAATAAAGGTTAAAATTTGGTCAAACACAAACCATTATTATTTAAACATCTCTGGGATTTTATGTGAAACAGTACCATTTCAGGTTCCTCAGAGAATGGAAGTGGTTTGAAGGTTATAAAATTCAGGTAATAGGAATAATGAAGATATCAGCTTTAATAAAAAGGCTGGTACTTTAGTGAAGGAGCACAACTCGCACCTTGACCAAAAGTCTAGGCTTTGTCAAACAAAACTAAAGTTCCTTTTGACAATTTGAACACAAATCAAATTATTATGACTAAAAAAAACCAAACCCAAACAAAACAAAACACACACACACAAAAAAAACCAAACCAAAACACACACACACAAAAAAAAAAAAACACACAAAAAAAACCCAAACCCAAAACAAAAAAAACACCACCACCAAACAACAACCATCAGAAAAATCTTTTCAGTACTATTTCAGCTTTAAGCTTGTGCTAATTTAAAGCAGAACCATTTCTAAAGAACTTCCTAGAAATGGTGCACAATACCACAGTGAATCATGGCACCTAATGCAGCTTGCGGGACACCTCTGTTTTCCTGATGGTTAATATTGGGGCATTAAAAATCTTATAATCTTAAGTCTGTGTGTTTTGGCTAAAGCACAGATAATCAAATTAGATTTTCAATGAGAAAAAAAAAAAAGTCCTTGGTGTACCTTGGAAGAGATTTATAAACATTTCAAACAGTGCGGCATTTTATGGGTATAAATTACAGAATGTCTGCCTTAAACATTCCTGCACAACTGAGCTCTAAAAGTAATAATTTGCCCTTCCATTTGCTAGAAGAAGCAATCTATTACTAGCAGGCCAACAGAAGAATGAATTTGAATAACTGATTTACTGTCTTGTCTAGCTAGAAATAGAGAAAGAAAAAAATAAAAAGAACAAACCAATAGAGCATCACACAAAAAATTTCTAAAATAAATACATACCATATACAGTAATGAATATCCTGCAACTAGTTAGCACACCTTAACCATCACACTTCATTTATTTGAGTTTAAGTGCTACCACGCCTAAACAAGATTTCAAAAAGGCATTCATTGTTCTTACTGGTCTTACAAAGTTCACTACAAGCTACTAAAGGAACAGACATGCCTGATGTTTGAATTGGTAAAGCCCTTTACCTCTCTCTTTGGTGGAGATAAAGAACAGTACAGATTCTGAGCAGGTTATAAAGCAGTGGACCTGTCTTCTGATCATATACCACTAAGTCCTGTTTTTCACCTGAAATAAATACTACTTTCCCTTTTGAGACAATATTTTTAGAAATTTACCTTTTTTTTTTTCCCCCCCTTTAATATACCTAGCTTGGTCGTAACAAGAGAAGAATTGCAAAACCACTGCATTTTAATAAATATTATTATACAATAACTTCCACTCTTTTGTCTGCACAAAAAAATACATTCTATGCAACAGAAAATATGCCAAGCCTATCTTTAGATACACATTTTCCACATGCTTCTGTTTGATAAACTTTCACAAAACATATGTTTCACTCTTGTTTGGTTTTGGCAATCTGAAATGCAATTATGCTCTTGCAAGGTGTGATATAACCTTGCTACCAGTTAACAGTTCCTCCTGTCTGTTAATTCCACAAGTGTTTGAGCAAGGAATATTTTATGATACGCTGACACTGTTTAATATTTCAATAAATTGTTCTAATAATCATCCTGAAGGTCAAAGGCATGCAAAGCATTCTGTCATGTGCATTAACAAGGATGTCTTGAAAGCTACTGGGACTGACCTGAGAAATAATTTCTTCCCACATCTTTCTCTAGGTCTTTAACTCAGTTTGCCTAGAGGAAATACCTGCTAAATCTGCAATTTTTTTCCTGTTCATTTTATATTCTGACTGATATCTCAAGGTGCCATTTCTTCCCTCAACTGAATCTTCAGAAAAGCTGCTCCCATTGTAAAATAGAAAATTTAAATTGTAAAAGCTGCCCCTAGAAATGCTATCTGTCCTCAAAGCATACTCATGTAGTTAAACAAACATATGCATACAAAATGAAGTTGTCATTGCCACAGTAAAGGAAATTTCTCTGTGGTAAGAATAAGAATGGTCCTTTCATATGTCTGTTTAAAGTAGACCCACTCTTGAATATTCAAATAAGTAAGATTATATTCAGAACTTGCTTTCTCCTGTCTCTCAACTCCTATAAGTTCTTCTAGTTGAAGAGGGAAAAAAAAAAAAAGTGGAGCTTTCTCTGAGGTGCCCTCAAAGACAGAAGGGAAGATGAGTTTTACAATTTTCCTCCTTTCTATTTAATGGGAATTCATACGCTAAATGACCACTTCTTCAGGTCTGATTAGTGATTCGCTAGAAATTGCAGTCCTCTGGTTTAAGTGCTCAGACTTAAGTTTGTTAGCCTGACTCAGGCACTCTTCTTATCTGATGGAACAGTAACGTAGTGACCCTAGTCACATCATCATAAACAGAGACTTTCGCTCTTCCAGAACAAACGTACAGAAAACTGCACTGTCAGAATAAAGGTGCAGTATCCTGTCCTTGAAAGTCATTGAAACACAGGTGCTTCTGAGGGATGCAAAAAAGTCTAAGAAGCAGGGCAAATAGAGGCGATGCATAGACACTTTGAAAGAGGTATGAAAAGCCTTGATAAAACCTGCACAAAGCTTTACCCACCAACTTAGAGGTCTCCACAGTTTAAGTCAAGTCACAGTTAAGAGTGAATGAAAATGAGAAGCGGCTGTGCTGCACTGAGTATCCTTTGCCATTGCAGCCTTTTTACACACAACAATGCATAAGATCCAAATAAAGGAGGTCTAGCCCATCCTCTCCTCCCCTCCCCTGTTAGGGGCAACTAAGAAACAAGGGCATTGGCAATTCATTCCTATGAGATGCTGCAGTATGTGTTTTCCCAGGAAGAACTAATGAAGGACTTGGTCTCTTCCCTTTAAGGCATTTTTCCTTTTTTTCTCCAGTGAACAGAAATTCCAGATAATAACTTCAACTTTGCCTCATACCTACTCTCCATTTGGGGAAATCACATTCTGCCAATGTTGGATAGGCTACAGGACCATGCACTGAATATAATGGATTCCATTTTCTATGGAGATTGTGATGATTTCGATTAGCACACATACACACACACAGTGCTGCCTGCATTCCCTTCCAAATGCTGTGCTGCTGAGTGCACAGGGCTGGCACAGGCAGCCCAAGCACTGAACAGTCACAGCTATGGGTGCTGCCAGCAACCGCTGTGGCTGCTCAGAACTTAATAGCCATAGCAACAAACACAAATACAGCCCATTCTTAGTCTGCAAAACATGTAACTAAGACTTATGTACCTGTTCAATGGTGAGCAAAGCATTTGAGTACAGCAAAAAACTGAAACCCTATTTAAGGCCTTTACCTTTGCTTAAGTCTCATTTTGGCTTTCTGAAGAATAAGAAAAAGAACATTTATTTACTTCACAGGTACACTAACAAGACTATTTTGTTCAAATATGCCAGGGCTGTCAGAAATTAAGATGATACCTTAAGCTACTGTTTCTTTATTGAAAAATTGCGTATAGCTACTTTCTACTTAGCACAAGAATTACTGAAGAGAAATCTCATTCTGAACTGCGTGTTCTCAAGCGCTGATATTCAAGCTTCCTGAAACACAGGAAGAAAATTTCCCAATTTTGAGTTTGTGTTCAAAATAAGCCTTGACCTTAAAAGTAAATTGTGGTTCAATTTTGCCATTCAGCAAAGCAGGGAAGAAAAAGGAAATATTTTATGAATGAATCCTTGTCCTGTCCCACTAGATTTTAATCTTCCATGCTTTCTGCAGGATAAACTGTTCTGTTACTCAGTGAGCTCATAACATCTTCATGCAACTTCAATTATATTTTCCTAGCTACTTCAAATAATACTTACTTTCGTCTTTCTGCCTCAAATTTACTCAGAAGTTTTCGGAGACCACCATTCTTAAATCCTTGGAAATGCGCTGCCGGGGCTCCCACGGTGATGACGTCATACAGAGCATCTGGAACGGGAACAGATGAGCACAGAGATTTGCACGCGCCCACGCTCAACGTATGGCAACAGCGCGATACCTACTCTACAAGACGTGAGGACAACAAGTGTGTATTATTTCCAAGGAATAATCAATAACCTGCGAGGAGGCCCAAGAACTAATCAATCTTTCCATGCAGCCACCTGCACACTTTAGAAAGTTTACCTGATTTATTGCTACACCTGAATTATATGCCACAGTGCAGAACAGTATTCTAGCTCTGCAGTTTACAAAGCTGCCAAGTAAATTGGCCCTTTGTGTATTTCACTTTATTACCCCTTCTATTACTTAACTTGTAGACATGCTGAGATGCACATATTTATGCATTTTAGAGTCAAAAGAGACCATACTATGATGGAATAGTCTAACTGCCTGAATAATACAGGCTACAGAATTTCAGTTAATGATTCCTGGTCTTCTGGTTCAGTTAAGGCATTTTTAAAAAAAAAATTTTAAGAGATCTAATTTTTATTTAAATACTTCAAGTGACAATGAATTCACTGCATTCACAGAGAAGTTGTTCCAATGACTAATCAACCTTACTAGTCCATTTCTTTTCTATTTTGAAATTTAGCTTCCACTTCAAGATCTAATTACCTGTTTAATGCTAAATTGAAGAGCACTGTTCTATGACACATACTTAATTTTTATATATGCTTATAAATACAGAGCAAGTCAGTAGTTTTCAGCTGAAAGATACCACAATGGGAAATAAACTATACCACTGAAATTCCTGCTGAGACAACACCTGATATCTTGCGCCATATGTGATAAACCTTTTCTAGGGATGTACCTTACAGAACTAGAGATGGAACACCTTTTTAAAAACAGCCTCTCATTTGTGCCTGTGATGGATTGTCAGTACAGACACTAAGATTTAATTACATCTCCCAAACCACAATAATTATTTCTTCAAAGTTTAAATTTACATTTTCAGAATTTACATTTGCATTAAGCAGTACCTGTGTTGTGCCCAGGCTCACTGGAGGTATTAAAAATACAGGTCAGAATGCATCATTCTTACAATGTACTTCTAAAGGAAATATTAGAGGGGTTTTTTTGGCATGAATTATTTTATTCATCAAGGAAGCTTCCCATGTAAATTAAAATCTAATCCTCTCCGAAAATAGAACTTATCTTGCATTCTGATGATAAATATCCCTAGAAGCAAGAATGCTGTACAAATGATTCACAGTTAATGAACTATGTTTTACTTCCAGAGCTGAATCTCAAAGCATATTCACTCAAATTGATTTGAACCCTAATGAATCGGTGACTCTTCAATTTCCACTTAAAAGCAGAAGTGACATAATTTCATTAGCCTTAGGTGAGCTTCAAGATTCCTAAATAGTCCATTCTTTCAGGTCCTCAAGGAGATTTATCCATAATACATAATCTTGGGCTATTAGAGGTCCATTGGTACTTGAGAATAAGTAGTTCTAGCGCTTAAAACAAGGGTGGCTTGAAACCAAAATAAGAGACAAACCCATCAGGTTAACTGAATATGTTTCCAGATAACTCACAAAACTACAGAAAGGGTTTATAAACCCTAGTACTTTTTCCAACTCTGTTTTAAAAACAGTGACTCTATAGCTACTTGGGGGGATTTACCCAGAAGGAAGATTTTATTCAGCCTATGGCCATCTCTCAGCATCACGAAGGAACAGCTGCTTGAGACGTGAACCCACCCAGAACAGCTGAACCCCATGCAAACCAACATGGGACAGTGAGAAGAAAACATCTATAGCCCTGGTGACGGGCATGGAGCAACCTCATTCCCACTTTCCAGAGCACAGTGCACTAGGAAGTGCTGCAAGACGTGGGAGGAATGCCTTGGGATGTGCTACATTTACACACCAGCACAGCTCCTGGGGAAGGACGTGCAGTGTCAGCATGAGTGTGCTGGTCCAGGGATGCTCCAGTAACTCAGAACCATAATCACCTTGGAGAGCAGGCTGCTGCTGACAGCTCTCTGGAGTGGAGACAAAGCTTAAAATGCAGCAGAGTGGTAGGAGCTGTATCATATTGTCCACATGCTCCCTCAAATTGTTAATTAATAACAAACCCTCAACCCTTCCTGAAATAATTGCTTCAGAATTTGAAGGAAGAAAATGCAAAAAGATCAGAGTGTAAGGAAACTGAGCTTTAAATAGAGCACCATTTCATACTAATTATTCTGACTCAAAGATACCTCCTGCTAATACAAGTGAAACACTAACACCAGTTGCACATTTGCCAAAATACAATTCCTTCCCCTTGCAGGAATGTAAATTACCTGCTCATCACTCCTTCCGGAATAAAACACAGAGCTTTTGCAACATTGTGACAACCACAGCAACAAGGTAGAAGTTCCATAAACCTAAGCTTTATCAGACCAATTTAAAGACTTGAGGCATTTTTATGTCAAGCACAGCTCAATCTAGAATTTGAAGCAACCTGCTTGCCTTCACAGGAGGCAGCCATTGCCTCACACTGGCCAGAAGCAAAAGGAGAATCTCTCCCCCCACCAAACTTTCTTAAAATAAGCACGCTTAATGTATAGATAGGGACAAAACAAAAGCTATGGCAATATATAAATTTGACTTCTGTAGTATGATGAACAGCAAATTGTGCTGTTTATCAAATAGATAGGGAGACAGTTGTCCCATCATAAAACAGTATTTTGCTCAAAGCTGTTCCTACTGCAAGTTTAAACACACAGGTATCTTCTATTCCACGTCAGTACCCAACCACAACCTGAATCAAAGTTCAGTAAAAGTAAACCTGCTATTGAACATGTTGAACAAAAAAAGCACATATCCTATGTGCATATTTTAAATAGATGGGAATAAAACGCCTCCTGCATTCCCAAAATGAAGATACCTGACAGTGTAAAAGGGTTAATGATGAACTTATGACTCATCATCTTGTTTAATCACAACCTCTGAATTCTTTTATGCCCCTTTTACTTTTGTGCCTGTTGATACATGAAAGCACAGATGAGAAAGATCAACTTGATGTGGAAGTGCTGCTTGCCCCAGAATGAACAGCAGTTGCTACAAACTGTTCAAATGTATGTATGTAGTGCAAGATACAACTGTTTAGTGCTTATAAAATGAAACTGAGTTCAGTAAACAGCTGGGACAGTGGCTATGTAACAGATACAGAAACTATTTATCCAGACGAAGACTAATAATAATAATAAAAACTTATTACTCTTTGTTACTGTACTGCTACCAAAATATCCTAAACATATTGAGGAACCCATTTTTTATACAGAGAAATAAAAAGATCTCCCCATAACTTAGGTGTCAGTCTTCCCAGAACAGGTGTAGGTAGAAATTCCTCTATGTTAAAACAAATTATTTTCTTTATTAACGTGTTTTAATCTCTAGAGCGTAACAAGAACAGTGTTACCTAATTCTCATGTCAGCGTTGTGAACGTTAGCTAAAGAAAAAAGGGAGAGTTTTATAATTAAAAAAATATCTAAATTTAGAAGATTATTCTAACTTCCATTTCTTTCTGTACCCTTTTCAATTATGGATTAACCATATGCCACAAGCAAACTACTTTTGGAAGAGAAAGGAGAAAATTCGTCAAACCCAAATAAAACTCAAGTAGTATATGCATTGTGGGTGATTAAGTAAGTGGTGTACTCCATTACACTTTTTTGTTTAGCAAATGAACATACAATACCCCGTTCCCAGAGAGGCTTTCTTGAAAATACATAAATTTAAGGTTCTGGCCACTTGAAGATATTACAAATCTAAAAATGCATTTGAGTTAATTAACTTCAAAACATCAGTTAAATTAAAACTTTTGCTCTCATACTCTGTCACTACAAATCCCCATCTTGATAAAATATTTGAAGGTACCATCATTTAGTAGAAAAAATGATTAAATACTGAACCCATCCACAATATCTAAATTCAGCAGTCCCCCTGTGCCAACTCGGAAGTGGTTGAACATCAGCAATACAAAGTATGACACTCCTACAATAATTGTCTGTATTTGCTATTTTACAATCTGATTAGATGCAGAGTGTATAAGGCAAAAAACCTTACAGACTGTAATTTTCATGTTTCTACAGTGACAGCAATTTTAATAGATCTCAACTTATCAACAAATTACTTACTGTACTACAATTTGCTCGTATGCACACACAAATATAATATTTTATCTCTAAAGGATGCTGCTGAAACTACATGCAAGCAGCAGCAACAGAATTCTGTACTAAACAGACATTATAGAAAATTATCCCCCTTTTTGGAAGTTATTAGAAGTTCATAGTGTTTTCAACACAATCAGTGAGATATTTGCACTTAATGCTAAGGAAATGTTCACATGGCACAGCGCAGCACTGAATAAGGTTATTTAGGGAGAAGCAGCACTGGGCTCATTAAGGCTTCCTAAGAAATAGGGTATATTATCTTCAGAAGTAACACTGTCCTTAATGGAACTGTGCTACTCACATCACCTTGGCTGGTGAGTTCATCCTGGCAACTTCCGGTGTTCTATCACTATCTCTGTTGGAACGGTGAGGGGGAAAGAACACCTTAGAAACAAGAGAGGTAAGACTGGCTTTTACACTACACTGACAATATGGAACACAATGAAAAATTAAGCTGATGCCCTAGAAGAACGTGAATCTTACAGAACGTTGTGCAGTGTGTCAGTATGAATCATTACACTATTAGATCTGAGCTGCTACAACAGAGTATTTTTAACCACGCGTAGGTAACCAATACATTTTGGTGAACACATATTCTGCATTTGCTTCTTTATTTGAAGCGTAGAAGAAAAAATGAGCACAACATCCCTGGAATTCATCTTTTAGGAAAAACAAACCACCAAACAAACAAAGCAAAAACGAAACACATCAAAAATAAAACCAACCCAAAAATGAACAAACCAATCAACCAACAACAAACTTAAAATAAATTTAGTCAACCACTCCTTAGTTTTCCAAGATCTGCAGTCAGTATCCAGAACTCATGGCTTCAGAAGATGAGGCAGAGACATCACTTGCATACCTTTAACTTCGGACCTGACTCCCAGATTTTATCCCCAGACTCAGGACTTCTGATTAGTCTGGGCAGCAGTGTGTCTGGGTGCAGGTTTCAGAATTTGTGGGAACATGTGGAGGATGGGCAATCCTGCCACTTCTTCAGTATCATGGATTTACTGAAGTGTGGTCCTCTACAGACAGTACCTACTCAGCTGCTCTAGAAATACTCCAAACAACATCCAAACCCAAAAGCTTGGGTTTTAGAAGCCGAAATCACAAGCCTAACAGAATGAAATCAAACCCTTCAGGAAAACAGGAAGGTTCCAGATTTGTACACAAAACAAAACGGAGGAAATAACCACACAGGAAGATTCTAGAGCCCATTATATAAAGTGAAAAATTAAACACTCTGAGCCCGTACAGTGGCACACCGTTGTAAATAATGAATTTGGAAGCTTGGTTTCAATTTTATTAAAAAACCAAACCAACTGGCAAAAGAAGAAAACAAGCAACATCTAGTCATACCCGAAACCCTCTGTATTAAGCAATACTGCATGAATCTTCAAACAAGCCAATACTGTATGAACTCCGCTGCTTGGCAAAACACATGCAACATGAAATGCATGTCAGAATTTTCTTTAAGTCACTATTACCTATGATATGCTTTTCTCCTCAGCATTCTTCCAAATCCATGTAAGCCCAAATCACACAAATTTACTGAAGAAAATATAAATCAATTTACTACTATTGCTTTCTATGCTTTTTATCTGTAGCATCTTTATGCCCAGACTATAAATTTTAACAATACTGTTGCCAGTCTCCTACCATTAAGTGAAAAATCAAAAATGACCAAGATGCAACCCGCTAAACAGAATACCTTTCCGTCCTCCTGTGGCGTTAAGGTTTCATCTGAAAGTGTGTCCATCTATCGTTCACTCTAGAAACTGGACATATAAACTAAGATATTTGCACCTTAAAAAGGGCTAAATGGAAACCATACCTCTAAGTTGTAAGTTTAATTGTATTTCAAAGCGAACTTTATCATACTTAGGGAATTCCTCCACAGCATATACTTCACCTTTCAGCCGAGGACTGTGCACGTGCATTCTTTGCAGATGGAGATTTATTGGGATGAATTCTAAAGTTTTTTCTCCTTTACTACAGCTTGATTTGAAGGAAGAACCTGAAAAACAAAAGTTTAAAGAATCATTATCTTAAGCACCCAGCAGATGTTTTGTTTTCTTTTTAATGCAAGGACAATACTTGTATAATAGCAGTCTTCTTTAATTTACTTTTAATGTGTAATTGCATATTAGGAGAAGAATAGTTCACTAACTGAGTCTCAGCATGTATCCACACTGCAAGCAACAAAACAGCTTTTAATTCACAGAATAAGCTAATTTTTTGTTCTAGGTGTCTGAAATAGGTCTGCAGTCTGCTGGAAACAATGCCACAGTTAATGTGCATTATGTTTATTTTGTACTAAAAACACAGGGGTACAGAGCTA
The DNA here is from genome assembly GCF_963082525.1 of Nesoenas mayeri. NCBI lineage: Eukaryota > Metazoa > Chordata > Aves > Columbiformes > Columbidae > Nesoenas > Nesoenas mayeri. The sequence goes on from NC_137540.1 coordinate 19,780,751, forward strand.
TGATGGTACAGCATTTTCACCATGTAACTTTTTTTCCTTAAAACAAAAGTATTACATTGATTAGGCTATGAATTCTTTCTAGAAAGTTCAAATAAACATAAATTAACTCAAGAAAAGCTATGAATTAGGGTTTTTTTTTTCCTAAAAAGCCAGAATTACAAGAAGCACAATGCTCTGACAGAAAAAAAATCTGCTTGCATACTTTGAAAGTATGAGATTGTGAGTAACACTATGGTGGTATAAAGGAATATAATTGAAGTCTGACAGTATGAAAATGAAATTTAACTGGAGATATTTGATACAGCACATATATAAAATAAAAGGGTATAGATTAGGAAAAAGAGTTGGTGCTACAATCTCACTCAGGCAGCCCAAAATTTATTTAGACCATTTTTTCACCGCCCTATCATTTTGCCAATTATTAATCATTTGGACTAACATTCCTCTGACTCAGACAGGATTAAGGGGGAAAAAAAAAAAAAAGTATTTGGAAAGGATCCACCTTTTCTTGCATAAAAGGGTAAAAGAAATATTTGGAATTCTTCTTTTTGATTTACTCAGTCAAGATTTGCTAGAAATTTTACTGTTGAAACTGCCATAGGTTCCACTATGACTAAGCACTGAGCCTCCCAAAGCAAATCACATTGCCGGAGGGCACCAATGATGCTCCAAGACCAGCCAAGCCTGTTTAGGCTGCTACCTAGGCTCAGTAACTTAAAATAATTACTTAACAGAGATTAAGGGCAAAGGTAGCAAGAAAAGCAAGTGACAGGAGTCAAACATTCAGATAAGGTAGGAAACCTGGGGATACAGCCTGAAATCAGGAGTCACTGGTGGTGAGGAACAGCAGTGGGAAACCTGCATCTAGAAAGTGCAGAAAGACAAAATTATGGGAGCAGTGAAGGGAACTCAAACTGTATCAGAAAAGAAATCTGAATAGTGCAGGTGAGGAGAATGTAAATAATTATGAAAGAAAACAGAAAGGGGGAAGATTGTTTATGAGAATTCAGCTGAGACCAAGATCAAAGCTTAAGGAATAATTGGATCCGAGACAAGGAAATACTGTCAGACTAAGAGGAGAAAAAAATAAGAGCAGATTACAAGGGACAGGAGAAAGAAGAGTAGGAGGGAGAAGAGCCTGACCTCCCTGGAGTGTACTGTCCTGAGCTGGAACAGAACACATGCAGCATTGCTAAGGCTTGTTACTCCTTTATTCAGGGAAGATCTGTGAAACAAGAATCTCTTACGCTCTAGTGTCAGAAACATATGGGATAATAACCACCCACTGCTGTCAGTTATTCTATTAACTCAGGTATGAGAGATCCATGCAGTGGAATTAATACTGGCAAATGCAGACAGAGATATCATCCATATGACAGTATCGTTTGGGGTGGTTCTGTGTTTTTTTGTTTTTTAATAACTTGCTAAATTGTACTTAAGGACCAAGAAAACTACACTCCCTCTATTAAAATGGTTGTTGCAAGATTAAACTCTTCCAAGTTAGGAAATACCAGAATACAGATGCAGCCTCCATCTGACATCCACCTGAATAGGAACTGAGAAATAGACTTCAATGACATATCACATATTGGCTTTTCCCAGCTGATTGAATGCTTAGTGTTTTTGCTGTTAACTTTAGCAGCAGTGATTTAATATTTTGTTTCCAACTTTACTTTGGTATCTGGATTCAAATATATTGCTCACGCCTCTCATAAAGACAGGATTATTAATTTCCTCAAACCTGTCTACTGCATGCATGGCTACAGTTTCTAAGGGCTTTCCAAATATTTATAGAATAATTTAAACTGGCTGAGTAAAAGGGTTATAATTTTATCCATTCTAATGGCAGAGAATAACTTAAGGTCAAAGCCTTTAAGAAACAATGCATCAATATGAGATATGGAGGATCTCATTCTGCAGAGCATGCAGTAAAATGCAACATCACATTCCATTTTGGACGTGCAGCTCCCACTGAGCTGAATTACGTCCATAAGTGCTAGGTCCTTCTGCAAAACAGCCTGCATCTATTAACCGCTTCTGAAGTCTGACTTGCCTAGTCACATAGCCCAATGATCACAATAAGTTTTTGAATGTCATAGTAAGTTTTACACAAGATGCAAAATCAGGGTTTTTCCAAGCAGAAACAAGTATCTCACCAGTAGTGTGACAGGGATAAAAAAAAAAGGCTGGTGAAGAAAAGAGAGTTAGGTATGTACCTGAGTACTGGCCTTCAAACTAACACCTCCTCATTATTTCTCATCTTTGCTACAATTATTAGATTGTTTTGGTTTTCTGCTTCGTTTTGTTTCCAGAGAAATGTTCCTACTCTTTTTCTGTCCTCTTCAATAAGCTCAGGTAGCCTGGTCCACTAAGTTCTCTCAAACCACAGCTAAGGCAAGTCATTCAACATCACCACTTCTCAAACTCACTTGGCACAAATACAGGCCTTGCAGGATTTATGCATAATAGATTACATTGTCTTTTTTTTTTTTTTTAAATCTCAAAAGGTCATTTCAATATTCTCCTGCAAGTGATAATTACTAAATCGATTCCTTCGTAATCTATATTTATTGCCTTGCATACGATACTTCATGGAGCACTTTCAAAATTTAATTAGCAAAACATTAGACAAATACATATATTCATTAAAACACTGAAACATAGGAAGTATCATACCAGATCAGGCAGTCTGCCAAAATCACAACTGCAATATTTTCATGATGATAAGCAAGCATAAATACATGAAATTACACTTCTGCAACCAAAATGCAAATTATTATACAACATTTTGTGTAACAGATGAGTTCCGCCCCTCCCCCCGCCATGTTTAAGCAGGTAATCAACTGCTCCCAAAATGCTTAATTTCAGTTACAGATTGATTTTGTTCATACATTAAAGCAGGACGCCTGCTTCCCTGTGACCAAGAAAACTATCCCAGAGCAATCTGGAGTGAGAAATACCATGCTTAATCCTGCAATAGGAGATGACGTATAAAGGATAAAAGTACAGTTTTAATGTCTATTTTGGAAGGGAAAGATTTGTCTCTCACCTACTAGATGCAGCAGATTCATTCTAATAAAAGTAAATGTGCACATTTATCTATAAGAAGAAATTATTCTGCTATGCTTTTTTATTTGTATAGTGAACTAAAACAAAATTGCTTCTTTTCTCAGTACACACAAAATAAGTTTTGTTTGTTTGTTTTTACAGGACAAGAAAGCTAGAAATAATTAAGAAAATACTGTAAATTCTCCCTAAATACATATCTGATATTTCAAAAGATGTTATCATTGTTTACACCTCATTTTTTACAAATGTTCATAGTCATAATGTATCCCTTTTTCAGAAATATTCTAGGTTGCAAACTGATGCATATGTAATAATGCACAGTGTTTACATCTGACATGCACCACTACACCTACCCACATACAATTGTGGGAATAAGGCTACAGTGGGAACATCTAGCGGTGAGAATATAGAGTGAAACAGCACATGCAAGCAAAAGAAGAAATAATTTATTCTGAAGTATTTTCTTGTTCTTTTTAGGAGTAAGAATTACAACAGGAGGAAAGGACCAGCTGCGTTAGGTGCGGATTTGTCATGGATACCATCTTATTGAACCGGGTGCAGACACATTATAGTCCCTGACCACAGGATCCCAGCAGATATTAACTGGAAAAGCACCCACTTCACATTAGAATATAAGACCACCATCTCTGCTTGAAAAAAAGCAAGGCACTATGTATTGCTATTTCTGGACTGAGGAGAGGCTGCCCATCCCAAAATAACTCTGTGCTTTTCTGGCACAATGTGGGCGATGACTACTACAAGGCACAGCTAGATCTTACCATTATCCTGTAGACTGTTAAATGTAACTTAAATTAGGTTTCAAGAAAAACTGACAAAACTACCTCTAAGGCTGGTTTCAGTTGGCAGATGGCATTTGATACTAGCAGAGCAGCATAGTCAAGGGAATGTGCAATTAAAATACAACCCCCCCCCCTTTTTTTTTTTCGCTGTGTAACCATGTACCATGTGAACTGTGAAAAACTGCAGGAATGCACAAAACAAACTTGGAAGATGAAATCGGGCACCTCCGACTATCTCAGAAATAGAATTACAAATATTTCATTTTTATGTGTTTCATTTCTGCTGAATATGGCAGGATTTAATAACAATCAGCCTCATTTATTCTTAATTGCTCCCGAAGAGGAGAGGCTCCATTCATACCTGTGTGCTTTCCAAGCTCTGCAAGAGTGTTCTGGTACATGCGCAACATCTGATCACAGTGAGCAATAACACTTTGGCGCATATTGTCCCAGTGAGGAGCAAGTTCTCCCAAGTCTTTAAGTTCCTGATTTCTGTATCAAAATGCAAAAAGAGTAGGCGCTAATTAATCCATTAACATTCATCCAAATTAATCCAAAACTCATTTGTTAAAAAACATCAAAAGCTCTTCCTAATTGAAATAAAATCATTACCCTGGGTCTGTGTTCATAAAACTTGTAAAATCTGCTGATTTCAGCTCTGTTTTTCAGCCACACAATAAAGAATGTCAAACCAATGCATAATACAGTAATTTGTGTTCAAAACTTATCTGTACAAATGCAACAGACTGCAAACTGAAATATTTCTTCCCTGGAGGTAAGAAAGCTCCCAGGCTCCAGAGCGCCCTGTTCACAGCAAGTAACTTTTTGTGAAAACTAAACATCATTACAAAGAACACAAAATATAGCTGTTTCAATACACCCTACTCTGTGGATACTTTTTGCACATAATAAACAATTCCAGTAGCATTTCTACAAATGTTAGTTTAATAAACACAACGGCCCCTCACCATGTTTCTTTAGTGTTAAAAACAAAACGCTCAAACCAAAAAAACCCATTAGCCTCCTAAAACTTAATCTTCAGCCTTACAGCTGTGTTCAGCGGTGTTTTGGTAACCAAACATCACTGAAAAATCCAACAGGAAATCCTTTAGCAAATTATCAAGTTTCCTGTACACTCTTGAGATCTGACCCGAGTGAAATAGAGATCACTTTAATTTCCTACACAAACAAGCATAGTTACAGTACACCAGGCTTTCTGTTTGTCTTCCCCAGTTGCAAAGTAAGTTCATTCTACATCTGTCCCAGGGATGCTCTGGAACACCTTCTTACATGAAGAAAGTGAAAACGAAAGATCTTCAGTCTTCAAACACTTGGAGCTGTTTGGGAGAAAGCTCATACAGCACCACCAACTAATTTTCCTCAAAGTATAAAGCAGACTGTTTCACTGCAATTCTTGGAAGTCTCAAAAAACACCCAAACAACAAAATGACCCCCAAAAAACTCCAAACCCAACACCTTCCAGAAGACAGCTCTTGCATATGTAAAAATTACGGAGAAAAAAATAAAAATAGAAAAACAGAGGTAGAGGGGTCAGAAAGTTAAGAACCAATGAGACTGCAGCACAGGAACGTAACTCCCAAAAGTAAACAAACAGATTACAGGAATATAGTAGTTTTTAAATTTAGAAGTTTATAGTTTGTACTAATAATCACAACAACAATCTTAAAAAAAAAAAAAACAAACTTGAATTTGTTTTCATAATACTATAATACTTATACCAGGACTTATTTCATTGAATAACTTTAAAAACACACTTCAACCAGTAATTATGTCAAGCAACAATTGTGCAACAGAAGTAACTGATATTTATAATATATATTGGTGCTACAGAGGGCAAATTTGGCTCCTGATTCACCTTTCCAGGGCAGCCATGGAATTCTGAATAGCTTGGCAGCAGAGCAGCAAGCTCAGAGCAAACTCCATATTTTTAAAATAGAGCTATTCATCTTGTTTCCCCACTCCAAAATCCCCACTCAAAGTCTTTACCAGGTAATCGCACTCATCACCGTGACAGATTCTTTGCTCAGCATCAACTTCAACCCTTTCTACAGAACTGAATCCAAGCTTTGTCTACATCTTGCTGTTCAGCTAATGCACAAAGGAAAATCCCACCCAGACGCATGTCTCAACTGTCACTGTCTCCTGCCTTGATTACTTCAATATCTTCCATGTTGGACTCAACAATCTTGCCCTACTTGTGTCTAACCAGAATGTGGATATAAACAGGCTGCCTCATTCCTCCTCCTCCTCCACTTCAAACACTAGCTAATTAGCTGATTTCTAAGACCGTCTCAGGCACTTCTTTTCACATCCACTCTTTCCTTTAGTAGACTAATTAAGCCAGCTTTCACTGAGCACTTCCCACTATGGTTGAAAGCAGTTCCTCTGTTAACAAAAAAAATATAAATAAATTCAAATCTACTTATTACTCTTCCTTCAAAACTCTTTTCTGCCACTACGGCAGAAAAACTTAATATTGGATCCCGATCTGCTGAAAACGCTATAGAACATGCTAATCAATGATCAGTGGTGCTAACATAACTCAATTTGAAAGAAATGAAAATTTCCAAGACCAAGTTCTAAGACTCCTCAGGATCCCACAGCACCATTAGAAATATCATGAACCTTCATTTAAGGCTCCTACTTAAAACCCCACAACTTCTTTTACTCTGAATAATTTACTGATTGTCATAGCTACAATTCATGGGCACCTTGTCCTCTAGGGGACTTGAGCTGTACCCAGCCTACCCATGCTGTTCCAAAGTGCAGTCACTGAGCAACCTGCTACAGTGACACGCAGGTTTGGGGAAGATCCACACCTGGAATGAAACATCTGTGCTTTTCTTTTGGAACAACTACATCAGGGCAACCACAGAGCTGTAAACACTACACGACTGGATACATTTCTACAATTACTAGTAATTAAATACCGTTGCCATTAGACTCGAAGTAAAACTACATGCAATTTTTTTTGTTCCAAGAAAATGTTCAGTGAAGCCTATTATCAGATGATGGTTGAGCACCCAAGGCTCAGATTAATATTTCGCCTTTTGTTTTATTGATTCATGCTTCTTTTTTTTTCCCCCCAAGAACACCTCAGGTGCAAGATTATTGTAAACTACTGAAAATACCTGAAAGAGGCACAAATAATTTCCTGTATTATTCATGTTGATAATCTCTACTTAAACAGTCTCTGCTTTGTGCCATGCACTCTAGTGACCACAGTAACAGAAAACTCTTTCTCTTCGCTTTGGGTATAGGGGATATAAGGATACAATAACTGTTTAGAAGTCTAAAAGAAACATATTCAATGCTGAAAATGCAAAATGCTGAACTGAGTAACGAGTACTTTGAACAAGCAGTATGCATCGTGTCCAAAAATTATTTCAAGAAAGTCCTAATGGTGAAATCCTGTTCCAAATCAACTTGTTTCTGCAAAACTACCACTAGCTTCCACAGTCCAGACATCATTGTGGAAAGCACGGGGAAAACCTGTGGTCAGTGACAAGAAAATCAAAATAAATCAAACCAGCAGCAAGCTATTAGGATGAGCAAGAAAAGTGAGAAGAAGCCACCCCCTCAAAGAACTTTCCTGAATCTAATTATTCTGTCTCAGAAAAAAGAACAGTAGGAAGAGCCACTTGCGTCTTCAAGGACACAGCACGAATGTTCACAAATTGGAAGACAAAGTAGAAAAGATTACCGTATTTATATAAACAAGAGATATTTTAGAGGACATATGATAAAAGCACATAAACCACAAATTCTGTATGAATACAGTGAAGTAACGCTATATTCATGCAGCTTCAAAAATCCAGTGATGCAATTCCCAGTGAAGCAAATGACAAACACAAAACCAGAAAGAGGAAGAGCTTTTTGCCTTCACCAAGCAAAATTAGCTTCTGAAATCAACTTTCACAAAACATCAGAAGCAAAGTGCTCATCAGGATTCAAAACAAGATGAGGCATTTCTGCAAATTATATTTGCAAAAGTTTTTTAATATTATAAAGGCGACAAAGTTCTGAATATTTATCAAATAGAAGCTTTGGAGTAAACATAAATCATAAGCTCTGGGGCATGCCTCAGTCACTAATAAGTAAAGGAAGCTTAGAAGCTTCCTTCTAAGGAAAGGATCACAGGAATTATTTTTCCTAACAAGTTTTACTTTAAACTGTACATGTCTATGGATCACCATTTCTCTTTTTTCTTTTTTTTTTTTGGTAAAATAGAAGCAGATAAAATTACTCTCAGTTTTCTGTACCACAAGTTATGGTTCTGTGATATACAGTCAATAACCAATCAAAACAATACAATTTCTTTCCATGAATCAAAAAATTACAGCCTTCTTACTGCAATGTTCCTAAAACAGACAAATGATTACTAAAGAGAATTTAATCCCTTCTGGAGAAACCACCACAAAAAAAAAAAACAAATAAAAGGATATTTTTCTTTCAGAATAGTTTCATTTAGAAGCTCTGGAAAACAGGAGCAGTTTTTCTCTTCTTATTTCAGGTTCTGGTAAGCCCAACCTGACAGGTAACTAAAAAGTAGGTTGCGATTATCTTTTGCATTCTTTCAATATTTAAAAACAAACGAACATACACAAAAACAAAAAACTACAAACAGATCAACAAACAACAACAAAACCCAAAAACTACACACCATCAAACATATTTAAAGTATTTTAAAACCTGTTTCTTTCATGTATATGTGGAGAATAGACTGGGATTTGCAAGGGCATGAGAATATTTTATACTGTTCCTGAGAGCTGCATTTTTTAAAGTTCATTTTGCATTTCTATTTACCACCATCCCCTTTTTATTATCCAAAAGGGCAGACAATATATAAGCTAAATTAAATTCATTTCTTCCTTCCTGCCTTAAAACATTTTCCTTTCCTTGGATATTTTATTACCCAGCATTTATCTCTGAAAGACTGTAAATCTTCAAACAGTATGATCATTAGAGGTTAATTCTATGATTTCCACTTAACAGCAAAGGATAATTCTGCATCACATGATTGCAAAGAGACTAAAATTCAGTAATACTCAGAATGGCATCTGTGGCATTTACACTTTCATCCTGAACTACATTTTAGTAACAAGCACTGGTGCACAGAATTATTTTAGATGTTGTTTTTCTTTGGTTGTTTTTTAAATTTTCCTGTTTTATCATGGAAACTGCGATCAGCTTAATACAAAGTTGCTTCAGGTCTATGATATAAGCAAAGATATTTTACTCTCATAGTTTATTTATAATTCCATTGCTTTCAGCTTGGAATCATATATGTGGCAAGATTAATTGCATCATTAAATTGTATGATTACTGAAGTGTTTAAGAAGTTTTGTGTGTTTCTGTTTTCTTTTTTCCCTAGTGCTTCATTCAAAAGTAACAATGAGGATGTTTATGACACAAGCAACATAATAAAATTGTACAAATTTTATTTTCATAGAATAACTTGGAAAGGACCTTTAACATTGTTGAGTCCAACCTGTCTACTGCCAGGTCCACCACCATCATGGCCTTTAGTGCCACATCTTTTAAACATCTCCAGGGATGGTGACTCGACCACTTCCCTGGGCAGTCTGTTCCAATGCCTGACAACTCTTTCCATGATGAAATTCTTACTAATATCCAATCTAAACCTCCCCTGGCACAACTTGAAGCCTTTTCCTCTTGTCCTATCACAATTTGTGTTAGGTAGTTACTTGAAGTAAGGTTTTAAAAGTCCTTAAGTGGATAGAATATTAAAAGTTCCCATTTAAACATAGTTGGTTCGAAGAGCTTCAGAAGTGATGTTAAGTTTACTCTGAATAGTTTTTTTATGCTATTGCCTATATCAACACAAAGTTTTTGCAGTGTGCTTGCTCAAAAATAAGTAATGTAAAAAAACAACATGCAAAAGTCCAGAAAAATCAATGCCTACTCTCAACACATGGCATTTCTACCTAGGTCTTCACTCCACAACAGAAGTTGTATATTAAGAGGTAGTAGAAAAACACATCTTTCAGATAGTTTGAATTTCTATCTCACGCTGTAATGTTACAAGAAAGAAACTGGAAAACAGACAAACAGCATAGATTTGCATAAGAAAAAGCTACTGCAGTTAGGACAGGGCAGCCCTTCCTGATGCAGGAGGAAAGGTTGAGTGCGCTTTGTATTCCGGAATGGGGGTTCAAGGGAAGTTCAGAAATTTATCCTTGAAATTTGTTTATGGGTTATGATCACAAATGCCATGGGCCAAATTCAGACATAAATAGGTGGAATTTCCTTTTAGCCAAAGCAGTTTGGTCCCAAGGGACTCAAAAGAGCTTTAGTGGCAAATGTAAAAGACCAATATACCAGTTCAGTATAACTCTTACTATAATTTCCTAATTCTCTTGCTGTGCTGATCTAGTGCAATACAAGTTACGTCTACAACTGCAAACTGAGATTATATGGGTTGACCAACTTAGTAGTTTACAGGAGTTGTTCACGAAGTCTTATTTATAAACATTATGTTCAAAGAACTACTTAGCTAATCTTGCATGATAGATGCAAAATATCTGGACAAGACTTGTGTAAAGAAATACTAAAAACAGGGGAAGGATTAATTGGAAAACCTCAAGCAGAAATAATTTCATAATAAACACCAGAAAAGCAGGCTGTATGATGCTTATTAGAACAATAAGAATGACTGCATAACTCCTATTAGAACTTCTTCCAAGAAGACTTGAAGGATAAAACCTTTAATGTGTGCATATCTTTAAAAACATTATTTCACGCTAAAAAACTAAGTTAAACACCCTTAGAAGTTGTCTATTTCAGAGTATCACATCAGTAAATGAAAAGTTTGTTTAACAATGAACACTGTCGTTTTATCAAGAGATAAAACATCTTAAGAGCCATGAGAAAAGGGAATTTAAATTACCATTTAAAATACAATACTGAATGGCATTAGCACTTCACGTGGATATTTTTTTATAGGCAATTGCTGCAGACTTGACTATACTGAAGCCACAATAAGAACAAAATAAAACAGGCAGAGGATTTTAAGAAGTGGTCTCCAAGACATTTTTTTTAATGCTAATTGGGAAAAAGATTCAGAGAAAAATACTTCAGAAAAGCACAGCCTCAAGGTGGTACACCGTAAGTTTTGTGTGAGTTCAAGAACTAACATAACAATCTCCTCCTAATGTCATTTTACTACTTTACACATGTAGGGAGTCCACAAGAGCAAACATCTTTTGCAATTGCTTCAAAAAGCAAAGCTGAAGTGCTTATATGACAGGCGACACCAGTGCTCCTGCTCCCACCATCTGCTGGTATCCTACCATTAGTGATTGCTCCTCTTGGTTGGCCTTACCTCCTCCCTCAGACTGATAACATCACTTAGTCAGTCTTTTTGTCCCACCCACACTTTCTAATAGGCTTGAACAGCTAACCACATTGTCAGCCAGGAAAATCAGAACCACTTGCCTCTATCCTTGAGCAACTTTTACTTATGTTTCTTCCTCAAAGCTTTTCTTTATTTTAGTGAGTATTGAATAACCATTAAAACAAACAAACCATGGTGATTTTTTACTGTGACGTTATGCAAGGAGGTGAATGCTATAATATGAAATAACAGCAAGCAGTATTACTTGCATTATGTCTTTGGAGAGGATAACGTAGAAGTAATAAAAGTGGTCAAAGTAATCCCGTAGCATTTAAAAGACATTTACCCATGGGGTAAATGAAAACCTAATAAGTGGCAGAACTGTCCAAGTCAGCAAAATCTATTTTTATTGCTTACTAAAAAAGCCTTATACATTACTATTCTTAAACAAGATCAGGCCATAAATGCTTAAATACAGTATTAAATGAAAAAAATAAAGTATTATAACAACTCATATGATTTTTATAACCCATCATCGCCATGAGTAAGTATCAGTCCATTGACTTTATTAAAAGCAAGATTCTGGTCTCCCACATGCTGTTCTATTGGCATAAAAAGATCATAGAGAAGCAACAGATGGGGTGAATAAAAAAGAAAAGCAGCTCCTCTTGCAGGACAATCAACCACTGTAAACAACCCCAGGCAACCCCCTCAGACAGGCTGCTAAAGAGAGTGTGCGTGGAAGCACATAGGACAGCTTGGGGATGCAGCACTAGCTCACAGGGCCACTCTTACCCATCAGCCCAGATGATCACCCATGTGTGAGGCAAGTTTAATGGGGAAAAAGGTATATTCTTCTACACTGTCTATTACCAGTGGGAAAGGAAGATATGCTTTAAGGGAAGGCCCTGGACTGCATGAAATATTGCCTTTTTCCCCCCGGTCATATCAGCAGAACTTGCAGGTCAAGGCAGGCTGCCGTTTCTAGTCCCTGCAGTGGGAATTTGGATATACAAAGGATTTAGGGACACTAGTTCTCCCTTTTCTTCTCTTTTCCAAGACTGTATGTACTGCAGTGACCCTCAGACGCCCCTCCTGGTTACAAGGCCAAACATGAGCAAATGTTTCCAACTTGCATTTACTTTGGTATCCTTTTCTTATGCCAACTAATTTACATTAATGTGATTTATATTCTCAGTGCTCCTTTTTAACCACAAATGTCACTTCCCATTGGTTGCAGGTTTGTCTGTGATATTAGCACTGCCCAGATACAAAGACAAACACGCTACAATGTAGTTCACGTCCTTGGCATGTGTTGTTTCTTTATAAAATGTTAACTTTTCAGAATATTTATATTGTTAACTAAATGTTGATGCTTCCACATTTGAAGTCATGTCCGCACTCCAATACATTCATGAAATCTCTGGAGTCTTTAAAATTCTGAGCAATCAATTCTGTTTTCAGTTACAGCTGTCAATTATTATGAGCCAAAAAGATCACTATGTTTTGCCTGTCTCATACTACAAATTAATATTTTTAGCTCACTTACATTATTCCAAATCAGAACAATAAAATTTAGTGTTTACTACCACTACTACTTCATCCTTACCTTCTCATATCCTCCTTTATGTGCAGATTGATCAGTTCTTTAGGAACATGGAAAGAGAGGGTGGTCTCAGCCATCTGTTCCCGGATTCGCATCCACTTGTTGTCAGAAGTAGGGAATCTATATAACTTACAGATTGGGTTTTTTAACACTGCAGAGAGGAAAAATTATATCATTACTGTACTGTGGTTATATGACATTTTGAAAATTTATGACAGCAATTTCATTCAAAAATAATGTGTTATTTCCCCCCCTTGCTTCCAGAATTAATTTTAGAACCATTAAAATTCTATTAAAACCGTTATTTTTTATTTATTATAGCAGCATGTAAAGGACAAAGAATTACTGGTGTAGTATATAAATCACATTTTACCCACGTAGTAGATATCCTGTGAATTTAGCATTTCAGTGGAGTGAGAATGTAAATTATGTTCTCTATTCTTACACTTAAGATATAGTCAGGAAAAACAGAATGCTCAATTAAACAATGAACTCACACATAGTCAATGCCACCACTTACCATCTGCTAGAATCGCTCACATTGCTAAGAAATTACATGGCACAAGTGAAGCATCATTCAGCGTTAAGCTAGATCTGATGCTTCTCGGTGATATGTACACACAAGAGTCATTAACACAAATAGATAGTGTGCAGCTACATTAAAATCAGCTGACAGTCAAGAGGATGCCATTTTAGAGCCATTTTAAAGGCAACTTGATCATTGACATGGTCAAGACTGCCACTACACACTGTTCCATACACTGCTCTTATATCACTGCTGTAACCTGACATAGGAAAATTAACCTACTCCATGTCTTGGAAGGTTTTGCTTAAAACCCATCATGTTGTTTTATCTTGAAGCTCTCATATGTTGGCTATGTTTCCATTCATTTGCTCTATAATAAAAGGTGGAAAATGTCTATTTTCTCCTTTTAATTTTTTTTCCACCTCCTACTTTTAACTGATTTTCGAGAAAGCAAACAGGAAGACATCCGAGAAAGAATAGTTTTGTTTGACTCCATTGCTAAGCTTACAGAGAGACAAATGATTGTCATTTAACACACACATCCACTGCTTCCTAACTCAGAATGACTTTGGACAGCCATCCAAATCCTCCAACAGTACCTTCTATCAGGCTTCTGGAAAAATCTGTCTTAGATCAGGCTCCCATTGATCTGCCACTGAATGGTCTATAACTCAAAGGAATACATTTTCCGTGTGCGCTGTGAGGAAACTGTTGCTGACAAAATGACACCTACTAATAGAAATTTCAGCTTCACAACTCATTGCCACCATTATTGCCCATGTAAACTGATTTATAGAGAATGAAAAACACAGACCAAGTTATCAAAAGTACACAAACTGTCTTGTCTTTAACTGTTCTTTAACAGACGTTCCTTAGGAAAGGACTAAAATAGCACCACAGATTCAAAGATATCTGTACTAAAATGGTTGTTGGCAACTCATAAAAAATGCTATAAATATTCATGTTTAAGTAATTGCAGATGTATTGTTTTCTATTCCCATCAGTCTACTGAGATCTCTAATCACCAGTCTTGATGGGAAATCGGAAGTCTTTTTAGAGCAATTATGCCTTTACTTATTAGTGATTTTACTTACAAAAACCAAATTCTGAGTTACTATTATGAAATTATGATTGATAGCTATAGCATATGAATAACATCAATTTTTGTTTACTACTAAAACCCCAAATACCACAATGCTTAAACACCTTTACACACATTTTACAGCTTGCGAATCCTCAGCACACAGACTTACTATTGTCCACTACAAAAATGGATCTCCAAGTCCTGTGCCTGTGAACAACTTACACTCAGTATCTGGGGTTTATTATATTACTTGATCAGAACGTGCTGTAATGCTTTCCTATTTTCCTTTTATTTCGCTGAGATTCTTCTAATTAATTAAATATTTTTTTCAATACTACTGACAGCCTCTGTCAATCTGCAAAGTAGATACATGGCACTGATCATCATCAATTAACAAGACACAGAAGGACAACCTTCAGATGTTGGGGGAAGCACTCAAGAAACTTGGCTAATTCAGGTCTTCTCTTAATCACAAACCTGCCAAAACAGATTATAAGTTTCAGTTGTGGGGTTGGTTGGCTGGTTGGTTTTGTGGTTGTTTTGTTTTGTGGGGGTTTTTGGTAGTACAACCTGTTCATTAGGAAGTCAGCTGATACTTTTTTAACATTTCAAGTGACAATGGCTCTTTTATCTATTTTACCTTTTAATTTCTACTTCCTAAGAAGTTATCCAAGGATGTTTTCCCAGGAACAGCCTTTAAATTTGCACTCAGAATCTATTACAGAATTTATTACATTCAAAAAGCTACATTTGTCTGTGAGAACCTAATCCACATATGTATAGCTCCACAATCTCTTTCCTCCCATTTCCCCACTTTCATCATCGCAGTAAAAGAAAGAACCACCCCCCACCACACACACACACACACACAAAACCCACACAAACAAAACCCAGCACACACACACACATTAAAAAAAACAAACACAACAAAACAAAGCCCCACACTAAACAAAAGAAGTAACATAACTGCATCATGGTATAGCACAGGCAACTAGGAGTCACTCCAAACAAGTGGATCCTAACTTGTGACTTTTACCATTGTTAGAATTATTAAACTACTCTTCACGTACTGCCTCCCAGACTGAATTTTCACATGGAGATAATCTCAAGTGCGTTGAAAGTTTTAAAACCAGAACATCTCTCCATGGGTTTATGAAGAAAACTTCATTTACAAAAAACAGAGAAAAGCCTGAGAATTTTGTTTTCACAAGGAATCCAAACAAATCCTATTTGCAGTATTGCTAATGCTAGAGATTGTAAAAAAAAGATGCACAATACGATTTTCTTACACAGAAATAGTGAAGTCGTGTGATTCCATATCAGATGTGTTTGTCTTTCTAATTACAATAAGAATTGCTTTCTAATTACAACAAGTTGTCAACAAAATAAATCCAGAAGGCATGTAAAACCGCACAAATATTAAAAATGGCAAAACTAGGTTTGGCTCTTATAAAAGCCAGTTATTAAAATGAATACAAGTTTCATAAAGGTAGTTCTTCCTGAATTTAGACAGTGATCATGAAAAGTGCTGAAAACAAAACAAAAAGATGAGATGAACTGCAGTGCTTAAAATGAGGAAAAAAAAATAAAAGCCTTTCTCTATAGCATGAAGCCTAAAAGCCAATGTCATTTAGTTAACCATCCATATTTTTGGATATTATCATTTTTAAATTTAAAGACCTCTGTGCTTTTTATTCCATGCAATATCCTTCACACTTCTTCCCCTGCAAGTAAAATAAAGTATTAAAAGACTGAATACTGTGTTGTTTTTGTTCCACATCGAACATAGATCAAAGCACACCACAATCACGTGCTAATTTACTAACAGTGCTTCTATTTATATCTTCCTTTGTAGCGTAGGTGTATTACACATTCCATCTCAGGAAGAATAATTTCAACTTTCTTAATTTTTATTTAATTTCAATTACTTTTATTCTCACTTTTTTTTTTTTATAAAGTGCAATATGTTTACATGGAAACAATTGGCGAACTCTCCAGTGTTGTAAATAAATAACTGAATTTTGAGACATATAAATTCAGTCTCTTGGGGTTTAAATGGAATAGCGATAAGATTATGAAATATGATACTCATTCCCACTCACTGAGTAAGTGCCTCATAATTCACTTGAGGGCTGCTAGTTCCTTACATTAAGATTTAAATTTCAGAAGAGTGCCAACGTGCATCTATGTCTACAGGCTTAAAGATTCACATAGGGGTATTTTTTCAGGTTCATATGTTTTGAAGGCCTCATAAACAACATGAGACAGAAAGAATCAGAAATCTTTACAACAGTGTACACATGTACTAAGCACATGTGTATATAGAATATATACTGTACTGTAGATAGCTCTGTATGTACACTGGAGGCAAAGTAGTGCAGGCAATTAATACTACAGGCAACCTGATAACATCAACATTACTGATATTGCTCCTTTTCCCTCAGTCCTTGTTTTTGATTGCCTCTAATCTTGCCACGCTGAAATTTGTCTGCCTTAAACTGATAATTTTTCAAAATTTTCAGTTAAAATGGCCCAGCTGCACAAAGAATGAGGCCAGAAAAACACAGGATGTTCTTTGATGTCAGAATTATGAAAGTCCTGTGCTTTATAAATTTAAATTTTGACAATAAATCTTTTACAGAGATGTGCATTTTACCATATCTATGACAATCCATCCAGATCTGATAACAATAAGAGTCTTGAGAAAGAAATCCCGGTATGTAAAACCTCAAAACTTAAACTTAACAGCTCACTCATGCACCAAGGGTCTACCTTTATTGACAATTCTGGCATCCTTCCCAGCTTCTAATACCAACAAAACTGTGCACATGTCATCCATACAGACTGGATGAATATGCTTCTGGGCAGAGCTGGTGTGGGGTGAAAAACACTTCAGGGCAGCACTGGTAAACACAGCCAGTCTCCAGGCAACACCAAGGGCCTTGATCCATAAGAAGCCCAGGCAGGGAGACCTGCTGGGAAAGAAGTCTGACTGGTTGGCCATTATTTAAAAAACAAAAACAAAAAAGACCACCTAAAATTTACCAAGAAAATGTGAATTTGATAGAAAAAGTGGGACCGACACAACCTGGAGGCAGCACTGGAGTGAGAAGAGGAAATCACAAGCACAGGAAACAGACTGAAACAAGGACTTATTAGAACAAACTTCCTCTGACTGAAAACTCTTTCCAATATCCTGCGTGCTGTCATTTCTTGTACATGCATCTGTAGTTGTGCTCTTTGACCTCAACTTTTAGAGGAAAAAAAAAAAAAAAAAAAAAAAGACAAAATCCCTATAGTATGCCTGACTTTATAAACCCTAGCAATTTTGGGTGTGTTTTTTCATTCTTGTTGTGTGTTTGTATACAAAAGTAATAAATGTAGAAATGTTAAGCACTGTCTAGATATACTGTAGAATCACATGCAAATACTCTCGATGAAGTGCTCTAAATTTCATTATTCATAAAAATGGCATCTACTTTGGAAGTTCCAGCAGTTCCAACAAAATACATTTGCCAAACTACAGCATTTACCCATCAAAACAAAACCAAACAAAAATAATTTTAAAAACTCTACAAAACAAAACAAACAAAAAAACCTCAAACAAAAAGACACAAACACAAAAACAACCACCACAAGGGAAAACTCCAATCAAATGCACCCAACATGGGGAGCAGGGGGAAAGAACTAAAAAAACAAACACCAAAACCCACCACAGTTGCTAATCACTAACGTTTTGTCTGAACAGAAATGCCGTTTCTTGAAGACCCACCTATCTGGGTGACACACAGAATCAGAATCAAAGAACAGCTGCACTGAGTTCAGCTGGCTCTGTACCTTGTCTCCAAGAAGAGCCATAAATAGATACTTAGAGACGCAAGACACTCTTCTTTGCCTCCAGCTATTTGCAATTCAGGAATTTCTGAAGCCATATGTAGTTCCTGGGAAACTAGTAATTCTCAATGAATATCTCTTTCACAAACTTATCTAGCCTTACATTGAGCTGATGAAGAGGCAGTTCTCAAAAAGAAATTTTGCTCTGCTTCTGACCTAGTCTCAACAAATCATACAGAAAAATTACTGCATTCATACATACATGGAAAAACCTATTTTTTGGAGGTTTTTAGTGCTTTCTTCAGACTGCACAAGTAGTCTAAAAAGTCTCCTCTCCTATCAGTGAAGTCATATGATGAAATTACACTCAGGGTTTTAAAACTTCAGTAACATTTCTCTTCAACTGTATGCAGCAAATACACAGAATTCTTGACAGCACTGTAGTTGCACAGATGACCCATATAACTTATTTGTGACATTGTTACTGCAGAGTAATGGAGATTCATAAACTTGGGCTAATAAAACTTTTATGGTGCGGCATATCAGCATGTAATATTTCTCAGTTTAATGAAAGAGAAATAGATCTGGTGGAACACTGTACACCGAAGCCCAGAGTTGACCTAGAATTGAGAATGCGTTGCCAACAGCTTCCGTCATTTTAGGACATTCAGCTTCCAGATCAAACTGAAATTGCCACTTCATCAGCTATGAGAGAGATTAATTCTCCAGGGTATTTAGTTGCAAATAATGCATAATTACTTTAACAGAATGTCATGCAATGACATGATGAAAACTTATGAGGTTAATTCCATGCCCACTGAAGTCACTGACAGTCTTGAAAATCATTGAACAGTAAAAATGACAGAGTGGGAGATTTTAGCAGTGTTTCAGAAAGCATAATTGACATTTCTGAAAGTTTTCGCCATGCTTCGCAGTAAAATGATACCATCAAACACATACAAAACATTAAAATTGTAATCTTAAAAATTTGTTCATCATTTAAATAATGTTTTAAGAACTCTGCCCCAAATCTTCGTGATTTCTTCAGGATCTAACATAGTGTTACAACAGTCATCTTCTATGCATATTAGAATACTTACCTGCATTTAATGAAGGCAAGTTGTCTTTACCACTTATGCCTTCAGGGGCTGTACATTCACGAACCAATGCACACTACAAAAGAAATGCAACCACAAATGTAACACATTCGGGTGTCACAAGGAAATTCATAGCAGTTTATAAATAGCAGACTGAAAAAAAACCATCACTGATGATATAACTTCCCAATCCTTATCATTTGTATTTTTCTCTTCGTATTTCTGTTCCAGTACACTGCAACACAATCCGAATTATAGCAGAGGAAATGGCAAAATATGATCAGCTATTCCATAAGAAGACAGGAAGGTTTCCTACCAATACAATAGCAGAGGTTAAAATAATTTTTGACAAGATCTGTGCTTTCAGGGAGGTTACTTTTGACAATGCAGTTTTCCCACACACAGTGGCAGAAAACAGTTCCTGAATTTTTAAACAAGGGAAAAGCAGGAACCACAAAAAGTCTTTAAAATGTGCTTATGGTTTGTGATAAAAGTAATTTGTTATACAAGTGAATTGGAAGATTCCACCTATATGATTAGTGTAAAAAATAAAACAAAACAGAAAAAGTATAAAAACCTTATAGAAAAACAAACGCATGTAAAACTATGTTAAATGTACTACAGGATGGATATTTTTAATGCTACTTCCTCCCACAGTCAGGATTAAAAATGAGGAAAAAAAAAAAAGCACACACACAAACCCAAACACACCAATAGATAGTAACCCAAATACACCAATAGATAGTAACCCAAATACACCAATAGACAGCCTCTAAAGGTGACAGGGAGCTCTGATCCTGGGGCTTCCCCAGTTTCTAGATGTTCTCTTGCAGAGCACAAAGCAAAGAGCAAGACACAATGTACTCTCTGTGAATTGATGTCTTGGATTTAACTAGCACCTTACTCCACGAGAAATTACCTGCATGTAGTTTATCTAATGAGTCAGCAAACCTAATTCAGAAATTATTTCTCTGAATTCAGTACCTCTACATTCTCACAATTCCATCCTTACCGTGAGCATATAAACCAAGACTCTCTGATGCAACACCAAGATGGAACTAATCCATAAGAACTCCTTTAAAGACCTCAGAAAATACAGTTCTCACAAGGTCAGTCTTTCTTGAGAAGTATTACAACCTCCTAGAAAGATGCTATTAAAGGCTTCTGGCTCCCCAAATCTAGACACAGCTCATTAATTACATCTCAAATAACTGTGAGATGTCTCTTTCCACACTTGGAAATGGAAGGGAAAAAAAACAAAGGAGAACGCTGAAAAGACAGCTCATGTTGTATATCTTGTAGAAGATTTATAGTACAAAACCAGAAAAATTTCACAGTGTGCGTTGGCTTCTTTGGAACTAGTCCCACTGGTCCATTGTTTTAAAAGGGTGTTGAGGTCCCTTGAGAAGAATGGTGAAAAAACTGTAAACTGTAAAATCTATCCTCACAGTCTGGCCCAAAAGGCATATTGTTTTAGCAGAGCAGAAAAGATATTCAGAGTAAGACCCTTCTCTCCAAAAACACATTCTTTTATGCTACTTTCAAACAAAAAAAATGCAGTCCTTAATTTTACGTTCCTCACAGCATTATCTGAAGTCTTTTTTTTTTCATAAAGAGTAGAATGCACCACAGTGTAATAGCAGTACACCTGCTCCTTCGCAAGGGGATTCACCTCTTCTTTGGCTTGCCTGTCTGTCATTCTTTCCAGGTTTTCAGTATAGTGGGCACAGGTTGCATGTAAAAATCCACATGAACAGGACTTCAAGGGCACAAAACAGAGGAACTATCCAAAGGAAAAAAGAAATCAGATCTATGGTGTCATTATGGACAGTTTTTTTGATCAGGAGTGATTAAATATAGTCAGTTGAGGTGAAAAATTAACTTTTTTTTTTTCCTAAAGAAGGGAAGAGACTAGGAAAGTGAGGATAGTGTATACTACTTCTTGAAAACGTAGAGTAATTCTTAGTTTAGGGAGATGAGGTGTACATAGTATTTTATTCCAGAAATTTTTGATTATGTATTTCAACTGATTCAGAAATAGTAATTTAGGCATCTGGTACAGCTGATCATTCTGATTAACTTTGTACAATGAACTGAGGTTTTTACCTTTTGATCCTGGGAGTCTGTTGTGACGTGGTCTGTTTCTCCATCCTCTAGCTCTCCCATCTTCACAAGATTGACTTCAATGGTACCAACTGTCTTTCCACCATCAGAAGTCCTGGGAAAAAAAACCATTACATTAGGTAATCTACAGCATTGCATTCCTTCAATAATATTGACAAAAATATTGTCGGTAAACATTTAGACCCCTCTCTATTCAGTATAGCCTCAGTCACCCATATAGAAGTCATTATTTAAAATCATAAAGCGAATTTTAACAAGGTATATTGTATTTTCTCCAAATTGTTTATAGCAATGAAAGTTTTCATCATGAAACTGAGGATGGGTAAGTGCTATAAATGGTGGAAGAATCCATGAACATTGAGAATTTTTCATTCTAGACATTATTCTGTCTGCCAACCATCAGGCAGTAAAGTTTTGCACCAATACCCCACTTATGACCTGCAATTTCACTGCACAGTACACTGCTTTGTTGCCTGACATGATCTGCAAAGAAAGGACATGCTCAGTATATCAACAAACCTGCTGCTAAACCAAAATAAACTAATCTGAATATCACTTTTCCTTTTGTAGTCCCTCTGCAGAGCAATTATTTCAAATCAGTCCCATTTCTTTAACTATATGGAAGAGGATAATAGCGTTTCAGGTTAATTCCTCTATAATAGTTTCTGCAAATAGTTTACTTCCAATCATGCAAAAATAAATAGCTATTCAGATTTACATCTCCAAACAAAGAATACTGCTCACTACCTTTGGGAAGAAAGAGAGATATTCAAAAGGATATCAAATGATTTTTCAGCTTTCACCAGTAGCTAAACATTACTCAAAATACCAAGGCTAATGGCACAGTCTATCTCTCCTGGCTTATTCTGAACAGCTGGATTTTTTGAAAGGAAAGAAGGGTAACAGACCATTTAACAATAATGAGGAAAGTGTAACAACAACCACCACCAATCAAAATTTGGCAAGAGGAAAGGATGAGAATAAGTTTAGCAGAATTGCGAAACACAGAGAGGAAGAAGAAAGAAAATAAATGGGTTTGGGGCAATACTGTGTATAATCTCAGAAGTAAAGATAAAAAGTGATGAAGCAGAACAAAGGGATGTATAGAAGAGGGACTAGAGGGCTGACAATAAACAAGAAAAAATTACTTTCAGAAACAGTAATATTAGAAAAAAGCATTTCCGTTAAAAACTGTCACATTCCTAGGACAATCCTTGCTACAGGAAAACATCCAAATGCCCTTCAACACAGACACCCTTCCGAAACTTAAAAAAACCCTGTTCCTACCTTAAAGGAAGAGGAAAAAATCCCACAACTACCCTTCTCATTTCCAGACTAGGAGAAGCCCGTAGCCCACAACACCTGCCTGCAGGCTGTGGGACAAGGCAGAGGTACCAGCCTGGGCCCCACTGGCGTGGGAGGGGCAGGAGGGCTCCACGAGCAAATCTCTGCTGCCTCAAGTACCCTGAGCCCCCCAGAAGCATCATCCCAACACCCAGTGTCTCTCGGGCTGGGCAGACCCTGCGCAGCTTTGCTGAGCCTCATTCTGCCAAGAGCAGGTGTTCCTGGAGCGCTCACTCATGCCCCAGGCGGGGGGACCCCATCTCTGCATTGGGATCCCACAATTTTACATCATCTATATTTCTGCATGCAGTATAAGGCCTTAATTAAGCCAGAGAATGCCAGTTCTTTACACAGTTAAGCACATACATTAGTCTTTTCTTAGAATCAAAATAGTTTGGGTTGGAAGGAACCTTCTAAGGTCATCTAGTCCAACCCCCCTATCATGAGCAGGGACATGAGGCATGGATACTTATTTAGCATGCTAAATCAAAACTTTCATTTTTTAGAGTAAAGTCTCCAAATATAGGTGCCCCCAAGTTTCGGATTTAAATAATTATTTTGGTTGCAAACCATTATGTTAGCAGGCAACTCAGTAGAATATGCTTATCTTGCAACTATACAAATTAAATATGTTCTTATATAAAACTTTGCAAAATACACATTCACATTTTACATGTGCCACTATTTCATTTGCTCCAAGTCAAATTCATTAATGACAATAAAGGATTGACTAAAAATGAACCAATTCCAGATAGCCTTGCAACCAAAGAAGCCTACATTAATTAACAAAGAATACAAAAGAAAGAAAAGTAACGAGGAAGAAGGGTTCCATGTCCAAAGGGTGTTTATGAGCAAAAGTACGTAAGTTGTTCTCATGTATTTCAAAATTCTGAAGGATATTCCTCTGACTTGCTACAGCTTAGTGGTTTGACTTTGTTTTCTTCTTCCTGCATCAAACCAGCACGCAAACAGGCTACTGCAACAAATGGACTACAGCATTGTCAAGGAGAAAGGGAATATAACAAATCCCGGCAGATCACATGTAACTTTAAAAATCAGAGTAAATGTGTGGCTAGAAGACAGAAAATTTTTCAACAGCTGAACAAGTCCCGATCAAAGTGTCAAATGGACAAGCTCATCACCCAGCTGACTTAAACATGCAACAGCGCTTTGCTGTTATCCTGGTCTGAAAGAAAAACACTGCATTCATTTGACTTCCAGAAGTAAAATCCTACCCATCATTTTTTTAGAGAACACATTCTTCTAAAGGCCAAAGAGACCTGCAAGTCTGAGACTGACCTACATAAAACAGATCTGATTTTCAATTATATCATGGTAGATTAAAAGTATAAAACAAATGTTGAGAAAAACAGAGCTCAATTTTCAAATGAACCAGTACAAGCCAACAAGGCATATTGCTCCAGTAAAACAAAATAAAAATGGAAATGCCAGTTATGTTTTCTCAATCCTTGTCTCCATTTCTTTAGAACGCTAAATATTCCTCCTCGTTGCTGTTACTACAGACGTGGAATCAGTCTGGCAGTGAGCACTGCACTGCTTACCTGCATGAGCAGCACTACAGATTTGGACGCTTTCTCCATATGTGTTTAAAAATACAATTTATCTAATTTCACTTCATGACATTTTTTTTTTTTCAATTATTTTCTTCTCAAAATATCTCTTGTTCTGGTCTAATGCATATCTAATATTGCAATTTGAAACATACAGTATCTACAAGAGAAAGTAAAGCAACAGAATAAAACCAAGCAGTGGGACTGTTGCATGGTAGCTGTACTCCTTCTTCCAGTGCTCTTATCTTTCCACATGGAAATATGAAAACACAATTTAAACAAAACAAAACAAACAAACAAACAAACCCACAAAAACAAACCACCACAAAACCAAAAAAACAGCAAATATACAAGGTTTCTTTTGACTGCTACAGGCACACAAATCAAAGAGCTCTATAGATGTCCAGAGAGAAATCGTCATTAGCTGCGTCAGACACTGTGTATTTATAATACCACTGGTGCATGAGAGTCTTCAAACCACAGAGTTAATGCATTTAAAACTATCAAGCAACACCCTGAGATTAAAATTCCGCTTGAAAGAAAATTAAAAGTGAGAAACAGAAATGATGCAGTAGGGAAAACAATAAAAAAGCCCAGGGATCACTCTTTAGTAAGATAAAAACCTATATTATTGTACTTCGCAATAACAGAAACAGGATTGCAAACATACGCATATACACTTCACACCAGAGCATCAGGAAAATAATTAACTGGTTTTAGGATACTTCATAATGCATTAGGATAGAATCAGCTTATTTGCTGTAGTTTAATAAAGCTGAAAAGTGCACTCTGCACTCACACGGTGCTGTGAAGACTGTCCTTGCATCAAATTGCTTACAGTCATGAGACAAGATATCCGACAGACCCACAGGACAAAGGATTGCACCTTGGTAAACCTTCATAGGGACAGTGGGATGGGGAATATAGCAATAGGAATTTTTTTTTTTTGACGTGTCAATGTGAAGAAGTCCAGATATAGCTCAAAATCTAGTAGGCTTACAGAGCTGGAAAACTGCTGGGGTTTTTTCAGCAGCCTGGGACTAGGAGCACCAATTGTTCATAGAGGATGTGCATTTGGAATATGACCAATGGAAACGAGACAAAGTGTTGGAAGAGTGATTTCTAAACCAGATTTAAATTGCAGGATCACAGGATGCAGTAAAGCTGGCAATGTTTCAGTCTATTCCTGACTGTTCATTCCAACATGACTGTATACTGCAGTGCTCGCTCCACCTATCACAGCCATAACCCTGTGACAGTTTGTACTCACCTATGTTGAAGTCACCAAGGTCTCATCTTCTAATGAACTTTGGGGAGATGATTCTGTGTGAAACAGTATGTTCTGAACTTAACAATGATACTTCCATTGGTGTTAAAATCAACACTTTCATTCTACTCACAGCCAAACCCAGGGGCTTTCAAAGCCATCATGCAATCTGCTCAGGTTTAAAACCACAATTACTTACTAATGCCTGTAATATTAATTTAAAGTTCATTACACACATGGATTTTGTTACCATCCCAGGTTCTTAAGGACCACCAAGACAGTATGAGTTCCCTCAAACATGAAGGAAGGAGCTAGCCAGCACCATCACAAGCAGCAGGTACATCTGCCCACCTAAACACTTCTGGTGATAATAGGTTGACCCAGGCATCCAGAGACAAAGAAGGTACCAAGGTAGCAGTGGAAAAGCAGGTGAATTAGATGGACTGACAATAGCAGCCATTTGCCTCCAATACTGTTCTCAAGTCTCATTGCTGCACATTGAATATGCAAATTTAGGCCTGCTAATTAGTTCCCATGGCCATACCTTTCTTCAAAAAAAAATCGCTAAAGAACACAAAGAAAAAGAGGCAGACTGTGTATTTGCATAGCTGTGTTAATTATAAATGACAAAGTGACAGCCTGAAAAACAAACGGCATGGTTTTCAGTCTAGCAGGCAACCCCTTTCTCTAGTGCAATATACACAACAAATGCAACTAGTACAGACTAAAATACAAATTGTCATAAAATAATTTTCTCCACTCATGCAATGTATTTTGAAATATGCCAGCATAAAAATATTGACTTAAATGGAAATGTTTCTTCTGTGAAATGGAGGGAGTCCAGAGGAAGACCACAAGGACAACCAGAGAGCTGCAGCACCTCTCTGGTCCGGGGAGACCTTATAGCAGCCTCACAGTACCTAAAATGGCTCTATAAGAAAGCTGCAAAGAGATACTTTTTTTACAAGGGCATGTAGTGATAGGACAAGGGGTAACGGCTTTAAACTGAAACAGGGCAGACTTGTGTTAGACACAAGGAGGAAATTTTTCCCTATGAGGGTGCTGAGGTACTGGAACAGTTGCCCAGAGAAGCTGCAGATGCCCCATCCCTGGAAGTGTCCAAGGACAGGTTGGAAAGGGCTTTGGGCAACCTGGTCTAGTGGAAGCTGCCCCTGCCCATGGCAGGAGAGGTTGGAACTAGAAGATCTCTAAGGTCCCTTCAAACCCAAATCACTGGATGATTCTATGAATTCACAGAGGAGCCTATTGCAAGCAATACAATTTTTAAACAAGTCCACTGGTACTTAACATTCTCTTGCATTCAAAGGTAAATAGTCAAAGATTTCACTGTTTAATTCCTTCTTGGTTTTCATGATTTCAGTGTACTGTTGATTAAGCTTCATGTCAAAACAAGTTCCGCCTCAACTCTATGGGAGATATGCCTGGCTTACAAAGCCAAGAACCGTTCACCTGCTTCCTGTGGTGGACAACATGACATGAAGCAGCCAAGAAAATTTCAGGATGGAGTCCAAGCAAAAATAGTTGTAGGCAGACTTGTACTGAATTTTACTAGGGAAAGATAGCAAATATATAGTATTTTATAGTCATAATTTGCTAAGGAAATTGTAACTACATAAATGACTGCAAAAAGTAGCATGCTGCTTTCAAATTCTCTCAAGTTAGATAAACATTGTGATATAATTCCTGTTTAAGTGTAGTTACGTTTTCTGGACCACTGAACTACAGGGTGTTTGGGAGACAGCTTGAAAAGGGAGGGAAGTTCAGGGGCCTTTTTAATGGAGTCTTGGCACTATTTTTCTGAACTTTCTAAAAATAACTATGGTTTATCTCCTTTATTTAAAGGAAATAGGTTTGCTCCTGCCTAACAGTAATACAAATAAGACAGCTAAAAAAGCATGTTGATAGATAAATATTGTCCAAGAGGTCAAAGCAACACAGAAAAACCAAGAAACAATTATTACAAGCGGAAAAGCTTTCTGCACAAACAAGAAGGCATCAGCTACTACTATGCATCTGAAGGATCATTACTTCTATTTATTCAGAAAAAAAAAATAAATCACAGAAGTCTGAATGCTATTCCCACCAGTAGAGAAGTCAGAACAATAAAGGAGGAGCAATTCTGCCCCCCTTCACCCCCTCCCTCAAAAAGAAAAAAGGTGCATATTGACCTCCAATTTATTAATTAAAACGTGCACAATATTGAAAGGTTCGGAAGTTTTGAAAGCTACCACAATATAAGACGTGTTTAAAGAAAGTCTGTAGAATATATGATCAGACGTCCATAGACATATTCTCTCAGATAATCTGCATAATTCACATACTCCCATTCTCACTCTTAGTTTTGTACTGTTAGCTCCATCGCTCTAAAGTTCCTGCTAACAGGAGGCAAAGGATCCAAGGGGTATTGATATTATTCCAGTTTCATTTTGAAGTAGCCTACTTACACTTTTGTACTTACCCATGAGAGAAGCATCTCAGACAGATGTACCTTAATTTCACAAAGAGCATAAAAAGAGCACTATTATCTTTTTCCCTGGCTCTTCTTAAATGTAACTCACAGGAAATCATACCAAAATCACCCAAGCTAAAGAGGACCTTCCTGGAAACAGGGCAAACTACCACCACAGGGGAAGCGGCTAATGGAACTACTAATTGCTAGCCCTTTACAAAAGACCATAGACCTCAACCAAGGAAAATAAAACACTTTACGCTGTTGTTAAAATACAGACATGACAAAAGGATACTCTAAATTGAATTTAAAATGTGAGTCAACTGAAAAAAATCAGTATTATTAAGATAGGAAAAAAAGTATGCTTAATTTTTTTTTTAATTCGATACACTACAATAAATAGTCGATATTAAGAAATATTCTGCCATTAAATATGTTTTTTGTTTTATTCAATAGCCCCTTGTATCTGTTCATTATCACAACCCTACGAGAGAGATTGAAAGCAAGTGGCATTGTATTACCATTGCAAAATGAAACAAACCTACAGAAGGCACTTCTGGTTTTATAAACTTCGTATTGGAAACTGCAGTCCCAAGTCTCCAGTAGCCAAATTCCTCTGTGAACATCAGTTGTGTACACTGGCAGCACCAAAGCAATTCTGTAAATTTACCTGTTCAGGTTTTGATGATTAGATATAGGTGCACACATCTACAGTAAACACTCAGTTATCAGTTTAGGGCACCTTTATAGGCAAGAATGGAAAATTAAACTAAAAACTCATTTTACAGAAGTTTTGTAACTCATGTCCCTAATCAATATTATGGTGCAATGGTGGAGATAGAGTAGAAGCAGAGCACAGTTTGTCAGCAGTAAGGAATTGCAGTTGTATGCCACAAAATAACAGAGAAAAAAAATACAAGAACATTCTTTTAAAAATACTTTTATATTGTTACATTGTACCTCAGAAAGACAATGGTAACATGGTAACTAAAAAAAAAAAAAAAAAAAAAAGTGAAAAAGTAACCAAATTACTCCAGTATTTACAGAGCACAGCATAGAGCTATTGCCGGGTCCTTAAATCTTTACTTCAGATCTAACAAACAAGTAACTCGAAATCACAGGCACTCCCTGGTCAACTCCCATCCAAAGTATATCAACAAGAACTAAACAGAATTGCACACTCTAACAATGACCTTATATATCTCCTACCCTTCACAGGGGTACTAATATAATAGGACAAACAGAGAAAAGCAGGTTTGGATTACTCAACTACTCTGGTTAAACTGCCATTGAAGAAATGTGGATGATTTCTACTGATCTTGTGCTGCTGAGTAGCCATAATCAGGAAAGAAGGGGAAAAAAAACACAAACACACATTTAAAAGCTTAGGATATCTTTTTCTGAAGGAAAAAAAAAACCAAAAAAACACCACAACAAAAACAAACACACACACAAAAAAACCCCAAATACCATTTAATGTATCTGCAAAATAATTTGAATTGGTGTATCTGTCTTCTAATGATAGCTGCACAAAGCGGACATGCAAGACTAAAAATACTAATTAAAAGCAAAGCTCAAAAGTCATAGAGGTTCAGCTGAAATTAACCTGGCAATCTGTCATCTATTGCTTGTTAGTTATCTGTCTGAACTTTTTGTTTACAAATTAGATGGATTAGATACAAGATATTTATTCTTTTCAAAGTTTCCTGAAACTCTACACTCTGTCAATCAGAGGGGCAAGCAAAGTTTGTCCCAAAGAATAAAAGTCCCAAACAAAACTAAATTTCTTTATTTAGCCATTTCCATATAGAGTAGTCAGCTGAAATTTTATATGATCATTTTTCTTCGTTAGAAAACAAAGTTATCTGCTTGTTAGGCATGACATGGTCTGTGTTTGGCAGAAAGAAAATCACAATAAAAATCAAGGCATTGTTAAGTTTGCCTTGTTAACTATACACACATATGCAACTACTATTGTTAGGAAGGCAGGTGCAGTAATAAAACCAAAATATTCCAATAAGTTTCCCTTTCAAAGAAATGAAATGCCCTTGACACAGTGAAATTACTACACCACCACTGAATGGGTTGTAATTTGGACCTTCAGCCAAATCAAAGCTGGCTTCATGTGCACAAGGTAAGGAATGTAATACAGCAACGTTTCTACAGCATCTACATACAATATCCCAGACAGAACATATACCAGAAGCTGCCAGGGTATCTTCTATTATGTACCTCAGTTTTCCTAGTCACAGCTTATTTCCTCCCAAAATTCTGCCTATGTAGAAACATGGTCAGTTTGGGCAGTTGTTCTGTGCAGCTTACCTGTACCTACCCGATAATCCTAAATAAGTCTCCACTGTGCTCGCAAAAATCAGCTCAACAAAATCTCTGCACTATATAAAGTCTAATGACTAAACTGAAAATCACAGCCTGAAAGGTTTCCCCTACCCTTCAAAAAGATTTCATTTGTATCTTGATTCATATTAAGCCAAGTAAGTCAGTATCACAGGTGAAAACAGTTTGGTTTTTTCCTTCAGTGCACAGCTATAAGAAATGTCTGCTCAGCCCAGCCCTAGTTTTTGAAAACTGGCTCTGACTCTCCTGCAGCTCCATAACATGTGTCACCAGAGTTGCACATCACACCCTCATTGTCATTTGAGTTTGGCTGCATGTAACAATGAGTTTAGGAGACTGCAACCGATCTCATGTGAGAGAAGTCTTAAGTCATTAGGTCCACCATCTTTAAATATGCGTAGTAACCAAACCAGTAAACTGTACAGTGTTAATTCTTCAAACCACACACATCAAATTAAACTAAGAACCTTATGCTCCTTTCTAAAGGGAACTTTGAAAGAACACCCCCTACTTCAAGTTCCCTGCAATTCTTCCATAGGTTATCATACCAAAAAATTACTAACTTTTTCTAATCTGACACATGGCAAGCTCCAGTTTAAAGAATTGGTATTTCATTTTGACTTTTTTTTCATGCTTGGTAGAAACAGAAGAACTTCAAGCTGACACCTAATATATCTGAAGTAATATGGAGTTTCAAACACAGTCAAGCAGCAATCATCAAATGTCATGGGTTATTAATTCAACATGGTTTACAAGAGAGGAAAACACTTACCTGAGGGTGAGGGTCAACTGTTGCTCCTTTGACTTCACCAAGTCTCCTACTCTAAAAGTTGTACAGCCCAGGAAGCTTCGCTATAAAGCAAAGAAAAGTTTTCATTGTTACTTTTTTTTGGTCTCACACTTAGAATTCTCTCTTTGGTATCTAGAAAAATATCACATTCCAGTATACTACTTGGACAAACTATCCAGTCGAAATTTTTTATGCATCTGTAGTATGATTATCAGTAAATTGTAAACTCTCATTTTACAGGCAGGAACCTCTCTCATTAAGAACAGTCTGACAAACTGACAAAATAATAGGCTGTAAAATATACAACCACAGAAAAGATTTCATTTAGTACAATGCATTTTGCATCTTTTTCTTTCCATATTTCTGTTTTCTAGATTACAAGAAATGCCAGGTTTTCAGAGTTTTACCAAAGTTGTTCTTGCTACAGTTTCTCCTCAATCCTTAGGCATTACCATCTACGTATTCCAAATATGAATGTGCTTGCTAAGAAGGTATTTTTACATTGAGTTCAGCACCAGTTGAGTAACAGAAAAGTTACATTCCTCTAGTTTATGGCAGTGTTTGTAAATGTTTTCATTTCTATTGTAAGGTAGACCTATCCATTGCAGTAAAAGTGCAGAGAAATCTGCTAACGAAAGTAGAATGTCTAAAGTTAAATTACTCTCCATAAATATATCTTTCTTCTATTAAAATCACCTTCACACAACATCAAGAAAACAGTGCAAAGAGGAAAATAAATTCATCTGCTCTTCCTTTTTAGTTATTTTTTGCTCGCTGCTCCTAAGTCACTGCACATAGCTAAAATCTTCTTTGGTCAACTTGGCCAACAGAAATATTCTTGCCCTGGGAACAATGGGAAATAAAATAACAGTCTACATCCACCTTGTGTCCATTTATCTTTCAAATATACAACTCAATACCACTTGCTCTGAATAAATTATAGTGAGATAATATGATTATGTTGAATTTTTGAAAAAAAAAAGAAAAAATAAGTATATTATACTAGTTTTACACTACTGTTGGAGTAGCAAAGTAAAATTCCATGGTAAATTATATATGAACTTGAGATACACAAATTCAAAAAGAACCTAGCTGCTCCGAGTCAACACAGGTTGCATGCAGAGAGCAACTTTCCCCTTCAAGGAAAAACAAGAAGATAATTTATTGCTACTGAGAGGTGTAACTTCCTCTGGTACAAGAACTCTGCAGCCTGCTTTCTTTCAGGAATGTCAGATGAATGTTGAATATCAAAATGCTAACAATAAAGCCCTACAATAAGATAGGTTTTCTTGACTATAAAAGGCACAGTTCAAATCACAATTCTCAATTTAGGCAAGCACTGAAAACAGTTTCCAGTTTGGTGAATTAAGTCACCAGTTACGGCTTGTTCCTATCAATGACACAAGTTTAGATTTCCTGTGCTTTGGTTGGCACTTGAGCAGCAAAGGGAAAAAGACACAAGCTGAGAGTCTAGGGAATGCTGGGCAAACAGTGGATTTAGGAAGTGCTCAACAGGAAATAAGGAAGAAAAAAAAGAATATAGGAAATACATAGCGAAAAATACCACAGCTGTACAAGCAAAGGTCATGATTAGTTTTCACTGTCAAAATGAAACATATGCTTTTACATGGTCTATGTCCAGGTGTGACATATGGTGATGCGCACACAGATAGTTCTGTCTTCCTTTAGATCACTCAACATGTCAGTGTTTCTTCACTAAATCTCTATGATTAGCTCAGATTAGTTATCTTCTTACAAAAGCATATCCTTCTTAATACAATATGAACACATTTTGCAGCACAGTGCCTATATAGCAGCCTTTATTCTGGCAATCCATGGCACTTGAGTGCTTGTATTTGCAATGTTACCATCTGGAATGCGAGATATTTGAAATGAAACTGATAGAGGTTGGGTCACTTGGAGCTTCTTTCTGTAGCACAATAGAACTAAAAACCCATTTAATTCAGAGTACTCATATGATAAGGGCTAAGAAGCAATTACACTGCTTTCTTATACAATCTAAGAGCTTTGGTCACTGTACCCACTATCCATAGTGTAATATCTAGTTTTCTAGGGTCATGAAATTAAAAGTGAATAATTCTATGGGCTTAAAAAATTCCACTTATTTGTCTGTTTCATATTTTTGTGCTTATTTAGACTAAAACTTTAATTGCCTGACAACGCAATTAGGAGTTATTTGCAAAGTTAAATAAAATTCTGAATGATGCCATGACCCAAATGAAGAGAGTTATGCTAATGTTCAAGGGGTCTAATTGCAAATAATATTGAAGAATACTTTTTCCAAACTGATTTAAACACAAATAGTCTACCCTGGGGCCTGAACT
Organism: Nesoenas mayeri; assembly: GCF_963082525.1. Classification (NCBI taxonomy): domain Eukaryota; kingdom Metazoa; phylum Chordata; class Aves; order Columbiformes; family Columbidae; genus Nesoenas; species Nesoenas mayeri. The sequence goes on from NC_137540.1 coordinate 19,814,411, forward strand.
GGCAGTCTACAAACCAATCTAACTTTGCACATGTGACTTGGAGAGGCTTGAAAAGTTGGCTTTAAACAGAACTGCTGCTGTAATGCTCATTACAGAGTAATGTTCCTTTGTAATGTTGCTTGTGGGATACTTATGACTATAAATCTTAAGATACGTATCTTAGAGCAATCTGATGAATCATCTCAGTTAGCCAAAAGTCTCTATAATAGCTATATGAAAAGCTGAAACACATTGATTATTTTACTAAGATTGAATTTGCTGCCAAGCTACAGATTTTTCAAACACTAGCTAAAGTCCTGAAAACTGTGTCAAGGGAGCCCTGCTAATGCAGGAAAGTCAACAGCTTAGGCTAAAAAAATTAAAACCACAGTTATTTTAAATGTTTGCAGATAAAGGTCTGATACCTGTTCCAGAGGGCGTTTGGTCTTTTATTCAGCTCTAGCAGGACCAATGTTTCCCACTCCCATAAGGTCTTCATGTTATCTGGGTGGTTCTAGCCTTCTCAGCCCTAGAAATTACATCCCTGTACCTTTGCCAAAAGTCCTCCAGACCTACACAGGAAAACGAGTCCTCCACACGTCACCAGAGTAATTTCTTAAAGCCAACTCAAAGGCAGGTCCTACAGCAGAAGCTTTTATAGTTGGCACATGAAAACCAGCAGATGACAGGACAGGCTCACTGAGGCAACCTGATTCCAAGCTCTCAGTCTCATCCAGATCGCTTGTATGGCAGTAGCATGAAGTCTAGATAATTGTGCTTGCCTCAGGATAATATCAGTTAAAAAGGATTCTCAGGAAATATGTGCAAGGGATAACATAAATCACAGAGACTGTTACTCCTGCCTTGGTTTTTTTATTAATTTAACCCAACTTCTTGCCAGCTCCTGTTTAGCAGTTAGGCAGAACACCATTTCTCTTCATTAGGTGTCTGTGTCTGCTGATGAGGTGAAGAAAAACAAACAAAAAAATCAATTCATGAAAAAAATTAACTTACTCCAACATCTGCTCTTGGCTCCTTGTGATCAGGTAGGACGCTGGTGCGGACCTGTGAGACAAAGGAAAAAAGAACGGCAAACCAAACATTACTTTTGTAATTTAAGTAAGGAGGAGTAGTACTCATACATCTTTTCCTCATACCTTCTACACTTTAGAGATTAATTTAATGGGAGGTATATGTGTGCATGTGTGTGTATATATATATATATAATTTAATAACAATTAATGATTTAAGTGCAGTATCTTCTGGTTCCTGTGGAAAACGCGTCTCACCAGTACCCATTTACCATTCTGAATTTTCCTCATCCTCTAAAGGCACAAAGGCTGTGCTCAGTTGCTCCTTCATTAAAATCAGATTGCTTGGCTCTAGCTTGTCAGAATTCCTCACCTATCTGACTTATCTTTGGTTATCTGGAACCAAAATTTTCAAACAGACATGAAATAATGTACTACACTAAAAAGTATTTTCACCAAGTAAGTACTTGCCTTTGCAGGCTGATATGCAACAGACATCCTGATCACCAGTCTCACACAATGCCTGACCCTGTCTCCTCCTACCACTTTCTAAGCATCTTTGAGGTTACAGATACTTGTAAGACATCTAAAGAAGGAAAGTCTCCGTATCCTCCACACACAGTACCTCCAGTTGTCCCTGCATTTTCTGCAGAGCTGCCACTGTACACAACTACTTCCATTTCACAAGAAGTAATACAGGACAACCTGATTTCCTTACTTCTGTGGTTCCCAACATACAGTACAGGTTGTGTGTGTGTGTTTAGTGTCTATGTAGTTTTATTGTTGATGGGTGATTGAGAACAGAGAACTAATTAAACAGTAAAAATGCAATAGAAAAAGCATAAGAAAATCTCTGTAACACTCCTCTAATATGGCCTGCCTGAGCCAAAACAACCCATTGGATGAGCTTGCTGGTAAAAAGATGCCAGCTTCAGCAACACACGAGGGAGGCATGTACTGAGCATTCGCATCTGTTCGATTACCTAGCCTAAATCACAGATATCCAGTTACCACAAGGGCCCTCCCAAAGAAAAACTTCTGGCTTTATTACAAAGTAAAACTCAAATTCATTTTGCAAATCTGTCAGCAAAAGACTCATTTTATCCCATGCTCTCAAATGTGTCCTTCAAGTCTTTTATTCTAGCTGCAACTTACTATAGAAGAGAAACCCCTCCTTTAAAACAAAGATAATTTTACTAGTTTGTTATCCTAAACACATTACTAGAAAGGGCCAACCAAAAATCTGCCACAGATGTGACAACATAGAACCTCAGTCGGTTCTCTTACCTCTTGATTCTCTACCGTGAGAACATTTTCCACAAAAGCCTGAAGATAATAAAGAAATGCTATATTAAATTTAATGAAGGCCAGCATAGTTTAGAAATCTCTGGGAGACCTCATTTGGATGCAATTTTGCATTTGTATTTTTTCCATAAATATAACATTAGCAACTACGAGGTACTGGGCTTTCTACAAAACACTAGTACAAAATTTTCAACACAAAATTAGTATCTAGAATTTACTTGTAAATATTTCAAGTCATAAATGAAAATAAAATTACTGATGTCTCCTCATTGGTGATATTTGTCTTACCCTTTTGGGGGTGAGGAAACAGGGGAAATATCCTAGAGCAGGTTTGTTTCTTAAAAGAAAAGATGAGGTGTCTATGTCAGGCCAAAAATTCTATGCCCTTTTAAGATGCTAAAAAGCTGTTCTATATGCTAGCTTCAAAATAATAATAATAATAATAATAAACAATTACCCACCTTCTTCATCACTGATTTATAGGAAGGAATATTTGTAATCCAGAAATAGTTCAGCAAATATTTTAAAACATGAAATTTTTTTTGCCTGACACTAAGGTGTGCTTTAAATCAAGAGGAAGCCCAAGTATCTCGTTTGCTTATTGAAATCAATCACTTAATCACAGAATATTCATTCCTTCTTTTGCTGGGTGAAACCTCAGTTCGAGACAACTTATTTCTGGTTTTTCTGACCCAGCAGAGAAGTGGAAAGGGATGTCAAAACCTGACAAACCTACAGAATGAGCCTTCCATGTAACAAAACCAAATTTCATAATTCCAAATGGAGCTGAATAGGAAGAAATTTGTTGCTTGTTTGCAGTTCCTATCTCTCTAGTGTCACAATGAAAGAACTAGAAAAAGTATCCACAACCTTCAGTTTTCAGTTCTAAAATATATTTTAGTTCAGCTACATGGTTGCTTTGTTTGGTTTGGTTTTAATCACTTTAGAACCAGTAGTCATACAGCCAAATATACATAAATACTGCATTTGGTGGGACTAGCATTAGATTGCACCTCTCCTCTCTGAAATATATTCTTTTTGAAAAGAAACTGGCTTTTTTGATCCAAGCCTGAGCTTTTTTTTTTTTTTTTTTTTTTTTTTTTGAGAAACAGTTTTAAAATATTCATTAAAAAGAAAAGTTGTGTATGTGTATACAAATACATACACGGGAGCTAGAGTCTGGTCCCTTTCATGTTGTCTGTTGGTTGAGTTCCCAAACATACTTAAATTCTCATAATACTACAATTATCAGAGTCCCACTCAAAGATGCCAACATAGGCCCAGGTAAGCATCATTACAAACACAGTTTGCAACCAAATATAAAACATAAGAAACAACTCAGCTCTAGTCCCAATCCACAAAATGAAAGGGGAAAAAACAAACAAAAAAAGAGAAACATAAGGGATTGGTAACATCAAATATTCTCCCAGTACGTTACGTGATTAAACAAACTGCTGTGCTTTTAAAGACCTTGTCATAAACCAAACTTTTCCCTAATGGTCCCAAGAGTATTCTAAAACTACTGCAAAATATAAATACATGCAAAAAGGCAGGTTTTGATCTCAAGCATCCACTATTCCATTATAATTTCGGTTCTCATGATTTTTTCTACATTTCCCCAAGAAAAAACACAAACCTGTGAATGGTGAGTTTATTTGGACTTGGGATAAGACTGAACTTCCCTGGATTAACACAGATAAGAGATATATGAAAAGACAAAAAAAAGTTAAATGAAATACAGCTTGTAAGCTAGGTCAAATGGAAAATGTGGCAAGTTTTCATTCTAGTTATTTAGTTTGTAAAATAATGTAGCTATCTTTTCTATGCTACAGCTTGTTGTACCTGGAAGAACACCAGTGCACTAGAGTAGACACTCATTTTACTTTTTCTTTTCTTTAAATCTCATATAGAACCACATGCAATGAGTAGCTATCCTTATACTTTCTAGAGCATTTATCGCAGACACATCTAAGTGTTAAATTGCTCTAGGCATAAATGTTAAATTCAGCTTTAATTAACTGTCCTTTCATATAAGGCAGCTTTATATGATTAAAAAGAATATTTCTTTCAGTCATTCATGGCAGTCTAAGCCACATCCACACACACTGTCAAAGTTCAGAAGACAGAATCATTATCATTACTGAAACTTTTGCACCTGCCCTTAATTAAAGTCTTTGCATTTCAGTTTATTATTAAAGGCCACGTTTAGAAGGCAGTTAAGTTTTACAAAGAAATCATGTTATACCTTTTTCTCAGTTACCCTAGATTTACCTCATCAGATCACCAGTGGCTTCCAGTGACTTCCCAGTACTTACTGCTGTTGGCTGCTGAAATGCGCTATTCTGTCACCACTGTTATATTGCTCACGGCATCCCACAGTAACCAGGTACACACCACAGCAAGGTAAAGCACAGGATAAGAGATATTCCTAAAAGCAGTCACTAAAAGGTTGACTTATGTTCTTGAAAAATTGACTTGTACTCTTTCAAAACAGTACCTTCCTGGATGGTATTCATCATGTTATTCTCTCAGTATAAATCTGGCAGTGGTACAAGAACACAATATGTGCAGACAATTTTACCTTCATGTTACCTGAAGGTGCTCTGGGACAGTGACCATCTGCACCCTTCTTTCTCCTCCAGCCCCTTATGTGCACTGAGCTCTGCTAACAACCCCAGAACCCCATAGACAGTACGAACAGTCTGCCCCCCCCCACCCCACTCTTCACCACCCCTCAGAGTCAGTGAGCACATTTCTTATAACTTTTCAGTCAAATAACTTGTAGCTTCATGTATATGTGCTGGATCAGCTGAAAATGCTGAAATTGTTACTAGGTTCTGCAACAATATTGATCAGATTTTATAGGATAAATCCCATTCCACCACATGCAGCAAATTAATTTTTAGAAGACTATATTGATGAGGCACAGGACATTTACCAGGTATTTATTTTCATCATATAGATTAACAATTTGCTAAATAGTTCAATCAACATAATGTAGTCAGCAAAGTAAAACACTTTCATCAATACTTTGTTGGATAGCTGCTTATTAGATAGAAGACATAATGCTAATACAGCCTTTTCCCAGACTTTATTGCATAATTATTTCTAAGAGTCCATATAAAGCAGAAAAGAAAAATCTTTCCCAAAAGGTGTGTATGTGGCATTGCCGGGTTTACAGTTCCAATGGAAAAGTTGCTATGCAGAGAGATGGACAAATGTTAAAAATAGAGACAGAAACAAGTAAGGAGAATATAAGCTATATCACCTTACTGTAATGCTTTTGCATTGGCCTTACATACACTACATTTATTACACAATATATTAATAAAATAAAAAATATAAAATATTGTATACATGTATTTCTATACCACCTATTGTATTGAAAGTAGGACTTTCCCTACTATATGTTTGCCCTTATTATTTGCTGTATACCAAGTGACAGTTTCAGCTATGTATTTATCTGAAAGGGTCAAGTAGAAGGGCAGGCACATCTGCATATGGTTGGATACTTTTTATAGACAATATTTGATTGTGACTCTCTTGCAGAGTGTGGAGTCAGAATCATTTACTTGTGCAGCATTGGCACTATGTACTAGCTCCAGGCACACTTCCCAAAAAATAAGATGTGGATAAGAGAAAATACAAATTTCTCAGTCTCTAAGAGTCTCTCAAACTACTTTCCTTCTCAAATTCTCTGCAACTGAATATCTTTCTCTTGCCTGGTAGGCTGTATCTTCGTGTGTTTTCTGAAGATGGGGAAGTGTACCTCATGTCCCAACACATGATGCAAGATTAGCATTAGGAGATCCCCCAGCAATGTCTGAGGTTAACAGAATTTAACAGCTTATGTAGCTGCAAAACACAAAAGCCTTCAGTATTTGATCATGAATATGGTTTTGTTTGTGTATTTCGAGAGCTTGGGCATATGATCAGAATTGCCTTCAAAAACCAAAATCCACAGTTCAGAAATAACAGATGACTTAGGAACAATCGGTAATGACCACATCACAACAAACACACCACCCCTGCAACATCCAAATGGAGGCTGGAATAGACCAAGTGACCGAAAAATCTGTACACTATGAGTGCTTTAGGACACGGTACAGAGAATCAGATCAGATCCACCAAGGCTTATTATGGCACCGACTGTACTCCTGCAATGGCCCTCAGCAGCTGAGATGGCAGGAGGAGCTGCAGCCTGGGTGCAGGGCCCGGCTCCGCACGGCTGCTGCTGACACTTGCTCTGCAAATCACCACAAACAACTAAGAACCGACTGTAAGGGGAGATGTGCTGGGAGGAAAAAAGGCAGCTCTTGTTAATACTCTTTCCCCCACAAAGCACTAAGATCACATACACAGCTTCTTCCCCAGTATGCTCCAAAACTGAAATGCACAAAGCTGAAAAACACACATTTGAAACACAGTTTTAACAACTTCGCTATTTCTAGGTCTATCCTCTTCCATAGCTATTCAAATGATAACTCATCTTTGAAGGTAAAGTCCCAAGGTTTGATTTATCTCTTGGAATCCGTGGGAATATGAAAAAGCTGACAAATCTACCCACATAAATCTAAATAATCCTTAATATGTTTTCAGTGTGTATAATGAAAAAAACTGAAGGAGGAAACTGTTTATTTACCTTGTTAACATAGTACGTGAGTATCTAGCATGAGTGCTACATTCAATTTTTTTAACCTATTTGAAACATCTTTTTTATTTCCACTGAGAAAGATCTGTCGACTGTAAGGTTATGTGAACAAAGTAGAAGTGACAAAGAAAAATGGTCTTTATAAATTAGAGATAATTAACGTTTCAGTCTTAGCATCATTAAAAATAGATGCTCTTCTGCTACTAGCAATTAATTTGCTTTTTATTGTGACTTGGGGTACAAATACTCTGCCAGTATAAGTTGCTGCAGCACGTTGTTTTTCAGGGAGAATAAAAAGCCATGAACTGCTACACCCAGTTAACTCTCGGCCAAGAGGTAATGCAGACCTATGCTGCAAAGCATCCTTGTTTTGCATGATGAGATCTCTCCCCTCTTTGCAAACAGCTGCTAGCAAAAGCTGCCCTCTGCACTGCGGTTTCAGTGCACACAGTTTGCATCCCTGAACAAACACCTACGAGTGATGGTTGAAGCAGTGCAGGGGTTTGAAACACTATCCGTTCCCAGCTCTGCGCATCTAGCCATGACAGAGAAGAGACACAGCACCCACCTGCCCAGAGTTCCCCTCTCAGAGACAACTGCCGATTGACAGAGGCAGCATCCCATGGAGGGTTGGTTGGTTGGTTGCTTGTTGGTCAACCTTTTGATTTTTTTTAAAAAAGTCACAAATTTGCTTGCATTACAATGCCTGTTATTTCATTATTTTGCTACAAGCAGTCCCTTTCCTCCATCTCTCAGTTCTTCCAAATAAAACAGAACCACATGAAGAAACCTTCTGTAGTTTTATATAGGTACTGAATACTCCACGCATTTCCTCAGTTATAAATTTTATATAATATAAAATCAAGTTTGAAATATTTAGGCATTATAATCAGGCAGTAGGTCAGCTACTTTTCCCACCCCCACCATAATTTCTAGGAATCACTCCTTTAAAGTCAGTTACATACTGGGAAAAACCTGAAAAATCTGAAGAGTAAAAATCCCATTCAAAGTGCTTGCAATGCCTGTGCTTCCCTGCCTGAAATATAGAAGTCACAGAAGACAAATTCTAGCTTCTGTCAGCAAGCTACTGATGGAGCATTCCTAAGCTTTTTTGGCTATTCTTTTATATAGGCCAGCCAACAGGGAACTGTTACTTGCTCAAATCTGAAAACCTCAGGCTGGTTCCACTATCCAAACATCACCAAGCCAGACTCCACAAACTAAAAAATGCAGCCAGGGAAACCCATTTTCTGACAAATTACATCCCAAAGAATACTCACTCCAGAACAATTACGAAAATAACATGTAGAAATGCATATATAGGCTTTTCTCTCACACTTTTTGTGTCCCCCGGCCCCATCTACATGTGCATATTGCTTGAGCAAAATATGACTGATCTGGCAATCTCTCAGCCTGTCTGTTTGAGCACCTTGGTCCCCCACCAGCAGAATATAACCCAAGTGCTCAAGCTGCAATTTCAGGGAATAATGCCTTCCTAGAATGAAAGTATCCAGCACTGCTCACAGGGCCTGAGGCAGCTAGATAGAGGGGGAAAAAAAAGAAAAAAAAAAAAAATCTAATTTCCATATAAGTACTGGAGAACCTGTGTCAAAAAAAAGTGCTAGAGAGGCCAAGGAAAGAACTTGTATTCTAACCACTTATTTCAGGAGATGCTTGAGAGGATACAAGCCAAGGGTGGTGAAAAGCCTATACAGTTGTCCAACAAACAGCCAGTTGGTCTCGCTTCAGTATGTGATGCACGACATAAATTAAGGCAAATATTGCTGGACCAATTAGATGATGAGTTAGACAGCAATATAAAATTACTAGAACACAATCTTTTGCAACAAAACTTGCCTGAAAATTTCACTATGACTCTGAATATCTTGAACACGCTGAATGGAAATTCCTATTTTTTCTTTACTGAATAAACAGTCTATTTTTGAGCATGCTAAAATCTGCATTTCATGATTTGTATGTACTGCCATAAAAATCATATTAAATTCTTCACAATCTTATTATAAATTAAACATGACACCATTTACACTGATGAGCCAGTTACTTACAAGAAACAAAGTTTATATTTGCATCTAGCATAGGTATCTCCAACATTCCCAGCAGATTGCAACATTTACTTAAATGGCAGAAGGTGATACACATATTAAACACAGGAAATAAAATAATATCTCGCTGCCTTCAACAAGTCTGGACCTTTCAATACTCTCTACAAAATATCCTTGGGCCTTCTGACTCATGGGAGAAGCTGAAAGCGAGAACTCAGAATTGAAAACCCGCTGAAGGAGTCATGCCCCCAGGAGACACGCTCCACCTACGTTCCCTTTGGAAGCTGATGATGTCCCTCTGCCAACACCTGAACACATTGCCTGCTGGGGGCTTTACATTCAGTATTTTGAATGAGCTATTTTTACATGAGGTACAGCACTAACCATCTATCCTCTCCCATAGAAGCAGAAAATTGTCATAACATTACCCGAAAAGAAAGTTAAATATTTTGTCTCAGACACACACACACTAGTTTTAAGGTTTAAACATGTTTTAACTTGAGTTTTTACATTTTAAAGTGAACACTTCAGATCAGTTGTGCTCAGTCTTGACCTTCTTCATTTCCCACCGGGTGTCCTACCCCAGGGAATTCCAGCAGCGGATCTTCCCTGCAGTTACTGCTACAAACAGTTGCAGCGGTATCACCACCACAAAGAACTTTTGCAAAGACTTGAAACAAATAAAATTGCTTTCCTAAAATCTGTTTCATGTTTACAAGCAGTGCCCATGAGTCAGTATTCTAGGCACCCGTAGGATACACTGAGAGAAGCAGAGAAAGCTGCTTCGGTTCTACCATATTAAGATATATGTGTCGAGTACATACTTTCTGACTAACCCTGCTCCCCCGAAAAGCGGTCATAAAAGTTTGAAAAGCAACCAAGAGCTTGATATTTTAATAAAAAGAAGTATTAGCAACACAGGGCTGTAAGAACCTCCAGATCATTTGTTTCAATATCTTACAGTGAGACACTAAATAATAAAACTCTCTTCACACATTTTTTTAACTCGATCTTGAAATAATTTGAATTTTTTCTCCCACTCTTCTGACTGGAAGGACATTCAAAAAAAAGTGATTGATATAATAGTTCAGAGTCATTTTCTAATTTTCAGCCCAGCATTATTCATGGAGACTTCATACTCATTTGCTCTTCTGCCAACATGGTCTTTTAGCTAAGTAATTATTTTCTATTCCTCATACTGGTCTCCTGATGTATTCATAAGAAAGAAATCATATGCTCTCTCATACTCCATTTTGTTAGGACAATAAGCCAAACTTTTCCAGTACACTGTCACACAATAGGTTTTCTATTCCCCAGATCATCCTATCTGTTCCTTTCCTAATTCATGTCTCTTGAACACAAATGATGACATTACTGACAGCTTTCCAGAAAAGGCCTAACTAGTGTATATTGAATATAGTTCCCTGGATTAATCTGTGAATCCTATTGTCTTCTCTCCACTGCATTAGATCCTCTTCTCAGTCACACTTTGGTCAATTAATTTACCTGCATTGTCTTTCATATAATTTGTTTCCAATATAAAATCTTAGTTTATCCCAAAAGTTCACATCTGTAAAAAAATACAGGGTCATGTACTTGGAGACTGTTTTTCATCCCATTTCTATTATTACAGAGCGAGTGCTTTGAAGCAGCTCCGTGGGAGAAAAGTTGTCTCAGCTGGCAACCTCTGTTACCTTAGGAGATCAGGTGCGCACACCAAATTTTTCACTAATAAGGGGAAGTTGAAGAACTCTTACACATATTTCCAGAAAAGCAGGGAAAATAAGATCTATCAATAAGGATTTTTCTTTTGTTCTTACGACAGCTTGTGATAATGTTTGAAAAACAGCAAAGGCTAAGGTCTGGCGGTGGTGTTATCTAACAGATAGTAATTCACTTCTGGTTTGGGGAACTCTGGGTAAAGTCGCTCATCAGATTTACTGTGGTAGAAGGCATAAATAGAGGTTAGACAGATGAGAGGGAGCACATAAATTTTTTTTTCAGGCCTGCTATGAACTCTGTGTTCTTTTTCTTAGTAGATAGGATCTATCTATTAATAAAAGTTCACCTTAGCATGCTTTTAGCTGTACTTCCCAAGGTAATGGCCCTTCCAACCTGTAGAACTGCAGTGTTGTCATGCAACTGACTCTTGCGTCCAGGGCTCCCACTTGCTCTGTCTCTGTTGCTAACAATCCATGCTTGAGGGGACACAGAATTTTCTCACAGGAACCTCTGGAAGCTCCTGGGAAAATCAACATTCCCAGCTATCCAAATATAAACATCCCTTACTATCCAAATACAAACATTTCTAAAACTATCTACAAAGAAAAGATGCACAAATTTTTTCATTTGAGAAAGCATTTGGACTAAAACAGTTAAACTTGCATAACCTGAATTAAGTTCCTAAATATATAAATACCCAAACAAATAACTTACTTGTCAGCCAGTTTTAAACAAACAATCTGACCTTTGCACAACCTCTCTCTCTTCTGAGATGAGAAACTGAAAGGGGTTTTATTTATTTATTAAATAAATACACTGCTGGCTTCAGAATTGATTTCAAGATAGATGTCTCATCTCTTTCACAATCTAAATTAGTTTCTGCTTTAAAGTCAAGAAGCAGGTATTGCTATGGGCCTACTTCACCTCTTCAGCAACCTAAACATCATTTTGCACCTACAAGACAAGACAAAAAGCAGATGCTACACAGCTCCTTTACTTCTCAATACGAAGCAGTAAGAAAGACAATTTTACGTTAATAGTATTTCATTGTTTTATCACTGAAATTTTATTCATATTCACTTCCATATAAAATGTACATGACTTTTTTTGGCACATGAAGTCTTCCTCAGGAACTCAGGAAAGCTTGTGCTCCTGAAAATGTGTTTGTCTCCTCCATCATGTCTGCTTGTCTAATACAAGGCTACCTACCCCATAGGCCCTTAGACAACCCCAAAATTGCCCCAAGTAAGAAAGCAGACACACTCTCCCTGTGATCTTTTCTGATGTTTCTAAGCCAAGCCATCTCCACTCTAGCCCACCAGATACATTTTCTGCGAGGTATCCAAATGTCAGCCACAACACCACAGCTTATTAAATGAAATTGCCACAACCAGGAGACAGGAAAGCTACAGCACAAACTTCGGTGACAGCTTTTCCCCTCCTTGCTTTCATATTTCACACGCTGCTCCTTCATTTGTGATGCACAGGATCATTTTTCAGTATTGCACCCTTTGTTGCTTCTAGCTGAGCTCTGCTCAGACAACAGCCCTTGCTGACTCACCCTCTCCTGCCTCAGCAAATGACACAAAATACTGTAGGACTCAGGGATTTAAAGTCAGTATTATCTCTCAGAATATATACAAATTGACAGTCGGAATGAGAATCAGAAATTTCAAAAAGGCATGTATTTCGATGCCACTGAACAGAAACTCCAGTTTCAAAAAACATTCTGTCAGTTATCACCCTTAGTTAGTCTTCTTCCAGAATCAGTCAACTCATTAAAAGTCGAGTTGGTTTGGGGAGGTGTAGTTCTGCTCCAAGCCTAGATCAAACTGGCTTACAGAAGATACCTGTATTTTAAAACATTAGCAATCCTCAGACAGATCAAAATTAATGTTAGAAATTCACTAGAAAGTGAGCATACAATAAGAATAGAGGATAAAAAAGGCACATGCACATTTTAGCAGGGATGCTTTTATGTCATGTAGATTAGATGACACAGAGTTAATTTCTGTCTAACAAAAAAAAAATAAAGGAACATATCTTGCCATAGATGATGTAAATTTGCATAATTTTTAATGGCTGATTACAGATATCACAACTTTTTGAGAAGGACTTTTGAAAACAAGTTGGTGAATCTACCTACTTAATAAACAGCACATAAGCTATGCTTCCAAAAACATCCTAGCAGCCTTAAGTACCAAAATAATTTTAATTCATCAACCACACAGCAACAGCACTAGTTTCACTCAAGCACAAGTGATACAGTAAAGCTTGGCAAATACAGGCTTTAGCAGAGTGGTGTTGATCTTTACTTCATCGAAGTAGAGACCAGCCTACAATTTCTCCTCACCTCTTCCCCCACACTCAGTAGAATATTTTCCCTTGACACAGGGAATAATTATTTATAAAAGAAAAGCATTTTAATACAAGATGAATTATATGAATGGTAGTTAAGCATGTAAAAATATGGTAATCTCTTCAGCTTGAGGACATGCTGTGATATAGTGCCCTGAATAGAACAGCATTCTAATATGCTGATAGGATGGTGGTAGTTCTAGAAAACATAATGTTTAGAGGTTTCCCTTTCCACAACTCATATCTAAAAGTGAAAAAGATGTATGCAACAAAAAACAGCCTATATGTGAAATAATGTTGTATTCACAGAGCATCTCCCAACTCACAATAAATTCTGTATAAGCGACTGCAGACCCTCTGCATCCAATGTGATTCTTACAGGAGCGGCTCAAACTCAGCCATCTTGCAGATGGGTGCTTTAAACAAAAATTAGAAGCAACATGATATCCCACTAAATAAAACACACAAATCTTTCTCTACCTAGTTCTAGTAAGCATTTCAAAACGTGAACTCATTTTACATGAATGTCATGGCTTATGTGCTTTTGTAATTTCCAATGCTAAAAAAAGCCACATCTAGCAGCGGAATTGTACAATTTCATTCAGAAGCAAATCCCAAAAGCCCAAACCAAAACCAGCCAACAAAAACCAAAACAAAACCCCAAACCATCCACAAACACCTCCATATCACAGTATCACAGTATGTTTGGGATTGGAAGGGACCTCAAAAGATCATGACTTATGACTTAGATGACTTATTTCTTATGCTATTGGTAAGAAGTCAGGATGTTCATCTAGAACAATAACAGCCTATGAGAAAAAAAAAAAAACTACGAGAATGTAACAAGGACAACAGATACTAGAGGTATTTGGATGAACTGCTTAACATCTGTAATTTATTCCACCTTTGTTTGGAAAAAATCAGAACAGGATAAAGCAGCTGACAAGAAAGTGGATATATAGAAAATTAAATTCAGAATCAGTCATGTTACAGTGTCATACTTGCTCTTCTAGCATCAGCTACTTGAAATGCATGTATGTGTGGGACTAGCTTATTCTGGTATTACGAATTTAGTCAGTCTCACCAAGTAATAAAGTATTTTGAGTAATACTCCATTTTATCTATTTCTCTCATGTCATTTTAAATTACTAATAAAATACAACAGCTAACAGCTGATTGTGCTGCATTACAGATTGTGTTAAATGTTGTATTAAGTTAGTGGCTTTTTCTCAGCAATACCCAAAACAGTAACTAAAAACCAAGAAGAAATCTGGATATAGAATAGGTAAAATTAGCCAAGAAATGGGCTATAGAAAGCTATTTGTATACCAAACTGAAGTTGAGGGAAATGAGAAATGGGATAAAGAGGAGGGAAAGATCCTGATTCAGGAAAGCATTCTGTTTTGAGGCATCATTCCAGCAGCTCTCTAAATAGCTTTGCTACCCCAAATGAAAGCAAAGGACAACTTAAAAATAATTAAAACCTTTTTTTTTTTTTTTTTCTCCAGTTTTACAGGCAATGGATTAATCTGCATGAAAAAAACTGCTTAACAATAAATGATATTTTATAAGAATATGCATAATATAAAGAGAGCATAACTTAAGGGGCAAAAAAGACATTTTAGAAATTATTTGAAACTGCCTATAACAAGCTATTACATCAGAATTTGAAATAAATACTTTTTCCCCCAATCTTAAAACATCCCATAAAGCATGCCTAGATTTAGTCTACCATTTATACAGTTATTTTGTCAAAAGAAAGAATGAAAGGTGGTCAAGATGCTTTTCAATATGTTAACAAAATCTTATTAAATGGGAAAAAAATCCAATAGGTTAATAATCCGATAGGTTATTCCCCCTCCCCCCCCTCAAAACCTGCAAAATTAAAATAAATATCCCAATACGTCTTTGCTACAATTTCTTCTACATGGACATAAATTTAAGCCTCATGAGAAATGGTCTTTAGGCAGAGGTACAGGAATAAAAACGAGAGGTTAACTTGAAGCATACAAATTGTTTACTTGTACACCTTCAGTGGACACAATCTAAAAGAGGTTCTTTTTTTCTATCGCATTCCATGATTTGATGAAGTCACTCCACTCAGTTTTAAACACTAAAGATCTTGAAATAATACCTAATTAAATACTGTTGCCAAGAACCTAACTTCAAACCTGTCTGCATGTGCATCATCACAGAGTATTTAATAAAAAGCATTTTATTAAATTCCATGTATCTTGTTTTGAAAAAAATCAGAGTGTAATAAAACCAATATTAGTGGTCTTCAGTACATCACTCCCTGCAAAAACTAAAACATACTTGGACTTACTTGAAAGTCCACATCTAAAAATAATAGAGAATATTCTTTTAAGAGGAAAGCCTAGCATTGATTCAAATTGCATGCGAGGCTTCAGCTCAAGATAATATTTGGATTAACAAAATGTGCATGACAGGCCTGATTTAAACACTGCAGCTTAAAACGCTCATCCTCCTACACAGAGATCACGGCACAGAAAGGCAATGAATTATGCACCATTCTCCACACCATCAGCACTCCACAAACCCGTGAGCAATTCCCAGTCACATATATCTTGAGAGAGACAGTTTAGGGGCATATGAAGGTCTCCCAAAATCCCAAGAAATCCCAAAGTTGCTCCAAGTTAATGATATATGAGAGAAGAATATATGAGAGAAAAAAATCAAGACACTTTGAATGAAATTCATGACCAATGTTTCACAAACACCAGAGTGACAAAATTACAGATCTCTGCGGGGAGAGGGTAAGCTCACTCATCATGCAGAAGAGCAAATACTTACAATCTAGAAGTTTTTTATCTGTGACCTCATGGAATTTCTTATCTACATTCACCTCTGGAGAGCCAGCTAACATCTATTTAAAAATAAATACCTTTGCCCTGCAGAAATGGAGTCCATACCATAAGTCCAGAATACCAATACTCAGCTCCCCCTGCCCTTTCATTTCTGTCATGATAACTTTTAATTCAATCATCACAATTTAATTTGGCTGTTAATTTCTCTTCCTACGTAGCACCTTTGTTCCTAGCACATACCGATTACTTCCCATGACAACTGTGTACAGGAAGTACTGCCCCGTGACACACACGGCTTCTGGAGCAGCACCTCACTTCAACCCTCACCATTGCTCACAAGAGGACACAAGGAATAGTATTTTTAGCCTCTGTCAGAGAGAATCGATTCAGATTCTACAACACCCAGAAAACAACCTGACCCTGCTTTTCTTCAAAACTCATATGCCAACTGCAGCGTATGTACCTCCTAGGGCCTTTCTCTCCTACAAGAGAGAATGATTTTCCTTCCCTCAACATCAAGATGAATGCAGAGAGTTGCAAGCCCCTGCAGAGGAACAGTAATATTTACATCTCAGACTTGACAGCACCAGTAAGGATCACGTACCAGAAGCAATTTTCCAGGATTTATGCACTCCCCTGAACAGAAAGTTTCCTGAGCCAGCCTGCCAAGCTTCCACTTGTTTCCATTCTTCACTACCAAGAATTTAATACTGACATTTGTTGCAGAAGTTTTTGTTTCATGTAACTTATTATGAAGTTTTACAACTGGTGTATAAAACAAAAGTAAAATGTATTGCCCTATCTTATATTATAAGTATAAAAAGGAAACATATGCAAAGAAATCCCTTTATAAAAAAATATTACCATTTCTCCTTTTCTAGTTTTATTTGTAAACACAGCTGGTAGATGCCATTAGAAAAGACCCACTGCTGCTGAAGGACATGTATCAGGACTGCTTTTTGGTGCATCAGTTTGTTACTTGCACAGATTATCCAAATGACAGATCCTATTTTACTTCTAAATCCAGTTTCTGCTTAAAAATACTAGTACTGCATAAGTTATATTTAAGTGAATGTAGTTCTTTCAAAGACAATATTAAGAAGCAACAGTTGGAAGTGTCAACATCACCATTAGTTCTGCGGCCAGTGATCTATTAATCTTTCTGTGTTCCTGTGTAGATTGAAGGTCCTTTTATAATCACAGACTTCACTTGACAAGTGCCCACACTCAAGAGATCTCCTGCCAGTACTACAGTTGTCATCAACCACCAAATAAAAAAAAAAAATCAGAAAAAACAGTTCAAGTAGTCAAGTCTGGAAGAATTTGTTTTTTTCCTGCTAAAACCTGCTCTTTAGAACGACAAAAAATTATACAAGTTTTTAACCTTTCGTTAATCTACTGTGTTACAGACACTTAGGATGCCTCAAGAACATAGCTACTATTTTGTTTCATTTCACCTAAGAAATAGTGTCATCTCAGTGAACTGTTCCTTCCAATAAATAAAATCTGCAGTTCGACCATCATTTTGTCTTGAAAACATTTCTCTGTAAAGTTAAGAACCCATACCTAATTAATATCATGTAAGAAAACCAAACTTCCTGAGCAGAGGCTCAGTGTTTCCAGCACTGCCTCCTTCTACAAGAGCGACAACAAAAGCCACTTCCAGTTACGCAGTTCAATTGTATTAACAGCAATATTTTTTCCTCTCAGTTTTTTCTTTCCTAAATTTCCCACATCCTCCACTGATAACAAACAGTCCCACCACATTCTTTATAAATCCTGCTCTGCTGGCAAGCCATCAATCATCTGGCAAAAAAAATTTCTCTTGCATGTAGAGCACAGCTAAAGTTTGCCCCATGGCAAAGGGCCAATATAGCACATAAACTTGCTCTCAAGACACTAGGAGTCAGCACGGTTATGCTCAACTCCTTTCTGCATAATTTTTTTTCTTCTTTAGTTACCAGAAATTGAACGAGGCTCTGTGCTTGACTTACAGCAGCCAGCTCATCATCATCAAGTTTCACAAAGGCAAGTCCCCTCTGCTTTTCTGAACTTCCACATAGGCAGCCTTTTCTAATTAAAGTCTTCGCAAACTGGATCTGCAGAGTTTCAAATTCAAAATTATGAAAGTTCACAAATATGTTTTTCAGCTTTCTTTTAATACTCACCACAACATGTGGCCAAACATATTCCTGGGTGTTATATATCAGCATTTATAATAGAGTTCCACAGAAATTCTTGTTGCACAAATATTTAATCGCTGTACTTATAATACACGTCATTCTCCATGAAAACACACACACACACACACTGGTCTGAGTCAAGCAATTGTTCTGTAATCTAGTCCTGACTTTCCTGCTTCTTACTTACATAGAATAAGATCTATTCTCTCCCTGTATGAAAAAAAAATTCTCACAAATGGCTTTGTTCTCCCACAAATTACAGGAATTCCTTTACAATAGATCAGGAGGCTCTAACACCCACATTTCAAGTTGCAGGCAGGAGGGAATAATCATGTCCACACGTTTGCATATTAAAATGAGCAACAACAGTACACTCAAAAAAATCTGCATGAAATAATCAAGGTAAAATTTCCAGGAGCTAAGTGGCAACAAAGCAGGATAAACCAAAATATTCCAGTGAAGGTTATAAGGTTATACACAGTAACATTTAAGTCACAGGTATCTCAATTAGGTAGCTAAATTAAATGTCAGCTTAAATCACATTCTTCTCATCATGTACAGTAATAATCTGTAGAATTCCCACCCCAATATATCCCTTCCTGCAACAACAGGTTAATAAATCCAGAACATGGAGTAATGCTTTAGGTGCCAATTCTGCGACAGATTCTAGTTCATTTCACGTAGACAAAGGAACTCTAGCCACAAAACCATTCAAAGAAAAATTCTGCTTCTGTTACCATTATTACTATGTGCTTTTAAACATTTGAGAGAGAAAAAGAAACATGTTACAATCCTGTTGTTTGGTTTAGATGTTGAAAAACTGCTTTTAAATTCTAGCATTCTTGATCCATCCTGGTCTGCACTCTGCGCATGGAAGAAGTGGGGGAAAAAATCCGTAACTTTGCGTTTTACACGCAGTTCGAGACCACCAGAGATATGACACAATACTCATGGGGAATTTAGCTACAGAGAACTAAAAATATTGCTCTCCATGACTGACACTTTTACAAGGAACACGAACAGTGCAATTTCAAAACTTCTCTCTGGTCAACGGAGTCAGAAAGCCTCCTTCAGGCAGTAGTATGCACACTGCATTTAGGAAGAGGTGAAAAAGTATGCCCAGCCAAGTGCAAATAAGTTGTCGCAACAGGATGAGAACTCAATTCTAATGCCACTGGCAGTCCACTGGCATCCTGAGGCAGAAAGAAAAAATGGAATCGCAATCACAGAATGTCAGGGATTGGAAGGGACCTCAAAAGATCATCCAGTCCAATCCCCCTGCAGGAGCAGGAACACCCAATTGACGTTACTCAGGAAGGTGTCCAGGCGGGTTTTAAATGTTTCCAGAGCAGAAGACTCCATAACACCCCCCTGGGCAGCCTTTGGGGGGGTTGTGGAGCCACTTGATTTTTCCCACTCACTTAGAACGCAGAACATGGGAGTGGCTATCAGCATTCCCTAAAAGCAGGAATATCCTTTAACCAAAAACAAAGGACTCAAGCTGAAGCTGTTGAAATATCCCAGACTCGATGCAAAAACTGGAAGTGGGAACACCCAAACAAGGCAACAAATAGGGTATTAAAGACTTCAAACTGCTCTAAGCTCCCCTCAGCTATTTTCTGTTTACAATTATTAATGGCAATAAATATGACAGAACTTTGTCAGACAAGGGAGCTTCCTTGCTACCAAGTATCGTTAGAAAATGAGAAAGGGTACACTGATGGAAGCAGCTTGGCATTTTTTTGAGAGTTTTTTCTGCTAAAAGGGAAACTTAAGTACATATAATAACATCCCATGAATTTCTCTGTAAAATGCCTAGGCATTTCCACCACTTGATTGAGGGAGAAGCTCCTCATTACCCAGCTGCTACCTTGGTGCTTAGCACCTTCAGACATTAAACTCAGTTACCCGACACACTGATCCTAGCAATATATACAAACATACTTTGCCTCATGCACTGTGGGTAATTCCATAAAAATCAAAGCCTCTGCAAAATAGAAATAAAATATTTGTGACTTGCCTGTGATAACACAGTAAGCCTAGGGCAAAATTAAGAACATAGTTTCTTGTCTCCCATTCCACATACCACAGGATTACTGAGCTTCCTTCCCCTGTTCACAGCTGGGGGTATCCCCCTAATGAATGCATTTATGTATTCCAACCACTGTACTATTTTAATACCTCTTCAAAGCCCAAGACCTAATCAAAACCATCCCTAAAACATGTGTCTCAGCCACACAATCCAGCTGGGCAGAGCTACATGAAAAGCCAGGCTATTCAGAGACTTCTGATGTGTAACTCCCATACCGTCTGTCATCCAGCACACTATTCAAGTGATTCATCTCCTCAGAGGCTTTAGAAACACGGTCAGCAAAACACAATGGGCCTCTCGGAGCTGGGAATGTTTTCTTGTTCTGAAGAAGAATTTGGGTGCTGAATTAGGACAGAAGATAGACTACATGAAATTATTTTAAAAGCTATGGCTGCTTAACTAAGACACCAGTCCGGATAGTGATACTTGGGAAAGGTTTATCTCACGGGGCAAAAGGATGCTGATACAGGAATTAGCAAGGCTCATTTGGAGAGCTTTAAATGAGATTCAAAGGGGAATGGGGTTGTGGCTGGGCTTGCATCAGTGGGGCAGCACTCTAGAATTGATGAAGACCGGGAGGCCTTCCATACCCCCCGGGTGAAATTGGTGTGCTTAGCTTGCTCCCTGAAATGCCTGTACACCAATGCATGCAGCATGGGGAATAAGCAGGAGGAGTTAGAAACCTGTGTTCAGGCAGGAGATTATGATCTGGTGGCAATTACAGAAACATGGTGGGACAGCTCACATGACTGCAATGTGGTCACGGATGGCTATGTCCTCAGGAAAGACAGGCCAGCCAGACAAGGTGGTGGAGTTGCTCTTTATGTGAGAGAGCAACTACAATGTATTGAATACTGTCCAGGCACAGATGAGGAGCAAGTTGAGAGTTCTGTGTGAGAATTAAGGGGCAGGCTGGCAGGGGTGATACTGTTGTGGGCACCTACTACAGGCCACCAGATCAGGGTGAGAAAGTTGATGAGGCCTTCTATGGGCAGCTGAGAGCAGCCTCACAGTCACAGGCCCTGGTTGTTGGGGGGGTTTTTAACTTCCCTGATGTTTGCTGGAAGGACCATTCAGCCAGCCAGCCACAGTCCAGGAGGTTCCTCCAGTGCCTTGACGATAACTTTCTGGTGCAAACGGTGGAGAAGCCAACCATTAGAGGTGCACTGCTGGATCTCATCCTCACTAACAAGGAGGGTCTGGTCGAAGCAGTAAAGGTTGAGGGCTGCCTTGGCTGCAGCGACCATGAAATGGTGGAGTTCAGGATCTCCTGTGTCAGGAACAGAATGGCAAGCAGAATTGCAACCCTGGACTTCAGCAGGGCAAATTTGGCCTTTTCAAACAACCGCTAAGGGAAATCCCATGGGCAAGGCTGCTTGGAGGTAAAGAGGCCCAAAATAGTTGGTTAGCCTTTAGGGGCTGCTTCTACCAGGCTCAAGACCAGAGCATCCCCACACGTAGGAAGTCAAGGAAGGGAGCCAGGAGACCTGTGTGGTTAAACAGGGAACTGCTGGGTAAGCTCTGGTGGAAGAGGAGAGTTTACAGATCACGGAAGGAGGGGGTGGCCACTTGGGGAGAATATAAGGCTGTTGTCAGAAGGTATAGGGAGGTAACTAGGAAAGCCAAGGCCTCCTTAGAATTAAACCTGGTGAGAGGGGTCAAAGACAGCAGAAAGAGCTTTTTCAAATACATAGCAGATAAAACACACACCAGAGGCAATGTAGGCCCACTGATGAATGGGGTGGGTGCCCTGGTGACAGAAGATACAGAGAAGGCAGTGTTACTGAATGCCTTCTTTGTCTCTGTCTACTCTGCCGGAGGCTGTCCTGGGGAGCCCTGTACCGCTGAGGAAGTCAGGACAATGGAGGAGTTTGCCTTGGTTGATGAGGACTGGGTTAGGGAGCAGTTAGGCAATCTGGACATCCATAAATTCATGGGTCCGGATGGGATGCACCCATGGGTGCTGAGGGAGCTGGCTGAAGTCATTGCTAGACCACTCTCCATCATCTTTGCCAAGTCTTGGGAAACGGGAGAGGTGCCTGAGGACTGGAGGAAAGCAAATGTCACTCCAGTCTTCAAAAAGGACAAGAAGGAGGACCCGGGTAATTATAGACTGGTCAGCCTCACCTCCATCCCTGGGAAAGTGATGGAACAACTTACCCTTGGTGCCATCTCAAGGCATATCAGGGATAAGAGGGTCATTAGGGGCAGTCAACATGGCTTCACCAAGGGGAAGTCATGCTTAACCAACCTCATAGCCTTTTATGAGGATATAACCAGGTGAATAAATGCCAGCAGAGCAGTGGATGTGGTCTACCTTGATTTCAGTAAAGCATTTGACACAGTCTCCCACAGCATCCTCACTGCTAAACTGAGGAAGTGTGGTCTGGATGATCAGGTAGTGAGGTGGACTGTGAACTGGCTGAAGGAAAGACACCAGAGAGTTGTGGTCAACAGGGCAGAGTCCAGTTGGAGGCCTGTATCTAGTGGAGTCCCTCAAGGGTCAGTACTGGGGCCAGTACTCTTCAATATATTAATCAGCGACTTAGATGAGGGAATAGAGTGCACTGTCAGCAAGTTTGCTGATGACACCAAGCTGGGAGGAGTGGGTGACACGTCAGAAGGCTGTGCTGCCATCCAGAGACCTGGACAGGCTGGAGAGTTGGGCGGGGAAAAATTTAATGAAATACAACAAGGGAAAGTGTAGAGTATTGCATCTGGGCAGGAACAACCCCAAATTCCAGTATAAGTTGGGGAATGACCTGTTAGAGAGCAGTGTAGGGGAAAGCAACCTGGGAGTCCTGGTAGACAGCAGGGTGACCATGAGCCAACACTGTGCCCCCAGTTCAAGAAGGACAGGGAACTGCTGGAGAGAGTCCAGTGCAGAGCCACAAACGTGATCAAGGGAGTGGAGCATCTCCCTTATGAGGTAAGGCTGAGGAAGCTGGGTCTCTTTAGCTCGGAGCAGAAGAGACTGAGGGGTGACCTCATTCATGTTTACAGATATATAAAGGGAGAGTGTCACGAGGATGGAGCCAGGCTCTTCACAGTGACAACCACTGGTAAGACAAGGGGTAATGGGTGCAAACTGGAACACAAGAGGTTCCACTTAAATTGGAGAAGAAACTTCTCAGTGAGGGTGACAGAACACTGGAACAGGCTGCCCAGGGAGGTTGTGGAGTCTCCTTCTCTCCTTCAAAACCCACCTGGACACATTCCTGTGTAACCTCATCTGTGCGTTCCTGCTCTGGCAGGGGGATTGGACTGGATGATCTTTTGAGGTCCCTTCCAATCCCTGACATTCTGTGAACTACCTTTCTTTTATAACCTCAGACCTTGTCAATACACTAAAAAGCAGCTACTTAACTGGTTTACTTCTAAACCAGTAGGCTAGGGTTTTTTAATACCAAATTTTAAATTATTTTAGAAAACAAAAATATTGAAGTTAGATTAAGTGAAATAAATTGTTATTTTGTACATCACTTTTTCAAAGCTTCTTTATTCAGTTTGTACAATAGTTTTCAGGGAAGAAAAAGAAAATTTTTTTCACCCAGAGGCCAAAATTTTGGATTTGAAAGCTAGGTCCCACGACTATGGGTGCCAATTACGGTTCTTTCACTAGCTGCATACCTCATTTCTGTTTTCCAGTAAAAGAAGTAGGAAATACAGCGTCAGCACTTGGAAAACTGAAAAATGTCTTAATTCCTTGTATTTAACAAGGTTCTTTTTGATGTTTCTTTTATAGTAATGCCTCTTTTGTGCATATCCCACACTAAATTGAGCATCTTGACTCTTCATTTCTCTTCTACCTCTACTTCCCTAAACTCAATACCAAACAGCAAACAATGCAGTAATATCACTGTCATTGAAACAAATTGTGCAGCAGCAGTTACTTTACTGTTAAGATAACACATGCAGTTTCTGCAATGGTTTCCATTCTAGGAACACCAAATACTGGCATATTTTCTGCCCTAACAATATCTAAGCTGCTAACGGCTATTTTCTTGAAAGCTAGCAAAACCAAGAGAAAAATACAATAGGAAACAAGAAACTGATGTCAAAAGGTCAGAACTTTTAGACCACAACAAAAAGAATGAAATTACAGTATCATTTTAATTAACTGCGATACACTTAATCAGAATCACCCTTGCACCAAGATACCTCATGGGAAAATGGATTCAGCTAAATGCTGGACAGTAGCAATTTAGTATGGAAAGTACAGTCTGAAAAAAAATATTCTTAATGGGGAAAGAGTCAATAAGTGCCATGAAAAGTGTGATGTTTAACAGATATTTTCCAAACATAAATAAAAATATCTCACACTTTTTGTGAAACAGATACTGGTTAAAACAATAAAGGGCAGCTCCTAGCTGTGCTAAAGCGAGTTATGCAGGTCACTGGAGTTACAATGCTACAAAACTACAGGCTTTGAGTCTATAAAAAAGAATCTAGTGTAAAATCGGAACTTCATTTAAATTAAATCAATAGTAATTTTGAATTTAACAGCTGAAAAAGTGGAATTTACATGGTTTAAAATGGCTTAACAAAATTGGGGGAAACAATTGGAACTGAATTTTATTGCAATATGCAGTACATATACTGCAGATTAAGTATACATAGCCAAATCATGCCAGAAATTAATATAGTGAATTATTGGTCAATGTTTTCAACCTAATTTTAAAAGTTTTGTTACTTCAGTGCTGTTTCTTACATGAAAAAGATTCTCTCACTAAGTAGGCAAAGGGGAGGATATATTCTGAAGACTCATGATGAAAATTCAGGAGTCTGTTTTCTTAACAGATAGTTTTACCTCTGAGCAAAATTGAACCATTTTTCCTTTAAACACAAGAGCAAAATTGAACCATTTTTCCTTTAAAAACAAGAGCAAAATCTTTGAGAACTCCAAAACTGTGAAGGAGAACCTGTTTCACACCAGAAATGTACCTAAAGCTTGAAACCCCTGTTTTCTCCATAGAAAAGCAGCTACTTGTGAAACAAGATAAAATTATTCACTGAACTGCATTTTTCTCAAGATACTGAGGTCCTTACTGAACTTATTAAAAAGTTTGTTGTTGCCCAAGTTTAAAATGCTCATGAGAGAACAGTGTTTCAAATGTACATAAACTAAATTTGATCATAATAGCTTCATTATTTCATCGAGACAGCTTTATGTTAGGATGGCCCAAAGGAGATTTTCTATTACTTGACTAGTCTTCCATCAAAATGAAAGCAATTCAGTGTTTTAAAGAAATCTGCATTAATTTCTGACATGTCACTCTAGCTCAGTGTTAACACTAAAGCTGCCTAGAGAATCACAGAACTGAAAAAGGTAAAAAGCTGAAGACTGAAATACTCTGATATGTAGCAGGGTCCAAGATCACCTTACGGCTTTGATCAGCTGAGTCACCTGGAACCACCTGCTGCCATTTGGTTCACACCAACAGGCTGAGCCAAACAGATACAAAGTTTTGTCAGAAAAATTTTGCAAATAGCTGTGGTAGGCATTAAAGGGAAATATAGCTACATTGCCCAATGAAAAAAGAAAACCAAAACAATCAATGACATGTTTAACCTGGAAAAGTATTTGGGTATATAAAACACAAATTAATATAAAACAATGAAACCAGAAGCTTACCCTGCATGTCAGGCTTTTAAAATTAATAACATAACTTTAGATCTCAGAAAGACCTCACAGATGCCGAGCCTCTGAAATACGCTAAAGGAGGGAAGAAAGGAAAAATAAATGTCACCCCCCATCCCAGAATCCCATCAATCATGATTCAGACCTTTGCAGCTCTGGTTCTTCTTTTTCTTCAAGTTCCATCAGTTCACAGCATTTCATGCTCTTCAGAGTTAGACTTCTCCAACATCAGAAGGCTGACAAGGACAGTGGATAGTCTAGTTGGCATCTTACTAAAAGCTGCAATTTATTCTAGACCTTTCCAGTAATTTACGATTTAGTCACGATTTCACATTCCCGCTATCTTGGTGACCGTATTACTGATAGCTGCTACAATTTATATGTGTGTGTTTTCTTATTAGAAAAATACACGTGTTCTTTAAATGGAGATCGAGCAGACTGATCTCTTATTTTCCTTCAATAAGATAACAGATTGTCTAGACAAAGGAAATGCCATAGCTCTTATCTTCTTCAAGAAAGCATTTGATATAGTGTCTTTTCAAGTTATTAGTCAGTTAGAAAGAAATTAGAGAGATTAACAAACTGCCTAATCAGGAAATGGTGGAGTTGAAACAGTAATGAAAGTTCCTTGAGACGCAGTCGCAGGACTAATTTTATTTCAGGTTTTCACTGAACACTATGGCAAAAATTGTAGAAGCTTTATAATGAAATTTAAAAGGCAGAATCTATAAACAAAACCACAATGCGATACAGAAAGAATTACACATGGAAGATACGAGTAACAGTAACATAACTATATTAAGAACAAGGCGATGCACTCAATTAGTAACAACTAGCATTTTCTCTACAAGTTAGAAGCACATTAGTTCAGAAAAACAGTGGTAGAAAAACTTAAGCATAACATTAATAAGCAGGCTGAGTATGGGACATCAACAACTTTCAAAAAAGAAAAAAACAAACCAAAACATGCTTTTCAGATATATCAGGAAAAATAAGATACTTCCACTTCATCAGCAATACTGCATACACTACCATTCATATTCAAGAAACAGGATTAAGGATACTGGTAAGAATGGAGAACCAGTTCTAGGTCAGAAGACTAAAATAGTTCAAATTTATTTAGCATGAGGAAAAAAAAAAAAAAAAGCTAAAAGGTGGTATGACTATTCTAAATGTATGCAACTCTGCATTAACATCAGAAGAAGGAGAAGAGCAGCTACTAAACTAAGGCGGTATTCCCCAGACTTTAAAACAGGGGCTGTTTGAAATTAGAGAAGAGCAACGGACCTTCCATTTTCTTGTTTTCACTTATATTTGAAGCAAAAGACATTCTTAACATCCACCGATAAAATAGATAAAAGTGATTGTCTGGACATTGAGCAATACCAAAACCATCCAACGATTAATCACCTTGCGACTCAGCATAATTTTTTTTCCTCTTTAAAAAAAACCAAAATTATTTCCAACTTAACTGAATGCTCCAAAGACCATGTTTTTGAACATAATTGAAAAACTGTAAATCCCTTTTGAGCTTTACCCCTCTTGAAACCTTGCCTTTGCCCCGAGGGCTATCACAGCTTTGTTGAACCACGGCAGAGATACCCTGTTATGAAGCCTGTGTCATTTTTAACCACCTAGTCCATGTATATCTGAAATTCATTGGGACAGATTCAGACAAACCCAAATTCCTGTGGTGCATGAATGAGTATTGTCCTGCTTGTAATAACTGAAGTATTGTTGTGCTAATTACATACATCCGTATGAGCACAGGTTCAGGATTTCATCCCACACACAGTTTTCCTCATTTCCTCTCAGCCTAGTCTCTCTTTCTAATTACTTTTCTAATGGAAAATTGAAATTAAAATAAAATAAATAAAATAAAATAAATAAAATAAAATAAATAAAATAAAATAAATAAAATAAAATAAATAAAATAAAATAAATAAAATAAAATAAACCTCACCACAAACCCTCAAAAAATCCCCAGGGAAAACCAAAACATCAAACGATCACACCTGAGCACCTAAAAATTACTACTTATTTTTAATTCATTTTAAAAAACATTGATATATTCTTTTAAGAGTTTAGTCTTAAACCTTTATATATTTAGACCTAAGCTGGTTTTTATGTCCAGCAAAACTCAGAAAGCAGGACCTTAGAAAGGACATGCTGACATAGCTGAACTTTCATAAATGTATTCTCACTGCTATATTAAGCACTTAATTTCCTTTCCAGTGGTCCTGTATTACAAATACTCAGAAGCACAGGATCACAGCCTTCATAGACCTGCCTGTGACTCTAACAGGAGTAACAAAGACTTTATTTGTATGCCAGTTGAAAAGTTTAACTGCTTAAGTTGTTAACTAAAACCAGGGGCTATGGTTTGAATCCAAATTGATTAATTGTCTTTCACCATTTTATTAATGAAAAATGTCCCTTTGTCACATGTTTACTACTGCTTCATCTCTTTCAAAACAAAAATCTTCATTATTTTTCCAAGACTGAAAAGTCATTCAGATTCCATGCACCTTTTCTCACTGTTCTGAACAGTCATGTTCAACTTCAATTTTAAGATGGTTTTAACTCACTGAAATAACCAATATAAACCTCACTCCTTCTTCAAAACAAAACCAAACAGCATGAATACACAAACTTTATACAGTATAGTTTTTGAATTGAACTGTTTACAAAATAGGGAAGACATTACGGAATTTCTAATTGTGAAATTAGAATCAAATTCAACAATATACTTCTCTCTTGACATACAAGATAAAAATTATGTTATAGTAACCATCTATGTGTTTGAGTACAAAGAAAGGTAAACAAAATTTTAGAGCAACTGAGACTAGATACAGTGATATTAACTCAGTGAGATGTGAGAGAAGCTGCATATCACATTAGTAATATTTTGGAATTCAGTCCAAAATGTTTCAATTGAAACAGTCTGCCCTGCTGAGTTACTACCTCAATAAAGCCATAGTATCTTTTTTCTGAAAAATAATTTATCTTGATGCCATGTCACTTATTGTCTATAAACTTGCCAGACATGGGTTTCCAGGTTCTGTATTCCAAAGGTGCTCCCACACATTCTTCAGTCCTCACAATATTTGTCCCACTATACAAGTACCTGGTACAACTGCATTAAAACCTGCATCCCTCCCACACGCACACCTTTTGTCAGGACCTATCAGCCACATAACTGAATTTCTCCAACTCAGTTTTGTAAAATAATTACCAAGGCAAGGACTGGACATCTAAATACACCTCTTCCCATCACCTGCCCAAAGATTCCCTGAAAACATGTGTCATTGTGTAGGCCACTATATCCCCACCACCACCCCCGATCAGATTGCAGAGGAACTGAAAATCCATTTTCCCACAAAAGACAACTGTTAGGAGTGGATCTAACAAGTGGCCTGATGGCCAGGAATGTGTTTCATCCTTAACACAGGGTAACTAAAAAGGTACTTGCCCTCCTTCTTGAAAGTTTATGGAGCATATCGGTTTTGTGTTGGTACATGAACATCCATCCTCTGACAGAGTTGCCATAGCAGACACCAATCTGAAGAAGTTAGGGTCACATTCTTCAAATATACATAGAATCTGAAAAAGGTGCTGACAAATTTATTTAGGCAGCTTTACAAGTGCCTACGTAGGTAGAGGGAGACTAAAAGTACTCCAAGGAGCTAAAATGTTGAAAATTGGATGCCTAACCTGGTTAGAAGCTGTACAAGAACCCACTGGTGTCTTTAGATGTATAAATATCTCCAATATAAATATCTTCATAAATCCAGCCTATAATCCTTAACATTATAATCAGCTACAGTGAAAGTTCTAATATAGAGACCAAAAAAAAAAAAAGGAAAAAATTAAAACATTTAAAAGCTCATGTTTGGTTCCCTAAAAACGCCTTAGTCAAACCAGTACTATTCCCTATGTTTCAGGTATTTTTCCAGTACAGCATATAAGATATGATTTGCTCAGTGACTGCTATAGGAAATGAGTAGCAACAGTCTTAGGAAGATTAGTTATATTCTTGGTCTGTTAGAGGAATAACTTGTCATATCGGGACTGATGTGATATATCTATGCTAAGACAGAAAAAGCAAGAGATAAATTGACATGAAACACAGCCTGTCACAAATTACATAAAGCTACCTCTGAAAGTGATGACAAATTTTAAAGCAATCAGCTCTCTCAGTCTTTGCACCTGCTGAATCAACAAAAAATATTCAATGAAATCCAAGCCAGAAAGTTCTGTTTTGTTCCATAGTCCTCTCTTGTTACATCTACTATTAAAGCCACTTAAAATATACTGTTATTTTTTAAAGAATTTTCAGAAATCTAAACATTAGCCAGTAGACCAAAGCTGTTAAATTCCTCATGTGAAGCTTTTATTATAGCTCCTCTGTGAAGTCTTTAGAGCTGCTGCATCTGCACTGGCAGGTTCCTGCCATGCTAGTTGCCCCAGTACAAGCTGCATGTGTCAAACAGGGCTCCTACACCACCAGAAGGTGCTGGGGAGGCCATGGCAAATCAGGTTTGACTCACTATTGAACTAACTCTTTACGTCTCTGGAACTGCAAGGCAGGAACTTCAACAACAAACAACATAAGCATATCAAAAGTTCACCAGGAATTTAACAATTTCCATGAAGATTGGTGAAGCATCCATCCTTCCTTTTTCTCCTTGCTTTTTTCAACAAATCCCCTTTCAGTTCCAGATAAGGACAGGATGCTGATTTACATATCCTGTTATTACTGAAAATACTGGATTCAAATATTATTTCTAGAGCCGTAATTAATTTCTCACATACATTTACAGTACAGAAAATTTTCATTAAGAATCAAATTTCAAAGTTAAGTTACAACCAGAGTTCAATTCAAACCCTATAAAAATATTAACAGCTCTGGGAGAAGGAAACACAGCTTGTACTGATGTACCAATATCTTTTTCCATCATAAAAGCTATTGTAATCAATATGTTTATTTAAGGTTGGCAAGAGAATTCAGTTAAAGAAAATGTCATTGCTCAGTGTGGAAATATTTTCCTTCAATATATCCTTGCTCATCGTGAGGATTTACTCTCTAAACAGAAGTTCAGTTGTTCCCTGTGTTCAAGTAGCTACCTATGCTACCTGCCTGTGAAAAGCCTTCCAGTACCTTCAGCAAGATATGACTTCAGCTCTTACCTTCAAGCAGTGCGGCGTTGTCATCTCTTAGTCAAACAGTTTATAACTCCAGAGCTGAGCACATATAAATGAGGAAAGGCTGATGGAGCTGGGTCTCTTTAGCTTTGAGAAGAGGAGACTGAGGGGTGACCTCATTAATGTTTACAGATATATAAAGGGCGAGTGTCACGAGGATGGAGCCAGGCTCTTCTCGGTGACAACCAATGATAGGACAAGGGGTAATGGGTTCAAACTGGAGTACAGGAGCTTCTACTTAAATTTGAGAAGAAACTTCTTCTCAGGGTGACAGAACACTGGAACAGGCTGCCCAGGGGGGCCGTGGAGTTTCCTAATCTGGAGAAATTCAAAACCCGCCTGGACACCTTCCTGTGTAACCTCATCTGGGAGTTCCTGCTCCAACAGGGGATTGGACTGGATAATCTTTCAAGGTCCGTTCCAATCCCTAACATTCTGTGATTCTGTGAACTTATTTTTAAGCATCCCCTCTCTCCCACCCCTCAGTTGAAACTACATTCACAAATTACAAGGTCTATTTCCCTGGCACAGTGCTGCCATGAACATGGACCTTCTGCTGGAGGTCTGATGGACAGGATACCAAAGACAATGTTTGCAAAATACTTGTGAGAGTTTTCCTAAAAACAGCAAGCATTGCACAGAAATCTAACTTTGATATGTGTACAGATGTGGCTAGGTCTCTCTGACAGAAATTGTAATGGATCTACCTGGTTTCCACAGCATTAGCACAACAACCCATACTACAGACAGGCTTGGCCAAGCTCTAAAGCTGTCTGAACAGATCAAGCATGAAGAGAAGAACACTGTGGCCTTTTCTTCACATACCCCCACACTCAATTTCTGTGTAGCACAGAGACTCTGAGCCTGAGTTAGAGCTTGACTGTTAGAAGCAAGGTGGGCAGGAGCTGAAGGGCCTTGCAGATCATGGATTCAGCACCCTCTGGTTTACTCCAAAGGCATTTCATTCTCTTCCAGTGTACGCATTACATATAGGGGTTTATGAAAAAGTGAGTACAGAAAGCTTGCTTTCAAGAGGCATGCAGAGACTGCACACGTGGCAAAACTTTGCAGTGGCACTACACACAAGATACAATGTCATAAGAACAACCACCATTACAGATAACTAACATTTGGGTATATTTTCAACATTCAAATAATTACCTGCAGCCACAAGGCTTTTACTTTAAAAATAGGAGGGTTATGCATGTGAATTTCTTCAGACTAACAGGGCAGTCACTGCCCTTTCCTGCACAAATGTTTTCCAGTCAATAAATTGCTGCAAGTTTATATTCATTACCAAAATATTCTGAATACTTTCATAGGACCCCAGAAGAGACAAGTGGGAGCACTCAGTAAGTGCTGCAAACAACTCTGTGTTTAAACTAATACCACCAGAGAGATACAGCAGTCACACGTCACCTCCATTTTCAGATACAGACATTAGAAGAGAGGATTGATTAAGAGAACTGGAAAAATTCCAACTAACAATCTGAAGCTAACCAAAAGTACCAATAAAAGCCCTACTTCTTTAGTTTTCTTCTCTAAAAATGGAAAGGCTAAGGAGAGACGGTTAATATAATTAGTGGCTACAAGGACCATATATAGATTTAGAGACAGAAAAAAAATTAATAAAAATATAGAAACAGCTCATACAGTAGCCTATATTTCAGCTTTATTTTTTCTGTAAACATCCTGAAGAATCTACACCTTTAAAAGCAACACCTTTTCTAAAACACTGCTTGACTGTAAATACATGTATACAAGTTCCTCCTGTATGCACAACAACTGTTCTATTAACATGTAGATGACTTTCAATGCTACTCAGAATTTCAGCACAGACATTTTTAATTTTCCTTTGGATTTTGTTACTATCTACTCTAAAATGAACACAAAAAAAGTCTGAACACTAAATAGCACACACTACTCATTTAGACCAGGGAGACAAACTCCAAAATTTTCACCCAGCTTATAAAATAAACCATTTAAATGCAGTCTTCTCAAGTGAACTGAAAACTGGGAGAAGGAGGAAGAGATCAAAAAGTAACAACTTAATCCCTTTCCTAAAAAATGTATTAAAATACTTCATGTAAATACATGCACCTTTCAGAATTTCAGCCTCCTCTCTTGCAAATGCTGTTATTGCCCAGATACAAATCTATATTCTAGGCTGCAAACAAGACCCCACCCTCAGATTCCCTGTCAGCCCAAGCTCCAGAAATTGTGCCATATGGAAATTTTGACTCACCCAGTCAGCTAGACCTGGCAGGTTTAAAGTAACATCAGGCCAGGGAACTTACTAGAAACAGTCCCTTTTTTCATAAAAGCACCTCCCAACCTAACCAAACAAAAACCAAACCACTGCAGGAGAAATCAAAGGTACAAGGTGATGATTCCTGGGACTTTTCTGTCAAGCACATAAAGACTGTTTTGTCTAATATCACCTTTTAAAACAAGTTTCATTTCATGGAATAAAATAAACTAACTTTAGAAATTTGAGCTAAAAACCATATGTCCCCAAAAAACACTGTAGGTGAGGCAGTATTACAGGTGAATGGTCTTACAGCACTAAGCACAGCTAATTTGGAAGAAAGTGTTTTCTCTAGAAACAGCTTGATCGAAGAGTTTCAGAAACACTAAGAAAACAGCAGGGTCCATCTCAGGCATACAAAATAGGCTACACATCTAACAGAAAAATCAAACTGTGAATCTGGAAAAAATAAACCAGCAGGAGGACTGGGGAAACACACCAAAACCAAGGCAAATAATAGTTTGCTTTTGTAAACTAAATTATGTCCTTCACCTTGTTACTGTGTCTCTAGCTTCTTCAATAGACAGCTCATGGGTTTGAGGGGACAATATTTAGGGTAGATGCTAAGAATGGTAGTATCCCATTTCTATGGAGTTCAATGGAGTCAATGGGCTTTTTGTCTTCTTCATACTGAATGTACTGATGATTGTTATGTTTCATATGTCTAAAAACAGACATGAATACTATAAGCTCTCTGGTCCTTCCTAGAAGAGCCTGTTCTTGGGGCCAATGAGCTCCTATCTGAGGAACACTGTAAGAAATGAGCAAAAGAAAGGTATCCACCACTGTCCTACTTGAAAAGACCCCCATACTAGTGCTAACTCTAAATCAGCACAGATTTATCCATCAGGGGAGGATTGCCAACCAGGTCAGGGTTGTCTTAATGGACAATGAGACTCCAGACACAAGTCTCGCACAGTCTTGTACATAGACACAAGAAGTCTTTCAGAATGCCTCACAACAGAACAGGGTATATGTACTTATACATTAATTTATATTGCAAGGACAGTCTTTCTTCTGTCATACGCAATCCTGAAAGCCATTTGGGTACAGTTAAATATTCAGAAGCCTCCTTGTCACAGGGGTGATGTTATTTCAGAACAGGGTAGCAATAATTGGGCAGTAACTGTCTAGAGCTTCCACATGCAGAGATAATTTCTTGAGCGAGAGCCTTGCAATTACTTCTTTTTGAAAAGCTGCCAAGCTATTCCCCAGGAACAGAGGCAATGAGAATCTATAGCTATAACAAATCAAGGACCTCCATGCTCCATTTCACTAAGGCAGCTGTGTGTCAAAATCCAAGCCTTCTGAGCATCTCGAAGACATACTGACTGCTGCCTTCTACAGGAAATAAATCACATTTATCCCACATGACACAGATTTTCTGTCAGGAAGCAGACAATCACGTCTGAAGTAATCTCAGCAGAGAAATGGCCCTCCCCCAACCCAAACTTCTGAATCTGCAGTTTAAGACAAAATGGATCCATACAGCTGCTCAGGGTACAGATGCTGTTGCAATCAAATGAATAAACTTTTATATCTCAGTGCAGCCAGAAAAAAAGTTCAGTACTGTTGATGGCTTCTAGCACTCCCAGTAAAACTTCTGAAGGATAAAGTAAGGAACATACAACAGAGGAAGTCCAATGCTGTTTCTGGTCCTCTTCCCAGATTTTGGTGCAAGTATTACACACAAACTTGTTCAACAGTAACACCTGCATAATTTTGTGTTAATAGATCCAGAAGAGATAAGGCAGTACCCTCTGCTCCCACTTCTACTCTACAGAGATCCAGAGGTTATCTCTTCATCACCTAATAAGAATTCAGTGATAAATGCCATGCAACCAAAAAACTGAGCAATGCAGAAAATCACATATAACAGTGAGACACACAAAGTAAGACTTCAGCCTCCACCAGAAATTATTGTACATAGCAAGTCAGCTCAATGTAATACACACATCCTCAAAGACCTGTTGTCTTATCTCACAAGAAAATATCCGCTAGAATTGGTACAAACATACTACTCTTTGGTGTGTTTGACAACATGCCTGCTTATCATCTTGTAGACAAAATGCATTTCTCTAATTTGTCCTCAGTGAAAGTCCTCTAAATTTCACATGAAGATGGCACAAGTGTAAGTTTTACAGTCAAAACTGATAGAACAGTCTTTGCTAATTGATATCTGTGATTTTGCTCTAAACTAAGTTACCTTGATAGCTCCATGAATGATTACAACAGTTATAAATACTGTGCCTTATAGAAATGTGCTGAAGCCTGCAGAGGAAGCTGGGGAAGAAAAACAAAACTAGTGGAAGGAACTATAACACTATGGTCACACACCCTCTAAAATTCAAATAAAATACAAAGCCATAGTGTTCCCTACTCTGAATGGAAAGGAAAAAAAAAAAGAATATTTTATATATATATATATATACACACACACAGCGAGACTGTATATGTGACAAAGAATTGTAAGAATAAACATCAACAGCTGTGTGATACTATAAAAATCTTCAGCTATGTTTGCTTTAAAAATATCAGGACTGTGATGAAAAGAAGTCTGGGAGAGAAAAAAAAAATCTACCAAATTCTCAACACACCAGAATGCTGAGGGGGGGGTGTGCTGGGGGAAATATACATATATATATAATCATAACTAATGTCACTGTGCCAGTGATTTCTTGGTCATGATCCATGATCTCATCAAAAAGTATTAACAACAAATCTAGGGTGAAGGAAGTGAGTTCACTCTTCAGCAAAAGGAAACCTGTCCCATAAACCAGAGAGTGCCGTAACACTACGAAGAAGCTGATGCTTGTTCAAGATGGTAACTGCTTTGTACACTGAAACGTTGAGTTCAGTTGTTGATGTTCATGATGTTCATTCACATATATGCGCTGTTGAGATTTTTCAAGAGCTTCCCCCACCTTCTCAATTTGGGTAAGACAGACACTGTGAGAGAACCCAAAGCATGAAATTTTGACCATGCTACAGAATAAATTTGTCCTTCCTTTTCCTAGCTCTGCAGCCATCACTATGCAAGCTGCACACACTTTCTCAAAAACTGCATGTCAGAAAGCAGGGGTTTTTTCTTCCCTTTTCAGTCACACAAACTGTGGTGAACAGGGCAAAACAAAGAACAGATCAAACCAAAATCCTCATTTCTGGCATGAAGAAAGCCAAGCATGGAGAATTCCAGCAATATGGGATTTTTTTTCTGTAATATACTGAATAACGATTACATAAGGAGGCTATGATTACTGTAAAATTCAATGATACATGCATTTCTAATGGCATTGGAATTCCTAAATGATTACACACACCCTTCATGTTTATTACTCAAATATTTTAAACACAGCATAATGCAAAACATTTAACTAGTTTCCTTGGAGCAATTTACTATACTAATGAAAACTCAAAGAAGATGAAGTCTCATGTTCATGTCCAATGCGTATGATTCTTACTTGATTTTTAAATAGAATTATTTACTCAGCTTTCCTTCATAGGTACAAAATTTCAAGTGCAAACATTTAATGGTACAACATATCCATATCTGTAATGAACACTTTTGTGAGACATGGTAGATGGAGAAAAGTCTATTTTAATAGATTGAATTTGTTCTGGTTTCAGTTCCCCAGAATACATGCCCCTTAAAACTTTTAAAGAAAAATCTGTTTCCAAACTGTTTTTAACTACCTGCTTTCAAAGCACGAAAGCAAGAGCAGACTTACCACTCTTTCATTTACATTTCTTTTCATCCTTTCAATCCTTATTGCATCTAAATGTTACGCAGAAATATTTTTTCACTGTATCTGCCATTTGACATAAATATTTGTAAGTGCCTTGCTATGAAGGGAGATGGTTAGGAACATGAGAACAGATATATTTGATTTTCAAGATGCTAAAAAGTTAAGATAACAAATATTATAAAAATATAAATCATTTCAGGAAGGCACTGAATTATTTCCATTAGTAGTGAACTGGGCTTTGAGAGAAATGGAAATTCCTTAGTGCAGATTAAGAGGCAAAAGCTGTACTATAAACACTGATTTTTTTTTTTTTTTTCCTTCCTCCCCTCAATATTTAACACAGTTTCTACAGTTAATTCAATTCTATTAATGTACAATCCTGGCTAGAAGTAAAGGAGAAGGCATGAACATTTTTTCCTGCAGTATAAAGACAATTACTTGTAATAGAAAGAGTATTCTATAGGTGTATTTTACAAAAGCATAGAAAACACGAAAAAATAAACAGGAGCTCACAGTTGTGATTTTTTAAGGAGTTCAATGTATCCACTTAAAGTTAGAAGCAATTCTACGTTAACAAGAGAGACAGCCATTTTATAGGTAAAGAAGGTACTAAAAATGAGTCCAATAGGCAAAAATGGGCCTTTCCATACCAGAAAAAACATCATCTTAATTTTTCTGCTCTTTTTTTTTTTACCTGCAGGAAGTGCCCCTCATTTATAAACCACATATCAACTATAGGTAAACATGCCAACTGTTGTATGTATCCTGGTTATAAGTAGCTGCAGCTAATGGCAAACACCTCACTAGTTTCTTGAATGTCAGTTCCCTCTTTGTACATCTTAGAGTTTGTGCTGTTGTGATGGGATTAACCTGACAAAAAAGGGAAATCACCACCAAGAACAGACAAATCTTGTCCTTTGAGTCATTCAAACGTTCCCACGTTGCTGCATTTAGTACAAGGAAATCCTTCAGGCTTGCACAGTGCTTGGGCTGCCTGCAGGGGCTGTAGTACCCAGGCTGCTGGGAGAGCCAGTTACCATTCTGGGGAGCACCAGTCATTCCTCCCAGGGCTTTGCCCAGGGGATGCCCAGGTCCAAGGCACTGGGAAGGAAAGCAGATCAAACATTGGAAGGGACAAAAGCACATTCCTTAATCTGAGCTCATTATTTTGACAGTTAGGTGGCTCCACACTGACTACAGAAACATTGTGCCACACTTTTATTTCTCTTATTCACCGTGGTGTGCATATTTCCAATATTTCTATACTAGGCATGCACCCCTTGAAACCGAAAAGTCGTCATCAGAAATGACAGGGCAATGCAAGAACGGCCTTGGATTTGTTTAACTATTCTGATGTGTGCTGTGCTGGTCTAGTGAGGGATGGAGCAATGAAGTGTATCTATGAATATACATATCCAAAGTACTCCTGGCAGGACAACACATTTCCAAGCTTTCTGGATAATGCTACAGAGGTTAGAACCATCACACCTATGTGTTGCTGAAATCCTTAGCTGGTTAAAATAAAATCTACAAGAAAATATTATCATTTCCTATTTGCATTCCTCATTTCTAAGCAATTTCCACAGCATCACTTTACATTTTAACAGAATACAACCGGTCTCATCACTATGTAGCTTTACAACAGTTTTTCAAAGAGTCAGCTCTTGGAGCAAACCTTTGCCTGATGCAAAGCTTCAGTAGCATTTGATTAACAGAGTAGGTAGAAAAGGAAAATAAAATGGAAAATTAACAAACAGTAGATTACAACTTTTCTTGAAGATACAGCAATAGGGAGAAGTTTGCCTCAATTAAGAAAAAAAAATAATATAAGGGTAGGAGAAACAATTGGAAGAAAAGAGGGATGCTTTCAAAGAGAGAGATTTTTGCAAAGCTAAATCCTCCCATTGAATTTTCAAGGGCTGGGAGCAAAGAGCAGTAGGGCTACAAACGGACTTTAAGTTAAACACACCTGTAAATTTCCTGGTCTTGACACTTATCCTCAATTCTCCTATGGATTCACTAAGATATATGAAACCTTCTTATACCCTCAGCCACTTCAAAGAAAGATTTTATTTCAATCTAAACCCAAATGAAAGTCAGCAGTTAGAATTTTCCTTTAAGTATTGAGACTTTTAAAATATACTGAGAAAGACTGACAATAACACTTTAGGTGCCTTCCACATGCACAGGATAATAAAAAACATTTCCTCCCACCCCAGTATCTTTAATAATGGCATTTAGTAAAAATACATAGCTTGACGCAAAAGGAAAAACTTTATCTATCATCTAGTATATATTAGTGAAAAAAATTACATTATTTCTAAAAGAAACATAACTGACTAAAGATTTATTTTAAGTATTTCTGCATGTAGGAACATGGTACTATATAGTCCTGCTCTATTAAGAAGAATGTGATAATAAAAGTTCCTAATTTAAGGCAATATTTCTCTACAAATCCTGCAGACATGACAGTGAACAGAACTGAGAAAATTAAGAAAAGTAAAGAAAATTAATTACCTTTTCTTTAAAGAAAGTAGAGCAGTTTCACGGTGCTTCAAGTTTTAAAGAAAAAGAAAAAAGGTCCAGTAGTTCTAGTGTTCACAAGAGTGGAAGACTAAGCACCCTGGTACAGCCATAGTGTGGGCAGGTGTGAGCAAGCTTCCACATTTATCTCTGCTAAAGCATTTCACATGCTGCTCTGCAGTTTTCCTAACCTTCAAGTCACAGACCTCTTCAAGCAGTGATGGCAAACACCCCACCAAACTGGGTGGTGGTCTCGTGATACAGATCCATGCTCACAAGGGAATGCAGAATGCTGTCACTTCAGATTTGGCTTCACAACTGAACCCAAAATGCCTCTTGCATGACAGACAGTCTTCATTTCCCGCTCACTCTGGTGTGGTTTGATTTTAACAAGGATACGTGCAATATCAAGAAACACGCAAAGAAAACCTTGTGCAATGTTTCATTCATAGTGAGCAAGTTTAACAGAAGATTCAAACCTCAACAGTTAAAAGACAAGTAGTTTGAAGCCTAATCTAAAGCTGTTTATAATGTATGTTCCCATATCTAAAACCCTACTTGTAACCCTACTACTCCTAGAATTCTCAAATTCATCTAATTTTACCCTCAGTGATTAAGAGAAAATTCAAGAAATCACAAATGCAAGACCAGGCTGTAAAACGTGTAATATTTCAATTGCCTTATTTATGCCCAGTTTCTCCTTGCTCTCAGGAGACAGCATCTGCGTGGTTGTTCGTATGTTCAATATCACATGTGAATTCTAGTATTTATATCCAAAGGAGATTATATCTACCTGCTGGTATTCAAGACAAACAGCAAAAGCATCCCTTAAGTCTCTAACCCTAGTTGGTATATGAAGTCTTTGCTTTTGAAGCTTCTCCTCAAGCTACCCACTTTCCATCTCTGCCTAAAGGGAAAAGGAACCACCAAAGGGCTGCTGCAGACACCAGATACAGACAGTTGTTTGTGTCTTCTGCTTCCAGCACTTCTCCACATGTGGATCTAAAGAAGCTGGCCTGACTCACTGAACGTCACACCAGAACATTACAGCACTGTTTACCTCAAGATCTTGTTGCATTAAAACAAACACAGTCCCATCATACAAGATGCAAACATTTCCAAACCCACTTTACAGATAGTAAAGTCAATGTAGTAAGAATTTACGCTATAGTAACTGCATTAAACCAACACAAATCAGATGTAGATGTGGCAACAGAAAAACCAATCTTAGAAAACAAACAAATAAAAGCCTCACTGTAGCTAAATGTTACAGTACTTACCTAAAAATATATCCACATTGCTCTCCACAATGAAGTTCAGAACGCTTGCTGCAGGACACAAGTCTATATATTCTAAACAGAGAACAGAAAGACTGCTGCCACCCAAATGAGCCGCTAGGCATTCCTTCCTCTTAATGTAACACAAATGCATTTATTTTGTATTTTCTGCAGGTCTGCCACGTGAGAGTTGTACCTGCAAGCTTATGGGAAAGGTAAGTATCGCTGTGCAGAAGTGGCACAGAGATAATATTTTAACAGCATATGAACCTCTAATTCTGATTTTCTTGGACTTAAAGAACAGGTACAGCCCAGCATTAAGACAAAATCCAACTACCAAAAAAATCTTGAAGACAGTGCAACTCTAGCCAGTGAAACATAAATTTGCCCATAGCAATATTGGAGGAAAATCTTTGCAATGTAGAAACAGATGTCACTGTATATTTTTCAGAATGTGGCATTAACCACTGCTTTTTATGCATGCCTGACAACTCTTTCCATGAAGAATTTTTTTCCTAATATCCAATCTATACCTCCTTTGGCACAACTTGAAGCCATTTCCTCTTCTATCACTTGATACTCGGGAGAAGAGACCAACACCCTCCATGCTACAACCTCCTTGCTTCATAAACACACTCTAACTTCTTTATTCCAACTATATCAAAGTAGGAATAGCACTATTAAAAGTTTCTATTTACATGAAAACCAAACACACTAACTTAGGAAGGCTAGCCAAAACAAAAAAAAACCAAACCAAAACAAAACAAAAGCAAACCAGTTTAATTGTATTAAAAAGCGTCAATTACAGAAAGCCTGACACAGCCAAGATATAATTATGCTTAACATCAGACAGACATGCACAAAAAGTGAAAAGTGCAGTTAGAACATCCGGTGTGTCAAGTGCAGTGAATGTGATGGAAGTAACACAGTGCCTCAATATAATTAAACTGCACTTCTTATATAATTTAAGTTAAATGACAGGCAAGAGTAAAGTTAACTATCTGCTTTCTGGTCCAGGAATGCAAGAATTGCAATGCTATTTCTAAATCTCTTTAAAAAGTGCAGTTGTGTCTCACTGTGGAGCATCCCCTTTCACTTTAGCATTATGAGCTATGAGCACAAACTGAGCAGTAGCTATTTATTTTCGTATTATAGTAAAAAACAATGGATTTGAAAATTAGATCTAATTCTCTTGTATAGACAAAGACAGACTTAGGGAGAAAAAAATGCACTTTACCCTATGATGTACCCACTGCCTTCTCCTCATCTTCTCTACAGTCTTCTATTGGTGGCAGTAAAATCCTGCTGAGTTTTATTAATGCACAGAATTTACTTCCTTTAGTCTCATTTTAACTACAAAGTAAATAAGTATGCATTTAGATTGCAGTGTGATGAGGGATATTAGCTACTTGGAACTAGTTAACTGAAGTAACTTATAGCCCTGGTGCTGTGGAAATTACAGTAGCTTTTGGTCAAATTCTGCAAAATATTTTGCAGTCAGATCCAAGGTTTACTCTGCTATCAGTGTGCACTTGTACAAGCTGGTGAGTGCTCTGGAAGTACGGCTGAGAACAGCAGAGCACACCTTGGCTTCCCCCTCCAGCCCCAAGTGGATTCCTTGTCTGTTTGGAGGAACAACGCAGCTACGTGTTGCAGGTGTAACCTGTGGCAGCAGTTTTTGAAGATCAAGAAAGCCAATTTTATTGTAGCCTTGATAATCAGAACTGTGAAGCCACAGAACTTGGAATAGGCTTAGTACCAAAGGGACACATCACACTTCTTGAGTCAGGAAGCAAGTACTGATGTCTGTGCGGCTACAGCTATGCTGTTAATGGCATCAAGTCACACTTCATTTAAACCTGACTTTTCTGAATCTATATACACCTTCAGACTCAAAATACTCACTTGAATTAATAGAAAAGTGTATGGCTTCCAACTACAATAA
Organism: Nesoenas mayeri; assembly: GCF_963082525.1. Lineage (NCBI taxonomy): Eukaryota > Metazoa > Chordata > Aves > Columbiformes > Columbidae > Nesoenas > Nesoenas mayeri. Next base: position 19,857,268 of record NC_137540.1, read on the forward strand.
AGGAAGTTATGACATTAGTTTTATCATCACTGATATTCCAGGACGTAAACAGAAGTCCAAATATTGCCACAAATGAAGTTGTGACCTGGGTGGTTCAAGGTAATTCACACATGCTGCAGTGTGCCTTGATTAAAATCTTACAGCTTATTTCATTTTTTCTTACCTACATGCAGTTCTAAAAAGGCTGAAAATTAAAGAAGTCTAAATAGATGTAAACCAGAGATGGGACTGACATTTTCCCCTACAAAAAGGTACTATAAACTATAGATCTGGAATGTTCTACGTAGGAAATACATAGCTGTTATGTACATAGTGTCTCTCTCTCTCATGACTGACAAGCTACATTAATGGGATTATCTGGGAGAGACTCTAGTCCTGTACTACAATTGTAAATAACATTTACAAGAAGTTCTTCAAAGTTTGCAAAAACCTATCAAATTACATTAATCCTCCAGGCTAAATCTTTCATATTTATCTTGCCCTGTATAAGAGGCAATGTAAGTCTGCAACTAGAAGAGTAGGAGGACAGAAATAGCCCTAAGAAATATGTCCACTTTTTTCACTTACAGATAGGATATTATTTTCCATCATCTATCAGTCACAAAAAAAAAGTGGAACGGAAGGGACTAAGTCAAACTCCTTTCACTCAATTACTGTATCTGTGCACAGGTGACAACTCTATTGAATAAACAGCAGATCCCATTCTAAGCCCCCATAGTCTACACAAAAACCCCAAATTAAAACATATATATTGTGAAAATGTGCGTACAAGTCTCTTCTCCAGGTATTCTTAAACAAAAAAATAAAATACATGAAGTATATAAATCAAAAGAAATCCAGGTTATTTGTCTAAAATATTCCACACATTCCCATTAAAGAGCACAGTGAGGAGAGACAGCTCTAATCTGTTTGTTCACAAAGGTCCAAAATTTAAACAAATGTATCAATTATTTTCTACCTTAAAAAAAAAATAAAAGTAGTTCTCTGAACCTACAACTTAACTTTTGTAAGCAGCTCAAAGACAGTCTCAAGTTGTAAATTATGCCTTTAATTTCCTTCTTACGGATAATGAACACATATATAGTCATGACATGAGCTTGTAGGGTCTTTAATCATATTGGGGGCCAATTATAGAGACATAAAGAGCAATTCAGTAATCAAATAAAGGTGTCAAGAGCTATTTTGGATGCTCAAGAGAAAACTATCAGCTGGACTCCAGATGCCACAGAAGAAAAACATACATCTTCCACAGGCCCTATGATATCTCCTAGCTCTGTAAGGCCGTCTTAGATCACCTATGGCACTTAAAGAGACACTCAAGTTCTATATTTGGCAGTTAAATCACTCAAATAGTTGCACTGACCTCCATATATCCTGTAGAGTGAGTAACTGTTTCTCAGCATAAGAGGACAACAGCGTAACCAGAAATGCACCACACTGGAACCCAGTATGATTCACCCTTAGCAGTGCCACAATTTTAGACCCTTACAAATCAATAACAGCAGCCACAGGAGAGCTGCAGACATCACCATGCAAGATGTTAAAATAAAATATGATTATCTCATACATCAGGTTACAGGCTTTATTCTCATCCTGGTTTGGGCATATAAGTATTAATAAAATATTTTCAGAAACATATTTCTGAAATACTGTTTATAGTGGTGTTATCTCAATCTATTTCATATGCTCTGTGCACAGAAGAATTATCTTCTATTTGCCAAGAATACCTGAGCTGATTCATGTAACCAATTAAATAATAGCAAAGCGTCCATCTTAAGTGCATGGTTTCCTTTCTCTATTCTCTAATACGATAACAAAAAATAAAGTACATTTTAGGTATAAGAGAAGAACAAAACCAATTCTACACAAATCTGTTCACCTAGTTTGCAGACTTGCTAAAGATAGCCAAAGAATAACATGGCAAAAAACTTAAATCTCAATAAGATTTATGCAAGAAACAAAACAAAGCACTTACTGTGTCTTGCGATTTATCTTTGACATCGTAGACTGTTAGTTTTATTTTAGTCTCCTCATAGATGGGGTATTCCGGTGGGAATGTCACACCAGTCAAAAACAGTGGATCTCTTGTACCCTGTGTAATGTGAGTAAACATTCAGTAAGGTAACAGCTGTGCAATGTGTAGTACAGGCCATTATGGATGTACAGAAACTGTGGGCTCTTTAAAATAAGTCAGCTTTCTACAGCAGAGAGATGTGAACAGCTAAGTATTATCTAGTCTGTAAAAAATCTGGATAACATTAAAACTTTCTCAGGAAAGTTTTCAAAAAGCTTTCTGGAAAGTTTTTTTAACTGGAAAATATATTAATTACTTCTGAAACAGAGCCTAGCAACATGCCTTTAAACAGTTCAGCCAGCAGGTATCAGTATCTGGAACACAATCTGTAATAAACAATCTCTTTCTTTCTCCCATGATACTTCCTGAAAGTATTTCAGTTTCATATTGATTTAAATGGAAAAAAAAAAGATAACTTGAACACACACAAATTTACAATAAAACATCCACAGAAATGCTATAGAAACTCCCTGTATTATGTTAAGGTTACTAATCTGCGGGGACAGGATTACAATGCCCTTCTGTAAGCAGCACTAGAGTAAAATAACATTCCTATGATCTGTAACATTATCATTATGTTTAAAAGCAACTCTATTATAGCTTCAGATATATAAACAATTAAATGAATCATATAAAACGTTGCTTGTAATTTCTGAGTGTTTAATTATAGTTACCTTCTGAAGATTACTAGGCTAATATCCTTAAATTTTCCATTAACTAATATGAATAATTTTATATTATAAACGTGTTGTGTTTTTTTAACTCAAATTAACTTTTCCATGCCTTCACCTTCCCCTCCCCAAAGCTTGACTACAAAGGAAGCTTAGACCCTGACACAATAAATTAATGGATTCATTCAGAACTAGGACATTGTCTTAGGAAATGCATAAACTCCTATAACAAAACAAACAAACAAAGGCAAAGCAAAACCATCTTCTGCACAACATCATTCCATACAGTCAGTAACAAAACACCCTGACCAGATACAAGATATTTGAATGAAGCTGTTTCAGAATGGTTGATCCCTGAAACCATAACAACTTAATTAGTAGCTGGTTGAAACTGCAAGATCACACACAAAAATCTCACGAAACATTCTAAATGTATTCAACAGTCAAAACAAGCCTTTGGTAAAATAGCGTGTGTGTTTACATTGAGACTTCCCTGTTCTTAATGAGTCTCTCCAGTAATTTAAGCAAGTTACACCTACATTGTCTGATCACAGTTAAATAATTTTCTCTGTGAACAACCTTTGCTCATTCTGACACTGATGCTCACAGGGCAAAACAAAGACTAGTAGAGCAGCCTCAGACAACTTTTGCTGTAATATGTGATTGAAGTTACTAATTATTTTATATCAAATCACAGACATTACATATACACACACTTTGCCCTAGTTATAGAAGTAAGCTACTATTTTTCAAATTACAAAAACATCAACTTTCCAATCAAAAAAATAGAACAAGAAACACAGATAGGATAACAGACCATAAAATACACCTTTCTTCTTCTGTAATTTAAAAATACTTTGCAAAGTCACTGTATTCTTAATTTAGCTTCACTTTGCATTGCCTTATCCTTTAATGAGAGTAACTATTCCCCATTTCATTGTAGACCTATGTCTGGAGAACTGGAGTAGTTTCTAAGCTTCTGCTGGTACAACAGAGCTTTCATGAAAGTCAAGTTCATTTCTAACTGTTTACCCTGGTTAAATGCCAAGAACTACAGAACACTCTTAGGTATGCTTTGCTAACTGCCAGGATGTACCTAAGACTATGCACCAACTTGTTTTATTTCTCATTCACTTTCTACGGAAGAAACGAGCAATTCATTAATCAGCACGTTAATTGAATAAGAAAGACTCTCACCTCCACGATTTCAGTGCTTGAATACCTCGTCAAAATGTGCTCTGCTGGGTGCACCACTGAGACTTGTATGAACGTATTCAGCTTCCGATCACGGGTCGCAGACACTAGATCCTTGCATGCTGGAGACAGTACAAAATAAAAATAAAATACTCAAAAGAAAACTCTGGGAAAGTGCTGTCACAGGCACAGGACAAAGCAGACCACGCTCCAGCTCCACACTAAACCTCTCGAGACAAGCCGGTTTAACAGAGGAAGTCCCTTGGAAGTAACATACAGAAATAGGAAGTCACATGCTGCAGAACTGAACTGAGATTTCGTTTCCACTAAAAATACTTCAGCTTCTGCAAAGCTCCCTGCCAGAGGCTCATCAGCTCCACTATATGAATGTGCATGCGCATATGCACACACACATTGCAACAGTGGGTAATTTTACATAAGCATTCATTTAATTTGCCACGAAATCTCTCTTAGCAGCCTAACTTGATCATCTCTTGTCTGACAATTTTCACAGCACATGTGAAACGTTTTTTCACAGTACATTTTAAACACATTCTAAACCAGTTAAACGCGATCAGTGATTAGGTTATATAGTCTCATACTATGTTATGAACTTTTTAGTGGAATTAATCAAGGAGTAAAAATCTACAAAACTAAAAGCAGACAGTAACATAACCAATTCTTTTGTCAGTGAATGGCATATAAATGAGAAGAATAATTGTATTCTGGCTATATGACATCACTATTAAAACTTATTTTACCAGATAAACACAGGGAAATTCAGTTCTTGTTTAGTAATTTATTTTTATCCTGGGCTCACAGTCATGTAGGCGACAGAGCTGACTCTTTATATGAATACACCTCATGCCTTATAACCAAAAAGATGAAAGCATGAAAGAAATAAAAAGGATGAGAAAAGAAACAAAGGTATTGTTGGCTGCTCTGCAGAGGGGATGCAGACTAATGGGGCATATATTGCCTCAAAAGCAATACCCACCCACCTCACCTTCTTCAATAAAGAATATGCAACAGTGAACACTGTGACAGGATCTATCCAATTTTTCTGCAAGTGTGACAAACCACACTGGGATCTCAGAAGCCTGAGGGAATAAAAGCCTCTGGTTTCAGAGAGGCTAATTGTCAAAAAAGAGCTGAGGACATTTTCTAGGAGTCACTGTTAACTGGTGGCTTCCTCAAGTGCAGCTGACCGTAACACTTTAAAAAGCAAGTCAGATCATCCTCAGCACAAGCAAACCTGCTCTGATGAGAAACCAAGGCAAAGAAAGCTCTGATACACACAAAAGGCTAACTCAGCTCAGTTTATATTTTTTGTTGGTTTTGGTTGTTTGATTTTGTGGTGTCTTTTTTGGTGGTTTTTTGTTTGGTTGGTTGGTTGGTTGTTGTTCTTCGTTTTGTTTGTGGTTTTGTTTATGTTTTTGTTGTGTGTTTGGGTTTTTCGGTGGTGGTGCTGGTTTGGTTTGGTTGGTGTGGTGGTAGTGGTGGTGTTTTCTCCTTTGAGCTTTGACCTGCTGCTTGAGGAAATAAAAGGAAACTTGGCTGAAGCTTTTTTACCACTCTTCTGTAACGGTTAAAAGGGAACAAGAAAACAAATCTAACCTTTCCAGAATATTCTGAAGTTTTTTTGCTTTAGCCCAAATTTCCAATAATAACTTTTAGTAGACAGTCTCAAACTGATCCTAACATAATTTGATGGTAAAAGTTGGGTAAATGATGGAGTCTTCATGAAACAGCTGATATAACAGCAGCAGACTTGAATAGCAAGTTGCCAGCAATTCTTTGCTACTATGGCTCAAAAGCACAAAAGGTTGGGCAGACACCTGCCTGTTGGAACTATATCCTCTCTAAAGCTGACCACAAATGCCATATCAGATCACTGACATTTCCAGAGGCAGCCTTTTCCCCCCCACAAACCCTCATCTTACACCACCACCCAATCCTTAAACATTCTACTCAATAATGGGGTTTTTTTAAGCATATAGCACACTAAAGCACACCGCTTCAGAGAGATAGCAAGAGAGTTAATGCTCACTAGCAGAAGCCAAAATACTAATAGAGATAGTCACATTTTTCACACCCACCACAAAGGAAGGGCCAGCAAGCTCACAATTCAATAGACCTCCAAGGCTGACAATAATACACCAGCAGAGAAAACCAGAGATAGAAACTTAAGAAAAACAACAATAAAATCCCCCCAAAACAACACCACTGACTCTGGCAGGAGTCAGCTAACTCTTGTAAAAAGTACTAACATGATAAACTGAGGTAAATTTCCCACAAATAACAGCCTGATTTACTTGCGGGATGTCTCAAATACATTAATCAGATGTGGTGAATTCTTTTAGAAGGCAAGAGCACAGGCTCTTATCCTATTGATAAGTCTTTAACAAGAAAGATTTGTGCTAAGTGGTCACCATCTTGGTGATATCTGAGCATAGAAAACATTTAATTTCTGTGATCATTGGGCAATCCAGTCATTAGATCATGTTCTTGTAAAAAGGCAGCCTAGCTACTTAATCATGAATTTCATTAGTTAGAGCTGACATGAAGATAATTTATCTGCATATCTCCGATGGGGAGGATCAGCACAAAGTATCAGAGTACTTTGGGACACCCCAGTGCTGAAGGACAAATGAAAAATTAAATTACACGAAACCTGCATCTACTATGATGAGAGAGTTATTTGTCTCTACATTGGGTTACTGCTGCTCACAACTGCCCTTTCAGTCAGAGAGGATGTCCAGTAAGGTTGTTGCTGGCAGAGAACTGAAGATTTGGTATGACACAGAATTTCTTAGTTCGACCCACCGCACATCACTTCCCCTAAAAACAGCCCAACTGAAATGTTCAACTAAACATAAGGACTACTTTTAAGCTGATGCCAAAGGAAAGAAGTTTGTTATATCCTGTTCACAGCCTGGCAAGTCCCACAGCCCCACACTGTGCTATTGCCCTTTGAAATATTTTACTTAGCAGTACCTCTGAAAAACCCTAGGTCTTCTCAAAGAAATAGTCATCAGACTTTGGACAAAGTGAATCATTACATAGCGATGAAGGTGAAATACCAGTTACATGTTATATATTTAAATATATCTGTTGGGTATAATTGACATACTATTCAAAAATACAAACATGAAAGGCATGCTAAGGCTGTTTTCTTAACTGCAAACCTAACACAGTGAAAGCAAGTAACAACATCAAGATACTTTCCATCATTGCATTATTTTTCAATACTTCACTATGCTTGAATTAATTCTGGAAAAACTCATCAACAAAACTCAGTGAACTGAAGTGACGGCTTGTACTTACACGCCAAAAGTATATGAATCTACTCATTGTGACTGTTGACTCAGTGTATAAAAGCCTGAGTAATCCATTCCCCTGGTGATCCCATCTCTGCTAAGACTATCGGTGTATAATGAATGTTTAAGGAAGAACTGCATTAGGAATCATTTATGCTTTTACATCAACAAAGAAAAAAATATAAGATGGTAAGAAGAAAGAACTACATAGCAAGCAAAGAAAAAGAAGGAAAGACATACAGCAAAGTAAACACTTATGTAGAGCAAGATGAAAGGCTGGAAGAATTGCTCTGGAATATTTTTACAAATATATACTTAGTATTTTGCAAAATTCTGTGGTCTACATATAAAACTGCCTTATCATTTAAAATGCCTTAAAACAGATAACATTTAATCATTGTTATTCCTCAATTTTTATTTTCTAAAGGAAAAAAAGCAAACAGAATATTCATTGTTATCCCATTTCCATTACTATTGTTTTTCTGTTATTAAAACTATAATATTATTCTTACATGAATCATAGTAAACAAGTGTTCCTTCTCTATTAGTCATGTCTGTACATTGTCCTGTACCACTAAAATGCACACAAACCATAAGTACTGTACATGCAAACCACACAAGTAGATGTTTGATTCCTGAGCCCTGCCACATTCGGTATTTCTCTGTTTTCTGTGCTGCATTGGCATGCTGGCTGTGTTCTTCATCCTTTGGTGTGCATGTGCATATAAAGACACCAGAAGAGAAAGACTGGGTACTTTGTTCAAGACCAGGTTATGCTGTGAACACGGTAGAATCTTGCTTCATAGTTTCAGGGAGATTTTCTGAAAAACATTACCTAGATGGAGGAACAGCACAGAGAAATAACTAACCCCCAAATAGTCTGGAAATTCATTATCTACCTTCCCTGAAACGATAACAATTCTGACCAGGTATTCAGCACTGCTCCCAGCCCTGAGTCCACTGGAGGCAAAATAAATTAATGTGGCAGAGGAACAGGGAGATGCAGCATCTCCCAGAACTGAAAAATTCCAGCAGCTGGAACAAATGACACAGGCAGAGGGAATGACAGACATCAACTCAGATTCACAGAGTTGCTTGGGAAAGATGCCAAAGTCTAGCCCAAAAACTGGAAAATTGCATCGAAATGGCAATGTTTATTTTTGTTAGTGAGGGAAATTACAGCACATTGGTGCATGTCTTCCCAGACTATGAATTCACACAATGCACTTCCCAGCCTACGTGGCAATTTGTGACGTAGCTTCTTCTCTAACCAGTGACGGAAGTGGCTGGCAAGGGACAGTAATCAACCATGATACTCCTGTTGTCTCCAAGGCACACTATTCTGTATGCCCGCAAAACAGAACAGAAAATTAGTTGTATCTGACAACAAGGGGCATGGGAGAAGTCTGTGTGTCTCACATACATATATATGTGAACATAATGTTCAAAACATTTTTCATTTCATTGGCATTGCAGCAGCATTGTTATCCCAAAGCAACTTATAAATAATAATGTACAGTCTGTCTTGATAAGATTAATTAGCTGGGGTGCAGCTATTCCTTGGTGGGCAAAAGGACATATTAAATAAGAGAACACTACATTCAGACCTGTGCTACATGCAGAACTCTAAACAGTACATTGTTTTCTTTCCTCTACCCCAGGGGGTCTTGATGACATAGAGTGGCGTGGATAAGAAAGCGCACATCATTGCTGCTTCTGCCTCCGCTGAACTCCCAGTGCTACTCAAGTTTGCCAAAAAGAATCTCTTAACAGTCAGGCACACTTAAAGGCTTCGGAATAATCCAACTTCAGAACATACAGGAAAGTTTTAGCCATGGGTTGGTATTAGAAGCCTAAATGTAACCATGAGAGTGGATGAGAACAGGAAAGTGATGTGTTCCCTGCATGGCAAAACATACCTGAAAGCAAATGAGACAAACATTTGAGGACTGGAATTAGCAGACAATGGTGTTAATGAGCACCCCTCCAGCTAGTGCTCTATAATAAGTATTATTAATTGGTTTATAAAAAAATCTATTAATTGGTTGTCCCATTCATGTATCAGTAGGAAAGCTTCAGTTTGCTAGGGTTAAAGAACATATCTACCTAGGGACCAAAAGAGCAGAAGTGATACTCCTGTAACAATTTGCAATGTGGTCTCCCAGTAAAATTCACTGTACAACAATAAATATCAAAGGTCACAGAAACTGTAATATCCACATTGCCGCAAAATGAGTGCAGAGGTACATAAACAGGTATGTATCAGGAGGGAAACCCATGAACAGTAATAACTGAAACAGATCCTCAGGCTCAGGTAAGCTCTGCAATGAATAGAAGACTAATTTAGAGCAATGTATACAAATATAAGAAAAGATTCACTGATTTTTACTTAAGATTCCTGTCTCTAGCAATGACTTGTGTGAAAAAAAACAAACAAAAAACCAAAACCAACATATCTGTTCTCCGGAATATACAGCTGGTTGCTAGAGTTACCTAGTTATATCTCAAGGAAATGTACACAGATACTACAATTAGCATCCTTCAGGGGATGTTTGTAATAAACAGAGGGAAGAAAATTTCTACCAACAGTCAAAGGAAAAAGATGACTGGGAAGTTGTATCAGGTGAAGCATGAATAAAGATACCTATGACATCTCTACAAATACAGGTTTGGTGAGGAAAAAAAAAGAGATAAAACGAAAAAGAAACCACAAACCACACAACACCACAAAAACACACAACCACAAACACCACCAATATTAGTAGTTCTCACTGTAAGTAATATGTCAATATGCCATCCAGAAAAACATCAAGTATTACTCATTTAATTTGCAGTTAAAAGAACACAATTATTTAGGATTCACTGAACTAAGATACACATGAGTGCTGCTGGGAGAAAATGGGGTACAGTGATGGAAGGCAAGGACAAGTGATCATTCCCACAAGTTGAGACGCCAGCTGCATATGAAGTGATAAAGCTGGTTAGAATTACACCAGTGTGAAAACCCAAAGTGACCTATTTCAGAATAAATTCTGCCCACCCTGGATTCTTCAGTACTAGGGAAATTTTAGGGTTTGTGTCTTTTGTGCCTTACTGAAAGCCTCATGCTGGACTAGAGCATAATGTACAGCACTTTCAAACTGCACCCTTCTGCTTCCTCCAAGAAGATAAGTGCAAAGGCTTGCACTTGATTTTGCATTGCACCTTGATTTTGCATTGCCATTATCAGCAGCAGTAACAGCTATTTCCTGAACATGGTTTTCAATTCTTCTGACATGTTAGAACAGGCCTATTTCATATTGCAGCTTTGCTATTCAGCCTGGAAAACCTCAGCTATTTATAGAGTTTAAGTATGATAGATGCAAGAGTTTCAGGAAAGTGGCTGACTGGATCAACGTACAGCTCACAGGCATCGTAGCTCCACTGCAGAAGCGAATGCATGGTTACATATGTTATCCATCCATTGAGTGCAATTTACATTTTGGTTGTGCATTAATCTATTGCTAACATTCGACGATCTGTTCCAGCACAATCTCTGCTAATGATCGTGCTCCTCCAGCTTTATTTACAATTTGTGTTTAACTGACTTCTGCCACCTCTTTGCTATAGATTTGAGCTACACAATGGCAACGAGGTCACAGAAGTGACTTTCTAGCTTTGCTCAGAACAGCTGCTTCCTTAAGTCATGAAACAAACTGCTCTTGATATGTTTGAACTCCTTTAATTTTTGAAATTGTATCTGAGAATATGAGTGTCTGTGTATCTTTCTTGCATAGTGCTGCTGTGTTTAGTTATAAAAATGTAATTCTTTAAAAAATACAGCATCTCCTTACTGAGCACACTGCACCCAACAGCACAGAGAAGTCTGTTTTTCTGAGGTACTGCAGTACACTAGTGACAACAAAGCAGAGCTTTTGCTCTTGCTTTAGATTCTCAATTATCCTCTTTATCTTCTGTCTAAAACTATTCTGCTCATGGCACTGCCTATTAGTGGTATTTATGCTCTGAACCTTAAGGTGACTTCAGTTCTCTGATGAGGCAAATGAGGAAAGAAGAGAAAAAAAAATATTAAGTCTTATGAAAACTTGCCATATGTTATTACATTCCAAAATATATTCATATCAAAATAGATTTTGATACTGCTATTTCAAGGCTGTAATTTATTTTGGTATTGTTGGTATTTTAGAATACCACAAAAAGGTTTACATCTCCTGGAAACAGAGCTAAATACCATTTCCCCCTTCACATTTCCCAACATTGTTATATCAAGTATCTAATAAAGAAGTAAGCTTGCTGTAATTTCTTTCAGACATTTCCCATTATCCTGAAAACAGAGTGGTTGCAGGTTTAAGTGCCAGCTGAAGAATCAAAAGAATGGCAAATGGTATATAGAATTCTCTTTTCCGTTTAACTATGAGTTTCTTTATACTGTAAGCTCATAGCAAACACCTAGAATCTGTAACAATCTATTTCAGGTTTTATAAATAAAATACATTCTGCTGGTTTCCTAACTTTTTGAAAGAAAATAAATGTACAAAAATGTATCAGCAATACCACAAGAAAATGAAAACAAACAGAAGTGCCAAGCCTCTCTCAAAGTTTTCAGTGTGCCATATCTGTTTTTATTATAGCAGCATACATTGCTTGCTTTGACATAAGCCTTTCTACACTGCTATCCCAGTTGTCAAGTGAAGCGTTATGTGGTTTTGATCCTCAGTATGCAGTATTACTTTACAAGACTGCAGAGACAACCTTTTCCTCTGATATGTAAAGAAAATTCAGCTGTTGCTTAGCCTTACTCCAAATCCATGTCTCCATGTACGTATTTACAGCATACTAGCAGGCTAGGCAAGGAGAGAAGCTTCCCCTGCAAAATACAGGATAGCAATCAAGCAACACAGAGACCAGCAACTATAGCATACAACAAGCTTCAGAAGGTCCTCTAAGCAACCTGAAATCTTTCAGGGTGCTTCTTCACTGCACTACAGCAGCTTTGAGCAGCTGCAAGGAAGCTGCTCTGCACTCTGGATGCAAGTCCAGCTACAGGAACCCAGAGCTCAGTAAGGAGTGATCCACCTTGCTGCTTTGGCATGTCACACAGCCTGGACAAGACTTCAGCATCTCACAACTGCGTTGCTATTCCCACGCAAGCTACCTGGTGTTAACATTGCTCCAAGTACATCTACACAATAGTGCTGGTTCAAAGGCTGCAATACAGATGTCCTTTTCACATAAACTTCTCTGGAGCCAGCTCTCTAATTAATTGTAAGCAAACCAACTATGTGGCCACAGCCCTGTTGCCCATGAGACATTCCCAGTGAATAAAACTACTCATTTTTTTCTTCAAAAGAAAATGTTACATAGGAAAGGCAATCAAGATGAAGGTGCCACAAGATGCAGAAGAGACCTATATTAAAAACAGTCATCAAATGCTTTGGGTTGGAAGGGACCCTTTGAGATTGTCTAGTTCCAAGCCCCCTACCATAGGCAGGGACACCTTCCACTAGACCAGCTTGCTCAAAGCCCGTTCCAACCTGGCCTTGAACACTTCCAGGGAAGGGGCATCTGCACTTCTGAGCAACCAGTTCCAGTGCCTCACCACCCTCATTGGGAAGAATTCCTTCCTTATATATCTAATCTAAACCTAACTTTTTTTCAGTTTGAAGATATTACCCCCTCATCCTATTCACTACAAGCCCTTGTAAAAAGTCCCTGCACCTGGACTGGCACTGTTTAACATCTTTGTCGACAACATGGACAGTGGGACTGAGCGCACCCCCAGCACGTTTGCCGATGACACCATGCTGTGTGGTGCAGCCAGGATGCTGGAGGGAAGGTATGCCATCCAGGGGGACCTTGACGCTGGAGAGATGGGCTCATGTGAAGCCACAATTTAATGTAAGAACAACAGCAACTCACAAAGAAGAGACTGACAGTAGTTAAGACTTGCAAGCAAAGCTATTGCTCAACAGTCTAACTGAACATCATTTAAGATTCTTTTATCTGAAATGTCTTCCTGTGCATATGCCAAGGATGGAGCCTCCAGTGACAGGCGAAGAAACAATGTGGTTTTGATCAACTTCACAAAGATTCCTAAAAAAACACCAACACCCAAGGGAGCATACTGGAAAGGTAGAGCACTGTAGGACTCTTCATGTGCAGCGCTCAAAAAAAGCCACACACATGGCCTTCAGGAAAACTGGGCTGGGTATAATTGAGCTGTATGATTGTAATTTCTTTTTTCCCCCGTTGGGATGCTAAACTTCAGTCTGATTCAAAATTAGTTCTTATTGCATAGGCACCTGTCATGTTGAAAATGACTAATGAGTCTCTATCTAAAGAGAGAGTCCTCTCCAGAAAATAGAAAATAAAGCACTAGTCCCTCCAATATGCCAGAGGTCATCTTTTAGCAAAACAAACACCACACTCTTTAATATGTCTAAATGGTAACCAGACTAAAATGTACTTCAAAGTCAAGGCAAATAAGGGCAAGACATGCTTTTAATCAAAGGAGAAAATAGATTTCTGCAATCCAGAACAATCATTTTTAGCCCTGTAATGTTTAAATTTCCTAGTCCAGAAATGCATGATAAATGCTGTAGTTAAAAGAAGCAGACATTCTAATATAGATAAGACCTGTGTAAAAAGGTGACAATACAGGATTAATACCTAAATTAGAGATCCAAGTAAGAGGCAATGCTTCACTCCTCAGAAGATTTCAAAACAGCCATTCTGACAAATAAATAGAGATCTGCATTAGATAGCAAAGTATAACTCCTTTATAAAGATTTTTTTAGAATATATATTTGTATCTTCTCCTGTAAGTGACAGAGCCCAGAAATAATAAAAGCTCACAGATCAAGGGTTGTGTCAGAGGACAAGTTTCAAGTAATCCATCTCATTTTGTATTAGTTTACTTGCACAGCCTGAAGAAATAACCTTTACTCCTAAACTTCCCAAAAATGTACATCCTGACCATGAGAACTCTGCTGGTACAGACAAACAGCCTTTAAAAATGCACAGGGTGACAGATACCATGCTGACTGTAGAAGCTGTGACGCTCATAGACATCATTTTCAAGTAACATTTTTAAAGCAGCATATACATTGGTATTTACAGTTTTGTCAAAAGCAACAATGAGCTCATCTCCTCAAAGATATTGGCCCATAATTATGGCTCTAAATCGTTAGCTCACAGATTTACAAAAGGTCTGCAGCTTGTATTTTAACACAGATCTAGAAGGAGGAGATGTTAATGATTTCTACAGAGCAGCAGAGCTCAGCGTACCAGCCGCTAAACCAGTAACCTGGATCCTTATACCATAAATGGACTGTCATTTCCAGCAGGAGTTTCTTCAAAGGTGAAAAACTGCTATTTACACATGATACATATTTGAAACTGACTTGGTTTTGATATGTTGACATATGTAAAGACATAGCAGACTTCTTCCCACAGAGATAATCCAAAATTATTTCAATTCCTTTGTACAAATAAATATTAGCTGAGTTTTTAAAATAATAATAATAATGTCTTTCACTTGTTTCTGTACAGACACCTCCTGGTGGATTTAAGATTTAAATCCAGAATGACCAAGGTATTGCTGCTGTTCATCTCAATGGGAGCACGTTCAGATCCCATTTCAGTTTTTAAAGCAGTTCATTTACAAACCTACAACAAACAATCCTCAGCTTCTTAGGTGTGAAGAATTCTGGCCTTCAAAGCATGTTAGGACAAAATTCTTCTTACCTCATCATAATGAAATTCTGCCCTCATTCAGTCCCTCAGAAACCAATCTTAAATGTAGAGAGGATTTCAGATTAAAGTGTCAGCTTTGACTTGTTTTGAACATTTGAACTATATTCCTTCCACAAGGCAGGCATTTTTTTAATTTAGTTCAATTTATTTCATTTTAATTTCACATTCCACATAACAGGAAAAAAAGAAAAAACCCCACACAACTAAAAATATGGTTAATCACAATAATAGAAGTGTCCATAACTGTACTAGAAACTATTATCAACAGGAAGTGGGGCTAAAACAATGATGAAAAGCATTCTTAAGCACTTCATTTGTTTTCAGCAAAGCCCAGCACCTCAGGTTGGTCAGCTTATCACAAACACAGTAGCCAGGCTGCATCTCAGTGTTGTGTAGAATTTTGTGGTATTGCATTTAGAATTCCAGTTCTTTCCAGGCCTGTAGGAGAACCTCATTTTCAAGTCAAATCTCACCGCAGGACACGTTTCAAAACTTTCAAAAATAATTAAATCTTTAAATAATGTACTCAAAAGAGGAGGATTATTTCAACCTTCTATTAATTAGATGTTTTTATTTTTATGGAACTTCTGTTTCCATAAATGATAAAAAAAAAAATCCATTGGGAAATGTTTCATAACATGAAAGTATTACTGCAATTATTACTGTAGGCATATTTAGAAATGTATTTAAGAACTACCAGTTAAAAGACAAATGTTCAGTTAACGCAATACAGCATCATTAGAGCTAAAAAAGTCAAGAGCTATCACACTTTGAATTATTTAAAAATGTTTCACTTACTGTACCATTGGCCTAACGAAACAGAATTGTTTCATGTCTGTATAGTCACTATCACTCTGCAAAAGAAGCATGGACTACACAACTACTGAAATCTGTAAATAATTTTCTTGCTTTTTGTCTGTATGATCTATACTCCATATGATCTATACTCTTTTGGAATCAGTAGGTGACTTAACTTCAAGGAGAAAGCCACACATGGAAAGAGACGTGAGGAATTCCCCAGACAATTCCTCATGAAGCCTTTTACAGTCTGGGCTAAAGGTTAGAAAAGACCAACTGCAAAAAGCGACAGTAAAAAGTCGAGCATAAATGCGTAAGATGACAGAGATGTCCATGAGTGGGTTTTAAACAGAGTCCTCTAAGCCTCCACACACCTTCTACCTAGCTTTGGAGGTATTTAAGCTTTCATCTGTAAGAGGTCCCTACGTGCCTGTGGGTCGGCTTCTGGGCATGTCCCAGTTGCCTCAGCCTTGACAACGCGGAGCAGCTCCGAGCTCATCTCTGGCCCTGTCAGGACCTGCAAACCACACGCCTCTCCTGACAGGCGCGGGCTGGCAGGCGGTAGTGGGGCACGGCTGCTCGGCCACGCTCTGCAAAAACATCACTGCTGATTTCCTTCACCACAGACCCAGTGGGAAGGCTGGAGGAGAAAGGGTGCCAGTGCCCCTTTGAATTCAACAGAGCACTGGACCAGAAAGAGGTCAGCTCCCGGGCAGAGCCCCAAGTTTCTCATCCTGCCCACCTCCAACAGAGCAGCTACAAACCACAAAAAAGTTGCCAAGTGTCATACAAGGGAGTGCATACAAGCAGACACAAGTCTTCCTCTTGAAGCTCCTCTTGAAGCTGTCCCATCTCACACAGGAACATGTCCAGTGAACAGTTTAAAAAAGGAAGACTTACTAGCAGCAGATGAAGAGGAGACAAAAGGTAGTTTGAAAGGCAATATATTATTTCACATTCATTTGTCCCTGATTCAGGTCACTGTCCACAGTCACTCCAGAAGTCAAGTACACCCCACCAGGAAAAGGGCACTAATTGCCAAACAGTCATCCTCAGTTTAGTTTGTCTTTGATCCAAATTCTTTTATTTGTGAAGAAAAGAGAAAGAGTTTCAACTCAGGTAAAAGTGTCCATTTCAATTGTATTCCTGGCCAACAACACTGCTGCAAATACATATTTAGTGAACATTCCACTTTAAGTTTGCATTTTGCACGCCTTCCCACTGGTAAGCCTTCCCTGTGAGAATATATAGAAAAAAAAATAAACAAAATATTGCATACAAATATACACAAAAAACCCAAAAATTAGCACTAACCAGATATTATCCCATGCCAAGAGCATTCACAAAGCTTTAACTGCACATTTGCTCAAGTCTCTCCAGTCCCAACTCGTTCTTTGCCGACAAAGCAAGACAATCCAGGCTGCTGTTATTATTCTTATCTGAGGCACACTAAAGACACCACAAAGTATTTAACAACAATGAGAGAGTGGAAGTTCCCTAAAACTTCTTGAGTCTGCATAGATGGCAGCAATTCTAAAGTCTAATTTCGACATAATTGTCAAGGATTATGTAGACAACCTGACAAATTTCTAGATCAAGCAACAGATACCTTACTAGCAACATACAGTACAGAATATGACAAGAGTCCATGGCAAACCAATCACTAACAAGCTCTAAGAGGCCTCAAAATCCTGTTACATGACAAATCCCTGACACACAGATCAATGAATCATTTTGTTTGGAAAAGACTCCTTGAGCTTATCCAGTCCTCCCGCCACTCCACCTAATCAAGGTCAGCTACAGCAGGTTTCCTAGGACTGCATCCAGTTGGGTGTTGACAATCTCCAAAGACAGTAACTACACAACCTCCCTAGGCCATCCGTGCCAGTGCTTGAACACCCTCACAGTAAAAAAAGTGTGTGGGGGGGGTTGTGTTCAGATGTAATTTCATGTATTTTAATTTTGGTCCATCGTCTCTTGTTCTTTCACTGGATGCAACTGAAAAGAGTCTGGCTCCTTCACCTTCAGTCTCTCCCAACAGCCATTTAGAGACACTGTGATAACATCCTCCATGAGCCTTCTCTTCTCCAGGCTGAGCAGTCCAAGTTCTCTCAGCCTCTCCTCATATAAAGGATGCTCCGGTCCCTTGATTATAAACATTACTTTTGGCATCCCAACTGATTCAGTCTAATAAATCCAAGACACAAGCCATTTCTCATACCTGCCTAGAAGAAATCCAAGGACTTTAAGGAGCACTGGACAGAAAAAAAAAAATTCAGCCACTGAAACGCAAAACCAAGAATACTAAAAACAGCTCTTAAACACACTTACTGGTATACACAATCTGGTTTTTAAGTAAAAATAAACTTTAAAATTTTAATGCTACCAGACATTGCAGTTTGATGGGAGAAAAACAAAAAACCTTCTACAAGGAGACACAGTGTGCTTTTAAAGGATTTATGAAAATTTAGTTTATTCTTAGTAACGAAGCTGTGGAGTAGACAAACGTTTATTGCTGAAAATATTCTGCAGACACTGTATGCCTTCTAAGTCTACCTGACAACGGCATGGTTAAGGAATTTAAAAAAAAAAATAATTAATAATAATAATCAATTGCATCCTGAATAGTTAAAATGTCAGCTTCCTGGGAAGTAGGGAAAGACTGGAAAAAGACAAAAGTGCCAGAACTGCCTTCCAAATCTCTGTTGTAGGTAAGGAAGTCTTACAGAGCTTTCTATAAGAAAAAAGGAATAACTCATCCTCATTTGGCTTGTTGCTCTCTGTGTATAAATGTCTGCAACAGAAACGACACTCAATAAGGATGTGAAGAGCCCTCTTCTTTCAGACCAGTCTCCTGGATCCACAGAGGAACCAGTCATGCACTTATTATGTATGAGATAAGCACGCAGCCACCAGGTCACACGAGAGCCGTACCTGTGGTCTCACTGGTCACACAGTGCAAGTGCAGGCTCAGTGCCAGTCTCATCTAGGAAGATGCTGCTCATAACAATTCCTTTCATAGCCAAGAACTGCTGGGGAAGCCGCTGTTCTCTCCTTCCCAGCTCAGCCCCTGGACTCACACATACCTCTCCCATTCACTCTGTTCCATCACTCTGGTGCCCCAAAGACCAAAGCTGTAATAGGCAACATGCACATGTATGCAAATATACACCGCACCCCCCACACACCAAAAAAAAAAAAAAACCCAAAAATCAAGTCTTACAGCATGAGATCTAAGAGCTCTTCACAGGAAATATGCTGGGGAACCTGAAGAGTCACTTGAGAGAATGAGGTTCAAAAACTGACCTGGAAAGAGCTCATCGGTTGGCAAGACAAATAGGAGAAAGTACGCATAGCAGGAGGTGTATTTTGGGGGAAAAGCAGGAAGAGAAAGAAAGGTGCCAAAAATAACTTCTCTCTGACTTAATGATCTTCAATTCTACATTCCTAGGAACTAGTTTAAAAATACCTTGGAAACACAAGTTTTCAGTTTCATCAGAATAATTTAAACGTTTACCTGACATTCACCAGAACACCTAACACTTCAGAAGCCAATCATTATGCTTGTAGAAATATTAAAGGACAAATGAAGGTAGCCTACTAAGTTGTTTTTTGTTTTTTGTTTTTTTTTTTAATATCTATGTGCGAAAAATCAGTAAGATAGCCCAGTTTTGCCAGAATTGCATCAAATCTCTATCTACATCTATAGATTATTAAGCAACTCTGGAACCCTTTTCCTAAACTTGCAACAAGACTTAGAAGTTATTATGAAGGTTTCTGATTGCCTTGAGTATTTTACCTCAGAAACTAGAATTCATTCAGGCAAAGCAGCATGAGTATATGTATTGGTAAGGAGTGAGGTAGATAAACTCATGTTAAGAATGAGCTGTTGTAATTAATCTGCTTCCAGTACCCAACCTCACTGGGGAACTGAACTAGCTCTCAACATCACAGAAAATATTACTGTTTTCAGCACAGACACAACCTTATGCCTTTGAAATTTCAGATAGAAGAAATTTTGCAAACTTAAGTCAACATTTATGAATTCTATGAGAAAAATACAAAAGTATCATTTTCAACATCCAGAAGAAACTGATTTTACTAAGCAGCCTATCAATTTTATTTATTTAATATTTGAACAAGAAAGGTCCTTCCTAGTCTTATCTCCTCTTTTTTCCATAGCCTTGTAAATGCAGCAGCTTGCTAACTCCAACAAGATTTCAGAATTTGTACATTTTTGACAGAATTTAATCCTATCTGCTGCATCACTCAAGAACTAAGATGATAAATCCCTGTTTCTCACAATGGTTAAATTAAAAAAGAAACTAAAAAAAAAAACCACACACACACACATACAACCTTTAAATCGTTTAAATAGTTTTTCAAAATTCAAGTATCTACAAAAACTCCTCTCTAAACAGATTAGCCACAGCTATTCAAAACTTATCTCTTGATAAGCATTTATATGAAAGCATGTGTGAGTCACTAGGGTAAAATCTTAATTCTATTAGATTTTAAAGTTTCCCTTAGTCATAGCCTTGATATATACACATTTGTATTTACAAGGCTGCCAAACACTTTCTCCTGGCAGTTTAAATACTACTTTTTTTTTTTTTTCTAAAAAGCAAAAGCTGCCAGAAACAGAGAATTCTTAAATTTAATAGAGCAGAATGCAAGAAAACTCTCTGAAACCCAGTTTGCTCCTGGATTTACTAATCCTGATACCCCACAACATCCTCATACTGATATTACTCACATCAGTGGTTTCTCTATTCCATCATACTGGAATATGCTCCGTCAGTAATGATCTGCTCCCTCATGCTGGTTCATCGTGTGCTCTGACCCACTTCAGAGCAAATAAACATCCCTGCATTTAATGAGCTCACTGTGGTGACTAACGGCTACATGGCATGGTGTAATGTAGAATCTCCATCTCTATAACCTACACAGAAATTGAATTTACACAAGTCATAGTTGTTAATGAATATCATTAAGTTGCAATGGATTCCAACAACTTGAAAATATTTCTGTGACTACTACTGTCAAGAATTCCTTCTTACTGACACAGAAACTGAGTAGATAGCTCACACGGTTCACAAAAATGAGTAATGCTATACTAGATACAATGGGTTGTCAGCTATGAAACAAGTTGTCATATATATGAATTACATACATAGAATAGATACCTATATAACTCTCTATGTATGGATATATAGATATTCTACAAAGGAATATATTTCAACTATAAAATGTTACAGTAGAGACAATTTTTCAGATTCTCTCAATATGTGAGCAGCAGGAAGAACACACTGAACAGCTTCCAGATCGTCATGACTGGGAATTTTTGAGTCCTTGCATATTCAGCGATACAATTAGTACAGATAAATATTTAAGGTTCATGAGAGCATGCCGCTTCTCTAACTGCAATGCAAATGAAGACAATCCCTACGCTAAAGGGATTGAAGGATAGATTTCTGAAATTACAGTAGTGCCTACAGCTACAGATTTGAAAATGTGGCCTAATTATCTAGGACTAAAACTGAGCATATGGGGGCAGAGACAAAAAAACCCACAAAACAAAAAAAACAAACCACACCACACACAAACAAACAAAAAAACCCACCAAAACAAAGGATATGGTTTTTGAAAGGACTCTGGTTTTAAGCTTTTTGGTGGCTTCCCCACTCCCCTAATTTTCTGCTTTTTTCTGATTTTTTTTCTGTGTATACAGAACATGATCTTAAAAGAGGATTTAATATAAGTTTAAAACAGTAGGTTAGCAAACCATGATGATATAACACAATTGTGCATAAAGAGGAGTGCAATATATTCAACTTCACTCAACTCCAGGTGACCCCCTTTTCAATTTGTTCGATATGTGCTACCCTTCCCCATCACCAAACACTGACAAGAGACAGATGACACTATGACATGAAAGCTGATGACCATTTACTACCTTAGAACATTTCCGGAAGATGGTTGCACTTGTTGCCCTACCTGCACTGAAAGGGACTGAAAGTAGCTCAAGTTCACCTGCACAAGGTGGGGGAAAAAGGAAACTACTAAAGGAAACTACTCAAGTTAGTTTAAAACCACAAGTCCTAAGGCAATACCATTCAAAATATACCATCAGTCTACTAGACTGGGCTTGAAATTGCTATCTCTTTTGGAGGATCCTTTCTGTCAAGAAAAAAAGTTCATCCTAACAAAACCTAGTTGCTAAGAATAAAAAGTGTTTACAGCATCATGCTGCAGTACAAAAGTCCCAAAACATGCAGAAGCCAGACAAGTAGTTCCCAAGGAAAAAAGAAGAAAAATTCTTTCTGATCACAATACCTTTTCTACTTCCTTAATTTCTTCTATATTAACTTATCTTTCATCTATTTTGTTGTTGAAGAAACAACAGCTAACATCCATCAGTGAAACTAGGAAAAAATCCTGTCTAGCTAGTTTGGTGGAACATGACATTTGTGTGGGACCAGAACAAATCCACATGAAATTCAGCAAGCCGTTTCAACAGAAAACAATGAAATGTAAAAATAAACAACAACAACAACAAAATAGACACACCAACCCACCATTTATTTTTATATTTTTGCTAATATTTTTCCTAACATGGTCAACACTTTTTTCAAGGGATAAACACCCTTCAGCATAAAGCAACACTTTGAGATTTACTCAAAAGTCTGATGATGAGTACTTTTTTAAAAATTTGGTTAGCAAAACCAAGTATCCATTATTCACCAACTCTTGACATGATGAAACAGAAGGACAGCTGAGTTAGATGGAAACATTCTACTAGAATCAGGACTTTGACTCCAAGTTTGTGGAGTGGATAAGAAGAGGATTTCTGTTGATCACTCTTTTAAGAAAAATTGCTGCTGGTAAAACTCCAGATTATGTTTCAGGATTGAAAAAAATCATTTAGTCATGGTCTTTGCGCAGCACTGGTGTACAACTTAGGTTCAGTATGCAGAGCTGACTCTGCTTCAAGACCTTTTCCAAGTGATGCCATCACAGTATTCCTTTGGGAAAAATAGGACACTCAAGGATAAATACTTCTGCATTTACAGCTAGACAGCTCTTGTATAAACTCACCATTTGGGAAAAAGAAAAAATAGCCCTGAAAATTTTAATATTGTATTTTTTCAACTCTCAGTGAAACTTGCTATGTGTATTATTGAATGAGATTTTGTGAAAGGACATAACTGTGAGATTTACGTTATTCTATACCTTCAGTAGTACCTAGATTTTATGCAACAACAGGACAGTCCATTGAGTTTCACTGCCCTAACATACGTCTCCATAAACAGAAAGCTTTTGGAGATGTTAGACAGGTACTCTCCATGCCTGAATATGCCTACAACGTGTGCAGAGGCATCCCTTTCTATACAGTTATCTAGATTATTATACTACACCCACAACTCTAAGATCTCTTGCCCTGTCTTGCTGTCTTCATATATCTAATCAACTAGACAAATTTGAAAACACTGAAATGTGTCAAAAGGAATTCCACTGGACATCAAGGGAATAGTAAACTTTCCTTTTAGACTATCTTTTAAAATGTATTTCTCCACATTAACATCATCTGAGCTCTTTGGCTACCAACTGTTTCTTCTGCCCCGTTCACTCATTTTTCTGATTATTGCATTTTCCATGTGTTGCTTTATCAGTTCAGCACCAAGTAAATGCAAATACCTTTAGAGGTGCAAGATAGTAAAAACTTCACAATAACATTGATTCATAGGCATAATATAATTTATTTCCCCACAGTACTACATAATACTTCAGCTAACTTCACAAAGTAGCTACACTGGAATCAATGTGAAGTCCGGGACCTACAACATATTTAGTTAGATCAAGGACATTTTAAAGAAGCAACCAAAAACAGTAACTCCAAAATAAACATCTATAAAAGAGCTAACCCTGTCCACTTAAAAGTCATGGGAAAGATTCTTCACTTTGCTGTTTGTTACATCTGTTTTCTATTTAGCACTCTGCACAGACTGGAATGTGCTACTGCCTAGTGCTTCATCAAACAGCATGTGCAACAGAATGACTTGAAAAGGCAAACAACAATAAAAAGTTTGGAAAGTAGAATTTCCCAACAGTTACAATGTTCAAAAACCAGCCATATTTCCAAAGAGTCATCAGGAATACAGACAAACCAAAACCAAAGCAAAACCAAACCACCTTAGTCCTTAGTCTAAAGGAAGTTCTGATTCCAAAATAAGGAATGTTACAAGATCAGGTACGCTCCCAAAAATGCTGAGAGTACTGCAGTGGAGAGCTGTAATTCAGAAGAGTTTTATTGTTTGCTTCAACCTCGGAGAAAAAACAAACAAACTTTACAATACACTTTATAATAAAATAAAAAGGTGGCAACATTTTGGACATTTATAAAGATAACACTTTTCAGAGTGTTACAGATACGAACGCAGCAAGTTAGCTACCACAGCAGAATACAAGCCTCCAGCAAGTGTTTTTAGTAACATTATTTCAAAATTTAGTTATTAGAATTTCCAACACTGAAGAGCAGCATTTAGATATACTGTCCCTAAGTAAAAGTCATATATTAGGCAAGACTCAAAAATCTATATTCTGTTTCAGTTACTGGTGAGTTCTATTTCTTAATGTTATTTATTGACCAACTAAGACAAATTATAAAGTACAGTTATGTGATAACTGATTATTTTTTTTACATAGTTAAAAGCACATGTACCGTAGCTGATATAAGCAAATGTCTATTAGTATACATATTCCAAATAATGTTTGAATCTCTCTGCTACTTAACTAATAAACTATAGTTTATATAATACATATGAGGAAAATTACAGCTACAAGCCATTCCTTCAGGGACAGAGACCAGTTCTATGGGTTATTAACTGTTAGGCCTGTCTTCCAAATTCTAAATGCCAAAGACCAGTCTAATCGAGTTGAAAGTCTCTACAGAGCATTAGGATTCCTTTACCTAAGTCAGGCACACACCACAGCTGTGTGGTTGCTTGCAGCAAGCCTCTCATTCTCGTGCCCTGGTTCCCCTCACAAACAGGTCTTGGGAGTCCCTAGTTATCTAAAGCTAACGCCAAGTCTTTAATTTGACATAAACCAAGCCTTCAAAAGGCGAGATCAGCCAAGCAATGCCTTTGGCCTGCCCACAGCCATGGACCAGCTCTCTGGCTCAGCTGGCATGGCAAAGGCAGAGCTTGTTTCGCAGATGCACAGACCAGCCTGCTGGAGCACAACTTCCTTCCAGTCTTACAAATCACCAGGCAAACAGCACAGGCGGCGTCTTGATCGGCTGGCCTTGCAGGAGGTATTTCAACTGTCTGGTCGGGCCCAACAGCACATGCATCCTTACCAGCTGAACTGTTCCTGCCTCACTTCTCAACAAGAGGTGTCTGGGTGTCTGCTGTGTGCACGTATGTTCGTACACATACAAGTAGCACAGCGGTGGTGACTGGGGGGGCTGGAGCTGGGAAGTGTTGGCATGGGCCTTTTTATGTTCCAGTAGGAAGGATAACTGTTATGATAAATTGAAGTCTTCCATGGACCAGTCAGTTGCTGAAGGTAGATTCCTCCAATGCAAATTTGTTGAGCTTAAATATTTAGTATTATTTTAGAATCACAATACTAAGAATCAGATTTACATAGTTGCCTACACTGCCAAATATCCCTGACTTATGGCATTGCCCAGGAACATCAGTCAAAATGAGAGGTTTACACCATTATTTGTTACCTGAACAGCAGCAGAAGTCAATGTATGAGATCACTCACAGAGTGCAACGACCCAATCAATAATGCTGCAGGACAAACCACAGAACATAAATTCCTACCAGAAACAACTAAATGCAAAACACAAAATACTCACACAGTGAGTGAACAGAGCTCAGTCCAGCATGAGCCCAAACAAGTCCAAAAATGACTTTACATTGTTTTTACACTTCTGCCCACTGGCATTATTTATTACTAAAAGCAACTTCTCCTCAACTACAGCTCACCTAATTTGCAGTCACCACCTGTAACACCTTCCTCCCTCTTGTACACCACACTAGGTCCATTCTGGGAGCTGTTTGTTGCTGGAGTATAGCAATTACCAGCCATATCTAAATACAACAAACACACTCACAAACTACTCAGCAAATTTTCAGTAATGTTATAAGTATCCAGTTCTTGAAAGGCATACAGGTATAGCTACCCAGATATAGTTAAGGGAATCTAGAAATCGTTTTGTCAGACATAATTGCATCTGCCCCAAAGAGCACTTTAGGGTATCAGCTTTTAATTGGCATAGTTACAGCAATGCAAAAGCCAGGTAAAACCCAGTTCAAAGGACAGGGTCAGAAAACAGTCTACCATGATGGAACAAGCAGGACATGTCACCAATGCCATCATGTTTGCTGTGTTGGGGGGTTTCTAAGTTCTCCAAAGAGTGGAGATTAATTTTTATATAATACCTTGCTTACGAATGCCTCTTTTCCTCTCTCATATACACACATGCTTTTGCAATAGATGTTTTAAAGTGTTTCGATCAGAGCAGATCTAACAGATACTGAATAGCACTGAGTAAAAGTTTCTCAGTGTACAGATATGCAACATGAAATGCAAATGAGCAGGTTATATGCATGCAAAAATCATAAATTGCACAAGTTTGGATCATTTAAGAATGCATGCACCATATAGCATCAGATATTTCAAAAGATACATTATTTGTAACTGTGTTATTTTACCATATACAGGAGCCAGGAATAATCAACTATACCTACCTATTGTTACCCCAATTTCTGTTGTGGAATTATTGTATTTAGTGCTTCAACAGCAAATAATTATTTCACTCTTTCAAAAGCTTCAAATTCAAAGTTTTTGCACCGAAAGAACAATGACAGAGTTGTCAATTTTCCTTCCTAAATGATACAGTTTGGGTTGCAAATGTTGTACACTTTAATCTTTTACTACCAATACATGATCATTCAATTAGCTTGCTTGACTTACTGAGCAGTCTTAATCATGCTGTATACCTCTGAACAGAGAGGGTAGCTTGAGTCAATAGAACATCTCCTGAAAATAAGTTCTCTTATACTATATAGCAGAAGTGCCAAAGTCATTTTCACCGGGGGCCACATCAGCGTCACAGTTGCCTTCAAAGGCCGAATGTCATTTTAGTCATAAAGACATTCAGCCCCTTGAAGGCAACCATGAGGCTGATGTGGCCTCCCGGTGAAAATGACTTTAGCAGCTCTGCTATATACTACAGTAATATATAGTCCTCATATACCAATTACTTATACGAAGTATAAAAGAGAAAATCAGTGAACACACTGACTCTTCCCTATGAAATAATAATCAACACTTTTACTTAAAAGCTTGTTCTAAAGGTACAGCAATTTTATCTGAATAAAATATCTTTTAAAAACTTCACCTCTTAAATGTCTTACCTCAAATCAGTAATATTTCATAAACAACATCCACAAAGCTACTAGGCAGATTTTCAGCTTGGTAGAGCAGCATACCATTAGAGAACTCAATAGACCTTTAGTCATTTCAGCCAATTCTGAATCTAAAGCCAGCATATCAAGAACAGGCACAGGCACACTTCCTACTTAAAGGAACCAGGGTTCTATTCTGTTTTAAACAGGTAACATGTCGCATTGTATAATACGACGTATATATATATATATAACTTTTCACACACACGAGCCATTGCAATTACAAGGAGAAGTCAAAAATAGTATCTTACCAAGACTGAACTCCAGCTTTGGCTCATTTGCAGTTCTCTGAATACCTTTTAAGATTAAGAAAAAGAAATATTAGAAATAATCTGATTTCAGTGACCAGCTTTTCAATACATAGTGAAAGTTTCATGTGCCTCATTCATATCTCTACCTACCTGCGATTATCATCAGAATAATATTTTATGTTACAAACTCATAGTGAAATAGACCTTTGCATGAAATATGTGCCTGAAGAAAAAGATGACTTTTGAAGAAAACTTCTGTCTTTTTAATATAAACTTTCTATTGCTGGGAAAGGAAACTAAATTTAAAAAAACAAACATACGCAAACCACACCACCACACCACCACACAAACCACAAACCCACATACAGATTTCATGGATGGGAACCTTTAAGATTTTTCAATTGTAACAACTAACTATTTATCTGTTGGAAAAATAATAAATCTAACAGCTCATTTTTAAGTAAGTATGTCATTGCATTAAAAATGGAAACAAAAAACATGGTGTGTGAAAGTATGTAAATCAGGTTAATCAGTAAATATATCATCATGTTATTGACCTACATATAAACTGCAAAGCAACAAAATCAACTTTTTTGTTGAAAAATAGCACATTAATTCCTTTTTTTTCCACATACCAAGGACAAAAGTAGCATTTTAAAACCCTCTATTGGGGAATTGTGTTCCAGTGCATTTTTTACTGCAAGTGACGATATTTTCTTAGTGTGCAATGATAATGGAGTGAACCATAAAGCCGCAACAGGAGAAACAGAAAAGATAGTTACATAACACTAAGTTGTTCACCCTCTGCAGGAAGTAATTGAATCACAACTACAGTATCAAGGAACCTTGTAGAAATTAAACTGTCTCCTGTTGACATTTATGTGTTTACTCCACTGACTATTAAGTATTTGCCAGTGTTAAAGAAATTAGTCCGATGGGAACAACCAAGCTGATATATGAACTGGAATGCAAGATTTCTGATTGTTTGTTTTAAAAACAACCAACCAAACAAAAAAAACCCCACCACAAACAAGCAAACCTAAAACCCACACACAAACAAAAAAACCCAACACAACCTACACATAAACACCAAAATATATAGCTGTTCTTGCTCCATGAAAGCTTGATGTTGCTGAATAGGTCTGGTTTCACATTGTTCTCATTACCATTGCTAATCATTCAAGTCTATGCAAGAAAAGTTACAGCTGCAATGCTTAGAAAGGCCTTGGTCAGAAAAAAAACCACACTTTTTTTTTTTTTTTTTTTTTAATGGAATTCTAACACTTCTAAGTTGAATTCTACCACTAGCAGAGTCAGTATACTGGTCTAGAACAACTTTATAAACATGCTGGATACAGACTTGGTCAAGTAACTGGACAAATGAAAGTCAGTGCATATCAATGCAGTGTAGCCCAGGCTTGAGTGCACCAAGCGTGACTCAATGTATGACCTACGTGCTTTCAAATCCCCAGAGTGCTTTTATATGACAAAGAACAATTATGTGATACTACTTTAAGTATTGCTAAAGCCTTATATATTTACCAAAGTTATCAGGTTATATCTTAAAACAGTATCCCACATGTTCATATAGAGAAACAAAAGAAGAAAAGAATATTTTTAACCAAACAATTAGTAAGTCTTATAAAGAAAACAAATCAGAGAAGAAAAGTTGGAAACACAGTAATCCCATATTTATTCCCCTGAAGGTTATCTGCAACCATCAAAATATGTCAGGTAATGATATTTAAAGATTATCTGCATCAATTTACTTCCTCTGCAACTGCACTTTGTCAAGCAACAAGTTAAAAAGCATTATGTACTCCATTTGTGATACTACCTGTACTGTTACAGATAGTAGGCCATTTTTATTGCAGCACTCAGTAAAACGAGTATATACACTTACTTGTAAAGTGTGACTCTCCTAGACTGTCTACTTGGGATGAAGGGAGAAACTGTTGTGCTTCATCTGATGATCTCTCCTCTTTGATTTCCATGATCAGCCTCCGGAGCTGCTGAATTTTGTTCCGCAAACCTTCCGAGTTTGCCTCTCCCAGTGCCACTGCCCAAGATTCACAGTCTGGCCTTGATGCAGCTTCAAGGTAAAGATCTGGCTCTCCACTCTGAAACTCTGCACTCAGAAAATATAAACATGGGGTTTAGGAACTCTGATTCAAAAGGAGGATCATGAAAATATTAATGTCATACACACACACAATTAAAACCACCACACACACATTCCTTTTCATGGCCACAGAACCACGGGCTCCATCTACCTCTTGAATAAAAGCCCTGTTTTTTCATATTCTGTGCAACGCTAAGTCTATCCACAGAGTGATTCCAAAAGCAATTAACATACTGCTGAGCCAGCTGGTCGAATCAAACCAAAATGGGAAATCCTTTTCCGTACAGATTCTGCAGCCAACAGGCAGCTATCAGAGCTGCTACCTTGAACCAGAAACTGATTTAGCAGGGGTAGCAGACATGGTTCTGACAGATAGTGGGATTCACCATGAAGAATGTGTTCACCATGTCTTTTATTAGAGCTCTCCTTTGTGTTCAGTCTCTCCTGTTGTAGTCAAATATGACTCAGGAAATTCAGAATAACTTTTATTAAAGATAAATGAGCAAAACAGCGCTAGGCAGCCAGGGAGTCACTTCTCCACCCAAGGCACGCCAACTGGTTACAGAAGAAAAAGTGTTTTTATACTGTCTGTAAGTACACACTCCCGATCTTCTTCCTGATTAGTTAGTTCCCCATGAGCACACAACATCTTTCCCGCCAAAACTTGCAACATTTTCCCACCAAAACTCCCAACAACAGAATACGATAAACTATGGCGGTTTAACATCTACATAACTCAGTAAATCGTTAACCACTAACATATTCCTGGTTTGATTAGCAAATTTACTTTAGTTATGCAGTTTATAACACTCCTTCATCCTTGCCAGGACACTGCTCACCAATATATGCAGATAATTTAGCATGGCATTGCTCCTCTGTGAAGATGCAACAGGTTATGTGTAGAAGCTTCTGACCTCATTACTATCACTCTGTTGCCTGCTGTTCTGCCTCAAGTCTAATTGTTCAAAGAAGTTTCCTAAGAACAGAAGTAAAAAGGTGGGGGGGGGGGGGGGGGGGGGCGAAGCTGAAGCTCCCATGGAAATACAGGTAAGTAGCAACAGTCAATTGTTTGATTAGAATTAGCACAGGAAGAAAAAAACCACCTCTTAGGCATTTACAATTCTGCAATATAGATGGCTTCACCAAGTCACTAATTCAATGTGACACACACTGAGAAGAACAAACTGGGAAAGAAAGAAAAATAAATAAAAATAAATCAATGTTTCCTTAAAAGAAGTTACCAACTGATTTAGAAACATAAAACTCTATAAAACACCTGTGCTATGGTATTAATAATGGCTGAATTATTTCGTTGGACATCAAAATCTTTATGACCTAAATAAGCCATAGATCACATTGCTGGATGGAAGAGAACACTTAAATGTTTTCATACTTAGTACAAAAATCCAAATAACACAGAGAAGTTTTTTTTCAGTGCAAAGCAAACTTAAATTCCCTTTTGCTAACTTGAGGATCTAACCCTGCGCACCTACCCACATATGTTATTGCAAACCAGTTTGCAGTTCATAAACTGAGCATCTGCCACTAACAATTAACTCTGCCTTTACTGTCATAGGGGGAACAAAAGATGCAAACTTGAAGTCTGGAAGCCTCTTAAAACTGTACTAGCACAAATCCCAGTAGAGGTGGGACAAGTTTTGTGTCTGGGGGTGGATCTAAGAAAATTTAAATGTGTGGCTGCAGCTGCTGCTAAGAATGCTGGATAAGGTTTCACAGACCAGTTGGACTATAGCATTCATGAGGAAAGACTGGGAAGAAGAGCAGAAAGCCAGGGAACATCTTTCTGGCTTCACAGGCAATTTTAAAAGTGCTAATAAGGTTTTGAACACTTGCCTCCAGCTCTGGCTCAGGCAGAAAACAAGATATTCAGTTCTTGAGAAAAGAACATTCAAAATTTGAGGGAGCTGCAGATGTTCATCAGATCCTTATTTACACAAAAAATACATACTTTTCTTGAGTGACTAAACCTGAAAAGGCTGAGCTTTACTGTTTATCAAAGATGGATTTGGAAACACAGACGTTTCAGCTGTAAGCTCTTGTGTGGTCTGCTGCTGCAGCTCAGCCAGGAAGGCAGTAACCCTCAAGCAGACCGGTAATTAGAAGAGCTGATAACTTTTCTGTTGCTCCAGTTAGATCTACAATGGCATACTTGACTACTCCCTTCTGTCACTGACTCCAGTGATTCAGAAGTTTGTTCTTATTTCATAGTATTTTGAACCACCAGTGGAAAAAAAACAGAAAGGAGGCATGCAGTCAACCAGCATCAATACCAAATTAACCAGCAGTCATTAAAGTTAACAAAAAAACAAACAAACAAACACACACCACAACAAACAGGCAGGCAAAAAACCTATTTGTATGATTCAGCCTTTAAAAGCACAGCAAATTTTAATAGAAGCAGTACAGCCAATAATACACCTCAGCCAAGGAAAGAGTGTCAGACAAACAAGCCAACGCTTAACCAAAATACAAATATATCGTGTTCTTTTCTTTTTTGCTCTTTATTTTTAAATGTAAATAGGAACAGTGATCTTGCCTTGAAATATCCTACCCATAGTCAGATAAAAAACATCTGCTTTGAGAGGAAATCAGTGTTTTGCAATTGAAATCATGCTATTTGTATTTACCTCTTAACTGTGAAAATCAGACTGCCAAGCACAAAAAGCAGAGTGAATCACCCTTAATATGCATGGAGCCAGAAAGGGAGAGTGAAATGCAGTAGGAGTCGGCATAATTCACTGTATTATGATCTAACAGGTGCCATTTTTGAGATGTGGATATTCATTCTAAACTATCACTTCAAAACACTACGGTCTGCTATATTTAGATCTTCGGAGTACTCTGACAACTAGGTTAAATTCTGGAAAGCATATGAAATTATCTGGAAAATACTCATCACTGCAAATGCAGAAAGTTTTATTTTGCAGATTGAACAGTTGGTAAGTTATATATTTCATATACTCTTTGAGTGCATGCTATGTTTAGTTACAACAAGATCACATACTAGAAGAAACAACGTCCAAAAATGCATATGGGCAAAAATGTCTGTTACAATAAAGGAGCACACAGGTTTATTTGTATAAATATATTTCATAATCTCTTTCCTTTTTTCTCCAGCTTGTCATATTGACTCTTATTTTAAATCGAATAAATACTGCAAACACTAACAAGCTCAGAAACTTAATTTCAAGTTTCAGTAGGGAAACAAAACTTAGTTGAAATGAGTCTTTCTGAAAATAAAACCGATAGACCCACAAATGTAATGAAGACCTCAGCTGAGCGGCAGATATCAGAATTATATTTGTATTGAAACATCCTAAACACAGCAGTATTCATGGGTGGACAAAAGCACTTTATAATTAAGGAGTTACTGTAGAAAACACAAATACGCAAGCATTTTTTGTTATGCTCTGTTATTGCCAACATGAGTTACCATGAGATACCTTTGAAACAAAAAAACAACACTGACCTTTTGAGTATATTTACTATTGACTTCAACAAGTTCAGTTCTTTATCTGGTATGCATCCCTAGTTTTACTGTTATGATTTTTGAATGAGACGACATGTAAGATTTAAGAACATACAACACTAAGAAAATTTTCTGGCTCCTTGGGAATCTGCAATAGCAGCACAGGAAGTTTCCCCTTAATGCTGCACATCCCCAGTGGGGTTTCAGGTTCAGTGGCATAAAGCCAAGGAAGACATTCACACAGTTAAACACAATGATTTTCTTTGCAAAACAAACATTCAACTTACTAGCGCTAAATTCAAAGCAAAATAGGACATTGTTCTATCTTTATCTCTTTTTCTTCTTGAACTGAAAAAGGTCTACATAGCTGTATCTTTTTTTTTTTTGCTTGCATAAACTCAAAAAATAGAACAAAAGGAAAGATTTTGAGAGCAGACTCTGGGATATTGATGTAAGCCACACTAACCTGATACTGTTCATCCTGACAGTGTATTTGTGTGTATCTAATCAAAAACAGTATCTAAATCAACACTTGTACAAAGTTTAGTCCTCGGCTTTTTCCAAGATATCTCATTTGTTTCCTGGAACCTAGTATAGTGTCTAAAAGCAAGATTTATACTACTGTACTACTTACATTTCTACAAAAGCAAATCTAAAAATGTGTGAAGCTGGACGTACTCTTCATATTTGCCATTAAACACTATTATGCAATTGCAATCAATAACCAGTATCGAAACATTTCTTCTCATATCTCCACACTGTTAGTTCAGTTTTGAATTGCCCTGTTGAAAGGTCACAGCTACCAGCCTCAGGAGGGATTAAAAGAAAAAAAAAATAAGAAGGCCAAGTATTACTAATTCTGATGCATGGAGTTGTTGATAAATGTTAGCACTGGCACTCTGTGGGAATGGATTCTGTGGCAGAGCATTCTGCGTTTGCTCTGGAGCAGGTGGATGTAGCACTTGGGACTACACAAACTCACATCCACTCGGGCAGTAGTGTTGCTATCACACACCTCAAAGTTTCGCAGTCCAGGAACTGCTGTGCTTCCACAGTGTATAACCACATTCAAACTTCCCTTGACACACAAAGTGGGCAGAAATAGAGGCATCACTTACATTGACATTACAAAAGGCTACTGTGGTCCAGTGGCCACACTGTTTCAGGCACTTTCTGAACTGGAGATCCCTCACTGGCAGGTGCTTAGAGCCCTTCCAGCAGCTTTGCCCACGTTGCTGCCTTTCCATATTTCCGTATTAGAGACTCAAATGGAGGCAAGAACCGAGGAAGCAGACAGCAGAAAGCAAACACAGCTCTTTGTAGAGCCTATTCTCATCAGAACTCTGCTCACCAACAACTCTCTTACTGAAGCATGATCACAACTAGACTTTCTCCCACAGAAGGCAGTGTAGAAAGTCATGGTCCCATAGGACTTCTGCAGCTCAAACACAGGATTAAATCCCCCTGCTCAAACAGGACTGCTGTCAATAAGGACAAAGCACAAAGAGAAGCTGAGATATCCCCAGTGGCACTAGAAAGCCTTTTCTACTCTAACCCAACTGTCTGAAGTCAGAAGTATATTTTGGTGTTAGCTCCATCATCCTCAACTAATATTTTTCGGCCCCATTATTTTGTAACAATACTTAAATTTCTCATGTTTTTAACTTACACAATAGCAATGGCCTCTTTTTCTGCAAGTACTTTGATATTTCAGTTGTTTTAAAAACAAAAACAAGTTGCTTGTTAAAAATGTCTTAATGATATCCTTCTTAAGTGTACTTGGTTGTAACTTAAATCATAATCTCTCTGGATTTCCGTGGAACCAGAAATAACAAGTTGAGACACAAAAAAAAAGTGTAGGCAGTTATTGGAGCTGACCCTTGTCTTTTAAAAGACTGCAGTTCAATGGAAAGGCTTTTAAAATATAAAAGAAACACATTTCCAAGCACAGGGGGAATACACTTTGATTTAAAAGCTTTTTCATTTGTTATTAATTTTAGCTTTTTCTTAAGGCAGCTTTATTGTTTTGATTTATTACACATATAAAAGTGACAGGTAAACTGATACTCTATGGCTTGTTTTACTTTCATTAATGACAGTTATAAGCACAGATCATGTTGAACAGGGTAAAAAATAAATTATTGTCAGGATTTAAATAAAAACATGTACAAAGCACACTGTCAAGGTCCAGAATGACAATCTCCTTTTCTAGAGAATCACTTTTTTCCCCTCCTATGCCAACATGCAAAGTAAGAGGCTCAAAAAGGTTAAAGGTTGCTTCTCTCTTTTCACACACACTAGCATAAAGTAATTCTTAGTTGCTACCTCAGCAGTGGAAAATGGTTGAGATTATCAATGAGCCACTGTCACTCTAAAATGTAAAGCACCATCACAGCTAACTACCATATGCTGTAACAAAAGTAGAATGGAAGCTTTGATACATAAATTATATCCGCAGGATATTTTTAATACAGACATCAGAGGCTTTTAATTCACAAAGCTGACTGAATTCTATATGCTGATGCATTTCATGTTCAAATTAGTAGTGATGAAATCATCCTATGGTTACTCATGATGCTACGTTAATCTTCCTTTGGAAGTCACATTTTCAATCAAAGATAAAGAATTTAATTAAAAATTTTATCTCCCGTGTTCTTTTTTTTTTCTCTTGCAATACTGGCACAAACTTGCATAAGTTGCCATTATAATCTCCATTTAAGTCTCCACAGAAGCTCAGAGAGAGCCTGAGGTATCTGCAATTAATACAGCATGATAGCCCAGGTTGAGTACGGCAGTATATTACATTGTTTTGTTTAATATCTGCAGGCTTTCACACGTGCCACATTGCTTCTCCCCTTTCATTAAAGGCCACACCTATGCTGGAAGTGAGGCAGATCACACAAATATTTGAACGCCACAATGGCATGTCAGGATCACTGAACAGAAATGCTGCAGCATTCTCTGAAAGTACTAACTGTAGCCTTCGAAAAGCAGCAGACTGCTTTTGTGGAACATATATCACATCACTGGCCGGACCATCAGTTTACCTTAAAAAAGGCAGGACTCGGAGATCTCAATTCTCTGCCTAGGTATGCACAAGTAACCTTAGAGTACGCCTCAGTGATTCTGTCTCTAAAACAGGGAGTGATACTGACCTGCCTTTTCCAAGCCACCAATATTGATGGAAACAAAAAACTCCAAGTGGCTTACATGCCACAAATGGCAAAAGGAAACCGCTTATCATCTTAAGGGTTTATGCAGGCCTTTTATTTACCTGATACCCTGCAATATATTTGAGATGACTGACCTTGCATCAAAAGTTCCGTCTTCTTCCTATGTTCCCTCCATTCCTCCTCACCAGCCCTACCTGGCTGCTGGATTTCTCACCTCCCTAGTTCTCACTGCTCCCTTACTCACCCCTCCTCAACCACTCCTACGGTCTCTCTGGGTGCCTGGAGCAGCTCCTGCCCTCCCATTCTCACACCTTTTCCCTCACTCCTCGCTGCTGAGCAACCTTTTACCCTTTCTGAAATAGGTTTTCCCTGGAGGCATCA
This sequence comes from Nesoenas mayeri, assembly GCF_963082525.1. NCBI lineage: Eukaryota > Metazoa > Chordata > Aves > Columbiformes > Columbidae > Nesoenas > Nesoenas mayeri. The sequence continues at coordinate 19,893,983 of NC_137540.1, forward strand.
GCTCACTGTGCAGGGGGCCTCAGCCGTGCCCTGTGGGGGGTCTGCTGGATCCACCTGGAACCGGCTGTGTCCGTCATGGGTCACCCCAGCTGCTGCCATGCAGCACCACCACCAGCACCTGAGCACGTAAACCCAGCAGAATGACCACCCTTAACAGGGCATCCAAAGTCCCCCAGAGATGTAGCTAAGATTATATATTTCTGCATCCACTGAAGCTACAATGTCTGCATATATTATAGAATTTCAGTTGGAAGAGACCCTCAGGATCATCAACTCTAGCACTAAACCATGTCCCTGAGAAGCTCATCTAAACACCTTTTAAACACCTCCAGGGATGGTGACTCCATCGCTCCAACCCTGACAACCTTTTCCATTAATAATTTTTTCTTAATATCCAATCTAAACCTCCCCTGGCACAAGTTGAGGCCATTTCCTCTTGTCCTATCACTTGCTACTTGGGAGAAGAGACCAACACCCTCCACACTATGACCTCTTTTCAGGTAGTTACAGATAGTGATAAGCCTCCTTTTCTCCAGGCTAAACAGCCCCAGATCCCTCAGCTGCTCCTCATTGGACTTGTGCTCCATCCAGGCCCCTCACCAGCTCCACCACCCTCCTCTAATCTCTCCCCAGCACCTCAATGTCCTTCTTATGATGAGGGGCCCAAAACTGAACACAGGATTCAAGATGGGCCTCACCAGTGCCGAGTGCAGTGGCACAATCACTTCTCTAGCCCTGCTGGCCACACTATTCCTGATACAAGCTGCAAGTTTAGATGGTGCAAACATGATGGTTATTCCTGACAAGAATCCATGGCAAGGCAGCTAACATTTAATAGCTTGAATATTTCAGTGCACAGCAGCAGTTTCCAGGTTTAAGATCTGGTTGGACAAAAGGGTTGACATGCTCTCCTTGTCAGACCTGCTGGAATTTCACACTTGTTTGAACTGACGCATTCAACTAGATCCATCTCACACCAGTGTCCAACTTGTTCTGCTAATAGCAACTAGTTCATATTATGAGGGCATGGAGGTAATCAGCCACATAGAGAGTGATATATCACCTAAAAAAAATTCCTTCTGTTTCTTCTTTTCATGGCCTGGTTTCTGAAATATTTTGAGCTAGGCTGCTTTGGGAGCACTACACTTGAAGGACTGACAGGACTATCCACTGCCACTGCCCAACCTCTTCTGTCCTCCACTCATGTCTCCGTGTCCACCTCACAGAGAGGCAACAGCTCCACAATAGCACTAGATATGGTATGCAAGTGTCCTTATTTTTCCCTCCATGTTTACTCCACTGCCTTTTATTACGTTCTCGTCTTAGACAACCCAGTCAGTCTCCATTTCTCACTTTTAATCATCTCGTAGGATTCAGCTCACCACTCAGAGAAAGATGGAGGCAATAGGCCAAAAGCTCAAACCAAAACCCCCTTTCATGGTTCCAAGCTGAACCAACAGCTGATTTTCTTCATCTTGCAACCTGCAGGTGAAGCAAATGTTCCTTCCCAGCCAAATCACAAGTTAAATCTCACAGACCAACTCTATCTCCTTTCTTTTGAGTTTCTACCATGTTCTGGCACAATTCTCCTCCATCTGTCCCAAAAGGAATTTGACATATGAGCAGGTACATCCTGTCGTGCTTCCACCCAAATCCTTTAAAGCCCTAGATACAAATTTTAGAGCTTTCCTGGGCTCCCAATGGCCAGTGGATATAATCTTGTGATGATGCACCTAGTTTTTCGTGACCAAAGCCCCCACTGACAAAGATCTCTCGTCTTAGTTTCCAAGTTCTTCCTTTGTCTCCTTTTATCTTCTCAGTTTTGTTCTCTCCTACAGTGTTATTTTTTAACTACTTCTGTAGTAGTATTTTATCTTCACTCAGTATATCACCTTCATTTGTCTTCAGTTTTGTTCTAATACCTCATAATAGTCTGTTTTCTTTTTCTTCTCCCATGCAACAAATCATCAGCCAGGCTCTTGTCCTTGTTCGCTGGCACAGGAAAATTGCCAAGTTTGAAATCAATTTCTCCTCTACCTATCTGTCTCTTCCTTTATCTTCTGTTGTATTTCTTCAGTCGCACCCCAGGCATTCATCATCATTTGTTGGCTTTGCTTAACTGGAGTTTTCTGTACTGTTTCCTCTTTTCAACTTTAATATGTTTCTAGAGTCTGGTCAGAATGACACCCTTACCTCTAACCACACTACTGACCTAGGTTTGTTTTAGAAAGTCTGTCTCTCAGACAACAATTTGTGTTCCTTACTATGCAAGCTTATTTTTTCCTCAACAGATATTCAGAGTTTCTTTCTCCACAGGCTGCCTGAAGTGCTCACTACTCTCATCATTGTTTACTTCCCCAGCTTTTGGACTTAAAACTTGCCACTCTCCCTGCCACAGAGGCTGTCTTGTTTACAGACTTCAAAGGTAATTGAAAGAATCCTGACAGCAATTACAACTGTATTCTTGGTTCAGTTCAGCAGCATAATGTTCAAGCGTTGTAAAAAACTACCAGAAAGGAACTGACACAACTGTATATCCAAACTGTAACACTATCATCTCATTAAACTGATTATTCCAATCAATGAATTGGAATCTCTAAGGGCATGACTAGAAAATTCTCAATTCAAGAGTGAATGGTGATCATTTAGCTGTTACAGTTAGGCAAAGCTTCCAAATCTGGCAAGAAGTCCTTTCTTATACAATGCCTTGACATGAAACACAAGACATAAGATTTAATTCCACTGCTAAAGATGCAAGATTTGAGCTCCTCTCCAGAATATTACCCAGAAAAAGGATAAAACTCACAATGAGTACATTTTAAATCACTGCCTTCTCCTATGCAATCAAACACTAAGAATCACTTCAGCAGCTGAGGACAAGAGTCAGCATGATTAATGTCACGTTTTCCTTGAAGTGGACAGGAGACTTTTAGTGATTAAAAAAAAAAAAAAAAGTAGGAACTTCTACTAAAAGCAAAGCTGGCTATCAAGTCCACAAATGCAGCATAAGCTTTTTCCCCCTGTAGCTAGTTCTACTAGCCTACTAAACTGTTCTCAGACCATTACAGCTAACAGAAAATGGCAAATTGCTCCAAGGACTTCAAAATCATTCAATGGTATCAGAATAAATCCACATCATAAAAAAAAATTCCTAACACAATGGCTATTTGAGTTGTTCCTGCAGAGAAAACTCTACGTCAAAATTTTCTCCATATAAAACTTCTTGGATTTCTAGGAAATAACTTTTTTTAAATGAAGGAAACCCTTCATTTAATAGGGAGCTTGGCAATTATTAATCCTTCAAGAATGACATGAATTGGCTATACATCAACATAAAACCCATATTACACATAATATCCAATGAACTTGAACATCAAACCTCTCTTCATTGTCAGAGGAAGAAGATGACATATGACTTTCACTTGATTTTAGAAAAAGTGGAACAATAGCTTTTAGGAATTTCTTTCTGGGCACAAATTCAGAGACAAACAGTATTTAGATGTATACATCTAATTGACAACAGGATATATTTTAGCTAAATTTGTAGTTAGGTTTCAATGTCTTGGCAGGTTTTGTTGTTATTGTTGTTGTCATTTCTGTTGACAGAAAAAAAAAATCATCATACTGAACATACTGAGCTGCGTCTTACTTACTGAGAACTATTGAAACATCTGTTTTTTTCCTGAACTCCACAACCCAGCAGCGCTCCAGGATTACCACTTCAGAGGCTTCAGAACTCTGTGAACATAAAGATGACAAAGCATTAGAATATGGAACCTGACTGTGAAGTCCTTCTGTTTGGCTACTCACAGACAACTCAACGTGTAGATATAAAGACAACAAAACATAATAATCATTAAGCAGATGGATACAGGCATTTCTTCAATTACTCACCTGTGCTATCCTACTTCAGCTCAATGAGCTATAATGGGAATAAGCTGTTAGAAAAGACCACACAGGAAAACAGGAACTCAGTAATTAGTTTTTTCATATTATAGGTTTCCAAAAGTTTAGATGCCATCTCATTACTAAGAAAATCAGGCAAGCCCAGCTCATTCTAACTCCCATATTTACTAGTAAAGCTGAATCAAAAGTCATATTCTATTCAAAGATTACAATAATTTCAAGTGAGCAAAATAACATGCAGTCTTACAGTATGCATTTCTCTTCAATTTTCATTCAAAAGGGATTTCTTTATCATCACTTGAAATTTTGAATGTTGTCTCTGGCTATGCAATTCAAATGACATTAGGTGATACGGATCTATTGCAGAATGCAATATGATACAAATTACCGCTATCATTTTTTTGGAGTGCTATGCAGAGAAGAAAATGCAAACTCTTCTTCTAGGTTAGTAAGTGTGACTCATTTTTCAGAAGAGTGACACTATTAATCACAGCCTCAGAACTAATCTTTTTTCCCTTAAAGCTTTCATTATCCATTTTTTATCCCTAACATCTGGCAATAAATAACCCTTAGAACATGAACCCATACACTTCTGCATTACAGTTCTGCAGTGTGAACATCACAGAGCTCATTCTTCTACTTCAGTGAGATTCTGCAGGGACTAATGTAAATTTTTATTTCACCATTCCTTCCTCAGGTACTGCTTTATTCCAAGTGATACTAAAGATGAACATTTTTTCGTATTGTAGTCCAATTTTACTAAAAGCCTGAACATAGGTTTCACAGATTAGACACTAAATGAATGACTTCATTCAAAAGTTCAGTTATAACACCTGCCTCGTATACACACATTTTCTTATCTAACTCTTTCTCCACCATTATTCTGTCATTTGGCCTATCAGATTCAGACTTGAATTGTTTTGCCAAGAGTATCGATATATTTTTAAATGGGTGGCTTGATCTGGCATTTTCTCACAAAAAGACCCTTTACTTACCTAGAAATGCCATTGTCATTCATGAGCAAAAAAGTGAAAATTTAATACAGTAAGACTGCAAGACTTATAGTCAGACTGACAAATATCAAACAGGTAACGTTTCAGAAAGTCTAACAAGGATTTCCTTGAAAAAGCCTATATTTATTCACCCCACCTTTTACCTCTTACTAAGCAAATACTCCAAACCAAGTTATCAAAGCACAAATCAGTGACTGGCACTTAAGGACTGGGTTTAGTGATGGACTTGGCAGTGCTGGGTTCAGTTGGACTCAATGATCTTAAGAGTCTTTTGCAACCTAAATAATTTTATCATTCTGTCAACATCCAAAGGTGACAAAAAGGTCAAAATAAAATGGGAGATCAGGGAAAAAGCACACAATGTTGAAATATATCAGAAGTCAAGAGAGAAGGTTTAACAGACTAAGAAAAAGCAAACAGACTGATCTAGAAACCACTTGTACATCTACTACTTTGAAATATTATTCAGGGTGAGCTGGTTTAAAAGGGACATATTGTCCTGTGGACTGAAAAACAGCTCATGAATTGTATTTTTTTCAAAAAAAAGGGGGGGCGGGGGGAAGTAGAGATTTTTAAGACATATACAAGTGCCAGGGACTTTTTTCTTTACAGAATCCAGCAAATTGTCCATATGTGGTAACCCAGACATGACAGCCAGGTACTACTGGGTGAAGCATTCTTAGAGGTTCTATTAGGGAAAGTAAAATACAGGGAAAATAGGCTATAGTAGTTCAAAAATCTAACATCAGACTAATTAGTATGAGCTCTCTACTACAGTAATGCTGATGACTACTTTCATTTTAGATCTTGAAGCAAGTTATCAACACTGATATAGTGTCCCAGATAACCCTTACTTGAAAAGCAGATAAGGCAGTTTGATTCTTTCAAAAGCTGGCAGTCTTTAAAAAAAAATATATATATATATATATATATATGACCAAAAGAAGGGTTTATTTCAAAAGTTAAAGGTCTGGCACAATTTCATACTCAGCTGTGAATGCCTGAATGATTCCTATCCAGATGGTCCAAAAAAATATTCAGAGAGCTCTTCACAGCTTTTCCCCTTTTCACCCCTACAGAAAATGCTTCCTCTGCTGATATTCATTCCCCACAGATGAAAAATGCAAACCTGATAACTCCTTAGACTTAAAATTTTCCCCAAAATATGTATCTCCAGTAAGCGGAAGCCTGTGAGAAGCAACTCCCCATTGCATGACTTTCAGACAAGTCAGGTACTGGGAAAGGCCAGGAATGAAGAATCACAGCTTGCATGTAGTTTGCTACAGGTGTCAGAACCTAAAGGCTTGATGAAAGGCATACACATAATACAAACAAATTGTCAAGTGGTTACCAAAAAATAACTTCCAAAGAATTAACAAGAATTTGTATGAGTGATGTTTGTCTCACAATCAGTTGCATACAACAATAACAACAAACAGAAGAAAGGAAGGTTCAGAGTGGTTCCAGCTTTCTGCATCATAAGACAGGAGATACTGCAGTTCTAAGAGCCTCTTTAGAGACAAGTTACTCCACTCCCTACACCAGTGGAAGCAGGAATGAAACAATTCTGCAATTTCAAATGAATTTGAATGCTTTTCCAAGATACACAATCAAGTACAGAGATCAGAAGATATGCAGTTACTTTTTCTGTATCTGTGAGAGAACAAAAAGGGAAACAAGAAAAACGAAAGTTGAAAGAGCATAAAGCTGCTAGAAAAGCAAGCACATGCTGTTGCAAAACATCTTCCACATCCTGAAACAAAACTGAAGAAAAAGACCTTCAGAATTACTATTGGTGCAGACTTCTCATCATTTAGATGAGCTTTGGTCTATCCGTCACACAAAAAGCTAACAAGAAGTTTATTTACAAATGATATTACAGAATTGTAATTAAGGGCACCATTATACATATCTGATAGAAATCAGCTTTGTTTTTCAGAGATCCAAAATTTCTCTCTTGCTTTAAGTGCATAATATGAGGTTATGTGGGCTAGTTGTTACTTTTGTTTTCTAGGTTTGAATTTAACAAAAGAGTAGCTTGTAATAATATGGTCTTTAGCATGGCCAACACGATCAAAATCAGATCTGCAGTAATGTGTTACAATCCAATATATTGTTTTTTCCCTTCCTACCATTGGCAGTTTTGGATAATTGTTATAAAAAAACCTTACTGGATCAATCAAAATGCCAAACAGCAACTAGGCTTTGAATGATTGCATCTTTCCCAAAATACTGGCAAAGTCTACAGGCAGCAGAACCCACCCCACAAATCAGGAAATTGTTTTAAAACAATGAATTGAAGATGAAATTAAATGAATGATAAATCTAACTTTAATATCCTAGTAAGAGTGCTAAAGTAATGCTAAAGAGTGCCCCAAACACAGAATTCACAGAAACCCTTTTAATTTATTTTGACAAATGACTGGCCAAGTTTTCCTATCAGTATGCAGTTGTAAATCCCTACTGCTCTACTACTGAATCCACTACCATCTAACAGTCATGAGTTTCAAGTCAGTAGTGAAGACATCCCTGTTTCTGTGGAGTCCATGCCTAAGACTGAAGTAAGAGATAGTCACAACCAGAACATACAAGTGGGTGTCTGCTGTGTAGTCATACCTATGTAGCTGTACACAATCCCTTTTAATGTAAAGGAAGCTAAATAATATTTAACTGGCAACTGCCATTCAAGCACCTAGCCCCAGATTCACAACCAAACTGAAGTACACATTGAATGCAAGATACCATACAGCTAGAGGAGTTTTCTGATAGACTGAAATACAGCATGTTTGCAGTTAAAAAGTGTAACAACCACATTCTACAGCAGTGAGGGGAGCATACAGTATTTGAAGTTACATCGCTAATTTTTTTTCAAGTGCATCTGATTATCCACACTGAATTTGTAACAGGGATTTATAACTATGTTATTGCAGATTGCAGGCTGCTACTTTTCTTTGGACTGGGCAGAAAAAAACCTTTCAAAAAATGAAAGCACTAAGAAACTTTTAAAAATGTCAGAGTGGCACGTTGGAGCTATTTTTGTGTTTTCATAGATCTGACCTGATCTACTATTGAGGAGGGAGGAAATGTTTCACTATGAAAGGGTTTTACAATAGGAGATTTGTAGCTGGAAGGTGGCTAATCTACTGTTAGCTCTATCAAGTCAAGAACTAAACTGACAGTTAAAATTACAAGTGACATTTAAAGCAATTCCTCTGTGTTAAAGCAGTAAGTAGAAAAGTAAAGCTATAGCATTGTGGAAAAAAAACAAACATTACAGAAAGTAAAAACTCTTCTAATAAGACGTTATAAACATCTTCCACAGTCAACTGGGGGCAGGGGTTGAGCGTAGGTGAGTTGATGTGTGTGTGAATCTCACAGTTGATTTTTTTAAAGCTTATATTTGCAAACTTGACATAATGAAATCAAAAGCTTTATAAAGCAGGAATGCTACGTACATCAACTTACTTATGCTTTTGAAACCAGTTATTTGCTGTCTGCATTTCTAAGTGTTCCTATAATAAAATGAAGTTAAAGATAGAAAGTTTATTGAAAGGTCACAGAACAGCCAAACTATAGCCACACAAAAGTAACAAAAAATACCAGGCTAGAGAACAACAGAATTTCAAAATTTGAATGACAAGAATTGGTTTCATTTCTTCCTTGCTATCCAGGAAAATATTTTCTATAGAAGAGTTTGCCTGAAGGGACTGGTAGCAGCAGGTGAAGTTTACCAAACTATTTTGAACCCATACCATCTCTCTCCCAAACTGCAAAGTCATAGGCATCCATGACTTATTAGAAGGCTTATCTGATATCTTCACCAGAAGCCTTGGAGAAAAAGTTGGTGACTGAGAAAACCTGAAAGACCAGGTTTTTGAGCAACTTTCCTGGAACTGACAAATGAACACGTCAGATTGATATCAGCTCAGTACGTACGTGCTCAGGTCATGCTTTTGACTACGCTATCAGCACTACCACCTACGTTTTCTATTTCAGTGTTAGCACAGATAAGGTTCTTTACTCTACAGGTAAAGCACAGCTTTTTTGTATATACATACGAACAAGAAAACAGCAACAGGATTTGTCAGGATAATTTCATTGACAAATAGAAAAGCTAATGTTCTTAAAACGTAAGCAGGTACAATATATTTCTACAGTAACATATCCATTACCAAATAGAGCAAAACGCACTGTTCTAATTTTGAGATATTAAGAAATGACTGCATGACACATACAAGCATATAATTTGCAGAATTAAAAACACCCTTTTAAATGTTGGCAAGCTGCATTCAACAATCTGAAATCTCCTTTAATATTATCTGTTCTTGTGTCATATTAATATTCGCACCCTGTGCCTATTAAGCATTGTGAAGCCTATGACCCAAGCTGCGTGATAAGTAACAGTATGCTTTCCTGGGCACCTGATGAGCTGCTTCAATTATTCCAGACAGGCTGTAAAGCAGCAGTTCATTGCAACCACCTTTACAAACCGTCAGCTCACTAAAAGATACTCAAATCGTCTCTTTCAAAAAATGCCTTACCCACTGTGATTAATCCATCACGCAATGCTACCAGATACCAGCTTCATGCTGACAACATAATGCCACTAATCTCCATTCACTCTGAAAACGGTTGTGGACTTACGTCACTGAACAAATCCTGCAGAACAGATAAATATTTTAATAGTCTGTTACCTTTAACAAATGTGATATACCTAACCAAAAGTAATTTTCTTTCTGGTTTCAAAATACATTAGTAGTAATAATAATAATGTACAAAAACACATTCTTGTAATTCACACCCCATATTCACTCAGTTTATTATACACAAGCATAATTAAAACATGAAAATTAAACACTTTCTACATACAGCTTGAAACAATCTCAAATTAGCCTTCCTACCTAAGAAGTTAATTATTTATAATTAATATCTGAATTGTAAAAGTTTTTCAAATTTATATTTTGGTGCAAAACTCCAGAGCTGTATCACAACACATACATTGAATAATAAGCTTCTAAAAAAAATTCTTCCCCTTTGTTCTGGCTGTCATTTAAAAAAAAAAAAAAAAAAAAAAAAAAAAAAAAAAAAACCACACTGCATTATTCATCTCTGGCTCCATTCCCAATATATTCCCTTTTACTTCAAAAATAACTTAAAATAAGAATTAAATGTTAACTGTATTTTAAAATTAGGTATGACAGCTTAATTACAGCTTTTACCAGCTTCAGCAGTACCATAGAAGTAAGTAAGGCAGAATACAAAAACACCATTGCTACTACTTATTATGTGTTTGCAAAATGCATTAGCTTTGGATTTTTCAAGGTAGATAATAAAGGATGTTTCTTTCCACTGGTAAGAATTCTTCCAATTTTTATCATTTTATTCCAAGTCTCATAACATCTGGCATAACTTTCAGTAACTCTTGGTTCCTGGAGCCACAATATCACAAGCTTTTATTACAAATCTCAGGCTTCCTATAGGAGGGGAAAAGTACAAAAAAAAATTCATGACCTACCTGACTACTATGATTTTTTTTTTCAAGATAGAACAAGTTTCAGAATACAATAAACTGGAATTGCAGTAAACCAGAATTTTAACCAGCATAGTACATCACCACTTAACAGCTAAGTCCATACCCTAAGTTAACATAATGATAGGGAGGTTTTTAACTATAACATAGCTACTGGCTATGAAGAGACCCCTGAAAAACCCATCACTTCTGGCTTTCCATGTCAAAGCTTCCCTGACCACAGGTTGGCCCCCAGACAGATAACAGTAATCCCATGAATTCTGATATGTCTGAGCCCAGGCACACTTCACACAAACCCAACATGTAGTATTTCCAAGAGAACAGCTGTATCAGACCAAAGACCCATTATTGTGCCTCCAGCAAGCACCATAAGTGCCCAAAGAGGAAAAGCAGAGCAGTCACATGCAGCACTCTCAGCCCCTGTTTTCACAACAGGATTTTTTCCTCTGAGGTGTGCTCCATTCACTGACTCTCAATGATGCCCTTCTTTCTCAAGTGTCCAGTATTTTTTTCAAATACATGTCTACTTTTAGCATCCACAGCATCTTATGGTAAGCAACTCTAGTATGTCCACTGCTTGTTCTGTGAAAAACCACTTTGTTTTGTTTGCAACCCAGTTCCTATTGGCTTCATCTAACATGCTGAGTTATTGTACTGGAAGAGATAAGGAACTGTTAATCTCTACCTCCCTCTTCAAGCCAATCATGATTTTGTAGATTCTTATCAGAGACTACCCTACTCATCATCTCTTTTCCAGGCTGAAGATGTTTTTTCTTCTTAATTCCCTGTCCTGGTGACTCTAACAGCCCTTCTCTGAAACTTTCCCAGTTCCTCTACACCCTGTGAGCTAAGAACTGGTGGACCTTTACAGACAGTACACTCAGCTTTGTCCCAACAACTCCTAACATTCAATTTAATTTTTGAGCACAACTGATTATCCATCTAATCTCTTCATGCAACTGTAACTCTCTATAGACCTCGCTCTGAAGGGGAAAAAAATAATTAGTGCAAATCCCATTGATTCTATGGGAAATTTTAAGTATTTTTCTTCACGTCGCTTCACATTTATCCACGTTCAATTTTATCTGCCACTTTATCTCCTCATGATTTAGACTGCTATAGTCATTCTAAAATAACTCATACTCGACCCCCTATATCTTCTCTATTCTGTAAGTTAGTATCAAATTTTCTTGTCATTGCACCACCTTTGCCTCAGTGTTTATGCAAAAATGACAGTACCAGCCTCAACATATATCCCTGCTGATGCACTGCAAGAACTAGCTAAGTAGTCATAGCTCCTCCAAGGGTGTCAAACTCATTTTCAGAGTCCTAAAATTATATTTATACAGTCCTAAAATTACATCCAGTCCTTTGAAGGCAACTGTGAGGCTGATGTGAAAATGAGGTTGACACTCCTGTTCTAGACCTTATATTTTACCCAACTGGTCATCCATGCTAGACTTCCTCTCTGCCATTACAATATAGTGATCAGTATTGTTTGTATCAAAAGGTGAGAAAAAGAAAAAAAAAAGAAAAAGAAAAACACGCTACATTGAAAGGTAAATGAAGGGTGTAAGTATATATAAAGTAAACAACTATAGTTGCTTTTATTATCCTTTTGCATGTGCTTCTGGAAGTGAAAGATGTTGTCAGGGATCATACAGAACACTCACTGATTTAAGTGACACACGAACTGCATGTGCAGTTATTCAAATACATTTAAAACATGAAAATCATAAATGACAACACAAATTGCAGCAAAAACTTGGTATTTAAAAATATGTATTTCAAGTGCAGAGAAAAAGATCAAAATCCATTTCACTGGTAGGCCTCCAGCAAGTAACGTGTTGTGTGAATTACTGTTGTGGAGAACCTGCTTTATTCAAGACCTGGTTTCACGGTCCACAGATCACGATCTGCTCTGCAGGATTACACTTCAGGAACTCTCTCACTAAATAAGATCTATTAAAGTATTCATGTGACAAATCGTAGAAGCTTGTTAATTAGAATACAAACACTAAGCAACAAGGATCATTTTTAGTCAGTTAAATATCAAAGGAAATGGTGACATCTTACAAATATTAAGTCCATCTCACTTCATTCTTAATAAGCAAATTTTGCATTTAGATTTTGGAAAAAAAAAAAAAAAAACAACACCCAATCCTCTGTTAAAAATGTTTCTTACTTTACTAGAATATCATGTATTCCTATTTTAGGATATTTATAAGAATAGTAAACTAAGCATGAACAGACATTTATTAAAAAGTACATTCATGCAGATAATTGATGCAGGGCAAAACCAGCCAGGTATCAGTAGAAGGACATTTCTCACAGAACAGTTGCTTCATCTCTAATCTCTCAGGCCATCCTCAAGGGAAACCTCCACAGCACTTCTCAAATACAAGCTATGGAACAGAGGATGCAGTTTTCCAGGCAACTAAACTGACATAACCGCTAAAATTCATAACTCTGCTAGATACCAAATACACCTAATGGGCCATAAAATAAAAATTATGGGCTCAGTGTGATCTCTCCCTCCACAGCCAACTCCTCACGTTCGACCAGCTATAAAATGCCTGTCTCTCCCCCTTAGGAGCCAACTGCTTTCTCATCCCTTCCCTCCACCAACAACACCCTATCTGCTTTCCTTCTGCCTCCTCTCCTAGGAGGTGCCTTTCTTTTCCAAGACAGGAAAACTGATCCTTATTTAAGTGAACTCTGAACAACTACCATCACCTCCTATTTAGCTTTGAATACTGAAGTTTTGATTTCAGACGTCAACAAAAGGCATTTATGATCAAGTCCTTGTCGCCTGTCAGCTGTGTCACTTGGTCTAATTAACCCCACAGCCTCTAACTATTGATTTTATGTTCTCACATCATCACAGATACACCATGATTATCATCGTCCAGAGTAACATGCACAAAAAGAAAATGGGAGTAATGAGCCATCAGAAAGATGAACATTTTTAACAGTTACGAAACCAAGATCAATAGATCAGTATGTGTGACCTACTTCATCGAGTGGGCAGAACACAGTAAATTGTAATTCAAACTAAATTTAGCAACCTGAAGTACAGCGCAAATAAAACTTCCAAAGATACCTATCAAAGAGTAGCGCTGGAGTTTCTAACCTATTGACCAGAAATTCTTTTTTAAATAATTATCAATACATACGATAAAGCAAACTTATCTGTAGTTAGACCTCTTCACCTTCTCTCTGCAAATACAACCTTCTCTTTTTACATTTTACCAAAAAAAAATCAAAGTATTTTTTAAAAAAAAATCGCAATATTCAATCCCAGCCCGCGGCTGCAAACTCCAGATATGCAATCACCATGTGAAGCCAAGAGCATGAAAAATGAGAAGGTTCACCTGCAGAAGTTACTACCAGTCTTCCAGATTCTCAAATATTTAAGTGTCATGTTCTACACACAAAGCAGAAGGGAAAACCAGAGAGAGGTATTATAAAGTTAGCTTAATCAAACGCAATTATCTGGAAACTGTCTGTTGATTACAGCATCAACAGGCCCTAAATTTTTATTTATTGTTCAGGTTTTGTTAAAAACAAGACCAGTTCTCTTTTAGTGAATTTTCCTTTCAGTGAAGTTCTAAGTAACTGCATGTTTTCTTGGACACTATGCTCCGAAGCTGATAAGGGTGACCAATGAAATGCAGAAGAGCCCCATGTTTAGATTTACTGCTACAACAACCAAGAATTCTGATAAATTTTGTCAACTCTGCTGCAAGAGGGGTGTATTTGCAAGGAGGGGCAGACAGAACAGGTGACTAAAAGTGACTGAGTATTCCACCTCATACATCCTATGAAAGAGGTAGATCACAAGGGACTCACTCTCTTCGACCATGGCTGGCATCTGAGGAGGACCCTGCCTGTCATCCCTGTGAACCAAGGCCTGGTTTCAGGCCCTGCATCCCTCAATCCAGTTCCAGTTTGCTGCAGAGTCCTGCCCAGGACTTCCAGATGTCTGCTGTGCAGCTGCTAGAGTGACACCAGCACCATGCAGGAGGGGGAATGCTGCTAGCCCAGATATTCAAGATTGGTTTTGTGTATTTTCTCTATTTATTACTAGCATTAGTAAAGCCTTCAAAACTTTTTTCCAACTTGCAAGACTCTCTCTTCCTTATCCTTATACCACCTTTTCCTATGCAGAGAGGGTGGGGGGAGGATTAACAGAGAGCATCTGCCACAGTTTATTGTAGCCTTGCAACAAACTTTGACAGATTTATTGGTGGCCCGTATGGGGAAAGAGATAAGAGACACCATGACATTTATTTACATCTAAATACTATTTCAATAGATTTTATGTGCCTTGATAGAGTACAGAATCTGGGGTCTACAGTACCACATGCTGGATATAAACAGCAAGCATAAGATTGTTAAACTTAAATAGTAGGTAACAAGCCTTAAACGTGCCTTAAAATAGATACCCTTCATGGAATCTTAAAAATATTCGAACCACTGATTCAACACATGAGGACTCCATCTTCACAAAAAACTATATTACAACACCCATCTTCTTAAAGCATTCTGCTTTAAGCATAGAGGCTTTGTTCAAAATAATTGACTATTTTAATTAATTCAGGTTTTTATACTCATTGGGAAAAGACAGCTAAACAATTAGCGTGTCTGTTGAAAATAAAAGCACTAAAGTTTGTGGTGTTATAAATGTCTTTATTACAAGGCTGCGAAGCAGTTCCCAGGTAATGCTATCTAGTAGTACGTTAATAGTCACACAAACAAATTTAAGTTTCAAGCTGCAAAGAACTATTGCATTTCCTCAACTAACATTACAAGCAGAGTTATGCTTTTAAAGGAAAACACTGATTCCTACAGAACAAAACCTGGATTTCTAGGAGAAGGAACAAACCAAACACCACACACACAACAAAAAAGAGGGAAGAAAAAAAAAACCCACCAACAAAAACACAACAACAACAAAAAACCACAAACAACCAAACCAACCAAACCCAAGCCACACCACACCAAACATCCACACACCACAAAATAAACTCACCCCCCAAAACTTAAAGCCACATACAAGAAACACTTCAGTGAAACTAAATGAAATGAAAAAAAAATACTTATCAACAGTAACAAAGATCTTCCAGAAAATCCAGTAGATTTTCTAGTTCAGCACCTTCAGCTAGAAACATTATCAACTTATTTCTAGGCTCGTGTTCAGAGGGTTCTCGTAAAGACTATTAATGAAAATTTTAAAAATACCGTATGGGGCACGGGGAAGATGCATTGTTGATGACTTGTGCACACTACACGTATTTTGGACAACTGACCTGGTTATTTTTACTTAAAACACTAATAAGACAATTTAGAATAGTCCATCCTGCATGTAAGTGAGAACAGAGCAGTCTTCTCTAGTCCATTTTCATCAGTCTGTTTAAAGGCCACTTTTACTGAACGTTCTGAAATAAAAGTAGTTGACAGAGGTGGAAAATCTTCCTAAGTGACTTATAAGACTACACATGGAAAGGACTTGGAGGTAAGAGTTAACACAGAGACTCAAAAGACAATGAACTGCTGGCTCTTTAGAAGCAGACATACCTTCTTAGGGAAAAACACAAACACCAGACCTGTTTTCTCTAACTTCCACCATGTGGAGTTGAACAAAAAAAAGTAAGGCTATTTCACAAGGCTATCTTTGGGTACTAATTATGAAATTAACGTCAGATTTTGCCACTACTGAGATAATTGTCTCAATCTGCTTCTAAATTTGTTCCAATCATATACATAGCATACTAAAAATGAGACCTAGTAAAGAAAACAGGCCAAAACAGCAATATTCTGAAATCTTAGCTGTCTTCCAGTTAAACAATATTGCTTATCACCTCAACTGTCAATATCTTACAAAAATTTAAATTGTTATTTCCTAACCAGATTACTTTGATACCATAAAAAAAACCCAAAACACCACCACCCACCACTCAAACATTTACAGCACAACAGAACTCATAAAACCACACTTAAAAAAATACTTAAATAAGTAAACTACGCAATAATAGCTGCATCGGCACACATGTCCATCCAGCCCAGTATGCATCAATGGTGGCAAACAACAGGAAATGGAGAATTCTTTCAGACCAGGGCAAGCCCATCATCATGCTTCTCTACAACACCTCCAAGCTTCTACCAGCCTTGCCCAGTTACTTTTCTGAACAAATGGGTAATTGTGTTTAATAAATTTGTATCAATTCCTTCACCATATCACATCTGCCAATATGTCTACTTCTACATTACATTTTCCTCTTTTTTTTCTGTCATTACCTTTGATTTCACTTTAAATATCCTTTTACAAAAGCCATTCTTCTAGTTCGTTGCAGCCTCACAACAACCAAAGAAAAATAAAACCCCCAGTAAGACTGTGTTTGAAGACACCTGTAAATATGCAGAAAGCATAATACACAGGTATGTTTAATGCACACAAAAGGACAATATAGATGACTAAAGAGTTCCTGCCAAAAACTAAACAAATTTCTTTCATTTTTACCTCTGAAAATTTAAGCTAGGCTATAAAACACAAATCAAATGATTGCAAGAATCCCATCCTAATTTGCAGTTAATATTTGAAACTTGTGACGCAACTTGCTAAGCGGTGCTGTGCAACCTCATTTGAAAAGACCAGTTCTAGCAGACTTAACAGCAGATCACCCTCATGTAAAACCTACCTTCATTTCTAGCATCCTGACAACACAGAGTCAGAAGAGCCTGTGCATTTGAGTCATCAAAATAAGAAGCTACACCTTGCTTAGAAAACCATATATAAACAAACATTCATTGTAAGTCTGATGACATACTACGCAGAACTAACTTCAACTTATCTCACCACAAATAAGAATTGTTTTCAAGACTAATCACATAGACATTTGTATCCTGGGAAAAAGTAACAAAGAGACCATCTTGACACTGTAACATAGCAGAGACTTGCTGGGAGGAAAAAAATAGAAAAGTGCACTTTGCATTAGGGTACTCGTATTTTTAAAAATTTGTTGATTCACACTGCACTTTACATAAAATAGTCTAAAAGCTCGCTGGCAACCAACAATGATTTTGCTACATGCTCAGTCTTTATCTTGCCCTTCTACATTCTCCTTTTTCTTGGGTCATAAAAAGAGAGCTTTAAGTTTCTGAAACACTTATTTCAAATACTCAACTATAGATAACAGTAATTAACTTTCTGCAAAGTATTTTCAGAACAAAATTAAAATACATTCATGGCTGTTATTAAAAGAAAGGTGCAGTTGAAAGCGCTGGATAAGAGATGAGGAAGCTGCACAGTGCTCTGGAAATGTCAATGTTATTGCGACATAACAGCCTAGAAACACTTTGCAGAGGCAAGTTCAACCTTCGTCTGGTCTTCACATTCTCACTTGAAGCAGTAATTACTGGAAAGGGGAGGAAAAAGAAAAATCTGTAGATGGCATTTGCAGCCCTGATCTCAAACAGCAAATCAAAAACTTTCCAATTTACATTATAAATGCCTAAGTGCAATTTCAGCCATAGTACCCCAGCCCCCTGAAAAAGCCACATGCAACACTTTTTCCTTACAGACATTGAAATAAGCAGTAATCCTATTTTAAAAAGCTGACTCCAATCTATATACAGCTTTCAATTGCTTGCAAACACCACAAAGTATGTCCAGAAAATGCTGTAGCTACACATGTAAAATATCCACCTGCAAACAGATGCATATACAGTGCTAACACATACAGTTACATATTTGACCCTCCGTGGTTTTAATACATGATGGCTTTGCCATGCTGCCAAATCCTTCAAAACCAGTAGTCCATACACAAAGTAGGGACAATTAGCAAGCAGCAAAGTTTAATGTTCGTTTTCATGTTTCCACTTACTAGATTTATTTTCTACGTAGAGCAAAACAGAAAAATGTTTCCCAAAAAACACCTTTTTCAAACAGTTCTCTCACTTAACAGCCTCATGACTGTTTTGGCATTTAACCACCCACAAAACCCATTTATTGATTCATGTACCATCTCACTGTAACTGCTGTGCCTTAAACATTGAGTGAAGTGCTACATATTTCTCAGGAAACTGATCAAAATGACAACACATAAAAGGCAACCAACAATGTAGGGTATAATAAAATAACAGCACATTAAAGAATTAGTACAATGTTTATATTCAGTTGCATAGAAACCCTGTAAAACTTCTTATAACATTGACTTCAATACCCAATATGTCCATCAATATTACTACTAATTTAAGTGTCAAAGCAGCTAACAGTGACTTTTCAAAGTGTTACAGAAGATGTATGTTTATCTTACTAAGGCGCTGTAATCACATTTGACAAGGGACGAGGAAAACGTACCAGCTGAACATTTAAAAGGGAATTTACACAATTAATGAAACCATTTTGTTTTGTCTATCTCAGTTACACTTTAGGATTTTATGAGCTTGCAAACAACCCAGTAAAACAATACAGCGGGCTCAGCAATACTGTTGCACATGCATTTTCTATCCCCTTGGTCGAACAACACTAAATCCCCATCAACCGGTACCCCAGGATGAATACTGTCATGTCTGTAATGTCAGGGAATCGAAGGAATGTGATTCCCAATGATGGTCTGATACTCTTTCCTCGAACTTGTATTCAGAGTGGGAATGCAAACCATTTCCTTCTCTTTAGGAATTTTAAGGAAAAAATAAGTAGCTTTTCTCCCTTTACTGGAATCTCTACAGATCTCTTCCAAATTCCTGTTCAGGGAAAGCCTGCAGCCACCAGCTCTCTCTTTACTCACCAAGCACATTAGCTCTGGAGCCCTGTTTCTATACATCTTCACAAGCCATGGGTCCTGGCCCCTCCACAGCCTGCAGCTTTCCAGAGTTTGGGGTAAAAGGGTGGATAAAGTTGAATGACACTGACCTTGCCAATGAAGCCCTCAATCAAAACAAAATGTGTAGTAAGTAACAGCTTTGACTACACTGACTCCTGTCCTTGTTACATTGCCATGAATTTAAATCCAAACTAATCCGTTAAGTAATTAGATAATTTTGTTTGACATTTGGGAAAAAAATCTAGAAATAAAATAGGAGATATCTGTAATTCTGTTTGGGTGTTCTCATCTTTAATAGCCTTCCTCCTGCACGAGTCTTGTTACTATCACTCGTCACCTGTAACAACCAAAAGAGACTTGATAGTCACGTAAGTCCCATCTTCTGCAATAAAACAAGAGTAGCATCACTTTGGACAAATGGACAGCATGTATAAATCAATATACCACTGTTGGAGAAGGATCAGGTCATACGACCATGCAACCAAAGTAAATTTTAACTGCCTCAATACATAAGCCCCACGAACAATGATCTGGGCATAGATGTTCATGAAGAGACGAGGAGAGAAAGGGAATAGGTGTAAAAGTGAAGAGCAAATAGCTCAGCAGAGTATTTGAAAACTGAGCACTGGCGCTGCAGCTGGTTGTAGTGTTTGTGGTCAGAGACAGAGGGAGAGAGTGTTTGCACGTGCCTGTTGATCATTAACCACGTGAGCCCATGTGCTTTGGAAAAAAAAACACCCCAACCTTTGAGCTGGTACACACGAAAGAAAAGTATAAATATATAAAAAGATCAAGCAATATGGGATCAAAGAACATTTTACGTTTTTGCTCTTCACAATCTGAATTAATCACTACTAAATACATATCTTAAGAGCAATAAAAGAATCCTAAGTGCAGAACTAAATTATACAGGACAGAAGAGGACTTAGATGATCTGGAGTTAAGTGTCATTTCCAGAGACCATGAAGCATTCTGGAGGGCTTTTTTGTTTCATTTTTCTAAAAATATCAATAAACCAAAGAAGAGAAACCAAATTTAGGATTTTAAGCTTGTAGCTATAATTATTCTGTTCTAAGGACTCAATATAACTGCAGTAATTTATGAGAAAAGAAGAATTAAATTAGGCTCATTCCACCTAATCTTTCTCACTATTGCCAGGGACATTCACAATCCATCTTCGTTAATTCTTTACCACAGAACATATCTTGAGATAATTTTCTCACACAAGCAAGAAGTCCTCAATTAAAAGAATCACCTTTCAAGAGCATCTCATCGAATGCAGAATTATCAAAGATGAGAACTACAGCTACCATTCGGCCTCCTTGTGCAGCTTCTAAATTGACACACACTGAGGACTTTCTTAAAACGCAGCTAGAGTTTAATCCAGGCAAGTGGCTGGGAATGCTAAGCAGCAGTATCATACCCACAAGTTTACACACACACTAAAGTAAATCTAAACTTTGAAGGCTGACTCCTTAGTGACAAAAAGCACAAAACCCAACAGTGCTGCTATACCAACATCAAAAAAGAAACACCAGAACTTTGTGTGATTTATTTCATATATATATATACACACACATATATATATGTTAATATACATATATATTCAAGATATGTTTGCTTGTTTTGTTTTTCTTTAATCACAGTGCTTAAAATTGGAAACTTGCTTTTGAGAGAAAATGCAATGTTTTTATGCTCCAAGTCCATGCATTCTCTGTAAGCAACACAGCAGAAACAAAGTGCATTAAGACATTTCTTATTTTCCATAACTAAAAAATGCATATGCAAATAAACTTTTCAATAGAAATATTAACATAATGGACTGCCATTTTTTCAATTGGGCATCCAGAAACAATTCTTTTCTTGTATACACACTGTTTAAATATATTATGCTAGTGCTTGCTGGTTATGCAATAGTTACCCCAAATACATTAATCCCAAATTATTATGTTTCTTGCATGAATTTGAAGCTTTGTGTATGAGATTCCGAATATACATTATATATAATTCAACTCAATACTATATTCTGATTCTACCTCATTATTGTTTGGGTATTTTTGGATTGGCTTTGGTTTTGGTTGGTTGGTTATTTGGGGGTTTTTTCGCTTTGTTATTTTGTTTGTTTGTTTTAAACATAATGCCTAAAACAACATATTCAGGTTTTTTAAACATTAATTTTGCTACAGCAATGTAGCAGCCTGCAAGAGTTTCACATAGCTTTTTTATCTTCAGGCACTGCTATCTATCATGTCTTTAGACCTTAAGCAGCTGAACTCTGTCAGGAAAAACAGTAAAGGCCAACTTGAGCCCGGAATGCCAATGATGTTAACAGCCTCTTTGCATGACAAGATCCTCCAGCCATTCTCACATTGACTAATTATCTCACGCTTTAACTCAACATTGCCAGAAAAGCCTACCAATTGTACAAATAATTATTTCTACTAATACAAATCACTAACATCAGGTAATGTTAATACAATACCATAATAGATTATGAAGAAATAAGGGCTAGATTCAAGCTTTAGCTGTCTTGCTCTATTTAATTTCCTGTTTGCATTTCCATCTAGTGAAACTCCTACTATATTAGTGGGGGAATGCAGTGAAATTATACCATAATGATCACTAAATTAGTTTGCCCAGCAAGCACACTGTAGTAAACAGAAATATGGAAGGGCTTTGTTTTTCCCCTCTCCCTGTTCATTCTACAGACTGGATAGTAACTCAAAGGGGTGAGGACACAGGGGTACATGAAGCACAGTGGAGGACCCAGGCAGTCTCCCAGACATTCACAACTCCTATCACCATTTCAGTTCCTGTGCAAACATCGCCTGCCAGGTGATGCACACCCTGCACTCAGCAGAAAGCAGAGGCTCAAGCAGCAGCAGCAATGCTGGAGCAGAGATGAGTTGATAAAAGGGCATGGATAAGTCCAAGTACAAACAGACCCAGAGAAGATGCACATTACAGACATGTTCCTCTGCGAATGAAAATGCACATACTGTAGATTCCCAGCTGAAGTTATTCTATGTGACAAATTGCTTTAGTGCTTTCATGAGTCAAGGTCTTCTTTCACATAAGCCTCTGAAGCAGCAAAGTAGCATTACAGCTACTGTTTTCTATTACAATACTAGTCAGCATGCCAGCACTAAAGGCCTGCAAGCCTCCCCAATTCAAATAGCCTACATGTTTTACATTTCCCAGGTTTTCCGTACAGAGACAGGACTTTGCATCACAACTGAAGACAGGCTGTGGCAGCCCAGCCTAAGCGACTGCAGGCAGCTGTGCTGGGCTTCTTCCAGCTGCTCCCGGGGCTCTGCACAAATGCCATTGCTGATAAACCCTCCCAAGAGGGGTGCCAAACTCTATTTAAACTTCAAGAGGTCATTCATTGCTAATTCTTTGGGTATAGCAGAATTTCAGCCTTAACTGAAGCTATGCTAGCCTACATAAACCCCATGCTTTGGCATAATGACTGTAAGTTATTTGATACACAGATATATTATAATGTTTTCACTTTGGCAGGAAGAAAATGCAATTACTCCATAAAGCACACCATTGTGAAATCACTTTTCTTCAGCACATAAACTGAAACGAACTGTGCCCAAAATACAAAGACTTAATCTTAAATTACTAAAAGTATCACCACTCTCATGGCTATAGTATTTGAAGCATTTTTTGCTAGTTTGTGACAGCAGTAAAAAGACACTGTCACTCTGAAAAATTATTTATTATAGGTAACGATATAGTAAAAGAAGGTTGTAAGAAAACAGACTGACAATCATGTATTATCACCTTCTGTAAGTTTTATATACACCAATAAAGAGTTGTTAGGAATAAGAACATCTGAATCAAAGATGCATGATAGAATCTGCTGCTGTTAAGCACTTATCAAAGACCAACTACACCAAAAAACACAAGTAAAAGGTGAAAGGTTCCATTTGGTATTTCCAGTCTGGGTTAAACAACCTGATATGACTTGGCAAGTATAATTAAGTTCTGTCATATTGAGATCACTGTGTTTCTGCATCACAAATTCCAGTTAAGCCTCTGGGCTTCCTCCATTCAGGTGTTAATTTTGACTCAGTTCTGGCCTCATTAAACACAAATGTCCCAACAACCTTTTTGGGTTTTTTTTGTTTTTGGTTGGTTGGTTGGTTTTTTGTGGTTTTTTTTTTTTTGGGGGGGGCGGGGGGGTGCAGGGCAGGCAGGGGGGTTGGGGAGGGAATCTCACATAGATCAAGGAATAAACTCCCTCTGGTTTTGAGATTAGCAAATCAGCCACCTTACATTTCAATACAGTGTGGTGACAGACAAATGTTCCTAGGATAAATGTCTTGTTCCCATTCTTACTCCTTTATGTTGGGCAAATGGGCTGTAGCAGGAAGAAAAGGCTGTAAAGGCAAACATTCAACCTGTAGAAAACATTTCATTCATGCAGAAACAATTGAACATATACCCAGGAGCAAGATTCCTCAAGGATTTGGAGGTTAAACCCGGGGACTCCTCAGATCAGCCCAGCCTAAACTACTGCCATTTTGAAAAAGCCTCCCTAAAAGCTCATAGTACACAGACCACATACTCTGCCAGGCTTACTTCAGTCTTAGCAGCAAGTACAGCCTGAAGTCCTGATCCCCAAATGGTGCAGATCAGGAACACAGCCTGAGCATCCAAAGCCAGTCTTCCCACCCACCCACCCACGCAGTCTTCCCATGGGCAGAAGATGGTACCACAAGGGTAAAAGCTTTTCTGGGACTTAAAACACACTACAGCGTCTACTAGTTTTGCTGTACCTAAGCAGCTCATTTTGCTGTTTTAACTTCTATTGGATTATTCTCCATAAAAACTTTTTTAATTAAATGTCATCATTTCTTTCAACATGGAACATATATCGTCAAGACCAAAGCAGTTTCCTCATTTGATAAGAATCCTCTAAACTACAAAAAACTGGGTACAGACAGCAAGAGGGCTGACGTCTAATTTGTTACGTTTAGAGAAAAATTATTCTGTTAAAACAGAGGGGACGCAGAAAGAAAAATCAAGTCAGAGCACATAAAGCTCTGTGAGGCATGAACATTTACACACACATATTTCACAATAATACAATCCTACCTAGAGGTTTGTTTTTCCCATTACTGGGCAACATTTTGAAAGAAAGTGGTAACAACCCTTGGAGCCTTCATTCTCAAGAGTTGTTAATTTTTCTACCAAGTCATTTTTGCTTTTCTTTTATTACCTATTTTATTCCAGTACCAAAAGCAACCATTACGTAACTCTCCCAGGACTAAAACTCCAGCTTATACCTGTAAGAATGCCAGAAGTTCCAGCTTCATGTGACAGCATCCAGTGTAGTACAAATCAATTAAAAACAAACAACAGAACAGCACACCACACCAAACTACCCTAGAAAACACCACAAACACACTCAACATAAATACAGAAAAACAGTTAAATATTGCATAACAGAGTAAACAAACTTGCTTGTGGTGATGTTAATCAATCTTTTCTCTATTATGTTATCTATTTTCACATTTCATTTCTTCAAAGCTCTCACTATTAACCTCTAAAAGAAGCCCTGGAGTGTGATGACTTCCCTTCACCAGCAACACACCGTCGATCCACTCACATACACTGCATAGGTCCACACAGAGATTTAAACCACTATTTAAAATTATCTGACCAGTATTATTTCAAGCTTACTATGGGGTTAGAAAAAAATTACTTATATTCTCTGTTTCTGGGTCAATGGTTTTCTGATGTCTCTTAGAAATGTATTTATTTTAAATTGAAAACACAAACTCAGAACATGATTTTTCAGCACAGAATAAACAAGTGGACTCTTTAATAAAAAGTACTGCACAGACACAAAAGGGTATAGTATTCTCAATTTAATCCATATTAGAACTTGAATTCTTAATTTCCTGGCTTCTTTCCCATTAAAATCTCAATTTGGCATTTCAGTAAAATGTATCATTTCAACTTAGACATGGTAGGCTTTAAAGCTATGAATTGCCAAGTTCAGTAAAGATAAAAACAACCTATTAAAAGATCACCCTAAATTATGTAATGCCCTTGAAGTATCTTGAGCAAACAAAATTTAAAGAGAGACAACTAACAAACCAGAAGTCCAGTAAGAGCCATAAACCCTTGACCAGCACCTTGGACTCCTGGCTGGAATAAGCCCTGTCTCTA
The DNA here is from genome assembly GCF_963082525.1 of Nesoenas mayeri. Classification (NCBI taxonomy): domain Eukaryota; kingdom Metazoa; phylum Chordata; class Aves; order Columbiformes; family Columbidae; genus Nesoenas; species Nesoenas mayeri. The sequence goes on from NC_137540.1 coordinate 19,919,449, forward strand.
TTCCAGCACAGCTGCCAGCAGTTTCTGAATGCACAATGCAGTCAGCTGCTTCAGTGATATCTGAGGCCCTCCAAAAAAAAGTACTTCTTAATCCCAATTGCTGTGAGATGTCATTGTAAATCCAAAGAACATCTGCCTCACTGCTAGCTGAACATATATAAAGTTTCATTTTGGTGTAAGATAATGTCAGCTTGCAATCTGCTTTTTGCTTCACCTGTTTTCCTTCAGGAAATAATCACCATATTAACATTATGAATTTCCAAAACATTTGCATAAAACAACAATTAACTTTGAGAGAACACACATGCCAAAGCTAAATTTGGCAATTAAATGGTTCCACTATGTTGAAGGGGTAAGACTTTGAGACATGAAAAAAGACACGTATGATTACAGATAAAGATCACAAGAGCATTCTTAGTAATAGGACTAAATGCCAAATAGTACATTGAAATGTTGCCTACAGTGGCAAAGCACTTAATTTATTTTTATAACAATTTAAAATAATTTTCTATGCAATATTTGGGATGACAGCTCTCTAGGTCCTCCAAGGCTAACTCTGCTTTGTTCCTGTTTAGAAATTTCCCACAATATAGAACCCAAAGTTCTGTAATTTTTATAGCCAAAACATGACAGATTTTATTTCACTTAATCATTAGATGGCAGAATAAAACCAGTATTTACAAATTAAAAAATCCCCAACACTTTGAATTGTGTAATCAATAGAGAGCATTCAAATCCAAGCTCAGTCCCCAAGAACACACTTAGTAACTACAACATCATTTCAGTTTTGAGATTTGCCTTCTGGAACTGTGCCCACACAACTGATGGTGACCGAAAGTGAAGAGGCAGCCTAACATAATAGAAATGCAGCAAGTGGAAAATCAAGTCCTTAACCAAACCAGTATAAACGGAATTCAGGTTATCCTATTATTTCACAAGAACAGCTATTGAGATTATTCTAGAGTTCAGAGGCTATTAAGGTTTCAGTCATACAGAGTTGTCATACTCCCAAACTTTCTCCCCATTGACTAGATACATTACAGATCTACATTCCTTTAGTATGTCTAAAACCTCATTAATTTTTCCCTCTTGAGTAACACCTGTCTCCCCCTCTAACTAAGAAAGCTTTCTCTACAATAGGGGCATCAAACTCTTTTTCACGGAGGGCCACATCAGCCTCACAGTTACCTTTGAAGGGCTGAATGTCACAGTATCACAGTATGTTTGGGATTGGAAGGGACCTCAAAAGATCACCCAGTCCAATCCCCCTGCTGGAGCAGGAACGCCTAGGTGAGGTCACACAGGAACATGTTCAGGTGGGTTCTGAATGTCTCCAGAGAAGGAGACTCCACAGTCCCCCTGGGCAGCCTGTTCCAGTGTCTGTCACCCTCACTGAGAAGAAGTTTCTTCTCAAATTTAAGTGGAACCTCTTGTGTTCCAGCTTGATCCCATTACCCCTTGTCCTATCATTGTTTGCCACCAAGAAGAGCCTGGCTCCATCCTCATGGCACTCACCCTTTATATATTTATAAACATTAATGAGGTCACCCCTCAGTCTCCTCTTCTCCAAACTGAAGAGACCCAGCTCCCTCAGGCTTTCTTCATAAGGGAGATGCTCCACTCCCTTAATAATCTTTGTTGCCCTGCACTGTACCCTCTCCAGCAGTTCCCTGTCCTTCTGGAACTGAGGGGCCCAGAACTGGACACAATATTCCAGATGGGATCTCACCAGGGCGGAGTAGTGGGGAAGGAGAACCTCTCTCGACCCACTAACCACAGTCTTTCTAATACACCCCAGGATGCCATTGGCCTTTCTGGCCACAAGGGCACAGTGCTGGCTCATGGTCATCCTGTTGTCCACCAGGACCCCCATGTCATTTTAGGACTGTATAAATGTAGCTACTCCTACAGTTATACAGTCCTAAAACAACATCTGGCTCTTTGAAGGCAACCATGAAGCTGATGTGGCCTCCGGTGAAAACAAGTTTGACACCCCTGAGCTACAATATTAAATGCATCCACTGTTATCTAAGGATGACAAACAACAAAATGAAGTCCTTTTCAAAATCACTGCCACTGCTATGGAGAGATCCAAGTGATATCCCACAACAGGCCCAACCATGAAGTGAGCAGCTCTCCTTCTAGAGCTACTTAGACACAGAATAAGAAGATAAACAAAAGATAGATTAAAATCTGGAGGGTGTCTTTGAAATGCTTAAGGACTTGAAATCCATGGGAACAGGATCTGTTATCTGAGAAGCTGAGATCAGGAACTCCAGCTGGGAAAATCCCCCCTTGAACAAGGTTCAAAATTCACAATTTCAAATCAAATGAAGTAGGCAGGAAAGAAATTTTCCAGGACAATTGATCAGTATTAAGCCTCATTCTTGCCAAACTAGCAGACTCCCATTAGAAAAATCTCCACTCTACGATCACTTAACTGATACTAGCTTTTAGAGATGTCATTCAGTTGTTTTAAGCCCAGTTACATTCCAATCTGTTGTGGTTTGGGTTGTTCTTCTTTTCTTTTGTTTTCTTTTTTATAACCTTTAAGAGTGTCCTCTGTTTTCTAAGACAAGGACTCAAGTGCAAACTCATGAAACTTAGGCAGCCAGTTTTATCAAACAAAATAGTAACCTCAAAAAAAAAAAAAAAAACAACAAAACCCACAACCTACCACACACCCCAACCACCAAGCCCATAGTACCTGATGAGTCATTCTTCATGAACTCATGAATTGAGGTCAAACAGTGTATCCTTCAATCCCACTTACTAAATTCTGTCAGATTAGTCCCTTAAATAAAATTTTACAAGTCATAGAAGTAATATAAAAGAATTATTTCAAGTACAACAGATGCAATAGTTAAGGCTTCTATGTTTCCTGTTACATTCTCATCATTCCTGACCTTAATCAGCCCTGCATCACTGAAGTGTTTTGCCTTATCTGTTTCTCTCTAAGTTCTACTATCTGATAGATATTGATGACTACCTGCTTTCCTCAGTTCCACCCCGTTTGGTCATACATTTGGGTGGGGTTTTTTTGATGTGGTACCATTACTTTGCTACATGACCATTGTGTACTTTTTATAATCTGAAGATAATACTTACTTCACTTGATGACATGTAATGTGAAGATACTGAATTGCATGGAACATTTGCAGACTTAGAGTCAAAGGTCAAAAAGAACTGCAACTGTTAACTTTTTTTTAGCATATTTAAAAAGGAAGTCAGCTATTCACAAATCACTTAGTCTGACGTTAAGATACAAACTTCATAAAGACCTACACTGTACACCAAAAAGAAAATCCAGCTATCCTGTAGAAACATAGATCTAGATCTTTTTTCTTTTTATTATTATTATTCTGACAGATTCACAAATGAGGAAAGATTTCCATGTTCAACTCAAGTTTACAGCAGAATGCAGTATTTAGAAAAACAGTTTCTATTTTTAGAATTCAAAAAGGAAGACTTATCTTCAAAATCCAGCTGGTGCTTTCAAAAGAAAAATGAACTGTTCCCAATTTCCTGACACAACTGCTCTTCAGCACAAAGCAACGAGACCTAATCTTCCCACAAACCGGGCTGTCCTTTTTGCATAAGAGGAGAAAATATCTCATGTCTTTACAAGCCACTATGGGTTCCATATAATCTATTGAACTGTGGGTTCCATATAATCTATTGAGGTTTAGTCTGCGAATCTGATTAATTTTTGCAAATACTGCACGCTTCTAAAACTCATGGAGAACAGCTATAAAGAGAGCACTCCAAAATACAGAATATTTGAAAAATAACAGCCAACAGTAGCCCACAGCAAGTGCAAAAGGAAACAAAATTGAAAGAACTGCAGGTGTCTCATCAGTTTGCAAATTTAGTTCAGCTCCACTTTGGATATTCTCATCCTCCTCATGTATGGAAGTGCAAAACTAAGGACACTTCTTATTCTGAATGAGAAGCACACAAGTGACAGTTCACCTTACTTGTGATAAGCAAACAGGAAAAAAAGAATTAAAAACATTGCTGCTTTTCTTTTTTATACTCTGTCTCAGTCTTTCAAGCAGCCAAAACTGATACCTGTGTGAACTATAATGAAAACATAGCATACAAGACTAATAAAAAGAGAAAATCCTTTCCCAGTTTCAGTGTCATTTCAGCCAACACGAAGCATATAGAAGCTGATGGTAATGCTACTAACAAACTACCACTGAAAATGGTCCTGAAAAAAAAAGGAACTACAACCTACTTTTGTAAATAAATATCTAATGATTCCTATTGTTCCAACTTAACGACTCGGTTAGATAACTTTTGTGTTCAGTATAGTATCCATTGAAAGGCTTCTCTAAAGCACATCCTATAATCCCAAACAACACATGTCTAGTCAGCCAACATGATTCTGTTTTCCAAGAAGTATGTTTCTCAGATTAACGTGGAATTTTGAAAACAAAACAAAACAAAAACCACCACCACCAACAAACAAACAAAGTGTGGCAAACCTAGATTAAGAAGTTAATCCTAAAAAAACCCACCTATCTGTGAAATCATACCTTCAGATACTCATTCCTACCGTCTGCTCTGCCTAATAGTCTTTCAGGAAGGTTTTAAAAAGAATAGAATATTTCAGTTGGGAGGGACCTACAACAATTGTCTAGTCCAACTGCCTGACCACATCACAGCACATTGTTAAGGGCATTGTCCAAATGTCTCTTAAGCTCTGACAGGCTTGGGGTACCAACTACATCTCTAGGAAGCCTGTACAGGTGTGTTTAGCCAATTTGGTTCATGGTTTTGTGTTACAACATTCTGCCTTTCAGATGGGACTTCAGTTTTTCCTCCTCACGGACAAAGTAGTCAAGAAACAAGCAATTAACACAGTTTTAACTGTAATAAAAAGGAACAGGTAAGTATATCCATTCATCTAGAACACAAGTCAGCCTTGTATCTTACCAATAATAGATCCAGGTCTCTTAATCCTACATTAGCTCTCGTGGTACTTCTTTTCACTGTCTGCTTCAACAGACAAAACGCTGTTCGCATTGTTTGTGCATCACAACTTGAAATCCACTATAGCTCTCCAATCTGCAAAAACTAGTATGAAAGACCATTCATCCAATGTTGTAAACTACATCCAGATCTCTTCTTAGATAAATTTTAAATGAAAACACTATAAAAGAACACAGTGTGTTTTTGTGGGGTTTGAGTTTGTTTGGGGGGTTTGGGAGGGCGGGGTGTAGAAAAATTGTCCAACTAGCTTTACATGACACAATTCACAGAGTTTCCTGTGATATCTAGCCAAATCTTCTCAGATCTTGTGACAAAAAATAGTCCAGACATTAAAATAAAACCAACTGTTTAGAGAAAAGGATAATCTCTAGGATAGATCTACAATTCAGAGAAGCTGTACTGATCTAGGACTATACCAAACTGCAGTCACAAATTAACATACAAAATATTAAAGACTTAATCCAACAAATCACTAGCAAATCCATACTAAAAGCATAATGAAATCATGGATTCCTTATACAAGCAACTACTAATATAGCCTCCCAATTCATTCACATTCAGCTTGAAAAAGAAAACAACTGAGACACACATATTAAAAGTACTGTTCTAGGGCTCTTTCCCTGAATCAGACCATGCGTGTACATGTGAAGTAGGCAAACCATGAAACTATCCTGTTGCTTATCTTAAAAACAAAAGAAATGCAACAAACAAAACTTGAACTGTTGTGCTAGTGTTTTGTTAGTAAAAAAAAGTCACTTTCTACACCATCAGACAAAGAGGTTCTGGACAACATGTATACGAAGTCCCTGAAGAGTCAAACACTGGAAACTTGACCAAATTCTGTCACTAGCCTACTGTGACACTGTGGCCACCAAGCCTTCTACATGGTTTGACAAGGTGAATGTTACCATCCTGTGTAACCTCATCTAAGTGTTCCTGTTCCAGTGGGGGAATTGCACTAGATCTTTTGAGGTCCCTTCCAACCCCTAACATTCTGTGATTGTGCTCTATCAAAGCAATTAATGTTTATCCACTATTGTGAACATACTGCAGGGAAATGATACATAACTCAAGTTCTGCAACCAAAAGACACTTCAGAACTGCGTTACCATAATTGTTGCATTTTGGGATCTGCCACAATGAATCCTACTGCTAAGAGAAGCCATTTGAACTTGAAATCCAAGTTCCAGAAGAGGCTGTACTGAGCTCTGCTCCTCAGCAGAACCTACCAGCTCCTGCTCACCCCGGGCTGAGGCAGAAAAACAGGCAACTCAATTCTACTCAAATTGTTATGTTAGCACTAAAGCTCATTTGTAAAGCCTTGCCTAAGTTCTCTGTTAAACATGCAGTGCCAGGTCACATAGATTTACAAAGCAGGTGACTGCTGTTGTATATGAAGATACAGGCCTAGAACCTGTTAATATTCTGTTGGCTCTATTTGGTGAAAAGAGCTGGAAAACATACAAAATCTCTAAGAATGATAAATCATGTGCTCACAACACAAATGGCCTTTTCTGCCACCCTAGTCTCATAAAATACCACTACCCTTAATGAAGAAAAATACAAGTGCTCACAGTATTAACAGTGACACCATCTTTCATCTTCTTTACCTTGCCTCACCCTCCTTCTCCCTTTACTTTCCTCTGTTGTCAACATTTGACATGTACATCTCTTCAACATTTCAGGTTTGAATCTCACCTTTACAGATAAGCTTACCTTGGAATAAAGGTATAATAATGAGATTTGCAAAGTTTTCAGCTCTGAAGTGAAGAAACTTTGAGAGACCTTCCAGAAATATTTATTTCATTCACAGCTATAAGAAAGCTAATATAGAATATTAGTGGGAGTGCTACTCCCCATATATAAAAGAGACTGAAAACCAAAGATTAGTGGAAATTAAAGGAGTAAGATGCATGGACTACAAATAAAATGAAAACCAGCTTGAATACATGTAGGAAAACACACCTGTGGGAAAAGAGCCCAAAATATAAATGTACCTGGTAACAAATATTGCTTAATAATTATGAAGAATGACAAATATTAAATGTGCTACAGTATTATAGAAGCAGAATTGTTTGTGTGATATGTAAATGGCACACTCATCATTCTTTGGGGCTGTAACAACAGTACAAGTTTTCTTTTATGCCCCTTAAGAGAGTTCTCTGCCCTGAAGAAATAATTTTCAACCATTGATAAAATGTTCAAGTCTTATTCATTTTGCTGCTCTCCTATTATTAAACAGGATCTTTTAATTTTATCTCCTCCTTCCTCTGGTCCAAAAGACACTATTCTTTCCCTCAAGGGATACACACTTCCTCTAAAAAGATCATCAGCCCACCAGAGCTGAGATAGGAATTATTTTGAACATCATCATGACTTCCAGTAAGACAAGAATAAAGGAAATGTAGCTAGAACATTCATTAATGAATTGTAGGTGATCATCCAGTGACTCACAGGAGTATAACCAGACAGAAAAGCCAAATTCAAACAATTTGAAAGAGAATCTATAATCTTTCTGAAATGTTTGAACTTCATGACCAGATATTCACCTTAGGAAAAAAAAAAAAAGAAAAAAAAGTCTTTTAATTATATTCAAGCATTTTATATTGAATTATTATAGAAATTCTACAGAAATGATCTGAGAATTACATGTAAAATATCCTTACACTTTTTTTTGACTCATTTTTCCATCCTTTTTCATACCGTCTTTTATTAAAAATATAATCACCACATTATATGATGAATTTTAAGCTACCCTTTAAAGATCCAATTTTTATCTTGAAAAAAACCTTAAGTGTGAAAAGTATTCAAAATGAAGTGACAATGGGCTATAAGTCTCCTTCCATATTTATTGCCAGACCAAGCAAGTTTCCTCTTTTTTTTTCTGAAGACATAATTGGAAAATCAGCCCTAAGTTGTGGGTAAGTAGGCTTCCGCCCTTCACTTGCAAAAGTGGAAAATGATAATCAGACCCATTGAAACATACAGCATGATACTTTAAAAAAAAAAAAAAATCCAATGAAAGGTAAAGTACTTGTGCTAAAACATGTTTGGCACACATACAAAAGAATCCGACAATTAAGAACAATAAACTAAAGGGGAAATAACATATTTGACCGGAATACTCAAGTTCTGTAATTCTCTCTCATCTAAAAAAAGGTTTCTGCATGCAAAGTAATAAGTGATGAAGAGAATTGTTCCAGCAGCAGTACAGTTCACTGTAGGGTTCCAAAAACTTCAAATTCCTGGTGCCATGCCACTGCTGACACATTGTAATACAAGAGCCAGCCTTGCAATAGAATCACTTAAAAGAGCAGAAAACCTTTGAAAACTATAAATGCTAAAGAGGTGTGACTGCAGACAAATGAGCCACCTAGAAACCATCTTCACTTTTCTCAGGATGACATCATCTCACCCCTGGCCCCAGGTTTTGATTTTACTAGATTGAAATAATACTCATTACAAAGCTTCAAAGCTACTTTGAGAAACAAGCATAAAAAGAGAAAGTTCAAACTGGTTATTTCAATTCTTCTTCCCAGATGCCTCTACCTCTGGAAAATCTGCATTCCCACTCCTCTACTTCAATGCATAGGCTGGACTCCCATACAGCTCTGCTGCAGTTCACAAAAATAGGAAATCAAACCTCCATTTTTCATCTCTTTCATGAAGGCTGAATTCAGAGAGAGAAGAAAAGGGGAAATAATAGTAAGAAAATCAGTTTCAACACTTCTGTAGTGGCTTGTTCCAAAACATGGGTTTAGACTGCATTTGCTTGAGAACAAATTATTTCTCTTGTACATTAAAAGCTGTATTTATACAATTATATTGCTTAGAAACCCAACAATGAAGTGATAAACAGTGCTTACCAGGCCTAACTTTACACTGACATGGAGCTTTGAAAATCCTTAAAAAAAAAAAAAAAAATCCAAAAAGTGTATATTGAGAAGCACAGAACTTCAAGGTATACTTGGAAATACTATGGTTTGTTCCTCAACCTACCCAGGTTTTTCAGCTAATAACTCCACGCTCACTTTTGTCACAAGATAACAGTATATAGTGTACAAACATCTGTGGGTCAAATATATCCCTGGCAATTCTCCAAGGACTCAGGAATTATACTAAAAATTAATCTGATTTCAGAGTTGAAGATTTCAGATGAAGTTACAATCTGTACGTACAGTAGAATCCCTGTTACAGCACAGGTTACTTTGTTGTAAAAACTCTTCTAGGATGGAGACAGAAAGACAAGACAATCTTATAATACCATTAGCTATTCTACACTTTACAATACTTCAGTTTTCTTCCTTTTATAACTGCAGCTGATATAAAAGCATAGAATTATCAGAGCCCCTTCTTGCTAACGAAGATTTCTACTAGACTTCAGTGAAAGTCCTGAAAACTAAGCCAGTAAACTTTAAGACTATGTACATCATCTATCAAAATAAACTAGTCCACATAAGTAAGTTGGCTGTGATATATAACCCTTACTACAGGGTTACTGTTACCCCATCCAGCAAGACACCAGCACAATGTTAGCATCTTTCCAGCTGTGCAACCGAGGATGGCAATTTGAATTTAGAAGAGTCAATAATGTCAGAATCAAATGAAGTCCGCCTTGCTGCTTTGTATTTTCCACATATAGTGTCCGACTTCTGTTCCTCTGTGGTTACAAACAGCCTGTGTAAAGCAGGTCCATGCACCCCCTGCTGCCCTTTCCTGCACAAGGTTGCAATGTCTGGCCTTGCATATCACAACAAAAATCATTACCCAATTAAATTTACACATGAAGCCATTAAATAGAGAACACCTTCATTTTCCTCACATAGTCAAATAAAATAATATTAGTCTCTAACATTAGAATCGGAAAAGAGGAGTTTTCTTAGAAGCACCAAAAACTAGGGTAAAAAAGAAATAAAACAGCGGGAAAAAAAGTTGAATTGAGACTTGGCATAACAAGACTTCTGTCTCTCTCAGCAGGTCTGTCTAGGAGAAAAAATAAAGAAAAAAGTTATTGTCCAGGTGGTCTCTCTGGTCTTTAAAAAATCCTGCATTTTATTTCCTATTTATAGACAGGAACCAAGCAGTAATTACCTCTAGAGGTTTGAAGAGTGGCTCTGACAAGATTTACATAATTTAGGCTCCCTTTGGCTATGACTTCAGATCTAAATAGAACATTTCAGAAATGTGACAATACAGCACAGTACAAGCTGTCACCATAATAAAGATAACTGCTTCCATGGGTTGAACAGAAGAATCTTAAGTCTTAAAGTGGATCTGAAATCCTCAAGCCTCATTAAAATGTGTAGCCAAATCTAAAAGGCTATCTTATTGGTTTGTCTTAAAAGAAGGTTACTAGCTTCAAAGACTAAGCTTAAATACTAATAAAAGAATTTGAGCATCCCTAACTCTGCATGTGATTGTCAGTCTCCATACTGCCACAGCTCCTGTGTTCAGTTCTGAATAGCATATAGGGGTCCATTTTCAATTCCCCCAGCCAACAGCAAAAATACCCTAACACAGAGCATCAAGAAAGTATGAAACGCAGATTTTCATTCCTTGTGATACTTCCATGTCATCCAAGCAAACAGCAGCAATGAAGAGAAGACATTTTGTAGGCCTCAATGAAGTCGAACAGCAGGTGGTAAAGAACTTCATTATCCACACAAAGAGAACTCCAGCCTTTCATCCTCCTTCTGTACCACTAAAAGCAGTACCACCACCACAAGAGCTTCAGAAACCACTAATATTTCATCAGTATGACCAGTCACAGAAGGTTACTCACATTACAGATTAGAATCGTGGTACCTCAGATTAACCATGGAGAACGCTACCTTAGCTGATAGAAAAACATCTGTAAATTCCAAGGATCCACTTATCTTTAAAACTTTCCCCAGAATTGAGAAAGAGAACTGAGAAATATCTCTTTTTTGCACTTAGTGCAGACTTGCCATTTTAATAACAAAAGAACGCATATAGTTCCCCAAAGCTGCATACAGATTTCTGGGGTTTATATACTCATAACCTAAAAAGTGTATTAGTAGACAGAGCCAAGTCTTCAAATTACAAAAATACAGGCAAACGTTGAAAAATTGCAGCTTACAAGATTTCATATGTTTTGATACAAGTTTATACTGCACATTCTGAAAAGGTAAGAAGGGAAAAAAAAATAATTCTGCCTTCTAGTAGGCAATATTTTCATTTAAGTTGGGAATCTCTTCCCACTGTTTTGCATGAGAATACCCTACGTTCCATTACAGCCCAAATACCCATTTGGGGCTTGTTATTGGGGTGTTTTTTGTGTTTAGTTTTTCTGTTGTTGTTGGGTTTGGTTTTGTTCATTTGTTGTTGGTTTGTTTTGTTTGGGGTTTTTGTGGTGTTTTCTGTTGTTGTTGTCTTTTAAAAAAGGAATTCGACTAATACAATTTTTTGTCTTCCTAAATTACTTCTCTTTATTATAAAATATTTGAATGATATACAACAGTATTTTAGAACCTTTCAACAAGAATGGCCTGAATTGGCCACTAAACAGCTGGTCAATCCCATCACATGCAGGCAACAACCACTTTAATCATCTCATTACAGGACTTCTTAATTCACATAATTGCAAATTCCATTGACACTTTACCTTCATCATTCATGTTATGGTCAACAACAACAAAATCACAACCCATCAGTAAGGGTTACTAGCAAAATTAAAAACTCCTGTAGGTTAAACATTTCAATGTTAATACCTAAGCAAATAAATACTAACAGAAAACAAAAAATAAATGAGTTCTCATTTTTTATTTGAAGACTTAAAATGTGATACAGTTCAAAGGACATACTACTTAAATGTGGGATGTTGCCAACAGTTGAGAGGAATCTGCAATTAAAACAGAATCAACAGCTTCAGAGAAAGAAATATCAAAGCATGCATTGATACTATACCTACTGCATTTTGAAGGCCATCGTGGTGCTCATTCACACTCAACAACATTATTCAGCTTCTGCCTCCATGGAAGTGGAGGACAGACAAACAGAACACTGGAGTTACTACCACATGAACTGGTTACCAAACAGTATTGGCTCTTTCAGATCAGCAAGGTCCTGTTACACCATTTCACAGTCAACTGGAGGTTTCGTATGAAAAGACAAGACTCCTTACTCACAGCCTCTGTCAATGCTTCTAATGACTTAATCTCACCCTTGAGTAGCTCACATGAAGTCTGACCTCAAGAATTGCTGGGTAACAGAAGATCTCGTCCTAAATCAATGGCTATGATTTCTCCCCAGACTCCTGCTTCTCATTAGCTCATCATCTCTGAAAAGCCAAAGGTTATCATGCTAGCAATGCCTATATAGTTACCAGAGCATGGATTCAAGAACATGTCTGGCGTGTCCCATAATTCAAGCTTATCATATTCACATGGCAGCACAGCTGAGCTTTTTCTGCTTCATCACGTCCTGTTCGAGCTTCCTCAAAATCTGCACTTCAGCGTATTTGTGAATCCCTACAGACTGAAGTTGGGCAATTTGCTCAAAGTGGAGCAGACAAACACACAGAGGGGCTAAATTAACAGTTGCCTCTGCCAATAGAAGCCTTGCTCAGAGGTTTTAAGACTCTCCTCACTAAAGGTGTTGGTCTTCAAAATGAGAGTCTCAGAGGAACAAAAAGACTTGAAACAGGAGTTTCACTGTAACCTGAAATACATTCAACAAGTAATATGCCTAGAACCTCCAACTTTACAAAAAAGTCAAAGATTTGGCATAATTCCACAATTAAATAATTTAAATTTCTTATCTTCTTTGGGATATTATATTCCTACTGTGTTTAATGAAATACATTTTTCAAAAGCAGTGACTGCCTGTCTGTCTGTCTTTGAAAGCTCTCAAACAGCTGAAGCTCTTCTTCCTAGTCATCTATTTTCTAACTTTGATCTAGGCAATAACACAGACATAACATAAATGTGGCTCTGCAGACCACAAAAGCATTCTTTAACAGCAGTCTCAGTCATCTGGCATGTGGTTTTGAAGAGCTTTGGGGGATTTTTTAATAGTTTTTTAATAACAGAAAAGTTGACATTATGAAGTACTTTATGTTTTGCTCTCTTCTGTATAGCAATTCTAATTTTCATTTCTACCATAATTTTGAAGCATTACATGAAAATGCATTATAGAAAAGCTGAAATAGCAAACGTCAATGCCTGGTATAAGGGACCTACTGTTTAGATCACTGGCAGTCGCATCTATACTTCCAAAAGCATTAGGCACATAAATACATTAGGCAACTCTGTATTTATTTAGCCAACAGAGGCTGAAAACGGAGACTTTCAGAAAGCAACTCCATACACTAACCAACTTAAAAACTGTAATGTGCTATGATTTAAAAAACAATTTAAAATATTATTTAAAAAACACACACACCACACCACCTCCATACATAATCACAAATTACAGTTTATGACAGCAATCTAATAAGCTACTGGTGTTTAAATTGTACTAGAGATCCCCAAAAGTATGATCAGAAAAGATTTACTGGTTCCTGATCTTGGTCACAAGCCACACACATACTGTTCAAGACTTAAAACTGTTCTAAGTCTATCTCAGACACACATCAGATGTGCATCAGAAAGTTAAAACCTATTTAAATACAGTGTCTTTACAAACAAGGGGAGTGAGAAGCCTCAGCATCCCAAACTACTTTTCAGAGCTCAGCTATAAGATGAGTTAGAAATCCTCTACTTCTGTTTCTCTTGACATTAAATAGGCTTTTGTGAAGAACAACACAAAAAGTAGTATCTAGCCTGTTCTTTTCAGTTACAAGACTACCAGTAGGGTATGTACATGAAACAACATCGAAGCAAAGAAAACAGGACAGTTTCATCACTTACCACTATGCTAGGTAAATATAACAATGTTTAAAGATACCAAGGAAGCAGACAAAGCTTCCTTATTCTGGAGTTACTCTTTTCAACTCTTTCACTGTCAGAGGTAGAAAGAAACACAGTATTTTACACACAAGCAAATCCTTTCTTTAAAAATCCAAATACATGTGTAAACTAACTGCAAGAAATTCATCATTTCTGAAAGAAAAATCCACACAATTCCCAATTCTTCACAAGATAGATGAGAACACTTCTCTGGCCCAGGTCAGAAAAATTAAACAAGATTTACCATAACAGCTTGGCTTTCCCTCTTCTGGAGACAACATTTATTCATGAGGCACCAACTGTGCATATGTTGAAAGAAGAATATTACCCTTTTCTTCAAATTGTTGCTCTTAGATAAACTTGAATTTTTGAATTAATTGCTTTAATCAAATAACTTGATTAAGGTTTCTATTTGCTGGTTCCAAGACCAAGCTATCCTAAATGATAGGACTCCACAAAATAAATACCATATGAATTTAGATAATGATTCTGCAAAGAACATTATGAACATATACCATATAAAGAGCCTGAAGAATTTGTACTCTTTGGCAAATTATTCACACAAATTAGGAGAAACTCCATGTTCTTCACCTAACAGAGCCATCCAGGGTGATAACACTGGTATGGAAGAACCTTAGAACAGGCCAGTGTGGATAGTCTTAGGAAAAAAAACAGGACATCTTCCAGCTGCAGGTGTCTCAAAAACAGGTGCAGCCAGAGAATGAAACCATTTCCTTCCACTTGTTCCACTCAGACTACATCTAGATCTGCTCAAATAGCTGCTTTACTACTCTTTCAGTTTAGAAAAAGTCTTATTCAAAGTTCACGGCCCTACATACCATGTTTACATGGAAAATTAAGAAAAAGAAATTTTGAAGTTACAGTCTTGGCTTTTAGTAAGTTCTCAGTTGATGAATGCAGATTGTCAAACTCAAGCCAGATCAGTAGTTTGCCCTTGAAAGCAAAATTTGTGATTCAACTCCAGATAAAACAATAGCTTGCACTATCTTAAAGCAGAAAATCCTATATTCTTCTCAGGTCTGAACTTCGAACAAAGTGCAATTCATACCACTGCTGGACAAGTAATTTTGAAGCACAGAATGTTTTTCTACTAACAGGGGTGTCAAACTCATTTTCACCAGGGGTCACATCAGCCTCACATTTGCCTTAAATGACATTCAGCCCTTGGAAGGCAACTATATTCTAATATAGCTTTCATTCTACTCAAATTATTTATCTTTTCATTTCAGCAGAAGTTTAATTGGAGGAATGGAAGAAAGGCATGATTTGGGGACTTCACTAAACACATCAAGTACAAAATAGAAAGTAAAACATTCATAATTATTGCATATATTGGTGACTTGGTTGGAACTTATCACAAAAGTTAGGGCTACTGCACATTTTTATTACGTTTAGAATTACTAAGTTTTACACAAAAGGATAGCAAGGAGCAGTGCAACTCTGCCGGGCACACATTTTGGCAGAATTATTTTCACTGCACTAGGTTTTGCTGGTTTATTACTAAACCTGGAAGAAATGGCCCTGGGATCAGTAATTCATTTCAATACGCCAGTGTATTATTTCACTTGTATATGTAGATTTACAGGGGTGATTTCACAGCTATTGTCAAGGCCATTAGGAATCACCTTTCTTCAATACAGTGTAGGTCTATTAGCACTGCAATAGTCTCTAATTCAGACAGCCAAATCATGTAGAGAGCTGATTTCTAACACTAGCTGTATTATTTCTATTATCTCTTTATAAAGAAAAAAACATCTTATTGCATCCTAGCTATATCTGTTACTAATGGGACTGCTGTTCATTTCTTGTTTAAATGTATCCATCCATTTTTCACATGCAAAGCCCACAAATTTAATTATTCAATATCCTTTTAAAGTATCCCGAAGAAAACAAGCCTGCTTGCACTGAGAGCTCGACCATAACAAATGAAAGTAGACTGTCCCTCTTTTCATATTCTGCAGTTATTTGAAAGTTCAATAGTAATCACCCCGACAATAGATTGAGATACCTCATCTGTGCCTGGAAAACTACTACCTAGGCAATTTTTTCATTTCCAATGGCTCATTTTTAGAAGTTCCCTTTATGTCTAAATGAGGTTGCCTCCAGAAGAAGAAACAAAAAACATCTCAAGGTAAGATTTACTAGGCTTCAAACTCAACTAGCTACTGCATAATTATTGACTAATACAGTACCTCCCTATTTTACAGTCCAGTGAACATAATAGAAACCACACACATACATATGCGTATTTGCAGACTCCTTAACCACCTCTCCTCAATCCTTCTCACAGTCTTCACACACAGGCTAATTCTTCACTCAACACATTCTTCTCTCCTGTTCACCTCTTCTACTGTAAGAAAGAAGAATGACTCTGAAAAAAATATAGGAGCCCATGTGCATTTTAAAGTGAAACTCATTAGCTTTGCTGAAGTCATTGAAGTTGCTTTGATAGCATGCCAGTGCAGCACAGAGTAACTAGGTGTAAAATCACTGAGGAACATCAAGCAATCTCTACTTTCCATCAATCAGGTCCATATCACAGAGAGCTAGTAGCACCTTCTTCGTCTGAGCTACACAGCTCCACAGAAAGTTAAACATAGACACGTAAAATGGCACAGAGAGTATCACTCCTCCACTCCCCAGTGTCACGGACGCACCCCGAGGTTAGTTTAAGCGACAACAGGGTCCAAAACAACTTTTATTAAACCGGTGAGAAACAGGGTTTTAGCATTCCAGAAGTGACTTAAATACAGGTTTGGATATCAGTTGAGGAAAATTATTAAGCGGCAGCAACTAATACAACAGGCGGTCCACAGAGTGCATGCACATGGCTTCACCAAAACAATGCCAGAGCCGTCTCTGAGTCCGAGAGGAATACACACTTGCCTGAACACGGTGCGGGATTATTTGAAAGAGATACATGTACTCGTAGTGAGTACGGGAGGTGCACACTCGCGATTCTGCGAGGGTAAATTTATAATACACTCGCAATCCTGGGAGGGTTAATTCACTTACACGTGCAAATGTGCACAGAATATTACACAGGCGTATGTGGAAGCACGGGAGGAAAATATACTCGCCATTGTGTGAGGAAATAATTTATACACATGCTCGTATTGAGCATGGAATGTACACATGCAAATGTGCACGGAAAGTATAAATACACTCACAATTCTGCGAGAAGTTTTACTCACAGCCGTGGCAGCAAGGCAAGCGGAGTCTCCATCCCGGGAGGGGCTCTCGGCGGCAGCATCTTGTTCCTGCTCCGAGAGACCCGCGACAATGGGCTGAGTCTCGACGAGAGTCCCGTTTTTTATTGGCTGATCAGATCTGACTGTAGGCATTCCAGAAGCTTCTCTGCACCCTCACACTGGCTGTGGGTGCCCCTAAAGCCTCCAAACATCCCCCACACTGGCCGCAGGTGCCCAGCAGCTCACTGGCACCTCAGCACTCCCTTCTCCTAATGGCCCTGGCCAGGGGCTCTGGGGCCAAACAAAAGAAGCTGTTAGCCTCAAGTAGCAAAGAGAGAGGGAGATGTGCCTACTGCTTCCATACTGAAGGAGGGAGGGGGAGAGAGGGGGGTTTGCATTGTGCCCGACCCAGTGTATCACCTCAGTTACCCGAAGAAGAAAAGGCTGATACAGGTTTTTTGAGGACAAGATAACTTCTTTATATCCAGAAGAATTTTCTTTAGTACAAAGGAAACATCACTGCTGTGATACAGCTAGAACCCCAATGTCCTCTATCAGAAGATAAAGCACAATAAGGAATAGACATTGTTTCAATAAGTGAACAATTACTTTAACAGCATGCAGGCTCTGGTATTCAGCATGACTCAAAGCATTTAGATATTTTGTTTCGATAAATACCTCAGACAGTTAGAAAGGAAAATACTCAAATTGAAGTGTTTACTTCACAACATAATGTTGAGCATTTCAGTAAACTGTCAATACTAAGAAGGAGAAAGACAGGATAAGTATCAGGATTAAAGCAACTAACTTTGCCAGTAGACTATGAGGATGCACCAAGAAATACAGTAAACTAAAAAATGTTTGAAAAAAAAAAAAGAAAAAGAAAAAAGAAAAATCACTACTCTGCCCTCAGTCAATTACAAATAATAGATTCAAAAAAACATCTCTAAGTAGCACTTGGCATCATCATTAGAAGCCTCAGCAGAACAACAGAATCCCATATTTAAAAATGCCCTGAAAACTACAATGACAGCAGTTTAACTGCAGAGTACCTTGAGGAATGTGTAAACAAAATAGATCTTAAAAAAAAAAAAAAAAAAACCACATACTGGAGGGCAAAGAAGCTCACAGCATTTAGCATATGTTAACATCCTTGACCCTAATCAGATTATTCTAAGCCATTTATGAACTTTGAGTACAGAAAAAAACACTGAATTACTTTTTAGAACATGTTTTTAAAAAGAGTAAGATACTGGCTGGTGTAGGATGAGAGACACGCTGGACTATTCTATTACTGGCTTTTCAGCCACCCCCTTGAGATGGTATGCTGGATCCCAGTTCTGTCACTCAGACAGAAAGTAGTAAATGGGAAACTCTGTGGCATTTCTCACTTACCTAAAAGAGGAGAATAGAAACAACTTCTGTTCTATGCATTGTGTGCCACACATTGTTCTCCTGTAGAAAAGCTGTTTAGTAAGAGTCATTTTGGAAGTTTGAATGTTTGGTTTGTGATGCCTTCTCTAGTGTTTATCACAGTTTCCCTCATGCCATGTCCTTACTGGTACACGCATAAATTCAAATACCTGATGTGAAAAAGCAACACGTTTATTTTCTTAGGCAACCATTTAAGACAAAGGTAAAGCAGTCTGCTGCATGTTTAAAGAATCTCGTGGGCCAGTGGATCTAGGGAAAATAATCTCATATCACTGAGAGCAAAGATAACGATTCTCTCTCTAATGTAATCAGCATGCTGCTTAGAGCACAATTTACTGCGGTAATTGCAGCAGAAAAACAAACCTCATCCAGAGTAGCGCATATGCAAAGCAGCATTTCAATTTAAAACAAAGATATCTCAAAACAATATTTTGAGAAGAAAAATTTCCAAACTGGTTTTTGTTTGTTTTTTACTTTTCAGATTTTGGGGGCATTTAGCACTGATTTTTCCACTTCTAAAATCCAGTTACCAGGAAGATCAAACTGATATTTATTTGCTTATATCGAGAAGTATGAGATGAAGACATAAGACACGGCTTAATTTGATATCTAGAGATTTCCCACGGTTTCAATGTCTATATCCTGCTTCTTTTCAGATGCAAAGCTCTGTACAATGGAGCATAAAGTAACACCACGGTCTAAAGACATCATACCTAGAACAACTCTTCAGGGCCATAAATTAGAAAGTACAACAAAGCAGAACAGAGACTGTGCAAAATGGTAAGGTTAGCTTGACTTGCTCATGATACTATGGATATTACATTTATAATAGAAAAATAGAAATAGTATCTTCATTCCCACTTCTGCCCTGCACAAGATACTTGTATATGAAACCCTGAGACAATCAGCTCGAAAAGTGCTCAAAGAAAACAAATTAACAACCCCACCTATCCCCTATGACCACTAGATTAATTCAAATTTTTCCTTCTCTCTTGTACAACTGTCCAAACTAGAGACACGTGTAAATGACGTGTTTCAAAGAGGAGAGCTGAGGAAGTTATCAACACAACAGGAACTAAAATGAATGAGAGAGAAAACTGATACACTTTGCTGACAGTCTATGAAGACTTTACGTACCACAGTTACAATAGCAGTGGCCTTTGCCTATTATGTCAGAGCCTCGTGTGGCCTTAACAGATGCAGATCTGCTGGCTGAAGTCAATCTGAACTAATTTAAAACCCGTCATGGTTCAGCTGCCTTTTTGTCCCCTGGTACTTTTTGAGCTTTTAAGCCTTTTGGATGGTGGTGCTTATTGAGAGCATCATTCTATTACTGGCAAGTCTACAAAATAATAAAACTAAAAACTAATAAAGCTCGAGATATTAGAAAGTTTTGTGAGAGTCCATAGAAAATTAAATAAATCCCTTTGTTTAAAGTACTATCCCTAGTAAAACTGACACCTGACTGGGCACACAGTTTTCACCTGGCATAGCAACTGACCTTCCACAAAAACCCCGCCTGTCCTAACAATAGATTTGTACCCAACCTGCTGTTCAATACACCTACTGCACAAAGTACTACTTGCAATCCAGGAGTCGACCTTTTGCTTTAATCATTCACTATTATTTTTCTATATGGCGTATGCTAAGTAGATGCAGTTTTTCAGTCCAATTTTTTTTTTGCTTCAAGTAAAGAGGTTTTTCCTGTGTTCACAAACACCATGCTTTGTTTATTGGGTTTATCCTTCCATCTTCATATTCTTTCACATCCATACATTTATAAACTTCTTACCAATGACTGCAGATTGTTTATCAGTAACAAAGTTACACATAACAAACATATATTCATTTACGGCCAGATTAGAGTATTAACTTTGCTTCCCACAGAAGATTACCAAATTACTTCATACATCAAATTAGACAACAAAATCTAAAATAAGTACAAACTGTTTGAAGAACCCTCAAGCTACCAAATGATTATTGAAAGCAGTTGTCAAATTTTCCATATTGCAAACAACTAATGATTCTGTCCTAGATAGATCAAAGATGGAAAACAAAAATCAGGCTTTAAAAACAAACTAACAAAACAACCAACCAAACAAAAAGCATTCTCAAACAGGAGGACAAGCTGGGTAAGAGACATGCAGCAGCATTTCTTCATTCATTAAATTCACACATAATTCCTAGTAACAGCATTGTTAAGGGGAACTGGTTTGGTTTTGTTTTTCCTGAAGTTTCTTCTGTAACATACAGCTTACCTATGGGAGCTGCAGCTTGTTCACCTTCCCAGCCATCCGTGGCTACAGACTGTCTACCAGGTGCCAACACTGACAGCCCACAGTCCTGGAGCCCCATAACCTCCTCCTCTTTCTTTCCATTCATTCACATTTAAATTCCCCATCCACTGCACCAAAAGCATTTTTTAAACATGCCAGTTCCCGAACACTTCAATTTATTACTCCAATTCACATTTTTGTGAGCAGCTGGAGGGGTTTTTTCAATAAATTTATTAGTTTGACAGGTATTTACGTGACAAATGATTTGCATCACAATATTTCTAATGTTTAGCAGAAAAGAAAAACTTGTTTAGTCTTTTTTTTTCAAAGGGTACTGAAAGAGAACTGATCAAGACAATAAAACTCACTCTTCAGCAAAGGCATAAGCCCTGGAGAGGGAGACAAGTTATACTCAATGTAATCTTTAAAAAACAGGTCAACACAGAGCCCTCATGTAACTGAGAGACTACGATTCATAGGCTTCCTACTCCAGGGAACCAGCTCTGGGCTCCAGAACCAGGGCAAGGACGGGTCCTTCCAAAGACACTCAGGAGGGCTGGCAGGGCAGGGATCTCCCATCTGCCTTCACAGAATCACAGAATATAAGGGATTGGAAGGGACCTCGAAAGATCATCTAGTCCAATCCCCCTGCCGGAGCAGGAACACAAAAATGAGGTTACACAGGAAGGTGTCCAGGCGGGTTTTCAACCCTGACCCAACCCAGGGAAACCTCAGGAAAATGTTTTGTATGACAAGTTTCCTTTATTGAAAATTAAATCTAGGAGTCCACTAAACTGGAGATCCACCAGCTTTGCAGTTATTAAGTGCAGATTTAATTCCATACTGTGTATTTAAACTGAAGGAAACACAAGAGCTTGCTGTCAGTAAGTCAACACAAGTCACAGCAAGTTATAGCAATAAGGTCACCGTCAAACAACTTAGAATTATATGCGACAAATTTGCATTCTTTTAGCAGTACGAAAAACGGTAGTCTTGCAGACATAACCCAATGGATCTTCAGTTCTAAATATCAAGAAATGCTCTACTCAGAGGTGAAAATTGGCTGGCATTATAAGATAGGCTACTGATTTAGCTGGTTTATTGAAAAAAAATAATCAGGCTCAAAAGATTAAATGCATGTTAAATTGGGAGCATATTATTAACATTTCATTTAGGAGGTACAGTATTTCTTACTGCATGCTGAACAACGAGTAGGTGTTGAAGTCATGCAACCCCTTGAACAACTAGACTCCTTCAGTAGATCAAAAAAGCAATCAGTTTGTTAACTGAATAATTTCATGTTTTTCCATCTTCACAACATCCTTTCTAACAATCAAAATATTCCCCACATAAATAATAATTTACTTCAACAACATGGCAAAGAATTAGTTCATTAGTTACTAGTCTTTCTGTCTTGATTAATAGTGAGGGATAATTATTATAACATACAGTAGTAAGAGGCAAAATATGTCAAGTTTAAGGGCTTCTTAAAAATTGCAATCTAATATTGGTATGCCTAGTAACACTGATGAGAAATGAGAAGAAAAAACGTCTGTCAGTACAAAATGAGAAAAGAAGTTAGCTAATCCAAAAAAGGATGTTGGGATGAAAAGGAAGAAACTGGACAAAATGGGAGAACAAAAAGAGTTACAGGGTGGGAGGGTAGGGGAGAGAAAGACAGATGGAAAACAGGATTTCACACAAAACTGGAGGAAAGAACCTTTCCCTCAGGAAACAGGGAAGCCAACACAGATAAAAAGAAAGAAAGCAGAAGAAATTAAAAGACTTGACTAAAATAAACCACGCTTAGTCCCAGATGAGGCAGCCAGTTTAAAAGAACATCTGAAATAGATAATGCCCCTACAACAATTTGACAAGAACAAAGCCCAAGGAAAGGGCTAAATAACTTACATACCAGGACAGAAAAATCCAGTTTAAAAAGTGTTCAGGAAACAAACAACCCTGACATCTGAAAAAAGGACCATCAGTCAAACATCATATATACAGCCAAGTGCTCACGACACAGAACACATTCGCCCTTACAAAGTCTTCAGATTTGGTACGTTGGACACAGGAATATGGAAGCACGGCACTTCAGAAGCATCTCCTCCTCATGGTCCTTTTAATCAAAGCAAGCCTACACGTATCATATTCCATTTCCATCTCTTACAGAAATCAGGAAGGAATTCAGACTCAAAATACAATAGCTGCCAGAATTCCAAGTTTTTTTGGTTAGCTGGTTTTAGTGTTTTATGGTTTGGGTGTTTTGTTTTGGTTGGTTGTTTTTTTTGTGGGGTGGTGGTTTTGGTTGTTTGGTTTGGTTTTTGGTTATTTGCTTTAGTTTTTTTTTGTTTATGTGTGTGGTTTTTTTGTTGTGGGTGTTTCAATGTTTGGGGGTATTATTTTGCAGGTTTTTGTTTGTTTGGGGTTTGTTTGTTTGTTTGTTAAATTTCAGGACCTGAAAAGGCTCAGTTACTATCTTCCTATGGTCTGCTAAGCACAGAACAAGACCTACTACAGAACAGTACTACATCCCTATACTGTGATAATCCTTAATTAAACCACAACTGACATCTGTGCAGAAACAAGTATCTGAATGACATATATTAGTTTTGCTATAACCATTACGATGATCACATTAAAGCAATTTTAAGGTAGGTGGTTCTATTTTATGTTTGTTCCTTCTCTTGAAGGAGAAGATACTTTACCTTGCCAACAGTAGATTGCACGATCTTCTTTCAAGCTAGTGAGATAAATTAGGATTTTCAGTGCTTTTATAAATAAGTTTTCTCCTAAAAAAAAAAAAAAAAAAAAAAAAAAAAAAAAAGGAAAAAAGCACAACAGAATTTACTGCTACTGCTATTAATACAGCTAAAAACTTGTCCTAAGAATTTATAAATAGTCTTCTGAGGTGTTCCTAATCTACCCAGCCAAAGATATCAGATTCCTACCTTGACACACAAAAAGTCTTTAATATTTCAGTATTCATGTTCTTGCTGGCTTATTTTGATTAGCGATCTTTCTCATTTATGCCTGATATACTCAATGTAATGAAGCACACTGAATTTTATCTTTCTGTTCAGTACATATTTTTAATCTTCATAAATATATTCAGCACATACTTTATTTTCCATTTTCTACTGCTTTATAATTTAGTCTTGTCCTTGAAGAAATAACCTCAATTCCATTCTTTTATCAGTTCTATGATATTAAAAAACAAGTGTTCTAATGATGTGAAAAACTGTCATCTAGTTAATGTTTTGCACTATTTGGACATTTTTCCCTACTGTAGAGAATATTTAACATAATTAGTTTGCATACAGAATGTGCACATCTCACTCATCTGCAAAACCAATTTAACACTTATACAGCAATGCTGAGTTTAAATTTGAATTATCTCAAATATTTTATATATTATAGTCATAACTCTAAAAACCTTAAGCTCACAGTACTCACAGTGAAGTCAAAATGAATGACATATGGGAGTAGTCTGGAGAGCCTTACACCTTATCTGCCTCTCAGTTATTTTAACCTCTACTACTGGATGACAAAGACTCAAAATCTAAGCTGACATATTGCTGACATTGAGTTAATAAGGAAAAATAAATAGATTTTTTTCTTTGGTATAACATTTTAACTAATAAAGCAAGGTGGACCATACTACAAAACTTTCATCTTAAGACCACAAGGAAATACAACTGCACATTAATATATTTAAACCATAAAATCTAATGCCACCAAAAAGGACAAAAGAAGACAAAATAGTCTGAAGCAAGTGATACAGTCATCTGGAACAATGTGAAGGCATGTTATTTTTGGCACCACTACTCCTAACAAAGTTCCTGGGCTATATTTGCTGAACTTGATGCTCATTCAGATCTACAATTTGAAAGAACTTCACTAACATCACACCATTCCTTTTAAACTTTTCAAAGAAATAAATGTATATTAGCACTGATTGCAAGATAAAGATGCCTAAAGTATGTCTTCAGATAGCTCTGCCTAAAGACAAATATTTGCTTAACAGAAAGCTAAACAGAACTAAACTTCAAAACTTCAAAGTCTGCTTACCTATATTAACTTTTAATTAGAATAGAATAT
Organism: Nesoenas mayeri; assembly: GCF_963082525.1. Lineage (NCBI taxonomy): Eukaryota > Metazoa > Chordata > Aves > Columbiformes > Columbidae > Nesoenas > Nesoenas mayeri. The sequence goes on from NC_137540.1 coordinate 19,944,379, forward strand.
ATTCTTTTGCATAATACAGCCTACCAAAACAGTCAGTATTAGGTAATTCCCAAAATTTACTAATTCTTTAAATAATTAAAAATGCATATGTCTTAAAAAAAGAGTCTTATAAAGTATATCAAAGGATACTTTTTGAAAGACTGTTCAGTTAATAAAAAAAAAAAACACTTCTCTTTACGCCTATGAACTTCTGAATTTTAATCTTTCTACTCAAAGCATCTACGGGTTTCAGCAGTTACAGGCAAGTTTCCAGATACTTTTCTCAACCAGCTTTTAGAGGCGTTACGACCAAAACAGTAATAAAATCTTAAATCAATTACTGAAGTGGAACAATATGCCATTATTTTCCTTTGCTGAGAACCCAAAGGAGCTTAAGCAGGTTTAGTGAGGTGTCTCCTCTGGAGCATAAACTGTGGTCCTGTTGTAGGAAACTCAAGATCATTGTTACTTTTAAGATAACAATGTTAATTTACATGGCTAACTAGTACCTGACAAGTCATATTCTGAGTGCTGTAGGTCAAGCAAAGTCTAGTGTGAATGAGGTTGGGGGTAAATGGGATAAGGAAGGGACAAACACTGTTCCCTTTTTTTGCACCCTTGTCACTTGTTATTCTCTTAGCTTTCTCACCCGCACAAGATATGATAGAGGTAAGCCCACAAAAAATCCACAGGAAAAAAATCCACACTTCCAGAATTAACATACTTGATTTTTACTTCAAAAGCAGTCAAGATACATTTTCATCCCTGCCCTTCCTTTTTTGTCATAACAGAGTAAAGTGAGAAATACTAATTAGTGGTAATATGAAATAATTTTGTTTAAAATATATGTCATATTTGTTAAGTTTATCTATGCATCTGCACAGTCACAAACTGAGATTCAGCAACAATGGAGTTCAAGTACTAAAACATTGCCAAAGGAGTGCTACTCTCCTTCACGTGCAATTAAAAATAGCCGTCTCTTATGATCAGCTTGTTACTCTGAAGACACCAGTATTCACAGAGCATTTCTGCATTAAAGATGAGCAGGTGTGCAACCACATGTCTGATGCATAAAGCTCTTCTCAAAAATTCAGTAATTACCACCACCAATTTCTGCTGTATATAGTATCAAGATCACCTCTTGCCCTGGCTCACTTCTCATTTAGACTTATTTATCTATTTAAATGGAGGTATCCAGATGCAGAAGATCTCACCATGATGGCAAATCAAGTAGAACCATTGTGAGAGATACTGAGAGAACAATCTTGACCTTCTGTCCAATTTTTAAGGCATGTTTGCATAGATGCATGTAAATACACACTGAAATGCCCACCATATCACTTGCTTTTTCACACTGTTGTCTCAAGGATGTCAGAAATGGCTAGAAAATGGTTTAACTAATCTTCTTCTAGAATACAAGTGTATTGGGCTACACTTCAGCACAGTTAATCAGAACGAACAACTTGTTACGATCTGATCCGGTGAATGCAAAACAGCCCATGAAGACAACCTGGCAAGTTGTAGCTAAAGCCCATGGCTTCTATGGGTCTTGAAGGTGGCCTGGCCCAAAGGCCAGCACTATCTGTGGCCTTCAGATCCCACCATCTAAACAGGCAGGTCTGAATCTTTCAAGGAAATACAAAACAGAAACAAAACAAAACCACAAACTAGCTTTTTTTCCCCATCTGCTACCAGCTAATTACAAATTCTGTGTTTACTTCAGTTTTACAAAACACCTCACTCAAATTCTACTCCTCCATTTGTAAACATTTGCTTATTTATTTGACTAGAAAATGTTCATATTTCAGGGTGGGGGAAAAAAAGTGCTTTTTAGTCTTTTTAAAATTTGAAATTGAAAAGGTCATTCACAAGACAGAATGCTGAAGATATATTAATGCAAGGCAATGAATCAAAATGAATGAGAACATCTGACTAAAAATTTCTAAAATTTAACTTACTTTAAACCACTACCAAAAATTCGCATTTTTTCCCTTGACATTGTTCTTCAGTTCATACTTTAGTATGTCTTTTATGATTCCAAATGGCATAACAGGCAGCCATACATCAAAACGAAAGCTGCATTTCAGATATTCCATTTTCCCTATTTTACAAGCTACAACAATATTACTTAATAGGCAAGAGCTGGCTTCCTTCAACAGTCTTCCATTCACTTTGGATAGGAAAACAAATTCCTGCACAAGTAGAATATCTGAATATTTACAGTTTTGGAGCTCCTGCATGAGTGGAAAGAAATGAGAAGGAGCCAGCAATGTTTTAGAGCAATACTTCATTGAGGACATATTTCACACTGTTCCACATTTCACTGGCTGTTCTGAGGGGGGAAAAGAAAGCAGCTTCTTTCAAAAAACAATAAATATTTAGTGATTCCCCTTGGAGGGAACTTTAAGCGATAAAGTTCACATACAACGCTCAATACCAGACTTTGTGGGGTTTTTTTTTAGCTGCACAGCTCTAAAAGTCACTTCCAGCATCAACAGTATATGCTCTTCTGTTTAAGTAAGCAGAGTTTTAACATATTTTAAAAGTGGACAGCAACATTTTTGCTCTCCCATAGAAAAGAAAAGAGGCATAGAAAGTAAAATTCAAGAATGTTAAGCTGTAACCATGAAGATTCCACCATTACTCCATTCCACCAAAAGAGTATTTTGACCTCGTTGGCAGGTTTCAGTGTGTATCTACAGGACTGTCCCAGAAGACAGCAGTCACAGTTCAGGGAGCATCCAGGGAAAACAACTTTAACCTTCTTTTGGGGATGGAAACTCCTTGCTGACAAGAAGCAAGAAGGACACAGGTAGGAATAATAACCTTAAAGGGGTGAAATGTAGAATTCAGTGCAAAACGGCTTTGTCTTTAGTGGTCTCTTCCACAAGGCAGGGAGACAGAGGTACATGAAGAAATAAGCCCATTATAGCAGGGTCACCTGGACAATCATGACTTGTGATACGCAGGGAGAGATGAAGTAAAGACCAGAAAGCATCTACTAGAAGATCATGGAAGCACAGTTCGCATTTCCTTAACCAGAATTTCTAGAATACGTAAGGTGACTTCTGTTGAGAACTTATTTTACCCTGTAGGTTTACACACAGATCACATTGCTTTCAGGTTACATTCAACACCATGTTTAGGGAACAATGTTTAATATGTGCAACTGTCTGGTTTAGGAATTCAACTGAAGTGATCGCTATAAAGTTTCTCTCCACTTTGAGCTTTACACTCAAAAATAAACACCTTCTAAAAGCAATGTGGGAATAAAGCATATAATTAAAAAAAAGTAAGCAATTAAGAAATCAAGAAAGAAATTACAGTTCCACCTCATCCTCAATTTATCTGTTTTGTACAAATTAAAACATACTCAAAACCTCTTTCGAAAAAGGATTAGATTCACATTTCTCTACTCAACAAAAAAGCATTTGTATAGGATACTGTAGAATGGGGTTGAAAACATTCAAGTTCGCTTGCCTGTATGCAAAGGAGACTTGGATTCCCTGTTATTTAGAAGTGACAGCTACAGAAATCACTCTGAAGAATATTCACAGATTATTTTGAGTTTCAGAAGATGACAAAATTGTATGCATTAACAAGTCAGACACATATCTAACTTATTTCCAGCACCAAGCAGAAAGAAACCAAAGACATTTCCCTCTCCAAAGCAGCCTGAGCAAAGTTTTCAAATGCAAAAACAGTGGTGCAGAGGTTAAAAGCATCAACTGGTCACAGACTTAGACAAATAGATATTTGAATCTGCTATGGACTAGGGTCGTGGGAAGCATAGACACTGGAAAAATCAGTCTCCTATACAAACAAAATTTAAAAATAAAATGGCAAAGAGTGGATTTCTGTCCATGACACTCTCGTTCCTGCTCTCATGCTGCTTTAAGTGTAAGAGGTCTTTATGTTCATTCAACCTGGCTGAACACAAAAAAACCACACCACTGAAAAACCAGGGACATATTATTGAATAAGATAGGAAAACTCATCCTAGCCTTTTGCTAGAAATTTTATCAGGGTAGGAGTGGGTCAGGCACAGGGGAATGTGATCAATTCTTCCACAAGGTAGAGAGACCTGTCTGTCCCAACAGAGAAATTCAGAATATTTCAGGTATGAACTTATTTGAAAGACCAGCATGTGACTCCATGTCATGGAAAAGGATTCAGGTTAAAACTACCAACAAGAAAATAAATACAATACACCACAGGACCAGAATGGGAAGAAGCACCATTAAAATGTTCCTCTACAGGATAAACACCCGGTTTTGGTGCTCACTGCCATATCTGGAAGCTTTACTTAACTCCATGGGTCCAATGCAGCCAGATCGTATAAAACACAAGTTGTGGACAACCAGCACCACACATCTTTGAGAGTTATTATAGGCATTCTTTCTGTAGCTTAACATTACATCAATGTATGTATTATAATAGACTACAGAAAACAAATAGGCTGCTAGGTACCTGTATCATCAGGTCATGGGAAATTTGTTCAAGTGAAATACAAGGTCTTCATGTCTGTCCTTGAGAAACACATAGAATCATAGGTTAGGTTATGGTTGGAATCGATGATCCTGAGGGTCTCTTCCAACTGAAACGATTCTAACTCTGGCACTAAACCATGTCCCTAAGACCCTCGTCTAAATGCCTTTTAAACACCTCCAGGGATGGTGACTCCATCACTTCCCTGGGCAGCCTGTTCCAATGCCTGACAACCCTTTCCAGGAAGAATTTTTTCCTAATATCCAATTTAAACCTCCCCTGGGACAACTTGAGGCCATTTCCTGTTGTCCTATCACTTGCTACTTGGGAGAAGAGACCAACACCCTCCACGCTACAACCTCCTTTCAGGTAGCTGTAGATAGTGATAAGGTCTCCGCTCAGCCTCCTTTTCTCCAGGCTAAACAGCCCCAGCTCCCTCAAATGCTCCTCATCAGACTTGTGCTCCAGACGCCTCACCAACTCTGTCACCCTCTGCACTCTCTCTAGTACTCCAATGTCCTTCTTACTATGAGGGGCCCAAAACTGAACATATTTTAATCCAAATTCAAATCAAGATCTTAGATGTTTTCTTGCGCCACTTCTGGCATTGTTGACTAACCAATAGCTTTTGTTTAAGTTTTTGGAACACCTAAAACAGTCATGCATTCAGTTTTTGTTAAGTATGCAAAAAAAAGTCAATTTTTTTTTTTCTACCTTCATTTTTCTCTAGTAGAACTGAAAACCTTTGTTTTCCTATTCTAGAAAATGACTTATTAGTTCTGTTAACAGTATTATATTTTTCTGAACAGTTTGCCAAAAAATATCAATAGATGAATACAATTATTTTTAAAAAACAATGGAAGAGTAAATCAGCTTTGATTAAAATTACTTACAGTGAGGCAGTTTATTAATGTTCAAACTGTGAACAAGCATCAGGCTGAAACTCAAAAGAAAAGTCTGTTATGTCAAGAAATAGCAATACGAGTTCTGTTGCCCAGACTAGATCGAGGACTACCAGGTAAGTCCATGAGCTCTGGCTGCAGCCATGGGAGTCCAGGCCATGAAGGGAACCTAAGTCAGACGGCTAGCAATCCAGAGGACAACAAGATTTCTGTGCTACCACTTGTCCCCATGCACACCAAAAGATGAACAAAAATAAGACAAACAAACAAACCTCAAAAAAAACAGCAAAGCCCTGCATCTTTGCAGATTCCCAGGGGCAGAATCCTGCTCAGATGCTTTTTCTCCTCCCCCAGCTTCAGAGTTTCCACAAGTGGTGGAAAGCTCTACTGACAGAACTTGTTCCTGAGTAGAAAGAGTAGAAAGTGTAGAAGACTGGGATCTTCACATGTTCCATAACATAGAAGGATGAGAAATCCATAACTTCCTTCTACAGGTCTTACATTTCTGAGTCTGTGACACTATTTGGATATGTCTTGTCATTTCAAGATTATCAATTTTAAAATCAGTATGATTTTGCAAATCAAAATCCTATATCCAGTATTTGTGGCTTAGCAGGTGTGGGGCAACCAAACTGAAAACTAAAAAGCTTTGCACTTTATTGGGGAGATAAGGCAAGAAACAGTATTTTCTTCCTTTTTTAAAATCTGCCAGATAAAAATTAGCATACTTACTTGTGTTGTGTTTCTTAAGAATCATCCTTCTTTCTCTGAAGAGAATAGTTTAATGAAAATCATTTTTATTTCAGAAATAAGCAACATGTCAAATAAAAGCAAACTAAATAAAAATATATCTTCTCTCCAGGCCATAGACTGCATAAGTTCTCAAGCAAAGGCTATCAAGCTTCCTTACAAAGGTCAAACGTCAGTGGCATTTAAACCCTCTGATTATTATTAATAGCCTACGACTTAGCCCACAGTGCCTTTTTTATAACATACCAGCCTTTCCCAGCATCAACTCGCAGTGTGAGGGAGGACATGTCAATGCAGCAGCAGGCCAGGTGAGGGCTCAGCTGGCTGCCCAGCAACAGCCCACCAGCTTGGTGAGACCCAGGCTGTCACAGAGATGCTACTAACACGTCAAGACAGTCACCTACGCTTATGTCCACAAAAGCTCCACACGTACCTTTGGACTGCAGCATGGACAGAGAGTCACCACTTTTCAGGGTTTTACTGGCACAGATTTAATTCCTCACAGGCAATTCTCCTGACTCAAGATTGTTTAGCATTTCAAACAATTGTGTAATGTGTTCAGCATTAACACATAAAAACACACTCTTGTTCCTTCTATTCACATCTTTTTGTACAGGCTAGAGAAACACCTCCATTTTAATAGTAGCTGATCAAATGTTAATTATTTTTTTGCCACAGGAATCCTGTTTGTATTCTAGTTTCTCAGCACAGTTCTCAATTCTAAAATTACTTCAAAACATTAATATTATAACTTATAGAATGGAGCAGAGTCTCTTTCTTTCCCACTTGCAAGTTAACTGGAACTGTGAGAAAGAAGTGCAGAACAGCTTGTTCCAGCCAGCACCAGAAAAAGGCTCAGATCCTGCCTTGCTAATTCATCACACTGTGATCACTGGTGACTGCAAAAAGAAAGGTCCCATGACAAAACACAGCAAGTACCTATACCTTAAAACCATTTAAGAAAATATAAGATGGGTCTTTAAAGTGTTCAGTGAGGCTTGCAGGATCAATTAGAAGACTTCGCCTGCACATATGTCGACATCATGGATCAGAAAAGAATGACAGGTAGGAAAAAAACCATCCGGGAACACAGAAGTTCTTGTCAGAAGCCTGACAGATGTTGCTGTGGTCATTAAAGAGAAATGCAGAAGGAGTCAGAAATATTCTAAACAATAACTTGGCTTCTGGTAACTGCCATGTGTCCTGCATTCCAGGTATAAATCTTAACTCCCTAAAAGTTTAAAAGTCAGTATAAAATGTTCCAAAAGAAGAATACAGGGTCAGTGCATGCAGCAAAAAGGAGGATACATCCAGAAAAACCTATGCCACCCTAATGCTCTTCCTCCCCTTTTTATTCTGCCTCTTCAGCCACTTTCACTTAAAACAAACAAACCCCCACACATTTCCTTACTGCTAACATATCTCAAAGATTTTTTTTTTTGTATCAGTGTGAGTAGTTGGTGTTACTTGTTCTGGGTTTTATCAAAGCTTTGGTAGATCTTGTTCCTCAAACACCAAAAACCTCATCAGTGAAAACTGATCATACACTCTTTCTGTAAAATCCATTCTAAAATGCCACATGTTGGCCTCTTACTGAAACTCATTATGCCCGTGGACTACATTGACATTCATCTTCAAAATGTCCCATTAGAGTTTAAGTCTGTTTATTTAACCTTCCTATGTATCTAGGAGATATGCATAAAAATCAAAGACTGTGTCAGCTAAAAGCAGTTCCACCCACTGATTTTGTAATGGTGGTATGTTCCTGGCTATTTTAGGAAAAGGGGGGAACTTTTTTTTAAAGGAACCAGCGATGTGTTTTTCTTCCTTTCACCTCAACTTTGCAGCACATCAACAAGCCACCATCATCAAAATAACTCCTGCAAAAAGGGAGATGGAGTGAAGAGCTGCTGATTCATCATAACCCCTGATAAATCTGCTCAACAAATTAGTAGTACTCCATCTCATAACCCCTGCTCCAAAGAAATCAAACCACCTGAGGCTGGTAGCACTTCAGAGCTTGCCACTCAGGTACCTTACTGTGGTAATACCTGCAATGCACTTAGCAGAAATAGAATTAATTGTCTTCCTCTAAAGAGTTGCTCCATTAGCACTAGAGTGTTAGGCTGTGATAAAAAGGAGACATCACTGGCAATGCTGAGGCTTATCTTCTCTCGTAGGAATACTTCAGAATGTTCTTATATTAGGAAAGCTTTTATACCCTTCTGAAAAAGTACATAGATATCCATTTTCATTTCACAAGCTTTTGTGTTCCACATCTGCTCTATTCTTTATAAATATTGCTCTAAAGGAAAGGTCAATGGCAAAAGTCTACGTATACACTCAATATCTGGCAGACTTTTCAAACAGTCAAGATGAGCCGAAATCTAAGAACTTGAGGAGGCCAAGAACAAACAAAACACCAGATGCATGTGACCAAAAAAAAAAACCACAACACACACATACACCACAACAAACAAACAAAAAGAAAAACAGAAAAAGAAAAAAAAACACCACACCAGACACACACAAAATTACTAAAAAAAAACTAACAAAAAAAAGTATAACTTCAGATACAGACTGTTTTTCCCACCTTTCACTTCTGAACCTCTATTAGGTAGCTACAATAAAGCTCAAAGTATCATCAAATGCAAGTTTTCCATTAATCCAGGTAACACTTTCAGTTAAAAAACAGGGTTCAACTTACCCTAAAAAACTAACCTAAAGTCAGGTTAAGATCCTGGCAAATCCCTACCTGTGACTAGTGTTTACCCATCTTCTACAAGAAGGCACATAATAGATTCCAAATCTTTGTATGAAAAAATCCCTTTGTACTGGACAAATGGGTAGAAATTTGTCATGGTTTTGTTAAAAACAAGACCAGTTCTCTTTTAGTGAATTTTCCTTTCAGCTAAGTTCTTCTAAGTACCTTCTATGTAACTGCATGTTTTTTGAGACATTGTGCTCTGAAGCTGGTAACGGTCATCAATGGAATGCAGAAGAGCCCCATGTTTAGATTTCCTGCTACAGTAACCAAAGATTCTGATAAAATTTCACCAGCTCCACTGCAAGAGGGGTGTATTTGCAAGGAGGTGTAGACAGGTGACTAAAACCAACCAAGTATTCCATCCCATACACGTCATACACCCTATAAAAGTGGGAGATCAGGAAGGTCTCACTCTCTTCGACCATGGCCAGCATCTGAAGAGGACCCTGCCTGTCGTCCCTGTGATCTGAGACCTGGTTCCAGACCCTGCCTCCCTGAATCCAGTTCCTGTTTACTGCAAAGTCCTACCCAGGACTTCCAGGTGCCTGCCCTGCAGCCACTGGAGCATTCCAACTCCACATGGGGCAACCCTGCACTATCCCAGGAAACTCAAGATTGGTTTTGTATATTTTTTTTATTTTCTCTATTTATTAGTAGCATTAGTAAAGCATTTTGAATTTATTTTTTTTTCAGCTTGCAAGCCTCTCTTCCTTTTCCTCCTATTCAGCTTTCCTATGCAGGGAGGGCATATGCCATGGCTTATTGTTGCCCTGCAGTAAACTTTGAAAAAATTATAATACAAAATAAAATAAGTTATAAATATCAAATAATAATGGGAATGTAAAGAGTTAACAGGTTTTGTAGAAAAAGTCACAAGTCACAAACACGTTAGGGTTATCTGAAGCATTGGTGTAATATGCATTAACTTCAGAAAAAAAGTTTTACAAGGTCCTTCACCAAATGTTTGGAAAAATTACACTGTAAAATCATAAATGGAAGATGTCTTGCATTAATAAACATCCAGGAACAAGGATGTGTATAGCAAGGTGGTAACACTTCCTAATGCTAACAAGAGAGATTCAAACCTAAAACTGAAGGCAAAGCTGTAGGCTCTCAGCATACTCACCTAGTGATAAAATATAAGTGAAATTCAGTGCTGGCAAGTGCAAACTTATCATGTTTGGCAAAACACACAACCACTTCTATAACATGGGACTAAAAAATTGGCTGTGAAATACATTCTCGTGGCACTGTGGAGAATTCAGCTCAGTTCTCAGGGCTGGTCAGAGAAATAAAAGAGGATAGTAAATAGTAGTGCTTAGTGAAGACATGGAAGGAAAAGGCATTTTTTGGTCCATAACAGCTATAAGTAGCTGCTGACAAGCCAAATGTGAGGCTAGAAAAGCACTACAGTCTTTTTGATAAATTAGAGGTACTTGACTTATTCATGAAATAGGGGAAAAAAAAAAACAACCAACCACACACACAACCACCAAAACAAACAACACATGTACAAACCAAACTCATTAAATTTCAAGAGAGATAGGTATAAAAAAACCCAGCATTTTCCTCTTTGGCACAGCCAGTCAGCCATGGAAACACAATCACCCTTTGCCACTATTTAGCTGATCTCTTTCCCTCTCCTCCCCACTACGTTTCTAAAACACCTTTTTATCCCAGTGTGACCAGGACCTTGTCCTTATCACACTCCTCCCCATACCGATACCAAGATGGAACACAGAAGTCATCCTTCACCCCTACCACAACCACATCAGTACATCTGGGCTACAGTGAAGCCCTCAAGAGGAGGAAAACAGCCCCTCCCTGAAGCACTTTTCAGCAGCCACAGCCCATCCTAAATCAATCCAGTTCAGATTGACAGAAGAGAAAGGGTGTGAGCAGAACAAAACAACCCTTTATGCTTTGGTTCCCAAAGAGGCAAAGAACACAGCAGAGATCAGACTGCTCTTAACCTTGAGAGCCACTGCAGTAGCAAGCACTATGAACAACAAAAACAACTAGTTAGGATCACCTGGGTTGCAATTCAAAGAACGGCACCCTAATGTATGCATATGTATTGCGCAGCTCCTCTCCTCCCTTTTGCTAAACATAGAATTCCTTAATGAGTATACATTTAGGCAAGCACAGACCAGCCAGAACATCTTTGATGGTACAAGGGGCTCTACCCATGAATTCCTTTGGCTGGCTGGCATCAATCACTTTGCAGCTGCAAGATGACTAGCTGTACATATCCTCCTCTGGCTTCCCTTCTCCTCTCATCATCTTACTCATAAAAGACTAAACCGAGGTTAATCAGCAGCCCCTGGCTTCAAAATCCTGCTTCAGGCCAAAAATAAAAGCAAGTTTTGCCCTCAGTGAATTATTTCAGTAGAGTGTTTTTTCTTCGGATTAGTTACCATTAACATAAGATGTTCGTTTGGCTGGTAACCTAAAACTATTATCTGAAGAGATTGCTGCTGCCATCTACTGACAACTTCCATTACAAACAAAATACAAAGCAATTTAAACAGAGATTATATTCTAACATTAAACAAAGTGATTCAATAGAACAGCCCAGCATGCACAAACTGGCAGCCAGGCTACATTATCCATTCAATAGGATAATGGAGCATAAATAATACTCCATATCAAGCACAGACTCCTTTCAGTAAAGGGAAAGTTTAGCAACAGTATCCTGACTAACTCGTTTGCTGCCTTACACAGAAGAAAAGAGATACAAGCCATAGTTTGGGGGGGATGAGGTTTTGTTTGTTTGGTTTTTAAATAAAAGGTGAGGACTTCATCTGTTGACTACTAGTCAGTACTAAAGAAGTGTAGGCATAATATTTCAAAGATCCATCTTTAACTTTCTTTGACGTTTTCTCTTAGGAATAATAGCCCAGTTCAGATTAACTTAATCAAAAGTGCCAGTTCTGTGCTTGGTTTGATAAGGTTTTGTCTTCCTGGGGGGCTCTTTGCTGGAATGTGTTGTGAAGTGAAACTCTTTCACAAACCAAGCAGCTCTTCCAGCTACAGTCAATACCACCAATATGGTAACTCTATACTACAAACCACAAAACATTTCCATTATTCTCTTCAGTGTAGATTCACAGACTGAAGCAGGAGTTGTCACTTAGTGTAGCATGTTAATCCACTGGTATTATTGGTATTCTTCCACCCCTGGGTTTCTTTCATGTGTTAAGGTCTTATATTCAATGAGATAATTGCCAAGTATTTTAGTTGCAGCCTACTCAGCTAGAGACTGCTACACCGTATCCACTCAGCACTTGAGTTTCAAAACTTTTTTATTTCCAATATAGCCATCAGGTCTCCTCTTACCAAAAGCAGCTATAAGAGTCATCTCTAAAAGCTGCTGTAGCCTTGCACGGCAAAAATTGTCACCCAAGTCTCCCAAAATAGCTACAGAAGATAATACAGTTCTGCTCCCACAAACATATATCAAATAGTGAATGCCTGCTCAGCCCCAGGAGTCTCTCTGCAGCCATGGGTGAAGCTGCCCAACAAAAACATCAGCCAGAGCCACATTCTTTGAGAACCACCACAGGGTTCACTGCAGCACCAAACAGCAAGAGCCAGTGAACCAAGACAGACTGCAGACTGCACACAGATACTATATAACTTTTTGTTAAATACTTTTATCTACACAATCATCTGTTCTAAACAAGACTGGTGCTTGATTACTGCCAATTATGTAATTGTAGCATATACAATTCCATATATTATGCACAATTGCTGCAGGAATAGCAGAGAACACAAACAATTTTTAAGATTTTTTTCATAATTGTTGAGTTATTTACTCAGATTGTATGATTCTATCACCAGAGCAGATCAAGGACCACAGGACCCTATGACATTCTGCACTATATAGCTACAGAACATAGACATTAAACCACAAGAAAGCCTGAGAGTTTATACACCACAGACACACAAGCCAGCAGCAACCTACACGGGAGCAAATTAACACTTTAAAAAATAATTATTATTTTTTAAAAAGACATTATCATCGTGAACTTCTTGTAAGCATCAGAGCAAAGCAGATTCGTAAAGGCAGAACTTAAAGGAAGATAATGAAATTACACTTCTCGGTATCTTGTTTTATTACTTCCTCATTGGTGTCACAGATTGATGAAAGAAGGCACTGGGTGCTGGAAACAGCTCAGAATCAGAAGAACTTTAAATGAAGAACTGGACACCAGAGTCTTCACAGTGAAAACAAACACCATACAAAAGGAAGGATACCAGAGTCAGATGCAAAGGGAAGTCTAACAGTCAAAAAAAAAAAATGCACCTAGGAAAGCTATTTCTGCAAGAGCTCTAATGGATATAACTAAATCTCATCTTTCCCAAGATAAGGAGAAGGATGTTTCAGAAAATTAAATACAAAATAAGATTTCCTGAGTCCAAAGCTTCAGGTGATAGAGAGATGGAAAGAGTGGTCTGTATTAAAAAGAATCTGCAAAACACAGACATAACCAGAACATGAATACTCAGAAACACATTTCTGTTGAAAGCAATGCTAAAAATGGTATGAGTAGCAGGAAGAAAAGTGATATTCACTTCAGCCATCAGAAGCAACAGGAGGAAAAACTTGACAGAAAAGATTAAGCAGCTGTTTGATTCTCACTGAAACTGAATTCATGGCTAAATGCACAGGAAGAGATCTCTGAAAGGCGAGATTAAAGCACAGTTTGGACAAACAGGTATTGAGACATATCTAGATGCAATTTAAAGCTGCATGTTTTTCAGTGCTAAGTTACATTTTTCTCATATATGCTTCACTCTCTAGGTACAGTACATGACACACCTCCAAAAAGAATAAAGTTGAAGGAAGAAGCTGAAAATGACCAGGAGAAAATGGAGTCACCATCAGAGGGAGAGCTAGCATTGGAAGCAGCCGACAGCTGTATGAACAAGAGATGCTTCCTAGCTCTTGTTCAGAAGAGGTTATTCAAAGGACATCAGCAAAAGCCTTTTCTATGGACTGCAAGGGATAGTAACAAGGCTGGAGAGGATGCTAGGATGGAAATGCAATGGCAACACTGTAAACAAAGTAGTAATAGACTTCAGATATCAAAGGAAGTCATAGGCACAGCTGGGGAAGCAGGCAAGTCAAGGACAGGCACAAAAAATGAAGGATTAAAGGATGCTTATGCTATGAAAAAGCAAAAGGCAAGAAAGACATTATGGAACAAGTTAAGCAAGAGATGAAAGCAAACACAGAAGAAAGCCAGGGGACAGAATGGAATTATCAAAGCCAGCACAGGTGATAAGAAAGGTCTGCCTCCCACAACAGTGGAAGGGAAGCGAGGGCTTCCCTATCTTGAGGCAGGAAGGAGAAGCAGCAAGATAAATGAGGGAATCAAAGACAACAAAGAGGCAGTAGGGCTTGCCAGTATCCTGTTAAGCCGGGAAAAGAGTCTTTTACTTAAGTAAAAGTCTTAAGTCTTTTACTTCATAGTAAAAATAGGAGCAAATAATTATTCTCATTACTCAATGGTTATAAATTGCATTTTCAAGTACTGTTGGACAGTAGACTGCAACAACAGGCATCATATAGACCTTAGTGGTGTTACACAGACTTCTCAATAACAAAAGCTCGATGTGCCCTTGCTACCCCAAGGAGACATGGAGTTCTGGTGCTGCTGGGCTTGCAGTGGTCTGCAGGACTCCCAAAATACACGGGTCTGAGTCAGCACCACAACTGCTTTGGAGAAACAGCTACCAAGGAAATCAAGAGTTAAACTTGTCTATTATACTTACTGTTCTGCCCCAACTACTCCAGACAACTTCATGCTCCTCACATTATCTCTTCATGACTAGCGTGAAGACAGCAGCTTCCTCCCTCCTAATCCTATGCTGGCATTATGTACATCACCTTTAGGGCAGTTTTAGGGCTAGGGTTTAAAGCATTCAATTAGCAGAGAGTTCTCCATGTAGCATTCTTCAATCCAATACAGCTAAAAACATCAAGAAACCTTGAAAAAATCTACTATTTAAATTAAGGCATGCAAACAAATCAGCATCCTAAAATGTCTTTAGGGGCAACACAACTGGTTCTTTAAAAATAGGCTCAGTATAAGTAAGGGGCTTTAAACATATACAAGATATCTCACTGACATGAATACAAGACTACAGTCACAGGATACAAAGCCTTACTAAGCCTGTATGACAAAATCCCTTCTTCTCAACACAAACAAATGAAAGTTCTTAACTGAACACTGCCCAATATTGAACTTAGGTCTATATACATACGTTTATATATGTATAAAAACCTCATTCCAATAGCAACAGGACATCATCTCTGTTCAGTGCAAGCAGAAGTTACATGCAAGGTCATGGCTGAGAGTGCTCAGAAACACACTAAGACTTCTGAGCCACAGAAGGGGGAATACAGCTTCCAGATCTGTCTGTGCTGCAGTTTTGTCACTTTCTATCTCCTCCTCTATTTACCACACTTCCTACTGTAAATCAAAATCTTACCAACACACAGCAAAAAACATGTTTAACTGAAAATTACTGAGGGAATATTACAGACACAGATTCACTTACCTGCTTCTCAGCTTAAAGACACTGCAAAACATGGTCATAACCAATGTCATACATGTAGTATTTAGCCAAAAAACACGTCAGCAATGACATTCAATCCCAAAGCAATGCTACACAGTGCAGCAACACTTATTCTGGCTGCTCAGACCTTGAAGTGATGCAGAGCATGCTCTAGAAAATTGAAATCACTGCTGAAAAATGGCTTATAAAAAGTACATCCTTAGCTAGAAGAGATACTTTTATTTCTACATGCCCTGGAGACATCACTGACTTAGAGACTGCTAAGCCACATACATAGAGAAAACCTTATAGTCCAACAGACCAGAAGAGGCACCACAGCTTCCATAGAAACAAAGAAATCTCATTCTGTAAGAATATTTAAAACATAACAAATTGGAGGAAAATACTAAAGCCATACAGCTATGCTGAAAATACAATGTATGTGCCTGCCTGAACGCAGAGAAGATTCACTGATACATTCTCACATTTCTATGGCAGAACTTACAAACAATCATGCCATCATAACCCAAATAACGTTTTCCAGCTGCATTACAATGTAATTCACATAAGAACCTCAGAAGTATGTCATTATTCTACTATTTCTACCTTGCATGTGGTTCTCTGGTTATTGATGAGTCAATCTAAAAATCTTATTTTAAGACTCTTCTGCCAACTGTTAATAATACATTACACTTGTGATAAATGCTGTAACAAGATAATTTATGTTAAGCTTCCACAAACATTTCAAGAGAGCTTGTGATTGTTGACAACACAACCATTTAGATTTATTCATTAATCTTGTCTGCAAAGTCTTAAGCCCAACAACACATTTGGTTTAAGGAAAGGTAATTTATTACAGATCAGCCTCAAAATATTCACCACCTTTTCCTTAATCCTCTCTGGCATTAGGTGTATTATAGCACTCCAATGTACACCTGTGTAGTTTAGTCTGCCATTTCTTCAACATAAATCCCTTGGGTTTAGGTGGTTAGGAAATAAGCATATAGATCCACAACAGTAGGAATATGCCACACAACTTGCTACCACAACACTATTTAGATTAGAGGAAAAAAACCACAGGTTCATAATTTTGTGCGTGAAATATGACTGCTAATTTACTTTCAGCAATCACAACAGCTTTTACTTTAAATATAGTCATGCATATAAGCAAATTTATTTCCTCCTACATTATAATTTTTAAAAATTGATACATCATTGAAGTCTTAAAAGGCAACTTCTCACACACAGAGCAGCATGAGTTTATTGAACCAGTGAATGGACAAACTGACCTAATAGATCAGAATGGTTACCTCTACAGGATCATTAAACCACAAACTAAGAAAAATGTATACAATAGACACTGGTGATGCTCCTAAAGAATCCACTACAGACTATTGCTCAAAAATCCACTTTTTAATAAATTCCTAAATATATATTCAAAAACAAGTAGGAATGCAAAAGTGCTTACTCAATAGAACATAGCAGACCCTCTGGAGCCATTACCAAGATGCAAACACATAACTGTACTTTTTAGTCTATGTCTTTTTACATATAGATCGCAAAGAAATTGACAAAACTGGCTAAGTGTCAGAATTACCATTTGAGAACATTAGTATATGGGAAAATGAACCGCAGGTGGGTTAGGTAGTTTCTTTCTTTACTTTAGCAGCAATCACTGCAAATTCACACACATGGAGCAAACAACAAAACCAACTAACAACAGAGCACTGAACTGGCTTCAGGATTAAAAGAGATTGAAAAAGGTTAATGTAATCTGTTAACTTCTGTCTTAGAAATCAAAAAAGCAGAAAATTATTCTGAAGGACCTATAAACAGAAAGCAACAAAGGAAATGACACAGCATGATGACGTTTTACATGTTCTTAAAAATAAACACACACACACCCCCCCACAAGAAGAAACTATCGCTATAAATTCTGGTCTGAAATTAAAAATGAAACCAGTACACAATACTGCTAATCTAAAGTCCCTGTTATGCCAATGAAAAAAGGCACAAAAGTATATAATATCTACATGCATTAGCAATTATTGTCCATCAATCTTCATCCCTGCTTCCCACTCACATGAGTTCTGCAGTAAAGTACCTCCCAGGCTGGAACTGGGTAGAATCTAAGTCAGGAGTGTCAAACCTGTTTTCACCAGTAGCCACAGCACACTCATGTTTGCCTTCAAAGGGCCAAATGTGATTTTAGGACTGTATAGATGTAGGAGTAGTTACATTTATACCATCCTGATATTACATTTGGCCCTTTGAAGGCAACCGCAAGGCTGAGGTGGCCCACAGTGAAAATGAGTTTGACACTCATTATAAGTAAATAACCCACATATTTCAGACAAGGCACATATTGCTTTCTAGTTCTAAATTCTAATTGTTTTGAAAACACTACCTAATAATACTGCTTTTAAGTATTTTGGACTAGGATAAGAATTGCTCCAAGATCGGCACGTTGTCAAATTTTTGTCTGAAAAGCCAGTCGCACACACAGTTCCCCAACTCAGTCACACTAACCACAGCTTTGGGCAGTAGAATTTCAAAACTACTGTGGTGGGCTTTTTGTTTGTTTCATAATAGCGGTGGTGTTGTTTTGGTTTTGTATTATTATACTGGCAAACTACGTGCTCAAAATTCAAACTACTATTTCCTATGTCAAGCATTTCTAGATTCAGATTTCTAGAAAGAGCTAAGGAAAAAAATACAGAGTACACACTCTTCTGTCCTCACAGCACAAATTGCTTTGGTTTCACTTAGTATGCCTACAAATTGCAACCTTTGAAACAGGGATTTGAGATTCAAGAGAGATCAGTCTTTGTCAGAGAAACCATCCTTTATAGTACCCGCCAGATGAAGCATCTGAAAAAGGCCATTTCACAAATTCCTAGGATATAAGCCGACTAAGAAGTCTAATATTATATAGTTTGATCTATTGTTAGTCACTGCCTTTTAATCACTCAGTGGTCTTCGTACTGAGCCTAGTAGCTTGTGACATTTTAAAACTGAGCACCCATTATATCTCACTTTGGGTGATGATCATTTAAATTTGTCCAACTTGACCTTCCAAGTGTTTCTCTTGTTGTGACCTCCCTACCTTTTGAAAACATTTCATTAATCAAGTCACCAATCAGTCCTCTCTTTTATAAGCTGAAATTTGCCAAATCTCTTGGTTCCTTCTATAAGTTGTGCAAATTTTGAAAGCCTGTTTAAGCAATGCAGCCAGAATGAGATGCAGTTTTCTGGCAGTGACCTAGACAGAAATTGAAAACATCCATGTATATTTTTAACTGGTTCAGTCAAACCACAACATTTCAAGGGGAATTCCCATTTGTTTATTGCAAGCCTAAATCATTTCAGTAACAAGCCATTAATACTCTCCATTGAGAGTACAGAAAGGCCTTTTCAAAAGGGTTGGATATTAAAAACACTGCATGAATGCCTCATCCTCCAAGTATCTCAAAATAGAACTTTGCATTTGAAGAGCCTGAGTGGACCTAGCTGGACCAGCAAATCAGCCAACCCACAGATTGCCACGTGTTCCTCATTCCATCCACCTGTCCTTCATCTACACATTAAAGAAAATACCCCTCACAAAATAAACACCACACACCATGTGACCCCAGGTAGCAACCCACACTAACACCTCTAGTCTAGTCTGGCTCCAGAAATTTATAGGTTTAAATCAATGGCTACATTTGATTTCAGTAAAACTCTCCTACTCTTCTCCTCACAGCTGCAAAGTTGATCAGAATATTTCCTGAAACTGTTTTACAAAATGACAGAGGCTCCTATGAAAATAGGACATGTGGAAGAACACAGAACAGAAACGAGTAGTTTGAAACTCAAAGCTCTTTACTAAAAATAGCTTCTGCAAGTCATACAGGAGAATAGTAATACATGCAACAAAGGGGTGTCCATGAGCCTGGTTTCATCTACATAAAACTTGCTGGTCCTTATACCATCCAAGGGAACACAGCCATATGTAACTCAAGCCAGAGAAATCTTTACGTCATACTGTCTCATTCTGTTTGCATACATAGAGAAATCTATCACATGCTCCTGAACAGTGCTTTGAAAGCAAATACTGCTTTAAAAGTATGCCATATGTTCACATTCATCACTATATTAAAATAAACCACTATATCATACTGAAAAATCTTTCAAACAGAATATGCAATCTGTCAAGCAGTACTATCATTTCCATTCAACTGCTGATCCATACAGTATAAAAATATCTGAGGAGCCAACTATAAAATACTTACTGTTAACAGATAAGTGTCTCAAGCTTCACACTACTCCCTATTCCTTACAATCCACTGCTATTTTCAGGCAACTACAGAAGCAATGTTCATAATATCAGACAGAAAGGATAAGAAAATGTGCAATTCCATGCTTAATGCTTGTTCATTCCAGAGGATGAGTGGCCTCAACTCCTAATAAAGCCTCCATTATTCCATTGGATTGGTGGGGTAATTCTGGATTTAGACAGGTGTATGTTATGAGGAGAATCTGGCCATAGACTATTTATGATTCAGCTAAAGGAAGTTGATATCATGAAGAATAGCTAGTGTTATAGAAAGTAAACAATGGATTTTTTTTCATCTCTGCCATTCTAATAATAGCGATTTTTTTTTTTTGTCCCTAAAAGCACAATGCCAATAGCTATCATGAAAAAGGATTACTCAGGTTCTTAAAGATTAGACTAACACATGAGGAAAAGCAGTAGGAAAATGAATTACCTTATTTTTCATTAGAAAAAGCAGATTTCCTTTCAGTCGGCACCATCTCTCTCTCGGTTCTGTATGCAAAGAAGAAATTAATAAAAACAACCTTTTGTCTTCATATACTAAATGCTTCTTAAAGAAGATGCATTAGTTATAAAGGTCAGAGAAAAAAACAAACACATTAACCAAAAAAAGCCAACATCACTCAGCAGCTGCCTATGTACAACATGCTGTTAAATGCCAAATAACTTCCCAGAAGGTTTCTTCTACCCTGCAGCTGAGAGAAGTGGGGACTGCAGCATACACTCCTGTGTTTTCTCTGCTTTTCTCCCTTTTTCTCACATGGGAGCAGAAACAGCCACTTTAGCAAGGAATGGGTTTTACTTCCTTGACTTTGAGATGAAAGATAATCCTTGTTAAGACACAAAAACATTTACTATTGCACTTCCATTAGAACATGCTCATCTGAATTTGCAATATTCAGGAAATAAAAAGCGAGCAAATAAGGCCCAAATACTTACAGTCACTTTGCTATTACTATTTTACTACACTTTTTAAAAGTGCTTCACCAATGGGAATAACAACATATTCGTGTGTATACATGTGGGTATGTAATCAAACTTTTAAGAACAGGGAATGTTTTGGAATTTCCCTGTGGACTTGTGTGGGGAAAAAAAACAAAAGAACTTTAAAAACTTATTCTTCCCAAACTAGTAATTTTTTAAATTGCAGCATTTTGCTTTTTTTTTAAAAAAAAAAAAAAGTACTTGTACATACATATCCGTAGGTAAAGTTACATACATAAATATGTTTATGTCTATAATAGGTAATATTTATCTCACATACAAACACAATCTCTTCAGACAAACCCTATTTCTTCGGAGAACAAGGAACATTCTTACACAAGTTATATTTTCTTTTTATTTTTGAGACAGTAGCCAACCTCAAATTGCCAGGGAGCTGCAACAACAGGTGTACCCTAAAGTCATGTTATTCCACAGCTGCCTGTGTGGAACTTTTGTACTTCGCTCAAAGCCGACCACCACTAGAGACATAATATTGACCAGGGGGATGCCTTGTTACTGTAATTAAATAGATAACATTCTCTTTTACTCTTGATAACTTCAATTAAGACATTCCAATAGGCAGCATTTGAAAATAGTTTTTCACCCACTAGAAAGTGGAAGGCTTACACAGGGATTTAAAACAACTTTTTTCCTTATAAGTAATGGTCTTTTTCAGAAAAGGAACTGAAGTTCCTGGCTCTTTCCAGACCTACTGAAGAAAATGTGATATAAATTGATGCACACCCATCAACAAAAATCTAAACACAGTTATCAGATTTGAGTATGGTGTTTTACAGTAAAAGTACAGGACTCTGCTGAGACTAAATTCCATCCTTCGGAACCCTGCGGGCATCAGAAGGAAGGAATCCCAACACAGTCACACCACAGATTTTTCTAATAAAAGGTATTCTAACATCAAATTGGGAAAGTCACTACCATGTAACAGAAAAGTAAGTAAATCGAAAGAGTAGTCAGATTAATGACAAGTCTAGCAGTGGATAGTATGTAATGACCAAAATGCCCTGAGAGCAGTCACCCTTCTCTCGAGGGTCATAACCTGATTGCTAGGAACCAGAAGGATTTACTGGGCAATAGGAACAACCTATACATGCACAGTTTCTTCAACACTTTCTTGAATCCCCCAACACTGCCAATGCCAGAGACAGCCCTTGATAACAAGCTAGAGGAATGTTTGGTCTGTCCCTGGTCAGCCTAAAGTTCTTAGCAGCAATAACAGCACTCAACATATTCTTAAAGGAAGGAAAATCAAAGACATTCTCCAACATGTCAGATATTCCCTGGATGGGGCCTGATATGCTGCCTATGGTGAGAACACCGGGACAGAATCCTGTGGAAGAACCCCAAGGCAGGCAGGAGTGGATGCCCACTGGTAATACGTCCAGAAAGTTAGCTGCATCCTCCAGAGGAAACTGGCTATTTGTCATGGGAAAACGTACAAAATAATCTGGAAGTGTGGCAGGAAATTTTTTCAGTCCCTTATCATAATTGAGTCTGTGCTGGGCTGGTTTTTTATTTTGTTTCAATAAAATAAAAGTAAATACAAAAGTAAATTACAATGGAGATCAGTTGATACAAGCAAAAACAAAACATTTGCTGATGCTGAAATTACTGTATTAAGACTGATTTTAGAGCTAAACATGAGCTATTTCCTAACTGCTACCAAGGGAACAGACATTTATTCAAGCTTATGGGAAGCTGAAAGATATTTAAAAAATGATCATAAAAGCCTGAATAAACCTGCAAAGAAGGTGGGAAGTGAGCCATAGAAAATCTATAATGATAAAAGAATACAGTTTTGGGGGGTGGGAGGAGCAGGTCCTGAGGAACTGGATAGCTAAACTTTAAATATAGCAACTAATGACTGGTGACTAGGAGTGACTAGTAGTGAAAAGCAATCTTCACAGGAAAAAAAATGTTAAGGACCAAGTACTGTTTCTGAGGTACACGACAAAGAAAACTTTAAAACTTGAGCAAAGTGAAGAGCTGGCTTTAAAATTCTTTATTTAGAAAGGTATTTAGCACCACTCAAGCATCAGTAACGAAGAAAACTGAGAGGTATGTGTGATTAGTGAAGTTGTAAGCTGACAACCACAGAAAACATGCACATCAAGCACGAGTAGTTTTCACTGCAAGTCATTTTTACCTATTAATTTTTCATCCCCAACCACTCTGCAAATCTTCAGTTTTCCTTCCTTGTCAAAACAATCAGTTGGTTGCCTGGCCAGGAAAGCCAGATCTTTAGCATTGAATCTCATGGGGTTGTCAGGGAAGAGGATGAAGATGAGTAAGAGATGGAAGACAACGACGATGCTAGTTAGTTTGTTGATGCTGAGCAAAATCTAGGCAGCAGATACGAAGGTCAACTGAAATATTAAAAAAAAAAAAAAAAACAAAACAAAAAAAAAAAAAAGAAAAAAAAAAAGAAAAGAAAACAAGAGGTGCTACTATTTATTGTGATTTTTACTCTGTTGTACAGTTCCAACACTGTCCTTTCTTTCAAAGTAAGGGAGCAGTGTAAACAATAAGGAAAAGTCCCAATTCTACGTAGGTGACATCTTCTCCTTATACACTTTTTGAGAAAGAAAAACATAGCTTTCCAGTGTCTCTATAACTTCATGCAGAAGCTGTAGTTTTATGCAGGATTTCCCCAGTTTATCAATACTGCTAAAATACAGGCTATTTCAAAAAGACTGACCGTTTAAAAAAATATTTGAAACCACTGTATCTTTGAAATTGGGTCCATCTTTTTGAAACACCCTGTTTATTTTGGCTATATGTATATAAATAACTAGAAAGCTCAAATATGCATTCCTGGGGCAGGGGAGGGAGCAAGGTTGCCTTGTGCTTCCTTCTCTTTCACAGGAACAGTAAGTCTATCAAAATACAAACCATTAACCATAGAAGTTCACCACGTCCTTAAGTGTCCATGTTTTGTTATACTGACGCTGATTAGTACACTTCCCTTTTGTTCATGGCATATTTTTAGAGTTTAATTGTTTTGGAACATTTTCTTCCATGTTTTAAGAAAACTAGTTGTTTGCTCAAAAAAAAAGAAGAAAATCAGAACTACATCTACTGAACTTAGTGAAGAAACAATACTTGACACATACATGAGAGATCTTTGTTTCTCTCAGAACCCCTTCTCCGTTTATCTGAAATTATTTAAAGATTAGGTTCGGTAGCTGCAGTTTTGAACACTGGATGTTTGGAAACAAATATTTTTGTCCAAATTGCAGCTAATACAGCACAGATTCACACTGCTGCAAGGAGGAGAAAGTAAGGCCAGAAAAGCAGTTTTAAATAAATCTTTTAATTTCCCACATATTCAGTGCTCTTAATATCCAACCCTTTTGTAAAAGCCTTTCTCTACACTCAAGCCACAGAAGTTTGTCAGATGGTTTTAATACTCCCACAAACTACAACAAAAACAAAATAAAAACAAACAAAACCAAACAAAAAACCACAAACAAAAACAACCCACCAAAACCCACCAACCACCACACACCAAACCATACAAGCAAAAAAAGTCCAGTCATCCAATCTGCAGTACATGCGCTTCCAAAGTCACTTTGTCTCTAAATCAAAAGTCTTTGTTCTTCAGAAGACAGCACTGACATCTTTATCTGATGAAGAACTACAACTCTTAACAATTCCTGATCAAGCTCCTCTCAACTGTTGAGCTGAAAGACAAGTTACATCTTCTGCAATGTATCTTTCTGTGGGCCCTGTCATTCCTACATTTCCCTTTGTATTCCTTTCCTTTGTTCAAGTTTATCCCTCAAATCAATACCTTGTGCTGTGTCCTTTTATTTCCAATCACCAAAACACAGCCAGTTCCAATAGCACTACAACAGCGAAAGCAGATTAAGCTCAACTATTACTTTGTACATGTGAAACACAGACAAGCCATTAACACAACCTTCAGAAGGCAAAACTCTAAGTGATTTTTTTTCCTCCTATGAAAGTTCTACAGTTCTGTGGAGAACTGCCATAAAACCAAAAGCACTTTTAAGTCTCCCTTTCACTATCAAATCCTCTCACAAGCAAGAAACAGACTACATGCAAGCCAACAAGTATCTAAGCAGCTTCGACTTCTCCATTCATTCCCACACATATTTTCTTTCCTGTTTTTCCATTAGCATCAGCAGCTATACTTATATTTTTAAGTAAATCTTCATGCCTTTGACTACATTTCATGATCTTGTTGAAATTATAATCTCATAGTCAGCACAGAGCCTGACCTGTGATTTACAACATACAAGCACGCTGCTGTGCCCAAAATGAGTTACTGACTCCGATGGAGGCTCGATGATGGTGCAGCTGGTTGCCTATGTTTCGTAAATTGATAGACTACAAACTGTGGAAAGATGAATCATGCAGCACT
Organism: Nesoenas mayeri; assembly: GCF_963082525.1. Classification (NCBI taxonomy): domain Eukaryota; kingdom Metazoa; phylum Chordata; class Aves; order Columbiformes; family Columbidae; genus Nesoenas; species Nesoenas mayeri. The sequence goes on from NC_137540.1 coordinate 19,969,539, forward strand.
TACAAAAAGGATATTTATCACGCCCTGTAATCTAATACCACGGTGTGTTCAGCATGGAAAACCAAATCCATCGTGGAGGCAGGGAAGATGGTGGCTTGGCCACACGATACACAAAACCCAGCCAGCATGACCCTTGCAAGAGGCCCTCTAGGGCATATAGTCTACAGGGGCTTTGGGATGGGCAACGCATCTAATTCCTACTAGCCTCTGTATGCTGAGTGGAATTGTTACTTTTGTTGTAGGGCCAGACTGTATTTTTGACAACCGGGCAAACAGTGTTTGCAATAAACCCATTTGTTTTTGAAAAATAAGCATAGGCTCCGCAAGATAAACAGTTTATGTGATCTCCAACTGTGCACTGTTCTGTTAGAGGCCAGTCCCCCCTCAAGCATATAGCTTGCACACCTTTCACATAGCTCACTGGGAGTCTTCTTGTTTTAGAGAACACAGCTCTAGAAATTCTGCAGCCTACTTAATTATTGCTTTATTAATTAATCTGCTCCAGTCCATTTTATAAACGCCTTATCAATCTACCCTAAACAGTATCTTCAGCTACATACAGTTACTTTAGATTGCTCTGATTTTTTTTATTAGTGTGGAAGAAGTCAGACCCTGTAAGTCTAGTTCCAGATGGAAGAATCATTGAAAACCATTAATAACTGAACAAAATCTATGCGATCAGAGCAACAAAAGTTCGTGGCTAAACTCTAATTATGTTTAAATGCAGTAATTACTGCAATACATAGACATTTGCACTCCACACAGAAGATCAGCAGACAAGTTGTTAACTGCCATTTAAGAAAGCTTTTGCTTTCATCAAAGGAAAAAACAAAGCCAGGTAAACAGAACAACATTTTGGGTTTCTGAAAAGGCTATTAAAAGGAATAAAGAAACTCCTAGAGAAGATGTGAATATTGATTTTGTTTTTTTTTTTTCCCCCCCCAAGAGAGATGGTAATGGTCAAGAAATCCCTTTTATCACATCTGTGCATCACTTGCTCTGCCTATGAGCCACAACATGTAAACCATGTGGGACAGTGAGAGCAGTACACAGCAGTTCAAACCCTCGAGACAGCACATCTCAGTACATATAAGACAGTACCAGCCTTGAAATGCAAGGCAGCTGGGCCAGCAGAGCTCCACAGTGCTAAGAACTAAGGTGCCTGGAAGTCTGCCAAAAAAGCTAAACCAATCTGACTATGTCTGAATATTATTCGGATCTAAAGGGCATTAGAGATCATGGGATTCAAACTTGGGTTTAACTTAGAATGCCAATGGCCGGTGTTGACACAACAATAAATTAAAGAGCCCCAGTAGAAGTGTCTGTCTTGAGCTGCAGTACTGGTTCTCCTTGAAGGGACAGAGAGACTTTTTAGCTCAAAAAACCTCTTCCATTCTGGCTCAATTTTGGAATAAAGCTGTCAGCCAGGAAAACTACTTAGTCATATAGTGCCTTTAAATGTTTCTCTTAGCTAATCTCTTTGCTAACATGAACTCCAAAAGGAAAGATATTATCTTCAGTTATTTAATACCAGTGGTTCGAGAGACAGGCATTATTTAATACTTGTGGTTAGAGAGAGGCACGCTGAATCTAACCTCTCTCTCAGCATTTTTCCTCACACAATCACCACAACCATAACTCATAAGTAAGCCAGACCAGTCAATTACTTTGCACATCGCCAGGACAGAAAAAGGTGTAGGAGTCTATGTCCTTGGAAACAATCATTTTCGAATAGATGACTGTATGGACAGCTCATAGACCACAAAATTTATGAAGCCTTTGTTGAGCATCCCACATCTCCCCACATTTGCAGTTATAGGTTTCATGATTACTTGCTATGGACATGGAACAATCAGAATTACTTGATTCCCATGACAGAAAACAAGAGGCAAAACCTATTGTAACTGTTAAATACCAGCCATATAGTTGCATTTTTTTATTATCACAATGAGAGAAATGTACATTGGTGATCACTTGAAGAGATATAAACCCACTTCGTACCCTATTTGTAAATGCTAGAAGTCAATCAAAACTAGTAGCATGTTGTATTAGGTCTGGTAGCAAGGTTATGGTAGTGAAGGGGCTAGAGGGGTAGCTTCTGTGAGAAGTTGCTAGAAGCTTCCCCCATGCCTGACAGATCAAGTGCCAGCCAGCTCCAAGAGTGACCCAGCGCTGGCCAAAGCTGAGCCCATCAGCAGTGCTGTCAGCATCTCTGGGATAACAGATTTAAGACGACGAAAAACCGCTGAACAACAGCAGCCGGAGAGAGGAGCGAGACGAACAGCCCCCAAGGCCCCGAGGCCAGGGAAGGAGGGCAGGAGGTGCTCCAGCACTGAAGCAGGTTCCCCTGCAGCCCGTTGTGCAGACCATGGCAAGGCAGGTTGTCCCTCTGCTGCCCATGGAGGTCCACACTGGAGCAGATTTCCACCTGCAGCCTGTGTAGGACCCCCCACACTGAAACAGGTGGATGCCCAAAGGAAATTCTGACCCTGTGTGAAGCCCAGGCTGGATCAGATTCACTGGCAGGACTCATGACTTTGTGGGGTACCCACAGTGGAGCAGGCTGTTTCTGAAGGACTGCACCCTTTGGAAAGGACCCACGCTGGGGCAGTTTGTGAAGAACTGTAGCCTACAGGAAGGATGCACATCGGAGAAGTTAATGCAGAACTGTCTCCCTGTGAGAGAGACCCCACACTGGAGCAGGGAATGGGTGTGAGGAGGAAGGAGCAGCAGAGGCAATCTGTGATGAACTGTTCACAACACCCATTCCCTGTCTCCCTGAGCTGCTCAAAAGGAGAAGGTGGACAATTCAGGAGTAAAGTTAAGCCTGGGAAGAAGGGAGGTGTGGGAGGAAGGTGTTTTAGGATTTAGTTTTATTTCTCATTACCCTACTCCAATTTGATTGGCAATAAAATTAATTCATTTCCAAGTCAAGTCAGTTTTGCCTGTGACAGTAATTGTCAAGTGATCTCCCCGTCCTTATCTTGACCTATGAGCCTGTTTGTTTTATTTTCTCTCCCCTGCCCAGCTGAGGAGGGGGAGTGATAGAGCAGCTTGGTGGGCACCTGGTGCCCAGCCAGGGCCAAACCATCACACATGTTCAAATAATCTTAGCTGTCAATGAACTTTTATCATGCAAGATCTACACAAAATTGACTTCAGCACACCAAGACTAGCATGAAGAAAAAAATCTACACATTGAAATCATTTGCAACTGTTCTCCAACTCCTGCACCTTGTACCACTGAGCTATAGCTGCTCAAAGCAGTAAGTGCAGCAGGACACTAACGCTAATACAAAACAGAGTAACCACCCCCATGGCTGCATGCACTACCCCAAAACACCACTTTCAGCAGTATTTTTTAGGTTCCAAGTTTATTTATGTATCCTAAGCACAGTTCAGCATTGAAGAACTGAATGCACAACACTTTGCAGCTTTCATTAGTACTGCATTTAATTCCAGATACTTTGGTAAAGTGTTAAAGCATAAGCTTTCTAATGATGCAACCCCTAAACCTCTCAAAGTCAATAAAATTGTCTACCTCATTTCACTACTTTAGCTATTTCAAAAAGAAAAATGCTAAAACTCATGTCTGCAAGTCCTCAGAAACCCTGCCAAATACATTCAAAATGTCCCTTCTCTTGAAAAGGTACAATATTTTTAGTTTACACCATGTTGTACTAAGAATTTCTTTAATCTTTGGAACACATACAAAGTGCAGGAAACAACCTTCAAAAGGAAAGCTTCAAAATTATTCTACAATTTGTCTTCAAGCATGATATTGCTTTTGAGCAAAGAGTTATTACTAATTCCACATACTGTTTCTTTATTTCATCCATATAGTAATTATTAGGTCATAAAATATAGATAAGACATTTGGCCCCTCCCCCCTTAAAATTCTTCATTCCGTCACTGATCCCTGCACAGTCAAAGAAAACACCAGGTTCTCTTTCACAAATTGAGGAAATAAGAGCACAATATAAAGCCTGTAATAAGAACTGATATATGACAGGAGTTTCAAGTACACAGATATATTGATATATCTAAACAAAAAGTTTGAAAATCTAAACTGGATTTAAGTTTTACCTCAAAAATCATTAACAGGTGATCAGCCAATTAGGGGGGGGCGGGAAAAAACCAACTATCTTGGGCTTACATAAATTCAAAGACTGGATTCCAAAGTAGGTTTTAGAGGATCTGCAGATGGCAACCTTAATGCAAAGGTATAAAACGGTACAGAAACATGTATCTTACAACAGAGTGTTCCTTTCATTATTTTTTTCCCCCACTGAGGTAAGATAGGCAAGATCTATATATCAGATATCACTAAATGCTACAGAAGGTAGCTGTTGGCAATACAAAGCTATTTCTTTCTATATGAAGTTTAAGATTCATATCAGCTGGCTGCATGCAGTCACATTAGCTGATTTTACCCATGGAAAATTTCAGTTTATTTCTAACTTTTCGAACTTTTCACTGCTGTCTCCTGACATCTTATTTCATACTGGCAAGATCAAAGCTAGCCTGACCATACGTTGTTTGTAATTTTCATTTCTGCTTTGGTAGGCTGCCAGCACTATTGTAATCTATTTGAGGAGATTATCATCTTAAACTATTTCAACTGTTACTTCATATCATTTATCAGCCATTGTGGCCTTACCAATAAGAAAAAAAACAACCGAAAAAACGAAACAAAATCAACAAAACAACAACAAAAACACACACACAAAAAACCCAAACCAAAACAAAAAAAACAAACACAGCATATGACAGGCCCACAATATTCAGCAAGTTGGTGAGTCACGTCACTTCTTTGGACACCTTTACTGAGCGTATAGAGCAAAGAACATCAACAGTTCTGTTTTTCACAATAGTATCAGTGGTCATTTCAGTTGTGTTTTATGCTGAAACACACACATACCACATTGTAATAACTTTTATGCCTTTACATTCCCCTAAGTTCTCAGATCCGCCACCCCTCGCCCCACGGTGCTCTAAAAAAAACAGAGGAGTTCCAGCCAACAAGACTGTCCCTAACCAGAGCCAGCGTTCTTCCAAAGGAGTCATGGCCTTTCAGTGCCATAATACCACACCACACAAACCCACTAGCAAACCCCTGTTTCAGTACTACTACTGTCTCCAAGACAGTCTTAAAAATAACAAGACTTTAAAAGCAAAGTATCTATTGAAAAACAAAAACAAAACCACAAACAAACAGAGAGTTGAGCTCTCCTGTTTGGAGACGGACAATGAAAAATAAAATGCTGGCCTGGCTTGAGGGTATTCCCTTCAACTGGAAAACAAACAAACAAAACACAACAACCACCACCACATAAACAAAAGAAACCACACGACAGAACAGTCTTCCCTTCAGCTGACAGACTTCCCAGTCAACAAAATTCCTAAATGATTCATGTAGTTTCCCAGTATTGAGATGTGATCTTTCAGGAAAAATAAAATCCTGCATTTTGCTTCCCCTAAAAGGAATAATTCAAATAAACACCTCCTGCAAGCAGGTATAATCTGGCACACTCACTGAATGATGTACTTCTACCTACTGACACTGATCCAACCCAAAACCGGCTCTGTGAAAGAAGTCATTTATGAGTTGCCAGAGCTGCCCCATGTGGTTCACAGACGAACAAATTGTACCACACAAGGCAGAGGACTAAACAAGAGCAAAACTGCTGCTTTCACCAGCACGGCCAGCTGGTCGTGACTCAAAGGGTTCTAAGTGTGACCTCCTTCAAGCTGTTCTTGAGTAGCCACTGCAGGCTCCTGGGGAAAGGGAGCACTTGTTCCCCATCTCAGCACCAGCCCTCATGTAGCCACACGATCAGCTTCAGGAACTTGTCTTGATGGAAATCAACCTCATCAAGCTCTTCCCTGATCAGACTGGCTACCTGGCTGCAGGAACACCACTGCCAGCCCAGTGCAGAGGACAAGAATGTGCCCTATAGGTCATATTTCTGCAGGCATGTCTGCTTAATGTGATGCTATATCTGCAGCCCTAGGACAAATTTCACACATAAAGGACTTTACACATAGTCCTTACTCAACGAGATCCAGGTAAATCCAAATTAAGCCACAAGCTACCCTCATACCTGCAACCATAATTTCCAGGAACACGGTCTTAAATTCATCTTTCTCCCACGTGTGCTCTGGTGACTGCCTGCCCAGCCACACCACCTCATTTCCACTCCCAAATAGCACAGCTGCACTGGCTCTAACTTTCACTTGGGCCAGCAAGAAAGCTGGATTATGGAATTTATCCACTTTAAAACCAATGCTTGAAAACAAGCGCCAGAAGATTAAATCAGTCTTTCAAAACCCTATTCAAGAGTGACTGCATCGATCAACGTTTCAAAGCCATTAGCTACACACAAATGACCCTGTTAATATGAGTTCAGCCACTACTATGACACTGTGGTTTCAGAGCAGGTAGTCTCCAGCTAAATAGCAGCATTTCAGTCACTACTTATTTACCAATTTGTTTACACAGCAGATTCCTTTCTCTGTCTCCAGGAATGTAAACACACAAACCATTTGTAACCTGCCATTTCAAACAAAACAAAACAGAGCAGAAAACCAAAGCAAACCTGAGTACAGTATAGATCAATTCACTTGGAGCTCCTACACACTACACAGTAGGTAAATCAGTCTGGAGGAATGAACGTGCTGGGACCACTCATCTCTTAAAGAAAGAGACAGAGAGAGGACACAACCAGTTTCAAAAAAATCCTGCAATGTATTGAAAATGGCAGCGTGCCCCATTCTGCAAGATAAAGTATTTGGGTGGAACGTTCACCTCTACAAGACTATTTCCTGTTTCTTCTAATATCTATAAAGATGCAAAAGGCAGAGGCGAAAGGTGCAAAACACAACTGCAGAAGCAAAAGGCAACTTAAAATACAGCATTGCTATGACACCAGTTTTACTGACCATTTTTACCGCAACAGATAAATTACTGTACTAAGACTGCGGCTTATACTCTGCAAGATGCAGTATCTTTTTTTTAATCTTTAAAAGTTGTTTGGGGACTGTGAACTTTTTATTTCTTAACCTTTGTTGCTTTGCATCATATCCTAGAATCAAACAACTTCTATGCTCTTGGTATCTATATTGACAGCTAGAAAAGAAAATATACCACATTGCTTAGAAAACCATAGTGATCAGAGTTTCTCTCGGCTTCTCCCCATCCTTCAAATTTCCTTGAGGTCCCTTCCAACCTGGTATTCTATGATTCTATGAAATTTATTATATCTGGGGCTTACATAAGTTATAAATATTTAAAGATTTTAAAGAGCAAATTTGAGAGATTTGGGGTTCATTTGGGTTCTACAGATTTTAGCTATTACTTAGTCAAGTCATCCACACGAAGTAAAATACAACATTAATATCACATTTTAAGAATAGAGATGTAAGATATAAAGATTTGGAGTAAAATCCCTTCACTAAGTTTCAGGGAGCTCTGGAGTTCACCACCATTTTTCTTTTGGTGTTAACACGAAGGAACCTCTTCCACTTTGCTTAATAGCATCCATTCTGCTTTGGCTGCCTTCTTCCCATGCAGTCTTCAAGAAAATAACAGAAGTGTTTTTCCTTAGAGAAACTCTTTCAATACATTTGTGAAGACCCAGCAGAAGCTTCAATTTTACTGTCCCACAGTTAGGGAGGCACCATGAGGTCTCCTGCCCCTGAACCTTCTAAGGGAAAGGGGTTACTGGGTTGTCTTCAATTACCTCTAAAATGACAGAAGGAAAGCATGGGAAAGTGAAGGGATTAATATTTGACAATGATACTTAATTTGAATAATTAAATTTCAACAGAAATATCAGAAAAAAAAAAATCTTCATATGAAGTACATTCCTTAAATATATTGTTCCTAAAAGTTCACAAATATCTGGTTACCTACCTTTCTCATTAAAAACGTAGTAATACCGCTGAACAAATAAATCCAGGAAATTGTGATTTAACAATTTATTACTTTTCCTTAATATAACAGCACTAACTGTATCTCAATAATAATGATTCAATTTTTACATGCAATAGAAGTCTCAGCTCAGCAGAAACTATTCTGTCATCAGAGAATGAGAATATTCAAAGACACACAAAACAAAGTTACAGGGGGGAAGAAATGCAACAAAACTCAAGTAACATTCAAATCACTGAGGACATTACCACTTCATACTGATGCAGCAGATACAGCAATAACAAATCATTTATTGACCTTTTGCCTTAAGATCAACCACATATCCTCAATTAGCAGACAGGAATCAAGTTTACATATTTTAAAGTATGAATAAAACATATCAAGAAGACTTAAAAACTTCCAATTTTTTTAAACCAAGCAGCTGATGAAATCTCTCTAAATTCATCCAAAGTGAAAAAAGATTAGGAGTTGATACTTAAGAACCACAACTTGAACCCATGGCCAAATGCACATGACAATGAAGCTCCTCCCACATACCTACTTCCCACATACTCATTTCAATTAAGATTAGGACTGTTCAACCTGTATATTTGCAGGTACAGAAGCTCTTTTCCTTGCCGTATCCCCAGTAACCTATGGGACTGCTTATTTTGTGGCCACAGAACTCCCCTGTTACAACCTGTAAGCAACACAGACACCACATGCGGGAAGTCAAAACCTGCTAATGCCTTCACGTGCAGACAGGCAATTCGGGAAAAGTAAAGTTTACCCTCAAGTAAACTTAAATTTCCTGTTCTTGGATGTCCATCATTATACCACCTGTTTTCAGTAATACACAAGTTTTCGACTAGCTGGAAACACCAAGGAAATTTTTTAAAATCCTGGAAAATAAATTGCAACTTATTTTATAAGTTATTAAATTGGGCAATAGAGCCCTATGTTTAACTGGATTTCTGCACACAGTGACCTACTCTGTCACATGCAACACACTACTCTCTTCAGCTATATGGGGTCATTGGCAGATGTTTTGCAAATTTTTATTTTAGACAACCTTAATCTAAGTTGGACCTGACAAATACTCCGGCTACATAAAACTCACAAAAAATACTTATTTTTTCAGATTAAACATCTCACGCAAAGATAAAAAGTTCACAGCAGTAACTTCAAGAAAAAATATAAGGCTGTCAGAGTTACACACAAAATATGAAATTCAAGAGATGGTTCTATAGCATATTCAGGTTGCTTCGGTATAGAAGTGTTTGAGTAGAGTCCATTACTTCAGTGGTATGAAACAATTATTACAAAACACGTGTCTGAATTAAATGAATGGGTTTGTATTAAACACAAAAGATAACTATGACTTTTACTAGAGACAGTCTAGGGGTGAGAGCTTCTGTGATTAAAACCAAAGATGCATGGCAGTATCAGCAAAGCCCCTTGATGCAGAAACTGATCTTGCCCCAGGATGCAAATGGCTACAGTCTCTTTTCCATGCCTAGTAAAAAATTCACACCTGATTGCCCAGCCTGGAAAAGCTGCTTGACATCTAACTGAAGGATTATCACCTACATTTTAATCAGGCTTCCATACCTTGGAAGGGTTCTCCAGTTCTAAAAGAACTGGGAAACCAGCCTGAAGCAGAGAAATAGAACTCAGAAGGGTATCAACAAACCCAAAGCACCAAGAAGTCCAACTCTAAAAGGGCTAAAGAAAAGAAGATCCCTCAGAGTTTCATCTCTCAAAGCTCGCCAGCGCAGAGCCCAGTCTCTCCAGTTACAGACAGACTGTTCCTTGGTCACACTTGCATTCTTTGCTTTCTTGCCATTCCCCCACAGAGGCAAAGCAGAACACTCACAGCCTGGCCAGAGCTTTCAGTAAGCTCCTCTCAGCACTCCAGGTAAGCTTTTGACACGTAGTAAAGGTGAGAAGGCAGCACACTCAGACCTCAGGGTCCAGCTTCTTCCAGCTCTCTAAGCAAACCCAGGTAAGGCAGCTGCTCTGGGCTAACAGCTCTGCTGCAGCTGGTGGACAGAAGAACTTTCTGCAATTGGCACATAACAGCCTAAAAAACTGTTATTTCAAGTACAACCTCAATTGATTCAGGATTTCCCCCCCCCATTCTTGAATTTTCAGACTTTAGTCTAAACTATTCTGATGACCTTGATTCAAGGCAGAAAAGCAACTTGTGCAGGACCTCAGAAAAAGAAGTTTAAGAAACTTTAATTCTGCTGGTAAATAGCTGTTGCCTATGCCTCAGAACAGCTTAAAACTTGCAGGCTGCAAGCACACATATGTGCACACACACAAAGAGGATTTTGCAAAAATGTTCTACTTAATTTACCCAACATAGGTTGTTGTGGTTTCCCCACACACACCGTTTCACTATGGTGTATTAATACCTTACAAGGGAGATAAAAAAAACACACATAAATTACTCAAAAATTGATTTCTTCCCTTATTTCCTCAAAGCAGTCAAGCAATTAGGAGTATGTTAGTTGGAGGTTATGCACAGTGCCAAGTTTCTCTGGTTGTTTCTCAAATTTAAGTGTCTCCTTCCCTTCCCGGCATATAGATTTTTAAAATAAATAAATAAAGGAAGACTGAAGCTTTGCATTTTGTTTGGAAAGCTATTAAGTTGGCACTTTAAGTTATTATTTAAATTATTATTCTCTACCCCCACCATAAGGAGCACCACAGACCCATCAGTCTTCTTTACCAAGCCATTTACTGTTTATGCCCTTCTCCCAAAAAACCTTTGCTAAATTTAATTAGTCTGTGGATACATCAACTGATTCCTCCTGTGCAAGTAAAATACAAATGTTCAACCTCTATTTTGATCCAGCAAAATAGCATAACATTAACTTCAGATCACTCCATGGGGAGATGCATGGGCACCTCCCTTGCCATTAGCACAAGCACTGAGACGAGTCACATCAGACTTTTCCTGCAGGTGAATGGAGGAGGTGTGAAGTCTGGAGGGGCAGCAGGTAAGGAGGGTTATTATTATTATTGGCTTTTATGCTGCCAGTTTTGAAGTGCATGAGAATGAAAGACTGTTCCAATGATTACCTTTCAAGCACAAAAAATTACCAAGGGTCAGAAACCTGTCAGTTTTAACATCATCTGTTTTAAAGGCCTCAAGTCCTATAAAAGATTTCTCTTGACATGGAAATGAAAGGTTCAGGGTAACTCTTTGTAACTGTAGTAGTGGCATTTCAACTTAATGGGATTTAAACCTAAAAAAAAAAAGTAACAAAAAGTTACTCCCTGTAAAGCTCGTAGAGGTAATCCAAAGAACAGACTATACTTACAGTTCCTGCCAGATACCAGTCAGTCAACCCAGGGAGCACACGCTGGACACAAAGGATTAACCCAATCACATTAAAAACTAAACAGAAAGAAACCTCCAAGTTATGAAACCTGTTATTATATGCAACAGAATCTAATTCTTCTCACAACATATATTAACAAGCTTAAACCTAAAAGCAGCTAGACAGCTTTTTCTTGATAGCCCCAGAGGAATGTTGCTCCTACACCTGCCTGGTTTAATGGCAAGAACTTTCTGTAATTTCCAGACTAAATGTCTGAATGTCCAAATTATCCACATTATTATGCCAACACTGACCTTTACCTTACATTTATGGTCTCCTCTTTGCCTTACTGGAAGTGTCAAAGCAAGCTAAGTTTTGGGTTTGTTTTTTCAGCTCTTCTCCTGTAGGGAATGCTTTCTGGTCCTCATCATCCTTCCCTGAATCCAGCTCTCAGAAAAAGCACACAGGACCAAAAACACATAAATGCTCCAAATACACAAAGTCTGAGTTGAAACTGCAGCATTCAAAACCAGCCTCACCTCTTCTTGGCCCCATTATTTGTTTTCAAATTAAGAAAATTGTTAGACCTCCTAACCACAATATCTTCGCCCTTCCTACCTTTATCAGAAGCACTTGCTCTCCAGTTGGCAGGTATGAAGGTAGCCTCTCACAATGTGTCCAGTAATTTTAACCTTCACACCTTTACAATTACCTGTTTCCAGATCCAGCTCTGGATCTACATCAGAGATCTACCAACACCCACCAGAACCTCTTATCACCTTTTACTAAACTGACATCAGTCTAAGCAGTCTCACTTTCACTTACATTGTCTCTAAATCATTAGAGCAATGCATCATTTATTATAGTGCTATTCAGCAGACTATTTCTAGCTTGCTTGAAAAGGTCATATCCTTCAGTATGCATGTTCTGTCATGACTGCTATGCTACTGTCTTATGGCTGTGCTATCCAGTTTAATATTCTGCAATTCAAATTATTCCATTTTATACCCCACGCTCCTGATATTCGCACGGAAGTGTTTCAGCTTTGTTTGTGCTTCAGCTAACACAGCCTTAACTGCATTCAAAGCTGGCATAGTTATAACCACTAGTTATGTTGTTTGACTACTATTCTCAGAAATATTTATTACAGTTAACTTTTGTTCTAATAATCATCTGCCACTCTGCACAGTTACACTGCTTCATCTGCTGTGCTCTCCTGGGTTATCTATCTCTTGTCATGCATTCTTTAAAGAGAGGAGAAAACAAACAAAAAAACCACTCACACAACAAAAAAAACCCAACCACCAAATACAAGTCAGAGGCATTATGCAAATAGATCACATTTCTCAGTTTGAATTTCTTCTTGAGCAATGATGCAAATTCTCAATGCCAGCAAACTGCTTCTCTGGGTATTACAATCTGAGGTCATCTTTTTAAAAGATTTCTCTTCCAGCAGATATATTTTAAATAGTTAAAAAAAAAAAAAAAACCAGAATTCTTTCTGTAGGACCAGCTCTCAAGTAATTAATGATTGTTTTCCCGCTACATCTCTGCCCTTTTCTAAGGCCTGTGAGAATTCTGTTCAGTGCCAATCGAACCTCCACACAGCCGTGTGGCTCCTCCAGCCCACTGAACTCTTCCAAAAGAAACCTTCAATATTTCCACTGTCTGGAGAGTCACAAATATACATCTCTACCTTCCATTAGCCAAATTTCTCTTCAGCCTTGATTTTTAGAGCCACAAGCCTCCTCTGGTATAGTGAACAGATAAATTATATTGAAGCAAATCTACCATTTTGTCCAGCACATCTGTAAACTTACATTTGTACAAATCCCCACCTCTCCATTCCACCAGCATGTCAAAGTCTTATGTGACCTCCAGCCTGTACACATGTGGTCTATCTCTGACAAAAATAGGTTAGCAGGCTTAGAAAAGAGGCTCATTGGAACTTAACAGTTCTCTCACTTTCTCCCCCTGCCTTGCACCTCTCCCAAAGTAAAATAGGTTATATTACCTTTGCCACCATGGGCTGCCTGAAGCTTCTACTGATTAATTCTATAACCATTAATAAGGAGGCAAAAAAAAAAAAAAAAAAAACCAAAAAAACCCCAAAACCTCACAGGAAAACAGAGAGCAGGTTTATTTCCAAATTTTCTCTCTCTAAAAGTTACTAAATATACTCCTCTAGGCATCAAAAATCCGAGTACCCTACTAGAAACTGAAGTTAGAAAATATTCAAACTGGAAATGGGCTTTAGTCACTGAAAAGTGTGAGACACTTTAGTTTATATTCACAGCAAAACAATGCAGTCTCAATTTAGCTGCAGTGGTACTGCCATAGCAGAAAAGTTCCAGATCTCAAATGGTGGCTTGTCACTTTTCTTAAGCAAAAATAAAGAAAATCATGACAAAGTGTGAAAGCAACAGCCACAGATCTGTGTTTCCATACTCCCCAGGTGTAAAATGAAGTCAGAAGCAATTTAGAACATGAAACAATAGATAGTGCTATCTCTGTCACCAGGAGATATTGACAGAAAAACAAGTTCTACTTACTAAAAGAGAATGTGAAATGAAAGAAAAACGTGCAGAATATAAGCAAAGATAAAAAGTTGCAGTTTTCCATGGAACAGAAAAAGTCAACGTAACAAGCCAGTTGCTCTGGGTACTTAAGACAAATTCCTAACCAGTCCATGTAACACTTAAAATTATTTGAGATTATAATATTTGCAAGATGCTTTGCTTGAAGTTCAGAAAGTTATGACAGAACACTGATTTTATTAGGACTGTTTATTAAATGATAGTAGTTCTATGAAAAGAGCAAATCTTTTTAATATGTATTTTCTGAAGATACTTGGTCTTCATGTTTTAATTCAGAACCACAAATGTTATTTACATATACTTGAGTATTAATATTTTTCCTCATTTTACAGGACCCTCTCAATCTCAGTAACATAGTTTGTAATTACAGTATGTGACTTTTAAAGAAAAATGGCATCTCCCCTTGGAATCTTTCCTCTTAAAGACCTTACTGTCTCATCACAATGGAAGAAGATACAGAGCAGTAGCTGGTATACTTCTCTTCTTTATATTACTATATGATGACAGTACAAGTTTGTTCTTGCCAGCCCTTGGTTTTATATACAGAGAAGCAGCAAACAGGATGGATTCAATACCGAATGTATCTTGGCACCAAATCCAGAGTTTGTGGACACTGAATTGCTTCAGCACTCCCCCAGACTGAGCTCAATATTCTTCCTAGACAGCCAAATTTATGCAGACACCTTTATCAAAAATACTTTGACTCAGGTTTTTTAAAATACTGAGTATACTCTCTGGGTCTAGACTGTATCACAGAAGCTAAAAACTCTAAACCCAAAGTTCTAATATCATCTCTTGAAGTACTGAAAATGCCAAATGTCCATTATCTCCACTTCAAAGCATCCAAGACCACAGCAAACAACTCGCTCCTTGAAGGAAGCCTGGCTCGACTGCAGGCATTAACCTAACCCTATTTCTTGTCTACTCAACCTTACTTTTCAAGCAGCTGTTTAACTTCAAGCACAACGTCAGCCACAGATATTTCACCCTGACAAAGTCTGACTAACTCATCTATAACATATAATCAGACAAGTCTAGTAAAATGAGAGAAGCTGCTTTGATTCATACTAGACTTTTTCAAAGCTAAAATAATAATTCTACTGTAGGCAATTTACATTTGGTTTCCAAATTATTTTTCAGCAAATGACAGAGCTTGGTTAGACTTACCACATCTGCTTGAACACAAATACGTGCTTACCTAACTTCTTATTAGCAACCTTGCTTCTTGTCATTTTTAAGCATCTTAGTATTTCAAATGCAGCTTGATATCCCTCAGACTGGCTATATTTGTAATACACAGGCCAGCAAACTTCTGCTCTTTGACTATCTTTCCACTATTATTGATTCCTTTTTATTAATACTTAATTTCACAAAAATTATTAAACAACAGAAGTTGCTGAAAAGTTCCACCCAGACATTATGTTCAAACTGCTACCAATTCTCTATCCAGAACTGTTATGTCCCCAGGTCTAGTTCACTGGTGCAGGTAAAAGACAGTCGAATGACAGCCAGGAAAGAAGCTGCACGCGTGAATCAATGGAGTTACAGGAAAAAATAGTTACTGAAAACCCAAAGTAGGATTGATCATATAAAGGATTAGTGGGATATATAAACACATGTGATACCTAAATTAATCTGTCTGGGATTAAGGGACCAACTCACTGATAGGACTTCTGGGTAGTATTAGGTGAATGACTGAAAAATCATGCTGGATTTAGCCTGGGATTAGGCAGCAGGTAACTCTCAATACGCCTGATTGCATCTCTGTTTTTTTCAGACACAACAGGAACCAACTTGTACCAACCTACAACTTGTTTATTATGAATTGTATAAATTCTAAAAAAAAACACTGACAAACCTATTTAACTGCAAATGGCCCCTGTGCCAAAGGGAGAAAGTCTGGAGTCCAGATGTGTGTTCTTAAATAGAGGCTAATAAGGATTACTGGTAAAACCGTTAGACTTCCTAATCACTTTAGCACGTTTCGTACATATTATAGCAATTTCTACTGTAGCCTACAGAGGATAAGAGGATAGGAAATACTAATGCATCAAATGCTGCTATTGAAGAGGAGGAAAAAAAAGACAAGTTGGTCCCAAAATGAAAGAATAGATAAGGAAAGATATTAATTCAGTGCTCTCATAGGGCCACAAAGTCAAGGAGACAATGGACAGATTATTTACAAATATACAAAGTACAAATCCCTACTAAATTATGAGACTCACCAATATGTAAATTATAGATAGCTCAAGACTTCCTTCACAGTAGATGTGTGTTGATGCATATAGGACCAAAACCTGCATGTTGTGGGGTTTATCATTGTTGCACTTTTTGTTTTGTGTGGAACAAGGGAAAAAAAAAAAAAAAAAAAAGAAAGGCACAGGGGAAACACAAAGCTACCAGGCACTGTGCAACCACAAACGTAACATAAACAAATGAAGGTAACATGATGCTGCAATGGGCACCTAGAGTTATTTTCATAGGATTTGTATTGATGAAGACTTGACATTAAAACTATTAACAGTCATTTTAGAGCTAGCTTTAACTAAAACAGCAGATTTCTCATGCAGTGAGAGATGACACTGATGTAGACAGCACATATCTGCCATGGTTCTCTTTAGGCTGCTACATAGCATAAAGCCTAGATTCCAATGGTGATTGCTCCGTAAGGTCAAACAGCTTTTAAATGGCCCTCAGAGCTTCCCCATTACGAGCCAGGACCAGCCTGAGCATAGAAACAAAAATAGTTACATGACTCAATACAGAATAGTAAAAAATTACTTTTAAAGTAAAAACAATCACACCCAACTACCTTACCTGAGCTTGATGTGTCAAGATACTGAGTTAAATAAACTAGTGTGAATTGCTTCAGGTTTTTTCCCCTCTTCCATGAGATTTTTATTTTCTACAAAGCTCACTCTCTCTCAAACAGGCTTTGTTGAATTCAGCAGTAACTGGTAAGTTTTAGTACTCCTAGTTGCCACTTCTTCCTACTTCCAGAAGGCACCAGCCCCACAACAAGGGGGACAACAATAAATATCTGCTGATCCTCAACACCTGCTATTCAACACAAATGAGCACTGGTATCAACACAAACTAGAACACCTGGCTGAGACCAGCATTAGTGGAAGAGCCAGAACATCATTCGCTGCTGCTGCCCAACACTGACAACAGCCACTTCAGCAAGACACACAGAGCTCATCATCCACTTTCTACTCTTATTTGCCATTTCCCTGTATTAAGCCAGCAGGCAGGGATCTTAGGATGTTCAGTAATAAAACTTGGGTTTAATGCCTGAATGTTCCTTTTAAACATGGATGAATCATAATCCCTGAAGGTTATGGCTTTCCATACTTGCAAAACCAGTCCTGATGGGATTAATTCTTGCAATGGCATAGCTGATCACCACCATTAAGCAAATAAAAACCCCACATAATCAAGCGTATAAATGTATGCAAATAAAAAAATTCCTAAGATCTGAAAGGACTCAGTGCTGTGTTTACAGAATTGCATACTTTTATTTCTTAGCCCCCAATTTAAGTAAAGCTTTCAGAAACAAACAAATAAACCTCTCTGCCCACCTGAAGTACAGACTATCTAAATGCAACTGCTTCAGTATCTATGCTGTTTTTTCCTGCCAATCTTCTCCAGTCATGTTGCCTTTATAAGAGCATCTAATCTGCCCCACTGAGTCTGATTACAGACTAGACATGGTTAACTATAGACTGGTATCATCCTGTTGGCAATACAATAAATCATTCCTCAGTGAAGGTCTTTACAAGGTGGCTCTATATTCCTCAGAACCTTGGTAGATACAACAGGCCCTGTAAATCACAGGTAGAAAGACGTTAGTGCTGTGATCCTACAAATGCTTTGCCTTTTAGTGACTGATCACTTGATCAATCAGAGTACAACCTCACCACACTTTTGCTTCTATTACACCGTAGTTCTCTACAGCACATGTTTTGGGTAACTACAAAAAGAAAGAAAAACCCTAAATGCTACATCATGTTTTGGGCATACTAGAAACATTGATGACATACTTAATGAATTGTGATCCAGAGCAGTGACTTCATCTTACTCATGGTTGTACATGTTGAGCCTTGGAAGAATCACAGAGTTCTTGGACAGAGATTACAGGCTTGACATCTTGATTTATTTATTTTCCTAAAGAGCTGCAAAGACATGAGTTGTGTATGAATGCTCATGCCTCTCAGAGAAGAAGTAATTTTCCATTTCCAGGATAAAAATGGCACTATAAGTGGCACATTCTCTCATTCTGATGAAGAAACTAATCTCTGTACAGACTGCACTGACAACAAAGGATAAGAAGAATAGAATAGCTAACTAACAAACACTTCCAGTCAGGAGACATGCAGAACCAGCAATTTATTTTTCAGCTCCTTACATTCCACCGCTGCTACCAACACAAATCAAATGGAGCTGAATGGATAATGGAGCAGAAAGGACCAACTTGCTGAAATTTCTTCAGAAAAAAGCTTATATCTAAGTATTATTGATAGTGAACACAAAAACACTGTGGAGGACCAGTCAAATGTTATTAAAAGATTCCTTCTAAGGAAAAAGCAGAAGTTTAATTTTGAGAAAGTTTCCTGGTTAAATTCACATTATCAACAGAATAATTCGTGCTGAGGTGAGCTACAATTTCACTTACCTTTGAAAAAAAAAAATTAAACTAAAATTGTGAGTTAAGTATTCTTCCATTGATATGGCAAGAGCTGGACAGTGTATTGAATTGTCTATTATGTATTCCCAGCAGTAAGGAGATCAAAAATGCATACACAGAATGCAAACAATCTAAGAGCTTCCATGGAATCATCACTGTGCCAAGATAGAAATGGCTTCTGGGTACATATAGCTTGAAAAAAAAAGATGGAAAAACTGATAATCACATCATGGCATAGCCCCCTCTGACACCGAGATAAACATACACATGACAGCTGGCGTTAAGAGTCTAAGTAATGAAGACTTATCTTTCATTAAGGGCATTAATTGTGGCACCATGGAGAAAATCTGACTAACTCCAAGATACACACCTAGAATTTCCAAAGCAGTTTCAGATACTGTTCTTCCCTGTGTCCTTACTGGTGGCTACTTAGTTCTGCTGCATTTCACCCCTACATCAAATACACGTTTTAAATAAAATAAATAAAAATAAATCAATTCATAAATAGATAAGTAAAAATCCAGCAACAGAAAAGTTTAAGTATCTGGTTGCACAGTGTTTGGAAACATTTTGAAGATCAGAAGGGGAAGGAGGGGAGTAGTATCTAGATTAAATATTTCACTTCTCTATTCTGGGCTAATCCTTAAAAGAAGCTATAATGTGGCTGGTAGTAAATTAAACTCTCATCTTCTCAGCAACAAAATGGTCCTACATCCCCCTTCACCCCAGGGAGAGAGGTGCTGGAAGCCAATCTAAGCCTGAGAGAAGCAATTTACCCAAAGCACCTTATACTTGGACTAATCTGAGCAGCACAGAGACTCTGAGGCATCAGCTCAAAACTGACATAAATTAGAGAAATCTCAATCGAGCCTGAAGAGAGAAATGTAACAGTTTAATCCTCCACTGTCCCAAAATCCAGCCCTGTCCTTCAGATCTTGCACCCTGGAGACGATGATCAGGGCTGGGACATCTATTTAGTTAAGAGAAAAAGAGCCCAGAAGACAAAACCTATCGGACCTGTGACAGCAGAGAGCTGTGCCACCAGCTGCCACACAGCAGAGCTGGGGGAACATCCTGCTAAGACATTCCCTACATCTTAAGACATATCAGCAGCATTTATGCTATTTACTCTAAAACAGAGCATTTAAAAGACAAAACTACAGAAAGGATAGCTTGCCTCCTAATATCAACTTGCAGGAACCATGTTTTACCACAACTCTTTGCCACTCCTGGCCAGAGCTGAGCTTGTCTCCTGTCCGCCACAGTTCTGGCCAGCAGTTTGCTGCTCTTCTTACATGGCAGGCATCACTCAATATGATTTTACTGAATGCTTTGTTCATTTATTTTGTTTGCATTCATAAGTCTTAGGTTAAGTGAAAGGCTAAGTACAGATTCAAGCATGCAGTCCATATCTATTTAAATATATGTCAAAATTCTGAAATGCTATCATACCAAAATACTTCCATCAAATCTCTTATCCATAAGAAAACAAATAAAAGCAGGCCTAGCTTGAGGTCAAATTTTACAGTCATTAAATGAGCACAGCTCCCACTGACAGCTGCATTCTCTACTTTTTCATTTGATTTCCATGGATGCTGATAAAACAATTAATATATTTGACTTGTAATTTGCATATTAAAACTAAAGGAAGAAAACCACAGTAAAAAGCAGTAAAAAAGAAAAATACAACAGTAAGTTTTAGCCCCCAGAACATTGGCCCAAAAAAGTATAATTTGCCTGGTTTTTATGCCCATAGGGAACTCAGTCCTGTGGTACCAATTCTACCCCTTTCCTTTGTTGGGTCTGCTAAAATATGCTGCTGGATTAAAGAGCACCAGTTCACCGGGAGCTGCTGACAAGTACACACAGATTCCAACTCAGTACTGCAGTCGATGCAAACTTCGCTTTCTGTTGTTTGAGGGGTTTTGTTGTTGTTTTGGGTTTTTTGGTTTCAAAGATAAATTATGTATTTCAGTAACAGCATTCAGAAAACATTATTGGGTACCAAGTCATCCAGTGCAATAAATACACTGCTGTCCTGTATCAACTGACTATAGAATACTCCTATCGCTCTTTTATTTTATATGATGGAACTCAGTACTACCTGGAAAGCCCTTACAGGCTCTTGTGTCTTTTTCTGTCACTGGTAAGAAGTGACAAGAGAAAGTATTACAAATACAGACTTGTTATCACTCTCCCATGGCACTTGGTGACTGGACCCAGACTAGGTGAATCCAGCATAGTCCACCTAGAGTGGGGAAAAACACAGCAAACACCCTTCGCTTAAGAAGATACTGATTTTAGTCACTAACTTGCACTTTTTTTGCTATCATTAGATTATCTTTTATTTCATGGCTATCTCCAACATACATTTCCAAGTCTTCTGATATCCTATGATCATCAAATCTTCATCTGATCACAGAATAAAGCTCTTGCTCTCCATCAAACAACTGATTTACCACTAAACATTACTAATATCCAAATGCCTTGCGACCAGTCATACTGTCCCAGTAGGATAAGGAATCAGTCATAGCTTTACAGATTAAGATTGCTTAAGTAAGATTACTTATTCCTGTGTTGGATCAAAAAATTATAATCACTCCCCATTCTCTTCAAATGAAAAAGAGTAAGTGGATTTTTTTGTTTTTAATTAGCATTTTGATTATGGCTTGCACAAGATTTGACAGTCACAAGGCAATTTATTTGTAGACTGTCCAAATAAATTACATTTGATTGATAAGCTATATTAAAAATTTAAAACTATTTATTTTGTATTTGAATGTCATATCTACACAGGCATAGAAATGTAAATTGAAAAAAGACTATTTTTTACATGCAATTGAGAGAGGTTTTTGTTCAGACTTTTCTTTATCAAAACAAAACAAAAAAAAATACAACAGCTATCTGTCATGCCCTGAAGTGAGCTGCACTTAGGTTTTATAAAGAAAAACAAAGGCAGAAACTAGGAGAAATACAGAAATGTCATCTTTTCCCTTGTTCTCTCAGCATGTCTGTCATTTCTCATTTTTCTGGTCTAAGAGTTTCTCAAACTGCCCAAAGGTTTGTGCAATCAACTTATTTGCAGCTGCCCTGCCATCACCACCAAAACCAGAAGACAAGGCATATAATGAGACAGTTTATCTAAACTTTGTTACTTTTCATTTGATTTCCTTAGTCTAAAACAACATGCACACTTACACTTCTAACTTCAATCTTCTTTTTCTTGTCACTGAATTAATGGAATTTGTCAGAAAATTTCGCCTCAAGAACTGAGGAAGAACACACAGACGACAGCAAAAGGAACAAAGGGACTGTCACTTCACCTCCAGCTTTCCAGGCTATCAGTGCCTATCAGTCCTAAAAAATTCTCATCATGATCCTTCATACTTATCTCCTACTTCAATTATCCCTGGCTCTCATTAAGTAACTACCCAGCCTTTCTTCCCACAAAGCTGGGTTTCCACCATAAGTTCTCTCTAGAAAAACTACTCTATTCCCAAACCTTTCCCAGATAAACACAGCATTTTTTCCCCATAAATTCTCTACAAGGCTGTACCTAAAATGCTCTTGAACAGTTTTATGTATTCCACCAAAAAAAAAATCCATCCAAAAACTCTATACTTTTTTTGAAAAGAATTAACCCTCCTGCATTCAGTGTGAATTGGGACAGAAATCCACTTTTCAAGACACAAAGAACAAAGAGAAGAAACGATGAATGAATGTATAATTTCAGTATATGACAATATGTAGTTCTAACCAGATTATGATATTGTGTTACAACTAAGCCAAAGAATAGGAAACTGGGCTGGTTAAGTAGCTACGAGCATAACAAAAGCAGCCCTGCACCCTGGGGCATGGAGGCATATGGGAACCAGAAGAAATCTTGCAAAATAATTCTTAAAAAAAATATATTCAAGACATAACTCACAGCAAGACACTGAATAGAACCACTAATCTGTTCTGTTTTTAAATCAGGATGCAGATATAAAACGGAGGACCTTAATTGAGGTCAATTTCTTAGTCTGATCTGAACCTGCTGTTCCAGTTAAGCCATCAGCTTTGACCAGCAAACCACCCTCCAGCATGAAATGCATAAAACCACACACATCCAAAAGGACAACTTACATAATACATCCTGCTTCTACATAGGCACTTCTGTGAATGAAGAATAGAGTTGTAAAATACAAAGTGCCAGGGACAGGCCAGCACAGAAGTATGAACTGTGCCAAACCAAAGGTCACTGTAGCGCTGACAGAGATTTCCACTTCCAGCTTTGTTTCTCAGGATCACGGTAATTTTAAAATCTATGAATATAGATCTTAACCTAAATTCCTTCCAATTTAGTGTTTATTTAGTTCAAATGTAATCTAACTTCTGGCAGACACATACAAAGGAATATTTTATGCCTTATCCTTTAAGCAAAGAACGATTAGTAAGCACCAAACTCCCAAAGGAACTATGAGAGATATCTTACCTATATCATCAGCAAAAATGACTGTAAGGTATTTCTTACGACCCTGAATAAAATATTAATGTTCCTTAATATTACTCTTCACATTAAGAATCCTCACATTTTAAATATTAAATCCATAACTAAAAGATGGAAAATTACTTGCAAAAAATGTGTTAGATAACTGTGCCCTGTAACAATATGAGTTTGAAGTTGCATCTAGTTGCTATTATCAAGAATCACTGCCTCACTGAGCCAAAGAGATACACATGGACAAGCTGTGACTCAAAACATGTACAAAATTATGTCAAAGAGGCATGAGGTAGTAGTATAGCTGGACACAACAGGAAAACTTGTTAAATACTCTTAATTTAGTGTAAGCACAGCAGCAGAAGCTTCTTAGGAGAATGCTGATTTCTTCCTTTTGGTTTCATGGGTACCTCTGGTGTGTCTATGTTTCCTCCCTTGCTGCCCTTCTGGCACCAAGTTTTATAAACGTTCATTTATACACAAGCACTCAGTTCTGGCTTTTTCCTCCAACTATAATAAAACAGTCAGTGACTGATACATCTACATATACCAGTAATATATGAATTAATGCTGCTATTTGCAAATACCACATCACATATTCGATAACAATTCAGTAAATCAAGTACAAGTAAAAATGCTATTTCAAACTGAAAGCTTAAAGCATTCTATTGATTTATTCTGAATTTTGGCTTGCAGGTCAAGGCAGCATCCACACCACCATCAGCTGCACAACCTCATGCAAACAGCATTTCCTTGCTTGCTCAGGTGATGTACGGCTCAAGCTCACTCAGACAAGAAATGACTGGCCAGACCAAGATATTATTTGTAACAATTTATCTATGAATTTCTTTGAATATTTTAAAAATGTTAAAGTCCTGGAATAAGACCTACCGAGACTATACTTGGTATACAAAGCTTCGAGATCTCACACACGAGCAGCAAATTTCTCAACTGATTCTCTCATCCACTCACTTCTTACTCCTCAATCTTACTTATTTTGAATAATAAATTACAGGAGGAAGATACTGGCTTGATACTAGTATCCCACCCATATACAGTATTATTTTCTGTGGTTATGACATGCAGGCTGGTAAGAACCAGGAGGACAGATACCTAACAGGCCATTCTGAACCACCTAGCCAAATCCTTGGATAAATTGTGGAAAAATAAAATAAAAATAATAGTAATGCTGTCAGCTTACTAAACTTGTAAACTTGTCAGCTGACCAAAGCTCCTATTCCCAGTGGAGGTTTGAGGAGAATGGATGCCACAGGAGTTGGCAGAAAAAATTGGATTCACACTGATTTTGTAACACTTTCACCTCTGAGAGCAGAAATCTCTCTCAACACAGTAACCAAGGGGAAATGTGGCAAAAAGATATCATCAGATTTTGGTACTGTAGACTAAAAATCCCTCCATATTTCCTCCTTTCAAAAAAATAATTGGTCTTTTCCTTCTCACATTGCCCAATATTGAAGAGTCATTCATTCCACATCACATGGAATACAAATTAAGGCTTCTTCAAGCTTCAAAACTGTTGGCTTCACAGTGGTCTAAATTCATCCCCTACTACAATAAGGTGCAGCTCACGTAATGCTTCTTCAATAACAATGCATCTTCCGTGTGATTTAGGATTTATTCTGTGGTATGCTAATATAAGTTAACTTTGTGATTCTCAAATGTCTGCTTTTACTCTGTCAATTATAAAGTTACTAAATAATTTCACTATGGACTCATACATTTTATCTTTTTAATACTTTTCTAGAATGTACACCGGGTTGCTTACTATGCATTCTTTTCTAGCCCAATTTAAAATAAATAAATAAATAAATAAATAAATACAAATAAATCTCTGTTGGCTGCTGTAACTAGATAAATTATTAAAAAATAGTATTGTGTTGTTTTGTTTTGGATTTTTTTCCTTAATTTCTAAATACATAATCATATTTTCTAGCAGTCATTTTCTCATTAGAGCTACCATTATCCATAAATGAGAGAGAATACATTTTTCTATAAGAAAAAGTCTTATCAGACACATTGGTAGAACTTCAAAAAAAACCAAAATTTACTTGGTTATGTATCATCAAGACCAACTAAGAGACAAGGTAGTTTTATACTTGTGGAGTACTCAGTAAATACTAATGGAAAGGTCATAAGATACTTATCTTCCAATAAGCCGAAGTAAATGCAATTCTTGCTATAGATCTCTTATTCCTCCTTATTTAGAAAAGGAAAATGAAATATTTTATGATTTAAAAAAAAAAAGTAATTAAGTATCTACTAGTTAGGATAAAAAAAATAGCTTCTGCATACCACACTGTTTATACATTTTTAAAGTAATGACAAAGAAAGTTTAGAAAGTTCCCTTCCTAAAATGTTGCACTTACAGGCAAACTCTTAATGTCTGTACAAAGTCTTATGGTTTTCCAACATATTTCTTTGATAAATGGGTTAACCAAATTGGATTTTTTTTTTTTTTTTTTAATTAAGTTGGTCCCTTGCCTGGAGCACTCAGAGTTGTTTACCCACAATGGCCATGAAATTCCCTGTGTTTGATGATTTAATTATCTCTTCCTTGCCTGATAATTCTTTTAAGGCATTTCCTTTTGGTGTGGCATAGCAAACAAAAAAAAAATTCTCTCTCTGTCTTCTTCTGTTAAATTTTATAAACTTACTTACACTTCGTGTCCCCTTCTTCACATATGATCATATTTAAGTTGATACACTAAGGTGGTATTTATTTTAAATACAGTATAAATTATTTTATTTGGTTTTAGTTACCTGAGCCACTGCAATCCATCACCTGTACAGACACCTGCTACCTACAGGTATTAGAAGATGTGAATTTTGTTTACTCATTTGTGACCATTAAGGAAGCAGCCAGCTCACCATTCCCTCACATTCACAGAATTTCACTTAACACAAACAGGGATGAAACAACCTTTGAGGTAAGATGGGAAGTAGCCAAACACACAAAGACTTAATTGTTAAAGATTCGGGAAAGCTGCAGCACTGAG
Source organism: Nesoenas mayeri (assembly GCF_963082525.1). NCBI lineage: Eukaryota > Metazoa > Chordata > Aves > Columbiformes > Columbidae > Nesoenas > Nesoenas mayeri. The sequence goes on from NC_137540.1 coordinate 19,995,564, forward strand.
ACTGTTGACGGCATATTCCTTCGTTTCCCATCTGGTAGGACAATTTCTGCCAGCCCTGATGTTTTATGACTCCCCAGAGGTTCCCTGCTCTGCAGGCACTGGCTCTCCTCTGGTTTCTCACTGTCATTCTAACACAGGCACATCTCCCCTTGCCTGTTCAAGGGACCATTTGACCAAAATGTAAGTCTGAGCCTCAGCCCAATAAGACTTTCAAGAGAGGACCTGTAATTCCTGCCAACATATCAGCATTTCCAGGTCTCCCTGACCACCGGGTCCCTTCTGTGCATTTCCAGAACCAACACAAGAAGGGCTACATCACCGATAATTTTTAAAATTTAGTTTCTAAATGAAGCTAAGAACATTTTTTTAGAAAGCAAAACTCAAAAGCCAAGATGTTGCAGAGTGTTCTCCTGAGCTTAAGTAAACTTACCACACGGCAAATAGGGTCAGAATCTGCTCCCGTCACTGAGGGGAAGTGAGAGATATGTGACATTGCTGACTATACAAAGACTCCTCTGAATTATTTACTACAGCAGAAATAACAAATCATCTGGATGGAGAGCTACAACACTGCTCCAAATATAGAAATGAAAGACCAGGGTCATAACTGATGGGCTTGTACTGTCTTTTAAAGCTGCTTAAAAATATATCTTCTGCTATGTTTTCAGTATTCCTGCACTTTGTAATTCAATATTTCTACTTTAACCTTCAAACTATAGCAAGAGACATTGCTCTTTCAGAACACAAAAATAGATTCTCAAAGCTGATGTTTTTCAGAACTTAGAAAGTATCTGACAAGAACACAAATTGCTACAGTATATTATGTAATTATTAATAATTAGTAATCACATTACTATCCATTGTAATTATTAATATTTAAATTATTCCTTTATCAGTATATTGTTTAAAATAGTCAGAGGTGCACATGTTTTGAGGTGCTTTGTTGTTTGTTTGGGGTTTTTTTCCCAATCAGAACAGTTCATGAAGACAAAGCTATTCATTATTATTCTTGTATTTAAGAAACAGGTAACCACAAGCGTCAGGTAAAATTCCATTTTACCTGCACTCTGCTGTTTTGATGAACTAGATTAGACAGAGAAAGGAAAAAAAATAGAAAACTGCTTCAGGCAAAATGCCTAAGCATGTCATTTTATTGTAACATACCAAAATTGGTTGTTGAGGTAATTTCAGTGCATTGAAAATGAGTAACTCTTCTGAAAAAGAGTACAGTTTTTCTTGTTCTCTTGTTGATATAATTCTTAATAAATATTCATAGATAACTCTAGGACACCTCATTAGCAAGCTGCTCAACAAGTTGAGCAAGTGCTGAATTAGGCATTTAAAATAATTATTATAAATGTGCCTCCTAAAAGTAACATGGAAACAACTGTAGCATGTTTCTGAGTGGAGTATCAGAGTTACTTAGATACTGTAGCCAACAAATGCTACCACCTGGAAGAAGACTGCAAAATTTGGCTGGACTAGAAAAACAAGCAGATGACTCCACCTGGCTTAGCTTCCCCTCATCCCCACTCCTCGGTAAGAAGTGACTAAATAAAAAAAGCTTTCACCTTCCTTGTAACATCGTATGACCACGAACAGTAAGGTAAGAGCTTACTTTGGTAGTCTGATGCATCTTTGATCACAAAGCATGTCATGGGCATGATACACTCAGTTGCATCTCACTTCGTCACAAGATCCATTCTCAGGAGTAGAATTTTAGAGAACAAGCTGCTGACCCTCAAACTATATCTGAGTGCTAGCCCAGAACAGAAATCTCAGGAAACTGGGTGACCAACCTCCAGGTTGAGGGCTGAGACCATCACACCTGCACAGATCAAGCCTCCTCAGCCTTTATGAAACACCATCCCAAAGTGGACAAAGGGATTTCAGTCTCCCCATGATGGCTGCAGGTGAGAGTGTTGGACACAGGATCAGACAGTCTATTTCTGGAATACTTCTTAGATAGATCTAAAATAAACTGCCATTTAATCTTGCTTCAGTGTCTGTACCCCATTCAGCCTGTGAGTCAGTCAGTAACTATTATGCTTTCATCAGGGATCCTCTCTGTCAGGTTCCCACACATCTTTAGATCAATCTTCAGCCACAAATTGTAAGAAAACATTCACATTAATAGAGGCATCCACAACCTTTTTTTTTTAATAAACTGGTGTTTCACACGCTTTTCCTTTTGTGCAAGGTTACCGGTTTGCCATTCAATAAAGAACGCTAATTGAGGCAAAACAAACAAATTATCTGCTAATGCCAAGCCAAAGAGATCCAAACTGAGACATCGTATCTCAAGTCACAGTTGGAATTCAAGTAACAACTAAGATTCCGAGCTGCCAAGGACAATTTACACAAGGTTTCCTTTGCTGCAGTCTATGAATGATGAAGTTAAGCTGAATTTTCAAAAGGCTACATAAACATAGAGGGACACTACCTATCGTGTCCCTCAAAGACCCACAGACACACATGCAGTATGGCTCCAAGCACAGGTTTACTGACACATCTACCTTTTCTGACAGTAAATATTTCACATTATCTTCAAAATACTGATATTACAAGTATCAATGATACTAACACATGACAGTAGTAGCAGAAAAGGAAAGGGAAGTATTCCCTCACTACACACTCCTAGTCTTTTACAAGATCAATTTTAGTGCAAAGTACCACATGTATCTTTTGACAGTCCGAGTACATTTAATAATTCCAGTATGCAGATAGCTTTGCTTTTTCCAATACACAGTTCCAAAGAAGCTACTGCGACCAGGCCTCTCACTTTTGTGAGAGAAAGAAAATCCAATTTTTAAAAACAAAGCTTTCATGGTGGTACATCAAACTGCTCTCTAATTTCACTTGCAAATATGTAACAAAGCAGTTCAACAACTATGCACACAACCTTTATAGGTTGGGTTCTCTAATCTCTTATGCTTTTTATGCTTTAGTAGGGAAATCTGTCTCTAGGCTATCACATCTTGATGGTACAGAAATTGATTGTAAGGTTTCCTGTAAATGTTGCTTTCTCCATCTTGATCAGAATTATTATTATGCTGAAGGAAAACTTCGAAAGCATTCCAAGACGCACCAACAAAGGGTGTACTTTGCTCACAAACAACTGTCCTAACCCTCATTCTCACCGAAGCTCCCTTGCAATGTTTCAATTACATTAAGATGCATTTGGGCTTTCGAGGCTAATAGATCATACCACTTTTTAAAAGACTGACATCACAGCAACTGGTTTTACATTACATTTACATTACATTACTTCACATGCATAAAGAATAAACTGCAACAGTATGTACAATCAATAAAATTGCCCTAGAGATTAGGTACAATTTGTTTTAAAAAACAACATATACATATCAGATCATCCTATGTAAATGATAAATGGTCGTAATGCAGCTATAAAATACTAAAATGAGGTCTCACAAACCGTTCCGTTTTATCAGTCAATAGATTTTGTCATACTATTATAATAATATACATCTCAAATAACATTAAAAAATACATATATTTTTCCTAACCAGTAAATAATTACAGATACAAACAAGCTAACCAAGATTAAACTGTAGACTGAATGTTCAGTATGCCAGCTCTCTTGCAGTACCTGCGCAAACATATTCTCTTAGTCAAACAATATCATTCAAGACAAAATTAGACCATGAAAAATAAGTGACCTCATACTTAGCAGGAGTATCTGCAGTAAAAATATGCATATGAACTGAGCCATGAGCGTGGCAGCTCTTGCTGGGTTTAGGAATCCAAATCACTTAAGACTTGGTATTTTACACTGCCATCTAGTGTAGGCTATATTCGTATGTTCCAAGCTCCCAACTACCAGCATCTGAGGTATCCAAAACAACTTCCATAGAAATAGTAGCCACCGCTTTTGTTTATTTTACTTGGAAACTATCAATTCCTAGAAGGCAAAGACTACACTAACCAGCTGAAACAAAACACCAGAACTGAATGATATCAGACACCAACAGTAGGAAAGCTGAGAAGACTCCTAGAGATACAACAATTAGGAATTATGTACATATATTTTTAACTCAGTGGCTAAACAAACAAACATTATTCCTTTGCAAAAAATTTTAATGTAGATTCACTGAGTGAATGCAGGTTTAGCATCTGTGCTTATATAGAAACTAGAGATCAAATTAAACAGTATTTCTCAGTAGCAGAGAAAATGCTAATTTCTGTGTCTCCTTTTTTCCCTATTCCAAGATTGAATCACTGATGACCACCCGACACGCCTGATCACGCTGCTCCTGCAGAAAGAGCCGTTGTGCAGGACTGCAGGAAACTTTGCTTTACGATGAACTTCCCCCACGGGGGCACCGTGTCCATCGCTGTCATCTCCCGCTAATGCAGAGAGCCAGCGCCACGCGGCCGTTCTGCAAAAGCCACACGAATTGTGTGTCATGACAGACAGTAACACAGAAATTCCAGTGTAGCTCTATAGCTGCCTTTAGGAGGGAGGGAAAAAAAAAAGAAGAAAAGATACCCAGCCACAACCCACACACATCCTTGGCTAAAGCAAAAAGGCACTTTTCATACACACTCCAACTTTCAGACTATTAATTTGAAAATACAAGATCTTATCATCAATTGAAAGTATATTTTTATAACTGTAAAAATAGCAGACTGACGTTATTCTGAACATCAAATGCATTATCTCCTACTCTGAGTACCAAATTCTGCTCTCATTTACCACGTAAACTGGAATAACTCATTAAAGAGATTAATTCCAAAATTATGTCATTGTAGCAGAGAAAATAATTTTATCCTATTAAACCCAGTTCTACTGATACCTGTTTTCTTTGGCCACTTACACATACACAAAGCAAACAAAGTCCAGGCAGAACAGTGATGTTACTGCTGTAATAGAAACACTGTACAACACCAAATTGTTGATGGATTCTGCTTAATGCTCCATTTGCACAGCAGTAAATACACAAAATATCAAGTCACATTTAGCACATAGACTTTTATACCCATTTTCATGTTCTTGACTCATTTTTGTAACAGAAATATGCACCCCAGGTTCAGTGCATCTTCCTAGCATTGCTATAATATGGTAATAACATAGTTTATAAATAACCAAACAATACAAAAACCTGATGGTATATGAAGAACTGTGAGAACACAATAAAAATCTTATTTCCCACAAGAGTTTCTCCTTCCTAATTGTCCATTACACATCCACCTATTATAATTACATGAAAAACTGGAGCCTTTTTAGTGCCTCATATTAAGAGATTTCACTCTATTTGCTGCATTCATGTTTTTGCAGCAAGCAAGAAGCTCCTACTGATGAGTGCACAGATAAGAGAATGAAAGAAATTGATAAAAATTAAAATGTTTTAGTTATTTATATATGTTAAGTTCAAGAAAAAATAAAAAAGCTTCTCAAACAAAGCAAGCCCAGATTGGCTTTACTAGTGTACTGAGGATAAATTTTCACTGAGGTCACAGCATTGGGCAAAATTTCATAGAAACACGATATACAACAAAATGAAAAACATCCATCAAAAAAATGCAATGGATTTGATTTTTAATGCCATGAGCTTGATAAACAGCCTCACATTTAACAACTTTGACACCACCCTATGTCAAGTAAGCACCTTTAGTTTGTGTTGTCTTCTGGCTTTTCACTAAGTAGAGTCTGTCAACATTAAAAACAATCTAAAGAAACCTATGGGACAGATCACTGACAAACAGGAAGAAGAAAGAGGCTTATTTCGTCAGGCTGAGGCAAAAAGCTTATTAGCATCCTAACCTATGGAAATCAATATTAAACCTCCTGTGAAGCTACAGAATTGAAACTACTCTAAGTGAAGAACTGTCTTACCCAGTCTCTTCTGGATTCAGAGGGCTGGTAAGTTCTACAAAACTTGGATCTGAAACACCTTAGAAGCAGAAATAATGCTACATTTTTAAGTAGTCATACTAAAGATACTGATATCCAACATTTTAAAACCCATTGTTGAACTGTGTAAGCAAACTTCATCACTGTAAATTTCAAAAGTTTACAGAGTGAGTGAATACAATTTGTTCTATTCACTCCCTCGTAACAGACAAATTAATAAAAGTACCACGTACAAGCATAAGATGCCCGCTTCCCTTTCTCAGCATACCTTGCCAAAAAGGTATACAAGATTTTGAAGAAAGACAACGTATCCTCTCTCCTAACAGCAGCTTTCATAGTAGAATGCATTGTATAAATATGATTTGCTGTTTGAGACTCTGCCCATCTTTTTGATTTATGATGACAGAAGAAACAGGAACCTCTACTGACCTGGACAAATTAATGGAATCTACCTTTGCAGACTATGGGGAAAATAAACTAAAGAATCCTCCATCATTAAGTTACAGGGTTTTTTCTCTTGTTAACATGCAGCTGACAAGCAGCTAATGTAGTTTGCCAAACAGCAGAAAACTGAAATTCACAGATCTCAACTCCGTTTTAGAATTGCCAGCGTGAATTTTGTACTAAGATGAGCAAGTCTTTTTCATTGAAATCCTCTGTCACTGTGACCACATCTATGAGCTAAAGTCCAGCATCACACTCAAACCTTGCACAACCCAGCCAGCCTTTTAAGTTTTGTCTTAAGTTTTCTGTAACAGAACAATTATCAAGGAGAGGAGAGCCTGTTAAGCTAACTGACTAGATCTTTACTTGGTAGAGTTAAGGAAGAAACAGGCAGTCCTTTTAAAAACAAACAAACAAAAAATTCTTAAGGGCTGCAAGAGCAAAATCAACTATGACTGCTCCTAAAGGATGAGAAGGAGAATCTTGGACAGAACTGTTGAGAGACTTCCAGGTTTGTAGGTGAAATGAGGGAGCGTGGGGAGGGCTCCTAAACCCAGGGCAAGCGGTAGGCAAGACTGAAGGCTTGGCAAGGCCAGGGCTAACAAGTCTCCTCAGATAACATTCACCCCTCCACCCACCCCACATTTTGACATGTGAAGTTAGATTTTCAAGTTAGTTTAAAAAGCCGAGGAAAAGTATTTAATTGAATTTTATTTATATCAGTCCAGATGACTTTGGAAGAAGGAATCCTTCCTCAAAGGTGTGATAGATAACATTCACCATTCATCAACAGTAGCACTAAAACATTAATGTAATACAAAAGATTTAGTAAGCCAAACAAAAATAGCTCTTCCTAAAAATTTCCATCATTCAGAGCATGTGGCATACAGGAAAGGTTAGGAAAATAAAAATTAAGGGGAGAAACAAAGGTAACTGCCCAAGTGTTTAAGAAAGCTAGATCAAATTGTCGTGAATTTTGAAGAAACACTAGTGTTGGGAGTAACTGTCCAACTTTCAGTTTGTCTCTCTTAGCCAATTATCTTAATTGTTCCTGTAAATATGTTATATAAATACAAAAGGTATTGTTTGTATATTTCTCCACAAAAGCAATATGTTAAAAATATAAATCCATCACAAGCTAAATAATTCATCAGACGTATCAGTCCCACTACTTTCCTCAAAATTCACAGTGAATTTAGGCCTAGGCCTATTCAAACAATTACTTGACCTGCAGACTATTTTGCAGCCTCCACTCTTTACTGTCAACTAGCAGCACTGTGCTCCACAGGCTGACCTCAATGCTCCGGGCAGATCTTCTAGTCCTTGGGATTTTTGTTGGGGTTGTTTGCTCTTGTTGGGGTTTTTTTCATCTTGCAGTACAGTAGACTTCCAGATACTAAGCACAGTATTAATCATGCATTTCGATTCACAAAATCTTCACCTAATGTCACGAAATCTTCAGGTCAGATCAGAAGATAAAAAGATGGTCATAAAGGAGGCACCTGGATACACCTACTCCAACTGATATACCTTAGCCTTAAGAAGATGGAATTCTTTGATCAAAGAGAACCAAGGCAGCCTCACAGATAATGCTCTCCAGAGTGCAAAAGAGAGATCAGCAGCACTTGCAAGGTTTGAAGAACCCATGGAGAACTGGAACTTGAAGTTTTAGGTAGTCAAAAAGAGCCAATAAAAGAAAAGCCTTATATTACAGAAAGATTTAATCCTATATTGAGCACTGTAGGAACAGCCAGAAAGCATAGGAAAAAAAGCCAAAATAGGGCTCTGAAGTAGTAACACGGCCACATGCTCCCACTAATGTCATCAGGGCTGTAAAAATCTCAGAAGACTAATTTCTTCTCACATTAATCTTGTGACTTGTATTTTCATTTTAGTGGAATTATCAGAATGTGGGAAGTACACAGTCCTGCATGGATAGTTACAATAATGAGGATTTACATGCACAAACCCCATCCAATATACAGGTTCACAGTGCAAAAAACCCAAGATACTGCAGGGCTTTAACGCTACTTCAAATTTAATCAAGAAATTCAAAATAACATTTTAAAAAATCAATTGATTGGAACATTTCCTTTTTAAAAAAACTACTATCACATTTGTAAATATTTGTCCAAACATAGGAAGTTTTGTTAAGAGCGAATAATTTAAATAAACTCTTTCCTTCATAAAGACCGAGAAACAGACATTTTCCCTTATCATTCTTGCTATGTAGACATCCTTTCAATGTAGATAGAGGGTGTCTGTAAACCAGTGAAAAACTAGTCTTGTTTTTGAGATTCAAAGACAGATGTAAATGACATATATATATGCCCTGATTTTAGTGTATCTATTTTAACACATCATTAATGCATAAATAAACAAGTAAATTTCTTCTGGTGAGGAAGAGATACGGAAACCTAATTACAAATCAGATGAAAACATAGCTCCGCAAAGACTTCATCCCATTATTTTTACTTCAAATAAGGCACCGTTTAGCTTTGGGGACCAGGCAAGCAGACAGCACAAGCTCTACCATTCATGCTTCAAAAAAATCTGTGTGTCACTTTTGGGAACAGAAAAGAGAGCTCCACTTGATCACAGTTCAGAAATCAAATACAATTCCTCCTCCTCCCCGCCCTTTTCTGGCTGATACCATTTCAAATTACAACTTGCTCAACTTATCTACATGTAAGACCTTTCTTATGGTTTCCATCACATTTCAGCAGACGCTGTTATTTGCAAGATGGGGATGGGTATTCTGTAGCTCGATTACTCTACCAAATTAACCTCTTAGCGGCGCCTACGGAGCCTCATACCCACCTCACCATTCAAGTACCCCCAACTTTGAAACATAACAGAAAACTGTTGCAAATAACGTCCTCAGCCCCCGCAAAGCCCCTTCAGAGGAGCCCCGGCTGCAGCGGCAAAGGGGGCGGCCAGGCACCGCGGCCAAGGCGGCACCGAGACTCCTCGGCAGGAAACGCCGGGGATGGGAGAAAGTAGGAGAAACCTCCAGCGAGTCTCAGCTGGAAGTTCTCCCGGCACGCCGAGTCCCTCCCCGCGCCGGTGACCCCCGGAGAGCGGCGGCGGGCCGGGTGGCGGTCCCTGGGGCGGCCGGGCCGCCTGCCTGCCCTCAGCCCCGGCCCTGAGGGGGCGCGGTGCCCGCGCCGGAGCCGGGGGAGCAGCAGCCGCCCGCAGCGCACCGGTCGCCTCGCCGCCCGCCGGGACCTCTCGTCGGGTTGCGGCGGCGGTCGGGAACTGAGCGGCGGCCCCCGACGAGAGCGCCTTAGGGCTACGCACGCCTTGCGGGCTGTAACCTTAAGAAACTTGATAAGGGAATAAAAGGGAGGGACTTCGGCGGAACCCATTCCCAGCTTTTAATCTCTCCTGACGCGCGGGAGACAGAGGGGAAACAAGGAAACAAAACCCTCGCCCGGTGAAAGGAGCACCCGCGCCCCGCCCGGCCCTGCCTGCCCCGAGCGGCGCTTACCTGGCTGGCAGCTGGCTGCCCGCCCGCTGGGGCGACCGGCGCGACACTTTCCCCCGGTGCGTGCGTGTGTCGCTGGGTGGCTGGCGAGCCTGCTATTTATAGTCCGGAGCCTCCAGCAGCGCGACAGCGAGAGGAAATGAAGGGCTGAGCGCCCTGGGAGCCGCGCCGGGCAGCCAGAGCCCAGCCCGCCCGCTGCCCCGAGGAGGGCGAGTTGTGGCTGGCGATAGCCGCGGGCACAGGCGCTCCTGTCCCCCGGCGCCGCCCTCGGACCAGTCTCCTCCCAATGTCACCGCAGCCCAGCGGCGGCTCCCCGGCTCTGCGGCGGCCCCGCAGGTAGCGCCCCTGAGTCCGCAGCGACGAGGGGAGCCGGGAGCTGCCCGCGCCTCTCTGGCAGCCCTGCGGCCGGCAGGCAGCGCGGCACGGCACGGCACAGCCGCGCAGAGGTGACCCGCTGCTGCTGCTGCTGGAGGAGGCGAGACCGACACTGGGGTGTGGGAGGGAGAAGCCGCCGCTTGCCATTCACCTCCTGCCGCCCAGAGGGAGCCCGGCCTCCACGGCCGCCTCTGCCGAGTGCCAGGGACTGAGAGAAGGCGGTGGGAGCTCACCCAGCCCGAGGGGACGGTCGAAGGAGGCGGGGGTCCCTCCGGGGGAGGCCGGTGCCAGCGCTGGGCCCAAGCTGGCAAGCTGCTGACTGGGTTGGGAAGCCCTGGGCACGGTCACCGCCGGGAAACGTTAGTCGCTTTCCCCTCGCAGCGCTGGAAATAAGGGCTCCCAGGGAGCCCAGTGAAGGGCTTCTCAGAGCCGCTGGGCTGGCTTCTTATCAGCTGCAAAAGTTTAGGGGGGGATGAAGTAAACCCCTTCCTGTGAACAAGGGGGTGGGAGAGCTTTCTCTAGCCTCTGGAAAGTACTAATGGACTCTGTAAAGCCGGCCTGGGAGCTGCAGGCCCCTGCTCCAGCTCTGTGGGAGCATCTGGGGCTGGTTGTGTTGAGGCAAGGCCAGGGTGCTTTTTGTGCTTTGCTTCTTGTAAATAAACGACTTTGCATCGGAGCTATGCAGGGCTTTAGCTAATCAATCCGACTTGCTCATGAAAGCCACTTCAGGGGGTCCTGATGGCACAGCTGACCCCTTCACCGTGCACGAAGCACAGCTCATAAATGCTGCATCTATGGTATGTCATCTGAAAATTGGTTCAGTATGCAAGGCAACAGAGGAATTAAGTAGTTTCTAATGCATCTTACTCACTTGATAGTAATCTTTTTGCAATCCAGTTTTTTATTTCTGTTGTACTTAGATATATTCCGGTATTTCAAATGTCAATTAATCCTACTGGGACTACTTGTGTACTATAGCAGGACACCGTCTGGGACTTGAGCTGCGTAAGCAACTCCTAAACCATCATACACAAAACAACTGAAGTTAATGCAGATTTAATAGCTACTTTAGCTTACTCAATAGCATTAGTTACAGGCCTGGATTTTAGGGTTTTCTGTGTCATAACAGCTACAGTCATTTATGTCATACCAGGACAAAGCCTGACAATTATCTGTGAAAAGCAAAGTTGATTTATCTTCAGGAGCTTGAAGTCAAAGTTATGCAGAGAGACAAAGTTCTGAGTAAAGGGGAGCTAACCAAATACTCACATTATAAGTTAGATAAAAATTGGAAGGAAAATGCTGAGAAGGCACAAGAGGGAAAGATTTGGTCTTGTCCAAACACTTAAATGTAAGAAGTAATACACAAAAACCTGGCTTGATGGAACTACCCATTTATGTAAAGCTACCCATGCATAAATGTTTGCAGAATCAAGCTCAGATTGAACAAACCATTGTAACAAAGTGAAACTGCCTTAAACTCAGAGATGAGTCTCTCGAGTATCTCTCACGAACAATATTTTGCTTCTCACAACAGGAACTTCTTCTTAATCTTCTTCTTCCTCAATTTTTAATGCCCCATAACATAACACGTAGCAGAAAAGATCCTACCGGCGTAGGAATTGATACCAGCAGACTCAGAGTGCTACCAATGAAAATCTACCTTGTGAACAGGGAACGTGCAAACCTCAGCTAGATGTAAATCATGAGTAGAGGGTCTTTCTGTCTCTGTGCCCCCTTAGGAACTGAACACTACTCAAGGTAGCTTGCGTTTACTTTTCAAATGAGGGCAATTCCAAGCTTCTTAGATGTGTTCAGAACTGAGGACAAACTCTGTAAAATTGATGTCCTGTTAGATTTGGAAGGAATTGTTATGAGAGCGCCTGCTTACTTATTTCAGTAATGAAACCTTAAATACATATAGCACTGAACATACAAGGAGCAGTTATCAAAAGTATTGTCCCGAAGTACACTTCATCTTGGGCAAAGCTTTGTTGTACAGCTGGTTACACTGCACAGCACAGGAAGGAAAAAGGCTGAGTTTTAGATTACTCTGATGTTAAGATGCAAGATGTTACTGGATTCAGAAACCTACCATATATCAGTATGGGAAAAAAAAAGATAAGATAACTGAAGTTTTATCTCCTGAAATGTTTTTAAGTGGATATATAGCCTAAAACTCTCTTTCATCATACAGTCAAAATTTTCAGAGCTTGAAATTACACTTAAGCATAAAAAATGTCTGATGTTCCAAAGTACTGAGCTCAAAATTATTTCAAATGTGTTTCAATGCTCCCTACCTCTGAAAATCACATTTCTTTAAGTGCCTACATGTGGATTTAGGGTGTCTAACTGCATCCATTCAGGCTTGAAAAATTTAGCCTACATATACCTGTGCTTCATAATAAATGTATCAGAAAGCTTCAGACAAGCTATAAAAGCATCCTCAAAAAAGCAATGCAGTCTTGAGCCATTAGAAGATGAGGCACCACCCAGACAAAGTACTTGGCTGTATAATTCAACTCATTCTGGTATATGGAAAGTATCATCTGACTGTAGTAGCAGCAGAAAAATTAAAATGAAAAATCTACTGGGACAAGTTTTTTCCTATTACTTACTTACTGGCATTTCCCAACATTTTCCAAGTCAATGTGTTTCTTTCTCTAAAACCTCCCTTTCTGCTATCTCCCCAACTTCTCTGTATGACCTTATGTATTCCATCTTATAAATATTAAGTATATCTAAGCTTCCTGGTCTGATACTATTCTGTGTGTCTGTAGAGTCAAATCAAGAGTCCCCTACTTAGTGTCAAAGGTGAGGATAAGGAGGTGAGGGAGCAAACAAGAAATTAAACTGTGACAGACTTTAGACTTCCCAAGGGAACAGTGCATGGAGCTATTGGAGAATATCCCTGCTCAGCTAACCAGATCCAGTCTGCCTAGCAAGGTTTACCATTTCCAGGCCAAGGAATCGGATCAAAGGGAACACTAAATCATTAAAGAACTTCAGGATGAGAAAAAGAAGTAGGATTTAATGGCCTGTCAGGAGCCAGAGCAGAGCCTCTCTGCTGGAGAAGCTCTAGCAAGCAATCTGAGGCTCCCAGTGCACAGGGGGAAATAACAGCTTTGACAGGAATTTACTAAACTTTCAAGGAAAGGCAAAGGTCTGAGCAAGAGGAAATGCAAATCTTTATTGTTATAGGCCTTTGCTCAGAGTACATTTTGATGGATAGAAATGGTTTGTTTTCAAGAAGATCTTTTTGTGTTACCTTCAATCAGTGTTCTATAAAACAGTTTACCAAGGGAAAGAAGTTAACGTACACCAAACGCAATTGAGACTGTCATGCTAACCTTGTTAGGAAGCAGAGCTGTGTCAGCCAGAGTAGTTAAATTTAGGCTCAATATCAAAGGGGGACTGAAAAGGATCTAAAGCATTCTGTATTCCTGAGCACTGAAAATCATTTGAGGCACAGCTAGGGTAAAAATCCAAGACTGCGTGTTCACAGGACAGTTAGCATGAATGACTGCATAGCATAATTGCATTGCTTCTCCATACTAGCCACAATACAGCAAAGAATATTGAATTTATACCTTCTTTTTAACTGCAAAGAACTAGGGAAGCAACAATTAAGTCCTAATGAAAGCATAAACCATTCCCATACCAGTGGCTGATCACTCTCAGCCCTTAAAGCCACCTCCTCGTGATGGAACCAACAGCCCTGCCTGAAACCAAAGGATGCTTCAGGCACTGAACCAAAACCCAAAGCACCAAATGAAAATCAGCAAAAACACATCCTAAGCAGGACTGAGCTTGACTGGTACAGCTTCCTGCATACCAGTGTCACTATAGATTACAGCACAACATTTAAATCTGCCAACTATGCCAGGATCTTAACAAACAGAATCGGTGACCGTGAACTGCAGTGGGGCTCTCAATGCCTCACACCTTGTTACTTACACTCATGATGAATGTGTGCAAAAAATTGTCCAGCTAATCTAATCATGATTTATACCCAACACACATTACAATGCAGCTACAGAATGATTGCAAAAGAAGCAAGAAGATGGTGAACGCGGTTCTGCAAGGGAACTGAAAACTGTGCCTTACTGAACAAATCCAGGTTTCGACTGTTCTGTGTGGGCAATCAATTGTGCCAGTGGCTCCAGCAAGGCTTCTGCAGGCCCCCACCGACATAAAACGCCCTGCAGGATCAACACCCATCAGAGGTAGTATGATTGATATAACGGAGGTGAAGCTGAAATTGAGACAAATATCATACTACCAAAGACTGAAGAAAGCAATGTCAAAGGAAAACACTTCCTCAGTTATCTGAAAGAGTAGCAGACTTTTCATCAAAAAAAACAATGAGGGAAAACAATACAGAACTGCTGGAGAAAACAACTGCAGAGATACTATCAGACTGTGTACCAAATGGGAGATGGGTGGTAGTGCAAATAATAAAACACCCCAAACCAAAATGAAGTCTTGTGCTGAGCAGATTGCACCTCCTGCTGAAAGACACATAGATTTGCTTCCATTACACTTTGGCAGTATTTATTGTATTGGTTGTACCAGTAGGGAACAATTGTAACAAAGTAACCCAACTTAAATGTTTTCCTGTGCATTGGATACCTCATGCAAATACTTATCATCAATGCTCATTTGACCAGAATTTCACTTCTTGCCCCAGTGGTAGGAAAAAGTCAATCAAAAATCCCAGAAAAGCCCTAATCCACTATTATTGTTCTCTTTTTCAATAGCAGTTTCTCCAAATTCGCTGTGCAATGTTCTGTATAAAACCAAGGAACCACAAGCAAAGTTCCAAATGACAGCAAACATGATTTTATCTCTGATTTGATCTTTGAAATATCATATTGATACAACACAAAATGCTGAACGGCATAAGCCTATTTTACTGTTCCAAATATGATAATGGAGTGACTCTATTGTAGTAGATGCTGTGTTGGGTGGCCTCTCACAGCCTGCATAACCACTCGATCACGTGCTTTGGCCAATTTTACAATAATGCGGTTGGGTGCCCAGGCCTAACCTGGATCATATTTGCAAGGCAAGACAAACATATTCAGATCTTATATTAAAGACTGTGTGGGCTGCAGCCTTCAAAAAAAAAAAAAAAAAGGAGTTTTAATTTCATTTTCTGCTCACTTTGCACCAACATAAATGACTGTACAGCATACAAGGTCTTAAAGAATTGAGATCAGTGATTAAATTATTGCTCTGGTTCCATTAGTACAAGTTCTGTAGACACAAGGGGTCATTTTGCTGGCCTTTGCACTGGACAGAAGCCATAGTTTTTATCATCAGGACTACTACTATCATGTGCCATCTTTCAGGTCAAACACCCTGTTAATGGATGTTGGACACTTAACCTCTGCCAAAAAATCTCACAGCTCAATTTTATCTCAGAAGGCAAAAATACTTCAATATCTTTTGGCAAAATTTGTTTGGGACAGAAGGTGAAAGGCCAAGCCAGCAGTTAGTTTACTGTCTAAAACAATAAAGTCATCAGACCAGCTGAAATGCAGGCAACACATGATCCCCTACTTGCTGACAGCATTTTGCCATTGCTTTTTTTCACATTCCCTCTGTAGGCTGGATTTCAAGGAAGGCTTGTGCAATACCAGACCTAATTTAAAGCATAGTGCTGATACTCACCAGAAAAAAAAAAAAAAAAGGCAGTCAAAAAAATTTCTAAAAAAAAGAAAAATCCACAATCCCCTTCATTTGGTTTGACGTGCCGTTTCATAGGTTTTTTCATTCCCCACAACCACCACCTGAAATTAGAATTGAGACTTCCTGTTGCATGCTCAGAAGTTAAACCTGCAACCATTCCCCACTTACAAAAAGAATATTATCAATCTTCTCCCTGCCAAAAACTCAAGAGAAGCTGTTTTTGTCCTGAATTTAATCTCATGTTCCCTTTGCCTCATCATTCAGAGACAAAACCATCTTCTGGGATAGCAATGCCTATAAAAAGAGTGCCCCTGTCAATGGCCAGCTGTTCCCATTTCTCTAATTTTCCAAAGGGACAAATTGACAGAGAGCAGCTGAGTTCACGTTTGCATTACCCTCCACTGGTGTAATTATTCATATCACAGTATATTGAAGAAAACTTTCTGTCAAACCATGATAGTTGTTGTTTGGTTTGTTCAGTTTGTTTTATTGGGGTTTTTTGTTTTGTTTTGGTTTGGTTTTTTTGTTTGTTGGTTTGGTTTTTTTTTTTTTTACTTTGGATGGTGAAAATTAGGTTTCATGCAATAGAAAACGAAGCCCTTAGAGCTTTCCAGTGCTTTTGGTGGACTACTTCACACATTAGTTCACACCCTTCTTTGAAATAGATTTTGGCTCCATTTGTGGCAGCCAGTTGAAAACAAGCAACATCTAAAAACCTGAAAATTCGCAAATGTCTGCCAGATTGAGGAAGCAACCTTATCATTGGTAGCTTGATAAAATGATTATGTGAAATCCATATTTATTTAATATGTATTTCCTTTTACAGCTGCATACATATATCTTCTAATGCATACCCTGAAAATTCATAGTAAAAGGAGTCCAACAAGATAAAGAAAACTAAAGAAAATAATTTAAGCTGAAGCTTTAACAGATACTCTCTTCAATATGAAAGTAGGTTTTTAGAGCTCAAAAAGAATGTTCAGAAATAATGTGTGAATGCAAATAGAAAAATTATCTTTAGAATATGCATTTTATTCCATTTACTGGCCATTCCCCCTTGCGCTGGAAGGGGCTCCAGACCTGTGAGACCGGTGGAGCTGATAACTGAGGGAATGCTTTGCGCAAGTACATTACTGTGTTCAGCAGCAGATTTCTGAAGTAATTTTTGCCTTTAACTTGGATCTAGACAATTTTCCCAGGGCATGGTGCATACAAATAAAGCCTGGGATGGCAAACTTCACAGCTCCTGAGTGGGTTTCTGACACGGATGCTGACAGATCCTTAGAGCTGGGGGCAAACCCCAGTGCCCTGTGCCACGACTCTCCAACCCTCCCACGTCCCTGCAGGGAAAAGATAAACTAACTTAAAGCTTCCAGCGTGCATTTTTTTCTTTCACCATATTTCATCCATGCATCAAGGGGAATGTCGTTGCCAGCAAAAGTAGATTAACTACATCAAATAGCAAATGGTAAAACCAAGGACTGGCAAGATACAGCCAGTGCTCAAGACAGCAGGCAAGCAGCGGGCTGTAGCAGCGGGGGAAGGTAAAGCAGCTCACTGGGGACATCTGAAGCAGGGCTGGCTCCCAGGTCCATGTGAATATCAGAAGCAGCAAAGGCGGGGAGCTCCTGCCTGCCTGCCATAGACGTAAGGTGCCACCAGCCAGCTAATTGGCAACATCTCGTCTCTAGAAGGGGAAACCTCTTCTTGCTCTTGCTAAGCTTCTGCTGGGCTCCTGCTGTCACACTTTTCCTCTAAATTAAGAAAGAAAAATACGGTTCTGACATTCCTTGTTTGAAAATTTGCTAGCCCCTGTTCTAATCAGCAAATGCTTGAAATCACAGCCACCTTGATTTCAGAGAAGTTTTACTTGTAGGATAACTTTCTGTATTTTTGTGTTGGCTTATTCATGTACCTGTAATGTACCCAGGCCTGTGCTGGACAATGATTTTCCTTCTGTTTCCTGAGCATCAGCAGACCACATGCAGGCTCTCACCCCTGTTCTTTTTGTACTGGTCACAGCAGGACTTTAAAAATGATCTATTTTACTACACAGATGAGCAATCACTTTGAAAACCCTTTGGAGCATTTTCCTACCCGCTGTGCTTCAATTCGCAATTTGATGCCATTCAAAAATAGCAGTCTCTTGTCTGTGTATAATATTGCAGCCTGTCTTAGGGTAAATGCTTAATGTAAAATCATCACCGCTTAATGGTGTGTTCTTTTCCCTGTGCTGCAATTTAAAACAGTGATACAAAGAACATTTTGAAGAGCTTGATATATGCCTAGCTGATAATGTCCCTCACTTCTCATTTCCTGATCTTTGATATATTTTGGATTTTGACCCCGTCTGTCCTGTAGAAACTTGTATGTAACATGAATTGACTAGCTAAGAGCTAATGATGTTCGCTGCTTAAAGTGGGCTGTACATTCTGCTGGCCAAGGTCTGTTTCTTCCACTGTGTTTGGAATGAGTATCTGCCTTGCATTGTAAAGTAAATGAAATACATGGAAATAATTAGTACGTGGTGATTGATGGTGAGGACAGTGGGGTTCAGTCCCAGCTTTGTCACTGACCTGTTGCATAATTTTGAGAGTTTCACTTAATTGGTATGGATCTGACCCACTTATAAAATAGCTGTAATCTCCGTCACTGCCCTCACAAGGTACTGTACGATTCGGGCCCCGGTTGTAACTGGTCTTTCAGCACTTGTGTGCCATGCAGGGTATAAAAAAGAATTTTGCCCTATGTACCTTACTTTGACCAAGAACAATCAATTGATCTGGGGGAAGCATTGGGGGAAGCATCAGGGTAAACTCTTTGCTTTGTGTGCCGTAGGGCAATAGATTACCTCAAAGAGCCTGTGAGAAAGTGGAATCATCATATGAAATTGTTGACCTAAAAAACGTCACAAAGCTTAGGAAGGAATCATATATTCTCTGAGTCTTTCTCAGACTAGTCCCTGCTTCACTCTCCATCTCTAGGACAGATTTGCCTTTAATTAACTGAGGCAACACAAGCTCAACCAACAGGCTGTACACAAGAGCAAAGTATTATTATTCATTTTAAGAGGAAAATATTTAAAATAAGTCATGAGTCAGGTCATATGAGAAGTCAAGCCCATTTTTATCAGGAATTAATCTCTCTCAGCTTCTCTGGTTAGCAGTAGATTGGTATCAAGAACTATCCCATGCTCCTTCCTGAGTTTTATCTAGATTATCTTGGTACATGCAAATATTCCACTGAATTGAATAGCTTTACTCTCATGAAGCTTTAGGACCTCTTTCTCCAGGTCAACAGTAAGAATATTTAGCTCTCTGCTTTATCTGTTTGTCTGGAAACATTCTAACATCTTGCTGCTACCATGAAAAATAAAGCGTTCTGTGTTGTAGGGCAGAACCAAATAGAGCAGATAGCTATATGGAGATAGCATATCTAGTTAGAGAGAAACGTGTTTTCTTGCTCATTCTCAAAACAATATATATTTGGTAGGTATGTAACAGTAACTCCAGAGTGCATTAATTTGCTTGGTTGACTGCTCATAGATAAATGTCTTCAGAGTAAATACTATTTCAGCTATTTCCGAGTTAATTAACCTATGTGACTGGCACTGTTTTCATAAAGACTACTTAATAAAAGGTAACTTACTCCCGCATTCAAAGTATAAATCCATTACAACATGATGTTTGTATTCATGCATTATTGTTTCGGTCTCTTTTACTATTTAACTAACATTAGTTGCTAAGCAGATGTTAATTTTAGAGTTATAAAAACATGCGGTCTTGGAAAAGTACTTTAGCAAATGTAGATGGTGTCAATATGTAAAATAACTCAGTAACCACTTCCTCCCTGTTATTTTTAGGGACAAAGTGAGATCAACTGGTGCACACATACATTGCTTGTAAGTCAAGCAAGAAAAGAAATACAAAATGCAGCTTCTTACGCAAGTATTAAGTTAGGTACATATGAAATGTACATTGAGTCAGAGCCTGTTTATTTTTTTTTTTCCTCCTGCAACAAATTCAGAGAAATTCTGTTGGATCCAGCTGAACTGTTCTGAAACTGCAGCATCTGACTAAGCACAGGATTCACCCACTCTTATTGTAAGAGATATGTATGTAACTGCCTGTGAACCAATCGCAGGTAGGATTTACCTCACACCTTCAGCAATTCTTATTAAAATTACACAGCAGAACCTCGGGAAATGTGAACTGAGTAGCCTAACTCTGGTGTGGGCTGGGGAGGGAGTGAAAGATGAGCTGAAAAGGAAGGATGGGGGATGGACAGTAAGTCAGAGGGAAATGCTGCAGATGCTCTTTGTCACTTCTCCACCCCCAGGCTGCTCTGACCATGTGCCTTGTGGCTGCCTTGTCTTTTCTGTAGGGTTACTCAGAGCAATAGGTTTGATGTTGCTGGTATGTTGGGGACAAGAGAGGAGAAAAGCTTGTGCTGCACATGGCACGGGGGCTGTTTTGTGAAGCGACAATAATCCTTCAGATCAACCTCAAAACATTTTGTGGGGATCCAAAAGTAAGAGTAGCAGAGGTGAAGCACACGCTGGCTTCCACAGGGTTATTGTCCAGCAGCCTTTGCCAATGGAATCCGGGAGACATTTCCTTCTGCTGCGGAAAGAAATTTAGGTTCTCATTAAAATGTTGATTTCCTACTGCAATGTGTATTGGGGCAAATACTGATTTTCTTTAGGATTTTGTGAAAATTTCATTCCAGAATATACATACATTTTACCTTTCCTGCCCTTTCCATCCAAACAGTGGTCTGTCCGAGGTGGCTTGCAATTTCCTTTAAATGAAGAAAGAAAAAAAAATGAGAAGAAACAATGGCAAAGAAAAAACTATGTGGGCACTATGGAATTCTGGGTTTGTGTATTACATTTTTGGAGACAGACTCTCCTTTAGGTGAAAAAAGTCCCCTTAGAGGAAAAGTTTTTTTCAAACATTTATTGGATGTAAGAAATAATGAATGTAGAATAAATAGATTCCTTGAGTCAGAGCTGATTCACCTTTGCCATGCTTAGAGGACATGCAGAATGAGCTCCAACTTGCCTGCAAAAGACAGGGTGAACATACATCCGTCACAGCTTGAAGAGCAAAATTAACCTACATGCGAAACTAGCTGGAGTGGAAACATACATACTAGATAATATTTATATTGTGACAGTACTTCTAAGATAGCCATTCATTTTTCTCTCTTCCATGAGGGCAGAAGTTAAAACAAGGAGGATGAACAAGCATTTAACAATTAGAGGTGAGAGTAGGATGGCAGTGTACAAGGAAGAAGACAGTGAAGTTGCTACTAGTAATGAGTCTCCAAGACCTTGAGTCTATCAAGTGCTTTACTTTCTCAAGAAACTGCTGAATGCCATCTCTCTTGATTACACCTGCAGAAATGGATTTCTTTTCACACTCATTTTCATATTAAGTCTTAGAAAGCAAGGGAAGCTGAAGTATAAGCAACAGATTTCATGAAGGAAAATGGAAGTATGTCAGATCATCTTGCCATTTGCCATTCAGATGTTTTATTTTTCTTGTACATTGAAACTTTTCTTTGTATAACTGACATTAAGACAACCATATCAGAATTTGGGAAAGAGGTATGACTGCAGAGATAATCCAGCCAAAATCTGAGCAAGGACTGAGAAACACAATAAGATCTGATGCTCTTCAAGGTTTCACAGTCCTTCATTTAGCACTGACATTTATTACCTCAACTGCTATTGGCAACAGCATCTTCACTTTCTTGCCAGATTCATTCTGGTGCCTGGTATTCTCCTTGTGACACAATTTGTTAGAAACAAAGGAGGTGGAAGATTAAAACAATGACTGTAGTCTTATCAAGGAATTCCTCCCTCTGACTATAGCCTGAGAGTTACTGTGCTATTATGCTTTCCATAAAATGTAATAGGATGCTTTAAATCTCTGAGTACAGTTTCTGTAGATCCATTTGTTGGAAAAGGGAACACAAAAAGCTATCATAACATGAAATACTATCAAAATGGGGTGGTGTTGATTTAGATACTAAGATTATGCATTTCAGGACAGATGTAGTCTCCTCTGATCAACACTGAGGCATTTATTTCCCTTTAGGATTTCTAGGAGGAACAGTGTCTAGAAGAGTAGTAAACAAGTCTGCTGTTTGGAAATGATACTGGGATAAATCCACATGCCACTACAGTACTGTTAACAAAGGTAATAGTATAACAATAAGGAGGTTAAAATGTCAGGAAATATGTCAAAATGTTTCCTTAAAATTAAATCTGTAGTTGCTGATGAAGTGCACAGAATCTAGCATTTTTTTCACCTGACATTTTATTTATGTCATTTTCCAGATCAGGTACTACGCATATTAAAAATATTTATTGCATTCTGTGGTGCAGTACATTCAGGCAACCAAGTATCTATGTGTACATTTCAATAAAATAAGAAATACATTCCTGAAGTTCCTTTATTTACTGACCAAGCAAAACTCCTAAAAATGAAAGAAAAACAAACCATCTCCAGCCAAAGTAGTAGTCTGAAATCTTTGATATGCAGTGTTAAAGCAATGCTAGTTGTAAAGAAAGACATTTTTAATAATTTTTTTTTAAACTAGGATGGTGGATTTAGGAAAAAAAGTCACCTGCCCCTGGTGGCTGGACTGAAATACATATTATAATTATTTTTGTGGGTGTTCAGAAATATTGGCAGGGATTTAAAATACCCATAATGAGCAGAAATGCTACAGTTGATGATGGCCCAGTTTTGGCCCATATAAAATGATAGCACAATGGCTGTAGGAAATACCTATAGTTCCTTTCAGGAATCTGAAATAACATGAAACCTGTCTTGGTTCTCCTGCATCACTGTAATGCAGGTCTATCAAAATGTTTAGCCTGGGCATATTTGTTGCTTCACATTCAAGCATGCAGAATATTTACCATTTTTAAATGAAATGCAATGCTTATATATGCCACTTCAACAGTTCTTACTTTCTCCTCATTGGATTCTCAAACAAAATCCAAAAAGAAGCTCAGAGAGATATAAGATGAGACACAACACAACTGATCTTCTGTCCCCTGTGAAGGAAGAACATGGCAGCTTGTTCATCTTCAATGTGAGCAGTAAGGTAGCGTGGGGTGTCCCTCCCTTCTGGATGCTTTCCTTGCCAGTAGTTGCCATAAACAACGTTGTAATACTGTCATGCTGTGAGCACGCTAATCATGTCACACATTTGGATGATAGTGTAAACAGCAGAAGCGTCTGTTATTGCCATAATAACAGTATCAGCGTAGAAGCCAAGCCAAGGAAGACAAGGGGCTAAAGAAAATAAGATTGTTATACAGAGATCATTCAAGTTAAGAGATGAAGATCCACCTCCTAGAAGATGCTTTTCCCTCTGCACCAGCCTAGTCAAACCATCATTGCCTCTTGTTGAGGGATATTTCTACAGCACCATTTATCATTCAGCTCTAAATCGGTAATTTCATTGATTTATCTGGCTGTTTGATACGACTGTCATTTATTAGAACAGTGGAGAGATATGGGAGTAGGCAGAACAATTGAGGAGAGGTGAGAAGAATTGTGTAAAAAATAAAGCATGTTATGGAAAAGGTCCATGGGATAATAAACTACTTGTTTTTATACATAGCATACAGTTTAATAGAGAAATCTAGCGCACAATACAAGTCAAAAATCTCATAGAAATAACATGACTTTTTAGTGGCAATAAGTATTATGTTACAGCAATTTCTAGGTCATTCTATTTTATTTCTTTAGAAATGAAGTTATTTTTCAGTAATGAAGAAATAAAATGGAAAAAAAAAATGCAGCCAACCGTATTAAGTATAGACGCATTAAAGGTGCTAAGCAGACCAGTGCTAAGCAGACCATTTTAGTTATTATCACTTTAACAGTGTAAACTTTTTAGTGCATTTTCTTTTATTTTAGTTACGTTACATATTATGAATAAGAAAAATAAAGCAGACATATAGCTACATGCAGTTGTGTAGTCAAGAAAAAATGCAAGTCAACTGAGTGACCCTTCCTCCAATTTGGCAAAATAGAAATTACCAACTTCTGTTTGTCTTACCACAAAACACCATATTTTAAGTATATACAGCACTTTACCACTGCCTCACTGCCTGTAATTTGAAGAGGTAGCCATATGTAAATATATCTTTCCCTCTTTAGCATAAAAACTAGGTAAATAATCTTCCTCTAACATCTCTGTTCCTTCCTGGCCCCATCCAAATAAACAAGGTAAGTTCGCTCTGAAGTATTGCTTTTATTTGCCTTTCAACTAAACACATACTGCTATGCTCTAACTTGACTATGCTTAATCAAAACCACATAAATTACTACATAAAGACCAGTTTGTTCAACCTCTTCTTGACAGATGAGCTCATAGCACATGGAGGCAAATTTTGCCATCCTTTGGCAGGCTGAGAAGTGCTTCACCTTGCTCGCCTTCCGTTGTGACGTGTGGGGGACCAGGGGCACCGTACGGAGGAGCAATGGCTGGGAGCAGCAGTGGCAGGACACAGCTCCACGCTGCCACTTCCTCGGGAGTCCCAGGTAAGAAGGGACAGGAGCGCTGGGGAAGAAGGAGCCTGGGAAGGAACGATGTGTGATAGTAACACCCCCTTTCCTGTAAAGCCCTCTTTTTCAGCCTGTTCAGCTCTTCTGGCTGGAGCAATGTTTGCAAACTGGGTGTTATGGTCTCCCTGCTCTCTGCTGGAGGGGTTGGCCCCATAGAGCCTGTCCTCCCAACACCCTTCCAGCTAAATCCAGACTCCTCATTTAGGTAATCCTTGCAAGATTTCTCATAACATAGGCATATACATTGTCCCTGATGGATGGTTTGGCAAGCCAGTGCTAGATGAGTAGGTGCAAATGGATACAGAGTTTTAGTAATGTGTTAATAAAAAACCCTATTAAGATCAAAATACCTTCCACAAGGTTAGCGTTAAAAAGTGATGTGTTGAGCTAAATTACACTAAGTAATAAATGGCAAATGCCTGCTTATATCTGTAAGTGGGGCTTTCATGAATAATCCAGCATGCTTGCTAATGATAATGAAAGTCTTATATTAATATAGTAGAATTACTTCCCCCATAGTCTCTGTAGGCTAAAAGCTTTGCCTATTGTTGCACACCACACTAGGCTGAACAGCTGCTAAGGCAAGGCTTAATTTTTATGATGGTAGTCTACTGCAGTTAGAGGTAAGTTCTTGTTATTTGCTTTCCCAGAAGGCCACAACAAATGGTACTAGACACCTATGACATAGTAAAAAAGATGTTTTATATTTCTCAACTAATTGTTATCTTTTAACAGCATATATCTCAAAATAAAAACCAGCCAAAAATTTGTAAAAAGCAACTTTACCTGTCACCTCTATGATGCTGGCTTGGTGGATTCATTAAAAGGGGAGGCCTGGCTTTAAATGCAGAATTCAGCTGATACATGTAGTACCACACTAATTTGTAAATTTACATCAGGAGGGGTGAGGTCAAATAGAGAGCTGGTGGGGAATAATCAGATCTTTTTATAGAAGAATTACACTGACAAGAATAACCTCCCCTTGAAATACAAAAGTAAAAGCTGCATGGCAGTGGGAACAGATTACTGGTTAGTCAGTTTATTAGGGCTTCTAGAACTTGTAGCTTACCCAAGAGGCATTTTAGGTACAAGCTAATCAACTGGAAAAGATATTTGATGAAAAAGGATATCCTAGTTGATAAGTTCACAAAGCATTAGTGAAGCCTCATGAGTCTGATGGACAACAAATTATTGTTGAAACAGCTCAAATCTAAAAAACGTTTTTCTGTGTCATTTCTTTCAACTTGTTCTTCTTTTTCACCTAAAATCATGGAAGTATCTCTGCAGTTTGCATTTATGATCCGCATCAGTGACAAGTTTATTCTCCTACCATTTCCCTCGTACTTTTTTTCCTGTCTGAAATAAAACGGGCAGGGACTACCTCTCTCAAACACTGGCAGATTTAAACTGGAACAGCCTGCTGCTCACTGCTCTAAGACCATTTTACGTTGCTCTGGCAGCATAGAAGAGACTTAAATGGATGTAAGAGGGTAACTTACACTCAGTTTAATTCCCCTGTTATATTGCCAGTGATGTATAAAGCAGCTTCAGAGTAACCAACAATCCAGCCCTAAATGCTAGCTGTTACAATTTTATTGCATGCACAGTGTTGCTACAAATCTACAACTTGGGATATTTGGTCCTGTTGGCAAGACATAGGAAGATTTACAAATTACAGTGTGGTCTCTACAGTATTATCTGTATCTAATATACTCATGTGAGGTCAAAGTATTCAGAAACTTTTCATGTTCAGCAAATTGCAGCTAAGCATTTTAGTTTGATGTCAGTCTGTTGGACAACTCTCCAGGGCACATGACAATATGCCAAGGTTTATTTACTTTGTTTGATAGACAAAGATTTCTCTGTGAACTGCTCTGGATATATATTTTAGCCAGAGGATCTTCATAAAGACTGTGAGATTGACACAGTTCTCTAGAAAGGTTTCCCTTGGACCTCCAAGCATAGCACAGCCTGCAAGTAGAAATTGCTTTGCCCTGTTACCTATATAATGTTGCAGAAGAATATAAGCAAACCATACTGGTTTGGACAAAGGATCCAGTTAATCTAGTATTCTGTTTCCACCAATGGTCAAAAGCAGATGACTGGGGAACAGGATAAACATATATGATCCTTCCCCTGAGTCTCTTCCGGCCTTCAACCTTCTGCAACTCAGGGGATTCCTGAACCAAACTTGGCTTCAGGGCACTGAGCATCCTTCCTCTACAGGTGTCCCTTACATAAGTGCATAACATCTTCACCGAAGTGCATGTAAACTGTTTGTGTTCACAACGGCCTGTGGCAAGGAGTTCCTCAGGTCTGTTACCCATTGAGAAAAAACCATCTCCTTTCCTTTATTTTGAATTTGGCTTCTGAGAACTCTGTTTGATGTCTTTTTGTTCTTGTAGTGGAAGAAACTGTGAACAATCAATCGCTATCCACTCTCTCCTGTCACTCATTGGCTTATATCCCTCAGGCATCTCTTTTTCAATATAAAAGATTCCCATCTATTTAATCCTGCCTTCAACTGAGGCTGTTCCAATAACTTTGATGAGCCTGTTGTCATTTTCTGAACCCCTCCAGTTTCCCTACATCCTTTGAAATGCAGGGATCATAACTGAATGCAGTATTCAAAGATACTTGTGGGAAATGCTTCTCTGTTGTGTTCTGTGTTCTTTTCCTCACAATTTCACTTTTTTTTTTCCTGCAAAAATATTCATAAACTGTCTATCACAACCTCAAGATCTCATTTCTGAGTGTGTCGAGGTTTTGATTGCGAGGTGACAATAAAACCCTAAGATGTATTGTTAACCCTCTTTCCCCCCACTTCTTCCTTCAGCCCCTCCCTCTCCCCTCTTCCCACTACAGAGGGAAAGAAGGACAGAGAGAAGAGAGTTGGAAAAATTAAAAATGTTTTACTAATGCTACTAATAAGAATAGAGAAAATAATACAAAATATACAAAATCAATCTTGAAAGTCCTGGCAACTGCAGAGCTGGCACCTGAAGTCCTGGACTGGACTCTGCAGCCAACCGGAGCTGGATTCAGTCTGTCACTAGGCCTCAGTTCGCAGGGACGACTCACAGGGTCCTCTCCTAATGTCGGCCATAAGGAAAAGGGACGAGATCCTTGTGATCTCCCGCTTTTATAGGAAGTATTCACGTGAATGGGATGTTACACTCTGTTGGTCAGTTTCTTGGTCACCCGTTTCTTGTTGCCCCACTAGTGAGATGTGCATCAATAATTATCAATAAGTTTGCATTCCATTGCTATGTTTACCAAAACATGTATCTGGTTTCCCAGGAAAATGCAGCTAATATGAAAGCTTTAGCTGACAGGCAAATTCACTACAAGAGAAACTTGGTTTTTAACAAAACCATGACAGAGTGTCACTAGTAAACTCAGAGTTCATGTAAACTTATGGTTTATTTTTCTTTTCACAATCGTTTTACCTTGAATTTCAGCTGCTACTGTGTCATTATTAAGAACATGAGATATTTTGCCAGTATTTCTTAACTGATGTTTTTTACTGTCCCACATCAATTTTATCTTACTGCTCATCACCTTTCCCTGATTGTTTATGAATATATTGTACAGCATAGATTGTAGCATAAATCCTACAGAACTCTCCACTGCCAAATTAACCACTTGCTCTTGTCTTCCAATAATTGTATTTTAACCATTTTTTGTCCACACAAAGATCTCTCCCCTTATGCCATTGTTGCAAGGTTTCCTTAACAGACTTTACACCTTACCCCAAATCTTCTGGAAATCCCGACGGACTACATCAACTCAGTCACCCCAAACTGAATGTTTAGACATCTCCGAGAGGCTTGTGAGGCATGGCTTCTCCTTTCAAGAGGGATGTCAGCTCTTCACCAAGGTACTATATTTTCCCGCCATTTTTCTTATAGGTCGTCACTACTTACTAGTTCCTCAGTTCTAACCTGGAAGGTTTTAATTTTTCCCACTATGAATACAAAGGAGTGGCTGTATTTGAATTATTAGTCTTCTATTGCTTATTTCTTTTTTAAGTCTCTTCTGCTGAAATGGGTAGCTCACTCAGACATGCCTACAGGATTAGGACACTTTGAATATGTTGTCATAGCAGTTGTCTGTTCACATGGTTCAACACCATTGAAGTAAAGGTGATCTTGGCCACTTGATTTGATATAACCAGGACCAAAGTAATTCTTGCCTCATGTTACCACAAAGGCTGAGAACTCTTTGTATTTTTTCCCCAGAATACAATTTTTACCTCTGTGCAACTACTAGTGAATTCATTCATTTTGCATGGAAAGCAGCCTTAATTTAAGATTGACTTCTTCACTCCTGATGTTTTATCTCCTGTAGTCCTGATGCAGAGCCTCATTCATTTGGAATCTAATTGCACCACATCGATACCTGTTCCACTGTTCTCTGCTCCACTGCTTCAATGAGCATGTGCTGCAAGCCTGACTCTCTGTTCTTCCAGTGTCTACAGTCTTCATGTTGCAGGTTGCCTGTGCTTGTATTACAACTGGTATTTCTTCTGCACCTGCATGGACCCAGTGTCTGCAAATTCTCAATCCAAACAGACTACTCTCATTTTTGGTAGGTTTCTTTCCTTTCTTTTTCATTTCTCAGTGACAGGCACCTCCATAATTAGGAAATCATCTTCCTCTTTGAGAAATGGGTAAATGGTATTCATTTGAATTCATATGACAGGAGTCAAGGATTTACAGTGACTCTGCTCATGTACAAACAGATGTGAGTAACAGTGTGCAGACACAGAGTGCAACTACTGCTCTGTGCACCACCTCAAGGCAAGCTATTCCCACAGTTATCTTGCTATTTTCTCATTAATCAGTGATAGGCTCTGTGGACATCCAGGAATGCATTTGGAAAAAGGAAGCTGCCTAGGAACAGAGAGGACCATAAAAGCTAGTGAGATTAAGCACCCTTTACAATTCCTGTGCTACTCCTTGGAGGCTAAAGAATCCCTTTCTTAGGGGGCTCCATGGGCAGCTATGGTGCCAGGCACTTGAACAGGGATCCCCAAGGTGAGGTGAAGCCTTCAACAAAGCCTTTTGCTTTGTGCTCTCACCCGACTTCCCAACCTCCACCACTGGTTTTGAGCAGCTTTTTGTTGTCATTTGCTTCTGAGGTTAATGATGCAAAGTCTTTCCCTGCATGTTACAATGTGGGAAAAAAGTCCAACCAAGCAATGCAAAGGAACAATCTATAGAGATTTCCTTCCAGTAATCATTTGTTTTTAAGTTTTGCCATGGGAAGGAGTGATTTGGTCCACATGTCTGTGGGAGGAGGGAGGAACGACTTCAGAAATCTGTTGTCAGTGGTCCAGCTCAGTTCCCATGGCAAGAGCTGAGCCTGCCCCTACCGAAACCAGCCAGCTGAGCAGCACTTTGGAAAATGCCGCCTTGCACATCTTTTTCTTAGACAGGCAGTGGTGAAGCTGGTCATAAAATTTCTGACATTTCCCTTCCCTTGAGGGAAGTCAGCAAGACCCGTCTCTCAAACTGCATTGATGGACAGCTCTCTTCTCCTTTTCTCATTACCATACCCTCATTAGAATTCAGTGTAAAGATTAGTGATAGCAGGGCTGGTTCTGGTTGGACATTTTTAGGCCACAAATATGCTGTTACATAATCAGATGATTTAATCTTTTCATAAAGATGCATTTCTTTATCGTAAGAGGACACAGGGTTTGTTTGCTACAAGAAGTAATTGTTCTACTTTAATAATACAAGTCTGGGTTGTTTATTCAGAGTCAAGGTTTTCATGACTCCTGAGCCGGTAATGCCCGGTAATTAGATCTGTAGCTTTTGACTCCTTATTATTTAGTGCTGCCGTATTTGAAGGATTACATTTATATATTGGTGAGCCAAAGAAGATTTTTCTTTTATGAATACTGAACTTCTGAGAGGTTTTTTGAATTAATAACAGTGGAATTACTGCTTTGAAGGCGTTTTTATTAAAATGGTGATCTCAGTGGACACTGTGCACTGGTTGAAAAGTGGGACATACGTTGGAGAGGAAATTCAAAGATTTTTTACATTTTTTTAGTAACAAGTCAAGGCAAGATGTCAAAAAGCTGCCAGTTTTTCACGAACAAACATACTATAAAACACTTAGAGGTGATAAGGCCTCCTTAGAATTACAGCTGGCGAGAGGGGTCAAGGACAGCAAAAAGAACTTTTTCAAATACATAGCGGATAAAACTAATACCAGAGGCAATGTAGGCCCACTGATGAATGGGGTGGGTGCCCTGGTGGCGGAAGATACAGAGAAGGCAGAATTACTGAATGCCTTCTTTGTCTCTGTCTACTCTGCCGGAGGCTGTCCTGGGGAGCCCTGTACCCCTGAGACCTCAGATGAAGCCAGGTCAATGGAGGAGCTTGCTTTAGTTGATGAGGACTGGGTTAAGGAGCAATTAAATAGACTGGACATCCATAAATCCATGGGTCCAGATGGGATGCATCCGCGGGTGCTGAGGGAGCTGGCTGAGGTCATTGCTGGACCGCTCTCCATCATCTTTGCCAAGTCTTGGGAAACGGGAGAGGTGCCCGAGGATTGGAGGAAAGCAAATGTCACTCCAATCTTCAAAAAGGGCAAGAAGGAGGACCCGGGTAACTATAGACCGGTCAGCCTCACCTCTGTCCCTGGGAAAGTAATGGAACAACTTATCCTTGGTGCTATCTCAAGGCATATCAAGGATAAGAAGGTTATTAGGGGCAGTCAGCATGGCTTTACCGAGGGTAAGTCATGCTTGACCAACCTCATAGCCTTTTATGAGAATGTTACAAGGTGGATGGATGATGGCAGAGCCGTGGATGTGGTCTACCTTGACTTCAGTAAAGCCTTTGACACAGTCTCCCACAGCATCCTAGTTGCTAAGTTGCAGAGGTGTGGTCTAGACAATAGAGTAGTGAGGTGGGTTACAAACTGGCTTAAGGAGAGAAGCCAGAGAGTGGTAGTCAATGGTGCGGAGTCTAGTTGGAGACCAGTATCTAGTGGAGTACCTCAGGGGTCAGTACTGGGGCCAGTATTATTCAATATATTCATTAACGACTTAGACGAGGGAATAGAGTGTACTATCAGCAAGTTTGCTGATGACACTAAGCTGGGAGGAGTGGCTGACACGCCAGAAGGCTGTGCTGCCATCCAGCGAGACCTAGACAGGCTGGAGAGTTGGGCGGGGAATAACCTAATGAAATTTAACAAGGAAAAGTGTAGAGTCCTGCATCTGGGCAGGAACAACCCCAGGTTCCAGTATCGGTTGGGAAATTACATATTAGAGAGCAGTGTAGGGGAAAGGGACCTGGGGATCCTGGTGGACAACAGGATGACCATGAGCCAGCACTGTGCCCTTGTGGCCAGGAAGGCCAATGGCATCCTGGGATGTATTAGAAGGGGGGTGGTTAGTAGATCAAGAGAGGTCCTCCTTCCCCTCTACTCTGCCCTGGTGAGACCCCATCTGGAATATTGTGTCCAGTTCTGGGCCCCTCAGTTCAAGAAGGACAGGGAACTGCTGGAGAGGGTCCAGCGTAGGGCAACCAAGATGATTAAGGGAGTGGAGCACCTCCCTTATGAGGAAAGGCTGAGGGAGCTGGGTCTCTTTAGTTTGGAGAAGAGGAGACTGAGGGGTGACCTTATTAATGTTTATAAATATATAAAAGGTGAGTGCCATGAGGATGGAGCCAGGCTCTTCTCGTTGGCAAACAATGATAGGACAAGGGGTAATGGGATCAAGCTGGAACACAAGAGGTTCCACTTAAATTTGAGAAGAAACTTCTTCTCAGTAAGGGTGCCAGAGCACTGGAACAGGCTGCCCAGGGGTGTTGTGGAGTCTCCTTCTCTGGAGACATTCAAGACCCACCTGGACATGTTCCTGTGCAACCTCACTTAGGCGTTCCTGCTCCAGCAGAGGGATTGGACTAGATAATCTTTTGAGGTCCCTTCCAATCCAGAACATACTGTGATACTGTGATACTGTGATACTGTGATAAGGCTCAAAATTCTTCTAAGTGTGCAAAAGAGCAAATGGTAAATTATAAGGAAACCCTTTTGTCCCTTCCACAGCAAAATATTTTCATAAAGCACCTTAAAGAATGTGGTGAAGTTGATATATTCTCATAAAATATTTTAATGCCCTTCAACCAGCTCTTTCCAAAGGAAAAATCTTTGTCTGAAAAACAGCTGTATTGTGCAGCAAAACTGTGGCAAAGCATTGTAAAGGCATGCCGAATTCAGGTACATTTTTCTTGAGATGTGCTTCTTGAGATGTGCTTGCTCTCATGTCAGTGCCTTGATCAAAAGACTGTTCTTTACCTTCGATTTGCTTTCAAGTCACATGGCTTGGAGTTTCTGTTGAACTTCAATTTTGGACAAAGCTCCCCTCATTTTTAACTGTGCGTCTATCAGAAACACTTATTTCCCCAGAGCTGGTTTTGGTTTATTTTTTCCTAGACCACTGGAAACTGCCATTCACCTTCTGAGGTTAGTGGAGAGTCATATAATGGTCCAGATGCCCTTAACTGCTTGTTGTGCTGCACGGGAGTCGATCAGAGAACTTCTAATAGGAACATAAACTACAGAGGATCAGGTACCTGGAGATACTGTTATGAACATATCATATAATTTCAACTTACAGGGAAAAGTCAACAATGGATCCCACTATGTAATAAGTATTCTGATCACTTCTCCTTAAAAGTTTTGCTACTATACGCAGAATCCAAGTGCTTAATAACTGTTTCAGTCGGGTGCAAAAATGCTTCTCTAGGACAATATTGTCAATAATGGTGAACTCACAGATATTTCCTCCTTCTATGAATATTACTGCAGTTCATTCTTTTTGATATTTTGAGATCCGATTTGTTACAGAGTGTGTGCATTCTTGGGCAAAAGAGATTTCCCTAAGGGCAGGATAACAGCTAAATGAAATGTAAATGCAGGGATTGCATTAAGATATCATACAGCACAATACTATAAATATTTTGTTTAAGCCTTTCTACATACTGTGTTATGATGTACGTGTGAGCACAACTGACCCAAATTTACACTGTTCCAATGCAAAATTATGTGATGCAGGTGCTTAAAAAATACAATACAGTTCCAATACAGTTCCAATACATGAGTAACATCCAGAGAGAAAACGTTATTTCAGGATACCATTTCTAAACCAAATGGCAAATGTGTACAGTGCCTCTGTATCCTCCAAGCACAAAAATAAGGAAACTGTTACCACTTACTAGTCTTCCTATCTAATGCTACATCCTTGGCCATAGCTTTAACCACAATTTAACAAATACTGTTATTCAATCAGTGGGGTTTATTTGAAAATAATGAAAAATAAGCTTATTATTGCAGCCACAGCTAGCCAGGGACCCCTTAAATACTAGTAAAAGTATATTAGTAAGTATGACCAAGAAAAAGAATAGTGTCTAAAAATGCATTTTGTTGATTGCTTACACATTGAAATACACAGATCATGCCCCAGATCTGCTGGACCTAAAGCCTATATGCTCATTCATGCCTAACAAGGACAAGCAGCAAAACACGCTTTCTACAGTTATTGAAGAGAAGAACAGGGGATCGTGACTTCTGCTCCTCCATCTCACAGCTCTTCTTCTCACCTCTGCTTACACTCAGAAAAGAAAAAATAAAAAAAAAAGAATACAACTTTTTGTGTTGTAAGAAACAACTCTATGTACCATATATTGTGCAACAAAATGTTCAAATATCCATGACATTTCCATGTATTATTTAAGGCTTTTTTTTTCCTGATTAAATTTTCATCTCTAAGACCCTGATTGCATTTTGCTGGATTCATGTATTTCAAAAACCCCAGCTTCTTGCATTTGGCTTTGTTTATTAAAAAGGCAGCAGATAAGTTGTCCTTTTAAAAATCCAGAACACATATAATCTGAAACAGTCCATTTTCATGTTTCCCAGAGCTAAAGCCTTTCTTACAGCTACTTAACCTCTTCTCTTGATTTACATAAAAGGTTTATGTGCTACCATCTAATTCCATGGCAATTTATTTTCCCTTCTATATGAGAGTAAAGTAGCAATCTTTTTCTTTTTTTCTTTTTTTTTTCTCCTTTTTTATTTTATTTTTTTTTTCTAATTGAGTAACAAATCTGTGTTTCTGTACTATGACGTGAATAACCTGGCTGATTGAAAAGGCTCAAAATGATTCCTTAGTAAATTTTGTATACTTCTTATTTTTTTTTTTAATTTTAAAGAAACATCTCTTTTCTACAAAATGGTCCCTCCAAATTAAAGTAGTATTGCTGCAGTGGTTTTGGACATTGATTTACAATAGAGCTGTATATTGTTTGAAAGAAGGAGGTCTAGAGGGCAGAACTCAGAACAAAGTTGCTATGCCTTTTATAAAGTCAATAACACATCTCAAAAAGCCCTGTGCTACAGAATGGCTTGAGTTCTCTAATGGGAAACCTAGTGACCTTCAATCTTGTGTGTTAATGTACCTGATATTTGAACTTCCCTCTCCATACTGTAATCATGAAGGCAGTTTAAGCCAACACATATTGCCTTGCAGTTGATTAGTGAGGAGCACACAGGGTCAGTCAGCTGCTATGGCTGAGCCACAGGAAACTGCTCACTCCGAAACACCTCTCCACAGCCTGGGTAGTTGAGTCTGCAGAGGAAGGATGCTGGGGAGGTGACATTCTGCACAGAAATTGCCTCCTACTCCTTTCAACACAGTCTCCTATGTCCCTTGTAATCCCCACACCAGATTGCAGCTGGAAGTAGTAAATCTAAATCTATTCATTGTACAAATAGACCTTAAACCAGTGCATGTCTCTTGCTTGCAGAAACCTGTATGCCCAAAATGCACTGAGGAGGGGAGATGGTGGCCCTGTGGCATTGACACCCCTTCCCCACCTGCCCTGCCTTCCTCTCAGCTTCTGCACATGGCAGCATTCCCCACCACTTTGGTACGCTCCAGTGTTTTCATCACATTAACAGGATATAAATTACTATGGAGGGGACTTCAGATGGAACAAAGGATTCCCACCAACCTAGCAAAGGGACCAGAGAGGGGAGAAGTTTTGCTTGTTCCATATTATGCCTTTACACAAAACCAAGAGGCAGTTGGTAGCAGGGCAGAAGCAAGCCCAGGGCCTTTGTCCAGCAGCTACCTCCCTCTTGGACTTCACATCTCTTTCTCTGTGCTGCTGTTTATGAAATTGTAATGATAGTAGTAAAACAAACGCCAATAAATAATGGATGGAGGAATACATCTTGGGATGAATAAATTATGGGAGTCACGCTGACTTTCAAGAGTAGGAGTTGTTGCATTTCATGCTTGAGAGGAGTTGTAATTGGGGGTTTCTCCTGGGTCCACCAGCTCTTGCTCTGGGGTGCCAGGGTCTGCCAGGAGGGAGCAGCCCCTCTGCACAGGCAGGGACAGGGGCAGGGCCTTGCTGCCAGCATGCGGGGTGAGAGGCAATCTCCTGCAGCTAGGGCTCTCATGGGAGGCAGGACTCCTGGCTGGAAGAAAATACACATTTAAAGGGAAAAAAGAAACAGTAGTCCAGATTAGTCCAAAGTACCACTCCAGTTACTGCTGCACTCAGACAGAGCTGAGCAAGGCATCTGCCATCAGTGTCTTGCCAGCCTTCTCATGAGCACTTCTACCAACAATAAGCCAAACCCCACAAATTAATTGCCTCATTCTCCCTTTTTCCCTATGGGGTTTTCCACCTCTTTCCTTGTATCTGAAGGAGAAAAATGAAGATTCCCTGCTAATGTAAACTAGTATAGCTCCACGGGCTTCACGTTTTCCCAGCAGAGGATCAGATGTTGATACAGCGACACCAGAGAAATGGGATCAGATTCATTCCCTACTCAGAGATGGCAGAAACTGTTGGAGAGTCTCTGACAAGGGAGTTGAATAAAGCCCAAGCTTCAATATGCTTCAGACTGTCTTTTTTTTTTTTTTTGCCTCAAAATGGGCATGAGTCTGAACCAGTTTCTGCACCAAACTGCAATCAGATATAGACCAGAACAACTTCACTCACAGCCGTACCTTCACTGTGAGGAACTGCAACATAAGCTGGTTCAGCTCTCTGCCTGTGGTAGAAAGCCCAGTGAGGAGGTTTGTGCTGTGATGGCAGCTATGCAGACAGCAGAGAGCAGATTGCTCTGGCAGCCTGTGCTGGGAGGGCGCTGGGGTAATCTGGAGGGATGCAAAGCTCGGAGGCTTTCCTGGAGGACACCACAAGTATTTCTGGTGCCGTAATACACCTCCACCTCTCTTTACCAGCAGCAGATGAGTCCAGCCTATTGCTTAGGGAAGATGTTATACCATCTCATCTTTACAAATGTGCATATACCAAAAGATTGAACAAATAGCCATCAGCGGAGACCCAATTCAAAAGATGGAGCTTTTAGCCCTCAGCACAGACCAAATCCTTTTGAGTACACAGGCTGAGCCCTAAACACCCCTTCTCATCACAGACCAGAAGCAAAACTCTGTCAGCACGGGCTGGTCTTCAGGTGGAACCAGCAAAACATCGCATCATGCCTTATTGTACTCAATCTTTTGCTGAAATCCACCTAGTTGCTCTGAAGGAAATATATTACCCAGTTAACCAGCATACTCTCATTTTTTTTTTTCATTTTACTAATTTTACCAAATCATTACTAAAAATTTGAGAGCATCTTAACAAAACATGCTTGTCTGCCTACGTTCTCTTCAACAAGAGAATTTCTATTCCTCTTCAAAATAATATATACACTAAAATACATACTTACTCTAAAAATGAACTAATATTTTACAATGAAATTTTAACTGTAGATACTTCTGTTAACTGTTCAGTTAATTACACAGTATACATATATACACACATCATATATAGTCTATATTATATATAATAGTGCATATTATATGTAACACAGATTTTCTAGTATATTATGGTATGCTATAGTATACTACATGTTCCCTCTATATAGTATATACTATACATAACATGTATAACTACATAAAGTTAACACATTTTTTTGCATTGAATTTTATGGAAATATAATACTTTGAGATTATTTGTATATGCTGTATGCACTGTTTGTTAAGATAATTCCCTATTTAAATCGATATAATTATTTGGCAAAGCATAAACATGTAACATTGTGCTTTCTGCAGAATCATAAAAGAATCATTGATCTCTCAAAGCAGATCTATCATAACAGGCAGAAATCTCTCTAAAGTATGCAATATAATATACAATAAAACAATTCAAATGCAGTGAAGCTGGACTATTAAGTAAGATATTAAATTTATAGTAAAGGAACTCAATATAAAATTATTGACAACACTGCTGTCACGAAAAAGAGTTTTTAGCCAAAATGTAATTATTAAAATAGGGCACAGAGGCAAGAGCGTATTTCAAGAAAATGTGTTACTCTTTAAATTCAACTTTTTCTTTTCCTAGCTGATCTCAACCTCAGGTTCTGAGGCCTTTTAATTGCTAGGGGTTATTAGGTTTTATTATTGCCTGATAACAAACACTTAATTACCTTGGTGATAATTTCAGCACAAAATGCTCTAGAAATGCAAACTGAATGAATCATCATTAACTCAGACTGTAAAATAACTAGCTCAAAAAAATTGTATTGCTTCAAAATACAGAAAAGCAAGTTGGAGGCCTCCTTCAAAGTCAGACCAAAGAGAATTTTCAATAAGCCAACAGTAACTAAAGTTCAACTTAGAGTAGACAGGAAACTTCCATTTTACATAATACAAAAAAAAACCCCTGCAACAGGTTTCATATCCTACTGTGAGGTATGTTGTCCCTTTTGTGATTGTTCCATTTTTACAGGGAAAATCTGCTGCTAAACTATGACTAACCTGCGCACTTGGACACGCCTCCTACTGTTGCCCATGTCCCAGCCACATCCTGCTTCCTCTTTGTTGGGTTGTGGCTCCACTAAGCCCTAGAACCCTTGCCGTGTCCAGGGTTTTGGACAATGAAAGATAAGAACTGTTATACCTGCTACACTTTAGCTATGTCCCTAATGTAGGCAACTGAGCAAGCAGGATTTCTCAACGGCATAATTCCTTGATGCCTTGATAAAGCTGAGGTTCTTATCACAAGGTCCCACCACATTTACCAGGTTTTGGCTGTAGTCTATGCATGAACTATGGATATTACTGATGTGTGAACTATGGACATTATTCTTTCTTGCTTCCTTTTACCCTCTCCTGTACCCAACCCATAGGCTGAAACTTATCTTTGGTTTACACTTTTCATATATCAGATTGGTTTATATGGAAACTGCCCTTCAAGTTCAAACTGTGTGTATGAACTTGTGTGTCTATTTCCATTCTATTCCTTCAAAATTGTTTTCGTATCCTGGCCACATTTCATCTGTGTGAGGAATCACCAAAATAATTTGTTTTCTAGAAATTCAGGCAGTTAAGTAGAAAGGGAACCCTACTCAGGGTCTGAACTGAGGGAAAAACAACAACATGCACATTATTAGACACTGGAGAATCTACATGGGGGACAGAGAGACAGAGACACTTTTGAATGAAACCACAATCGGGAAAACATTCTGTTAAATTTGCACTTTCTAAAATCTATGCTAAAATCAACCAATTTTGATTGAAAACCAGACTTTGTTAGTTTCAGTGCCCAGAGAAGTCATTGTTTGGTCTCACCTTGGATCATACTTCATCTCGTCCCTCCATGCCCCACAGAGGCTTTCAGAGAGGAGCACACAGCTTTTCAGTCAAGAACAGTGAAATTACTTAATGTTGGGTAGTTATACTCTACCATTTACGTAATCTACTAGCACACACATGAGCTTTGTCCTATTTGTTACATCTAGGTGTTTAGCCAGAAGAGGGGTTGCTTTAAAACTAAATGACAAATGATTGTACGAGATTAATGGAACAGACACTGATCAGAACTACAGACAATGGTCTGTACCTTGTCCATACTCCTATGACATCCACATTCACCTCACAACTTTTAGTTTAAAGTAATTTCCAGTAAGTTGTCATATTCAAAACAGAAAAGGCAAATATTTTTTCACTCTTTAACAGAAGTCTCCCTGTTCTCTGTAGTATCTTGTGAGCTCTGACATTGAACTCAAAAAGAGTTACCTCTTCCCTGCCTGTAAACTCTCCAGTGAAGTACGGAAATAATTTTGTACTGAGAAAACCTGAAGGAGTTTAAACTACTCAGTGTATTCCAAAACACTTGCACACGGGGCCAGCTGGAAGAGGGCTACCGTGGGCTGCCTCTGCTCCCTGCCCAGCCCAGCAGTGCCAAACAGGAACATCTAACTTTCTTGTATGCTACATCACTCATTGTGTGCCTCCTTTAAGAACAACTTGGGATTTAGGATGCAAAACCAGGGTTATACCCATATTTGCTGCAGTTCCTTGAGTACACAAATGCCTAAGTTGAGTCCAGTAGTCTGTTTTGCTTCAAAGGCAGACTTAAGCTGGTAGCTCACACTCGAGGATTGCTTAATGATGCACCAAAATATTTTTAAAACAGATGCAATATTGGCAGCAGAGTGTGTTAGTCATTTTAGGTTGGGGTACAGGTAGGTGAACAAGATTATTTATCTTGTCTGACACATACCTTCTGCCTCACTTGTATATCAATTTCTGCCTGAGCTATTTCCAAAGCAAAGCAGCTCCAGTGTGTGTATTTGCACCCCACATCACAGAGGCTATCTTCATTTATTGTCAGATTTTCTAGAGACCACTCAGCCTGAGTACGTGTTTTAGTTAAACCAGCCATTAATGCAGCTGGAGGATGAACTTAGAAAAGTATCTGTTATGGTAGAAAGTAGATTCTGTGATAAATGCATCTAGCACTTTAGACACTTTAGATTCCTCTGGGACAGCTGCAACATCTTTGAGTGATCACTGCATCATCAAGCTGTGGATCAGAGGTTAATTGGAAAGTTTGCTAATGCAATAGTTGTAATGGGGCTGTGAAGAACAGCTATTTTACTTTGGATGCTCTAACCCTTACTTTCACAAGGTAAGAAAACTCACTGATATTCAGTAGCTGAAACAAAGTATCATACTGCTGGTCTATTCTGAGATCTATGTGGAACTGTTTTCCAAAACTGGTTACAGGTACTAGGAGCCTTTTATCCTCTAAAGCCATTGGACCAAATCCTGCCTTCCTTATACAG
Organism: Nesoenas mayeri; assembly: GCF_963082525.1. NCBI lineage: Eukaryota > Metazoa > Chordata > Aves > Columbiformes > Columbidae > Nesoenas > Nesoenas mayeri. The sequence goes on from NC_137540.1 coordinate 20,036,218, forward strand.
ATGGATTAAACAGGTCAAACGCCCATCAAATTAAATGGGAATTAAACATGAGCTTCTCCTCAGCAAATAAGGAACAGACTATAGGACTGAACTCTAATTCAAATCAGAGGAAAAACTAAGATGTTTTCCTTAGGGGATTTTCTTTATGTATTAAGCAGGCAAACTGTTTAATAAGTTCTGACATGTACGTTAGTGCCAGATACCTGCACGGCTGGCACACTTGCCAAGCAGGCAGATGCTTTTCTTGTACTGGGCTCAGTTTCTAAGAAAGAAAAAGTATCTTTTCAGGCTTGGGCTTCTGAGATGCAAAGGACCGATGAATGATGATGACCACCTTGCAGGGGGGTTTCTATGCTTTCCTACAGTGAGAGTCCTTCCCCTTCTGGAGTTCAATTGCTGTAAGAGAGCACGAGTTCCTCCAGCCGGTGCAGCATAGCAGTGCTGAATACTGCTTTCCAGCGGGTCAGGAGACACAGGGGGTTTTTTGCCATTTCTGACAATAGTCATCAGTAACTAAGTTTAAACACAATCAAATTTGACCAGCATGCAAGAAGAAGACAGTATAAGTGTGTGTGATTCAGGCATAAGTCTTTATTTAGATCCACCTCTACCACAAAAGTGATTACCTGAGCACGAAACATCTAATTTTCTGGGCTCTTCAAAGTGCGATGAATATTACAGAGACCAGAAAATGCAAAGCATATCGAAAAAAAATTAAATTACAAGACCACATAATAGTAATCCAGTTTTCATTTTAATGTTAAAAAAAAAAAAAAGCGATTGAAGGCAAAGGGTGTGGGAACAGCAGGATGTGCAGTTCCAGCTAAAGGGCCTTGGACAGGTTGTATAGAAGTACAATTTTTATGAGTGTAAGAAGTGATAGCCCAGGCCAGTGAGAATGATATCTCGGGTTGGAAAACCACCCCCGTATGTATGATGTGTGAATGTTGGGCCTGGGCATGTGAATGAGTGGGTTGAACGCCGCCTACATGGGAATGTGACTGAAAACAGACACAACATGAGTGTGGTGGGTTTGAAATAACTATTATTGAAAAAAAACCATCCTGTCTAACCTCTTGGTCCAGGCCTGTATCTGTAAACCTATAAATTGAGAACTGTTAATAAAAGTGAGCTCAGCCTGGCTCAGCTCTGTTCTGCCCTGCCTGGCTCTGCTCTTGCTGCTAACAAGAATTCTGTGTCTGTGCATCTCTGTCTGCGTCTATATGAATAGTTCTCATCACCACAAAAGGGCACACATTTTAATACCTACTAGACTCTTACTGCAGACTCTTCTGCTATTACTTGAATCTGTGAATCCTTAAATGTCTTCTCTGAAGGACAAAACTCCTGAAATGTCTGAAGGTGTAAAAAACCTTCCTTTGTAGGAAAGAAAGATGTATGTGAAGAAGATTGTGGTGTCAAATGTGACTGATAACACGTCAAATGTGCATGGCGAGTTGGCCAAAAAAAGTGAAAATAGAAATCCCCTCCCTGTCAGTGGTTTGCAACAGGGCCCACTCTGCTCTCACTCCTACACAGGAAGGCAGGATTCTGGTTAGCAAGAAGTTTTTGAATTCTGTAACGAAGTCATAGTATCCACTGTGGGATACAAGAAAAAAGAAGCATGGTAGCTTGTGTAATGTAATGGAATATCCCTTTCATAGTACACTTCTTTCGTGCAGACATTGTGCTGCAACCTAAAAGCATTTGCATCAAGGGTATATCAAAGGCTGCTCGCCACAGAGGTTACAAGGGAAGGGGGAGAGGCTGAGTGCAGAGGCTCCTTCTCCACATCTGTGTGCACTCATCCACTCAGATGACACCACTGGATGGACCTCATCAGCTTACATACCCCAGTCTTGGGTTTTTTCCCATCAGTTTGGTGCATGCAGCAACCAAACAGAAGAAAACCCTAGGTGGGAGGTCAGTACTAGGCTTTGTCTCTAACAGCACTTGCAAAAACACGTGCTTTGTTGGAAGTGTGTGGCCAGGGCAGGAGGCTGGAGCCTGCCACAGGCAGAGGAGAAGCCCTGGGGCAGGCGTCTGCCCGGCCACACAGCGAGGTCTCACACATGGGAAAAGCTCTCTCCTTGTCTCAAACTCCTGAAGCCGTGCATATGTAAAAGAATCAGGTTTTAATTGTAATCTATCACAGCTGTCAAAACATCTGCCCAGTTAATTCCAGGATCCCTGCTGTATATTGTAGCAGGAACTTTATGCATCTCTTTCTAAAATTATAAGGCAGACTCTGGCCTGCTCTGTCCCTGCAAAGAACAGACACTGAAAAATGGACCAACTTCTCTAGAGAAGAACCTCACCACAGGCAGCCTTCAGGAGGCAAAAAGGTACTGTAGCTTACCTGCAGCACAATATCTGTACTGAAGGCAAGGAGAAGTGGGATGGGGCTGTGCTGCACACCAGGAGAACCTCACTAGCATTGGATTCAAGAAGAACCATTTCTGTTCTGTACCTGAAACTAGTCCTGCATCCCGTGGACAGAAAGGATGATGGTCAGTCAGAAAAAACAGTGCTACCTAGTTTTCTAGATTCCTTTCCTTATGGAATTGTTGATGGTAGCTATATAAAAATGCAATTATTATAGTAATTATTTTAGTGATTTATTTACAATAATTATATTTTATTATAATTGCATTATTTTATTCTATTTTTATCATTTGTTTTATTGGATAAAGGCTGTATTTCTGCAAATGTCCTTGATTGGTCATTTTTGTGTTCAGGGCTTTTTAAAAAGTGATAAAACCATTTGAATAGGCTTTCTACTTATTGTTTCAGCAGTTTTCTATCTCAGGTAATAAATTCATAATGATTTTGAGTGGCAAAATGTAACATATACATACATACGCAAATTTAATATTTTCTGCAACCATATAACTCTATTATTATTTCTTACTATGCTACTGGTAAAAATAATGCTGAAAATTTATTACAAGAATCCATACGAAAGCAATAGAATAAAGTTAAATGATCATAAAACCAATCACATATTTCACAGAAAATAGGAGTATAAAATCACTTTTTGTGAGGCTTCTCTGCTGCAAAGCAATTTATCATTTAAGAAAAGACAAGTTTCTACTGTGTTTAAGCATCTAATGTGTTCAACTTCTTGTGACCCATGCAGGATGGGAATAGGTTTTATTATTTTCAATTTCAAAAAGCTTTACTCATCACTGGTCATGCTAGCACAATCTTTCAGTTCCAGTGGTAATTTGCCAGTTCTGGTAAGTTTGCAAGAGTTATCCTTTCCTCCCTTCCCTTTTCCATTCAGAAGTTTCAGGCATTTTACATACACTTTCATTTAGCTGTAAAATATTTCCATTTCCTAAAACCCTAGGACTATTTCATTGGCCAAACTTTTGGAATGTGCTTAAATTTAATGCATAAAACCTGCAATTTACAGAAGTAAAAACAAATTTAATGCTACACTGCTTTAGAGAGACTTTCAATTAATTCTACTGCAGTAATATTCCAGATGTTTCTCTTTAAGAAGCAACTTGGAGCTCACACACTTCACAAAACACTGATGTGTGACCTACGCTGCTTTTACTCACTTTTTATAGTCCTTGATTTATAGCATTATTTGATTTGTGTTACAGCAAAGATCTATGAACATCTCTGGGTAGTAAGTTCAAACTATATCAGCCATGTTATTCCAGTTTATTTCCCATATTTTATTACAGGATACTAAACAATGGAAACATTCTTACTTAGCAGCCCTACACTTCATCCTGTAACTCTCCTCCTAAAAATATGAGTTTTATCTGAAGTGGAATTCTCTTGTAGCCATCCACATAAGCTTCCCAAAATACAGCGTTGCATCTTCAAAGGACACTACACCCTCCTGAGTCACTTTTGTGCAATACAGTTGAAGGGAACTTCTTCTGTCCAAGCTCTACTCTTGTAATACCACGTGTTGTTATTTTAAAAATGCATATAACTATTAATCTAGGCAGGCCAATAAGGTGCAGAACTAAAACCTTCTAGAATTTTCAATTTTACAGTATTTAGTGGTCTACAGTTCTGTTTATTACTAAGCTAATCGAACCGCTTTCTCTAAAATTAGATAATAGCTTAGTAATACAAAGTGCTGCAGATCACCCAATCTACATTTCCTTTTTAAAGTTGCAGTCAATGACAAAATGGAAGGAAGGACTTGTAGCTTTTAACCTGAATTTAGTAGTCTTATGTGAAACGGTTGATATAACCTGTTACTGGGATGGGGAGAGGAGAAGTGAGCACAGGAGGAAATAAAGCGAAAGGAACCAGAGGTGCAAAACCTTTCAGTTCTCATCAAGAAGTAACTGTTGTTCACATAAAAACATACTGCTTTAAGGATCTGAATATCAGTCCCCAGGAAATTGTAAAAATATCAGGCGAGAGCATACCTTCTTCGAAGCTCAACATTTACAGAATGTGTTTTCTCCCTTCACTAATTTTCTTAGCTCTTGGCTGCCTTCCCAGGCAGTAGTTTCTCAGGATAGTGTGTTGTGATTTAAATGCTATGCTGGGTTGTAAGCTAACTTAAAATGCAAAGTAAAAAAACAGTGCTTTAAAGTCAGTGTTTCTACCTATTACACGTACTGTTTCTCCCAAACAATTTGTGAATTTGCTCACAGCAGTCACGCTGTTTCTCTGTGCAATTACTCTGTTAGTGTTCTGATAACAGACCTATGTATAATACTGAGATCCTTCACTCTTCACCAAACTCCCTGTTGGGGTCTCTGGAAATTTTGCTTCATTGATGACTGTTGGTACAAAACCTTCACTGCCAGTTTTTCTGTTCTCCTTAACCATCACATCTAAAAACCTGAACACAATTTCTCCCAGACTCTCTCAGGAGAGTTTAAGCAAATGTCTGCTTTTCTTTTATTTTTTTACAAAAATAGTCATAATAATGTTAGTGACCTGGTTATACCACCGTAACTCCGGACTTATTCCATTGCCTTTGAAGGAGTTAATCTGTATTTACCCCTGTATTACTGAGCTGAAATCCAGCTCAGTGGGGCTACTTGTGTGGAGGATTTGGTCCTTGTAAAATCTCATAACATTGTTTAACAGCTATCACATAAATAGGAATGAAAACATAATCCTGAGCTGAAATCTAAGCAACTCACAATATTTTCTAGTACCATGCTGTAAAGCAGGAAAAGGATTTCATTATAGTAACTGGGCCAACTGTCAAAATGATAGAATGCACTCGATTTCAAGCCTTGGTTTCACACACTAATCAAGCTGTATTAGCATAACGACTACTAGTCTTTCCCCTTTTCTCCAAGTCTAGTATGTTGACAGAGCAAAAAGAGATCATGAATTTGGATGTTTGGTATAAACAAACCAAAGAGACACCTCTGCAAAGCTTTGTGAGGGCCACTGCTTCATCTTCCTCAGCAGAGAGACCACAACTCCAAAAACAGATCAAAGGATTTGCTGGCAGGTTCAAAGGGAAAAGATGATGATTTACCTTTTAATCCTGTCTTCTTTCTTTTTACTGCAATCTCTCTTTTCTCCCTATTTCTGAGTTTGTCCTGGAAAAATGCCCTTCTGTGGTGGTCTTAACTGAAGGACAAAACCTGACAAGTCAGGGGCCAAAAGTCATTCAGCTCTCATCTTATCAGGTCTTCTGTCTGGCACCAAAAATATTGTTCTCCTAATATTTGAGAGTTTAACTGTTGTCTCTTCCAACAGTTTCTGGGCCACTTGTGTTTTGAATGCTTGTCAATACATGCTCCGCTGCCACGCAACTGACAGCATGGCAATCTCCAAGTCTTGCGGATGGGGACACATCTTCAATTTCATCCACAAAACTTCAGGTAGGTAGGAGAGCTCCTAAATCATTGCTACGGTGAGTTCACAGCAGCACCAGGTAAAAGGCAAGGGGAACTAACGACAGTGTGAACTGAAAGAAATATGAGGCATTAGTAAGTATAATTCAAAACTGGATATAGGACCAGAACCCTTTAACCACCCTGACAGTTACATCTCTGCCTGTAAAGAACAAACCAGTTATTCACAGCAGCCCTTGAGAAGAGCTAAAAGCTGAGAGCACACTGAGGAGGACAGAGGATGATAAACTATTTTGGTCTTGGAAAGCAGACTCTTCTTTATTTCAATACCAGTCAGACTTACTTGTTTGTTCACAGAATACTGAAAACAAAACAGAAGTTTTCAACTCCTTGATTAAGAACTACTGGTGTTAGAATATGTTAGAGGAGACCAAATCACCATAAAGCAGCAAGAGAAAGCCTTTTTTTTTTTTTTTTAATCTATGTAATACTACAATGTAGCCTTAGAGAAGGAAAATATTTATCTAGCCTAACAGGCTGGGCACTGGATGTTTAAGGACAGCTCTATGAGAAGAGGGGTCTGCCTTACATCCCTTTTCGTGCAGGTGCTAAGCCTGGTCCTTGAGGGGAGCCTTGCAGGGGTGCTGGAGGGACTTCAGGGCGAGCGGCTGGGTGGGACCCCTGCCTGCTGACCAGAGGAATGAACATGAAGGAAGAATTCTGAGCAGCAGGTAGTTACGAAATGGGACAGTCTGAGGTTGCAGGTGACCCGTGTGGTGTTTGGGTGGGATGAGGGACCATTTCCTTACAGAGAGCCTTAGTGGAGCTCTGCCTAACAGAAAGAGGAGAATTTGGGGTAAGTCTCACCACTGTCATGTTTAGGCCAGTTCCATAACACCTACCCATATTTCTAGTTGATGGGGTGCATCCTAGCTTCATCCTAAAAGCCACAGACCCACATTAATGTGATAGGCCCAGGCTAGGTGGCTGATCTACAGGGCAACAAGGAATTCCTTTTAGTGGCAGGTGCTGGTCACCGTCCTCCCATAACTGCTCTCAGTGCTCTCTTTGATTTGCTAGTGATTTCTCTCAATGGAAAGGTGATTTCTGCTTCATATTCACTATGGTAAAGATTTTTTTTGTTTTGGTTAGGTTGGCTTAGGGTTCAACATTGAAGGGGAGTCAAATCTGTATTGAACTATGGCTATGAAAATATAAAGAAAACAACACCAAAGAGGAAGTGGAAAAAATGCCACAGCCTCTGCTGCTTTCAGAAAACAAGTAGTATGGTCATTTGCACTAATGCTAAAATGGTGCACAGCAAATCCTAAAAGCTGTTAAATTTAAATGGTATCTTTTGATATTTTATTTGCACTATCAATAAAAAGAGTTGAGCAATGGTGACCTGGATCTTGCCAGACTTTTTGTCCACACAGACTACAGTGAAAGAAACACTCTTGCCTTTTCTTCTACTTACTTAAGATGTCCCATAAGATTTCAGCTAAAATAAGCCCTCAACATTCTGTCTTTGTATTAATTTTTTCATGTTCCCTGAAATCCTACAACTTCCAGCTCATAGGCTAGATGAGTATACTCTGTGATGGAGAAGGAACTGGCTGGAGGGCCGAGCCCAAAGAGTTGTGGTGAACGGTGCCAAAACCAGTTGGTGACTGGTCACAAGCGGTGTTTCCCAGGGCTCAGTACTGGGGCTAGTTCTGTTTAATCTCTTTATTGATGATCTGGAAGAAGGGATTGAGTGCACCCTTAGTAAGTTTGCATATGACACCAAATTGGATGGGAGTGTTGATCTGCTGGAGGGTAGGATGGCCATACAGAGGGATCTGGACTGGCTGGATCATTGGGATGAGGCCAATCATATGAGGTTTAACAAGGCCAAGTGCTGGGTCCTACACTTGGGTCACGACAATCCCAGGCAGCGCTACAGGCTCGGGGAAGAGTGGATGGAAAGCTGCCTGGCAGAGAGGGATCTGGGGGTGCTGATTGACAGCCGGCTGAGCACAAGCCAGCAGTGTGCCCAGGTGGCCAAAAAGGCCAACAGCATCCTGGCTTGTATCAGAAACAGTGGGGCCAGCAGGACTAGAGAACTGATTGTGCCACTGTACTCGGCACTGGTGAGGCCCATCTTGAATCCTGTGTTCAGTTTTGGGCCCCTCATCATAAGAAGGACATTGAAATACTAGGGAGAGTGCAGAGGAGGTGATGAAGCTGGTGAGGGGCCTGGAGCACAAGTCTGATGAGGAGCAGCTGAGGGAACTGGGGCTGTTTAGCCTGGAGAAAAGGAGGCTGAGGGGAGACCTTATCGCTGTCTACAGCTACCTGAAAGGAGGTTGTACCATGGAGGGTGTTGGTCTCTTCTCCCAAGTAGCAAGTGACAAGACAAGAGGAAATGGCCTCAAGTTGTGCCAGGGAAGGTTTAGATTGGATATTAGGAAAAAATTCTTCCCAGAAAGGGTTGTCAGGCATTGGAACAGGCTGCTCAGGGAAGTGATGGAGTCACCATCCCTGGAGGTGTTTAAAAGGCATTTAGACAAGGTTCTTGGGGATATCATTTAGTGCTAGAGTTAGGTTACAGTTGGACTCAATGATCCTGAGGGTCTCTTCCTACTGAAATGATTCTATGATTGTGGGATAGGAACCTGCTACTCGGCATGTATGCCTTCCTACAGTGTGCTCTGCACAAGGCTATCTCAGTAATTAATATAGAGAAGAAAAAATCCCTTCTGCAAAGTGGTTGCTTGGCCCCAGATTAGCTGTGTAAAACATATAAGCCCAACACAGAAAGTGAAATCTAGCCAGAAACAGGCTAGCCCTCCCTGAATCCTGAGCAATTTTGCTCTGCAGTCACTTTCTAGAGAGCAATAAGCTGCTCAAATGCAAGTCTTGTTACTTAACAGGGGGGAAAAAAGCATTTATCTACCATTACCAAATAATGAACACTTGAGAACAAAACTGAAATATACCAAGATGCTAAATACACAGAGAATCTTGACAGCCCATTATTTATTCTCCTTCCTAAAATTAACTGTTAAGAATATGATTATGTTCTAGGTATATGACCAGTTGCAGGAGGAGACATATTGTTGCCTGTGATCTATAAAATAAAGGATTTTTATGTGTCACAGAGGAGGTAAATGCTACTGACTTATGTACCAATTGAGCTGAGGTAAATGAGTCAGCATGTTGGAGGGATGGGGCTCTACTCTCCATCATTCTGTGCTTGAGGATGCTGGATGCAAAGCTGGAAGTAGGCAGAAGCTCTTCATTTCTTGCAGCTGTGCAAGGAAGGCAGTCCCATTGCCCACTTAAGACTTACTCATAATAAAACACTTATGTAAAATAGCAAAGAGTATTTGGTCATGACAATCTATACTTCAGCATAATATGGAAATTACTGTAGTAGAGAAAGTTTTCAGTAAAATGCAAAACCTTATAAAGGATAGTTAGAATTTTTGGAGGGGAAAAAAAAAGTGCTCAAAAAACAGTCCTTACTGTTTACATGACAAAAAGCCAGAATTAGTGGCCTTCCCTGGAGGCAATTTAAGTAGAAAGGGCAAGGATTCAATAAACATCGTGACTGAACTGCCCTTTAAAGTCTCAGAGATGGTGACTGAGCACAAAGGCACTTTGAAAGAACTGTCTAGGGGAGGTGAACATTGTCACTGCCTCTGCTGAATATCTTCTGTGAATAGATGAGTTCAGTCTTGAAGCCTGCTACCAACGTCTTTTATTTACTCTGGTGAATAAGCGAATCCCATGTTTAACAATCTGAAATAGAAAAAAAAATACATGGAGATATATACATTGCTGATAATATTGCCTAGTGACATATGCAGGCACTATGGTCCAAATTTTCAGTGCCTGCATGTGTAGTTTCCTACTGTTCTATTCCATCTTCTTAGGCCAACCGCACCACACATTCGTGAGTCATCCTTTAAAGCAGTTTTCTGACTGTCCTAGTATCGAGTCACAACCGAGAGCATCACCACGGCATGGCATGGCATACCCTGATAGTCTGAGCTGTGCCACTCTTTACCCCAATGCATTCCGCCGAGTTCTAGAAGTGTCAGTGAAACTGCATCACCCGCCCTGAACCATGGAGAATCTCCTATACGGCCAAAAAGCTCTTGGAACCACTCGTGCCCATGATGTGTGATCAAGTAAGCAAACACGCTGATTTTACAGCTTCCTTTAAGTAAAGCCACCTGAAGTTGATTGCCTTCCCGCCTCACGGTGTAGGAACCGATCATCTTGCCAATATAATAGGCTCAGGCAGGATCTCTCAGCAAAGCATATTTTATTAACAGTCTTGCAAACCTGGGTGTTTTACCTGAAGGTAGGCACACGGAATAGGGCAAAAAGCCCCAAAACCCAGCTGCAAATTCCCTCCGCTGTTCCTCACTGGTTGGGTACTGCAGGGTTTACAGATGCCCGTCTCAGTTTACCTGTCTCATTCGTTTAATTCCAACAATGCCCTCACCTTATTGATTTATTTAAGATATGGATTTCTGGCTCTTTGGCTACCCTTCCCCTGGCTTAACTTTTTAAATACACTAATCAGTTTGCATTCGGGATTAGTTCGAAGAGACTTTGTTTTACACTAAAGATTCATAGTCAGACGTCTCTCAGCCCTGTCCCCCACCCCGCGCTGGGGTCAGGTGTCAGGTCCCCGGCTGTGAAAACAACATTCCTCCTTCAATGGCTTCGTACAGCGGCGCCGGCAGGACCACCGGCAGTAAGGCGCTGTGACTGCAGCCAGGGGCAGGGGTGCGCCAGCGCGTGTGCCATAGCCCCCCCGGCGCACGCGTGGCCGCACACGCGTGGCACCACCCACCCCCGACCCCCCCTCCCCAAACCCGGCCGGCTCGCGCCGCCTGCGTGCGCCCAGCGCGCGCCCTGCCGGCCGCCCGCCGCCCGCGCAGCCGCCGCCGCAGCAGCTGGAGTGACCCGCGGCGAGCGGCGGAGCTGCTGCCCCTCCGCTCTTCCACAAGGAATTAGCAGCGCCTGGAACGCTGGGGGCTGGGGAAAGAGGGAGCGCCGGCCGGGGTGCAGCGAGCCTCTGAGACAGGCCTGTGCTTTTCCAGCAGTCCCTAAATGCAAGATGAAAAGTTTGATTCTAGGAGTTTGTCTCGAAAATGGACGAAGAGTGGAGTGAAGTTTGTCACTAGCTGCTTATTCAGAAATAGTACCATACCATTATAAGCTTTCCAAACGGGTCAGATTATTAAAAGGATAAGCTGCTACAAGGTGGGCAATGCCAGCCTGAGCCAGAGCTGCCAGGAGCTGTATTATGAACACAAGCAGGCTGTGAGCAGCCCTTCTGAACTGCCTTCTCCGGTTTCAAAGGTCAGAGGCACCCCTGGAAGTGCCAAGCCAAACATCTTATGTGTTCTTTATCTGCTCTGCTCATGGATGGCCTTTACACCAGCTGCTGAGGCAGATCGTGCTTACTTCTGTGGTTAAAAAAGAAGTAAACGCCAGTAGCAATTCGGCCAGTGCTCCCAGCCAGGCCACTGCCCCCTAAAAGGGCACCCTGTTTTGTCCTGTCACCTTTTCCGCTTTCACAGTGAGAAAGAGCAGCAACTAGCAGCAGTCACAATGGTGCTCCTTCTGACACAACTAAAACACCCTTGAGCTACTAATGTCATTTAGGCTGACGACCAAGGCCAACTTTTCACCAGATTCTCTGTTAATCAGATGAAACTGGCACTGTATCTCCAATCCTCATCCATTTTGCTCACCAAACCCAGAGGATTTTGGATCCCATATATCCACCTACTAAATAAGAAGCCAACAGCTTCAAAATCAGAGCTTCTCTTGCCTCATACTGTGTATGGGTTAGTACATGAACTCCGAAACTGTGACTACCAAAGGAGAAAATCAATGTCATTCTGAATCAGAGGAAGGCAAGAAGGCCTGAAAAGCACATTTTACACAGTCCTGTCAATGTTTAAAGGGCTCTTTTTAAATTTACACTTCCTGATTTCCTGATTACAGTGACATCCGTAATAATTTACATTACAGTTTTTCCAATTTGAGCAGGGATGAGACACCTCAAAGGAAAGGGAGGTTTCAGCAAGTGATTCAGAAATTTGTATTATCACTTGTATCTGTTAAGGCTTGTTCTGTCAGCTATATGTTTGGTTTTGCAATCTAGCATGTAAGTGTCTGCTAAGTATCACCTCAATTTACCAACATGGTCAGAAAACACAAGGGCAAGAAGAGGAGCGGGTCCATAACGCTGCATCTTCAAACAGTAACAGGAAAGGTCTTTTTACACCTGAAGTTTTCTGCTGTGTGTGTGCTGCCCACTTCAGAAGACATGATCCAGATGATTGTCCTTACATTCAAATAGCAAACACTTGGATTTGCAAAAATAGTATCCCCCCCCCCCCCCCCCCCCTTACTGTTTTAAATCTTTTTTAAGCCTTCTAGTTCTCTGGTTATGTTAGATGTCTGCTAGCCTCACTAGAATTCTTGACATGTTTCTCCAGAACGACCTTTATCTTATACTGAACAAAAAGCTTCAGAAAGTAAATATAAGGTCTTGCTTACCATTTCCACTTTTATTTTTCTGCAGGCTACATCTGATCACAAAACTGACACCACCCCCACTTCACAGGATTTTTTCTGATTTAGAAAGAGCGTAAATAAAAAAGCACATAGAAATCGAGTCAGAACAGATACCAGTTGCACAGTGGCCTCTCTCCCAGTCAGTAATGAATCACTTCCTCAGCGCTGTGAGAAAGGGGCATCTAGTTGCTGAACGTGCCCGATTTCATAAGAAACCAACTAAGAGACATGATGCCATGCTGTACTTGCTGGAGATGATCCAGGAGGAAAATTATATATATATATATATATATATATATATATATACAGGAACTTGTATGGCTAATAGTTGCTTTTATTATTTGTCCTACAGAGTCTAGGCCATTTTGGAGGTTTAAAAATTAAACCTGGAATAAATGAAGGCACATTCTCAACTACTCCAGCTTCCAGAAGATCATCCCATAGGAAACGCAGACTGCTGTACACCTCAGAAACCCTGCATAGCCCCGCACAAGGGGTTTGCTTTTACCCTAGTCCACGTCCTCGTGACGCTCTTGGCATGCAGGTGCCCCACAAAGTGTATTCTCAGCTGCCTCCTCTGGCACTGATGGGTCAGACAGTGACCCACACAAAACATCTATCCCAAAGTCTTGCACCAACTACTGCTCATTATTTTATAGAGATTTTATGAAGTGTAAGCAGCCTGGCACAAGTACCCTGCTGGGGCTGTAGCTGGTCTGCCTGTTCCTTCTGCAGACTGAAGCGGCTATGATGCTCCTCGCCTCTGTCTTCCACAGTTATGCTGTGAGGCCATCAACTGTTGGCTTTTACAGTGTTTCAAACATGTAGTGTCCACAGTCCAGTGGAAGATTAATCATGCCACGCACGTAGCTTGTATACCAGTTCTGCAAAGCAGCCTGTTCTTACATTAGCTAAAGTGATGACTCTTTCACGGTAGGTATCAGCAGAATGGAGATCAGAGTCCATGTTTGCAACTTTTGTATTTCTCATGCTGAAATAGGCCACATACAGGCAGTGTTGTCATTTTTTATTAATCACAGGTAACATAGTTCTGGTCACTGCTATGGGCTGTTTTGTTGCTATATATAATCTTGCAACTTTCACACAATTTTTGCAAAGCAAAATGAGAATGGGCAACTAATCCTCCTCAAAATGTCTTACAGCTTTGAGGAAGAGCGCTTTATCTATGTGTCTAGAGGCTAATTGTTCAAGTCCCAGCTGTTCTGCCAACTGTGGTTAATATTTTTCTGCCCTTCACAACTCAAGACATTACATCCAATTGCACAGTAACTATTATTCCTCAGTTCTGCAGAAAAAGGAAGTCTAAAAGTGATTTGGACAGCACTGAAACCAGGACTGGCAGCTCAGTAAGGGCTCCCACTTGACTGAAGATAAGTCAAATCAGATGCTTCTAGAATAATTTGCTTCCTATGTATTGACTTAACATATGATTTCAAAATTTGTGTTAATATACCTCTTATTGCTGTACATTCGTTACTTGGACTAACAGCACCCAGCCCTTTAAGGATGGGTTATGGCAGCCTCCATGTTCAGCTGGGACTGTGAAGGGTGCACAGGACTGTGCTTCTCAGGCTGCAGCGTGCGCTCCAGTGCTGGAAGGTCAACCACCTCAAACCAGTACACAAACTGGGGTGCAGGCTGGTGCTACTGACTAGGGTGGCACCCGATAAAAAAAGAGAAAGAACATTGAGCATCCTTTGTCCTAGGCAGCTTTGTTTGTATTCCCAGAAACAAGGTGACTGGGTCTATGCAAATTCCAAAAAGATTAGGACTTAATGTAATAAGCTTCTTCTCAGAACACCAAGAGTGGCAAAGGAACGATACAGCCTGTCACCTCTTGATACCGAATGAAATCCTGCCTGGCTCAAGCAGGGATTAAAATTTATTCTCAGCTAATTGATGTTTGGAGTCACTACACTAGATTAATTAGTCTCAGCTCCAGCTTTTGCCTCATGTATTTGCCTGCACAGCTTTGAGGTAGTTTTTTTAGGTCAGACACAAACTCTAGCTGTGTATTTGGGCAGTGCCAAGCATGGAGAAAGTGCTGAGCCCCCCCGAAAACTGCCGGTAGTAAACCTGCCATGGGGGGCTGCAACCCGTTCAGTCTGAATTTGGAAAGACTGGCAAAATTATAATAATCTCCCAGGGCAGGCTGGGGGAGTGTGCCAAGCAGCAGATGGACAAAAAAGACAGGGGTTATTATCATGTAATGTTGTGGGCTTTGGTCTAATTTTGTGAGGGTCAATATTTTTTGCTGCTATTGATGTTGTAAAACAGTGAGCTGCCATGATCAAGTATGTCCTTTTGTCCCAAAGCACAACAAAACTAAACGTAACCACAATTGATGGAAACTATAGAAAAGGAAATAAATTTAAATTTAAGATAATTTCAGTAGCTGTTATGCCTACCCTTTTCCATATTTCTTCTTTCTAAAGTAAGTATATGCAGTGGCAACTGGAAAAGAAAGGGGTTTAATTCCAAGCTGGGAGGAAAAGGCAAATTATTGTGATCTTGTCAATTAATCAAAATTTTAATAAAACAAGTTCACAGTCAAAATGTGTCAATAAATTATAAATGTTTCAGTTCTGTTAATTTATGCAAAGGTATCTAAAACAAGAGCAAAAACCCCAGACACTTCATTCTGCAGATGTTCAGTAAGACATTTAAATGTTTTCCAAAATAACTCTCTTTAAAATAAAGTTTCTTCAAAGTAGAAGATATAATTGTGAGGAAAGAAGAACTACCAGACATAAATATGTTTCTTTTTAAAAACTGTTTCAATAAAATATTTTTTTATTAGCTTTGAGTACACATGCTTCTTTAAAATTATCTGGATAAAAAAGATGGAGGTCAGAATGATTGAATGATATTAGAATAAAATTCCAGCGTAAGAAGGACAACGAGTGTTTCTTTCTGATTTAGAGCTAGGAACATGTTAGTACCATTCTTCCCTTTGGGGGACTGTTTACTCTCAACCAATACAACCCTGTCTCAGTTTACGAGAAATTCAGGATGAGCTGCTATAACAAACGGCCAATTGCAATTCAGTTGGGATTTTATCCTACTCCAAAAACCAGCCATCATAAAATTTTTACATTAGAAAATACATCCTGTTACTGCACTTTAGGGTTTCATATTATTTCGGCTATTTCTTCCATTACCAGCCCTCAGTCCACCAATTCTGCCTCAGCAGCCTGCAAGCAATGTATCTCTCAGAGCATGTCTGTGTTGTACCTTGAGTGTTTCCAGAGCAAAAATTATGTTGCTCTGGGCCCTGTATGGAATCTGCAAAGTGTTTCTCCCTGCATGTTCCCGCATTATGTCCATTATGCAAATTTGTTCCTGCTCTTCCTTTAACAGGGCAGAGGGAGCCAGTTATGACGAAAGGAACAACCGGTACCACCCGAATCTACCTTTCTACGTCCTCAGAAGGTCACTGTATTCATGACTCACAACTGAGTTGTGTCTTTGTGGATATTCTTTGCATTCACAAGGATTATGTGTATCGATTAACGTTTCATAAGTGAACGCTGACAACTTTATCTCACTGAACAATTCCAAAAGATGGGGCTGTACTGCCTGCGCTGTAATCCTGTTATCAGTCATCACATCAAGGTGGTCACAGCAGCAGCAGCTGGCTAGCTGATGGAAGGTTGTTAGGGAAGCATGCAGTAGGGTTTTAGTGGCCTGAATTGGAAGTAGAAAAATGTAACTGTAGGCAGTCGCAGATAAGATGGACTGCATATGCCATGCACTAAGAATTATTCAAAGACTCCAAAAATAATTTATTTGATCCAGTAATACTCAAAGGCTTACAAACTACCACATAAAACTAATTTTTAGGGTCACTGTCTTCACTACACTGAAAAGTATATGAAATACAAGAAGAAAAAGTGAGTTTTCACTGCACTCTCTCGCCCCCTGAAATCTCCATGGGAAAGTGCAAATATTTCTATCTCCACCTTCCTGAGAAGGCCAGGAAAGGGAGGAAGGTTTATTTGTACAGAGGCTACATTCTCGCTCCAGTACCAGCTTTTCCAACAGCTAATGCATAATACGAAGTTTATCCTGACAAGTCGTTTGAATATTGCTCTCTGAAAGCATGAAACTGATAACATTGCTGTGTGCACTGGAGCCAATTCCCAGCTGCCAGAAGCTCTTCCAGGAGCTGCTCCTTCAGAGTATTTGTAAACACCTACACACACCACTGAAGAGGATTACAGAGATCTGTGAAAGGGGAAATAAAATGCCTATAAAAAGAATTATTTTCTTATTACTCTTTTTTTTTCTTTCTGAGGTTTTCATTTCTGGATAGTAGAAGTAGAAATATGGTATTGAAATGTATTTTCTTGATTAATTGGCTTCCGTCTGCTGGCAGATAAGCTCAGCTTATTTCATCCATCTATTCTGTCACCTATTATGATCAGTATAGCTATGTTCCATGTGATTTCAGGAAATTTCAATATATTTCCTTGCACTGAATTTTTGTACTTCCCATTTTGCTGGTAAAACAGCAATATGAGACAATAATTAATAAGCATTGTATAATCCTCAGGCGCATTTAGTACATCACTCTTCTTCTATAGACTTTCATTAGACATCTAAATAGAAAGAGCAAGGGAAACTATACATAATATTTGTAATAAACCCATCCAAATTACTATCATTTAAAATGTTTATATAATAAGTAATAAAATGTGTGATCATGACAAATAAGGAAAAATAAGTTGGCACAAAATTAAAAAACCCCAAAAGGTCATAAAAATGATCATGTCACACAAAAATGATTGTGGTTATAAAAAAACACATCTCAGATGATTTGTTCCATCTGTATGTTATTTGCCACTAAACACTCTATCAACATCATGTAGTAATATCAAACTGCTGCAGGATTATGACTTAGCTAGATGTTTCCAACAACACAACAAAAAGTAGTCCCTGTCTCAGCCCAAAGTCTTGCTTCTGGGCCAAGTAGTAATGGCCTGGAAGCTTCTGATGTAGGATCAGGTTTTTCTTGTTGGAGGGGAGATTACTGTGACCAAGGTATTTTCCAACTGTAATTAGGTATGTTGTATCTGGATTTGATCAATAACAGGGCCTCACTTAGTATTTTTAAAGAAATAACTCCAGAATATTGTTTCAAACAAATAAAAAAAATCAAAATAATTTCCTTTCTGTACAACTTTTCATCCCTATCTTGTGTTCTGTTACCTGGGAACCTTGCTGCCATAAAGCATCACCTCAGGGCCAATTTGAAATGACACACTGAAAGTTAAATACATCAAGAAGCGGCTACTCTGCAGCACAAAGGAAGCCTTCAAGATAGGTTCAACATGTGCAGCTCCAGCTGATTTCAATAGGAACACAGCTTATTGTCTCAAAAAAATGTGTATTACATGTGATAGTTTGTAAATTTAAAATATGTCTCCTCCTCTACCTCCCCTTCTCTCTTGCCACCCAAATTACACACCCTTTGGACAGGATTATGAAACTTTAGTGAGGCTGTCTTCTTCTTATGCACTGTCACCAGCATATGGGCTTTGAAGGCCAAGCTACCTTTCATGGAAAGCTGACTGAACTGGGAGAAACAACTGCACTGGAATTTTTCCTATTGAAATTCAAATAATATGCTATTTTGCAGAATCATAGAATCGTTTTGGTTGGAAAAGACCTTTAAGATCATTGAGTCCAACCATTAACCTAGAACTGCCAAGTCCACCTCTAAATTATGTCTCTAAGAACCTCATCCACACATCTTTTAAACCCCTCCAGGGATGCTGACTCAACCACTTCCCTGGGCAGCCTGTTCCAATGCCTGACAACTCCTTGCACTCTTAGAAACAGATGATGACATAAGTAGTGTTTGATCTGATTTCCTTTTAATGGAAGATATGATACCAATTGATCCATGTATTTATGAAAAAATGCACAGTTGCTTTTGATTTTAGTCAACACTCACTTGCAGGGATACGGTAAACAGAATTAATTTTCTATCTCAGATATACAAAACCAGTATCTTTGGGTTTGTTATCACCAAGCACCATAGAAACATGAGCTCTTTCCCACCATAAAAATCTACTTTGCCAATGCTAAATAATTTCTATCTTGGTTCTCTGAAAATAGGATTACAAAAATGATTCCTACTTCAGCAATAGAGCCAATCCTGAAGCATTATCAGAGTCACATCTGCTGAATTATAGTGATAAAAGCAAGTTTTCTTCATGTCAGACTCTAGAGCTGTTAACAAGTAATAGCACATGCTCTGGAATTCAAGGACAAAAGTCTGATATATTAAATGAAATATTCACTAAAGAGTGGTGTCTGTTGGGTACTGAGAGCCCTGTGGTCCTGGTTCATGTCAGTGGCTGTGCAGGTTGCTATGTAGTGTGCAGTGTCACTTGTCAGAGGCTTTACAACTCTGACTGTCATTTGTTATCAAGCAGAGTTACATGCAGCAAAGACTTTGTTAATGAGGTATAAAGGCTACTTCTTCACATAAACTCAGGATGAAAGTATGCTTATTTAGTTCTGATTTTATGTATTCTTTGTCTGTGTGCCAGTCACAGCTGTTAATTAAAACAGCAGCTCCTGTAAAAGACGGGAACTAGGGCTCCAGGGCTATGTACATGTGCATTTCAGTAGCTTCTAACAAAAACTACATAAGAACTTCACTGAATCAGCTAACGATTACAGTAGAGGACTGCAGGGCCTTCCTAAAACCATCTTCAGCAGCGAAGGAAGAGGGAGCCCTCTTCAGCAAGAGGGAAATACAGAGGGGAAAGTAGCCATAGCAACTCTTCATTTAACAGCTTCTTAGCCTCCAAAATTCTCTTAATTAACAGAACTCCCTCCCCTAGGCTCTAATCACTTTATTCCCCGTCAGTTGGTTAGTCAGGTGAGAGGAAATATTTGCCATTACACGTAAAATCTGAGTCCTCCTATGGTCAGCACTAGTATTGATGGGATCAGGATTAGGTCTTGCCCACAGATCTCAATATCTGGCCTTGGAAATGATCAGAAGTCAACCATCCAACTTAGTAAACTTAATAATCAAGACAACTCTTGACTTGCTTTTGAGTCACTATGAATCAGCCACCAATACACTTACAATGGAGCCTTGGTTCCTGCCCAAAATCATGGAAACTAATGTTTCTGCACGACAATCAGGGCCCTTCCTGCAGCATATGTCCAGCCCAGCCCACACGGGAGTACTGGCTGGGAAGGATTGCAGGGAGATCAATGGCACAGTGATCTCAATGAGCCTATACATTCCCTCCAGAAACTCTTCTGCTGGCAATGGAAATCAGGCTTCACCTCACGGAGTGAAACAAACAGCTCAGTTTCACCGACTCTACAGAGATGGTGGTATTCAATGGTTTAACCACTAAACCATAAATATAGACGCAGAACCAGAAGCATAAATATCTGCTGGAAATAGTACACAGGAGTTTCAATTTAGAAGCTGTTGCTTGGCTGTGTTCAATTAAGTAAATTAAAAATATTTCTCAGTAGTCATTTCCCTTTGCTTTCCATGCCTTCAGCCCTCAGTCAAGATCAGAGGAGTTGTAACCGCATCGATGGTAACACTTTCACAGTTTGTAGGATATATAGAATTTTCATATAAGGAAGAAAGGAATTATATAATACATCAATAAGATAGTAAAGGCACGAGGAAAGGCAAAACGGAAACTGATTTAGCAGAGCATTTCAAATGTTTCAATAAATCATAAGTTTACACAGAAATGTCACTTCAGCAAGTTTCCCTTACCCTGACAACTGAATGACAATATATTCTTGCTATGTGGGTATGTGAAAGGTTGTAATATTCTGCTATGTTTGCACAGCATTTCTGAGGAAAAATACTGATTGGAGCATAAATAATTTCAGTTTTTACTACTACAGGTCTTTCCACGTAGCCTCTCTTAATTCAGCATAAAGAGTATTGTAGAAAGAAAAATAAAATGTTACAAATGTACAATATAAGCCAGGGATCTCCTTCGGAGTCCCTAAAAATATTAAATTCAGAAAAACCTGGCTTCCTATTATGTTGAAAATGGAACAACTTTATGCTCTACTGATTTTTTAATGCAGCAAATCTTGGAGAGAAGATGTAAGATGATGCCATGCAGAGATGCAAGAAAATATTTTTTGAAGTGGAAGAATCAGATAAACCATGAATCACCAGTGTCGCTGCTAAATCTGCGCATGTTCTCATTGCTATTTTTAGATCACTGACCACCATCCTACCATCCTTGCCCAAGAATTTTAAGCGCTGTTTTCAAAGACTCATAAGCAAATGAGACAATCAAACAGGAGAAATAAGCATAAACACCACAGTACTTTCTGACTTTCTCTTCTGCTCTGAGCTGCAGCATTTCATTTAAAGCACTATTCCATTGCAAAATTTAGAGGTTTAAGCCAGAAACTATTTGCGGATTCAGTTGATCTACGGATGGATGTAAAAATCAATAGAAGTGGATATAGCTCATCAGGGATAAGCCAGCTGGCAAAGATGTTGAAAATACCGTCTAGTTTTGTTTCCACAGAAAATATTCAACCATGCCAGCAGTAGATGTTGTAAATAGTACATTTGTTGTTGTTTGATAGATAACTCTTTTTGGAAGATAGATTCCAAATGGTGTATCTTTAAGTACATTCCTTCCACATTTGGAGATTGTCTTGCTACAGATCTAATTTTTAATGGTGCTAAATTCAACAGGATTCAAGAAAATGCATGCTAAAAAGAGCAAACAAAAACTTCTTTTTTGAAATGTGCTGCCATTGTACTACTGTAAGCATTCTGTATCTGAGTCATCTGGACATAGCATCATTTTCTTAACCTTTCTGTAATAGCCCAAGACAGAATAAAAATATAAGAAAAAATGTTTACAGTAGACATCAGAACTAGCCTTGTCTTTTCCCCTTCACCCTCCCAATTTCTACTTTCTCATCCCAACCCATCTTTTCAGATGTTTCATAAACATGGGATCAGAATGATTTAAGTTAGAAGGGACCTCTGGAGGTCATTTGGTTCACTGCACAAAGCATCACCAACTTCAAGGTCAAATCAACTTAAAAATTACACCAAGTTACTGAGGGTCACATCCAGTCCAGTGTTGAATATCTCTAAGGATGGAGATTCCACAACCTTCTTGGGCAGCCTAATTCAATGATTGTCCAAGCTCAGGGTTTTTTTTTCCTGGAGTCTATCTGGAATTTCCCTTGCTGTAAGTTGTGCCTATCAGGTGTTTCTTTCCTTTCAGTGTGCACTTGAGAAGAATCTGTGTTCTTAGCCTCCTCACTAAGTCATAATGATCCATAGCTTAAAAGGTAATTTAAAAAACAAACAAATGAAAAAAACCCAAACAAACAAGAAAGAAGAAGTAAAGTGTCTGACCTCTGGATTCTTTCCTTCCTTGAGTCTGCATATTATTTTGGCTCCCTTTAACAGCAATTGAGGCAAAAACTGGGCATAATGTGAGATTGCTTTTGTTGCTTTAGACAACCATAACATTGCAATAGTCCTTGCTACTTACATCCAGAATTTTTTCCAAAATATAGTTTCCAAGTACATAATCTTAAAGGCTTAAGTCAACTGAGGCTTAGCTGACACATAGACTTCATGATTGCATCCTGGCATCTTTGATCAGCCTACTGCAAGACGCATACCTGGTTGGCAGGGAAACAAGTTTTCATTGTTAATACCAAGATCTACATTGTTTAGTCTGAATTTTTAGAGAAGATTAAGATGTCTTAATCAGTCTGAAGTCTCTGGAAAGAAGCTCTTGAAAGAAGTTAGTGCCTCTCTCAGAAAATGAGGAGAAAAAACACTGTTTGAGAGATGCAAAGCTATTTTCTGCATAAATCTCATATAGCCCAAGGGAGAATACAGAATGGCATAAAAGGGAATGTCTGTTTTTAAAAGAAAACATTGCTGAAGCAGTATTTCCTACAAGTGAGATTATGGCTAGAAGTAGGTAAGTATAGATCTTCTCAGGTGTTACTGTGGTGAAGAAGCACTTAGATAACTCAGTGAAAACGGACAAGGAAAACTCTCAATATGTGGGACACACACTGTGCTACTGCATTGATCTCTGATCTTTGTCACCTAGTTAACACAGCAATATGAATGACAGCAGAATAGGAGTTGTCCCCTATGTTCCTTTTTGCTATAGTTGAATGGTTTGCTGTTTCTAGGTGGGAAAAATTAGGTTCTAGGAATTGACAGTTTGACATAACAGTTTAGATTAGCCATCGCACCTTGTGAAATAATTAGCCTGGAAGTGAAGAATCAAGCTCAAGAATGTGCTAAATGGAGCAATCATCCAGCAAAGTGAACAGAGAAAGGATTTTGCAGTTATAGTGGAAGAATCATTGAAACATCCATCCGTCCAGTACATACATGCAATAAAGGAGGCGGCAAATGAAATACTATGTTTGTACATGCTTTGCTGTGTGATCAGAATTCTATAAAGGGAGCTTACAGGATGGACTGTTTAAGTCCCATAGTGCTTGCTGCATGGGGCACCATGCCTTTTGAGAGCTACTAAAGCAGTAAAAATAATACCAGGTCTCAACATCATAAGGCAATTTCTGTGGAGCTAGAATGACACTTGTATGAAAAAGAAGATTTCAGTGTGGCCTAACAGAACTGAAGATTGTGAAAGGGACTACTAAAACTGATAGAAATAAAGTTTTCATGCTAGCAAGACATTACAAGCTAGGGTAGATAGCTCCAGGTAGCCTACTCATTGTTTGACTCATGAACTCAGACAGCTATTCCATTCAAACACCAGCAGTCATACAGAATAAATTACCAAGTAACCAAAACAAATATAAAATGAATCAAATGACTTCAAGTGACAGTTTGTTTATTTTGGTGAGAAGGCAGAAAACACACCTAATAAAAAAAGTAATCTGCACATGCAAACCTCTGACTGTATCTAGTACATCCCGACGCAGCACTGAAAATGCTCAGTTTCACAGTTATAAAATAATAGGCAAGCTGCCTAGCACAAAACAAAGGTGATATTTAAACAAAGAATGGCTTATTGATTTCTAATCAATTTCTCACCATTTTTGTCTCAAGCACACTCACAAGCAGTCTCTCTTGCCAGTGGCTCCTTAATGTAACGCTCTGCCCTGTCAGTAGAAAGGTCCCATCCCTCGAGGAGCACGCAGGACTGCTCTCCCGTCTGCTCGGGGGTGTGGACCAAAGGACAGTGTGCAGGGACAACTGGCAGGAGGTTTTCTTCAAATGTCTACCCCGATCTGTACTCATGTAATGCTTGTGCTGATGTGGATGTACCCAGTGCATCTAAACAAGCTCCTGTTCTGTGGTACAGCCCCATCTGCTGATGTGATTATTCCCTAGATAACAGGACAACTCTGCTGCCTGAGTGTAAGCAAACATTTCTGTTTCTGTAGGAGTGCCGGTATCATTAGGAAACATTGAAGGACAGGAGTGCAGGGAGCAGGGACATGCAGGGACATTTCTGTTTCTGTAGGAGTGCCGGTATCATTAGGAAACATTGAAGGACAGGAGTGCAGGGAGCAGGGACATGCAGGGACATGACATTAAGAAACCTGAAAAACTGTAGCTCAAGTTTACCCAAATGACAAAAGAGGATTCTTAGAACTTCAGAACAAGAAGCGTGACATAAACTTCTAAGTAGCCCTAATCCAAGGCAAAAATGCACCTCTTAGCACTCTCTCAAAGTCACAGCAGGGATGAATTTGACCCCAGTAGAATGCAAACATAATCAAATGACATTAAGGGCTTTAATTAAGTAACGCTTAACTGTAGTTATGTTATTTTTATTGTATTACTGTATTTTTGTTATGTATGACTTATTCTTTGTTCAGTGTTATTATGGTAATATTCCCTATATTGTGTAAGGTTTTATTAGCATTTTGTCTTATTTGATGGCTTTATTCATGCACCAACTCACGAGATTTTATAATTGTACTTTCCATTACTAATATATTCCTATATGAACACTGGAGTAAGGAGTTACAACAATATAATTGAAGGAAAAGGAACCTAATTTTTTTTTATAGTGCAGAGGTGATTCTGCTTCCAGCAAGCATGAAGGATATAATAGCTTAGGAGCTCCTACAGAAACATAGAAAATTTTTTCAGTGGTCTACTAATTCCTACATTTCAGACTGATCTCGAGAGAGGAACAACTTCTAATGATTTTGATGATGAAGCTAAGCTCCATCAGTATTCCCCAGAGAATCATATATAGCTCCCCTGCGGAGCTACCTCAAACCCCCAAGTTTTTCTGTCAGCTGAGGGAAAACTATTTGCTCCCTCCCCTAACTCCCTCTCTCAAAATAAGGCTCACATTTGGTGTTCAATGTGAGGAACTGCTACTTTGGCACCATACATTCAAGCTGGCAGATGCTAACTGCACAATAAAAATGCCTGTGTCTTCAAACCTTCTCTGCTAAAAAAATCATCAGAGAAGATGGAACTACCATATTTAGCAGCACCCCACAAGCAAGCAGCCAGGTAGCTGAACAAAACAAGCTACTGCTGAAGAAAGGCAGCGGACAAGTGAAAGTTTAGTCAGGCTTTTTTTCCCCAGGCAGAGTAACACTGACATCTATGTATGGACACAGGGGTAGAAGGGGAAGACACCTTGCGTGCCTTAGCTTTGGCTATGCAGCTTCTTCTGCTCTCTTCCCTGAGCAGAGGCACAGCTAGACGCCATGCTGAGAAACCCCAGATGTAGTGGGAACATTCCCTCTCTTCTCCATGCTTGCAAGAAACAAGCTGTCTGGTAGATACTCAAAAGACTGTCCGAAGAGTCTCAGAGACTGATTTATCTCATGACACACTGTATGTGCTCAAGCCCAGACCGTCAAAGCCTTGGATTATGTTTTCAGTCATTCAGGATTTTCATCTGTTCTTCGAGAAACAATCATTCCAGTCATGCCTAAAAGATTCTATCCTTCTTTACCCTAAGGAGATATTTTACCTTTCTACAAGAAATTAAACGTTCCCTTTGTACAGTTTACTTTTTAACTGGGAAAAAACAGCAGGAACCTCTTCACCTCCTGTCTTTTCTTTCCTGCTTATGCACTCTGGCTTGACAGGCTGGCATTTAGACCTCTGCAGAGGTCTCTTGGTGACAACCATGCCAAGTAGATAAGCCTCCTGGAAAACCCTTCCTATGATCATCCCCAGCAGATTAAGCCATTTGGAGCTTCCTCCAGCAAACGCCTGTG
The DNA here is from genome assembly GCF_963082525.1 of Nesoenas mayeri. Taxonomy (NCBI): domain Eukaryota; kingdom Metazoa; phylum Chordata; class Aves; order Columbiformes; family Columbidae; genus Nesoenas; species Nesoenas mayeri. The sequence goes on from NC_137540.1 coordinate 20,061,867, forward strand.
TCACCTCCTCCGCAGCTTCTAGGTCACACTTTTTCCTCCTGATTTTTAACCACACTTACACTGTGGACCTATTTTACTCAGGGAAGTCAGACAGCTCCCAGTTGAAACTCCATTTCACACACCAATATTTTTCAAGCTGCACCTTTAAAATGAAGACAGTTTTAATTTTCTGTATATAATCCTTCCTTGTAATTATTATTAGCAGCAAAGAACAGTTACATTAATACTGACAAGCTGAATAAGCAGGTTGTTATAAGTTTCTTTGAGGGAGAGGGAAAGAAACTAGTCAGCTCATCTTTCTCAGTTAGGCACTGCTCCTGTGAAGGCTGACAGGAGAGAGGCAGGATAACCAACGGAGACAGACAGGCAGACAGTGGAGACAGACTGCCCTCAGCCCCCCATGGCCACGCTCAGCACATGCGGGTCTCCCATGCCAGCTCATGTTTTGTTATGTTGTCTGTTGACAGTCTCTGGGGGATGAGAAGAAAGAGAGAAAGAAAAACCTCTCTTTCCACCTCGGGCAATGAAGTATGGAGAATCCTCACTCCAAGCTCCAAATGGGATGGGAAATGGCTCAGCCTGGCAAATGAAATGTCATCAGTGCTTCAGATGAATCCATTCATCAGCAGAGGTGTGTTTCTGCCAGCCACTGGCACACCAGCCTTTGGAGGAAAGCAAGGGGAACGGAAGAGACAGATATGAAAAATAGTGTTTTTTCCATGGTTTTGAAGAGGTGGCAACATTCAGACATCAGACTGCAGGACTGGCCACACCACTGACTGCCGGCAATTACCTTCACCTTAAAAAATGACATTGCGGTACCTCTCATTTTGCAACCTTAAAACACGAGACCAGTTTACCGATGCAGTTTTGGAGAACGTTATTTTCCTACTGAACAGACCTGTGACAGAAAATCGTGGCTATCCTGACCTGCTCCGCTACTCCTCAGCCACACAGGGAAGGAACTGCATGTGAGCACCGGCTCCCGCTGCAGCCAGCATGTGCGGCGTTGGAATGAGAGAAGTTTAACCAACTGAAAAAGCTCCCAGCTGCATGGGTATCAGGAAAAGAAAGCATGCCATTAAGTAATAGGTTGATATACAATATTGGTTAATGTCCAAATGTATTCCTCCTCAGACAGGCAAGTACCTGCATTAAGTAGAAAACTTAGTGAATACATTAAATACTGGAAATAACGGACTAGTATTATTTGCAACAAGTGGTGATGTGGCCTTAGTCTTTAAGATGGCAGTGGCTTTTCTGCTAAAAACTTTGTGACTATTACAATTTCTAATTACCATACTACATCTGTGTTAAATTATCATGCGTCTAAAATACTAATAAAATTAATTGGAGGAATTCACAGCATCAAAAATATGTTTTACATGTCTAGACAAATCTGATTATCATCATGCCCTTCAGAAATATGTTATGTATTCCTAGCATGTCAGATTTCATATATCATTACCATTAAATGCAGGCAAACTTCAGCCAACAGATCAGAGAAAAATTATTAGGATGAATCTGGTGATTTATTTCCATTTTAAGAGATTAATTATGTTAATAACAAGAAATATAAGGTATTCGGACAATTGTATTAGATGGCTCTGAATAAAAAATATCCATTTGATGTTAAATGTATTTCTAAAAAGTATTTTCAGTATCATAAATAAGTAAGGTAAAACATAACTAAATAAAAGTTTTCATTGCATGGAGTTTGCTTAATTGGTAGCAGAGTATTTTGAGATGAAATTGAATTACTACTTAGCTGAAAGCAATTAGGGGCACAAAAATCATAGCAAAGGTGCAGTCCCAAAATCTGCAGAATTACAAATTTGTCACATTAATGGAGAAGCCTGTCACATTAAAGGAAAAAGTGGATCTAATTCTGCTTCTGAAGATGGTATGAATTTTGCCAGTGATTAGTGTGAACAAAGCAGATCTGACTAAGTACACCCAGACAGAAATTCAGAATATCACTTGCTGTTTCCTTGTTTTTCATCTAAAGCCAGGATGGCTGGATTCTTACTGTCTTCCCCAAAAGGTAATTACAGTTTCATGGTTATTGGTATATTTATTTGGGGCCCGTTGAGACAGCAGGTTATCTGTCTCTACTGCTCCTGATCCGGAAGTGGAGTTGTAGAACTCACTTACGAGATACATAGATTTAATCCAGCTGAAATTGGGAAAGGCACAGCAGCCACTCAGAGCAGAGGCCAGGTTGTAACAGGGAGCTTCAGGCCTGGATCCCACTCAATCAGCCCACACTAGGATCCAGTTGTGCTAGTTACTGAAAGCTCCTGCTAGTAGGACTATTTCATTATCTAGATAAATATGATGCACAAAGCCATGCCAGAAGCATCATATTACATAATTCTCAGTTTCCTGTGAAAAACTAAGGCATAGAGGGCTTAAATATTATGCTAATGGTTACACAAAATGAGAATTGAACATATATTTCCTTTCTACAGTGAGCTCCTGCCCCATGTCACCTAGCATGCAGCATGTAAGACAACAGCTGGGATATGAATGCTTAACCCATGCAACCTTTTAGGTACAAAGCAAAGTTCTCTGCAATTACTAATTCTTCCAGAATTCTTCCAAAAGTTCTGCAATATTACGTCACTCATGTGTTGGTCAATGCCATTCCGAGGATATTTTGTTGGCTCCATGGACATGAAAGGAATTATGTTGCACATAAAAGGCATTGTGCTATTACATGTGCCCTAAGCTTTGTCCTGTCTCATTTCTAATTAATCCTAATCACTGCTTTGCAAGGACAGGAGTAAGGCTGCTCTTCTTTTGAATCCCTTCTTTCTTTAAATCTTTCCTGTCCCAGTTAAGCTAATCAACATTCTTACAATACATTTTCATGTGAAACTGTCGCTATTCCATAAATGTGTTACTATCTACCAATTACCATTTTCTAACACTCATAACACTTCTTTATTTTTCATTAGCACTTCAAAAAATTCTCACGTTCTACAATATCGCATTAAACTGGAATTCTGATTATTTCTATTGTGCTAGCAAGTGTGTCACTGGCACTATAACAGTTATCTTTTTCCTATTTTAACTATCCAAATGAAGCAAAAATCAGTTCCATTTCATTCTTTTGAGATTAATCTCAACTCCTTTTATTTAAACATCCCTATTTATACTTATTTCCTATGCTACACTACTCCACTGTCATGAAACATCTTTTCATGGCATGTCCTCTGCAATCTCACTGTCAGTACATAAGCCTGCAGAGTACGGCAAAACTGAGAACAAGACTTTAATAATCTTGTGTAGCTGATATTATTTATCTTCACCCCATTCTGAAGTTCTTAGCCCTGCAGTGACAAACAGTCGCTGTGTGGGTGAGGTTCCCTACTTAGATGTTGCCAGGTGTACCTATGTCCGTATAATATTCACTTGCATTTTCCCTACCGTGCAAAGGTGGTGCATTATTATTTTGTCATTGCTGGAAATGGCCACTGTGAAGTACATGCTATAAAAGCACAAAATGGAAAGAGTAGTCCAGTTCCTGAGCACTGTCAATGTAAATATGAGCCAAGAGAGAAGTGATAACAAACAGAGGGAGCATGGAGGTAATAACAAGACAATCAAGGCCAGTAAAGCAAGAAGCAATCGCGGAAAGCAAACTGGAGCTCTTCTGTAGGTATCACATCAAGAGGTAATTTGACAGAATCACAAAAAGAGAATGAGGTGGTTTTGCAGGTATTTATGATGGTATGTGAGGTAGAGCTTCATCAGGAAAATTGTTAAGGTGTTTATAGAGAAGGATTTTGAAAAGCACCTGAGTAATTTTAGAATGTGCACATTCTCAGCTTTTAGTAGGGCTGATATTCATTAAGCACTTTGAAAGTACAAGGTGTCATTTCCTGTCCTCCTGATCCACTTTTAAAATACAGATAAACTACAATATAGACAAAATCAAATTGCTTTACCAGATAATGCCAAGTATAATTCTCTGAGCGTCCCAGGCTGTAAAATCATTTTGTTGCCTTTGGTGAATCATTTTGACTGTCTACAGCAATGACGATTTCACAAGCAAGTCATGGACCACAATCAATCTTTTGCAAGGGTTCTATGAGGCACTAGGAAAGAGAAACTTTAAATGACGAAGTATTAAAGCCCTTTTACCTTCAAAAGCATTGGTATTTGTGGACTATTGGTAGAAAGCTGGACTCAGAAGTATTCAATAAAGCATGTTCAGGCAGAGATGTCTGGTTTGGCAGCACTGCCTGAACACAGGTATGTCAGCTGCCTTAACCATCCCCTTCTCATGGTGAGTTGCACGACGAGAAGATGTTCATCAGTCATAATTCTGTTTTGAAGGGAACCTGTCTAATACTGTTGAGAATCAAGAATTTGAGCACTCTGCCCTCAGAGGTAGAGAGATTTTGGCAATCTCTTCTAACCTGCATCTATCTAAGAGGAAGATACTTCTCTAGCACTGGCAGAAATTCAGATGCACAGCAGGTAAATACTAGCAGCAAACTCAGATGGCAAGCATGAGCTAGGAGGCTGTTACTCTTACGGTGATAATAAGCAGTGCAAGAATCAACAGGAGACAAAAACCCTCATGTCAGAACTGAAGTTCTGGTTGGTGAACAGCTGGACTGGAAGGTGACAGGCCTAAGGTGATGGGGAGGGTGGCAAGTACCTTCAGGTCCTCCACAGGGGACTGATCGTGGCCAGATACTCACTGAAAAACTGAAATGGCAACTCTTTTTATCAGAAAGAACATTCCATGTATTTGTTAGGTGTCTGATTTAATTACATTAAATGAGCATTAACAAACCAAAAGCAATTTATAGGCACTTAAATAAAAATCAATTTCCCTCTGTTATCCAGATTTTCCCATAGCAGTTTATGACAATCTAAACCTTCTGTGATTCGCTTGTTGCCTTTAAATCGTTGTAGGAGAATTAAGACACTCAAATATATATAAAAACTACAAGCAACAAAGTATCCTTCCTCTTCATATTTGGGTAAGTTCCATATCAAGCTGTTGGTATACACCATGTAAACCTGTAAAAAACGGGGCTGGATATACCTCATTTTAAAAAAAAAATGTTTTGGACCACTAACAATATGTTTTCATTTTTTCATATTGTAGATAATAGGCAGTAAAAAAATTGTACTCAGTAAAGAAAAATAATTATTTCTCTAGATGTATTTATGCTTTACGCGAAATGAACTTTTGCTTTAAATAGGTCCTCTCCCAGAAGAATGAGATCATTGAAATCAGGGCAGAAAAGTCTGCACACCCTGACACATGATTCAACATAAATAAGCTCTATGAGCTTAGTATATTTGTCCAATCACATGTTATTTATAACACTGAACATTTGCTTCTATGCTGTGCTGCTCAAAGCATTTTCTTTCCAACCAATTTCAGAGCACACAGAGCATCAGAAAAATGCTGTTCTTCCCTCTGATTAAAAGAAACCTGATACTGAAACTGGAACTGATTGAGACTGTGCCCAACTGTTTAAAGAACCAATTATTTTACACATTAACCTAACCTCCCCTCAGCAGTTACTGTAAGCGTAGAACATGTCAGATCCTCGTTTAAGATGAAGACAAAATACCACCACTATTGAATTATCACAGGCTCCATCTGTGCTGAAATTTAAAATGGAATCCAAATAAAAATGTGTTTACACAATTTCACATTTCAGAGTAGGTATCTGGCCCCGTGTTGTTTTTGTATACCCCATAGTTCTTTTTTTTTATGGATCTTAAGCATGCTTGAGGTACAGAAAATTTTCTTAGTGACCCAAATTTTTATGAAAGAATTCAGCTATTCTAACCAAAAAATGGTTACTATTCCTTTGTTGTTATGTATCTGAATTAATGCATGCAACACTGCACAAAGTGTTGAAATATGAACAGGCTGGCTTGTTTTGAAAGATTATCACAGAATCCAAACCAAAGTAATCTGAATTCGATATTTTACTCTGTTGCTAAGGATTCTTCTGGGGATTCAAATATTTGAGCTAAATTCAAAAAGCCAAAAGCCCCACAATCTAAAAGGTAAACGAAATACCAGCTGTGTAAACTCTTCAAAAAAATCACTAAACTGCTTTGACATTTCTGGCAGAAGATGGAAACTAATTGTACATTCTGATTACCAGTGTGACTACACTGTATCTTAGGGCTAAATTACTCCTTGCGATCTGCTCACTTAAGTGTGAAATCTTAGAGGACGTCTTTACAAGACCAACATAATGCACTTATGCTCTCCCTGATTTTGGAGGATCTGTGCTAATGGGTCTGCATCTGACTTCTGTTTCATTAAGCATGTTTGCATGTCTGCATAAAATACTCTTTGTTTTCTGTCCTTTGTTATTGTCCAGAGTTACTGTGTTTCTCACTCCCCAGCTCTTCATTGCTGGTTGAACTTAACCAGTGTACACAATGTGCTTGATCTCTGTAGTGTTTTGGGATTCCTTGAGCTGGAAGTCAGACACCTTTCCTTAATGTTGCAAGGAAACAAGGAATATGTGGTCACGTCCATGTGTTTGCCCTCCTCTTGCTCGTCATAAGCATCAGAATAAAAGGGCTGATTTCACTTGCATTTGACAGGAGGTAGAGATTTCAGAGGTGTAATGCTTCAACACTAGGGAAGTGATGGAGTCACCATCCCTGGAGGTGTTTAAAATGTGTGTACGAGGTTCTTAGGGACATGGTTTAGCGCCAGTGTTAGGTTATGGTTGGACTTGAAGACCTTGGGGGTCTCTTCCAACCAAAATGATTCTGATTCTATGACACTGCGGTTGGGCTCTGAAAGCTGATGTGACCTGATCACATAGACTTTCTTTGGGCAATGAAGGACCTACCTACCCCACAACAAAGCACAGTACAGAAATATTTAAACTGATGGTGGCCAAACTTCAGTGCCAGAAGCAGCAGCAGCCCAGCTGTCCCTCTATGAATGAAAAGATTGTATTGCTTATTATTTGAGGCAGAGTGCAGACAAACTTGCTCAGGCTGAAAGTAAGCTGGGTATCTCCACCATGGCATGTAGGTTAGATGCGGTCAGATAACTGAGGATGTCAGACACTTTTGACACAGAGTATTTACTGAATAATTCAGAGTATTGTAAGCATAACTAAGGCAATATTGAGTTGGGACTTATCAGCACTCTTATAAAAATGAAAAATGAATAAATTAAACAATTATTTGCTTCACTACTGTAAGAAACTAGTTGTCAGGAAAAAGTCAAGAATCAGAAGGAAGCTAATGTTGAAACTGTAGACATCTGAAGTTTGCCTTAAAGTCCGAGCAGCATATTTTTAAACAGAGAACAAAACAATACATAACAAAACAAAACAAAAGATGCTAAGAGAAGTTTGTGACTGATTTACTACTAACAATCCCATCTTGGATTTTTGATGACTTAACTGGAAAAAAAAAGTCATGGTTATGACCTAGTACAAAACTCTCAGACCCTGTGAAAAGCAATGCTTAAACTTTGACAAAATAATTAGAACAAAGGAAGTCATACAGTCCATTAAATATGAAGCCTGACTAGTGGTAATGACAGCACTATGGAAGGAAGACAAAATATAGACTCTATGTATTCTATACAAAAACCCAAACAAAATCCCCAAAAAAAACTAAGAGAAGAAAAGCACCAAGACCTCAGCTAGAGTTTAAAAATGGTGCATAGATCTTATACGCTGTAGCAAACACAAGGCAAAACTAGACAAACCAAAATGCAAGACTTCACTTGGGAGGAGTCTGCACATGTCATACAGCAGAAAAGTCCCAGGCAATGATGACCAGTTGAGTATCACAGTAGTTTCACTGAAAACAGAGACTTCTTTTATCCCACATTACCAGGCATATACTGAAATAAGCCAAAATGCTGGGATACTGCAAAAAGTGTTACAGATGTGATGTAATAACTAGAAAAAGTACATAGAGATGCTTGATATCTCACACGATGTATACGTCTTTTAATACTGGCAAAACCCCAAGCTCTAATAAGGTGAAACACCTCTTTTAAGGTACACACCAATCAAGCCATGGTCATATCTCTCAGGGATAAAATTTTTGTCCCATGAAACTTAAATTCCTACTTTTTTTCTGGATTTCAAATATATTTTTGGATTTGTTTTTAATGATAATGTGCATTTGGCCCTCAGTTATTCCTTCAAATGTCATCCATAAAATATATGAATATATGAATATATATATCCAGAAGATCTGATAGCATGAGCAACTTTTGGTCTAGGACAAATGACATTCTTTTATAGTATCATATACAATGCACATGGATAATATATGAAGAAGGAGACAGCAGAAACTTGCAAGTTCGAAAGGTGATTTGCACTCCTCATATGAAGAAACAGCAATAAAAATAGGAGATTTATAATACAATTTACACCTTCATTAGGCGGCAGACATGTCAGCAAATTGCTGTAAGAATTTCAGTATTGGTTCTGTCTAGTGTCTCATTAAAAACTGATAAAAGAAACAGCAGTCTAACTTAGGCTAAACTTACTACTTTTCCACTCGAAGTATGCTGTCATATTTTTACAAATTAGAATTTTAATCTATTTGGATGCATGTGTAACCACCGAATATCTCACTAAAATTTTAGAAATATCACATAGTGAAAAACCTGTTAAGTCAGTTGTGCATAATATGCAGTGAAGTACAATGCTTAATATTCTTTTCACCTACTGAATCTTTTCTCTCTAGAGAAAGGTGTGATATCTGACACATCTTTTGGGGCAGATTCAATGAAGTATGCATTGTTCTCTGCCATGGCCTCACAGCTGACTTCCACAGTCCATATTCTGTCTAATTTTGGAGTCACAAATGACCTTGCAGGCAATCTACTTTTATTACTTCCTGTCAGATAGCTGGGCTGATGTATAACTTCATTTCTATAAACAGGCTATTTCCTCAGCAGGTATCTGAATTTTATCAAATGTATCATTTATCAAAGGAAGTTCTTTATATAACCACGGCTTTTCTTGTTTTAAGAGCAGTCTGTACTTGAAAGAGATGATCACCATTACATTTTTTTTTCCTGAAAATAGTATGTATAATTGCATATAAATTCCTACATAATGCCACATTTTCATATGAACACACTCAAGTTGCATTTGTATTGCAAATGTATGCATGCAAAATGGGCATTTGCACAAACAAAAAATATAAAAGATTGCACAAATTCAAGAGGTTTTGGCATAACACAGTTTGATTCTCCACATTTAAACATCTAGCCTTATACATCCTAAACATAAAGCAGTTTATGCTGACTTTAAAATCTGGGACATTTACTGTGAACATTCTGTGCAGTGCAAGAAAAGGAAGAGATATGGAGCCTCCAAAAGTTCACTTTTTAGGCTGTCAGGGCTTTGAAAAGTTATGCGCGTCTTGCTGTGAAACATGAGCAGCTGGCATATACCTTGCCTCTGGGTAGCTGCAGTTAATGTCTAGGTACCCTAAACCCTTCTGACCTCTGGGGTACTTCCCTGATATAATTATAAATCTCATAAAGACATAAGTGAAAAGCAATCGAGGAGATTTTAATGCACAGCTAAGTTTCAAATTGTCCAAATGAGTCTAACCACCACTGTTTCACCATGGCTAGTACATTCACTTTCCTTAGGGTGTGCAATGAGATAGACAGCAGTAAGAATAGTACATTCGGTAAAAAGCAATTTTGTTTATTCATGTAATGGAGATCTGAGAGAAAGATATTGTACAAAGATTTGCCAGTTATCCTTTTGAGTAAAAGGACTGAAATATGAAATACACTCATCACAGTGCAGCAACTGAACCTCTTCCTGAGACAAGGTACTTAGTAAAGAGGGCAGATTATGTAGCAAAGAAGCCTCAGTCGAAACACAGTATTTCAGCCAAACTTAATCTGAGCCATGCTAGACCACAGGGATGCTTCTTATTCCTGGAAATTTTCAGTGGCAGATACCATCTATCAGTTTATCTCATTTGGATACGCCTGCCTTTTAAGACATCAGCTTTCTGGCCCTGCAATCCACTGTACGTCTCTTAATCCCAACAGAGGCCTGAGTAGTCTTAAACTTTTTAGCATCTCAACCTAATAACCTAGGCACATTATTGCCACATGAATGCTGAGGAACTACCTAAGTCTCCCACCATCACTGAACTGCAGCGTTTAATTAGAGTTGTAAATAGTCAGTCACTTGGCTGAAGCTAGGGAGGGATGCCCAGTATTTTCAAGGCAATTACTACACAGGTCTTCTGAATACCAAATGCAGTGGAAAGCTAATACAGAAATAGTAATGAAGTCACATTCAGTCAGATATTGCTTCTTTACCTGGCAAATACATATACTATATATGCAAAACTGAATTGTGACAGATTGTATCCACAGGAGACAAAACAGCTCTTTCAAATCAAAGTTTCTCTCCTCAAAAATAAACAATTCCATCATGATAACTGGTTTCAGTAAGACACTGGGGCCACATGCTGTGCTGTCTTGATTTCTGGATAAATAAACCTGTGCCCTGATGTTTATTAGATGAATAAACCTTTGGGACATGTGACTGTATAACTAGAACATGATGACTCTACATTCAGGCATTTTTAATCAACACTTTGGAAATTAAAATATTTAATTAATACTCAGTAAACATTACCTAATTGAACCTTACCATGCTCTCAAGTACCTAGCTACTGCTATTCAAACTTGACAGACACCGACCCTGCAGTTAAATAAGCTGCTTGCAGCCATAGATGGAGTTGATATCAGAGCCATGATTAGCACTCAGGAGCTCCTGACTCATGGTGCAGTTTCATGTTACAGTGAAACTGAGCAACCAGCAAGCTGTGACTGAGAAGGGAGGCCTGCTCGCCATCTCCCCAGGGCTCCCCTTGCCTGTCTTGCACTAGATTTAGCAGTCATGCAACCACACAGCCAAGCCACATGACGCTCAATATCAGACACCCTGAACCTACTGCAGATATTCGGGGATTCTACCTCTCCGGGAGACTGGATTCACTGTACCTGTGTCGCGGTTGAGATGGACAAACGACATGGACCAAGTTCTTCCAAGATCAAAGTAGTAGATGCCATTTATTGTTACAAGTGCATTTTTATACAGTTTTACCAATTCATGTGTCTCTTCACTACTGGTTACAAGTTACAGCAGTAACATCTCATTGGCCAATTTTGCTATCATCAATGTTACTCTTGTACTCCCTTCTTTCTCATGGGTACATCCCTTCTTTCTCATAGGTACATCTTAATATCTCCAGATACTCCTTTATTCCCATCCTTCTCATGGGTAAACCTTAGTATCTTCAAGGCTGATCTCTGTTCCCATACCTTCTGCCAGGGAATCCATGGACCTGCCATAATTTCCCACATACCTCCAATGTGGATACCTCTGTGCATCAGCAGGAAGTCCAGCATGTTAGACTTCTTCATGTGGCTGGAATACGGAATGGGCAGATGTTGCACATAGAGCCCTTAGGATGGCTGTGCAGGATGGCCCCCTTACCTACAAAATGTTTTACTAGAAAGCAGTCATCTCGTGCATAAGATATAAAACGTCTGTAGGCTGACAGGATATGTTTAATCCAGGATTCTTAGTAAAAAGTTTCCTTTCTGCCCTACTGTCTTTAAGATTTTTGAGTCACGAAGGAAATGCCACTATGGTTAACCTTCTGCTGCCATTTGTGCTCTTTCACAATAAGAGTGATTATTGTTCAGATTTGTCAATAGCATTTGCTTTTGATGAAACGTGACTTTTTTTTTTTTTTCTTTTTCAGGGAAAACTTTTAAAGACATATTTTATTCACTGAATACTTCATCGATTTTTCATTTTTCACAACTCACTGATATATTTATATATAGGAGTTAGTTTTCACTGAAAACAGAGGAACAGTCTGTGTTCCAAAATTTATCTCATAATTATATATTGATAATTGCCTATCTAATAGTAAGGTTGTAATTAGGATCATCCCCACACCTCAGGTAATCCTTAGCTCTGAGGACATAAACATACTCAGTAACTCAATCATCATAACTCTTAACCATTTGGTTTTCATTGCTAATTCTATTACTTGAAATAAATTCATTAAATAAGGATTATGCATACTTGGTAATCTGGATGCAAATAAGAATACTATTTCCAAGCTCCTATGCTAGAGGTACCTTACTCTCCCTCCAACTATATAGTTCCAGCTATCAAATTAAGATTTTCTTGGGGCTGTAGTTTTCCAGACCTTTCTGTGGCTTTTTTGGAGAAATTACCTCATCTATGCACTGATCATTGTGATCAGGTTGCCAGGTATAATGCTCCTGGACTGCTGGGAACACCAATCCCTCAGCCCAAGCAGCAGGCACTGCCTCCCCTCCCATCTACAACACTACACAAACAAAGCACAAAAAACCTGCTCAGACCTTTGATCTCTGAGTTCACAAGAGGCTCTGATGCTGCTAATCTGCAGCTGCTCATGCTTTCTGCATTACCCATATTTCCATGTGCCTGCAAGCCATCAGTATGTCTCCAGTTTTTCAAATGACCATTCCAGTTCTTTTGCATTTGCTTCTCTGCTGTTCATGGCAACTGCTCCTCTTGTCATCCCTTTGTTTTTCGTACTCCATTGTATGTCCCACAAGCCTGCTATACCACCCACCTTTTTCCACTTCTCCTCCTTTGTTCTCTGTCTCATACACCCTGACACATCTGAGCACCTTTGGAGTTTCTGACTTCTCCAAACTTTCTTTCTCCTTTCATTCTCCACATGAAACTCTCTCCACATTAACGGCTCAATTTACCCTTCCCCAAACATGGCATCTGGATTTCAGTTCTTACCCTCTTACTTTCAGAGTTCTGGTTGGACTCCTGATGAGACTCCTCTCCCATTCTGGCTTCAAAAGATGCCATGAATAGCACTATGGGGGAAAAAAAAAAAAGGAGAAATTGTACTCATCAACTTAAGTAAAATAATTTTTAAAAAAATCCTGATACAGATTATAAAAAGCAAAGCATTATTCTCCACAGGTATACAAACTATGTAATCCAGCACCTTCCTCAAGGTTAAGCTTTTTATGGGTATTAACTATGGTGTCCTTTAGGGGGGGAAAAAAAAAAAAAAAAAAAGAAAAAAAAAAGAAAGAAAAATAAAAAAGTTTATTTAGATATCATTCCAATATAGTACACTTTACAAAGATAGTTCAGATAATTAAGGTATTGGTGGCAATAGTCTCTGATGTTTGTAAAGTTCTCAGAAAAAGCCCTTAGTCAATGCAATTTATACTGAAATACAGTGATTCAGCAATTGCAACTTTTTGTGTACAGTGATTTCTAGAACTATATTTTACATCTGTGAAGAGCAAACAGAAACCTGGAGCACAGAGGAGCAAAGTTAGGGTTATTTGAACACTTTAAACTAAACATTTGGAATATTTTATAAACAATGGGCTCAGTTTTCAAGTAACTGAAAACTTCTTGGTTTCATGTTTTGGTTTTGGACAGCTGTAATATAATACAGGTGTCCCTGTAGGGTTTCTGGGTATTGTTTGTTACCCTCAACTGTATCTATTGACAACCTAAACTCCAGCTCAGATTCTGCACCTGTTACACAACTATTACTGGGAATTAATTAGGGTCATTTTCCATACTTCCCTTATGTCAAATTACAGTTATTAGTCAATCACATTGCATGAAGGTGTTTGCACTGAGAAACAGAGAACCAAGGAGACGGCTTTGCCAGCACACCCAGGGAGCTGACCTAAAGGATTGTATTTGACTAAGGTGGACTTTGATTTTTGATATGCCTGCTGCCAATGACGGTTTTAGTATGATTTTGTGACCTTTGTTGTTACTTCGTTCTCAAGAGATAATTTTCACACTTCTTGGAAATTGTGGGACTCTTTCTTCTGCTGGAAGCATACTCTAGTAAAATGCAAGGTACACTGACAAAATTTGAGCATTGGAAACTGGAGGTAAACCGGGTCAAAATGCAGGATAAGCAGGGAACACCCTCACAATGTGCACATGTACATCAACAGTACTGGTACTCGTTAAACCACTGGAGGGCAAAGGCTTCTCCAAGAAAGCACTGCTGGTTAGAAGTGTGCTTACAGGCGACACTGAGCGATAAAGCAATAAATAGTCGCCCCGGGAGGAGAAGACCAGCTGTGCAGGCCGCTTGAAGGAGAGATAGGCCTGGCCATCACCTCAGCACAGCGGTGTATCCCTGAGACTGGGGGGCCAGGGGCCCGGTGGGACCTTGTGCGCACGGAGGAGCAACCAAAGGCTGTACGATACCCACCGGCTCGGAAGAGCACGGCCTGCCCGGGACCCCCCAGGCTGGCTGGGCCACCGCCTCGGGCCAGCCCCTCGGGGCCGGGTTCCGCCGCCCGCCGCGGGGGGGCAGGAGCCGCCGCCAACCGCCACCAACGGCCACCCCGCCGCCCCGCCCTCGCTCCCCATTGGCCGGCGCAGCAGTGCGCAGGGGGCGTGCCGCAGGCGGCTGGCGCACGCGTGGTGGCCGCCCGGCCCGGCTTCCTGTTTGTGCCACTGCGCTTCCGGGTCGGCGGGGGAGCGTTCGGCGGTGGCAGTTGGGGCCGCGGTGCTGCCCGAGCCGGGCCCGGGGGAGCGGGGCCGCCGCCCGGGCGAGGGGCGGGCGGGAGGGCCGCGGGAGTGGCGGCCGCCGCCGGGGCGGCATAGCGCGGCGGGGCGAGGGGAAGGCCGCGGGGAGGCGGCGGCGGCGGCCTCCTCCCGCCAGGCCTGGGTCGGTCCGCCGCCGCCGCCGCTGGGCCGATGCGCCCGGAGCGCCCGCCATGGACAAGATCCTGGAGGGGCTGGTGAGCTCGTCCCACCCGCTGCCGCTGAAGCGGGTGATCGTGCGGCGGGTGGTGGAGTCGGCGGAGACGCCGCTGAGCCAGGCGCAGTGCCGCGCCATGTTCGCCCTCAGCACCCGGCTGGTGCTGCAGGGCCCCGACCCCTTCCAGCGGCAGGTGGGCCGGCAGGTGCTGGAGGCCTACGGCCGCTACCACCGCGACGAGTTCGAGGCCTTCTTCAACCGCGGGCTCGTCCTCGGCCTCCTGCAGCGCGGCTACGGCGAGCTGAGCAGCCGCGACCCCGCCATCCTCGACTACATCCAGGCGGGGCTGCGCCTCATCATGAGCTGCCCCTCGGTGCTGGAGCTCTTCGAGCTGCTGCAGGTGGAGGCCCTGCGGCTGGTGTGCGAGCGGCCGGCGCCGCCGCTCTGCGCCCGCCTGTGCCAGCTGCTGGGCGACTTCCCGCAGTGCCTGCCCCGCGGCAGGAAGCTCTCCCTCGCCTTCTGCCAGCAGCTGGTCCGCAGCATCGCCCACTTCCAGAGCCAGGGCAGCCGAGAGGCCGAGCTGCGCCTCTACGTCTCGCAGGTGACCCAGGTCAGCGGGCTGCTGCGGAGCGTCTGGAAAGCCGAGCCCGACACGCTGCTGCCATCTCTGCAGGAGCTCTTTGCCGTTATCTCCGCCGCCGGTGAGCGCCGCCCGCCGGGAAGCGCGGCCGGGGCCCGGGGGGAGGAGGCGGGACGGGTGTGGGATAACGCGAGCGGCGGGTTTGCCAGCAGAAAGGAAAACCCGACCGCTGAGCATCGGTAGCTTTGCGGGTGTTGCCTTGGAACCGTTGCGTCCTTACACAGATACTAAAATGCAGCTTTCTGGTCGTCAAGAGATCAAAGCCATCCTTTCTGTTTCCCAAAAAAGTGGTAGAGGGGAAATGGTGATTTGTTTAGCGCTTGCTCTGCGTGGGTTTTGGAAAAACTCCTGCTACAATCCTTTAAATGGTACACAAGAACAGGGTTTGGGTGTCCTGCTATGGAAAACTAAAACTCTCAGTATCAGAAGCTACTCTTCCTCCTTGTTTCCTCTAGGAGATACCTTAGGTCATGGAACTGCTTAGTCTACAAAACTGGGGGATGTGTAGGAAATATATAAAACGTAGGTATTGTAAGAAGAGTTCACTGCCTGAGAAATGTAGACACAGTTGTAAATAGGTCCTTTCTGACCTCAGGAATCTATGCAGTACTGTATTAGCTCACTTTGGAAAGTATCTTAACAATATAACATATTTTGCCATAACTGGTACGTTTAGCAGACAGTTGTTGAGCTAGGATATATGGGAAATATCATCTGTGTTGGATCATTAGGCTTAATATCAAGTACGATAAACAATTGTATGATACTTCTTTTTAGAACAGAAATGCTTCTCCATTCCCTTGAGGGTGGAGGAGGAAGTTGACTGTCACTTTCTCACATGGCTATTGTAAGAATAAAAGGAGTTTGTAGTTCAATGCTATTCATTGTACTGAAACCATTGAAAAATGTTTATTTTATTCTGGTTTGTGATGATAGAATGCTAGATGTAGGGTAGGCTAACTGTCTGAAAGCTTTATAGCAATGGTGGACTTGTAGGATAGAAAACAAAGCATATTTTTTGTGTGGGGTTTTCTTTTTTAGTTTATTATGTTATGTCACATGCAATTTTTACAGATACTTCCTTCGAACCTTCTGTTGCACTGGCAAGTCTTGTGCAGCACATCCCATTGCAGATGATTACAGTACTCATCAGGAGCCTTACTACAGATCCAAATGTGAAAGATGCAAGTATGACCCAAGCTCTGTGCAGGTACTGTATTTAATTTTAAAGGGAATGAAAGTCTTTAGGAGGATTCACAGCGGACAGCATCTATTTCCATCTTCACTCAAATCTTCAGAAGTTTTTTTGAATAATAGAAGAGTCAGAATGATGTAAAAACAATTGCTTGTTGTGCTTCTTGTCATTCATCTCAACATGAGTAAATATTGAGATTAGTGGCACAGTTAATGGACTGTGATTCCAATTGTACTCTTGGTTGGTATCTTCAGAAGTCTGAACAATACTGATGCAGAAAGATGACAGTGAGAGGAAGATGAAGGCCTTGAAATTCTTTGAAAGTGTTTTTAAAGCCTATGGAAGAAGCTCTTTTTGAGCATTGAATGGTAAAAAACTGAGTAACGCAGCTAAACAGGCTGTCAGAAATGTGTGGTTTTTAGAAAAAGTCTTTTAAAGAATTTAATGTCTGCTATATTATTTTTGAACTACATGCATGTCAGTGTAGTGTAATGCTTCCACATTTATATAGTGTTGCACTTACATATCTTGGTAAAATACAGAGTTTTCAAACCGAAAACATTCCTCATACTTACATTAAATTGAGAAGCTGTATTTCATTTGAGAACATTAATGAGAAGAAGCAGCATTAATATTTTAATTTGAGTTAAGAAATATTGTTTAGGGACTTGAAAAGAATCTGCTTCAGTTGAACAGATTTCAGCAAAGTTGCTTGCCCGGTCTGAAATTCAAAGATGGAACGTTCAGAAGGATTTGTGCATGTTAATAACTTACCAGTGACATACTGGTGATTAATTTTCATGTTAGTGTAACTTTAACATTTATATTACCTGCTTCAACATAATGTGATTGTATAATTGTAGCTTTAGAATGGCATCTCTGCGTGCCTCTGCTTAGGGAAGTAGGGCTGAGCTTTGGATGTAATAGGAGCTGTTATTCTCAGATAAGTGCTCTTTCATAATACTAGCTGTGTGGTAGGTGTTTTCCTCGTGTTTTTAAGAGGGCAGTACAGTCTTACATGCCTTGTTCATTCTTCGAAGTAATTCTTGATTTTAAGAACATCTAGCTCTGTTCCATGGAATTAACTTTTTTGGTACCCCTTGTTGTTTTTGTTTGGAGATACTCTTGTGTCAACACTGTATCCAGTTTCTTTTTCTACCTCTGTCAATCCTTTGCAGTAATTACTCTCTTCTGGCTGAGAGTGGTAATTGTAAAGTGGATAATGCAGCTGGAATGTCTGGAGCACCGCATGACAGTGTTGTCATCAGGCTTGCATCATTCCCAGGAGGTGCAGAACTCCAGGCACAACAAGGTCTCCTGATGAGAGCAGAGCTTTGGCAACCGCAAATTAGAGGCCTTGTTGCTCCCTTACTAAGGATAACTTTCATGACACTGCAGAGTCTGACTGAAGTTGAACACAAATAAGTAAATCTGTTGCTAGAAGACTAACAAACTGCATCTGTTCAGTGGGGCTTATATTAGACCCAAGTTTGTGTAAGAAAAGGTGCTTGCTTTTTGGCATCATTGAGCTGTTCTTAAGTGGTTCAGCTGTCTCATGAAACCTTACCTGAAGCATCAGTAAAAAAAAAAGCAGAAAATTGTTAAATCTCTTCTGGGATATATGATTGCTTTAAGGCTCTGCTTCAGGGGTCTCAGAGGAGCTTGATGGCTTATGCTCAGTCTCCTAACACATATAATGCTCGTTTGCACTTTAAGCAGGGGATCTTTGGCAAGAGAAACTGAAAATTTTGCCAAGAAAAACTCCAGACATGACCAGGCCCTTTGCCCTGTTGGTAAATGTATAATATTGTAAAATATGTTAATTTTGGGGGCAGTGCCTGGGAGCCTGAGGATTTTTTTTTTTAATGTGTTTTTGTTTGGTTGGTTGGTTTTGTTTGGTTAGTTTTTCCTAATATGAGGGATTTGTACCTGTGCTGCCAGATTCTTTGTCTGATGTGGTTAAGAAGATATTTTTGAGAAAGAAGGTACTGTCTGATGTTGCACTGAGAAAATTTGTTCTATCCAGACAGATCAGAAATACTGTGCTTGTTTGCACACATATATCCATGATGAGACCTGCTCATTTTAGGGTAATTTGAGGCAGAAGGTCCTCTTGAGGCCTTTAAGGTTCTCCTAATCTGGTCAAACACAAAAAGCTTCCTCTGTTTTTATTTCTGAGCATCACATCCCATATTAATATCTACCATTGTATTAAAATGTGGTTATTGATTGCAGCAGAGCAGGAGCTCAGTAAATGCAATGCAGAGTGGTTTTAGTAACAAAATCTCTGATCTTTGCTGATGTCCTAGTTTTGGTTAAGACAAGACCAAGTCTCTTTTAGTGATTTTTTTTTTTTTTTTTTTCTTTCAGCTAAGTTCTTAAAAGTAACTACATTTTTTTCTGAAGTTGGATGTGTGTTTTTCAGACAGAATCAGCTCCAGAGCTGATAACACCTGCTGTTTACAGTTTTACTGAGCTAAGAGTAGGAATTGTGTGCAGAAAAGGCCCAAGTTTATAGTTCATTGCTGTAGCAGCCAAGGTTTCTATTAGACCTCTTATATCCCACAAGTGAGGGGTTGTAAAAGGGTCATACTTACAGTGAAGGGCGGATGGAACAGGTGACCCAAATTAACCAACGAGGTATTCTGTGCCAAGCTGGGGAATCATGAAAGTATCAAAAAAAATTGATGCTTTTTAGGACAGTCTCAAGTATGTCTGCAAGTTTAGCTCCGTTTCCCCTTCTAGTTTTTGTTTCTGCCCTTAAGAGCAGAAACAAATTTTAAGAATGGGGATTCTGTCTGTATCTGTTATACAGATAATGAGTCTCCTCTTTACAAGGTTAATCATATGTAAATGATAGCCATTGTCCTATAAGTAACAATGTTGAATAGTTTAGTAGTTAATTATCCTGACTAGTGGTGGCGCAGGATGGCTCATCACATATCCAGAATGATGGGATAGAACACAGGGAGCCCCAGCTCTTGCACAAAAGCGCTGTTTTTCATTTGGGGTTTCTGAGTCAGTGTGGTTGAAAGTGCATATATTATAAAGATGATAATCAGATATTTTAGAACAGTGACTCTAATGTAGGGATCCATAGGATACTCTACTTGTCTGAAAGATTAATTAAGAAAACCAAGTATATTGTCATTAGGGTTAAATTACCTGTGCAGGTGTTTGGTCCACAGCTGAAAAATATCAAGTCTGTGACGGTGGAGTGGAGGGGGGAGGAGGTTTGAAGGCCATAAGACTGTGAGGTTTGGGGCCTAGTTTTAGGTTAATTCTTTGCAGAAAAACAAAACAGTTTTTACCTACTTTTTGATTTGCCGTTTTAGAAACTGTATTGAAAGGGTGATCAGAATAAACAGTTTAAATTTAACAACCTGAGCAAGTGAGAGTTTTGTGTAAATTTCAGGCAGTTACGATGTTGATGTGTTTTTTCCCAAATCTTTTTTTGTAGTAACATGGAAGAAACCCAATAAGATCTGTGTTTAATTATTAAAAAGGCAGTTCTAATGATAGCTTGTTTCAGAGAAGCCTTTCAATGTTAGAAACTGTTAGTAAATTTTAGGTTATGATAATACAGCACGCCCAGAATACATGTGTGGTGTTGCTAAAGACCATGATTTTCTTTTCAGTTTGGAATGTGAGAACTGAAACCCTGATTTCAGTCTGTTCGGAGCTTTTTTAATCTCCAGGAAGAACATGGAGACTGATAGTTCTGCTTCAGGTTGATTATCACAGATCATGCCTATTTGTAGTGACAGCTATGTGTATTAGACTGGATACTTGTAACCTGTTCAGCTCTGTGCTAGAATGTATCATCTTAAAAAATAGTCTGTATCAGGAGCTTTTTCACAAGAGGGGTAATATACTTCTAACTTCTTGTTTTCATTCAATTATAGAATAAAATCGTAGCATTACATAGATTTAGAGGAGCCTTTGAAGGTCATCTGGTCCAGTCCTGCTCGGGGCAGGGCAAGCTTCAAAGTCAGACTTTGTTGCTCAGGACCTTGTGCAATTGAGTTTTCTGCAAGGCTGGAAGTGCCACAGCCTTATTGTGTAACTTGTTTCAGTGTCTGGCCACCCTCATGGTGAAAATTTTTTCCTTCCAAGTAATTAGTGGTGCCTCCTCTGATTTGAAGAAGGGGATCTAATGAACAATTAAAGAAAATCCGAAATATTGCCAAGTAAAATATCAGAAAAACAAAGCCTAAATTTCATGGTTTAGTTGGTACTGCTTTATGAAATCATCTGTGTCTTAGAATTGTTTCAACTAATCTACCTGTCTGCCTTAAGTATTGGGGTAAATTGTCTATTAATTTAAAAGGATAGAAGGGCCTCTATTTTCTGTTGTTGATATTTCACTATATTTTCTAGGCACAGTTAAAGTCCTTTCACTTTGCCTTTTTCTTAACTATAGTGAAATTCTTCCTTTTGGGGCACAGTTAGACTGCTATTTTGAGAGCCTTATAACACCTGCTGCAATATATTTATAAGTACTAGATTTTACCCCTTTAACTAAGAGTATTTGTATTGGCTTCCAGGAATGTAGTTCTAAGTTCAAGAGGCTTCCTTTTCAAATTTAAACTTAAGAGTCAGTTTTGATCTGGTTTGGGGTAAAAGGTAGAATGGGAGGTTCCCAGGTACAGGCACTTTGAAAAAGTAGTATGTTTTTCACTCAAAATAAAAATGCTAATGTCTATAAAACCAGGTTTCATATTCTTAAATAACAAGAGTATATAACATTTAATTTTATGTGCTTATATATTTCAGGTTTTTTATATTTTTGTTGAATGTTTTAACTAGAACACTATTATAAATGACTTGAAATATAATAAAAGTTATTTTCCTACTTGCTAACATCCTTGCATTACTACTTGTGAGTCTCTGTGTAAGTGTGCAACTATCAGGGTAATATATAGGATATTTTGTTTAGGTTAAAATATGTGGTATATTGGGTTTTTTCCTTTGTTTTTGATTGTGTGTTTGTTAATTAATTTTTCAGAATGATAGACTGGTTGTCCTGGCCTCTGGCTCAGCATGTGGAAACATGGGTGATTGCACTGCTGAAGGGATTGGCCGCAGTCCAGAAGTTTACCATCCTCATTGATGTCACTCTGCTTAAGATTGAATTGGTAGGTTGGAAAAGAACATTCAAAATTGAAGGAGAGGGAGAGGAGTTTGTTACAGCTATGCAATTGCATAGCATCTTTTGTATTGCAACATATATTATCGTAGTATTCTGCAAAGAAGATGTAAATGTATCTGTAGCTTTCAGTTGCATTTAATGACTCTGTTTCAAATGGTTGTGCATTTGGGAATCTGTTTACATTTTTATGGAAATTTCACTTTCTGGATTTACTGAAATAAATGTGGTTTTTTTAGGTCTTTAATCGACTTTGGTTTCCTCTAGTGAGGCCTGGTGCCCTTGCTGTCCTTTCTCACATGTTGCTTAGTTTTCAGCATTCTCCAGAAGCTTTTCATTTGGTAAGTAACTATATAAATGGTTTTCAGTTCTTTGAAATGTCATTCACTTGTTATTTCTGAAGTGGGTGCACCTGAAGAGTAACAGAATTGATGCGCTTGGATTTCTTCTTTGTTTCAAGGTTACAGAATAAGACCGCTAGGCTTTCTAACTTCCAGGTTCAACCACTTAATCTGTAAGTGGAAACAAGCATTGTTCTTTCTGGTATTTACATATTTTTGGCAGTAGTATGTGGGGACTGCATTCTGTCTTTGATCATATACTTCTAGAAATCCATTTTACGTTGCGTAAAGTCAACAAAACTGCAAGTAGCCTTTGTTTTCCCCAAATAGTTGTTCTTTAGAGAACCAATTATCTGCTCTATATAACGTGCATAGGTGCACAAGACCAAGTAGTATGTGACTTTAAGAAAGCTGCACATCTGTGTTTCAGTGTATACATGGGCAAACTGAAGGATACTGGTTTTAATGGTTGCTCTTCAAAATGCAGTTCACCGGCTAAAGTGGTAGATACTGGGGTATGACGATGATTGTTCATGTTAGTACAGCAAGTTGTATAGTGCCTTCCCTGTTCTTGTACTCAGTGTTAAGCTTAAAGTTTGAGTGAAATATGTGTCTGTCAGACTTAATGATAGTAACAGCCTGGCACACTCTTCCTCTAAGGTGTCTTCAAGGCTCTTGGGCCTGAGGGATCACAAACCCTGTTTAGCTTAAAGTTTGAGTGAAATATGTGTCTTTCAGACTTAACGATAGTAATAGCCTGACACACTGTTCCTCTAAGCTGTCTTCAAGGCTCTTGGGCCTGAGGGATCACAAACCCTTTGAGTAGGGTCAGAGTAGTTGCTTTATGCCTGTTACAGTTTCATAATGATAGAAGTCTGAAGTTTCTCTCTCTTCCCTCTGCTGCCTTAGTCTTGGCCTAGGATAGAAAATTGAGTCACGAATGAAACAGCCAAGTATCCTTGAATATGCTCAAAACATAAACATTTCATATATTTACTGTCTTGGTTTTTTCCTTTGTTCCTGAGAGAGACAAAACATCCACAAGAAAAATGTAAAATATGAGAAGACTTATTCTAGAAATAGGTATTTCCTTTAACAAGGAAAACTCTTACCATAGGCTGCATGCAGTATTGCGTAAACGGCTGCCTTCAGGACTTCGTGACCATTTTCCCACCATTTTGAACAGCCTTCTTCACTGTCATTTTTTGAGCTACTGCTGTCATTTAGTAGCCTATAAAGTTTTCCTGCACTTAAGCTAGTTTTTTATAATAAATGATCTGAATGCAAAATGGTTAAATGCACATTTGATGAATATGAATTAATTTGATTTGCAATGGATCTGAGTTAACATTCCCCTTCCCTGTGCTTGAGCATTGTTTGCATAAACGACTTGGGTTTTTTATAGAAGAAAAACACTGCCTTGAACTTATGTTGTTGAACTTACCATGATGTGTACTATGGAATTCTAAAAACCTACCAACATACGAAATTTTAATTCAACCTCAAGCCAAAAGTGATAACTCTGTATGTATTCAAAGTGTAACTGTCTGTATTATGCGGCATGCTGTAAGAAAGAATTTGCCTCTCAATTTAAGAGAGCTTGTACTTTTTCTAGTCTTCCCATGTGCCTTCTGTGTGCAAAATTATCGTATCTCAGATCTGCTTTGTACAAATCTCATGCTTAGGGTTGAACAATTTCTTTCTTGTTGCCATGTACCCACATTTATAAAGTGAACGAGGGAATTTTTTTTAATTGCAGCTTCCACTATTGATTTTTGTAGTACATACTGCTTCGTCTTGGTATTTTTAAACAGTGGATATCTTCCTTATTGAAAGAGTAGGGTTTCTTTCTCCAAGATGTAAAAATATTCCTTACACTTACAGAACAGCTGATATATGAAGAAGTAGCAAATGAGTATTTTGCATCTGGGCACTTTTACTTTGGTGTTTTGAAGTATATTAGTTCTTGTGATTGGTACATTTTCCTAAAATCATGATATTCTTATAATTGCTGTTCTTTATCTCATGTCTTTCCTACTGAACAATTTGTAAACTAATTTGTGGTGAGAAATGATTACATCAGTTTTTTCACAGTTAATGCATTTTGATCACTTGGAAACTGACAGAGGTATCCAAAAATATATTGGTTCACAGTGAGAAGTCCCTACTCTTTAGGACTGCATTGAAATAACTTCCTATTTGATATTCTAAGACTAATATTAAAGTCTTATGCATTTAAAAATACAGACAGAGCTGCACTGAAGGAGGTGGAGTAAACATTTCTGATTTATAATTAATCTGAACTAATCCTCAAATAGATTACCATATCTGTGGAATGCCTTTTTAGCTCGTTGTACATTGATGTCTTGGTTTATTTAGCCCAGCTCTCTCACTAGGTGGAGCTGTGAGCCAGTTTCCATCTTGTAGACTGAAATAGGATGAATATGTTCCCTGGCTTCATATCACAAGCATTAGATTCCGTTGAAGAAAAATTGAGAGATTTTGTTTTAAAAACTATATCCGTGAAATTAGAAGAGGATACTGCACTGTTAGTGGTGGCACAAAAACAAGATGTTTGCTGTTGAGGTACTTAATATGGTGAATACTTTGGACACTTGACCATTTAAAATCTTAACATGCATTTTCTAAGTTCATAAAGTTGCATAACTTGATATGTGAGCTAAACAGAGTGTTCAAAAATTAATTGTGCTGTTTGAACATTGTCATAGGTAAGGAATAGTGCACGTTTTTCTAGTCGTGGTTTCTCAGCCATGTCCTACAAAGACAACAAAAGATCCTCTGTCATTTGGCAGGTGTAAAACAGTGAAGTTGTTTGTAGAACAAAAAAACTCAAAATATGCAATTGCTGTTTAACACTTTTTTTTTCTTCCCCATTCAGATTGTCCCACATGTGGTCAGTTTGGTTCAGTCCTTCAAAAGAGATGGCTTACCTTCCAGTACAGCCTTCTTGATGCAGCTAAGCGAGTTGATACACTGTATGATGTATCATTATTCAGGATTTCCAGAGCTCTATGAACCCATTCTGGAAGCTATTAAGGTATATTAAAAATATTAAGGTGGTGGAATGTTTTGATTGTTTGTGTTTATTGGTTGGTTTTTGTTTGTTTGTTTTTGTCCAATTATGAAAGCTATAATTCCATAGATGGTAAATGAAAAAATATATATATATAAAAATATAAATTAAATAAAATAAACCCTAAAAAAACCCCAAACAAACACTTGGGTATTACTGACTGATTTGATAGCAGTAGTATTGTAGCTAAATGTTTTGAAGCTTACAAATCCCCTATCAATTTAATTGCAAGTATTTTGGACTTTATTGTTTCATTCTTAGATTGTGATTTAACAGAGGCAGCATGTATTTCTAGCAGAATAAAGGATGATTTAGGGGTCGGTTAAAGCTTCAAATTTGAGAGGTAGTTTTTGGTAGCAGAAAGAATTCTGTGAATATATGGGTCAAAAGTGACCACCAGCCCCCTTATTCCTGTAATTTGAGAGTTGAGTAAAGAAAAGTTTAGAAGAGGGCTTGGGAGAGGTTGTATCTTCTAGGCTATCAGGTACAGCAAGACCCTCAAGGAGAATACGGGAGCAAGTGAACATACAAGACTACTGAATAGCAGGACCTATTATAAAAGCAAATACAAAACCCTATTAACTATGTTAAATGTTTCTCTTGCAGGATATGCCCAAACCCAGTGAAGAGAAAATTAAGTTGATTCTCAGTCAGAGTGCCTGGACTTCTCAATCCAGTTCTTTGCCATCTTGTCTATCTAGACTTTCTGGAAAGTCTGAAACAGGGAAGACAGGTCTAATTAATCTAGGAAATACTTGCTACATGAATAGCGTTATTCAGGCACTTTTTATGGCTACAGAGTAAGTCTGTTTTAACAGCACTTTTCATTGCAAATTCACCGTTGCAGTTGTTGCGTTCTTGCTTTTCACAGAATATGAACATGTCTTGAGGTCTTTCACTTCCTAGAGCTTAGTGGGCTTCTTTGCATGCAGTTACTGATTGCTTTGTTGAAGTCCAGCTCTGTGGAACTGCAGTTTTAGCCATTAAAAATCCTGATCCTTCTGTCCAGTACCAAAAGGTATATGCATTGAGCTAACAGTAGCCTTTTAGTATCAACTCCATTAATGGCAATAATATTTCTCACTCCTATATCCTAGACAAGTCCTTTAGTCCCTTTTTCTTCAGTGTCCTTGCTCCCTTCAGTATTGTAAAAATGTTTATGCTGATGCTTTTGTTGCTTGTTTGTAGCCTGTTCATACACATTTAAATGTTTAAAAAAACAGGGTTTTGCAGAGTTAGTTCCTACTTCATAGTAGTTTTTCATCAGCACTAGAGTGGAATCCAGGTATTGAAGGGTAGGGTTTCATGTTTTGCTTTCTTTCAAATTGAAGTAAATATCTGAGCTGGAATGATAACTGCATTGTTAGAAATCTAGCAAGGAAACTAATGCCTATGTCTTTTTTTTTTTTCCAGTTTCAGAAGACATGTTTTATCTCTAAATCTAAATGGGTGTAATTCACTAATGAGAAAATTACAGCATCTTTTTGCGTTTTTGGCCCATACCCAGGTATGTCAGTTTATTTCATCTGCTTTTTTTAAGTCTAGATCCGTATACCAAAATTTAGGAATAAACATGATGCCATGGGAGTCCTGTTGAGTATGTTAAAGATATAAATATGATAGATTTGTAGGCGAATGAGTCCAAACGTTCAGATGGTGTGGATGGATTTAGAGAAATGTTTTTCATAAGAAGAATATTGTGGCACTTTATTGGTTTTATAAATGGGCAGTAACAGCTTTTCTTTGATAAGTCAAAATTTTAAAAATCCAGATAAGACCCTGGTATAAGAGCTGACTGTGCAACTTCCTAGTATAAACTGTGACTTTCTGCAGTGATTTTTAAACTAAATTTTATTTTTGTTCAAATTCTCAAGTGAACTTTATTAAATGTTGGGAATATTGTGCTAGTGCTAGAAATACATAAGACACTTTTGTTCTCTTTGATTACTAGCGATAAACTTGCTGGGAAGGGGATGAGGCTGAATCACCTTAGGAATAAATCGGTGCATATGAAATACTTGTTTTCTTCTAAAGAAAGAACATTTATTTTTTTAAGCTTGCCAGCAAGAACACAGTGACTATTGTTATAACATCTCTGGTTTACACTCCCTACACGTTTAATATTTGCCTGCAGGATCCAATACTTATGTATTTGTACTAGAGGTGATTAGCACAAAATTAATGGGTCCCTCCTCCTATGATTAAGTGGTTTAAATGTTTATATGTGCCATATGTTTAATACAGCTCCTCTAGAATAATGTAATAAAAATTCAGTGGTCAATATCCAAGTACTACAACCAGTTTTCTTAAGAAATTCTTATGTAACCTCATCTGTCCCTCTCTTATGCTAACAGAGGGAAGCGTATGCTCCTAGAATTTTCTTTGAGGCCTCCAGACCACCGTGGTTCACCCCTCGATCCCAGCAGGATTGCTCGGAATATCTCAGATTCCTGCTAGACAGGTACAGTTATTGTGCCATTAATGGAAATGAATCTACAGTCTTATCACATAATGTTGATCTCTTAGGAGCAGTCATGTTACAGTTCTACTGCATGAGTGGGGACCAGGAATTCTGGGCCTCATTCCTGACTGGCTCTGGTTTTCTGCATGGTCCATGAAACACTTTTCTTCATAGGTTTAATCTGTGGTAAAATCTGGATGCCATCTTGTCTCCACATCATTTAAAGCAGGTTGTAGTGGTAGTAATGTTCCATTTTAGCATATCTAAACTTGGGTGTTATGTTAGTCATGGTCCCGTTTTTAAAATTAATGTGGTTCCTGAAAGCAGTTTAGTTGTGCATCTGGAATTTCCCATTGGTGGAGTCAGATAAGTCATGAAGAGATGTACCTGCATTTATAACCAATTTAATAAGCGAGTAATTGAACTGTGGCACAGATAAAACAAACAAATAGAAATTTATTAGTAGCCCTCTTTAATTTTGGCTTGTTGAGAATTTTGCTGAGACGTGGCTTAAGCAATATTGCTTTGTGACATGTTCCACTTCTGGAGAAGTTTATCTCAATAGTGAAATTGTGTAAATTGTCTTTCTTTTTTTTGTTTGATTTTTCTTGCTGTAGTTTCTTAACTTTCTTGGCTGCAAAATCCTGACCTTTTCTTTTCTTTGGAAGTAGTCTGGCACTATATAAATAGCTACTTGTTCTCTTAAAATCTGACATACAGAACCAGTCAGTTGGAGAACTGATTTATTAAGATAATGTAATGATAAATAATAAAAGCGTTGTTTGTCAGGGTTTTTTCAATACTTGTCTGTTCTCTCAGTATATCCATTGTTTTGACTTATATATACTGAGACCCGTATTACATGCACTTGTACTTTTCTTATACTGTGTTCTGGGTAGTACTGACTGGTATGGTTCAGCTTGTTTATATAAAAAATAGCAAATAGCTTTTTTTAACATGAGACACTTCTAGCCACTTTACCATCTGTATTTTTCAACATAATTGGAAAAAAAAAAAAACAACTCTGAAGTGGTGCAGCAATATTTGTTTGGAAAATAGCACAGCTACTTGGATTTCTTTTTCTTTGTATTCAGGCTGCATGAAGAAGAGAGAACCTTAAAAGCGTTGTCTTCAACAAAGACTTGTGAAGGTACAACAAATGAAGAGTCCCAGACACAAGAAGCTGTCCATAAAGCACAGGTATTTGCAGAAGCACCTTGTACAGGAAGTGAAGAAAGAACTCTGATAGAAAAGATGTTTGGAGGAAAATTGAAGACTACTATATGCTGTTTGAACTGCAAAAGTACATCTCAAAAGGAAGAAGCTTTTACAGATCTCTCTCTGGCTTTCTGCCCTCCAACTTCCTTGGAGAACGTTGACCCAAAATGTGTGGAACGTTCTGAAGTGAACAATGACTACATGGTGCAAACTAACACTACAGCAACTAGTCCTGCTGGAGAAACGCCTCTCAATAATTTGGAAGCAAATGGTGGACATGACACAGTAATGAATGAAGGAACTATAAAAGATTTTTCTACTGAGCCAAACTCTGAGAATACCACAAATTCAGAACTCAACAAAGTTCAAGATAGTGGGGATATGTCTCAGAGGCTAGTAGGTAAAAACACTCCCTCAGTTACAGACTTACTGAATTATTTTCTGGCACCTGAGATCCTCAGTGGAGACAATAAGTATTATTGTGAAAAGTGTGCCTCTCTACAGAATGCTGAGAAAACTATGCAAATCATTGAGGAACCTGAATACCTCATTCTCACTCTTTTGAGATTTTCTTATGATCCTAAGTGTCATATAAGGCGCAAAATCCTGGACAATGTGTCTCTGCCACTGGTTTTGGAACTGCCAGTCAAAAGAGCAACATCCCCTCTGGCTGTAGTTTCCGGCAGTTGGTCTGTTGGTGTTGAGATTTCTGATATTGGAGAAAATCTTGCTAAAAAACTGAAGCCATCAGGTGCTGATGAAGTGACCTGCCCACAACTAGTGCCCTACACGTTAAGCTCTGTGGTGGTGCATTCTGGTGTATCCTCTGAAAGCGGACATTATTATTCATACGCTAGAAATGTTACTGGGTCAGGGCCGTCAGGACTCTGCCACCAGTCTACAGCTCTTTCTTTAGTTTCTCCTCAGGCTAAGCTGCTGGCAGAGGAGAGTCCTTGTACTGTTTTAGAAAATGAGTTGGACCCTGAAATGCCGAGAGAATGGTTTCTGTTCAATGACAGCAGAGTGACATTTACCTCATTTCAGTCAGTCCAGAAAATTACCAGTAGATTTCCAAAGGACACTGCTTATGTTCTGTTTTACAAAAAACAGAATAGCACCTGTGGCTTCAACACCAATTCAGCAAATGGACTCTGGGTAAATGGAGACCCTCCCCTACAAAAAGACCTCATGGATGCAATTACAAAAGATAACAAACTGTACTTGCAGGTAAGACAGAAATTGTATATAGAGAGTGGTCTCCTTAAAACTCACAAGAGACAGTCTAAAAGAAAGAAAAATTCATTGTTTAAGTATTCTAGAATATTAACCTTGTGTATCACCAACCTGACTTCTATCTTGATGTTGCTAGACAGAGATCATAGTAAGGTTGTCACCATTAGATGGGAAGAGTAAAGGAAAATGGCCTAAGCTTGTTTTCAGTTTAGACTTTTTAGTGGAGATGCTTGCCTAGGTTGTTTAACCACTTGTAATTCTATACAGGGGAGGCTTTTCGTACAGTTCTAGTTTTCATTGCCTTTAATAAATCACCAGAGTAGCTATAGCATACTTTGAAACCTCTTAGCAGTGCTCTTATTAGCACATTTTCTTTTGAAGTGTATTTTTTTAAATAAATGAAGAGCAGGTGCTCATGCCCAGCTTCCGTTTTCCCTTCTCGGCCTGTTCGCCTCCCTCTGTGGGACCTGCACTGCCAGCCACACATCCCCTGTGCTCTGAGAAATTCACCTAACTGTAGTCTCTTTTCAGTTGCTGTTACAAAAAAATCACTGCTCCCCACACATAAATGTAGTTTCCTTTGAACATTACTGCACGACCTGGGTGGTAGAACATGAAAGGTGTATTTTACTGTGTGCTCTTTCAGTTAAGCTGTCCCTGTAAGAGTTTCAGAACTACTCAAATTAGAAAAACAGGTAAATTCAAATTAGAGAAGAACAGCTAAGTCTCACTGTGAAGAATTTGTTATAACAGCTGTGTTTTACAAACATAAACAAGAGAACAGAGAGTTTAAATTGCAATTGTCCTCTTTTCAGACTGTGTGCTTAAAGCATTTGTGTCCCAAACAGCCTCTTCCCCTGACTGGACAGGGTAGAACAAAACTGGTTTCTTTAGCAGCAGTCTCAGCTGACATGTTTTCACTCAGTTGCTGTGACTTCCATTGATGCATGAATGCTTTAATTGTGAAATTTCAAACTTGAAGACAGATTATTTTTTATTTTAGCTATATCATTGCAGCAGCATCTAGGTAACCGAGTAATGGGGAAAAAAAATCTGCTTTAAGAACACAACCTGCAGAAAAGTAGTACAACAACTACAGTGATATTGTAGCCTTTTTTTAAGCCAAACATTTAAAGAAGGAACGGTGTTGTCCACATAGAATATAAATTGTAGTAACTGTTCTTATTTGCATATTTTTCCTGTTGAATTCAGTTCTTGCAGTCACATATTTTAGTGTTAATAATGGAATAGGTGACTACCTGAGTATGCATAACTGAGGCTTTTTTTTCAAATCTGTAGAGATGCCTTAGCCACATGGAACAAGCAGGGTGTTAAGAAAATTATTTGTTCAAGAATGAAGTTATTCTTAAATATGTTATTCTGCATTAATATTATAAAGGCAATTTTGATGAAATTTCTGGAATATGGTAAGAAATTATTACTTTAGGCTTTTTGAATGCTGCTGTAGGCCTAGAACCAGTGAAAAATCAATGTGATTTTATAAACACTGGAGTCACTTGCTTGTGTACACAAATTGTTTTCTGATAATCTTCCAGACTAAAGCTTTCTCTACAGAACTTGTACCTGAAGTTATATACAGCACAGAGTAATTTTCTCTTATAATTTACAAGTGAAAGCCAAGTTAATAGTTTCTTGAAAACCTTTCTTTCAGAATTAAGAAGGGGAAAAAAAATATATAGTGTCTTTCAGATGAAAAAAACAATTCAATTATTTAATTTTTGTTTGTGTTTTAGTGTTTTTTGTGGGGTATTTTTGCTCATTTTATTTTTTTAATTTTTGATCTTTTACCTACCTTTCAATTTTGGATTCTTCAGTATTGGCCTTTGTAGTGCTCTGCCTATCTCAGGGTTGTTGAGATCTTGTTCTATTCTCAATTTAAATGAGGCAGATTAGAAATGCTCAGTTATTGCTTTTCTCAAATTAGTACCAATATTGTGATTCACCAGATTAGGTTGTACTTTTGAGATGTTGCATTTTATTGTCGTTCAGAGTTCTAAACTAGTATTTTCCTGCTAAGTTAAGAATACTTTTCTGTCCTGAGAAAGCCTTTACTTTTCAGAAGAAATGTTCCAAAAAATCTCTAGCTTATTACTTTTGTTTTACTATTGCATACCAGCTTACCACATGGTAAACAAAAGTGTTTCCATTTTAAATAACAAAACATGCAATGTGGGCAGCTCCTGCTCCAGTTAAAACAAATTAAAAATCTTATTCTGGGAACAAGTGGAAAGCAGGGGGAATGCTCTGCATTTTTCTTAGTCCAGAGAACCCTATTGACTACCAAGGTCTACATACCTGATTTTAGTATTTGTTGGGATAAAACACTTGACCTTTTTTTGTTTTTTAGAAACAAGGATTTTTCTTGAAAAAAAAATGCTAGTGTTGTATGCTATACTAGAACCATTTAATGAGGGTTAATATTGATCAAATCAGTATATACCTTGAGAGAAGAAAGAAATGTGCTCATTTAGCTCAAACTACTGAACAGGAGGAGTAGAGCATGAAAGATCTTAAACTGCTAAATAATTTCACTTTTAGAATTGAAGACACAAGTAAGTGTATGGTTTTTACTAGTAGTACTCTGTCAAGAAACTTTTGTAATTGGTAATTTGATCACTACTCCACACTTCTCATGAGTGTGTGCATACATAGAGATACTTTTCATCCATTATGGAGAGCATTTTGTACACGATAGCAATGAAGCTGAGATTGCAGATGAGGTTTATTCTATTCTTGGTGCATTCTGACTACTTCTGAACAATATTTTTAAGTGGTTGATAAAAACTGCAAGTCATTTACACTTTGTACGAACGTGATGTGCTGATGCACGGCTCCTGAGTCGTGGGAGTCATCTCTTGCACATCACTCACACGATGTTGATCTTTGTAATTGTGCTTTTCCTCTCGAATTGTCGCCTCCCTCAAAGGAAGCCTAGTGACAGAACAATCATGTTGTAGCCAATTGGTGTTCTGAAAGGTATGTGATATGAAACATACATGAAATAGTTTAGGTGTATAACTATGCCAAAACCTCGTGCTATTCAATAACTGTAGTAAGGCAAATGAAAATAAATAATGCTTTTATCTACAGCTGGCAGAAAAAAAAATAGGCATAAGACTCTAGTGTTCCTTTTGCCTACAGTTTTTAATATAGCATAATCTGCAAAGATATTGTTGATGCTTATATTCTTTCATAGTACAGTTTCTTAGGTAAAACTCAACTACTGGGGTTTAAAAGATAAGAAGTTGCCAGAAAATGGTTCTCTAGGGGGATGTAAGCGAAAGAGAGAGTAAGGGAAAAACTCCCATTTTTGGTCTGGTTCTGTGATGCATTAAACCAAACATTGTTTTGAAAATATTTTACAAAAATACACAGTGGTGAGTCTCCCACTGTTTGATTTTTAAGAAGAAATTCTATTCTAAACAGTTTTGCAGTGTAGTTTTTCAACTCAACAAGCTATTCCTACAAGGCATGCTATTTTAATCAATTTTTCCATTGATTTCTGGTACTAGAAGTGAGTTCTTCATATTCCCTTGTTATTCCTAGTAAATTTACTTAGTTTTTGATGTATCTTATAGTTAGCAGATACATGAGAATTAACGTATTGCTGGAGATAACATAATACTGTCTTTGAGGAATACAGCCAGCATATCTGTGCAGGCAATATCCTCCAAATATCTCTTACATAAGTTTGGAAATGGGTATGCATTTCAGTCCTTAGTGTAAAAGATGAGTTTTAGCCTTAGTTTTAAACTTGGGCTATGTTTTTTCTAAGAGGGCAGAGCAATTTAAACACACAAGTACTATTTTTAGCACCTGTGAAAGTACCTGGATGAGACTAAGTTTAGTGCTTTCGTGGTAGTATAATAGAAACAGTCTTCCAGACTCTTGGCTCTGTTCCTTGCTTTCACCAGGAGGTGGAGAAGAGAAGGAACAAATCAAGGTAACGTGTGTAATTACCAAAACCCCATTAAAATTTGCTCCTGTTGCCTTTAGGGAGGTGTGTAGTGACTGTCGCGTGAAGGAGACTGTCCGTATGAGATTTAGCACCTGAATACTTCCACATTGTTTCCTAAAGAAAGCTTGTACGGATCTGCTGTCTTTTTCACATCAGTCTTCCAGAGCCTAACACTTGCCTTCCAATTTCTGAAATGCATGGCCAGTTTGAGAAAGGAAAACTAAAGACAATAAATTGCTGCAAGGTTTGTGATACTAGTTGGCCAGAGGGAAAATAGGTTATGATCTCTCTAATGAGGGGAAAAGCCTCTGTTCATCCCCTTCTTACATGTCTAGAGAAGCCATCAGAGCATTCAGCTGAGAAAGCAGCTGGCAGGAGGTGATGCTTGCTTCTTTCTGTTACTTGTGCAGGTACTTTTTCCAGCAGCTGAGCCTGATTTTATAGTGTTTGAGATGGCTAATTCAATTTTAACATTAGTAAAAGCAAGAACATTTGGAAGTTAAAAAGCTGCACTGAATGGAATCTAAATAGCTTCTCCATCTTTTTGGCTTTTCATCTGAGTATTTAGTCACTCTACACAGTTACCTGAGTGGAATAAAAAAGTTACTTTTAAATAATTAATATTCATTTAACAGTCTTACCTTTCCATTTGACAACTAAGAACAAGGGCATCTTTAAATGGCTAGGATGAAAATTCATGTGAAATGTATATCAAAAGCTTTGATCAGCAGTCTAATTCTTCAGTAACATCACATGCTGCTATAAAGTTCTGGCATAAACTTAAATGGGTTTAATTATGATTCATGTAGGCTTACTGACATTCATTGAAATTGTCCATCTCAGAGTGGCTGTGGGTGTTCAACAAAGTAGCCGTTCAGACATAGCAGTCCAGAAGTTAGTAATGTTGCTTTAAAAGCTGTTTAAAAGGATTCACTAGAAATAAGGTGCTTCTAGGACTTGGGCGGGGGGGGGGTTGTTGTGTTGTTTTGTTTGTTCATTTTTTTTTTTTGTAAATTGTCTTTACTCTTTCATTTCAGGAGCAGGAGCTTAGTGCTCGAACACAAGCACTTCAAGCTGCCTCAGCCTCGTGCTCTTTCCGACCCAATGGATTTGATGACAATGACCCTCCGGGAAGTTGTGGACCAACAGGTGGAGGAGGAGGGGGTGGGTTCAGTACAGTTGGTAGATTAGTCTTTTGACTATGAAGACAACCTGGAATACACTGGTTCCAAAGCAGCCCATTACTGCTAAGGACAACTAAAATATTGAACTTTGTCAGATATTGTACCAAGTTTTGAGACTTGATCGTTGTTCAAAAGCTAATGTTGGGGTTTTTGTTTTTTTTTTGGTTCTGTTTTGAAATAAATAAGCGCATAATGGAAAAAAAATCTACCTCTTAAAAATTCAGTTGCTTTTATAGTAAGAGATGCTTGCCCAAAAGACAGAAAATAGAGATTTTTAAGTAGTTGCTAACGACACTGCATTAAACTGAACAGACGCACTTACATCTGTTTCTATTGTCCTCATCCATGGAATGAAGAAAGTTCATTTTTTACTCTGGTGTTGCTTTATGTGGAAATCCTTTCAGATGGTGTAACCTGCATACATAATCTCTCACCCCCACTTATTTACAAATCCGGTACCTTTATGGATTTCTAGAGATGATGCAATTTATAATGAAGGCAATAATTTAAATGTGACATGATACAGTGCTTTTCAGATTAGAAATTATTCAATGTATTTCCAGTATAAATGTAAAGAAGTAAAAATAATTTATAAATACTTGCTAAGTTGTTTTCCAAAAGATTGCATGTTCTGTAGGAACAACGTTTTTAAATAGAAATTACTAACTTTGTAGCATTTCTAATTGTTTTGAGGATTTTAAAATTATTTCAGGGAATATATCTGCTATATATTGGAAAGGAAGAGATTCTGTATGTGCCTTGCAGTACTGTAATTTAAAATGAACTTTCTGAGGCTGCAGAAAAGAGGAAAAAATATTGAGGTTTTTTTTATCAGTATTAGAAATCAACACATTTATAGAAAGCTGTTAGGTTTCCAGAAGTAAAAATCTGGTAGCTTGAAATGCAGTAAGTTTGTCTGTTATTTTTGATTCAAAAAAATATACCTAGTGATCTGTAACTTGCGTGGCCTGCATTGTGAAGAAAAAAGCTGGTCATAAATACCGAGCTATGCTTGTGAAATCACAGAGAGGCTGCCTGTCCTGATCCTTGCAGAGGATCTGTGCTTCTAGCAGACCTTTGAAATTTTGCCTTCTCATTTTGCTTGTAGTGAGAAATTTCTGGTGAGCTGAGGTTTTCACTTTGCAGAAGACCAAAATGATGCTGTCTATGGGGCAGTGTTTGCTTTTTAGGCCAGCAGAGGTTGAGGAACTGCTCTTTCAGTCTTGGCAGAAATAGCAACTTTGTGCAATGAGGATAAAAGAAGTAAAGGAGTTGCACTGATGATTCTGGTGATTAATTCTTAACTTGAATAATCTTATAGTGAAGTGTAAATTTTTATTTAAAGTATTTTTACAAATTTCTGCACTGTTTTGCTGTGTTTTTATATTCTACTAGGTGACAAAGTGCATCCTTAAAAAGCATGCAAACCTGGCAGGTGTTAGCTTAACTGTACAAAATAAACAAATTTCTTAAGAAAATGCCTTTAGAAAGCATAAGATGAGAAAAATTTAACCTTGTTCATATGATATAAAATATATGGAGTTTAGTCTGAAAGGTAACTTAGCTTGCAAACTATTTTTATATTATCACTAAAACAATGTTGCTTACTCTGCTACGGATTCACATGTTACTGCTCAAGAAGGCTGGAGAGCTCGCTTTAATTTCTTTAATAGTTTCCAAGCTTTGTTTGGTACCTCGGCTCGGAGCTCTGCTTTCATTGCTGTCTCACTTGTAGGTCTCTGAGCTGGGGGTTCAGCTGGGGAAATGTGGAATGTGATGAGACTGGTGTGAAGACTCTTCTCATTTCGTTGGGCTTGGATGAGGTTTTCTTGAAAGCTCCCTTCGCCTTGAAATTCTATAACTTCCAGTCTAAGAGAGTTGGTTTTTTATTGCCTTTTAGGCTTCTCTGCCAATTAGCTCTGGTTTTAAAATGTTTTGTATGATAGGTTAATTTGGCTTTCCCAAATTATGAGCTGTCTACTGTTTGCTTTACAATGGGAGTATTTTGTCTCTCTGTATTAATTCACTGTTCATTTTAAAACACTAGTAAGTAGAAGCAGGGGCAAGTGGGTTTGCTTTATATGAAAACAATTTTGTAAAGGTCAGTTTTGTTTTTATGTTCTCATAGTAAAAATACAAATTATGTAGCCTACCTAAAAATAACAAACAGTATGAGTTTTGTATACCTATTGTACTAAATTTATTTCATGGTCTCTTAGAAGGCTTTGTACACCCTTGTTTGCCTGATCTAAATTAGGTGTTAAATATGGCTGTTTTATATGTGAGTAATGCCAATAGGGTTGGATCTCCTTAGGTATAAAATGATGATGTGTCTCAAACTGAAAATAACTTGTTTCTTTCCACTTGTTGACTTCTGTTCGCAGAATCACAGAATGTTAGGGATTGGAAGGGACCTCGAAAGATCATCTAGTCCAATCCCCAACTGTTGACATAGTTACTTTGGGTTTTACAAATTGATTTTAAAGTTCACAATACCTACTTGCAAGCCTGCTTGCTGACCTGACAACCATCGTAGGCTGATTCAGGCCTAACATGGAAGGTTTCGATCAGACTAGTGAAAGTGGAGAAGTATTTCACACTAAAATATACATCTGTTGTCATTGTTTACAGTAATGGTGTTGCATGCTTCTATCTTCTGGACATAGTGTGAGAGAACAGTGTATATAAGCTACTTGAATTTCTGTTGCCTGTGGATGAATACTGGTTGGTTTGTTTATTGATGTTTTTGGCTCCATTCTTAATTTGTTTTCCCTCTAAATTGAATCAATACAAAGATACAAAATATGTAACGCTGTTTCTGAAGCTCAGGTTTTTTGTTGTTTTCTTTCATGAAGGATACACTATTGTGCCAAATTCAAGGTTGGTATGTCTCTTAAAATCCTATTTCCTCTTAACAAGAGATTGTCTTTTGGTTTTTGTTTTAATGTTTGGTGGAGTTGTATTGATATTCTTCCATACGGTTCATTTTGTACAGTTTTTTCATGTGGAGCATTACAGTGGAATGCGGTGAATGTCACCCTTGTAACAAGTGATTACAGTATCTACACACTGTTTTTCTAGGATCAGGAGGGAAAGGGCTTCTTTGGATAACTAAAGTCACAACTTCTGGGTCGCTCTTTTTTCTTCATTTCTTTTTCCCCTTGTTCCCTAATCTGGAAAGCTAAAGAATATTTTATCTTCTGTGTGGTCTGGAAATTTAGTTTTGTGGGTAAGCATTTTTTTTTTCCTTTTTTTACACTCTGTAGCAATAAGGTTGTTTATGGAGTCAGAATACTACTGTGGGGTTTTTTTTGTATTAGTGACCGGTGAAGGGCAGAAGCACTGTGAGCTAAAGGAGTGGTAGAACAACAGCAAGTGGGTATGAAGGTTCTGTAAATAAAGATTTAGGTTAGAAACAAAGTTCGTAGTTACTAGAACTAATTCTGAAACAGCCTTCCAGGCAGAGATCTGCTTTGAAGGAAGAGCCATGTTTATCTGTGAAAGATGTTAAATGCAAAGTGGAGTCTGAATAGTAGGCAACTAGTCTTTATAAACGGGAGGTCAGGTCTAGTCCCTTCTTAGAGGTAGGCTCTTCTGTTGGGCTTCCCATCTTGACACACTGCCATTTTTTTGTTTTAAGGCTCAAAGATTTAACATGTAGATGAAGGGAATATTGAACTACGATGTAACAACAACAAAGGTTGACTGCTCAATTTTGGGTGTTGTTGGTCTCTGATGTAGTGGAGAGTGGCATAAAAATGATTGAGTTATAGGAAGTGAAAGCTAGGAAGACCTGTGAGCCAAAGAAATGTGCTCAATTTCTAACATGAGGGTGATTACCCTGATAACAACCTGCTACGAGATGTAGTGGGTTGTAATACTTGAAATACTCAGTAGGCTGTAATCAAATGTAAATCATTGGAGTT
Source organism: Nesoenas mayeri (assembly GCF_963082525.1). Lineage (NCBI taxonomy): Eukaryota > Metazoa > Chordata > Aves > Columbiformes > Columbidae > Nesoenas > Nesoenas mayeri. The sequence continues at coordinate 20,101,083 of NC_137540.1, forward strand.
TTTCAGTGGGTAAGTAAATGACCTGTGATCTAAACAAGAGGTCAGAATATATTATCTTAAAAGCTTTCATATTCCCTGCAGCCAGTCATTATAGGTCTAGCTTAATCTGAAATCATAGCTATGAGTAATGTACTCTTCAATTACATAGGTGTCAGGCCAAATGTAACAGTTGAGAACCGAAAGTTGTGTGGCACCGTTTGGCTTGTGTACCTACACAAGTCCTACCTTCTGCATGGACCTCAGAGCTAGTGAGTATCCTTCTTTCAGCAAGTGGGTGAAGGAGACTTGGCCTGTGATCAGGTGCTGACTGTGATGTGTGGTGTAGCACTGGATTACCACACATGCTTTTTGGTTTTCTGAACGCACGTGCATACCTCCATTCACTGTGAGTCTTGCTTTTGCTTGAATTAAAGTATCCAGATGAAAGGGAAAACAAAAAACTAGCCAGAGTGAAGCAGAGATGAACATTTTAAGATATGATATACTGCTTTCTTATTTAGAAACAGAAGTATTTTTTCTAGGTCTGCTGGATTCTAGGCAAGTGTGTGTTTTCAGGATACGCATTCCTTGTTCCTTTTCTTTCCAGTGCAGGTAAAATTTTTAGGCATCAGTTGTAAAAGTGCTGGGATAGGCACGTCAAAATGCACAGCCTGCCACTGCTGCCTTGGCAAACAGCATCTTACCACATGCACTGAAATGCCGGGTTACTTGCTGGCTGGTTTCCTCGGACACTAAGGGGAAGAGCAGCTGTAGCCTGTGACCTGTGCCTTGCTGGGTGGCTGTTTGGTACCTTCATCTGCATCTGTGGGTGGCCAGAGGCAGTCACCTTGGGGTGCTGCATCAGCTCCTGTCTCTGCAGCAGTGGCTGCAGGAGAAATCTGAGGTGTAACATCCAGCCCCACTGTTCAGGTGCTGGCTCAAGTGGGGCATGGTCCCCAGCCCCCTGGGTGACACCTCTGCGCCCAGAGTGTGTAACTAGGGCAGCACTGACAGAGACAGGCACCTGTGGCCAGCAGCTCGCAGAGCTGTGGTGGTTGCACATGGAGTTGATGCGTGGGAAAGCAAAACACCAAACCTGTCAATGCACAAACGGGAAATATGCTGCTGAGGAGAATATTTCAGATTGACATTAAAAACTGAATTCAGCAGCAGGATATCTGATTACAGCTAACAGCTGTAGGATCATACAGCATCCTTGAGGCCAGTGGTCTCCACACTTTCTTCAATTGCACACCCCTATCAGTAAAATCCTTTAAGTGTGTGCACTCAATATATGTATATTTATTTATAAATGATATGTGTACTACTGTCCTAATATATTATGTACATACATAAGAATAGAAATTTTCTGAAAAAGTATGAGGTGAAGTAAACACTATTTTTAAATTATTTAAAATTTTGTTTATTAATAGCACAAAAAATACTTTCGTCCTGCACCCCAATGGATTGTCTTGCACACCCACTGGGTTGCACGCACCTCGCTTTGGAGACCATTTCTCCAGGCTGTAGTCTTGAAAAAAGTGTTTTAACTTGATGGGAACAGCTATCAAAATTGACCTATTCATAGTAATGCTTAATTTTACTCAGTAAATATAGACTGTTGTTATTACTTTATGCTGCATGACCATTTTTTGGATCTGTGTTCATTCTGAGTTCTTATAAAATTTGGTGCAAGGGCTGTGAACTATTTCACGATTTGTTTTCCTACAGTGTGTGTTAAATGATATAAAAAGAGGCATCAGCCTTAAGTGGTTTGCAGAGATTCTGAGGGAAGGGCATATCCCTTGCCAAACACCAGGAGTGTGTTAGTACTTGGCTTTAAAGGTTGGTACCATCTTTCAATTCACTTGCCCCTTCTCAAGTGCTCTATAAAGAATTATAATATTTAGTGCTCAACTTCTTAAAATAATGTTATTTAATTTTTTTTGCTGTATCTGTCATGGTGTTTGTTTTGCCGAACTACAGACTACACAATCTTGGAGTCATTTTTGTGGTATGCTGGTTCTCAAATCTCGTTGTTGTAAACTGGCATAAATATTTAATAGCATTTCATATCTGTTTTTAAAAATGGCTGGGGCAAATGACTGTTTTACTGTACACATGTCAGACTGCATAAAGGAGTCAAAATACAATTTTTAAATGCCTCAGAAGGTGTCTGGAAGTACCTACGTTTTTATGTGTTTGACTTGAGTTGAAAGATAGATGTTCAAGTAAAATATAGTAGTGGGGTTTTTTGTCATTGTCAATTATTTCTGTAAATCTCAGCTTGAAGGATCACACACAAAAATGTGGAAAACATGTCCAAGCAGAGAACTCTTGATGAGCCAAATAGATGTAGAGAACCAAGTGTTGGCAGTAGCTGAATTTCATCTGTATTTCAGTTACAGCCATATGACGGTGTTTCATTTGAGTTGTCTTCTCTGCTATGTTAGCAAAACTTACTAGTTTTCTTTAGGGGAGAGGACAGTCTTCACTGAAATGTTTCAAGTGGAATCAAAGCGTAACCCAAACCACTCTTGTTAAACGTTTGTCAAATTCAGATCAAAACAGCATCATTTGTTGCTGAACTCCAACTGAGAATGAACTGTAGAGCACACCGATTTTCTTTTTTGTATTCTTAGTGGAGATGAAGAAAAATCTGTAAGCTTGGGAGGAGGGTGTTTTGGTTTCTGGGGATTTGGTTAGGTATCTGCCAAAGTTGTTTGTTGGGTCAAGAATGTTACTTAAATCTGCAAAGGTGAAATACCTCCAACTTGTGCAATCACTGAAGAACATAATCATTGGTTACAATGCAGCAGTTATCAATGAAAATGGAAGTTACTGCACAGAAACATTCAGGCCTCCTGTAAATAAAGACAAGGTTCTCTGAGGCTGTTTTCAACTCATTGTGTATTTCTCTTCAAGATCCCCCAAACTGCAGGCTGAAAGGAGGTTTGGGGGGGTTGCTTGTTTTTCGTTACTGCAAGTATGCCTAGGAGACTCAAACAATTAACAGGCTGGTTATAATTGGCAAATTACACCTGGGTGGTGAATTGTGTGGGAGGGAAAGGAAAAGTTTGAGCTGCCCTTAAAATGTGTAGTTTGAAGTTGTCTCCTCTAGTTGGGTGTCCACACCTCCCTCTGCTGCCTTTATGTGGTTTTGGGATTAAGCTTGGTGCTGTGTGTGAGGATAAAGTCATGGGAACGTCCCCTTCATCCAGGACCTTATTCAGACTAATTGAAGATGTGTTCCTGACCTGTTCTGTTCTCTTTCAGTTTTTCTTTAGGTAACTTGAACCTCCTAACTGCCAAGGTAAAGGACAGGTCAAGCTTTAACATAATGAAGGACCTAACAGTAATGTTTTTCTTTTTAAAGCTTTGATTTCAATAGGAGCTGCTAGTTCTTGGCTATGCTGCAAAATCCTGGGGCTGTAAGAGGTGTCTCCTATTGATGAGACCATGAAAAGAGCAGCTACACAGAATTCATTGGGGAAAGGAATTTGCCGTGGTGTAAACAGCAGTTAGATGGATTATTTCATTATCTGTGTTTGTCTGCTGCATTTTGCACTGAGGGATTGAAGAGAATGAAAACGTGTATGAGGATAATAGGGAGTATGAATCTCAGGATGTGGAATAGGACACAAACAGGCCTCAAGTAGCTAACTTCTTAAAAGCAGTTACTGATGTTTCTGTGGGAGGAGGATCAGTTCCTGGCATGGGATCCCAGGGGCTGTGTCTGTGATCTTGCATGGCAGCCTGCAAGAGCACTGCTGCTCCTGTGCTTTTGTGGGCTGTGTTACAGTGGAAGGCAAACATGGAAACACTGAAATTGCATTAGTAGGCTAGGCCTGAAATGGACCCTCTGTTCATAGCCCACAGACTTCAGTGTAGTCAGATGAAGAACATTTCCTTTAGTCCCTGATATGCAAAAGCAGGATGTTTCTTTCTGGAACTTTTCATTTTCCTGGGTGCAAATCTAATACGACGTTTGTGCCTTGTGATCAATATTTCAGTTGTGAATGCATCATGTAAAGCCACAAACTGGGAGAAACTTCACGCTTACTTGACAAAGCTGCTTTGAAACTCAGAGTCAGTTCATATTTATCTTAGTCCCTTTTTGTGCTAAGGCTGTGCTGAGCGGGAGAGACCAGGATGGACTGTAGAGCAGCAACTCTTTCACATTCCTTAGCCCACATTCTGGGAATGAACATGAATGCTCAGCTTCGGAGAGGATTTGGTGAAAGGAAAACAACCAGGGGATTTTTAAAAAGAGGAGAGAGAAGCTGGGAGGAAACGTGAGCAAGAGCTTCAGAGTGCATGAATTTCCTGCTCTTTTTCAGACCAAGGAGATGATGTTTAAAGAAAACCTTACCAACTTCACCTGTCATGTATACATACAGAAAAATCACGTAGGAAAAGGTATAGCGATAATCTGGTCATGGTAGTTGTGACCTATTTGTGTTTCATTATATGACCTAAGCTAATGCCTTAGCCTCCTATCCACCTGTGCTATATTCAAGCAAATTTGGACAAAAGCAAATATTTGGGGGTTTGTCTTTTTAACTTATTCTTTGGAGATAGCTCCTTAATTTTTTCCAAATAACTTTTCTGCCTGAATATCCTCCCCATTTTTTTTAAAGGACAATGCATACCCTCTGATATAAAAAGGTGTGCGTATAATAGGATGTCATTAATAGCCTTATCCCTGGTATCTCCTTAACCCCACAATTTTTTAGGATAGATATTCTCCTTCAGGTCACGGGGACCCAGCAAGATTCTTCTCTTTACCCTGCTCCTACTTAAAGTGCCTTCATTAAAAACTGAGAAGATGCAGCCAGACACTCACTGGCTAAAGGAAACTGCAGAATCACAAGGCAGAGAAAACTGTAATTTTGTCAGATTTCTCCCCAGGTCTGCATTTAGCAGTGGTTTTCACCAGTTCTGCCCTGTCCTTCTGACAGCTCTTTCTTTTATCTTATTCGTCCCTAAACAGATTGTGGAATAAATTATCATGATACTTATGAAATATTTCCTGCTGTGGCGTCATCAGTGTTGTGTTTTTCCTCTTCCCATTCCCTTTCCCCCTCCTCATGCCCCTTGCAGCTGCCTTGTTGACTCAGATGCTAAACTCTCCAGTACACAGGCTATCTAATGCACTGTGTGTATGTTGGTACAGGGCTGTATGTAATAGTGTTTCTTTCTTGGTTACCTTTTAAATGCTACTGTAATAAACTTACTTTCTAAATGTATCTGAAAAATGAAACAACAAAAATGAAATTAAAAGACTTACAATGAACTATTGCATCTACATAACCTGACATGACTTTCTGTAAACCCTCCAATTTGCATGTAAAAATTCAGGCAAATAGCCATTACACTGAAAGATTTTGTGTTTCTTCAACCCTTTAAGAACTGATAAGAAATCAGTGTGCCCACTGGTAGAAGGAAGTAGCACAGTGATAGGTGTGCTTTATGTATTTGTAGACAACTGCATTACTAAGAGGTTCTCACGAAGGCCAATCACTACTCATTTTTATTGAAAGGTTTGTGGTGCAGGTGCTTGAACCATCAAGGCTTCAATGCCAAATCAGGTGTTCTGTGTTTGGCTCTGAGTAATGCTGAACCACAGGGCAGCACAACCATTCTGGTGCTGGTGGGGCTGCGTGAGGCAGTGTTGGCTGGAGGGAACAGCAAATTATGACTTTTCATTCAGATGGAGCCATGGGGAGGGGGCTGCATTGCAGAAATGGTGACTTTTGTTTTATTCACCTGGAAGTCACAGCAAACTTCAGTGGCACCACTCGGACTGCCAAGTTGAAGTCTGCCCTCTATTTGTAGGGTTTGAAAAAGTGATGAAGAAAGTTTTGTGATTTCCAAATGCATTAACTGCTTTTGAAGGCAGAAGAACTTCTGAAATTGAACTTCTCAGTTGTTAGCTGTAAATTCATTTGTGCATATTGATGTATTATGTGAAGAATAGGAAGGAATATTTCTGATTAAAACTACTGTGACTCAAATATTCTTGTATGGTCTTGCCTGGTTTATATCCAAATGACCTTCAGATACCAGATTTGCAGCTTCAGCTGTGTTTTGGTTTTGAGACTTCTGTACATCCTTTGCACTTCAGTGTAAGGTTTTAACTTGCTTTGAGTAGCATAAGTTTTTATAAATGTAGTACAAATGTTATAATTTTAAAAACAAGTGGTTTTACACCACTTTGTTAATTAGGTCCCAGATGTTAGTTTTGGAGTAATTATGTGTTTATCCAGTAGAGAGCACTAATGACACTGCTATCTTTTGATGTTCCCATCAAATTATTCGGTGTTGTCTTGGAGAGCTGTGCAATGGGGGGCTGGGTTGGGACTGTGGGGTTCTCTCTAACTCAGCGCATGGCTGAAGCTCAGCTATAAGTAGTTTGGAGGAAAATAACATGAAGCAGGAGTCTGCAGGAAATGCTAAACTATTGTTTACCTACAGTTTGGAGTTGCAGCCATAGTCCAGTCTCTCCTTTGCGTCAAATAGCCAAGTGAAGGCCTTTAATGTGCAAGTTGCTCAGCATCCCTCTTTGAGTGGCTGCTGCTAGGACTGTCGGGATAAATGGCCAACTGCTGGTGCTACAAGTATCTTAAAGGTCAATGGTATAATCAAGGTGGTTCTTGGCTCTTTGTATGTAGGCAAAATCCTATCAGCAGTGGCTAAAAAAGCATTTTTATTAATAATCTTTCAGTGTCTGTCTTTGCTTCAGAGCCAAGACTATGAGATAGTTTATTGAAGCTGAAATTGTAGTCTCATGGGTGGTGTAGCATGAATGACAGAGACTCACTTGTCTTTAAGATGTGAAATAGAGTTTGTTGCCAGCAGTTTAAAAATAATAATCCATTTACTATGTTAGAAAACTGTATTTTCTTATCGGCTCCATCTAAACAGACCCATAAAACCAGTTTCAAAATAACTTTGGGAGAGTATCTCAAATTTGTGTTCTGGGTAAAACAGCTCTCACCATGCTGCCTAGCCATCTGAGTTTTCTCATAATAGCTCAGTGAACTGCCAACCTTGCCTCTGGAGTGTGAAGGTGCTGCTTGGAGGAGAAAAAGGTGTTTGAATTGTCCCTTTGGGTCGCAGAAGAATTTTAGTCATGTGACCAGTGTAAATTAATCTTCCGAAATACACAGGTAATGTGAAACAATCACCCTGAGAAAAGCGTAAGTTATACTAATTCATCTCAGTCTTGGACGAATTCAAGAATAACTGTCTGGAGACAATACCTTTATTACATTGCTTGTAAGGGCTTAAAGAAAAGCAACAGCCACAGTGAACCTGAGGATAAACTTTTAGTATTACCTCTAGGTTTATGGTATTGATGTTTGGTTTGAATTCGGTTTATGATACCGCAGTATTATCTCGGAATAAACTCCCAGTTTTTAGCCTTGTCACTCCTAATAGAAAATACTTTATCCAACACATGGGGAAAAGATCTATGCACAAGTAAGATAATCTGTTCTGTAAGTCAGAACTAATGTATTTCTTTGTTCAGTTGGGAAAAATACATTCTTACAAAGATCCTAATTAATGTAACATCCTTGACTAATAATAAACCATTCCTAGCTACAGCTGGTATACTTGTTGGGCAGCGATCAGCTAGCAAGTGCCATTCCAGTACACTGTTTTGACCAAAAATTGGTTATCTAAATAAACTATGTGACTTACGTAACTAAAAAGAAAGCCTCACATCTTTATGTTTAAAATCAAATAAATCAAATTGATGTGGAAAACCTGCTTGCTTGAGGGAGAATCTGTTTATTGGTTAGAAGAATTTTGTGGTTTTCCTCAGTGAAAATGGGTACTTTTAAGAGGGCAATAATAGTTGTTGCTGGGAGATACATGAATATTGTGTCATTTTTATTAAATGCATACAATTAATTAATGCAGCTATCCCATCAGTTAATCGTTTTTTGTTTTAGTTGTTCGTCGCTTGGTCCTAAAATCTACCATCTGGTAACAATCTGCATAAAAATACAGGCCTGCCTGAGATTAATGGGAGTCTTGCCACGGACTTGAGGATTTCACCCTGCTCTTCATCTTGCATGACTATTGCTATTCAGGGTGTGACAAATATACTATATTCTGCATCCTGATTTATGAGAGCATTTGCTGAGCAGATGTTGGGGAGTTAAACTTGTTCATTTCAATGCGTCTCTCCTATAGCAAGTGAAAAAGTGAGGCCAGCTAGGTCTCAGGTGCGATGGCTGCTCATGTGGGACGCTTGCAGCGATTACAGTTTATTTTGAGTCAGAAACATCATGCTGAATTTTAACAATGCAGCTATAAACTGACGGATTTATTACTTCTGCTGTTGGGGCCAGGTGGGCACATTGGGCTTCCAGTGCACTGGCGTGGTGCTCTTCTTCTCCAGATCATCACCTCTCCCTCAAGGGGGGTCACCAGCGAGGGACCCATGGAGAGGGAAAGTGCCTTTGTAAAGCACTTGAATTCCCATTTCCCAGGATAAGCATTACTCTAAATATACAAATTAGTATTAGGTCTTGCCAATTAGTTTAAAAGAATCATAAGAAAAACCTCACTTGCCAATCTTTTTTTTTCAGTTGCAGAATAACTTGTGCACTTCATTAGTTCAATAACCTTGTATGGGGGGGGGAGCGTGTTTGTCAAAAATCCAGTTGACAATGAAGATAAAATAAAAATGCATAACTGGCATATCTTAGCCAGAGCCCTCTGTGGGAGTCGCTCCCACAGTTATGTCTGGTGCTCGCCAACTCCTACTGAGCCTGGTATTTTCCCATTGCATTGTTTTTACTGATAGCTTCCATTCAATAATAACAGAAATCTTTGCAAGGGTGAAAAAGATTAACACTCTTTATACTCGAGTAAAGAAGTGTTAAGTGATTTCCACAGCCACCAAAGAATGTGTAGCCTATATGGTAAAGTAATCTCAGGATTTTTATCTTTTCTCTTTACTGAAAAGAGTTGGTGAGCGTTTTATTCCATGTTCAGATACAAAATGAGATCCTTCCTGTTTTGGATCTCTTTTAGGGAGGAGCAGTAAAGGAGGGAGGAAGGCTGCCAGAGGATAATTACTAAAACGTATATGTAGTCACAAGACTAAGCTCTACAGGGGTTTTGTGTATAAACAATTTTTATGAACAATAATATAAGGAAATAAAGCAGTCAGAATATGATAATGTCCCTTTTTCTCCTGTCTTCCCAAGGAAGACCAGTATGTCAGAAAAACGTTTTAAATATTATTGCTGTTTAACTGGGAACTCCTGATACAACAGCAGTGGACAAAAGCTGAGCTTGATTTCTTGCTGGAAAAGAGGTGTGTGCTTGAGATAACTTGCCTGCTCCATAGCATCCCCCACTGCAGCGAGTTGTTGTCAACCTCTGGCATTCAGACCCTTTAGACCCCCATGGCTCTGTGAGTACAGAAGACCACAATAATAAACGTTTCCATCTGCTTCTGGTTAGGAGTTTGCGTCTCATCCTCTCCTCCACAGTGATCTGTGCACTTGAGACAGCCAGGCATGATTGTTTCCATTAGCAAGAACCAAGATCACACCCTGAAAGAGCCCCATCTGGTTCAAACCTGCCGCAGATTGCCTGCTGAGCAATACAGGTCATTATAAGATCATCGCACTGATGTCCCATATGTCGATGAGGTCCTTTTCCATACATTGGCCGTCTTGGTGTTCCGAGCCCTTTGCTGGGTTAGCCCCGGCAGTCTGGGATGGTTCTGCTTGTGCGTGTATGGCTTTCTGCAGCAGTTGTGTTTTGCTCAGCCACAGATGTGCGCTGTAAATATAGAAGATTTGTGTATAGGAGCCAGAATCAATGTGTGAGCTGGACTTTGGCTTTGGAGCTGTGTGTCAGAAGAGGCATGAGAATGACCACAGGCTCTGAGTGTTTGGCATGAAGTGTTCAGCTACTCCTGTGAGCTTTCCTGAGTTGCCCTGCTTCCGTTTCCCTCCAGCCCGGTCACCCAAGTCAGGTAATTTATGCCTACGGGAAGGAAAGGAAGAAAGAAGGAAGGAAGGAGAGGTGATTGATGGTGGTGATTTTAGCTCTTAAGGTGCTCGGATGCTGTGACGGTGGCTGCCAAGTGAGAACCTAAGCCTATAAACACCTGCAAATTTTGCTCATGCCTCAACTATTTGTGAATTCTCTGAGAAGATAAAACATGTGGGAATAAAGCTTCATGCTACGTCATCTAATTCCTCAGTCTACTTAAAATTTGATTAATGCAGAGATAGGAGGTTGGTGAATGTGCAGCTTAATAAGCACTTTTAAATTTGGGGCTGAAGTATGCTGTTTACATAGAAAGTAGTTTGATTTTTGGGGGAGTGCCTGACAGAGTTCTTTGTAAACTCTTCAGAGCAGGGAGCGTGTGCATGGTAGTGTCTGACCAATACAGCTTTATGCATAGTTTTTTACATAATTTTCTGTGCATAAGGTTGTGTTTTGGCAAAATTAGTACTAAACAGTAGTCCGTAGCCTTGTAGAAATTTTTGTTGTTGTTGACACTACCCTGTTGGTTTTGTTCGTGTTGTTTGTTTGTTTTAAAAGCAGAGAAAAAGCCACTCAGACTAGCATGCTAGGACTTGTAATAAGGTTTCTAAATTCCACAGTGTATATTTATGTACATTCCTGAGTCCCCCTTCTCTTCCATATGATCTCTAAGAGGCTGTAGAAGATGTTTCTCCTCAGCCTTTATCTGTACCCTGTCTCCCTATCAGTTACACGTACTTAGAAATAAGCTGTAGGGAGTTTGCATGCTGACCAGAACCCTCACCTGCTTCAGAAGACATAAGCTCATCAACACGTTATGAAAAAAAAATGAATTCTTGTGTCATCTTAAAGATGTTTGATGTTACAAGTACTTTAAGTTTTTTAAGATGTGTAATAGGTATTAAACATAACACAGTGCCCAACCCTTTCTGCAGGTGAGCATTGACCAGCACACTGAACACGTGGAGAATTACTTGTGTGTAGGAACTAATGAGACTAACTCAAATTATAAATTAGACCAACTGATGGTTTTAGTGATTCTTAAGCCCACAAATGTGTCATAGAATCTTAAGATAAAGTTTCATAGGCAGATAAGCCAAACAAGCAACTTGCAGCTATCAGAAGGGAGAGACATCATCCTATCCTCTCCTCTTCCCTTGAGCTGGCTTTGATGTTCGTGGCTGCATTTATATCAATTTAAAGCACTTAAATGCCTTCCTATTCTGCTGAATGATCCCACAGGTATTCTGGCTTGTTTTCAAAACAGTGTGCGGTGGGGTGTTGGGCTTTTTAAAGTTCTGTTGGGATAGTAAATTGTATCAAGCTACTTTGCAATTGGGCAAGTACTGGGGTCAGTGCAAGGGAGGGGGTGACCTGCACAGCTGGGCAGTGAAAGGAAGAGGTTGAGAAGAGGGAGTTGCAGAAGGGGAGAGGGAAGCCTTCCATTTCTAGAAGTGCTGGCATGTTAAATTGGCTCAGTTTTATCCCAGTGTTTGTACTTGTCCTTCCATTTATTACAGACATCCTTTCAGAAAGCCAGAGTGTGGAAGAAATTGGGGAGATCTGGCTTTTAAATGAAGGATGCAAAATCCTGCTATCTAATTAATTCACTAAGGAAATACATGTGTCTTTGTCTCATAGTAATGTGTGAAGGTGTTAAAACTTGCATTAGCAGACAGAAGGCACCATGATAATAACATTAAGAATGGAGCTGACCTGCTCTTGATTCGTTAATGTCACTAGTGGAATTTGAGCTGATTTATCAAGATGAGACTTTATTATGCTTAGTACTGCTACACAAATAGCCCGTAAATCATTCATCAGTTACATCAAATTGAAAGTTATGTTTTGCTGCATTTTTTCCTCAAACCGCTATAGGCATAGAAAATTGTTTTGATCTGTGTTCACATGTAATAAAGCTCTTTCTTCCTTCTTCTATTACTGTAGTTTGATTTTTTTTTTATTTTGTTTTTAAGATTCAGGGTGTACCAAACTTGTACTGCCAGTAGCGTTAGCTTGAAAGGCCATGAGTTTGTGATGCTCACATGCCATTAAAAGGCATGCTGGCAGTCTGAGAGCTCTGGGAAAGCTCAGCATCCTGGATTGCTTGGGTCTCACTGTTCCAAAGGGTGGTGGACTGAGGTTTTTCTGAATCTTTTCAGAGTAAGGGAATGCTTCAGGTTTACAGATGAAAACTTGTCCATCTCAAGTTACTCTATTGTCTAGCTTTGCCCTTGGAGCTGAGGGTTATTTCAGCTCAGCCACTCACAGGTAGTGCACATCCCTTCCTCCATGTACCTGTGCCAGTACATCTGCCTGGAGCTGCAGCCTTGATCTTCGGTACTTCAGCCTACCCAACCAGGTCTAACCCTGATGTCTTTCTCAGGGCATGTGTTACAAGCATAGATGTGATGATGGTTTTACTCTTCCTTTGCAAAAAGTACTATAAGGCCTCCACTAGTGTCCTCAGCTCCCAGCCTTCGTCTGCCAGTGTGCAGAAGCTGCTGCACGAGGGTCCCCACACCTGGTGCAGGATTTGCCTCTGGAGGAGAAGCATGGGTGCTACCTGCTGCCAAATGCACAAGGAAGCATTTTTCATGGTTGTCAGCAGAGGAATGGAAAACAGCCTCGTGGTCTGGCTCACAGGGTATGAGGGGAGGGAGGACAAATGGTGGGTTTGGGTTTTGTTGGGGTTTTTTCTGCAAATGGGAAGCAGCTTTTCTTCTCTGGACCGACCGTGCCTCATGGAAACAAACTTTTAAAAGAGGAAGTACCCGCTTAGAAATGATTGACACAGGCAAGGGAAATACTTTTTGCCAAACATACCTTTTATGGGGAGAAAAGCAAGTAGAAGAAATAGAATAGTCTGTTCTGAATAGGTGCACAGAGAAAAGTGCAGATTTAGAAAAAGCTACAGCTCAGGAACAAGCTGGCTAAATGTACTACTTGAAACCAAAACTCTGCCTGGTGAGTGACAGAGGACATCACAGCAGACCCAAATTAGCAAACAGCTGAGCTAACTATACACAGGGGGAAAGGCTGCCTAGAGGGCTGTGGTATCCTAACTTTTAATATCTGAAGGCAAGCCAGTGAGAAAAGTGTTCACACGAAGGGTGGATTGGCAGTGCTCTTTCCAAAATATTATTTTTGGGCTGCTCATCTCTAGTGCCTGGTGACGTGGCTTCAGGGAAGGAGACTGCACATTTGTATTTCATGCGAGTTCCTGAAACCATACTGAGCCCTGGGGGATTCTTTATATGGTAACCAAGAACAAGCCAGAACTGCTAGTAAGGACAGTATCCTCCAGACAGTACTTATTAATCAGCAAAAATCCTTGAGCGTTTCAGCCTGTTTAGAGTGTTTCCCTTCCTTAGACACTTCAGTCTCCCTGGCTGTCAGTGGTCTAGGTACTAGAAATGCTCGGATTGCTTGCTTGTGGTTGGATTGAAATGCTTTACTACATCCAGCCCAGGAAAGCCTGGCCATTTTGGTTTGGTGCTTAGTCCCTCCCTAGGATTTACTAGGAGGACTGATACACCATTCAACATAGTAGGCTTTCATTCTACACGTGCACCCTTGTCCCCATCTGCGCTTCTCGCAGCATTTTTAGGAACGCTGTGCTGAGAATGATCTCCTTCTGGAGTTGTCATTTCCTTGTGTTTGACTGTTGTGGGAGAAGGTGAGAATAAACATCTCTGCATGATGCATAAAATGCATATGAAATATAAAAACAAAGCAAGGCAACTAACCATGAGAGGAGTAAAGCTAACAGAGATGGGTCCTTATATTGCAAATTTGGCTTGGGGATTGAGTTAACATGGGCTCCCAGGGAAACGAGAAAGAGGACTTGGCATGGATCAGGTAGGGGGAGTATGGAATAAACTGTTGAGAAGGAAGATGGATATTTAGATGGATAGATGGATGAAGCTCCTTGAGCAGAGTCCCAGATCACTTTGCGTTACACTTTGGGAAAGTTACCCGTGATAATTGTACACCCCTGTATATATTTATAGGAGCCAGGAAGAATTAAAAATAAACAACAGAACTATAATGTCTTAAAATAAAGTAAATTTATAAAACTTACAAAATATGCCTATTTTATAGCACTTTATAAAACAGCCTAGGGGAGTGGTTAATGTGGATTCAAACAACCTTCGGTCAACAGAACGTAACTGGCTCTGTTGATTTTGTGTGGTTATACCAACAGATAGGCTTTGTACGGGAGTTTTAAGTTACTGTAACCGTAAAACAGAAATTGGGAATGTGAAGAGAGTAAAAGTACTCATTTTGCCTCATTTAGGCCACCAAGAGAGGAGGTCAGATTGCCCAGGCTTCCTCTGCAGCCAGCGGCAGGAGGGAGGGACGGGCTGGTGGCTTTCCAGGAAGATCTAAAGCTCATAGAAACTGAAACAGCTACCATAAGTTTCTAGGGTTGACCTTAAAGAAGAATCTGGGTGAACTATTTTTAGTGCCTGTATCAATGTAATTGTATGTCAGTGAACAATGCTGACTTAACGAGGTGATTAGAAAGTAAACTCTACTTACCTGGTAGTAATTTGGATCGGTTGGTTTTGTGTGACTAGTTTATACATTGCCAAACAGAAATACGCTGCAATGTCAGTTGTGTCTAAAGCGAGCCATTGATCCAGAAGTAATGTCTTGCACTCTGGAAAAACCTGAATGCTGATCTTGAAAAAGTTACTCACTATACAAGAAAATGCTTTTGGATTATCTCAAGATAAGCATGATCTACTGAGAGTGCCAGTAAATATTCACTTTTTGGTGATCTTGTTATCATAATCCGTCTCTTATTGTCTTTTAGATGAGTAACTTAATAACAAACGGCTGAAAGTTTCTGTGGTGGGTTTTTGGATTTTTTTTTTTCTTAAGTGAGAAGTTCAGCAGAAGAGTCTGGGTGGGAGAAAGTGCCAGAAACACAAGCCTAGTGTTGTCTTTCAGAAATCTCGTATCTGTCTGGATCAATATGTATTCTAAGATGTGGCGCCCATAACCTTTAACTTGGCATCATTTCAGGGCATGGTGACAAGAGGTGGCTGGGACCACCCAGTCCCCTCCCTTGGTTGCAGCTCTGGGGAGAGACGTGCTGCTCAGGACGAGAAGAAAGGAGGTTCCAGCAGAGTGCAAATGCCACTCCAAAAAGCTGACAAACATACAGTCACTTGTGTCTCACCAGGGCGCCAGAAGTGACACGGAAGCGAATGTGCAAGTCAAGCTGCAGAATTTTTGCCAGTGCTCATGCAGTTTCTGCACAAAAATCTCAGGTTTCTGGAGTAGAGCACCAATGAAAACATTACTAAACTCTCCATGGTCAACCTTAGCAAGGAATAGTTGCTTGACAGGAGCTGCTAAATTAGACTTTAAGTAGAACATGGTAAAAGTTACTCAACTGACCTTCACAGCACGATGAAACAGGAGAGAAGTCATTATACACACCTCATGTCCCTGGGAAAGTGGGGTCAAGTGACCTGACCAAAATTGTGTTGCTGTCAGTTAAGCTGGTAGTTGTGCTCTCAGCATTACGTCAACTGCCTCATGAAGAATAAAAGGGAAAGTGTAAATTGCTTATATAAGGCTTAGCAGGCAATTAGTTATTTAGGAAAGTATTGCAATAAAAAGAAGCCCGGTGTGGATGTAAAGCTGCGATCTTTGAAGTCTGACTGTGATTATAAGTTATGCATACTTGTGGCCGGAGGAATCTTTCTATCTAGTGTGTTTCCAAAATTTGATATTTTTAAAAGACAGCTATGTTTAATTTTAAAAGGAAGCTATTCTGAATGCCTAAGCACAGATGTCATTCTCATTCTAAATTGGATATGATAAAAAATAACACAAGAGAGCCAAGTTGGACTGCTGGGCTTTTGGGTCCAGCCTTTGCGAACTTGAAACAAGTGACCACATGGGGCAGCAAGCTGGAAATGTGGGATTCCAGCTCAGATTCTGAGACAACCAGCTCTTTTTCCTTCCTTTTATTTGTTCCCATATGAAATGTAAGTGTAGGTAGATATACAGGTAGATCTTTTAATCTAACCAGGTAGAGGGGTTTACAGAAATTGAGACTTTTTTTTTTCAATCTTGACCCAGAGGTGTTCTAGCAACATTTTACTGTTGAAAGTCAATAGATTTATTCCGTCCCCCTGGAAGATCCTCTGAGGGCCGAACTTCTGTTAAAAGCTTTGGGGTTTTATAGTAGTTGTACACATTGCAAACTCCAGAGTTTGCTCCTCTTTCTTTTTTCACCTTCCCAATATAATGAAAGTGTAAGAAACCATTTGTGCTTAAACTCTCTGTGTCCTTAGGAAAAGCAGATGAAAGACTAGGAAAGCAGAAAGAGGGGAAAAAAACCCCAATATTTGCTGCTTTTTGACAGCAGAAGTAACATGACGTAGAACTGCAGAAGAAAATCACGTAACTGTCTCAAAACCTTCATAAAGGGCAATATAAATTATTAAGAATCAGGTATCAGTTAAAATTTGCATCTGAAATGAGTTATTTTCTGGAAAGGGGAGATTGTTTTTAAAAATCTCTAGAATGGACAGAGAGGTTTGTTGTTTCACGGCCTTAGCTGGTGATCGGGGAAGGTCCAAGACTGTCTCCCCAGATCCATCTGCTGCAATGTCCCCTGCGCGCCCCGGAAAGGGGAGATGGACGCACAGCTCACATGCTGATAGTTGTCGGGGTCTTGGTCTGGCCCCTGAAGCTTCTGTCTCATGTGAAAGAGGAAATTTAGTCTTGTCTGAACTGGGACTCACCATTCAGGGGGTCACACTTGGCCCTTCTAGGTACGCTCTGTGTAACTCGGGCTGTACCTCATTTTCACCAGCTATAAAATAGCAAAGATAATTATATTTTATCTCAGGGAGTTATGTGAATGTACAAATGACTGAGATATTATAGAGATGGGAAATATATGGGGCAAAAAATGTAGGGAAATGCATGACCATGCATCAATCTTTAGTGTAACTGCTATGCCCATAGAAATATGTTTGGCTAAAAGTGATTGTTCTGTTGGACTGAAACTAATCCTTCTCATTTCTAAGCTTATGTTCACTAGTTTACAACATAGCTGGTTAATCGGTTTCTCCTTTGGAGAAAAAATCAAATATTTTGAAAAAGGTATGTTACCTTGGCTTGTGTGCTGCTGTGCGCCACCGCTGAGGAACCCATTGCAAAGTCAAGGCTGGATAATAAATACTCCTGCTCTTTAGGTTAAAACAAGGTGATTGTAAAAAGGTATGCAACATATAGGTGCACTTTGAATTGAATTTCTCTTGTTTTCAGAGTCCATAAATAGAATGGAAATTCAAGAAATTATCATTTCTTATAAGCAGAATTTAAAGACAGCTTGTTCTCTTGTGTAAGCAACATGTTTTCAGTAAATGGTTTCAAGCTGTCCAAATGTGTTTGCCAATCCTCAAAGCAATCATTTACCACCAGTTTTTTTGGATGATAATAAGATTAATGATAAAATAACACTGAAAACAATTTTTAAATAACCTTAGGGATTTCATATAAATGTATAAAAACAAGGAAATTCTGACTTAAGGCAGCCAGAGTGTATTTAACTTGGTCTTGTTTTGCTTCCCAACTACAACACAGACAATCGTTCCTTAGGAGTAAAGGGTGTAAGCACATTGATAAAAGCACAAACCATGTGCGCTATTTGAGACGGTGCTGTGTTTGTCTTCATTACAAGTGGCTCTCTGTGCGTGTTAGAATGGTTCAACAGTTTTCAAGAAAATATTATGTATTTTATTTCCTCTGTTTATGTTTTAATACTGTGTGACTAACGTTACGTCTAGTTGTCATCAGCGTTTTCCAGTGCCCGAGTTCACAGTATAAGAGTGATGACTGTAGCTAGACTTCAGTTTACCTGAAATAAAAAGTATTGCTGTATAATACATGAGAAGGAAAAGTTTAATCTTATCTTGGAATTGTTATCTTTCTATCAACATAACGTCTTTACAACACAAGCATTTGCCATAATTATTGTGCAAACAATGGTGGTACTTTTTCAAGATAAAATATAGTAATAATTCAATACTATTTTCATTTAGATAAAGGATCAAGAGAGAAGACCCACAGAAAGACTCAGCTGATATTGAAAGAGGTCTGACCAAATACTTTTTGGGAAATGAATATGCCTGTTTACACCATATAAACTTTAATCTCAGTGGCTAACTTTACAGAAATACCGAGTTAAAAGAGTATTACTGTCAGTCAGTCCTTGGTCAGGAAGTCCCTTTCCAATCTTAGCTGTGCTCCCCCACATAATACAAGTTCAGATATGGGCTGTGTGCGATCCCTTTCTTTCCCCATGTTTTTCACAGGTAGTCTTTATTTGGTACGTTCTGGGTGTGCCTGACTGAGGCCTGAGATTGATTTGCAGGAGTTTGAGAATGCGCAGCTACAGCTGTGCCAAGCCATGTGCTCAGAAAACTCCGATTTTACTTCTTGGCTGGATGCCCCAAAATCAATGGATACATTTGGCTTTAAACGTCACGTATCTCAGAATGCATAATGGCGATAATTATCTGCATGGTTTTTATACTGTATTTTTTTAAAGGAGAGTTTTTATGCTAAATTTCCTAAGCTTATGAAAGATGCAAACAAGGAAAACTCAATTGTGTAATTGTACTGAAAATAACAGGGTTTGTCAGCAGACTAGAAACTGTAAATCTGCTGCACAGACCTGCAACTTGATCTGAAGGAGCAATTGTTAGTGGTATTAGGACATAAACCTTCCTGCCACAGAAAAGTCTTCTGAAGTCCAGTGTGCTCGTTGGAGACTGCATCTCTGAAGAGTTACATTACAAAGTTCTGGAAAGTCGCTACTGAACCTATGCAAACTGCAGTTTTTCCAGACATTTACTGCATCACTAAATTGCATTTGATTTTCAAAGGACAATCCCTTAACTCCCATCCCCTGAATTTCTGATCCCTGCTCAGAGGTACACGTAGGCTAGAGTTTTCAGATGAAAGATCATCATGAAAACAGCATCTCTCTTCTCAGCTGCATTCTTGGAAATTACTATGGGTTTTGGCAGAAAAATTTATTTTTAAAAAGGCCGAAGAAGCCTCATGGGATGAAAGAAATCAGGTCAAAAAGTTAAAACTGCAAAATTACAGATGATGCAAAAAACAGGTCTTAGAATGAGGAGACTTGGGCAGCTAATATAATAATGGTCCTACTATATTAGTCTGTAATTAGATCATTTCCTCCTGACATGGCCAAGAAATAAACCCCTATAAATACGAGCTTATGTGACACCAGTGAGGAGATAATACCATGTCTCGCACAAGTCATTGCCTGAAATCCAAAGATGTAAACGTCTGGGTGTTTATACACCTGAGCAATAACATTGAAAGGCCTATTCATCCTTTTCACAGTCAGAATTGGGGACGTAGAAATCTCTCCGAAACCATGAGCTGTAACTTATTATTTCAGAAGACAGTACTTCCCAAAGTAATATTATCTATTGATGCCACAGGCAGTGTTGACTGTGTGACATCAATACAGTGTCACCTATTTAGCAAGGTGCCACAACCCTTGTTGAAACTGTTAAGGCTTTGCAGAGCTCAGCTTTGTGCTATAGGAGGCTGAACAAAATGTTGCAGTCTGTACATTCAGAAAGCAGATAATTAAATGAAATATATTTAGGAAGTACTGAAATGCTTGAAAATGCAACTCTTGAGGTTGTTGTGAGTGTCCCTAATTTAGTCCTCTTGTGTTGTGTGCATTATGGTACCTTTTTCAATGGCATGAGCTCGTCATTATCTTTCCTGTAGCTTCCCTTCCCGTGCAGAAATAAAAGATGCTGCGTAGGCTTCAGATGGTAGGTAATAAGTAGGTCACTAGCTGAATTGTGAAGACTAAATATCTCACAGCTAATGAGCTCTTTCTTTGAACACTCAGTTCACTTCTTAAAGGCAGACTCCGGTGTAAAAAAGCTAGTTTTTACTCATAAAACTAGTGACGTTATCGCAGTGCTCGTGTGGAAGGGGGCTGAACAGCAATTGTATAGGAAATCTAAGTTTGGGCAATACCTGGTTTTAAGAGAGCTTGATTTTGTCATCTTAATTGTGTGGGTGGGCCTCTGCAATTGTTTATGTGTCATTAACATTACAGAAATGAACAACCACTCAAAAGTTTTTCCCTATGTGTATTGTGTTCTTTAGTCCATGAGGGTTAACCCCTTTTGAGGCAAAGCTTCAAAAGAGAAAATTATGTATTATTAAAATAACTCATTTTAGAGCTTTGTATTTTCACTTAGATCTTAATCAAGTTATTATTGTTATTAAAATATTGTGAAGTGAATTCGGATTTCATAAGTATGGATTTTTTTTCTGAGCTGCTTTTGCGTGCAGAGCAAGTTAGAAATGTGCATACAGCCTCTAATGGGACGCAGTGCTTCCCATAGTATTTGCTTACAGTTTCTTCAGTGGCTCAGCTGGAGACCCTAGTAATCTCTGAAGTCTTGGCCACATTCGTTTCTCTGACATCTCATAAAGTCCCAATTGCAAGAGAGGCTCTTGCTAAGTCTTCTAAGTACAATTTTCTCAAGATTGTAATAAAGGTACATTAAAAATCTGAATTAAATTGGCAAAGCAAAATGAAATAACTTTGGACAAAGCTCCTATTGCATGCTTGAGTCCCCTTTCTGTGGCTAACTATTACCGGATTCTCACAACAAGGATGGATTGCATCTTTTTGCATCTTCATTTTTTGTTTTTCTTTGTTTAAAAACATCTTTTAAGTTAGTTTAAAAACATCTAGTACATCTGGGAATTTTAAATTGAGCTCTATAATAGCTGTCATTTGTATGCTCGTAAGCCCAGAAATACTGTACTCTTTGCTTGCTTCTGTGGCCTTTCAGTAGCTATTAGTGAAAAGCTTTGCATACACAAACAAACAGCAATATTCTAACGAAGCTAACATAGAAATAACCATCTCCCCCCTTCCACACACACTTATGCCATTCCTTCTCCCCAGCATTAATTTTGCCCCTGACCTCCGGTTCCATTAAACTGTGTTTGTAATGAATGAGCCTGTAGTATCTAATGCATTCAGAACATTATACACCAGGCAATAAACCACAGGAGGAGGCTGGCAATCACTAGATTTTTCTCTTTGGGCTATTCTGCTTGCTTTCAGCCATCCAACAGCCTTCCTCTGCTGCATGCAATAGTTAATAGTGTTAATATTTGGTTTCCTCCTTCAGCCCATTGCTGAGTCTGTCCCAGTTGCCTTTTCTCTGTTCTCCACTGACTGCCTTCTAATTTTCTTTTTGTTTTTAATCAACACCTCTTCTAGTTACCATAATAAGTAAAAAATGTGTGCGACACTGATCTCCTCCCTCTGGGTGAGTTTGTAAGCTACAATGGCTTTAGAAAGCTGCAGATGATGTGGCTTTGGGACAGCTGGTAGCTCGTGGCTGCCCACAGCACAATGTCTGAACACCAGTGCAAAGCAGAGAAGCCTAAAGCCAGTTTCAGTTCCCACTTACACCCTTTGAATCTGACATAACTCGCTCCTGATTTATAGGGATGCAAAGCAGACTGGAAATGAGCCAGCAGCTAAGAGCTCAGAGCTCCTCTTGCTGGAGCTGTGAGGTGTGACGCCAGTCAGCTACGGGGTTCCTTCTGGCAAAGACTTTTACAACTACAGAGTCACTGAATACATCTGATGCAGTAAAATATATATATATTTTTTTAATTGCGGCACTAGCTTGTTGGAATTGCTGTTTAAACAAAAGAAAAATGCTGGGACAGCTACAGAGTCTATAAAAATACTGGTTTTGCTGACAATGTAAAGTAACCATAGTGAGCAAGGGGCTGTGTGGGGCTTAGCTGCCTACTGGGGTTAACCCACAGCAGAAGTGTAACAGTGTTAAACCCCTGGCTGGGTGCTATTCTAAACCACTCGAGTCCCCGGAAGCAATGTCCTCCAGATGTTGTTTAAAACAGGACGGGATGCAGTCCCAGGATCACAGAACTGCCGAGGCTGGCGGTCACCTCTGGAGCTGGTCTTCTCCCACCCCTGCTCAAAGCAAGGTGAGCCAGAGCAGGTTGCCCAGGTCTGTGCCCATGGGGTTTGATATCTCCAGGGATGGAGATGCCACATCCTCGCTGGTCCCTCTACAATTTTGCTTGGGAATAGCTCATAAGAAATTCTAAATAGAACACACTTGAGCATATTGTTTTTCCAGGAATTTAGGAAGCATAAATTTCTATTCTTCTAATAAAAATTCCACCCTTAAACTTGCATCAAATAGGTTAAACCATTTAGACCAATTGTAGCTGACTTTGAAAGGGTGTATTACATACAAAATGGATGGTAAAGTAGCTTCCTTATTCACTTGCTCCAATCTAGCTGCTCTAGAATATTTTTTTCCTTTTTCTCTATGTGCTATCTTTAGTGACCTTGCTTTAGTGACCTTGAAAGTACGATGGGCCAAACTCTATGCTGTCATACCTGGGACTGGAGCCACTAATAATAGGTCTTCTTTCAATGATCCAGTGTTTCCCAGCAGTGCTGCAGAAGTCATGCACCTGCTCCCATCTTCAGTGCATCTCAAACTTGGGTGTAAATGTTCCATGGAGTGCTTAAGTACTTTGTTGTTTTGGGTTTTTTTTATTATTATTACAACAAAACAAACAAAAGGCATTTTCTCTCTTTGACAGACAAATGGCTACCAGACTGGCATGTGGTTGAAAACTCTTTGATTGTAAAGCTGGTAATATGATTATGAAGTATTTTGCCTGTGAGTAATGGATTGGAGTCCATATCTATTGGCCAGCAAGTTGATTTTACTAATTTGCACTACTATAGTGCTTCCAAACCCCCTTTATGGTGAGGATGCTGTTATGCCATCACCAGAGGGAGGCACTTACCCTGCCCCTCCTAAAATGGCCCTCATAGTCAGGAGACCCCTGGGGACAGAAGGCAAAGATTTTTTACAAAAAAAAAGAAATAGATCTTTCCCTTTCCCAAGAGATTTGGAACCAGATTTTCCAAAATTCAGAGTTGTTTTGAGAACTGAGCACCTACCCCATATCCACTTTTAATCTGAATATTCTTTTTTTTTCCCCAAGGTCTTCTTAAATATCTTAAGTAAATTAAAACTAAGTATTGCCAGCTCTACCAACAACTTTGCCTTTATGGATATTTCATTAATAACTTCTACTTAACAGAATAAAGTAAGAAAGTAATAACTTCAACCTTTCTTTGTCCCACTGTGCAGTCCACTCCCTTGCACAGAGTTCAGCTCTCAGTCCAGACCACCCACGTCACAAATGAATGCTCTGATCTTGCCCTCCAACCACCTGGAACTGGATAACTGCCTTTTAAAATAGACTACACCCTCTTTTACTTCCTAATGTCTCAGGTATATTTTTTCAGTACTTAAACACTTTGCAGACAAGAGTAATATCCACTGTACGGCTAAAATTATTACTGCAATGTTTACCATCTGGGGAAAAGGAAAAGTACAGGACAAAAGCCATCAGCACACAAAATTACACATCCGTTTATGCACAATAAGAAAATCAAGCTTTTAATAGCAAACCTGAGGAATCAGACTTGCACACATATAATTCCCGTGATTCTGGAGCCTGCAGAAACTTGGGGGTACACAGCCTCTTGGTTCAGAAGACTTTGTATTAACTGGTTGGTGCTTACGGAGAAACCGGTTCCTTTAATCTACAAAATGCCCTGGTGATTTGGGCCTCACAAATCTGCAAATAAATGTTCTGGAGAATCACCATCACTCAGTGGCTGTTGTCACTCACACCACTGGAGAATATGCTGGAGAATAACCAGTCCTGTCAGTCTTAGGACTTCTGCTCCGAGAGAGGAAATACTGAAGGGAATGGCCAGGCTTGACAAGGTTGGGATCAGGGACCTGAGAAGCAGCACCACAAACTGTGAATGGAAGGACTTCAGCTTCCTAGCTCCTTGGCATACCACTGAGAGCAGAAAACAGGCTAGAATGATTAACTGTAACATGGACGTGGACCTGTTGGAGAGAGTCCAAACAAGAACCATCAAGATGATCAGAGGGCTGGAACACCTCTTCTCTAAGGACAGGCTGAGAGAGTTGGGTTTGTTCAGCCCAGAGAAGAAGAGGCTCTGGGGAGACCTGATAGCAGCCTTCCAATAATTAAAAGGGGCCTATAAGAAAGATGGGGACCGACTGTTTAGCAGGGCCTGTTGCAGCAGGACAAGAGGTGATGGTTTTAAACTAAAGGAGGAGAGATTCAGGCTAGAAGTTTTGTACAATGAGGGTGGTGAAACAGTGGCCCAGATTGCCCAGAGACGTGGTAAATGCCCCATCCCTGGAACTGTTCAAGGCCAGGCTGGACAGGGCTCTGAGTAACCTGATCTGCTTGAAGATGTTGCTGTTCATGGCAGGGGGGCTGGACTAAATGACCTTTGAAGGTCCTTTCCCACCCAAACTGTTCTATGATTCTAATTATCAAAATATATCTAAATGGTCAATTCCCATCTGCCTAACAGCTTCAGAGATGGGGTCTGGGAGGAAAATTGCCATCTATGCCCTGGGAAAGAAAAAACTTTAACTTCTCGTCTGCTGGAAGTGTACCTGACTGCAGAAAGGGCCGGAGAGAAGGGTCCTGCTCATGGAATCGCTGAGAAAAACTTGTGAAAAATAGCGGTTATCTATGGAAAGACCATTGTGAGTTTCCACCTAAGAGCCTCCATTTTTAGACATTGTCATGGCATCAGCAATCTGGATTGTCCACTATTTCTCTACTTGCAACCTGTGTTACATTCAGAGAAAACAGCAGATTTTTTTAGAAGATGATTTTTTCTGGTGATATGCAGTGGAGAAGAATGACGATTAAGGAAAATAAGAAACTGCTGGTAAGACATCAAAAGTGAAATACTGATCAACATCTAACTGCATGACTAAAAGATCATTCACTGTAAATTATGGACTTTGATCAATAATTGACCCTAAGGATTTGTTTGGCTTTTATTTTTTAAATGTTCTTATCTTGTTTCTGGAAAAAAAAAACCAAACAAAAAACGCGATAACAGATTTGTTGTGTGCCTGACCTACATTCTTCAAGTTTATAAGGGCCCAACCTAGCCCACATTCACATTCCAGTGTCTCCTCCTGAATATGCTGAAGCACCTTCCAGATGTGGTTCATACACTGATGCTGCTGCTGCACTGCAAAAGTTATGCCAAGATTTCTTAATCACAAGCATTAGTTTTTATTTAAGGTAGGCCTTCCAGTAAACTTGTCTTTTCATGATGATAAAGCCAGTTCTACAAGGTGCAGACTGAAAGCCCTTTGAGTTTGATTTGCTGCTGGCACAGGAGTCAATCATCACTGCATTAGCATCAGAAGGAGATGGGGGTTGAGAGGACTGCAGACCACCATCAAGCCAAAGAAAACGGAGGAGGGAGAAACACAAACAAACCTGGGATTTTCTGAATTAATCATTCCTTGTATCCTGGCTTATTTGTTTTGTCTTTCAGATTAAAAAATCCATGGGATACAGAAATTACTACATTTTGGTGTTTATGTCACAGTATTTTCAGAAAAATTACAATTCAACACTGATGAAACAATGCCAGCTATGACTGGAGACAGAACAATATTTTTTTTCATGCATCAGTACCTGTTTTAATGTGTTTTACAGTAAAATTCAGCTCCCCTTACTAGTCAGGACTTCAGAAAATATGTTAGGTATTCATAGGGCTAATATTTTAAATTTGTTCCTCTCATTCATGCAGGAGGCTAAACAGTTTTTTTTAAATGGATTTATGCAGTTTTTGCTAATATATCTGAAAACATAAACTGTTTTACTGGACTAGATAGACACTTATTGCAACACCGCATTTTAAGCTGCATTCCACTGTTCGGAAAAGATGTACTTAGTCCTTTGGAAAAGATCTCTTAGAAGTCAGAAATTAAAAAATGTGAACCTCATCAATTTTTAAAGCCAGTACATTTCCTTTTACTTGATGGTTGCCAAGGACTTTTATCCACTAAGAATATGTACACATACGTATATTCAGTTTCCTCACACAGATCTATACACTTTGAGGTGGCCTGCGGCTACCAGACTGCAGAATGATAGTTACACAAAATACTGCTAAGCTGATCCCTCACATCCTGAAAGACCGTCCATACAAATGGAAGCTAACGTATTGTTAACAAACTTTGTTAGATTAACTACCTGTTGAAGGGACAAAAAAAAATCTTTCGAAAATAATAAAAATCAATTTAACACACTTGATGTAAATTTGGCAGCCCTTATTCTGATGTGCTTCTCTTTCTGGCATGACCCTTGCTTATGTGTCATCCTGAGATGAGTCTGGTGAGAAAATCTTGTGGTAATATAATATCTTTCTTTCTAATAACTGGAAATTCATTGTATTCTTTACATTCATATTCAGATATATTTTTCATAAGGGATTGTTTTTCCTTGTGTATCCTTCAGACTTTCTTTGTGCTCCTTCCATAGTACTTCGCTATGTGAGCTGCACAAAAATTTCTGATAATAACCTGTATCAAATGAATTGCTTTCACTTCCCCGACCTTGCTATGATAACCTTTTTATAGTTATGTCCATTGCTATGTGTAGAGGGTTTAGATTGCGGGGTGACAATAAAACCCTGGCAGATGTATTGTTAACCTCCTCTCCCCCCGACTTCCCCCTTCTGCCCCTCCCTCTCCCCCTTCCCACTCAGCACAGGCGATCAGGAGGGAAAGAAGAACAGAGAGAAGAGAGTTGGAAAAATTAAAGATGTTTTACTAATGCTACTAATAAGAATAGAGAAAATAATACAAAATATACAAAACCAACCTTGAAAGTCTCAGCAACTGCAGAGCCGGCACCCAAAGTCCTGGTTTGGACTCTGCAGCCAACCGGAGCTGGATTCAGTCTGTCACTAGGCCTCAGTTCACAGGGACAACTAGCAAGATCCTCTCCTAATGTCGGCCATAAGCAGAAGGGAAAAGGGAAAGGGAAAAAGGACGAGATCCTCGTGATCTCCCACTTTTATAGGAAGTATTCACATGAATGGAATGTTATACAGAGTTGGTCAATTTCTTGGTCACTTGTTTCTTGTTGTCCCTCTCATGAGATGTCTGACCATGCTTATCAATAAGTTTGCATTCCATTGCTATGTTTACCAAAACATGTATCTGGTTCTCCAGGAAAATGCAGCTAATATGAAAGCTTTAGCTGACAGGCAAATTCACTAAACGCGAACCTTGGTTTTTAACAAAACCAGGACACTACGTCTGATACAATCAAAGCATATGTCCATGGCTGCTTGGGTCTGGAAACAGAGTCTACCTTTTTCTAGTAGCGTTGCTAACATTAATGCTTTTCTTTTTTTCTCACCAGAAGGTACACAAGGATATTTGCACCACATTTCAGATTGTCCATTTTTCTTCCTTTCAACAACATTAACTTCTTGTAATTCACATTCACAAGGCCCTATGGGAAAAGCAAGCCTTTTTTCAGACATTTTGAGATGTCATGTTCTTATTTTAACTCTAATTTTTGTCAGGGAATTTAGCTGAACATGCTGTTCCCAGTTTTTCCCCAGTTTCTTTGGAATGTCCTTCTTGGCTGGCTGTATGTGGTTCCAAGCTAGCTGAATCTGCACATCATAGTGACTTTTTGCTCACCTTCTGCTTTTATTT
Organism: Nesoenas mayeri; assembly: GCF_963082525.1. Classification (NCBI taxonomy): domain Eukaryota; kingdom Metazoa; phylum Chordata; class Aves; order Columbiformes; family Columbidae; genus Nesoenas; species Nesoenas mayeri. The sequence continues at coordinate 20,128,793 of NC_137540.1, forward strand.
AGAATAACTCATCCGAATTTTGTTTTTACCACATTTGGTGATGGGTCTTCGTTATCTGATGTTATTGACTCCAGTATTTGTTGTATTGTGCATTTGTTGCATTGTGACTGCCAAAAAGAAGAGCATGTCATTTCGATTTCACAGCTTTCCCCCTTGCTGTCACCAGTTGTTGTACACACCATGGTCAGCTGCTGATAGTGGAGGTTTGCAGAGACGCTGAAACTGTGCCTGCCAGTGTTTTCCATGGACAATACTGAACACAGCTGACTTCAGACCCATTAGGGAAACATCCCCTCAAAAGTGCTCCCTGCACTTTTTGGTGACACAGTGAACATTTCTGATTTCATAGCAGGCAACTTGATCATGCCTAGGGGTGACGGGTTGGCTTCTGTTGTTGACTATACCCTTCGTGCAATTCTCGCTGCTGAGCAGAAACTATTTGCATGCAGTATCAAGGAAATCATACCGTTACTACAACTCCTCGTGTCTCCTCAGGGAGAATAACTCCTTTTGTCCAGCCCATTAGCCAGTTCCCAGACTGTGCTGGTGTGACGGAAAATGAGTTAATTTTCTTCATACAGTTAGAAGCCTTTATTTTTTATAGCTAGCACACTCATTATTTGGACTTAGTTTGAGAACAAGCAGATAACACCCCAGCACAGAGTTAATGTTTTTAATTGCTCTGGTCTGAGAGCCAAGGACACTCTGAGTGCTCTGCCCACAGGTGTGAGGCCCCGAGGAAGGGCAGCTTGACTGACACCCAGACTGATCAATAAGAGTGTTCCATCCCATTAGTGTCATGCTAATTATTTAAGCAGAGTTGGGATCTTCTGCTCTCTCTCGCACGCATGCGTTCTTCTTCGCTCTTTTTGTCGGACCTGGGGGAGTAATGTTCAGAACGTTCATTTGGCCTTTTGCCATCTTGCAGAGGCCTCTGAGCCTTTCTGCCTTTTTTTCCTTTTTTTCTGTCTTCGGGATCAGCTGTTCAGGACCAGGTGCTGCTTCCTGGGACTGGCTGCTCGGTGTGGACGGAGTTCGTGAGAAATTGCATTGAGTATCTTTTCTTTTATATTCCATTTCTGGTTTATATATATTTTTACTAGTAGTGTATTAGTATGCCGTTATTTTTTTAAACTGTGTTTATCTCAATCCAAGTTTCTCCCTTCCCTTTCAATTCTTTCCCCTGTTTGGGGGGTTGGTTAGGGAGGGGGTGAGTGAGCGGCTATTGTGGTTGCATTGCTAGCTTGGGTTAAACCACAACACAAACACCTACACAATCAGCTCTACAGGATCAGGAGAGATCAATATTTTGGTTTGCCAGTTGCTTTTCACAACAAGCCTTCTGGCATATCCTCTCTGCCTGGTGTTTTCTTTCCCAGGCCCCCTTTTCAGAAGAGAAGGTCCCGCTTCCTCTAGTTAGTTGGGTGGCTCATGAGGCAGGTCCAGCCACATTCCTGCTGGGGAGCGAGCAGCTCCCAGCCGCCCGTGTGTTCCACAGTGTGCAGCTGGCATCAGGCAATGCTGACGGCTGGCTCGCAACCCCCGTGCTTCCTTCCTCCTGCAAGAAGCAGGTGTCTGGCCATCAGATCCATATGTTCTTCTCTGATTGCCTATACGATGAACAGGTCTGCTGAGGTGGCCAAAATGACATCTCGGCAGTATCTCCAATAGGATTTCAACACCAACTGGGTTCTTATTGGTTATATGCTACGATTTCCAGTTGGGTGTGATAAAAAAAAGCTCTTTTTTTTTTTTTTCCTATTGTTCTTGTTGTGATCCTCTGCATATCTACAAATTGAAAAGAAGAAACTCCCACTATTTCCTGTGGCTCTTCTGTTCTACATCTATACATAGAACATTTTTTAAAATTTTTGGTCACAGAAGTAAGCTTCCCTCATACAGAAACTTCAATTTGCATAATATGACAGTAATTATGTGTTTGCACAAGTTCAAAAGAGTCCATATTTTGGTGCAGATGTCAGTACATTTTCCTTACCCACATGTTTGGTTCAGCGCTGTTGTCTTAACACAGCCAGCAGCTTTCCTGTGTACCTTCCCCAGTATAGTTTGCCACATGTCTTGCAGAGGGAAACTCTTATCACCCCAGTGACACACATAGATTTTTTTATTTTCTTGAGTTTGCTTTGGTTTATTTTGTCCTAGTGGGGAAAAAAAGAAAAGGCAGTTTGTGGATGCCACTGTGTGAATCACATTTCCTTCAGCAATTTGTACTCCATCTATGGAGAGAGGGGACGATTCTTTTAGGTACTCTGTGCTGAATGCTACTTGAGGTAGTCTCATCCTCTCAACGTGATAGCCAACTGATTTGACTACTCTCTGGGGAAGCTTTAACAGTACAAACCCACTTTTTCCTGCTCATTTTTTCTCTGGAATTGATCTTAAAATAGTGCGGTGTCACACACCAGTGCAAAACATAGATGCCAGCTTCTAACAGCTTTAACCCATATGCATTATACTGAGATTTACTATTTAAACATAGATCTCATCTGGAATGATGAATGCTTTGAATCATATATTCAAAGGAATTACTGGAGAGAGTCCAGCGAAGAGCTACAAAGATAATTAGGGGTCTGGAGCATCTTTCCTTTGAGGAAAGACAGAGCTGGGTCTGTTCACCCTGTAAAAGAGAAGGCTGAGAATGGACCTTATAAATAGAAATATCTCAAGGATGGGTGTCAAGAGATGGGACCAGACTGTCTTCAGTGGTACCCAACAATAGGATGAGGGGCAACAAGCACAGACTGAAGCACAGGAGGTTCCATCTGAATATGAGGAAAAACTTCTTTATTTTGAGGATGGCAGAGCACTGGAACAGGCTGCCCAGAGAGGCTGTGGAGTCTCCTTCTCTGGAGACATTCAAAACCCAACTGGACACATTCCTGTGCAATCTGCTCTGGTGACCCTGCTTTAGCAGGTAGGTTGGACTAGATGATCTCCAGAGGTCTCTTCGGTGATTTATGTCTGAGATACTGACTGTTACTCAAAGTCATCAGAAATCTGTCTCTTTGGCTAAGTTTATGGGGTTTCTAGTAGAAGGTGCTGACTGACCCCAGTTTAAGGTGTGCCAAGAAACATTTTTCTGTCTCTGTAGGCCCTGTGTACATCTGCTTGCTCCGGAGGAGAAGCAGAGATGTGAAGTTCCCCTGCCATTCCTTCATGGGTCAGCCTGGGAAGCTGTCTGTGCCTGTCTCTATCCTGGGGTGGTGGGAGTGTGCTGAGTCTCTCTACCCCCAAATCAATGCAGCCAAGAAATGCTCCCATTCTGTGAGGAACACAGATGACACAAGAAGCAGTAGGGGAGTAAGAAGAGCATGGACCAGTGGAGGTGGCCCTACCTGTGGCCGTAGAGCCAGCGGGTTTGCTTCACAGATGCCCACATTTCCCCTCTGCCCTGAACAGAGCAGACTTCAAAGCACCGCACAGTTAACCAGAATAAGTAAAGAAAGTTACTTAGTTTGGATTTATCAGAGGGTTTCCAACCACATTGGGCATGTTGGTTGTCCTTTCTGGGGGAAATACTCCTGCAAAAATAATCTTTCTTTGCAATACACCACACTTGCAGATGGCATACTCTCTGAAAAATAGGGAATGATGTATTTTGTTTTGGACAAATCCCAGATGGTAGAAATCAAACTATTCCCCACATCCATGAAGTGAGACTGAAAAACTTAACTGACACCTGCCAGTCAACCAAAGAAGAGATCACATCTTGGCTTGGTTAGATCGAGACTGTGCATCTATTAGCCCAGTGCTTCTGGGCAGAGCTACTAAGCACCGAGACAGAGAAGGTGATACCTGGGGGCCATTAACCTTGGGGTTCACACCGAGCTGTACCGCACCGTTCCAGAGTGTGCTCTGCTCCCAGCCTTACAGCAAACACGACTCTACAAGCCAACGGCACAGCCAGGAACGATGTGTGGTGTGGAGGCAGAAAGTCAGGCTGATCATGAAGGCAAAGGGCAGAGAGTGAAGATGAAATAAAATATGTAATGGGGCAGATGAACGAGCGAGGGGTTAACATGCAAAACTGGTGAGAGGAAAGATGAAGACAAAGAGAAGGGGGTAAACGACTGTGCCAGAAGGAAATCTACTGTCCAGAGAATAAAAAGAGAGAGTTGGATCATTGGATACAGGACTTCTTCTCATAAGCTTGGGAAAATGAGGAGAATCAATATTAATATAAGAGTAGATAACTGAAAACTGAGGGGAAGATAATGATAGTCCTGTAGATATTTTAGGCAACCTTCTGAAGTCTTTGAAATGCTGATAATGGCCAAAGATGCATTAAGTGACAGATATTCCAAACACATAGGCAGAAATCTTTCTTTTAGATAACCGCCCTGCTCATTCCTCAAAAAATCTCAGAAAGCAGAAAGGCTTTCTCGACAGATTTTTTTGTATCTCAGAGATATTTTGTAAAAGAGTCTTATTTTGAGTTTAACTTTCTGAAGGATCAGTTGTCTTTGAAATGAGTTGAAGAAGTTGGAGTAATCAGGGTTCAACCTGACTACCATATACTTACTTTTCAGCTCCAAAGTGAGGGGGAAATTATGTTTATATTTTGTGTACATTGCCTTTTCTGTAAGAGGTTCAGGAAGCACTCCGTAACTTCGCTTGGTGAAATGTTGTCTCAGCCATTTCACCAAGCGGATAACAGTACACAGCTGATCTTTCTTTTCTAGGGAAGGGGTTTGAGGTTAAGGGAGGCAACTACTGGAAAAGAATCCTATTTAATAAAGAAACAAGCAATTTGTTTGGCAGAGCAGAGAAAAAAGGCCTGACAAAGGAGCGATAATAGCATTAACCTCAGGCTGTGGGTGGTCCACAGAAGAAATGTTTTGAAAGCCACGGTTTACCTCTCCTCATTGAGCGAGGTGAGAGAAGAGAGAGAGGAAAAAAAATCTGTGCCATTGCTGCCTGTGAATTTTTTTGTCTTGTTACAGGAACGACAAAGGAAACCATGAGGCCAACTTACTCCCTGCTTGTGATTGAACATCCTATTCTTGTGGTCATGGCAAAAACTAAGTGGTTTAGGCTTCCAGTAGTCCCCACCCCAAGTTCTAGATTTCACCAGGAATACCCTGAATTTAATTAACCACTTTGTTCCCTAAATCATTGTTTTTCAAGGGAAATTTAATTTAAAAGATGTGTTTATTACGGAGTGAAATCCTATGCTGTGCAAACAAAATTATTATTGTTTGAAATAATTCCCGTCTTGTTGGGACTACGTCCAGAAGTCATACTTTGTCAGAGCCAAACTGAAATGGAACGACCGATGTTCTCTTCCAAACCTAGTAATCCACCACTTCAAGGGCCAAATCCTGCTCTCAGCTCCACCACTGTAAATTCAAAGTCACTCCACTGACTTCACATTTGGCCCTCTATGTGGAAAACAGGATTTCACCTCCGTGTCATGTTTTGCTCAATTTCTTCTTGTATTTCTCTTTTGTCCATTTTGCTCTCAGATTTAAAAACAAGAATTTAGTCCAGCCAGTAGATTAACTCAAGCAATAAAGAGTCCATGTAAAGTGGGCCAAAAAAAAAGCTCAATCTGGAATGTGCTGGTGCCTGGAATTGAGGTCCAAAGGCATAAAGTGTCTTTTGCTCTGGCTGACGGGAAGCAGCCTCCTGTTATTTTTGTATTTTTGAAGAAGGGAGAGCAGTCTAGTTCATGCTGTTGCATGAATTAAAATATATTTTAATTAATTTCAAACATCGGGGACTGTCAGCTTTAAGGATCTTATTTCATCATGTTTTTCAGTAAATTGTTACCATGACTGGTTCTGCCATAGGAGCCAAACTGTGCCTGGTCCTTATGTGTGTCAGGGAAGGAGAATAAGTAACCCGCCTTTCCCCTCGCACGACTCACACAGAAAATAAAATTTCAATCTGTGCCTTTCTCTGTATTGTGAAAAAGGAGGCAAAGACATGGGTTGGGAAATACTTTTGCTAAATCGAGGTATTCCCAAATCATGAGACTGAATGATAAATTGTAGATCTATGTGGGACTTTGCATTCATCTTTCCAAACTTTTGTCTACAACCAGGAAACCTCAGAGCTTTTTAGAGAAGAGTGGGAGCTGGGACTTTTGAATGTCCCCATGTTGACATGTCTCTGGAAGCATGTGCTGTGTAAGAACACAGAAGTATGGGATTAGGCAACAAACATTGTTTTTCAGCTCCACGCTAATTACTGGAACCGGCCAGACTTCTTGCATGTACATGGAAAGTAATAGAAAGTAATCCAGTCCCAGAAAAGTCATCCCTTCCCTATGCGTGTGAATTCAGAAGCCTATGACATGATTTATTGTTTCCTCAATGGAAATTAAAACTATCAAATATGTTATTACAAACATTTCTTACAGGCAATAACATTAGAGGTGCAGAAGCAACTGCAAAGGATTATCAGTGGTCAGCATACTTAGCCTTTGAGAACTACCTAAGCAAAATATGTTTGTGTAAGAACACATTGCCTCAGGGTTTGCAGCCTAACTTTGGTTTCTATTGAAAATGCAGATATGTTCAGTCAAAAATTTATCAAGGCTGCCTTCCCATATCAAAAATATATTAGTCTCTGTTAACCACATTCCCATCTGCTTTTTATTCCATTCTTGGTTTTGTTCTGTCCTGTAAAGTTTTGGCTTGCTTTATATAATTTCACAGGATTGTGTGTGTGACAAGAGTTCCTATTTATTGTTGTTATTATTACTGCTATTGTTAGGCACATCTGACTAGGATTTAATAGTCTTAAGAAATCTATCACTGAGATGTAACTAAATGTACTTCAAACCTGTAGCCTACCCAGACCTCTAAACAGAAAAAATGGGCTGAAATGTCCCTTGGTGGCCGACAGCTTTACTGTTCCTGCCCATTCCATGGAGCTCACCTCTCCCTTGGCAGGCAAGGGGGATGCTGAGCAGGAGGAGGGAGGTGGGAAATGGGTGGCAAGGTAGTTGGTTGCTTTGCAACTCCTCCTACAGCGGAGTCTGTGCTGCCTCTTTCCAGCTCTTATCAAGAAACAGGAGTCAAAAAGTTTATCATACCCCAAAGGAGATGTCACACGTGATGCATTGTTGGTAGCTACTGCTCTGGGTTTTATCCAACATACAAGTCATTGAACAAGCCCCATGGCTTCTTACAGCAAAGCATTCCTGTACAAACAGCTGATTAGAGAAACGAGAAAACTTTGAGAAAACTGCAGCTGGCACAGTTTTATGACCACTCTGCAGAATCTCAGGTTGTTTGACTGTAAAATACTATTAAAGCATTTTTTGGCTGAGCTTTTCTTTGCAGCAATACTGCTTGTCGTTGCCATCACTTGCTGTCACACACAGAAGATTCAAGGGCACAACACATTCTATTTCTCTGTGATCTCCTACACCCTTTGTTGCTCGCTGGGACACGCGAGAGTGCAGCGATGCACAGGGCAAGCCTGGGGCCACCCTGAAAAAAAGGGGGAAAGAGGGATTCCTGTTCTCCAGGTTAAATGGGGGGATAGTCCGTCGTGTTTCAGTAAATTGACATGGGGAGAATATACCTAAAAACCTCATACAAAGCTTACTACTCTGCAATTTTTGAAGTGAGAAGCAGGTGATGTGAGCAGCAGAGAAATGTCAGGTAGGGCTTTGGAAGGGATTGTTACTTCGTCAATTGTGTGTTTTAAATACATATAATTAACTAAATTCCTAAATGCATTGCTGGTAGTAAGGTCTCTGGTACAGGTTGCCTGGTATAGTTTCTAATGATCTTCCATGAGGAACACTTGCTAATTTCATTGCATTGTTTGAACTAAGCAGGAATTTTTTGTTAGAAATGCCTGAAAAAGCCTCTGTCCATCTCAGTAAGTGACCTCTTCCAAAGCCTTCTCCAGGGCGTAATAGGGGAAGAAAGGAAGTGGGAAGCCCTGAGATACTGCCTGGTACATTTCAGGAAGAAACAAGACAGTATTATTTTTTCATTTCCAGTACTGGTCTAAAATAAAAACTTAGCATAGAAAATTACAGTCGAAACATTCAATGATCAGGCTATTCAAGCTAGGTTTTCATTCAGTTTAAGGATCATGCCAGGGATTGTTATAGTGCTTGTCAAAAAACATAGTCATGATCATTTAGACAAAATAATTGCCTTTGACCTTTCCTTTCCTAGTAAATAATCTTCCTTCTGAAGAAAGCAGACTTCCTAGTGGTGGCAGTTCTCCAAAATGGTATAGAAGTACTTATTCATTAATGACATGAAGTGATTGACATTGGAAAAATTAAATTAGGTTGAAATTTTGCTATTTTAAGTACATTACAAAAAGCCCAATCCTGATTTCTTTCACATAAAAGAACTGATGGCTTGAATGAGGAGGGGAAAAAAAAAGGCAGCAAATCCATCTTAGCAGAGAGCAGTACATCCATTTCGTGGATACAGCACTTAGTGCTTTGTCTGCGTTCAAGGCAGGTGTACTTATAGGTATGTCCCATCACTGGTCTTCCATCCAGGAGACCTGTCGGAGCGTGATGTGGCTCCTGTGCAGCTCAGGTGGATTTCCCTGGGTGCACAACATAGTCTTGTCCTCACACAGGCTTGGGATGCCATCGAGCTGTGCAATAGGAGCTGGAAACCACTGCCTACACAGGCAACCTGTACACTTTTAGCAAGCCAAAGGCAACTATAATGTTTTCATTTACTGCTGTGGTCTTGTTTGTTATGGAGGCCTCACCTATCCCTGCCTTGACTGGTACAAATATCAAGAGATGATGTATCTGGCCAAAGTAGCTTGGATCTTAATATACAGTGTATTGCTAAACCTGGGGCTAAAAGATGCAATATATGAAATTTTCAAAGTGAGAATCAAATACTACTTTAGTCCAGCAGGTGTTATTGCTGTTTCCATTATTCCTACACCAAGGAGCCTTGTCACACCCCTCACTAGGGCATCGCTGAGCTACCTGCAGTTCAAATGATGATGAAAGACCGTGGTCTAAGTATTGAGTCTAGACAGCGAGTCCAAATGGACTTCACTGCCCCGGCATCAGCATAACACAAGGTAAGATTTTGCCTGTGGGTGGAGGCAGCTCCTTTAGTGGAAGGTGGGTCAGATGGCTGCTCCCACCCTGCTCCTTCCCCATTGCAAGTGAAGGGAATAGCTGGAGCTAAGGGAAGGTGCAACTCCATCTTCCTTTCGCCCTGGAAATCTTGGCCACTGTGTGTTTGCACTTCTGCTGCACATTTATATTTTTCACTCCAGAGCTCTCAGAGAACAGATTTACAGCTTCCTAGAACTGGCCGATTCCTCAAAAAGATGTTTCTCCTCTGGCACTTTCTCTAAATTTGAGCCTTTACTTGTGAAACCTTCCGTCAACGGGTGTTTCCACTGTGTGTAAATGCGTTGCCACTGTGCACACCAACATCTTCACAATTAGTGTAATAAAGGATTTCATTTTCAAGACTTCTGCTGGTGAAACATGGTCTGATACAGGGTTAACTTTTTATATAGAAAGAGCTAGAGAGTGTTATCACCCACTCTGCTGATATGTCATTCATTCATACAAAGCAAAGATATTCTTTCTTGGAAAGAAAATGAAGAGTTGATGCAACTCGAAGTCAATATGAGCTTCAGTCAAGAAGCTCTCTATAACATACCATGACCTATTACATGACATATGATACAGCTTACTGCTTGCTTTAGAGAAATATTATAGCTTATGAGATAATCTTGAGCAGCACTCCCTAGGCTTGGCTTAGTGTTTGGGAAGGTTAGTGATGCCAGCTATCTGAATCTGTCACGATACTAAATCAAGAGCTATTACGGTATTGCTAAGACTCATGGTACAACTGGCATGACATGGGATCAGTGGGATTCAAGGGCTGTATGAGGGACTGTCTTCCTTTGCTTCCTTTTCTCATTGGGTTTGTTAGGTCCATCATCACATTGGGGTGACAGCTGCAGCACAAAGCTGCCCTGGAGCACCTGCAGCTCCCCACAGCCTCTGCAGAGAGCGCTCTGTGTCCCAGCCAACCTCTCCTTTCATCAAATTGCTTCCTAGGTCCTGTGTGCCACAGCAGACCCCGGGGCATTCAGCAGGACAGAGGGAGGAGTCCTGCATTTTGGATGCAAAGGGCCCTGCATGAGCCAAGAGGCCGTGTGGTTACCAGTGCCTTACTTCTGCACAGAAGGATCTGTAAATGATAGAAAGCAATGCAAAACAATGCATAAAGGTACTACTATTAGTACCGACACATTGCAATAGTGCTAGTACTTAGTTTTTTCAGTATCATTTGGTATCATGTACACTTACAATTCTGATTACCCTATGGTATATTTCCCCCACCAAGGAAACACTATTATAGGGATATATACCTCCCCTTCCGCAAGTTGCACTGCTGCATCAGCAGTAGCAGGTCTTGGTGCCTGTAACAATATGCCCACAAAGGCTTTGCAAACTTTTATTAATTGTTTCAGTGTATGAGAAAAACATAAATAAAGAGTATTGATTATTTCAGTCTTCTAAGCTCATTATATCTGTGGATACTGAAAATGCTTTTAAGCCCAGGAGGTTGCATAGGGCAAATCTCCCTCGGTAATGCACTGGAAGATTACAGGAATATAGTTACGGATATATTCACGCATGCACCTTGGTGGTGTTCCTTACAATGGGAAGGCTTATAAATCAAAGGGATATTCGCTTTACTTGATCACTTAAAGAATCTGCTGACATTTACTAGATCACTTGGAAAGCTGCTGACATTCTGAACCGTGTTGTTTTACCAAAGTTATTTTGCTGATTCCTGTGACATATGGGCTCTCCTGCTGTGGGAGGTCTGCCTGGGCTGATGATGGTGTATGAAAACTACCAGCGTAAGAAATTGAGCTGTAATTGTATCGTACGTGTGCATAGCCCTGCACTCTGCAGAAAGGAATGCCACACTACTTAAGTGTTTATCAGTTCCCTATCTACGGGTAAGCTAGGAGAGCTGCTCTTCTTATCTTACCAAGCCCTTGTTTCTGGAGCTGAAGGTCACAAATTCCAAAAAGCTGGGTCACAACGTGGTGTGAGCCAGTGTTTGTGTCTGTGGCCTCTTACCAATGGCATCTCGTGTTTAAACTGAATTCCTGTCAGTGTATATGTGCTGCCTGGAACTGAAAAACATTCTCCCCTCACATAGAAAAGATCTATGCAGCGACTGAAGCATTACATCGTCACTTGCTGCTTCCCAGTGACTGTGCTTTGCACCTTTTCCATATAGTTACATCGCAGCAAACGAGAAAGGTCCATTTAACAACTGTCATATACAACATTCATTATGGACTGCAGCTGTTGACAGTTATGCAATGGGGATGAAAAGCATCCCCATAAAAAGCACTGGGATGAGGCCTGTGCCTCACATGCAGCCTATCTAAATCCCCAAAATAGACTCAGGTAGAGCACACAGTAATCAGGAGTCTAAATAGATTACTGCAAGCTGAGACACTTCAACCACATTCTATAATATTTTTAATGTATAATCCATCTACCCCAAGCAATTTCACTTCCCCATCACTAGTGCTGTCTAGGCGCTTTGACTAGAAAACAGCAACTGAGACATGTTTATCTTTTTGCTCCTTTTCCTTAAAGAAACTTAGGAACATACTGTGATACTGTGATACTGTGATACTGTGAAATTGCATTTTTTAAATGCTGAGTTACAGCTTGTTTAGAGCAAATACAAATTTTGCACCATGATATAGCCTCTTATTTAAATTTTTGTGCAGCTTTGAAGAGCATGTCACACACTTTCCACCCTCAGTTTAGTACAGTGCAAAATTATTTAAATTCCCACTGTCTTCAGCAACTTGCAGGACTTTTTTTTTTTCCCGGGGATTTTGGCAGGGGAAACGGCAATACAGAAGTATGGTCATGTAAGAGCAGATTTATAGTTGCACAAGAACTTTTTAGTATTTTAACTACATAATCATACATAATCATAACGTCTCCTAGCATCTGGGTTTTTCAAAGTGTGTTATGTAGAATAAAATACATATACTTGCAAACTTACGCGAATATGAAGCTGACACAAGTTAACATCTGCCACTGGTACAAATGGGCCTGGGTGCATGCTGGTTGTTACGCACATATTGAGCACCCCAGTCCTGCAAGGCACAGTGTGCTCCCCCAAAATAGCTCAGCTTATACCAGTCAAAGTCTGCCCATCTGGAGAAGTGTGACAGAGCAGTGTGTATCTGCGTGCTAAAGTTTAATTAGGTTTGGGAAGGTCAAATACAAGACTCAAGAACACTCTTAAAGTCAACAAAGCTGAGCTGTAGCACTGTGTCTTATTTTTACATATTTGCTGAGGTTTTTCCAAAAACATTACTATTCTAAGCGTTTCCAAATCAGAGGCCACATTATTATTGATTGCTATTTGCATGCTTGTAGCAACAAGGACCAACTTTTTACTGAGCTGGAGAAACACAAGCGGTGTGGCAGAAGTCATGGGAAAACTTGGCAGTTGCTTATGGCAAGAGGCTGATCTGGATGTAAAACAGACACAGTTTTAGTGCATATTTTCTCTTTACCAGATCTCCATAATGAGCATTGCTGTCATACTAAATTCCTGATGTGAGTCAGAAAGGGGTTGAAGCAGAAGAGCCTCCAACACTGTCCCCCAATCCTGCATCTGCTGAGAGGTGTACTGAGTATGAGCCCCCAAAACTGCCCCATGACTCTTCATTCCTCCTGTCCCCCTGGGAGGAATGAAACTGACTTTAATGCCTGAGAAGTCCTGGAGTTAGATCTCAATGCAGGCAGAAAGACACTCCCTGCCTCAAAGAATTTACAATCTGAGACCAAAAAAGCCCCAAGGGCAATAAAAGCACTGCACTCTCCTTCAGCTTACAGCTCTTTAGTTTTCATTTTTGACTTTTATTTCATCTTTGTCTTTGCTTGACTAATAACATCAACTGTTGTCCTATAGTAAATACACCTTCCTTGATTGCCTGCAATGTGGTTTTGTGAATGCTGTAGCTAGATTGCTGCAGAATAAAATTAAATCAAAATCACTGTTGCCCATTAATATCAATAGACTCTTAAATCAGATTCTTTTGTGCATTCCTGCTCTGTTTTTATTAGATATGTAAGTTGCTGTGTTCTTATTAAGATTACAGGATGTTGCAACTAATGGAAATAAGCCATTGCAACAACTTTGACGTTACTAGTGAGGAAGAGTTCACATTTCATAAACTTGTTTTATGGGAGTCTATAATTATCTATTCATAAGAAAATATTAACTATATACAATGTGTATGCTTTTCAGTTTTCATCCAGAAAATTTTAGTGTGGAAGCTAGATCATTTTCAAGAGGAAGAAGAGTATATCATGTGCTATATTGAACCAAGATACTGAGTTACACTGAAAGAGATTAACTGTTGAACCATAACAGAACAACCTCTTCTTGCAAGTGAAACCTTTATTGAACAAAATGTGATGGTGCAAATTTTGCTATTTTGCAATAAAGAGCCTGATTCTTCCACATAAATGGAGATGTCTAATCACTGACAGACATTAAAATGATCAAGGTCATAAAATACAGCTGAGGTTATGATACTTCTCACCTTATTATATTAATTGATTTCAAGTCACTTTTAACCTTTGGTTAGCTCCTAGATATGTCTTTATCAAGCCTGCACATGTGTGTAACAAATTAAGCGTTTAGCTTATTATCCCTATTACTGTGTCTGGCTTTGCTTGATTAGGTCTGTTGGGCACTTTTGAAATGGGATTAAACCCTTCATTTTTTTTACTGCAGTAAGCTCACCTACAGCTGTGCTAGGAAGAGAGAAAATATACCATTGTCTTCATTCCCTGGCACATTGGGGAGGGACACTGCAAGCATTGGAAAAGGCACACCGGAGCAGCTCCTTTCCTGGATGAGTCCTGGTACAGTGGAGCAAAAGTTGTGGGCCTACCACCCAAAAAAATAAAAAAGATGGGGGGTGGCGAAAGAAGGAGAATTCTCATATTGTCTTGAAGTCCATAGCTGTCCAAAAGTTATTTAGTGTTACCTATCCCCTCTCACTGCCCAAGCTGTTTGCAGAAACAAGTCCCCGACTTCCTGCCTTTTGATCACAACGCTTGGTTATTTCTAATAAGGATTAGCACAGAAATGAGTGCTGCAAACTGAGATCTTCCTGCTGTATGACTGCGGTGTTCTCAGGGAAAGAGCTGACTGTGCACACACAGTTGCTTGGAACAACAGGGTGGCGATAGATGGGTTGTCTCCCTCCTCCATCCTCACTCCTCCTCTCCAGCGGGGAGTGAGCTGAGGTGCCAGCTCGCTTCACACCCCGGCAAGGCACGGCCACTTCACGGGGTCACGAGCGCCTGTCACACACCCTCTCCAGCACTCAATGCTGGAATCGTGTGGCTGATCAAGTCACCAACAGTTTTATTTCTTACCATGTTGGATGACCTAGGCTTCACAGACAAGGTGATGGCCTAAGCAGTAAACTGAGCTTTTCTTTTACCCTCAATATCTGCCTTGGGTTTCTGTCCTTCCAATGAGATGGGAAAAGGTCTTAGCCAGCGGAGAGAGATAGAGTCCCTTCCCATCCACAGTAATGTTTCTTGGTTCTGGGCAACCAGTTATGATCAGGTGGAAGAGCTATATTTGACCCCAAAATAAATATTTTCCGCTTATTTATTTGTCTACCTCTACTGCATCATATTTTAAAGGATTTAATGTGGGAGACACATGGAAAATAGCCTAAGTCGGTTTTATCCTTCCCTGCAGGAAGGCAAAATTCGAGTTTGCCTACCTTTCTGAAAAGCCTTTTGCTGCCTCTATATAGAAGATTCACACATTAGACAAATTAAGAAGTAAATTAGGAAATTAACACATTAGAAATATTAAGCAGCAACAAGCATAACAGTGAATTTTCTTCAGCAATGCACACTCTGAAGAAAAAAGTCAGTGCTTTGCCAAGCAAAGAGAAACAGTGTCTGTGAAGTTACTCAGTGGGTAGAGTGCAACGCTGATCTTAAATCTTTACCTTCAGGACATATGGGGTTGTGGATGAGCTGTTTTCATGTATGGATACTCCTCTCCTTTTTGGGGGAGCTAATGTCTCAAAAAGAGCTATTTCTTTCTTCTCTCCTTCTTCCTAAAATTTCGAGCAGCAGCACATTGGAGGAAATGTCATGATTAAACCAAACAAGTAACTCAATAATCTCCAGCCACATTATCTGTTTTGATTTGTTGGCCATCTCTGCTAGGGGTGTAGGACCTGGCACGAGAAGGGTTCACTTGCTGTGAGTCCACCTGAAAATACTAGCTCTCTACAGGCCAGGCTTGAGCTGCTGCTTTGCACCATTTTGGCCACGTCACAGCAGCCTCGCAGTTCCCTACGTCTGCCCATGCTCTGAGGAGGTGAGTTACCCACAGGTTACCCCATATTCTTCTGTGTGCAACCTTCTCCCCATTTTCCATGAGGATTTTGTTTGGATCACTGATTTCTTCCACACATTAAGGAAACACTGTCAGCTATCCAGCTTCCAGATGAACAGGAATACCCAGAGGAAGCTTTCAAGCCATCTAAAAGCACTGGGAAGAAGCAGCATTAACATTTTTAATGAGAATTCTAGTTGGTGCTACTCTTTAAAAAAAATTGTTAATCACTACCTAGCAAAATTATTATTTGAATTGCTCATTAACATCTAAACTCTACAAGTTTAATTTTTCCTCAAGAAAAAAAAAAACACACCACTGGAACACTTTGTGAAATATTCATGTGACAAAAGACTTTAATGATACCTGAGGCCCATACCAATGGCCCTAGGATGAACCTCCCTGGAGTGCCTTTTTCCTGTAGTATTTGTGTAATAGATACTGAATGGCAGGAATGCCTGTACCTGCCTGCCTGCCTGCAGCAGTGATTATTCTGGAACATTTCAGCATTCAGCAAATGAAGTGACCAATTTGAGATTATGCCATAATAGCTAAACCATAAAAATGAATCTATAAAAATAAATATTTGATTCCTGAAATACCAAATCCTTTACTAAAGGCTTACATCTTAAAAACCACAGAGCTATCTGTCTGTGAAAGCCCACAGTAAATATGGACGGCTTACAGATGAGCACAGAATTTATAGTCTAGAAAAAATGGTGACATTAAATCCTTTAAAATATGATGTAATAGTCTCCCAGTAGAGGTAGAAAAATCAATAAGCGGAAAATATTTATTTTGAGGTCAAACATAGCTCTTCCACCTGATCATAAGTTTCCTGTGAACAGTTTAATTCATGATTTTTGCAGACCAGGGTTTGCTAATGAATTGATCATAGTGACTATTCACGTATCAATATTGGAGTTGTGCAGCTGATCAAGTAAGCAACTGTTTTATTTCTTACCACCTTGGATGACCTTGTGGACAAGGTGATGGCTTAATCAGTGAACTGGGATATTGTTACCCTCAAGGAGACAGTGGCAGGTGGAGGGATAGAGATAGGAGAGAATGTATAATGATTTTTAGAAAACAGATTTTTGCCTTTAAATACAAGTGGAAGAGTATATCTGATCACCTGTAATTTAGAAATAGTTGTTCACATCCTGTGGTTTTTTTTTTTTTAATTAAAATATGTGTTTGTGCCTGGAAGAAGCAAGGTCCATAGCCTGCTGTCTCCAATCTGATTTTGAAGCTCAGGCAACATGGTATGTTCCACTCAGCTGAGACAGTCTGCTTTACTCCACTATGGTGCACTCCCGACAAGACAATGATTCTTGCCAGAAAACATCAGACTGTGCCTGAAAGAGTTCAGATCTACGAAAAAGATTCTTCTCATGGAGCCAGAGTCCAGTCTGAAAACTCTCAAAATGAAACAAAATAAAAGAATGAAAACCTTGCAAAGAAAAAAAAAATAATCATCTATGTTCTGCTGTTTGGAAAGGCAGAAAAGAAGTACACCTTCCTGCTTCATATTTGGGGATTTAAAATGCTGTAGTTATCTTAGACACTGTGGTAGAGATTGATAAAATAATAATAATAATAATAATAATAATAATAATAATAATAATAGTAGTAGTAGTAGTAGAAGAAGAAGAAGAAGAAGAAGAAGAAGAAGAAGAAACACATTTAAATCTCCTTAGCTTCAGGCTGAAGTTTCAAGCCAAAGCACTAAAGGTTTTATAAATAACTGCAGAAAGACTATGTCTCTCCTATTTGCTCTGCCCATACAAGACTGTCCTGGCTTCAGTACAACGTGTTTGACTCTGGCTCTCAGATCTTTTAATCCAATTTGTAAATTCATTAGACCTCCTATTGATACAGGCCAAGGATATTCAAAGTTGTTAAAAACACGGAAGTGAAATAGGTAGGTAGGTAGGTAGGCAGGTAGGTAGGTAGATCGATCGATTGATTGGTCAATCAATCAATCTCCATTCAGGACTGGTGTTCAGTTCTGAGACTATGGTTGTTTTTTTTCACTCACACGCTAAGGTTTCATCTTACCTAACTTTACACGTCACAAGCGTGACTGTCTACCTCTAAACTCATTGTTTAGACTCTTTTTCATAGTCAATGAAGATAAACAAGCACTTCAAGAACACAGTTCACCTAATCAATTTACACATCTGCTTTTTGAAAAGATGAGATGTGTCCTAGCTGTCTATGTCTCACCATTGACTATAAAGGAATATGCAAACCACCACGCTGCAGGTGACTACAGTGAGATGAATCCCAGCTGAGATGACTTGCACTGTTGCTTGGCCTAATGTAGGTTGGGCCCTAATGTGTCACCCTATAGTCTGAGAACATGTTAGAAAGGCACGTTCTTGCTGACCTCTCTGTCTTGTGATGGTAGGTTCTTTTATTGCAATCCTCAAAGCCATTTGTGCGCTCGTTAGACGGACATCGCCTCACCAGCATCTTTTTTTTACTGCCTAATTTCCCTGGTTTTGACTGTATGTTCCCACTGGGTATCAAACATATTCCAAGACATTTGGTGATTTTAATTTTTTATTTGAATGACTTACTGGGAGCACTATACCATAGTTCTTGGATTAATCTGTTGGGGAAGACTGGAGCTTCAGTTAAACACATCTGATCTGGCAATCAGATATTTTCCTTCTTTCTTCAAATACTAGTAGGTAATCTTTTTATTTCCCTGTTTTATTTTTAAAATACCCATTGCAAGGAACTGCTTAAGCGTGGAGATTCTAACAAAGAAAGGTAAGAAAAAGCAGAATATCTAGTTGATATAGCTTATTATTATACTTGCATTGTAAGCTCTATTATTCAAATTGTGGTATTGTATGAAAAGTCTAACCAAAATATTCTCTAATACAAGCTTGCTTTTTTTAATGCTGTAACAGAAAACACCAGCCTGCAATGTCCACATATTTGCTGCCTCTTAGCCTTTACCTACTCTCCAGGTACTCCACATTGCAAGAAATCTCTCTTTTGGGAGGTGTTCAATACATCTTCCACCTTGTGTTTTTGGAAGACAAACCACGCTCAACCAAACAGCTTGTGTGATGCTTTCTTGACTATGCATAGCATTGGAGTATTAGTCTCTTACATGACCATGCATTAATTTTTGTGAAAACATGGTAATCTCTACAGTAATTCTTACTTCTGTTACAAGACCAAACCAAACATGTCTGAACTATTAAGTTTCCATTGTACTGACTTTGTAAAATGCTTCCTATGATAGAAAAAGTCCACTCATTTTCAGTACACAAGGACAGGTGCAAAGGTATTGTCCTTATGGAGGGAAAATCTTACTGTTTAATTTTTGAACAGCATAGACCTGAGGAAGTTTCTGCATGACTGGCCAACTAGCCAGCCTGCTCCTTCTTCCTTGCCTAGTCTAGAAAGAAAAGGGAAATTCCCTTGCATGAATTAAGGTAGTCAACTGATCCCCTGGCAGAAAAACAGAGGGCAAACATTTACCAGTGAATTTCCATCCCAGAAGGAGGAAGGAGAGTTTCCTACAAAAATCACAAAGGAAATCTCAAGGTATTACAGCAATGCAGAACTGAAAAGTAGCTCTTTTTTATACGAGCTCTGCAGTATATTCTTGCCTTTGTTTGCCTATGTCAGTATTAAAATGAATACTAGAAAAAAGACAAGAGGTAGCTTAACAACTAGTAAAGAAACCCTAAAGTGTGCCGACATACAGTCATCTTATTTAATTATGTCTGTTTTGTATTACTTTTCTGAGTCTCTTTGCCAAGTAATCTGAATAACTATAATCTGAAAGAAACTGTAGATAACATCACCCACAAACTGACCAAAAGAGCTCTGTAGATTAAATTTACCTGGGAATATTTCTGAAATTGAAAGAGAAATATCTGCCACAAAAACAAATGTCTAAAAGCATGTTTTTTTCAAGCTTAAAAGTTATCTGTCTTTTTGCACTGATACATTGTTGCATAAACACCTCAAACATGTTTTGGGATATAGTTTGACATGCTCAATTTTTAAATTAAATCATTTTTTAATTAGTTTTTTTATTATAGTGTTAAGTCTCTTGTGTCATAATGAAGCACAAATTTTGTTTGCAAATGTAAGCAGAGGGCATAGAAGATTTTAGGGATCACCATCAAGAACCACGGCTGACTATGATTGCAATGCGAAACTAGAGAGGAATGCATAGGCTTTCATATTAGAACTGTAATACAAAGTCAGGAGCCATAGCGAGCAGCATCTTATTATGTGAGTCCAGAATTTCTAAGATATTTGCATGAGAAATTAGCGTCACTAATATTTTTAAAAACAAATGCATATGAATTTAATCTCCTCTTCTATCAGCTCCTGTTTCCTTTGTCAAGAGGGCTTGGCAGACAAACCACAGGCAAATGGATTTCAACATGACCTACTTTATGTGGTGAGATGTATAAATAGTCTACTCTGCAATTTTGGAGAACCCATTTAAAACACTTTGAAACACACTCATGAAAGAAGACAAAGTCAACGGAGGAATCAAGGCACCTTGCATGTGCTTGGGGAAGGAAGGTGGTAGCTCAGATGGAACCCCTGTCAGAGGAGTGCAATGAGCTTGGAAGGTGGCACAAGCGCTGTGACTCCATGTGTAGTTGTCACATAGCAGGGGAAGGTGTCGGTTTAGAATTACAGAATCATAGAATAGTTTGGGTTGGAAGGCACCATCAAAGGTCATCTAGTCCAACCCCTCTGCAATGAGCAGGGACATTTGCAACCACATCAGGTTGCTCAGAGCCCCATCCAGCCTGGCCTTGAATGTCTCCAGGGATGGGGCATCTACCACCCCTCTGGGCAACCTGTGCCAGTATTTTACCATCCTCAACGCAAAAAATGTCTTCTCCTCATTTCTAACCTGAATCTCATCTCTTCTAGTTTAAAATCATTACCCCTTGTCCTGTTGTAACAGGCCCTGCTAAAAAGTCCATCCTCATCTTTCTTACAGGCCCCTTTTAAGTACTGAAAGGCCACAATAAGGTCTCCCTGGAGCCTCCTCTTCTACAGGCTGAACAACCCCAACTCTCTCAGCTTGTCAGCGTGTTGTTTTCACCACAGTATCCGATCACACGGGTACTGGTTTGAACGGCAACAGCTATGCAGCGTTCAGAAACGGCAATATGTGTAGCTGTGCGGTCACTGGGCCTGAAGAGGTTTTGGCGTTGTAGGCGGTGAGGATGCCCTCTGAGCTCCCTTCTCCAGCTGCTCCACTGGGCACATCATCTTCTTGGCCACAGGCAGCTTGTGCAGAAACACTGGCCTTGTGCAGAGACACAAAAGATCTCCATAGTGCAATTAATTGAGCTCAAAGGACCTTTATCCTCTGGGTTTCCTGAGTAACAGCACACTTGTACACTGGCAGGGACAGAGTGAGGGGAGAGGGTGGTCATGTCCTGACATCCCTCAAGCCAGAGACTTGCCCCGGGGCTATTGGGTACTTCCAAGTACAAGCCATGTTTCAGACGACTTTCAGAATGGACCATTCTTAACCTCTTTTAAACTTTCAGAACAAAAGTGTAGCAGGAAAACTAGCTGAAACATTCATTCTTGACAGAGGTCTTTGTGAATTTCATCCTAATTTCAGGAAATTATGGCCTAGCCTAATTTAGCTAAGGATTTTTTTCTACATGGAGAAACTGGCTGGTGTAATCATTTCAGTTGTGCCCACTAACCTCTCTTCACAGACAGTTTTACAGCTGTAAATATGCAGATGTTAAGAGTCAGACCTAAAAATTGTGCTGTTTATGCATTTCATTAGTGTTCTTAATTGCTTTGGTTTACCCTAATACAGGATGTCTGAATTATGAACTGTGGAGCATTGCTGGTTATGCACAGAAACTCAATGTATTAATATTCCTGGGTTTTCTAGCTGTTCACTTACTTGGGAAGAGAGGTAGAGCTATGTGCAGCCCTCTCTCGGGGTGATTAGTGAGAGCCCTGGTGGAACTGCAAACGGGTGACTCAAATGGCTGAGAGCAGGAAGGGAAATTCATCATCATGACTAGAAAGGGAGCAGTCCATCAAACATCATCTTAACTAGTCACTTGGAAATCTCTTTGCTATATTGCATTTTCTCCAATTCAACAATCCAATAAATCATTTTTATGTCCAGTGTTTGGGCTTGTCACTAGACTCAACAAAAAGGTAAGGTCTAAAAGGCAGTTTTTATTATTTATTGCTATTTTTGACATTAACACCTTTTCCCTAACCTATGATTTATCGTTATACGGCAGGGATGAAACCCACACACAAAATTTGTCTCTGGATAGCTATTTTCAAGAAAGTGAATTGACAAACTAATATATGGCAAATATATGACAAACTAATGCTGGACTCCAGGCTAATGCTGTTTTCAACATGTTTCAAACCAGAAAAGTGATGTTTTGAAATCTGAACTCAGGAACAATTTTGTGTCTTTGGACCAGATAACTTGTTTGGTTGGTGCCTCCACAGAGTCTGCTTAAGTCAAAAGACTTGTAGTTTCTTTGATAAACCCTCAAGACACGAGTTAATTAATGAGATTTAAACAAACCGTTGGATCATGCTCCAACATCCTAATGCCAATGGCATTTTTAGTAAGTTCATACTGATTCCACATGTTGTTGCTCTGATGATACTAAATTTTCTCCAGGATTCTAACGGAAGCTCGAAAATTTTGTGGTCTTATCTGACACTTGGAAATAATCTCAAATGTTGAGATTCTTAAACAATGGCATTAGTGGTTTAAACAAAAGAGCTATACTGAAACCAAGCTTGAAATCTAAACCTAACAGTACAAGTTGAGTTCGTGCTTACCAACTGCACAGATCAAATAACTTTTTTACTCTTCCTAATAGCCCCACTGGGGCAGCTGAAATGATGCTGTAGAGAAATGTACGTGAGGATGGTTTGGATGCTAGATCTGTGCACTTTTGACACTGATAAAACCCAATACTCACCACGTTTCTTTTTCCAGATGTTTCTGGTAAAATATTTTGTTCTTTCATTATCATTTAATATTTTGTAGTACTTTACCTGCCATAATACACTACGAATGAAGATTATTTTGAAAAGATTTATGGTGAAATTGATGCACTGATTATAATGCCTTCAGGCTTTCACCTCAAATTTTCCTGTTATTTCTACAAATACCCGTGTTAAGACGCTACAGCTGCTGCTTTATAACTTTTTAATGCAACATACCTTGGTGAATCACAGCAAGTATCGCAGCGCTCCCTTCAACAACGGCACACTAGGGGGACTATATCTCTGCAGTGGAAGAGCACCCGTGCTCACACCACCACAGCAGTCCCATGCCAGAAGCCTGCAGTTAAATAATCTGTAAAAATAAACATATATGTTTAAAAAATTTGGAGATCGTTTTCGGACGAGCATAAGAGGCAGAAAGAACCAACAGTGGAATGACTTCTGTCTTTCCTTGGTAATTGAATAGTGTCTAGGGTTGCCCTGCAAATCACTTTCCTTTTTTTTTCTTATTTTTGGGTTTTTTTAAGGTGTGTGTTTATCTGTGCGCAGACAGACCAGTAAGCCCTGCCCCGAGGGGCTCACCGCCCGGCCCTCAGCCAGGAGGGGAGAGGAAAGGCATCGGGAGCCGCGTACGCCCCAGGTGCCGGCCGAGGGCGATCCCCGCCGCCTCCCGGCAGCAGGAGCCGAGGCGGCGCCCGCCGCGCCCCGGGGAGGTGCTGCCGCCGCCGGTGGGGCCCGCTCGGGGGCCACCCCGGCACCGGGGGCTGCGGCTCTTTCCCGGGGAAGCCAGATGGGACCATCCTCGCAGCCCGCAGACCCGCCGCTTAAAAATGGTCATATCATAAATGGCGCATATCAATAAGCAGGCACGAACAGTCGAAACTAGATTTTATTTATATATATATATATATACACACACACATATATATGTATATATATGTATATGTTTTTTTCTTTTTTTTTTAAGGGCTTTTGGTAGGGCGCGGTGCTGTGGAGCTCGGGGTGGGTGGGGGGTGCACCCACGCGGGCAGGCGCTGGTGACTGCAGGGGAGACTTAAAATCCTTCTGATGCTCCCACCCTAATGAATCCATCACGGCTGCCACAGGCCGGCTCCTAATTACAGCTTCTTGCCAGGGGAACGCCACCACCCCCCGGTCCCGGGAGATGACCGCACTCGGCGTTTCGCCTTTTTTGCGCTAGTACCCCCACTTTTTAACTTTTTTTTTTCGAAAGCAGTTTTATACCCGCTAAGAGGAGTTTACTCTTGCCAGTTGTTCCAACACGGTTTTTATAGGGCTGGTCTTTTTTGGTTTTTTTTTTTTTTACCACCTCAACAATTTTGCCGTGCCTTTCAAACAATCAGCGTTTACGCCGTGATTTTAATATTTGTTATTCAAATCGCCACGCGCTCCGCAGCCCCGTCCTTCGGAACCGAAAACAAAGGCAAACCCGCCACCCTATGGGTTCGGGGCGCGGGGTCGGGCCCGTCCCTCACCCCTTTTCTCTTCCGCCGGCCACCGCCGGGCCCATCCCCCGCGTCCCCCTCACGGCCGCGCCGCCGCAGTCCCCGCGGCCCGCCGGCCGCCGACTACAGCTCCCAGGATCCCTCTGGGAGGCACCGTCCCCTCCCTCTCTTCCCGGCCCTTGTTGTTTGAAAAGGCTCCGGCGGAGAGTTTCGAGGGGAGCCGCCGCGGTTCCTCCGCTGGGGGCGGGAGCAGGCGGGACGGGGCGCGGAGCTGCTGCCGCCGTTGGGAAAAGTGGTCGGCGAAGGGGACGCCGTGAATCCCGGGATAAACCCCTCCCACGCCAGTCGTGAAGGAGCGGACCCAGCCCCAGCCCCGCGGCGAGACCCGGCCTCGGCCGCCCCGCCTCTCTCCCCCCGGAGGTGAAGGCGAAGGAGGCAGGAGCACTGGCCGATCCCCTCCTCCCGGCGCAGGGGGAGGAGGAAGGGGAAGGAGCGAGCCCGGGCAGCCGTGGCGGCCGGCTCTGAGCTCGGCCCGGCGGCGGGGCGAGGGGAGGGGAAGCCAAGCCCCCCGCGGCCCTTCCCCGGCGGGAGGGTCCTGGCGGCGCGGGGGGCGGCGCCACTGACGCGGGGCGGTGGCTGGATCCTGATCCTGCCCTGGGACGCCGGAGCTGAAGTTGCGGCGGGGCGGCGGCCGCCCCTGTCGTCTCTCCCGATGTTCGTGTGACTCGGCGGCGGCGAGGAGGAGGAGGAAGGGGGCACCTCCCGCCTCAGCCCCGCTGGCTGCTCCGGCCGCTTGTTGTGCGTGAGACACACACACACACACACACTCACACACACTCACACCCCGCTCCCCCGTCCCTTCCCTTCCCTCGCCCCGCAGCCCCGGGAGGCCGGAGCGGGCGCGGTGCTGCAGCCG
This sequence comes from Nesoenas mayeri, assembly GCF_963082525.1. Lineage (NCBI taxonomy): Eukaryota > Metazoa > Chordata > Aves > Columbiformes > Columbidae > Nesoenas > Nesoenas mayeri. The sequence goes on from NC_137540.1 coordinate 20,153,620, forward strand.
CGTCTCGGGGCTCCCTCGGCTCGGCCCGGCCGGGCGCCGCTGCTGCCGCCGGAGGAGGAGAAGAAGAAGGGCTGCCTGGCGGGCAGGCGGCCCAGCCATGAGCGGCGGGGAGGTGGTCTGCTCGGGCTGGCTCCGAAAGTCCCCACCGGAGAAGAAGTTGAAACGCTACGTGAGTGCCCTCTCCCTCCCGCCGTCCGCGCTCCCCCCGCCTCCCTTCCCCGCTTCTCCCTCTGCGAGGCTTCCCGCTCCCGCCCGGCCCGGCCTCCCCGCGCGGTCCCTCTCGGCCAGGCCCAGCGGCGGCTCCGCGGCCGCGGACGAGCCGCCCTCTCGGCCGCCTCCCGGTTTCGGCCGGGACTGCTGCCCGGTGCGTCCCGCGGGGATCCGCTACCCCTTCTTTTGTGTTTTTTTTTTTCTTCCCTTTTTCAAAAATGTCTTTTATTATTATTTTTTTTCCTCAAAAAAGGGGCGCCGAGCGGTCAGATGTTTCTGCCTTGCCTTTTATCGCCGTTCCAAGGGAGTCGGGAGAGGGAGGGGGGCGGAGTTTTTCCGCCTTCCCTTTGGATCCGGGGCTCGGTATATCTGTATTTTCAAACGTAAACACTTGCCGTCCCGGTGCTGGTGCCTGATGGAAGGAAAGGGAGGGGGGGGGGGCGCCCCGTAACTCCTCTTGGTGCGGCGGCCCGAAAGCCGCTCTGGCGGGGGAGCGGCCGGAGCTGTTGGCCCGGGGACGGCCGGGAGTCGGCGGTGTCCCGGGAGCCCTCCCCGCTGGGGCCGGGGGGCCTGTGCCCTTGGGACTGGAGCCCTCTGCGTCGGGAAAGAGGGAGGGAGGGAGGGGTGGAGGAGGGAGTTCCCAGAAAAGTGCCTTTTTCTACTTAAACTCCAGCCTGCTGTTGCTCAGAAGTAAGGGTTTTAGCAGAGGCTGCAGCGGAGCTGACACTGAGTTCACAGGAAAATGGAGCGTGTTTGCTGAGAGGGCAGATTTCGGGACAGGGCAGCAGCGGTGCTGTTGGGCGCTGGGCTCCTCGGTGCTGGCTGGGACGCTGTCAAGTCACGTAGGAGCAGTGGGTGATGCCAGGAGTCGTCTCTGCTGGGTCCCTTGCCGTTGGCACCCAGGTCGCTTCGTGGGGTCTGTGCAACGGGTACAGCATGTTGGGCCTTTAAAAAACCAAAAAAAGCAACAACAACAAAAACACCCAGACACTTAGTTAGTTAGATGGTTTTTAAATAGAAATGGCCTTTGTGGTTATCAGTTTTTGGGGTTTTTTTTAAGCAGCTAAACCCTCACATTAGTTTGAGAATCTGTGAACGTGTGTCTTAATATGACCATGTTATTTTCATATGTTAGCAATTAAAAATCACTTCTCAAAGAACTGTCGTTGCTATGGTCAGGTTTATTAAATGCCAGGAAGCTGATGATATGGGACTCTTTTTAAATTAAAAAATAATATTTGGGATAGCCCATTCTCTGGTTCCCAGTGCCAAAAATCCTGTTCTTATGAAGTACACAGGACCAGACTTGCAGAGGGAATGTCCTGGTGGGTCATGGCAGGGCTGTGCTTCCCTGCTGTGTTGGACACGGGCAGTATTTTTGGCTGACCCACTGCCTGTATGTGTGTATTCAGAGGATGTCACTTTACCAATGTGTAGGAATTAAGAGCAGAATTAATGTTTTTAAAGTTTGAGTAAATTTCCTGCCCAAACTCTAAATCATGCACAGTTATGCTGGACGGAGTTGTAAGCAAGAGTTTGCTCTCCTCAATCAAAACCATAAATCAGTCTCTAAATATGCTAGCTTTTTACCACATAACTGGCCTTTCAGTGTATTTATAGCTCTTCTTCCATACTGGAATAACATCAGAACCTTTGAGGTGAAAATGCTGGCTACAGCTTTGGTCAGGTCATTCCCTATTAAAAAAAAATAAATTAAAAATTCCTTTTTTTCCACTTGCAAGTGGGATCTGCTTTTTGAGGAGGTAGAGTATCAGGGTGATAGTGTGGCAAGCTGATACAAGCATGACTTGGGTTAGCATATGTGTGCACTGTAGGCCATGAGGTCATAATTTTAAATCTTACGCATTTTCTGCTTGTGTAAGAGAAATATACTGTTTAAAGGAGGACTCCTTAAAATTCCTCCTGCTTGTCTGTGGTGCCTGATCAGTTGCAGGCTAAAGGCTCATGCTCACTTTGAAGACATAAAAGTGACCTTGACATCACGATCAGCATCTTCAAGCAAACAAGAAGTTGATGCACTTGAAACAATGAACTTTAACTGAGTGCACCGACCGAAGTGTTGGCTTATGTGCTCTGTAATTCTGTGCTCACGCAGAGGCACAGAAGAGCTGTGTTTTTAAAGCCCTATTTTATACTGGTGACATTTCAAGGGGCTGCACCAGACAAAAAGATGGGAAAGTGATTTCAGTAGGAAACTGCTTTTCTGCAATGCGTGCTTTTCACATATATATATGGAAAATTGTAACTTCACGCCCTGTTAGTTTTTGCAGGCAAGTGTTGGGGCAAATCCAGGTTACCATCTGGGAAGGAAGATAAAAAGTCTGAAATTGCAGTTAAATCTGGTATCAGTTCTTAGGGTGAGTGAAAAGGAGTGCTTTGAAGCTAGTACATAGACATGTGTTTTGCAGAGACTTCAATTTTTAGTCTGAAACAGTTGGACGGGGTATTAAAGCTAGCTTGCAATCATTTTGAGGGTAAAAAAAGGAAAGAAAATAAATACCCAACCAACGCTGTGCTGCAGGTGGAAAAATCAGATTTCCTTGATTATACGTTTTAATGCCATGGGTGTCTTCGCCCCCTCCCCTTAAAAAGAGTCCTCTTTTCAGGTCTTGTTCATGCATTTTTGGTATGGAAGTAATTTTCTGATAACCATTGGCACCTGTTGTTGGTTCCCTTGGAGCTGGTGTTCAGAACAGTTTGGTTGCTAGAATAGACTGGTTGTTTCCAGCAGCAGATTTCTAGGAAAAATACAAGTAACTTTTGGTGTTGGCTGGAGGGTCCAAGTTGGGGATGTGGATTTAGTAGAGAAGAACGGAGCTGGGGCTAAATCCTGCACAGTGGTTATATGAGTACATGAAAGAACTTGTTTGTCCATAGGGATGGGAACTATGGGAACTACCTGCTATATATATATATGTTTTATTTCCACACTTGTTCTCTTGCAAACTTTTTTGTTCTCACCTTCCACTACTGTACTTTTTCTTCTCAGGTCCCCTTGTTTTTGAAGTCCCTTTTTCCCTCCTCTGTCCTTTAAAAAATGATAGCAAACCCTGGCTTTGTGGTTTTCTGCTACACTGCAGTTCTGCTGTGCACGTGCCAGTTAAAATAGCCAATTCTTTGTGGTAGCAGCATAGAGGACTTTTTACTGCCATTATGCTAAGAAACCACCAGATATTTAAACACAGCTGTCCTTAGTAAAGTGAGGGAGAAAAGCGTGAGGGAATGGGAACAGTGTTCTGAATTCTCTCCTGAAACCACTGCACTTGTGCCTGGGTAGTGGCTAGTGCTGGGTATGACAACTGGATGTCCCTAAAATCAGGATTTTGGGCATTGATGATCAGTTTATGCAACTGGTTTGTAGAAAGTTGACTAATATGAAGAGCAGATTGGTGTTTTTGTAGTTTTAAAATCAAGTTTGGCGTAATTGAAGCTAAACTTTGTTGTAGCAGCTTAGATTTTCAAGTGAGAATATGATAATTCTCAGTATTATAATGTGTCCTCCTGACAGTAAAATATATCTTATTTTATAAAAGGTAAAGCTTAATTAAAAACATCTCATGTAAGCTATATTGGGAAAGAATGCTTTATTTGACTGTTCCTGTTGATTATACATTTATTTAAAAGTGAGAAATAGGCTTGATCTCCCCAGGACCTAAAGGGCAGTGATATAATTCAGACAAGGCTACACAAAGCATTGTCTTATTCTAATGTTCTCAGTTCTCAGATGGTGACTAAAAAAAGTGCCAAACTATTAAGCTAGTTGTTGATGTTTGAACTATAGGCTAAGACGGCATAGGTACAAAAGGAATAAAGTGGAATATTTTACTGTGGTTTTGTTTGGCAGTAGTCACGTAGGTGCTTCTTCAGTCTTGAGTAATACTTAAATGTGCTAAGCTATGTAATGGTGTTAAGAAATGTTTTATTCAGCAGAATAGTTGTAATCTGGTAAAAGCTGTGATGCCTGACAAAAGCCCTTTTTCTGGAAGGTACCCGTTTGCATTAAAGCTTTTTGTGATCTTGCATCAGCATACTGAGCACATTTAAGAAGCCAGTTGATTTACAGAAGAAAAACCCAAACAACGAGGTGAGCTTGGTTGACATAATTCAGTGCTGTCCCTGTAGAGCTGGGTCAGGTTAACTCAAATTAACTGAAAACAGATGAGTGTAATCAAGTAATGTTATGTGACAACTTAATATTCTGAACTTGCTTGTGCTTCTCCAGGAGCTGCTGAGGACTTTGCAGGAATCGGTGTTCATGCAGAAACCTTTCATTCTGGAAGGAAGCTTCCCTTCTGCTGTGCACTGTGCAGGAAGCAGTATTTTGACTTTTGTTATTTTAAAACATGTGTTAGTAAACTCTAAACCATTAATTTGAAAGCATGAATAAACACAATGCTTTTGTTGATTATAGAAGGAAGTGATGTTGTTTTGTGTGCCAGCTGAAGATGCTGAAATGATCTCGGGTGTGACATTGGGGATGTGCCCATCTACTCAGCTTGCTCTTTGGGTGTAAGTCTCGCTTGCGGAGCATGGAACTCATTGTACGAGTGTTTGTCGTCTTTGACAGGACATTAGCAGCTGGTGTTGACTTTGCGGCCAGCGCTTCAGCACTGTCAGTGCTTGAGCTCTGGTCTATGCTCTGAGTTAATTACCGGGGGATCGTTTCAGAGGGTAAGAGCAGGTGGCAGTATGTAAAAGAGATTGAGAAGTCCAAATATATATGCTAAGTAAGATAAGTCTCTTCCACCAATTATTCTGATCTTCATGTAGTGTACCACAGTGATTTCCATTGTTAATTTAAATGTTTCTGAGCTTCTATGTTCAGACAGTACCTGAACTGCTTGAATGCTGCTTTTCTTGGTGTAGATAGGAAAGCTGGATATTTGAGTAACAGAAATTGTCCCATTCTTCTTGAAGTGCAGGTGAACTGCTGGACATTGGAAGTAAGCCAGATATTCTAAAGATGTTTCTTGATGTGAACATTTTTTCTTAACAGCTGTTTAATAGTACCCCTTAATGTGTGACCATAATAGATGAGGAAATGGTCAAATTCTGACTCTAGTAATGCTGGAGGTCATTCTGAATTGGATTTACAGCAGCATAGTGCTTTCATGTTTTGGTAGGTGTGTTGGTAAGATTTGGTGCAGGTAGTTGCAGGGGATAACAGTTCCATGAAGAACTAAGAGGGAGCAGGGGCGAGGAAGTGGAAAAACAAATCAGTGCCACAAATCCAGCTTTGTTGATGCTGCATAGTAGCCGTTCTTTCATGTATGCACAAAATCCTGCAACATTGACTGGTCAGTATAAGCAACAAATACACTAACCAAAGGAAATAATGAAATAAAGTTAATTTAACTTCCAGTTGTATGCAGATGACCTTGTTTTGTGTGACTTTTGGTGAATCGTATGCTCAAGTGCTAGGGAAGGTAGCTGTGTGAAGTAGATGTGAGTTGGATGTATTGAGAAGAGGAATTTTTCCAGCATCTTTTTCTTTCTCCTTGAATTTTAAAAATATTGGAATGACGGTTTGGACACTTCTGAGACATGGATTTTTTTTATTGTTTTTCTTTAGCCTTTTTTTGACATAACTTTTGGATCAGATGATTAGAATCAACTGTAATCTCTTTCAGACATTTAGAACACATGTATTTCTCATTAAATTTGGCTCATGGCTTTGAGAAAAGTCTTGGCAAAATGTGAAAGGAACATCAGTGGTTCAAAATGTAATTTTAAGGGAGAAGGTAATTTTGTGTATTGTAGATAGCCTTGGTGTGGGTATCTCATACTTGTTTAGTCTTGCTGTCACCTTTTTCTAGTCTAAAAATAGATGTCACCAAACTATTCTGGGTGGAATATTTTCATAAATCAAGGAGAGCACACTTGTGGTGCAGGTTCTGTTTCAATATAGAGCAAAAAAACATAAAGCAAAGACATACCTCCTTATTTTTTTGCATCCCAACTTCTTTTGTAGTGTTGAGGTCATAGTCCTCTTGAGACTTTTTCAAATTGTCCTTAAAATTTTCTGTGCTTCAATGACTAATCATTTTATTGCCAATAGAAGCAATTTTAACTGCTGTAATTTAATTGCAGTATTTCATTAGGAGGGACAGAACTTATGCAAATTACTTGAGCAAGGCGGGCGGGAAGATCAGACAGAAAGGGACAATCTTGTCAAGGCAGGTATGTTTTGTGTGCAGGTGAATATTGTTAGTCAAATATAATTTGCTGGTTTAGGGACTCTAATGTGAATTCAGCTTTTCATTATACAAAAACGTATTTCTAATGCAATACTACATTTTGCTTTTTTTCGGGGGGGAGGGTGTGGGTGGGATTCTGCCATCTCCAGCCCAAAAATGAAGCATTGTTTTTTCTCTCTTCTTCCTTTATCAATTCCTGACCAGGCTATCCTCGGTTCACTTTTATGAACTCTCTGTCTTGTTTACTTTAGGAAAAATGTTCATAGCTGTACAAATAGTCTTAGCTTTGTAAATATTGTTTGGTGCAATATGCTAGTTGTATTTTTGATCTTTTTCTTTTAAAGAAAACCAACCTGGCCTCCCATAAAAGGTTATGTAGTCTGGTTTTTGTGCTTCTGTTTGGTCTTGCTTCCAGCTGCTGATAAAAGTTTTGTTTCTCATGATTAACTTTTGAGGTCTTTTGGAGCGTGCCACCTTGCTTTTAGTTTTAAAAAAAATCTTATGTAGTATTTTTTTTAACTGAGGAGAAGGAATATATTTAATTGCATTTTATGCACCAAAATGACACATTAAATTCCCTGAGGTTATGGTGACACATTTTTTTTCCTCTTTTTTTCAGGTAAATGGCAGTTATTTGACATAAATGACAGCCTGATAGTTGTCTCTCTTGGAACTGGTGATATAATAACTTGTAATTAAAAAAGTCAGGCAGTTACATTCATATGGCTTGTGTATTATTATACATAATATCTGTATGTAATAATACAAATAAGTATGTGTAAAAACATACCTTTAAAAAGAGGTGACACTTGTGCTAGGAGACGGTGCCAAGTTAGTATACCAGCTTGTTACTGCTGAGTTTAGGCCCCACACCGAGAACTGAATTAAATGAAAAAGCGTTTGCTCATTCTTATTTTATACGGTGACTTATTTGCAGAATGATTTAAAAATATAAAACAAAGAAACAACAACAGCAGAAAACACAAACCAAACTAAAAACACACAGAAAACCTGATTGCTTTCTCAGGAGCTTTGCTGCTGCTTTTGTCTGAGAATTTCTAGGAAGCCAGAAGAGAGCTTTGCCTTCTCTACTTGTAAAAAGGAGGTAATTTTTGTCCTGTGCCACCCAGGGGTGACCTTCCCCAGCAGGAGAAAAGCAGCCTTATGTCTTTGTCCCTTTTCCACATGAGGGTTTTCCAACCGGCGGGTAGTTTTGGTTGTCCTGCTGCTTGGTAAGTGGAACCGAGGGCAGATAACCCCGTGGTGGCGATGGTGGCTGGCACAAGCTTGGATCTGCTTCTCCACCCACTTTGCAGCACGGGCAGCCCTGGGGCAGGGCGGTAGCAGATCTGCTGCCTTCCTCCGGGGTAAGTCTGTCCCCACCCCACCATGAACGCTGTGGGTTTCGGTGCAGACCAGCACATTCCTCCTTCTTGCTGGGGTTACAGCAGCCGCCAGGTGCTTTGGCATTTCTGCCTCAGAAGAAGAGTTAAAGAAGAATAACTGGAACAGAGGAGGTTCCACTTAAATTTGAGAAGAAACTTCTCAGTGAGGGTGACAGAGCACTGGAACAGGCTGCCTGGGGGGGTTGTTGAGTCTTCTTTGGAGACATTCAAAACTCACCTGGACACATTCCTGTGTAACCTCATGTAGGTGTTTCTGCTCCAGCAGGGGGATCGGACTGGATGATCTTTTGAGGTCCCTTCCAATCCCTGACATTCTGTGATTTCCGTTCCAATCCATGACATTCTGTGATTCTGTGAAAAATAGAGAGACTTTGGGTTGTTTTTGTTTTGTTTTATTTTTTTTCTCTGTTGTCTGGTGCTTGGGAATGAAAAACAACATAAACCTTCTGTAGGTGTTTATTGCTGACAGTAGGAGTTCATGGGATTAGTTTTGGGGTATGGAATAAGAATACAGGAAGCTGTTCAAACACAGTTAATACCCTTGCCTTCAAATAGACCTTTGATTCAGTCAACACACAAGAATTACAGTCTGGGAGAGTTATTTAAAGGGTAAATATACACATGATATCAGACGAAAAATGGATTTTGAATTTTAAGTTTTCAAGTGGGATGACAGCCATTTATGAAAAACAAAGCAATTCTGAAAATAGTGTGTCAGTTTTTCATTTTTCCCTTTGTATGAAGAATAACCACACTGAGTCAGGTAATGTGCTAGCCAAATGTATCCATTCACACTTGATACATGTTTCTTTTACAGCTTTGGGAAACTTGTGTTTCTGTGTAGATTCTTAAGCAGGGTCAGCCATAGTAGAGAAGCTGCACCTGGTTTTATGGGAATGGTGCACAGGAGGATGAAGTCAAAAATTCATATACAGAATTTAGCAAACCATTATGATGATTAAAAAAATAATAAAATATAGATATTTGTGATCCTTAAAAACATGTTTGATGCTGATAGCAAGTGTGCCCCTTCCCAGCAAATATTGAGAAGTAAGGAGCATATTAGGAAAGAGGTGGTGAGGATAACTTATGTGATGGATATTTTGAGAATTGATATTGTGTTCTTTTTAATCAACAAACTACTAAGAGAGAGGATGTCAAAGTAACTCATGGACTTGAGATGAATTGGCTATTTGTTCTTGCATAGTTTAGTTAAAAAAGGGGGGACAGGGGGTGCAGGAGGAGAGGGCATGGAGTGCAGTTTGAAGCAGAAGAGGCTTGCTTGTCCCAGGACAGATGAGGCAGTGGAGCGCTCTGCCGTGTAGCACCTGCAGCAGGGATGTGGGAGATTCCATGGGTTTGGAGAGAATCATAGAATCATTTTGGTTGGAAGAGACCCTCAGGATCATCGAGTCCAACCATAACCTAACTCTAGCACTAAACCATGTACCTAAGACCTTTGTCTAAATGCCTTTTAAACTCCTCCAGGGATGGTGGCTCCACCACTTCCCTGGGCAGCCTGTTCCAATGTCTGACAACCCTTTCTGGGAAGAATTTTTTCCTAATATCCAATCTAAACCTCCTCTGGCACAAGTTGAGGCCATTTCCTCTTGTCCTGTCACTTGCTACTTGGGAGAAGAGACCAACACCCTCCATGCTACAACCTCCTTTCAGGTAGCTGTAGACAGCAATAAGGTCTCCCCTCAGCCTCCGTTTCTCCAGGCTAAACAGCCCCAGTTCCCTCAGCCGCTCCTCATCAGACTTGTGCTCCAGGCCCCTCACCAGCTTTGTGGCCTCCTCTGCACTCTGTCTAGTAAATCCCTCAGCTGCAAACTTGAGCACTTGTGGATCTGGAGTGTGACAACAAGAGACTTTTAAAACGTTGTGTTGTAACCAATTCTTTGGTTGGACCTCTGCAATATGGTCTTTTCCTAGTTGTGCTGAAATGCTGGAAGTGTCGGGGGCAGGCTATTGACAGTTCTGCTTTTCTAGAATGCAGTGACCTGTATGAATTTGATTTGAGGTGTAAGCTACAAACTGAACAAAACTTATCCCTTTTGAATATATAACTTGTTATATAATTCCCTGATATCTTGTGGTGCTCTTCATTAAAGAAATGTTTCTTCCTTTCAATTAGATGTTACACTAGGTGATGCTCTCATGGTGGCATTAGATAAACTTTTTGTTTAAAAAACGTTTCCTGTTGCTAAGTGAGATTATGTTAAGAAGTGTAAGAATAGGTATAAGGTATAACAATAAGTGTTTCTTCCTGAATCTTGCATGTTCTGATGCATTCCCATTTACTGTTTCTACACAATTATTGCTGAAATTATTTGCGTCACGCTATGTGGATAACTTTTGTAGTCTAATGACTTGCTACTCAGTGTGAAATAATGCCCTTAAAGCTCAAAGCTGAAGTCATGTCACGCTCTTAGTAATGACCTATCTGATAGAGTTGTCTGTGTGCACAAATGAAGTCAGATTGCATAAGCTGGTCAGCACTATGAAAAATAAACAAGTTACTCTTCGCTACTGAAGGTCTGTCAGCAGACAGAACACTTACATGGACTCAGGGGTCAGTCATTACTAGGTTAAAACCTCTTTTTTTTGGAGTTTTAGGGAGGTGAAGGAAGAAATGGGGCAGGGGGAAGATATAAAGTGAAGAGTAGCATTCTAATGTCTCATTAGTGTAAAATGGGAAACTTAGCCCTGTTTTCATCCCAGGGTAAATTTGTCCCAGGACAAGTAACTACAAAGTTTTCTGCTATGGTGTGTATATACTTCAGTGCTAAGTTAATTCACACTCCTGTGCGTTTTTCCTTGACCTGACAGCTCTGTTTATCTGTGCATCTCTGCAGCTCCAAGGTCAGGGATGGGGGAGGGGGAAAAAGGGTAGGAATTTATTGTCTGATTTATAGAGAGAGTGGCAGAAACATCTTTACTGATTATAAAAGTGAGGCACCATCATCATAATTACATACATTTGATGATTTTTCTTTGGTGACATTTTGTTACAGTGCAGGCATAACTGCCTGTGACTGAAACCTTTTATTTTACTGTTTTAGTCTTGGAATGGGCACGTGGTCAAGTCGCAATAAGAGTCTGCATAATTACAACTTAAAATTGTTACTAGATACGTGCTGCTGAGAATCGACCAAACAAACGGTCTAGGGGAGGTGCAACGTCGCAAGCAACACTGCTGAGATGCCCAATTTGCTTCCAGCAACTGCTGGGAAGGCAGTGCTATTCCCATCAGGGCGCTTCTCCTGCTTGCTGCTTACGGGAAGAGGTTTTCCTATCGGTCTCTGCAACCAGCTCTGTCCAACAGAGCTGAAGTGTGTTCCTGCCTCCCCTAGCTGGCCGGAAAATGAGCCGCTTTTCTGTCCGCCTTGGGATCCTTTGCTTCTGGTAGCTGTTGCCTGAAAGGAGGGCGGATGGAGTGCTCCTCTCTGAAATCTCGGTCTGCTTAAACAAGATGGGGAGTAAGGAAGACTCTGATTTGTCTTTTTTCAACCGGGAGACTGAACTGGACAGATGTTTCTTACTCAGTGCGAAGAAGGAAAGTCCCTGGCCAGGGGCTCTAGGATGAGGGTTAAAAGGTGAAGAAATCCTATGGGGGCCTCCTGCTGCTCTGATGGCTTCAGCCCTGCACAAGTGAGAGAGATCCAAAACTTCTGTCTCATGTCCTTTCCTCCTCCTCCTTCCTCTCATTGCAACCATTTTTTTTTGTTGTTTATTTTCCTACTTTTAAATCGCATAATTTAATCCTTCCTGTCACTTCCTAATATCTGAATCATAGGTAGCTCTTCCTGCCTGCAGTAAACAAACATTTTACTTGTGGCACCTCTCCAAAGTTGAAAGTGTATTAATGAAGGTGGGGGGGTCCCTCTGGCAATGTGCTTGGGAAGCTAATTCACTTGTGTAGGGGCGGGATAAGCTGCTTACTGCACGCTTCTGTGGCCAGCGGAGTTCCTTGTCGTTCCAATCTCCTAAACTGCTGTAGCTGCTCGGCCAATCAGGACAGGCAGGTGAATGGTAGCGGATGATAAAAACAGTATAAACAATGAGCGATGAGCTTCTGGAGTTAACAACAGTAGCAGCCAGGTTGCCTCAAGTCTTCCTGCTGGTGGTGTTGCCTCTCCTCTCTCATATACTGTATGTATGGATGCTGCTGAGATACACAGGCTCTGCCATTTAATCAGTCACTTCTGATAAGCACTGTCTGGTGTAACACTGAGGCTTTGCTCATTTTTTGGATTCTTTCACCACAAGGCAAGATGATAATGCAAGATACTTTGGGATACATGATCTGCCTCCATCAGCCTGCTGGACCTCTTGGGCCATATTTGTAAAAGAGGCAAAATGATGAGTGTCTTCCTAATTTTTCCTGTTATTACTATTTTTTCTAAGCTTTGAAAATCCTTTGTGTGATTTTTTTTGTTTGTTTGTTTTGTTTGTTTTAGTTGTGTGGGTTTTGTTTTTTTGCTTTTTGTTTTTGTTGTTGTTGTTTTAAATTGTCTGTGACTCCAGTGTGATGCAGAGAAGACACAAGCTAACATCCATGAGGACCCCCATCTCTCCTGATGCACACTCTCTCTGCTGGTTTCTGTCCTTCATGGGGAAAATTCATCTTGAATCATGATAGACCAGTCTCACAGTGTGTTGAACACTACAGCTCCTACTCCGCAACTGCAAGTGGAACTGTTAAATGCATGTAACTTGGTAAATGCAGGGGAAGGGTCCAGTCTTTCTGCTGGTGACTTCACATTTGTACCTTTCTGCCCAGCTGTGCATCCTCACTTTCCTCTCTGATTCCTGCTACTAAGTTGAGAAAGGCGTGAAAATAAGTCAAATTTGTTTAGGACAGACTAGATGAGGTAAGAACACCCTGATTGTTATGCTGACTTCTTAATTGTTCTTTCTTGTAAAAGAGAGCCTTCTTTTCAGCAGTTACAACTTACCTTGATTTTTTTTGACTGCATTTCATATAGCATGAGAAGCATATTCTCCATGCCAATGATTGTTTTGTTTCCTAACTGTTTTTTAAAAAAAAAAAACTTTGGCAGATTGTGCTGATAAAGCGAGGCAATAGAATATTACTCTAGCCTAGTTTAATACCCATTTCAGAACAGACAGTTGAAGCTAACGAGCCCTGCTGTTACATGCCATAGGAACGCCTCATGTTCCAGTTTCTCCTGGCTGAGGTTGCACATGCACAAGGTCATGGGGTTTTCCCTTGTGCAGTTTGTTTTTATCTGGTCAGTAAAGGATGGAGTTTCTCAGGCAGATAAGTTTGAGAGATTTTTTTGACCTGATAGCTCATCCTAAAAGGTTTGAATGAGTTGGACACCTGTTCTGCCGTCATTGCCCACTTACACAGTTTCCTTACATGTAATGAAATAATCTCTTTCCACAATGATGGCTGGGGTTGAAATGAGTTTTCTCTATTTGGGGTATGAAAGTAATTTCCTTGGGCACGTGACTTGGATAATGAACGATGCTGGGGAACTGGGAAGAAAGAAGTGTGATAGGTGACGGTATTTTGTTTGTAATTCCAGTCTAAAATGATGGCAGCTTATTTCTTGAGAACACTATACCGTGCGGGAATGTGGAAACAACTATATGAAAATATTCTTATTTTATCTGTTTGTTACATGCATTTTGGAATTCTTGAAACTGATTAGTACATATTCAAACAAATGCCATGTTAAATAACATAGAAAATACTTTTGTGTCCTTTGTACATTGTATGGTGAAAGTTTTGCTGAATCAGAAGCAAAAATGTAAGGGTTGGGTCCTGTAATTATAGTATTACAAGCCTTTTAATTTAAGCCTGTAATATAGTGTATTTCTGTCTAGAATGAAGATAACGCTGACCAAAGTATAATGAAACCAACTTTTTCAATCCTTTGCATTACTTTAAGTTGTCTTTTAATGTTGTACGGTAATATTTTTTTATCCGTTCTAGTCAATAAATTTCACATTGGTGTGCATATCTTTTCATTTGAACTTGAGGTGATTAAATTGTTCTCTTGCACTGAATTTCAGTGATTGCATTACTGTAATTCATCTAAGGAGATTACAATCTTGCCTGCTCGAAGAATGTTGGGCTTTTTGTTTCTTTAAGAAGACATAAGTAGCGTTGAAGCCAAATCTGTTAGAGGGTTGTGTGACTTTTTGCAAGTAGTTAAGCAGTGCTTCTGTGAGTTGCTTGTGAAATTCCTGTAAGTCTCAATTTAAAATGCAAATATTTATTTAGGCAATTGAACTACACATCCTGAAGTTGCTATAAAACACCTTCTTAGTGGTATGAAAAAGTCAAGCTGGACTTTATACCAAAACTTTTAAGTCTGAGAGCAGGCGTAAGCCAAGAAAATGGTTGAGACTGTAGTAGAAACGTGCTTTCCCACGAAATAAAATCCAAGGATGTAGCCACCGTAATTGTGCAATAAATTATCATAAATGTGATGTCATAGTCTCTGCAACTTTTTGAAGGGGTAGTCTGATTTTGAAATCAACGGAGCAGTGAATAACAAGTCTCTGAATTGGCCCAGACAGCGGCAGACACGTCTGCATCATTTGGGGAAAGCAGTTATGTCCTTGGAGAATTGAACCCTTTCAAAACAGAAGTTGTTGACTCAATGTGTTAATCTTGGCTTTTCATGAAAAAGTGCAGCATCACACACTGATTATTATTTTTTTTTTTTTAAAGATCCCTAAACTGCTGTCTGTGTAGGTAAAAATAAACTGATGGAAGCAAGTTGGCTGAGGCCATTGAATGTAGTTTCTGTGAACTGCAGTTGTTCCCAAGTACCATTCAGACACCTTCTTACTTGCCTGTGGAAAAAGGTCCCCAGATGCAATTGCGGATTGTAGTTTTTGATGTACAAGGGTAACTTCACAGGTTTACCTATGGTTGGGTTCTGCCTGATTTTCTCAATACACCCTGTCTTTAAGGTTTCAGTAGCATAGTTCAGAAAGTTTGTTTTGGGTGATTATTTTATGTGATAATAAGGGCACATTTCCTTGAAACGTAGCTCTGTTGTTCTTGTATTATCTTAACGTAAAGAAACAAAATGAGAAAGTCCTTTGAACTTGCTTCAGTTCTAGATTAAAAATTAAGTATTGTTAATGAAATAATTTGAAGGAACATGTTGAACTTTCCCTAAGTGCAGTAAAACTTCATCTCAGTGTCCAAATAAGTATATATCCCAGATACAGTAAACCACAATGTATATTTTTCAGCTTTTACCATAACCTTTTGGGTTGTGTATATTAGTTAAAACAACCTAAACATCTTAGAAATTAATGATGTGCCAACAAAAGATAATCCCTTTGCCTTCCTAGTAGGAAAAATCTTCATGCTTATCGCTGTATTCTTCAGGCAAAACCTTGGTAAATAAATAAGCCTTGCAGTATGCCCAGAAGGTCATCTGTAAGGGAGAGGCGGGAGCAAAATTCAGAGCCAACATCCTTCCCAGGAAACTATCTCCTGGTACATTTCCCTGTTTGGGAAGCCTTGGCTTCTGCCTGGTTCTGTCTTTACTCGTGACTCTTGCAGATGCCTGCTGAGATCAGGGAACCTTTTCCAAGCTGATACTTGTGCCAGTAGTTAGTTTATTCTTCAGATTTTTCCCCTTTCATCTTTATTCACTTTAGAAACGATCAATAACCCCTTGCTTGAGGTCTTGTATTTAGCCTCGTGACACTATATCCTGCTACTCTGGTAACTTGATTAATGTCTCTACTAAAAGGTATCAGTCTTTTGCTTCTCTTATGTTTTTGGGGTGTTGCTTTCCCTTGGGAGTCTCTTTGTTTCTCCTTCTTGCCATTGACCTGCCCATGGATGACTTCCCGTGCTCTTTTTATGCGCACTTCACATCAATAGCACATCCTCCACTTTCTCTGCTCCTAAATGCTGCCTCTTGTCCTCTGAATTGCCTTCTGTATGCTGCTATCATTAACGTTTCCCTGCCAAATAAAGTATATCTTACCTTTTCTTGGAAGCTACCTTTGCAGTTCACATTCTCTATTCCTCTAAAATATACCCACATTTTCCTTATGATTAAGTCTTTTGAGCCCTAGAGTTGCAGTTCCAGGAACCTGTAGGTGACATGGCCCATGTTTGTGGTTGGGTGGGCTTGGAGACTTTTTCCAGACAGAAAAAAGTATAATTGGTGCCTTTTTTTGGTCAGGCTTGCTGACCATATTCCATATCTCTAAATGCAACAACTATTTTAATTATTTTCTTCATAATTTGTGACTTTTGGACTACTTGAAGTTTGTATTTAAAGCTTTTCATAACTGCACTGTATCTTTATGGAGACTTAAATCTCGTTATTTTCCCTATCTGTTCTAATGGATTTCTCTCTTTGTTTTTAAACTCTGTGCTAAATTTGGGGTGAACTGATTAAATTATTTTCTGAACTATTAGAACTCGAGTATTTCTTTTATTCGGTTCTTAATTAAGGCTAATTTCTTCATTACATGTACAAACGTTTGTAGGTTATTCTGTTCACCTTTGTATTTTTGTGAAATGCTCCTACGTCTAGAAAAGTAAGGTTTGATTTTAGCCAAGGAGGATGTTTGCATTGAATATACTTGTTACTCTAGGCATGTTATTTTTTGGTATGTTATTATTTGTCAGGTTTAAAAACGACAGTTATAACTTTTTCCCCCACAAGGATGGTAAAGAACACGAACACCTTAAAGAGCAAAATAACAGAAATAACTGTTTCCCGATTTTTCTTCTTTTGTCTTTCTGAGATTGTAGGTTACTGAGGGAAGGGACTATGGATGATGTCTTCAGGACAGTTGACCCTGAAAAACTGTCCATCTCTCTACTTGGAAAGCACATAGTGGCCTTTAACACAATTACACTTTTTTTTTTTTAGTCTAATCTGGGTAGAGCAAGAGATTATTTTGTAACTAGAACTTTGCCTATATGGAGGTCCCTAAGGCTGAAATGGCTTGAATTTGTGCATAGGAACAACTGACAGAATACAGGCTGGAGAGCATGGGAATTATCTGTGCTCTGTTAGGAGTGCTGCCAAGATAAGCTGCTGTCTTCTGTATCAGCTGCAGAGTTGCTTTGTGGTCATCCTTCAGTAAAGCCCCAAATAGCATACATGATTCAAATTCCACTGAGGTTGAAAAGCAAACACAAATATGAAAGCCAGCTCCTAAAAGAAAGCAACTTTAACTACAAAGCCAGTTTTTCTCTGGTTTGATGATCTCACTACTCTAATAATAAAATCAATATGTAAAAACAACAATAACAACAAAACAACAACCAAACAAAACCAAACCAACAAAACCCCAAACCCTGAAGCCAGCAGAATCTGCTCATGTGTGTTCCCTCATCTGAGCAGAGTAAAAGGCCTTGCAGTCTTCAAGTGCTTCCTTCAGCATTGGCATTGTCTTCCCAGCCTGTGTCAGGCAACTCTGAAGAAACTTGGAGCTGGGAGATACCTTCACAGCGGTGATATGACTGCTGGGGCTACCGCTTTCTGGTTTTAAAAATAATCTGACAATGGTGTGTGGAAAAACAGAGTTAATTACTCTGCACAAGAGGCAACCTCTGTCGCAAATGCCATACTGTGACCTGAGCCTGTTGGGATGGAAGAGGAGGTCATTGCGTGAGCCACCTCACCAGGCTCCTGCATGTAGTTCACGGTACAAAGGCTGCTCCTGATGGAGTGAAAACTCATCAGCCTGGATGTTTGAGTTTTCTGTGACCATGCTTGGGAGGGAAAAGGTAGAGTTGTCTGCTTATGGAAGTGGAAGGAACCTGGAAGGAATCCAGAGCTGTTTGTGAGCTCTTGCAGCTCTTCTGCCACTTCTCTCTGCGCAAGGTGTTCCTGGAACAGGGGCAATGGAGAAGGTGGTGGCTTGTTATTTTCTGATCTCGCTAACCTGCAGTGTTCTTAATGGGAATAACTGGAAATGAAGAGGCTACTCAGGTGTAATGAGGTTTAACTAATGTAACCAATGTTTCAACTTGTTCTGCTGTGTGTTTGCTCTAAGGCTTGTTTACGTATTGTATAAGCCAAACTCGCCTGTCTTGTTGGGTGAGTGTGGTTAAAGTCTGCAGAGCTAAGTGAAGGTGCTGTAATATCTTACATAGCCTTGACAAAATATGCCTCTGTGGTATGACACATTAATGGTATATGAAATCTCTAGGCTTTTGAGACACACCTCATAATGATGATATCACTTTTTTTTCTTGCAGATTGTGGGAAATCAGACATGCTCAAGACATATTGTAAGCATCCTTATGTATTTAAAAATAAATCCAAGTTGGGGGGCAGGGACTTGACTTCCTAAGGAAGGTAAATGGAAGTTCAAGGTTTTCTTATCAGTGGTCTTTGGACTTGTTCTGAAATGAATTGAAAATGTTTGTATTGATGGATATTTGTGTCAGGTGAGGTGGCTTTTTTCTTAAATGCACATCCTCCCACGCTGGGACTTCCCAAGGTCTCTGCCTTCTTCGTCTTTTGGTGAGCTTTTGGTGTTCATCATAGCAATATTTTTGGTATTTCATATAATATAGCTACTATGAACAGCCTCTCTTACTGAGAAGATCTAGTGTGAAAAGAATGTAATAGTCATGCAGCGTAACACTTTCAATGCTAACAATTTTTTTTTTTCTTGGACTAAGCTTAATACTAAGCAAAACTTAGTGTCAGGGGTTTAGATTGCGGGGTGACAATAAAACCCTGGCAGATGTATTGTTAACCTCCTCTCCCCTCGACTTCTCCCTTCTGCCCCTCCCGCTCCCCGCTTCCCACTCAGCACAGGCGATCGGGAAGGAAAGAAGGACAGAGAGAAAAGAGCTGGAAAAATTAACAATGTTTTACTAATGCTACTAATAAGAATAGAGAAAATAACACAAAATATACAAAACCAATCTTGAAAGTCTCAGCAACTGCAGAGCCGGCAACCAAAGTCCTGGTTTGGACTCTGCAGCCAACTGGAGCTGGATTCAGTCTGTCACTAGGCCTCAGTTCGCAGGGACAACTAGCAAGGTCCTCTCCTAATGTCGGCCATAAGCAGAAGGGAAAAGGGAAAGGGAAAAAGGACGAGATCCTCGTGATCTCCCACTTTTATATGAAGTATTCACGTGAATGGAATGTTATACACAATTGGTCAATTTCTTGGTCACTTGTTTCTTGTCGCCCCTCTCGGAGATGTCCATTCGTGCTTATCAATAAGTTTGCATTCCGTTGCTAGTTTTACCAAAACATGTGTCTGGTTCTCCAGGAAAATGCAGTTAATATGAAGGCTTTAGCTGACAGGCAAAAATCACTAAAAGAGAAACTTGTTTTTAACAAAACCAGGACACTTTGTAAAGATTTTTTTCAAGTAAACCAGTTATTCAGAGCTCCTGTAAGCTGATTGGTGTTCTGTTAAACAGAATAACATGAAATAAGTCTGGTTTTGAACAAAGTTCTGCAGTTAATATATGTTTTTGCCAGTTTTTCTCATGAGAGTTGCATCAGCTGTAGAATCTTGTCTGTTGTAAAAGTTCTTTTTACGCTTAGAACTACTTTTTGTTGTCCCTTTTGGATATTAGCATGTAACATCTGCACATCTGTAAAAACCTCAAGTTTCTCAAGGAATAGGGTAAGTTATAGTTTCCAACAACAGAGTCCTATCAAAAATGCTATCTAGGTGAACTGAAATATTTCATTATAACCCATTGATTTAAGGACCTTTGTAGAAAACTGTATATTTTGATATTTTATTGTTATTTCTGTCATAGTAAAACCTCGAATATTTTAACATGAAACAACAGTAAAACATTTTCGTAAGACTGAAAGTACAGCTCCACTGAAACAAAATATTTCCAGGTTATTTTTTTCACTTCTAGTATCCCTACTCTTCCAAGAGGGTGGAAGGAAATGCAGCTTCATCATCTTGAGGTTTCCTATTTTTTCGATTTTGATAGCCTTCCTAATGTGCATGTCACGGTTTGGTTAGGATAGATTGTCCAGTTTGTTCAGGGCAACTTAAAACAGAGGTACTAACCATGTACTCATGTATAGGTACCTTGTGGCTTCTATCTCAATTTTTTTCCATGTAGTTATCTGACCTTCTTAATCTGTGTTACTGGAAGAAAAGTTTGTGCAAAACACTGGCTTTTATAACAGGAGAGGCTGTGACCTGTAGTGATTTTTATCTGGAAATAGTGGCTAGAAGGGAAGATGTTCCCTTGTTTGGAACTTGCCAGTAGTGGTGTGGTTTTTGGTGGGGTTGTGTGTGTGTTGTTGTGGTGGGGTTTTTTTTGTCATTTGTTTTTAAATTTCCATTTTCAGTCCAGTTGTTTTAAGTGTCATGTAAGAAACCACAGTCTCCAGACCACACTGATGTTAGCCCGGTGGACTTCACACTTTTTTATTGCACTGTCCAACATTTCAGTGTGTCTCGGGCAGTGAAAGCTTCAGGCAGAACTTTAGTCTTGAAGCAAAGGAGATTTTGTGACTGGTAAACTTTTCTCTGGAGTAGCATAGACTTATTTATCTGACAAACTGAAAGCAGTAGAGGGATTCCTTGCTGCTCTTACTGCCTTAAGTGGAGATGATGTGGAGAAGAATTGAATACTGTGGGCCCATGTGCACTATGGGTGATTGGATGGCCTTGTATATTTACATTTCACTTATTATAGTATAGTCATTCCTCTTGGTCTTCTAAAATTAGCAAAGCACAGCACAATTATAATACTTTCATGCTTCAGGATAAGCTTTGCATTTCATTAGTTCATTGGTTCTTATTTATGCTACGTCAGTTCAGGAGGAAAAATGTTAAACTGGAATAACTTGTTTTGAAAGTTCAGTACAAGTGTGTGCTTTCTTCATCTCTAATTTTGAATCTCCCTTCTCTTCTCTTAATGTGAAAGTCTTTTGCCTCGTCCTCTATGTTAAATTGTAGGCTTTACCACGGAGCAGCATCAAAGTGGTTTATTTGCCTTCAAAAACATGTATGTATTTGATTAGAAGTTTTCAGTTGACACCCCACTAAATCCTCCTGTCTTCCTCCTCCCCCCACGCAAATATTTTTTTTAGGGCAAGAATTTACTGTTAAAAATAGTAACAGGTTTGAGGCACTTTGCTTTATCTTAGCGATGCTTTTCGTTAGGAACTGGGGTTTGTGGGTCTCTGTGAGGTGCAGTGCCGTGTGTCCCTCCAGTGCCTGATGCTGGGCCAGCAGCAACGTGCTCCAAGTAGCTGCTGGCCAGCCCCCAGCTACCTTGATTGGGGGGGGTTTTGACCTTTTGGGGACCACATTTGGTTGGAAATCTGAGGGCAGGCTTTCTTTTCCCTAAACTCTGCCTGGTGTAGGGCCGAAGGCTGCTCCCCTCTCCTTCTGTCCCCAGCTAAGGGATCTATGGGGCCCTGTCTCACGGTTGGTGGCACCTTGTGAAGAGACCACCACACAGCTACAGACTGCAGCCGACTGTCCAGAGCCCGCTTTGTGCTGGCAAGACCATTGACTTGTGCACCTTGGTGCGTGTCCCTCACCTGCGCTGGACTCGTGCTTTGCTGGTGGGAATGGCGGGCGCAGAAGATGCCGATGTTCCTCCTGGAAGGCAGGCTTTAGTGTTTTATCTTCCTCGAACGCCACTTGAAAGGCAGCCGGCGAGGAATGCACGCTCTTTAAAGATCACAGCCCTGTCGTATTTTATATGGATGCTTTGAAAGGCAAAAGAGCGTTCAGCTGGGTTAGTGTGCAAACAAATGTACGTGGCCCTGGGGCCTCGCGCGCTGTTTGAGGATAGCGCTGACGTGCCTGTCAGACCAAACCAGAAGGATGAGATAGTCACATTCCCTTCCTCCTGTGACTTGTTGCAGAGGCTGGAGTGAAAAATGAAACACTTGTGCTTCAGACCACTCTCCGGAGTGCAGACACGCACTTCATCTGAGCGACTCTCCTCGCAGTTGATGTTAATGGAAGTAAACCTTTTTTGCCATGTATTTTTCTTGTTTGCAGCCTTCTGTGTGACCTTGTAGTGAAGTCATAAAAGCTTGAATCTTTGCTATCGCAATCCTCGCCATAGCAACATGCGTCATAGCTGCATAATTATTTATTTAATGGGTTTAATTATGAAAACTGGGAAAGGCACTTAAGAAAAGTGGATCAGGTAGGAGAAAAAAAGCACACTGGTTTTCAAGTTAAAAAACAAAACAAAGAAAACAAATGCGCGCCCACCCAAACAACAACAACAAACCACTTTCACAATAACCTGAGACAGGAATAAGTTAAGTTTTGCAGCGTTTGTTTTAAACTACTTTCTTCCCTGTTTGCCTTTTCCTCCTTTTTTGATAGTTGTGGTAGTAGGTTTTTTTTTTTTGTGTCTACTGTGCAAGAATCATGCAGCTGCTTCAGTGATTTCCCCCCTCCTGTTTGCAGACCTATAAATATACTTCCTTTGTCATGTTGTTTCCTAAGAGCTTTGCTTCCAGATAGCTTTGCCATTTAAAATTTTTCATCTTTGACTTTCATACTGTCCTATTAAAAGTTATTAGTAGTCCTGAAACCAAATGCTCTTTATTAGGCCTTACGTTTCAGATTGTCTACAGCTTTCTCTCCTCATGTTCAGAAATCAATTTTGCTATTGACAAGCTTTCTCAGAAATAACTGTCTGCAATAATAATAATATATATAGAATATATAGATACTAGCACACTCATAGATCAAACTGTGTGTTTTTTTGTAACTGAGAGTGCTATGCTCTGGAAGATTTCTTCAATTATTATCGTCAATGTATACACCAAATGCTACGTGATCAGCAGCGTCTTGCAGTAGAACACTGGTGGGCCAGTGTCTGATTAATAGTTGAAAGCAATTGTTCCTTTCCCTTAATTCACGAGGGGAGAATGAAATGCAACAAATAACTTCATTGATTTCACTTTAGAGTTACTGACATGTTATGAATCTTTCAATTTAAATCGATAGATACCTCAGCAGCTGTAGCCGAAACAGACCCGGGCTCCTGGCAGAGATGTCCTTTCCTGTGTCTCTGCCTTCAGGCTGTGCTGGAGCCTCCAACAAGGGTGGGAGCAAGTGGAGTTGGTGGCACCAGAGCAGGTCTTGGCAGCTTAGGATTTTATAGATGTTCTTGCTACAAGTACATGAAAGGCTGGTTGCGAAATATGACTTGGTGACAGCGCTGTGAGTTGTTAATCCAGGATGGGGCTAGAATTTCAAATTTGTGAACTTTTGGCATGGAGGGGAGGGTGGGGTTTTGGAAGGAATTTCATTAGTTGGATCACGATATAAAATGCAAAGACTTTTAACTGAATAACTCAAAAACTGACTTGGAAGAACTTTTCTGTTGGAGTTATTACTTGAATCATAAGCCTTCGTTAGTGGATGTTCCTTCTCAGGACTGATGCATGGAAGCAGAATTTCCTTTTTTGTTGGGTTTGTTTGGGTTTTTTTGCAATGCTGAAATGTGAAACCTTTCCTGTTGGCATGCTGGTTGGCTTAACTGCTTCTTTGGTAGCCTCTTTCTTGTTGCGTATGAAGAGGAGACGTCCACTCCTCTGCTGTGTGCCGAGAGCTTTGTGGGGCATAAGCTTTTTTCCTTGGAAAACGACACTTTTTTTGCTTTTTATTCCACAGATGTGGTGCAAGACTGCGTATAGGACTCACAGACTGATAACAGTATGTTGGGAGAAAAAAGTCTTGTGTTAATTGTTCCGTCTGTTTCATGCTGGTTGTGTTTTCTTGGCTGCCGATTAAATTTGGCATTTTTGTAACTGCAGTACTTACAAGAGAGTCCCTTAGTCTTGGGAGTTGTCTTGTGGCATCACTTTTAGTGAGAGGAATCAGCAAAACCCTTTGGGGTTAAAAACAGGCTCATTGGTCCAAATGCTGTGTGAGTGTTGTACTGTTTAATGTGTGGGTGCAGGCCACCCAGGGACCACTTTGCTTGTCCCCTGGGCTATAGCAGTGCAGCCTCAGAAGTTCAGTTCTGGAGCTTTGTGAGGTTCCCAGGTAGAATTGGTGGTGGTCCAGCAATGCGTGTTTTTATATTTCTGATTAATCTTTACTCTTCCTTGAATCCAAGCATAAATCTTAACATTCACGATGTGTCGTGGTTTAACCCGAGCTAGCAATCTAACTGCGATAGCTGTTCCCTCACTGCCCCCTCACCTCCCAAACAGGAGAGAGAATCAAAAGGGAGGAGGCAACTTGGATTGAGATAAACACAGTTTAATAAAATAACAAAATACGAATACAGTACTAGTAAGTCTATATAAAAGATAGAATATAAAATAAAAGTTACTTGATGCAATTCCTCATGAGCTCCGTCTGCACCAAGCAGCTGGTCCCAAAGCCAATCCCAGAGAGAGAAAAGAGGGAAAAAGGCAGAAAGGCCCAGAGGCCTCAGCAAAACAGCAGGATGGCAAAGGCCAAACTAAATACCCTGAACAGAACTCCCCTGAACGGGTCTCCGAGAGCAAAGATAAGGGAGAGAGACTGGAAGATCCTGATACTGCTTAAATATGGAGCGTGATGCTAATGGGATGGAATACTCTTGTTGATCAGTCTGGATGTCAGTCAAGCTGCCCTTCCTCGGTGCCTCACACCTGTGGGCAGAGCACTCAGAGTGTCCTTGGCTCTCTGGCCAGAGCAATTAAGAACATTAACTCTGTCCTGGTGTTTTCTTTCTTGTTCTCAAACTGATTCAAACAATGACTTCTCTAGCTATGAAAAAGAAAGGTTTCTAACTGTATGAAAATAATTAACTCATTTTCAGTCAAACCAGCACATGATACTACTCTGTAGGATTCCCTAGGCCTTCGAAGAAAAAGCCATACCAAGTTAAAAGTACTAACGCAAAGGTATGCAGAAGTGCGTACAAACTTGTGACGTGTCTTTCTCTCTTTGCAGCTGTTTGGACTTAAACTAATACTGTCGCCCTTAGTCAAGCATCCAAACCTTGGAGGAAACTTGAGGTGGAAAGTCTTTAATGCAAAATAACAGGAGAGCTCCTGTTTGAAATCACTACGCTATATTGTCAAATTAGCTAAGCAGGACCTGTATAAGGTCTCTGCTGCATGTTGTGGATTTTGTCACTGCTGCTGAAGAATTAATGAGATCTTCTTGGTGGCTGGCTGGCATCTCCTGCATATGCTTCTCTATCAGGCTGAACTTACCAGGGCTCAAAAGCTCGTTGTTTGGGTCTAGTGCAGCCTTCGTATTTGGAAAGGCAGGTGAAGTTCTGGCAGTGTCCTTTCTTCATAAGCTTCTCCTCCCTCTTCTGGAGCAAAGCGGTCACCACCCGACGTTTGTGGTTGCTATGGAGGAATGCGTGTGTATTTTTTGTCTGCAGCAGAAGTGTAGCACATCCACAATGGAGTTCTTTGCTGTCTCTGTGAATGACATTTTGAGAAAAGTGGTTTTGTAGAACAAGATATGCTGCCTCTTTGCAGATGGACTTCTTTTTCTGCTGTTGCTTATCTCTGCTGGGTTCCTTCTCTCTTGACTTGATTAATGTTTCTCCTTCAGACAGAAGATTTTGCTTTTTTTTTTAAATTTTCATCTCTGCGTATAGAAAGTTGGAGAGTAGCTGGCCTGCAACAGCAGATAGGCTGTGCTTGAGAGGAGAGGTGGTTTACTGGGAGCTTTAGAAGTGAACCTCCACCTGGTGAGAAGGGAGTGGCGTGAATAACTAGTACCTAAGAAAACAAACAAAAAATGTCCAAAAGGAACAGGAGAACTTTGTCATGTTACAGTCTCTTCCATCTGCCTAAGGCAAGGTCACTAAATTCACCCTTGGCTTCCATAAAGCTTTCATGTGATATGGGAAGCCTTATAATCCAGAAACGACTGAAGAAAAACTGCTTCTTCCAGTGCTGTTTGGTTTTTTTTTTGTTGTTTTCTTACCTGTATCTTGACAATTAAACCTTATTTCTTCTGGGGAAGATCAGATGTTCTTTGCAGCAAAACTGTACCACTTAACCATGTTTTGATGCATAATGTAATCAGCTTGATTGCTCTTTAATATGTCATTCAGACCTACAGTCACTGTCAGCTGGGCTGAATCTGCTCTCTTGGAGAATTTCAGTAACGCTTCCTTGGTAGATCACAGTACCTGGTGGTAACAGGGCTTTTTTTTCAGGGCTATATCTGTGTCCGTGGGTTAAATGGTGACCTTACAGGGGGGAAAGCTGAAGCAAGTTGTGGAAAAGGTGCTGGGATCTTGGTCTCCCCTACTTCTGTGTTGGAGAGGGATGGGCTGAATGGAGTTAAGGCTCTTTGTGCCTTGTGTGCCGGGTGGCACAGCTGCACTGGTGTATGAAAGGTGTCAGCAGTGCTGAGTATGGGCCTTTCAGCTTTTCCCAGGTGGAGAAACTGAAGGGGATGGAGTGGCAACCTGGAAGTTGTGCTACTGACAAGTCATCTTCTGCAAATATTAGTTGTGCATGGCTTATTTTGGTTTGATTACTGCAAAACTAGTACTGAGCCTGTAACGGCTTTAAATGCTGTTCTGTTTACTTTGCGAATCAGTGCCAGGTTGCATTAAGAGACAGGGTTTTCCTTTTCCAATGTTTTGTTCTTGAGAGTCTTTATTGACAGCATGAGGTGCGAAAATAAGGCATGCATGTGGCTGTGCTTTTTTTTCCTTCCCTATCTGTGTATAGTAGCATATCAGCTTTAATATGAATATGATCTCACTAAAATAGCAGCTGGTTGAATTCGGGACCTTTAATGTAATGCATTCTTGATTAGTTATGAAGGTGACAGGTTTGAGTAGTTAGGATTTTCAATTTTCTTATTGGTATGTGCTGGTCCTAAGAGATACAGGTGCTTCCATTTCTCCTTCATTAGAAGGAAGTGTAAAAAAACCCCATGTGAGCTCATTAGAAATCTGCAAGTGACTTAGGTACAAAATTACATTTGGCATTTTCTTGTGTTTACTTGCTTAAACATGGTAGTATAACTTAAGCATTTAGAGATCTTTCTCTTAACAGTAATGTGCCTGGTTCTAAACTTCTGTGTAAAGATGCCTTGCTGCAACTTGAATGAGTTAAAAATGGCAAGTAGCTGGTTTATATATACTGTGGAAGAAATATTCAGACATAATGAAGTGCTTGTGAACTGTCCTTAAGGAAAAAAGTTCTTTGTGTGGGAGTATGAGGAAAGATTAAAACTGAGACAGTCAGTAATCCCCCTCCCCTCTTTTTAAGGAAAGCAAGCTTTCCAAGTAACACTGCAAAAAAGAATAAGTATAATTAAGTAGAAAGACTTAGAAGAGCATTGGTTAAAACAAGAATAATAATTCACCTCTTCAGGCTGATTCTGAATTGCGTGTGACTTTTATCTTGCATAAAATATAGTTATTGGTTTTTTATTGCCTTGTCTGCTTCTCTGGGCTTTCCTCCTCCCCTCTTTTCTCTGTAGAAAATTTCTTGGCGAGGCTATCAATGCAAATTTGACCTTTAAGTTTTTGACTGAGCAGCTCATGTATCAGGAAATAGTTGAGCATGTGCAGGATAATTTATTGCAGGAATTTAGTGCATTTTATCACTCTTTGGAACTTTCAAGGCCTTTTTTTAAAAAAAAAGAAAATTCTCCTCTTTAACCTTACCTTTTACTGTGCAGAAGTCCTGCTTGTCAAGTGTCCGTGCAAGATGCTCGATCGTGTGGCTGGTGTACTTTGCTGTGCGTACCTTGGTGAGGCCAGGTCTGCTTGCCTTGTTTAATAAATAGGTTGGTGTTTGAACAATGACAACTACCCAGCAAAGCGGGGTAAAATGTCTGTCTGTCTTGGCGTGTGCCTGCGTGGGTTTTGTGTGTGTGTGTTTGTTTTGAACCAAATCGTGGCCTGTGTTAGGTGGCACAGCAGGTGCGCTGGTCCCACTGGAGCGAGCTGGTTTCTTGCCTGGCTGCCTCCTGGCAGCTGGGGCAGGGGGGAGCTGAGCGCAGGGTCCAGCCCCCTCCATTTTCTCTTGCTGTCCCCTGCCTGTCGCTTCTGTGGCCGTATTAATATGGAGCAGTTGAAGTCACTGAGTTGGCCACGGGCCAGCTTGTGCTGTGTGTGCTGCAAGGACCGCTCTGATGTGCGGCGGCGGTGATGTGAGACAGAGGCAGCGCCGAGGAGAGGTAGGTCTTGTCTTTCTGTCCTGCCCTCCTCAGCGTTTCCAAATCCTGCTCATGCGCTCGGCGTTTTCCTTTCTTCTCCTCGCTAGCCTCCCTTTCCATCCCACTGGGATAATTTTAAATCTTTCTGGTTAGACAAACCGACGCTGCTTTGTGAGCTAATGGTCTGTCTCCATTAAGTCATTAAGCAGCCGCGTTTCGTTGGTGAAAGTCTCGTTTGACAGACTTGCCGTTTAAGGGCAGCGCGCTATCTCTGTGTGTAACTGCAGGTGTGCAGCTCTAAGCATGTCATGCACGCCACGTTTTTAAAAATCATAGCAGGAGCTCCATTGCACATCATAACTACTGGTACGATAAACAGAAGCAGCAATTCAGTTCATCTTCAAGGTTTCTGTATTTATTTTCTTTTGCAAAATTTCAAACTTTGCCATCAATTTTTTTTTGCCTAAAATATTGTAGGAGCTACTGAAGTGTGCTGAAGACATTGTGTGAAAACTGAAATCATCCTGACAGGAATTTTGTGTCATAATTCGATAAACCTGTTTCACAAGCCTGGATCTTGGTATTTCTCTTTGCTTCTAATCTCAGTGACTTTTTACTTGGATGTAAAGAGATTTAAATGTGTGGTGAAGCACTAACTGGATTTACGATGGTGTTTAATATGCTTTTTCTTTAAACAGTGTTGGTCAACTTTTAGAGAAAGCAGTTGCTTGTAATCTTTTTATAAGCTCTCCTCAACAACTATAATAATAAAAGGGAGAATGTTTGAAAACATGCCACAAAAGCTAATTAGAACTCCAGTGGGTTATGCTTCCTTAGAACATTTAGCTTGGAGGGAAAAAAAATCCTGTTGGGGGATTGCTAACCATTTACATTCTCAAAACTATCTGAAAAAGCCTAAAAACAAATTTAAATATAGTCTTTGCTATGAAAGTAACTTTTAAAAACTTCTGTGATACTGCAGTGGTTTGGTTTGTGTTTACATCTGTGACTACTAGTTTAAAAAGACTTGTAAAACATCTTGTTTCTTGCTAGTGTATTAGGTAGATGTATCTGGCAAGTGAGTCACTCCCTGCTTTTAAGAAAAACCCTGTGATAGGCAAAGAGATGAGAGGAAGTAAAGTGTGTTTTGGAGGTGTCCTACATGCTTTGTCTCTCTCCCTGTGAAGAACAGACTTTCTTTCCTCACGCAGCACCTATGTTAAAGAAACCACTTTCAGATAATGTATTGTCCAGAGATAGCTGGAGTTCACTCCTCAAGTGAGGAAAGGTAAAACTAACCTTGGCTGCTGTCATGTTTCAGGTAGGGGTATTCTGATACCGAAA
This sequence comes from Nesoenas mayeri, assembly GCF_963082525.1. Classification (NCBI taxonomy): domain Eukaryota; kingdom Metazoa; phylum Chordata; class Aves; order Columbiformes; family Columbidae; genus Nesoenas; species Nesoenas mayeri. Next base: position 20,182,892 of record NC_137540.1, read on the forward strand.
ATGAACTTAATTATTGCACTGTTTCTGCTTTTAGAAGTGATTGTATTGGTTTTGCTTTGAGGAACTTTTCTCCAACTATGCCTTCTAATTCAGCCAACAAACTACATAGCAGTAACACCCCTGTGAAAGGTTGTGTGTGGGGTTTGTTGTATGTATTTTTTTTTCCTTTTGTTTTTAATTGTAAACCTTTGGATATGTGCTTCTAAGACTTGGGCCTGAGATACTACTTGATTTCTGTAAATTTGTGTCCTATACATGCAGTTTTAACCTCTGCCTTTCTTCTTACAAAGCTTGAACACTTTCTTTGTGTTTAACTATCCAGTTAAAAGCATAGGAGAGTAATTTGAAAAGTACATTTTGAATAGCAGGTCTCTGTAATGGCCCATATGAAATATAATAAGGCTTTCTTACGCAGGTGTCAGGATCTTGTAGTAGTATGAAATGGGAATATCTGTAGAGAGAAGTGAAATAGTTTCCAGTCACATATTTCAGTGTGACTTCAACTTTGTCTGGGACTGGGGAGATTACAAAGCATTTCACCCTCTTAGTATTTCAAACCAGATAGCATAAAACTAGAGTTTGAGCTCTCTTGTGGTTTTGAATATTTTCTGTGTGCATTCTTCTCCTTGTCTATATGTTTTTGATAGTAGTTCTTAGGAGTACCAGGAGTATCCCTTGTGGTTTATTACAAATAGTCTGTGCACTCTTGGCATAAATACCAACCTAATTGCATCACCTCACTATAGATTTGCCATCGACAAAAGTTTCTGTTTATGTTCTGCTCTTATCCATAGTTTTTAGGCAAATTATATTTAGCGCTCAGATCATAATTTCCTGTTAAGGAAACATTTACATAATTCCTATTGCAGTATTTATTCTCATTCTTTCATGATATAAAGACAAAGGAAAAATGATGCATGACAGGAGCTGGCGCTTTCTGTTCAGGAACTGATTCTTTCTGCTCATATTGACTCCTTTGAATCGTTTGATGCAAGAGTTGGAGTTTGAACTACATGTGACCTGTTGTCATGACTGTGGATATTCCACATGTGCAAACCCAAAGCCAATATGGTAATTGGAATTTTGCCTGGTGATTTTTTTTTTTTTTAATTATCTTTGACAAGCTCAGAGCTTTGATTGTTCTTGGAGCTACTGCTGGTTCTGCTGAGCTGCTGAATGTCTAAGAATGGATCAGGTTCATAGTAAAAGCAGTAGCCTATAGCCAAACTATTGGAATTCACAGGTGTGGGCAAGATCTCTTTGAAACTGCCATGCTACTTTTGGGCCTGCAGGTGATAGCACAAATAGTCTCATGTTCAGGGGATATTTCAGGAAAATTCCTTTCATGTGACGCAAAAGGGAAAAAGCAGCGTGTAAAACAGTTGCTTGAACGTTTTTGCATATGTGTTGCCCAATGAGGAGCCATCTACATTTTACCACATGTACAAAACTTGTTCAAATTAGCAAAGCTTCTATTTGGATAATCCATTTGTGGAGCTGCTGGTTATGCAGTGCAGAAGGGGAGAGGGGTTCTAAAAACTCAAATAGCAAAAGTGCCTTTTTTTTTTTTTCTTTGTTTTTTACTTTAAAAGGGGTTGGATTAACTGTGTTTTGTGTGCTTAGTAAAGAGAGGATCCTTAACTTTATATGTGGCTTAATTTTTAACTCCTTGAACTATTCTTTGTTTTATCCAGACCAAGATTGTAACTGGAAAAAAGGAACACACTGTCACTAGCACATACTGTAGTAAGACTCAGGAGTCTTTAATCAGTCAGTGTAGTTCTGATTGTTTTGATTAGTTCTTCACCACTTTTAGAGGAAACCCCTCAGAGACTATTTCCTTCATTTAAATTCTTTGCCTGTTATCATTTAGTCTGAGGAAAACAATCATCTTTGTTAACATGAAACTGAGATTATTTTTATTTCATTCTTCAGAAAGAATTCAAATTTCTTTCTAACAGGACACTACTGTGGAAACTTTTAAAAACAAAGTACTTTTTTGCATGGCAATCTCAGCTGGGCCTTGAGTCAAAGACAGTTCAGTCTACATCAGCTTTATTCTGTGAAACTTGTTCTCATTTTTTCTGAATAGTTGGGACAGTGTGATCAAGATATATATATATATATTATGTATATATATATTATATATATATATTTTTTTTTTCCCCTTCCCTATGTCTTAGTGTTCTAATAATAATGGTCATAATGAGGGGATGATGAATTGAGGCAGTTGCCAAAAGTAACAGTTGGTTTCTTCTGTAAATGAGAGTCAGTGCTGAAATACACCAAGAGCAGTCATAGTCCAGAAGAAACACATCAGTAGCACTTTAAAATCACAGTGTCACATCTTCATGGCATCTTTTGTTTTCTTAATGGAAGAAGTGTCATCAGCATATTATTGGACCAATCTTAGTCCCCCATTTTTTGTATATTGGTAGCAGAAGACATCTAAGGTGCCTTTGTAAGCTTTGAGGTATAGGACGCAGCTAATTTGAAAGCTTCTTCATTAGAGATAATGCATAATCATGGTTAATGACAGTGTTTATTATAATAGTGTATAGTCTGGAGCTGCATCAAATAGTGATTTGTTACTCAATTGTACTGGAATAATTAGGGTGTTCCAGTAATCACCTCATCCATGGTTATTCCTTGCAAGAAAATCTTGCATTGAAATACTTCTGTCTGGCTTGCCATACGTGCCACTAATGTAGCTATAACTTGATCCTTTCTTGGGCACACGAAATGCCTAGACGAGACGAACCATCACTCCGCTTCCCAACTCCTCCTCTTCCTTGAAACAATTCAACTGATGAATATTTTCTGAACCACGCCAGAAAACAGGACAATTCCTAACAAGTTTGGCTGTTCTGTCTTACGGGATCTGTAAAGTTAAGGCAACCTTTTTTTCTTTATTTTCCTTTACAGAAAATGCATGTTATCTCCAAGCAAGCCTAACCTTAGGCTTGTGTGACTCTAATGACAAAACTTCACTGTACAGAATTTACCACTTCTCTTTCTGCACACACCCAAGCATTATTAGTGTTTTGTTCAGTTTACACAATTATTTCATGTAGATAAAACAAATTACTTCTTATAAGCGTAATTTAATAAGCATTTACACAATATGGTTTAGCTTAGATGACCCTTAATCACTTGTGATTCAACTTCTTGCATGAGCAAATTTGACAGTACTTATTTTATGGAAAACATAGAAATGAAATTTTAGAGATAGAGCATGTGCTAGCACAAGTGCATAATTCAGACAACTGTGCGTCATATTGAGCAACGCCGAGAGGACAGTTGATTGCAGGAAGTCTAAAAATACTTCGTATAAGTTCGTTGCCTCATGCACACTTGAAGGGGCTGGAAACTCAAATGTATGCTTGTTAATGTCCTGCAGCTTGCAACTCCAGGACTTGGAAGAGAGAGCCCGTATAGAAAAAAAGTAGTGAAGCTTTGAATTTGTGTTTAGAGTAATGTGCTTAGGCAGTCAACTGTCTCATCCTCTGCAAAGCCATTACAGTTTCTCCTTCCCCTTATAAACATCTGGGATTGTGATAATTCTCTAGGCCACCTCGGAAAAACAACAGGACGTGACACTTCCAGGAAATCAATTGTTCTGCCTCTCCTTTCAAATACATGTTTGCAAGCGTGTGTGCACCCAGGCACAGCTGTCAGGGGAGTCTTGAACGGTGAGCAAAAATGATTTTCTTTCTGATCTTAAGAGGTGCCTCTGATTAAATATAGATGAGAGCAAAAGAAATACAATTGGCTTTCCTTTTTAAGACAGCATCATGAAGTATCAAAGATATAGCCAAAAAACTGCACCCCAGAAGGATGTTGAGTAGCTGGTAAGGTGTTTGCTGCAACACATCTCCCTCCAGAGCGGGAGAGTGCACAAAGCTGGTCCTGGGTAGGCAGGGCTTTGCATAAATGCACGTAGTGTGTTACTGTTTGCTAATGCTTAGTTATTTCATCAGGTCTGTCTTGGGGCCGATTAGTTGGTTTTCCCTCTTCTTGCAGGTCTGCTTCTTCCATGGTGCTTTGCACCTGGACCAGCTTACCAATGCAGATGTGTGGTCTCTTCTTTCATGCATTCACATCAGTACTTGCCCCTCTTCCATAAAACCCGCTGTACTTCGTGAAATATTTCAAGCGTGCTTTTAATCAAGTGAAATCAGTAAGGCTGTTTGGTTTGGCTTTTTGACTGTAAATTTATTACTGTAAAATATTGTGTAATTTCAATTCATATGCTAACAAATGACTACTTGGTAGTCTTGGAACAATGGTTGAAATTGCTGCCTTACCAAATGTTGGTAATTTATAATTGTAAAATCATGTTGTTTCTGATGTATGCATACCATATCTCTATGTAATAATGTATAACAGAAATTAGGGGCAGGAGGCAGAGCCCAAAAAAAAGATGTTATCCTTTATTTTCAGACCTGAATCCACACTGCAGAGATCAGAAGATATCACAGATCTCTTGTTAGCAACATCTTGGGTCTCGGGTTCATTCTGCTAGAGCTCTGCTGCCTCTGAAGACTTGTCCAGGCCAGCTTTTTATTTTGAATATTAGTAAGACAACGCCCTGGAGCTTGTTACTCTTCAGATGGTCTGTCCCCTAGTAATGATTGTTCACTGCTCACCAGTCTGGGTCGGCCAGGGAATAATATCACTAGAAGTGATGAGGCTTCCTTGCTCTGAGCTGTTCCTATACAGTGTGTTTATCAAACTATATATATCTGTTTGTGTATCTTGTCTAGTGCTGTTCATTTAGGTTTTTCTGAATACTAGACAGGAACTGCAAGGGCAGGCTGAGATACGCCTTTTCACAGACGTGGTCTTGGCGGTGCCGTGCAGCGTATATGTTGAGGTTTGTGGTTCTGAACTAAATCCATTGTAAATCCTGTAGGTGAGGTTTGAAAGCATGCTGGCCTAAGGAGCACCTGCACTTTCCCAGGACAGACTCTTTTAAATATGCAAAACTACAAAAACACCCAAACAACCCCAATCCCATACGTAATGTGGTCAAATGTCCATCTCCAGAAGCATTTTCTCATCTTTAAAGTTTTCTGTGGGTGTAAATTCCAGTACAGCTTCACACTCTGCTTCATCATAATGAAGTCAGAAAGAAATTACCGTGAGGTGGGAAGATATTTCTTAAAACCTTCTTTCAACATTTGCGCCTATTGCAATGCCTTGGTTAAGAGTGTGGAGCAATCTGTACATTCTGACCAACAGAAATGTGTCAGAAATGGCATGTTTTTCTGGCCCAAAATGACTTGTCAGACCTGAAACATTATTGTGGTCTTATATGCCAAGCTTGTGATACTTACTTCTTGTGCAGTGTTAGGGAAGAGGTAACAGCAGTGATTGGAAAATTCTTTTGAATTATTTTTAAAACTACGGTTTACAAATCCCTGTTTCCTGGTGCTCAGGTGCTGCAAATCAGTTTCTTCCTGTCGTTCGCTCTTGTCCATTCACTGGTTGCTTACATGTTTGTGCAATGTTAACACGCTTATAGAATACCTTGCACTGGGCAATGTATTTTAGGAACTAGGAGATCAAGAAAAATAAACACTTTCAGGAATCACATTAATCTGTTGCTTCATGTCTGTCAAAAAGACAAATATTTCTTAGTTTAGTCTTAGGCTATTCTGAATGACAGGTCACCTGCATGAGTGAATTCTTCCTGTGCATCATTTCAAATCCTTGAGAGAAATGGTCAGAAAGGTGAATAATGACTCCTCACTTGAATTCAACAATATTTGTCTAATTTTTAACAATATCTACATAAATATAAACGAACAGGAGGAATTGCTAAAGACACAGTCTAAATTTTGCATATTTGTAGAAAGTGGCAACTTTCTAATAAATAATAGGAAAAATCCACACCCCTGAACTTGATATGCTCAATAAATTTCTTTCAGGGTGACATATTTTTCTTTTCCCTTTTTATCCTCTGAGCACCCTTGGTGATTCACTGGTGCTTTACCATTATGAACAAGTACTTGAATTTCTGTATGATGCTCAGGCTGGGTTTAGTCAGCAATGCAGTGTGCTTGTTTGAGAGTGTGAGCCTTTCTGCTGGGAATAACAAAAACACTTGTGGGAAAATAATGGTACCACTGATAAATGAGTTACAGAAACCCAGTGAAGTCTGCACTCCACTATTAGGAATGAATTCTTGCATCCTAATGCAGCTGTGCTTCCCGACGCTTTACGTGACTCTCCTACCTGAGTTTAGAATTACTTTGATGTTCCGTGAAATTGTCATTTAGATTAAACAGAGACATTAAGCAATCTTGGGATGCATGGTAAAACAAGATTTGTATGAAGTTCCTCTTTTTGGTACTTTTTTTCTACACCAAGAAAGCAACTCATACTTTTTCTGGCTTTTCATTTAATTGGCATTTTGAATCCCTATGGAAACTTACATAATAACATCAGGAATCTTATTACAGATAGACCAACCAATGAATTTAATATTTCTAGGTTGCCTAACATCTCCCATTATAGTATTGTCTTAGTTAAATCATGTTTTAACTGGTTGTGCTAATGACTTCTTGTCCTGGATATCTGTCATAAGCTGACTGTGTGTGAGAAAAAGAGTGAAAATGAGGTAATTATTGGTTTGTTTAAGGAAGATGGCCTTCCCTGTTCTCTCTACACACCCCACCTCCCAAGCCCCCATTAAATTCTTTCAGTAGCAGGGCTGACAGACTCTGAGAGGCATTTCAGTACTTTTTCAATAGGAATTTTTTATTGGGGGTAGAAAAGAACATCTTGGTTTCAGAAGGCTGTTAGCAGACTTTTGGAATATTGTTCAAATTTGGAAACAATATTAAGTTGCTGGGTGGGACAGAATTAAATATTTACGTCTATTAAAGGTCCAGAAGTTAAAGCCAGACACTTGTGCATTGCTGGTGTTCCATGCTTTCAGAGACTACATTGCTCTTTCTAGGTAGATTTCAGTGCTATTCGGAACAATAATGCTGCTTTTAGTGCCAATATTTGATACTTGAGAGAGAGTGAAACATTATTAGAGACGTATATTTTTTCCAACTCTTTTTTGTTTTTGAAGATATGTCAAGTGCATCTTTCCTCCTCTCCCCTGTCTTGTCTCCTTTTTATCAGTGCAGTTATTTGGACAGAATAGTGGAATAAGCAGTGCTGGTTTGTAGCTATAGTTTTGATTTTATGCCTTTTTTTTAAACTGTATTAGCAGTTTAATCTCTAAATGTGCAGGGATCAGGTTGCGCTGTAGTTTGTCTACCTGTCTTGTTGTTTCAATTGTATATTCCCTGTTTGGTGCATCTCACAGACTGTTCAAAATTCCTTTGTAAACACCTAAGTGATTTGATTAGTTTCTAGAAGGCTCTTGCTCAGTAGATGTTTCAAATGGCAAAGGATTCAAAGGCCTTTGTTTATGCAGACTGTTCTTCAGCTTGTGCATTTGTGGTAAAAATAAAACTTCAAAACAGTCAACAGATACAATGTTTGACAGTTTCTTGTTTATTTATATATTCACAGAATTACTGAGATTGGAAGGGACCCCTGAAGATATGCTCCAGCTACCTTGCTCAGAGCAACAGCAGGTTGCTCAGAGCCATGTCCAGTTGGGTTTTGAGCCTCTTCAGGAATGGAGACCTCTCTGGGCAAGCTGCTCCAGTGCTCAGTCATCCTCTCAATAAAAAGGCTGTTCTTATGTCTAAATGGAACTTCTCTTAGGTTGAAGTAGAATGTCATGTATTTTAGTTTGTGCCCATTGCATCTTGTCCTTTTACTGGGCACAACTGAGAAGAGTCAGACTCCATTGTCTTTACTTCCACCAGGTATTTATACCCATGGATAAGACCCTTCTCTAAACAATCCCAACTCTCTCAGCCTCTCCTCACATGAAAGATGCTCCAGGCCCTTGATTATCTAACCACCCTTTCCCTGGACCTTGTCCACCATGTCCATGTCTCTCTTGTAGAGTCCAGAACTGGACCTATAGCTCCTCCAGATGTGTCTCACCAGAGTGAGTAGAGAGGAAGGATCATCTCTGTTGACATGCTGACAATGCCTGCCTAATTCAGCCCAAGAAGCTGTTGGCCTCCTTGGCTGTGAGGCCCCGTTGGCTGGCTTATGGTCGTCTTCTATACTATGGCCTTCCCTGCAAAGTTGCTGTCCAGCTGGCTGTCTCCAGCCTGCACTGATATCTGGTGGTGTTCCTCCCAGGTGTAGGACTTTGTATTTCCCTCCGTTGAACTTAATGAAATTCTCATTGGTCCATTTTCCCAGCCTGCTGAGGTCCCTCTGAATGTCAACACAGCCATCTGGTCTATCAATCGCACCTCTCAGTTTTGTGTCACCTGAAAACTTGCTGAGGGTACATCCTGTCCTGTCACTAATGAAGATACTCAACAGTACGGGCCCCAGTGTTGATGCCTGAGGTACATCACCTTGGCATGGACCTCATGCTGCTGATGGCAAGCCTCTGACGCTGGAAGTTCAACCACTCTTCTGTCTACTTGTCTAGCCCATATTTTACTGGCTTTGTCTATGAAGGTGCCATAGGAGGTGTTGCTAAAGCTTTGCTGAAGTCAAGATAATTGAATTTCACTGCTTGCCCATAATCCCCTCAGCCAGTAACTTTGCCCGGTTGGTCAGGCCTGGTTTTCCTTTCATAAATCTGTGACTACTCCCAATTGTAGTCTTGTCCTTCATTTGTTTGGAAAGTTGAGAAATCAAAAGTGTTCACTCAGTGTAAAAGTAATCCAGTCTGGGTGAGAGAACCAGCATCACCCAGTTTTATATTTTATTCTGGAGGGTTAGTATCCATTTGGGTGACAGAGTAAGTTATTTGTGAGTCTCTATTTGAAATCCAGAGCTATTTGCCTTCACTTGCGATGTGCAAAGATGATATCCTATAAAAATGTGAAGTTATTGAACTGCTTGGATTGAGTATGCATGTGGGAAATCAGGAGAAAATGTAGGTGCTTGTTTCACAATATGATGTGTTTTATCTGGAACATCAAATGCTACAAGGTTGCTTTTTGGTATCTCTTCCCTAAAAAAAAGGATTGCTCAGCAAGGCAGGAGTCCCAGGTCAGATTCTGGTGTCAGTGGAGCCAACTGAGTCAGCGGCTTATGAGGCACTTAATTTTGGATAAGAAGATCAAAATATTTTTTCCCTGATGTTGCCATGCTGGTTTTCCCTTTTTATGTTCCCATTTCCAATGAGCAGCCTGGCAGTGGGTCAAGATGCTTGCAGAAGCATTTGGGGATGCTTGGTGTTCCAAAATGAGCAGATACAGAGTCACAGAATGTCCTGAGTTGGAAGGGACTCACAAGGATCTTTGAGTCCAGAAAGTCACACCATGTTTCTGAGGGCATCATAAGGCTGCTTCATGGTAGTTGTGCATTCTGGTTTTGTTTTTTGGCCTTTTTGGTTGGGTTTTCTGTCTTGAGATTCTTGCTTTTTACAGGTTGTGTCAAGTCTTATAGTGGTTCTGCGTATTTCCGACCTAAATATTACAAGGTTTTAGCCTTATATACTGATCTGGTCTCCTTTATTTAATTTCCCTTCACTTTCCTTCAGGTTATTGAAAGCAGCTAATGGTAAAAGGATACATTAGAGAAGGTGTTTTGCTTTAGGAAGACCTGTTTTAGAGTCCCAGTCAAGTCTAGATATACACGTAGCCTTTTAAAAAAAATCGTATTGTTAACTATGTGCTAATATCTGTGCTTATGCTTGTGTGTTTTTTCTTGCATTGAATGAAAATGTATTGAAATCCTGGTAACACTAATATTTTCAAGTGCTTTGGGGAAAAAAAAGGGGTACAGCTAGTGTGATACGGTAGTGCTAATTTAGAAAGTATGTCTTAGATTTTTGCCCACGAATCCTGTGCTTCTTTGGGCAAGCTGCTTGATCTCTCTTGTGTAAAATGCTGACACTAGAGGGTTTCTTTTTGTTTTTCTTGCAAGTTGTGTAGCGTGGCCAGCTTTTTTTAACGGTGTGTACAACAACTGGATCCCTGTGTTACCTAGAAAGATATCGGGACTCAAGGCTATTTTTTCACTTGCAACCAAAGAGCAAAATATGGGCCAAGAATAGTTTTAATATTTAGATTTTCTCATTAGCCTCATCTGTCAAATAGAACAAGTCTTATTTGTACATGTGTTATGTTACTTTGAGGTTGGATGCTTCTTGCTTTGGTAAATGAGTAGCATTAATTACTGTAACATTTTTATATTGGTAGCAATAAAACAGCCAGCATGCTGTGCTTTGTGAGCTCCATTTGATGGTAACTGAGGAAGCTTGTGTTTCAGAAAAGGCAGCTACTGATGGTCGGTGAAGCTTTATGATTTTCCAGTGTGAAATTTATTAACTGTAAACATTTAAATTGTTGTAAGTAAACTTCATGTTCTCCATAAGGGAGCTGTTGCAGTTTGTTACATACCTGTTGGACACAAGTGATATTAATTTTAGGTCTGGAGCTATCAGTGTTTTCTGTAGTGTGGCAGTACTTAGTTCACAGTTTGATTTTCTTCTTTTTTATTTATCCTGTGAGGTAGAAACTCTTCATGGTTTTGGTTTCTGTGTGTAGCAGTCACCCAGCTGTAGGAGTGATAGCGGGATAAGCCGATTAGTGTGATTGATACCGCATGTCAGGGGACTGGCGTAATGGGCTGCCGTTGAGAATGCATTGTGAAACCGCACAGGGATGAGGTAATCTCATTAGATGATTAAAACCTTCATTGAGTCTACCAGAGTGCAGAGCTTTCAGTTGTATTGCTGTTGGGAACGGATGCTAAAGAAGCGTGGTGCTCTCCTCGCAGCGATGCTGAAATGGAGATCTTCCTGGGGTTTTCTCCTGGATAAAAGTCATGGCAGCTGGAGGCTGAGGAGGCATGTTGCATCTTCCTGTGTTTTAAAGTAAGATACTGGATGATGGTGTTATTTTCTTTTAAAGTCAGTGTCAGGCTTGTGTTAGTTTTGGTTTATCATGCTTCTCTGTTCTTTATGAAATTCGGTAGTATCAGTGTTAAAATGATATGTTTTTATGTAACTTCCTATGTCCCTACAGCAATGGAGAATATCAATGCATATCACAGTTCTGTTTTTATAAACCATGTTTTTTCCAAAAGTTGGCTTTATCTTGACCTAGAATGAGGTGTAACGTAAGTGGCACTGCTTATCTTCTTGTCTGCCCTGTTTGCAAGTAGTATGGCAGGTAGCACATGCTGGTACCAGAATTGGTGGTATACAGAAATCCTGTTTCACTTGGGCATATGCTACTTGTTTAAGAGCTCATTGGAAAACACTGAATTTCAAATGACAAGTACTATACTTGACTACTTGTATACTTCAGCTTTGTTTTTCCTAGCAAGCTAAAATGAAAACCAAATGTTTTTAAGTCTGGGACTCCAGTGCTACAATATTTATAATGCAGGGGTTACTAGAACAGAATTTTGGAAGGTCAAGGCTACTATTCTGAGACTGACAGTAATTACTGTCTTTGTATAGTCATCATATTTTTCTGTATTAAAGAATAGAAGAGTTAATGTCTTTGTCACGGGGAACAAACAGAAGAAACACTCCTGACTTAAATTGCATGGTGTGAGTGGTTGGTCCATTTTTGTTCCTTAGGCAAGGTACTGCATGGCATTAATAAGCACGTACACATATCCAGTGAGATAAAAACACAGATACTCTCTTGTTTTGGCAAGGAAAGCCCCAGCAGTGTGATTTCTTCTGAACTCTACTGTCAAATGTGGACTATTTATTCAGCAGTTCTTCAAGGAAGTGATCTTTGTCTAAGAGCTATTTAGGATCTGGTGTGAAAAACAACAACACTCCAGCCCCTCCTCCCCCAACAACAACAACAAACCACACCCAAAACAACAACAAAACAAACAGATGAACAACAACAAAAAACAACCAAACAAAAATAACAAAAGCCCCCACAACCCCAAACCCGCAACAACCTGTTCCAGTGTGTGAAAAAGTGGGGAAATAATGCATACTGTGAGGAGAATGCTCTTACGTATCTATTTGACAAAAAATAAAAATACGAACTTGTGGAAGTTACTAATGAGTTATGGGCAACAATATTCTGTGAAATATGATGAGCAGAGCAAGTACACATGAATTTTTCAGGTTTAGTCTTTTAGTTTAGTAAAGTGGCATAACTTGATAATAGGAGACAGCACCCTGTATGACTGATTTTAGAAATCAAGGTTATACTGGGTATTGGTAAATGCAAATAAGAGGCAGGCCAATAATTTATATGCAAAATCAAGTTGAATTTCGTCAAAGAATAAATGCTTAAGAAACTAAATGAACCGGTGAGTATTACAGATTAGTTTTTTGTGTTGTTTGTTGGTTTTTTTTTTTTTCCTGATTTTAAACAGTTCACAAAGCATTATTTTTGTGTAGTTAAGTGTATCTTTCTGTATAGTAGACTGAAATTACTTACTCGGCTATTACAATATGTTATGAATAGGTACGGAAATGTGTTCCATTTCAATTTTATCGTGCTCTCCAGGTGTGCTGGCTGACTTGAAGTATGTCAAGATTTCCTATTTGGAGACCTTGGTCAAGTCCTGACATTGCCTGCGATGTCCGGGGGTGCTCAGTTGACGGCACTTCTTTGAAGTTACTTTTTGTTTGGTGAGCAAAGCAAGGCCTTAGTGCGCAGCTGAATTTTGCTGGCTAAGGACCTATTCCTCTGAATAGAATTTAAGATTAGGGAGTATTTCCAGTGAAACAAGGCAAGTGTTTTGATTATGAAAATAGAAACCTCCTTTGTTGGTATGTCTGCAACCCACCCTACTCTTTCCAGAGAGTCTGCTGTGAACAGAGAAGAGAAAATCATAACTGAGAACTCTCACAAGACCCTTTTCAAAGGGAGTGAGTTACTGGCTTTACTACTTAATGCAATTTTCTCCTTTCTGTGTGTTGGCTCCACTTAAAAAATGAACTTGCAGGGATGATGTCTTGGCCCTTTTGGCTGTTGGAACAGTTAAGTGACTTCAGGTTCACCAAGACAGAGTGTAAGCTAGGGAGAGTAATCCGTTACTGTATTTGTTATTCTGCCTTTCTTATGTAAAAGTTGTTAGCTTTTTTTCTGATTACATAGGCTGGTTGTAATATCTGAAAAATCCATAAGCTATGTTGGTTCATATATACCTCCTTCAACTCGGTATCTGTAGACTGTGTGCCCTGGTAAACAACTGTAAAAAAACCCCAAACAATTGTCTCAAAAAATGTCTCTTCTGGTTGAAATGAGAAAAAAAAAAAAAAAAGTATTATGTTATTTTTAAGAGAGACGTTGGGTAGAAGGGAGACTTGTTGTCAAGTGCCGGAGCTGTTGCAGAAGAGAGAGGGGTTAAGGCTGAGCCCTGATCATCAGAGACTAAGTGGGAGATCTGGACTACCCAGAAAGTATGTTTTGTCTTTATTCTTTGTTCATAATGAAAACAGTTTTCTATGCTGAGTAAAATTTTGCTGCTGATGATTTGTGCTTTGAGCACTACCTTTACTTTCACTGTAAGAAATCTATTAATGATAATATATCCAGGGTTTCTTTTGCCTGGAGTTAAGCACGCTGATTGAAATTGCTTGATGCTGTCCTTGTACAAAATGTTCAGGAGTTATTTTGCTGAGTATGAGCCAACTCTTGAGCCTTTTAAAATTTTATTTTTAAGAGATGTACACTTCTTAAAATAGCGTGTTCACAACATATTTTGCTCCCCTGTTGTTCTGTGCTGTTTTCTTCCTTCCCTGCTCCTTCTCCATAACAGCCCGGTGGGTGACCCCCAGCAGCAGCTCATGTTCTACCTCTTCACTGTTTCTTTTGTGATCTGTTTGCTGAGCTGGCTGGCCCGCCTCCAAAAGTGCAGGAGTGTGTTTATACATCTAGCCTAACAATAGTATCATAACACCAATTTGTTTAACCTGAGCTGGAAATAACAATCTAAATATTGTGACTCAAAGAGAAAGCAGTAGTTTGTATGTGCTTCTTTATGGTGTCAGCTCATTTCTGTTGTGTCTGATAAAATTACTGAGGAGCCTCTTAATGTTCTGCAGGATTTTTATCAATTTGGTTGGTGTGATGCAATGTCACTTTTAAATGCTTAGAGAAGTTCAGATGTAACTTTTCCTCCAAGCAGCATCACATGCTGTCATCACCTTGCTCAGGCAGAAGGTATTTAGTTTATATGTCTAATTCAAGCACATGATATTGCAGAAAATCATCTCTCCCTGCTGCTGTGGGGAGGGCATTGGTAGTATACTGATCTGTTAAATTTTTTGTGCTTTTATTGTAGCACCTGAGCAGACTTGTGAGGGGTGGAAAGCACACAACTGAGACTGGTTTGCTTAGTTACTGGTTACGAAGTGAGTAACAAATTGATTGATCTGGTGTATTTTGGTTAAGCTCCCAAGACTTTGGTGTAAGTGTTCTTGTTATTTTGAGTCAGTGGCTTTGATCACCAGAATAACTTTCCTCCGGATTGAAACAATTTGGATGGTGTCCATCAAAAGCTGATGTGAGCTGTTCTAGCAATATTTTCACTCTTAAAGTGCCATGGGGCCGCATGTTTTAAAGTTTATTATAGTTTCTAGAAGCAAAAAAAAAAGGCAATGTAAGTTTTTGAACTAAAATAATACTAAAATGTTCTCACTTGATCATCCCATCCTCAAAATCTTCTGATCTTGATAGTGCAGTGATAATTTTGCTTTAGTAAAGTCTGAGTTGGCTTGCCCAATGTGCTGAAGTCTATTTTATTTTCTATGAAAAAACTGGTAATGGCAAGTAAGAGTGGATGTTCCTGCCACTCCGGCATGTTAGCATGTTATCAAAAGTGAGAGTGTATTTGTTTCCATATCACTTAGTCATTGACCTCCCTGCCTATCAAGAAAAACGAGTGCTTTCAAATCATGTAGTAGCTTCAGTGAAGTGGCACCTGTCTGATAGGGAGCTGGCTGCAGCACTACAAATAATGTGATATTAGTAGGTGTCTTGTCTTTGCAGTCGGTGACAGTGATGATATAATCATACTATATCGGCAGTTTCTAAAATTATGGTTTGACTTTGTTGTAATTGGTCTTACCAGTTCTTCTGTCACAATTCATGTCGTGAACAAGCCGCTCCAGCTCTGCAGGTATCTGGAAGAGGCTTGAAGCAGAGGCAACTGCAATGTGTTCAAACATGAAGGTCAGCTGAGTGTTGCTTAGAGTAGCTATTTAATTCTTGTTTTTTCTGTATTTTTGTTAGACTTTCAGGTCTGGGAGGAAGGGGTAGGTGGTTGGCTGTGGAAGCTGGGGAGCCATCCACTTGCAAACCTCAGTATGTGCCTCACATCTGTTCAGCACTGAGGGTGAGGGCTTAGGAAACCCGTGTGAGACATGATGTTGGGTGTAAAAGAAAACTGCGCTCCTCTACCAAATCCCACCTATTTGAAACAGAGCACAGTGGCCTCTCCTGCACCAGGACCGCTTCTGTGTATCTTACTGGGTTATATAGGTGGTGTTGTGATATCTATTTTAAGAGTTGGAAAATTGTCATATTTAGAAAAAGAATACACTTTTTCAGTGTCATTATGAGACAGATATTGAAAAATTATTGGTGTTACAGCAAATCTGGCAGTCATTATTGCTGCTAAGTAGCTCCAGAATGAAAAGGGTTAAGTTACGAGTTCAGTCAAGGAACCTGCTGAGGTAGGTTGTTTTGTCCATTTGAGATTACCAGCTATTAAAAATATTTTCAAACTGGTACATGTGTACCTTGTAATTCTGGTAGGTGACAAACAAAATGTAGAAAAACATGTTTTCCCCTTTCCACAGTTACATTGTTCCTGAAGTGCTGGCAGTAGTAAGAGCTTCCAGTAAACAAAGTAAATGCTGTTTAGATGTATAGAGAGCCCATAAATAAAGTAACCAGGCATCTAGTTTTAGAGTTCCATTGCTGCCTGCAAGTTAAAAATTAAACATTTTTATAGTAAGTGAAACTAGTTATGAAACTCTCACAAAAAGGTGTAAAAAGCGGTTGGATAATGCAGTGCTAGCTTTTCATGTCAAAGAGCAAACCTTAAAAACGTGAAGTACTTTGCAAGCCAGATAAGGTAAAGGGACTGTAACACTTCAATCTGCTCAAAACTACAAAATAAATAAAAATCTGATAGGGTTTAAGTTCTCATAGCAGGGTTGGTGGTTTAAAGATAGATTTTGTTGTTGTTTAATCTATTTTTAATGTTTTTTCTATTCTGTGATCTGATACAAATAAAGAAATGACCAATCTCACTGTACTGAGCAAACAGCAGGCTAATAGTTCACTTTGTGTAGTGCACAGAGGAGGAAGGGAATATACTGTGTGATGAGGTCAGAAATTCTAGGCAATTTTTATTTTCCGTCGTCCTCTCATTGGAAGGACCCTGTTATTACAAAGAGCAACAAGCTAAAAAAAAACCCCAAACCTCTCCAAAAGGAGAAATGCTTGTAAGAAGAAATCTTTCTTAGTGCTAAAATGTGGGGATGAATGGTGATATTTAAAATGTCTTGAGTTTCTGAGTAATTCCTCGATTACAAAGGTGATCTTTTGCCTAATCTTGTTCTTTATCCAAATAAATGCCTGGCATGAGAATTGCATTTTCAGTGCATTTAGTGTTGAAATGATGCCATTTAAATGATTTTATCCTTAGATGATACCAAAGGCATTTGCATTCAGCTGTCCAGATGCAGAAAGCATGAATTCTTTTATCGTGCGTAGATGAAGCCTTAGATGTGGGATGCTTTTAACTGAGCTAAATGTGAAACACTGGCCATTTGGTAAACTAAATGCCCTTTGTCTGTAAGGTGGTGAGATACAGGGGGCTGCTCAGCTGGAAGCTGTGGCACAGCTGTGGTAGCTGGCCTTGGAAATCAGGGCTGAGAAACAAGTTCCTTCGTTCATGATACAGCCACATAAAGATATTTTTTCTGTGTTTACTTGCTTTTTGTTATGTGATGCTTGCGGCAAAAGACTACTAGTCCAAATGACAAGAGCTGTGAAGTAAGACTTCTCCCAGCAATTGTCGAAATAATTGCTTCATTTATAGACAAAAAGACATAAAGCTTCCTATCTTTTCACTTACTTAAACTAAATGTGCAAACTTAATTCAAGGTGAGTCTGGGAAGAAGCATGATTATATCATCATATAATCATACTACATCGGCAGTTCTAAAATTATGGTTTGACGTTGTTGTACATCTTACAGTTCTTCTGTCACAATTCATGTGGTGAATAAGCTGCTCCACGTGATTATATGTGCTACCTTCTAGTTACTTTGTTTTCTTTTTTCCCCCTCAAATATGCAAACTCCTTATTTTTTTTTTAAAGGAAGGATTCATGGACCCTTGGGGTTGGCCATTAATTTTAGGCCATTGTATGAATCTTAGCTACTTAAAAATAGTCATGGAGCCAACCTTGCTTCCTCTCAGGGTTTATCAGTTGGAAGCATCTTCTTTTTATCCGATGTGTAAGCAAAGACCTCTCTGGATTGATGATTTGATCTGTATAATGGAAAATCTAGGCAGGATATCCTTTCTCTGTTATTCCTTGGTGTGATGGCATCAGGTTGTGTCTTAAAACAGGGGAAGGGAAAAGGAGGATCCTATTAACAAAGTGGTTTCAAGGGACTCTTAAAATGCAGCTTTGCAGAGAACCTCGTGTTTGAACTCTCCTTGTTGAACCGTTTGTGTTTCAAGCTGCCATTCTAACATGCCAGTGGTGGCTTCTGCTGAAATGCTCGGAAACTCGCACATGTGCAATACGGAGGTCTCGCATTTGGAGGTCATTGTGGATACCATAGTGAAATCCATATCACGAGGGACTTCTTTGTAGTTACTTTGAGCACTTGCAGACCTTAATGAAATACGGCATTGATGGTCTAGACCCAGTCTGACACTGGATAAATGCAATGCATGAGCTTCTGCTGCAAATAAAAGTATATTTCTAGTGTAATTCCATGGTTAAAATGCATCTAAAACCAAGCAGTGCTTAATGTGCAATAGAGGTGCAGTGAATGGCTGATAAAGTGTGTGCATAGGGTAGCAAATATACTCAAAATTATGTTGGAACATTATTGCAACCTTGCATTTCAGCATACTCGTAACTATTCTACTGCAGTACTCCTAGCCTGAAATTTTGGTCGATGTTTACAAGGCAGAGGATGTTATCAACTTTTGTGATTGTGGAAGAACCTTTGATTTATTTGCCTTGTGTTCAGGACAAGTCTCTAAAAATGACACTGACTTGTATCCCCTCTGTTCTCTTCTCTAGAGAATACAGTATAGCTCTTATAAAATAGGTGAGTCCGAGTCAGTTCATTCTGCTTTTATCACTGTGAGCCGTATATGGTGTGGGGTAACCGCAAAGGAGGAACCTGAGGGCTTTGGGGAGGGATGACAGAGACAGGATGCGATTGTGGCTTTGCAAAATAATAATCAGCTCGTACTTGGGGTGCACCCCAAAAAAACCGTGGAAGCTAATGAAAATAAATGCTTTAATTGCCTATCTGGACTTTGGAATCTGTAACCCTCAAGTGTTCATGGTAAGATGTTATTACAATTTAAAGCACAAGAATTTTTCACTGGTAATGAAGATATCTATGGGGTTATTGCTTGGGCTGTTACATGAGGACAGAATAAAGATCCCTCTTTCTACACCACAAAGTGCACCTTGGCTACTTAGAATTAGCGAAGGTTGTTTTCATATTAGCAGGTTGTTCTGTGACTTTCTGTCACAGCATTTGTTTATAGCTTTAACTGCAGTGTTTAAATTAACTGCTGGTTACGTTTCTTATCAGAATGTCATAACATTCTGTGGGATACATACTGATTATTGATTTAAAAGCTCAGGTGATAAAAATATTTGGGAAAAAAAGATAATGCTGTAAGAAACTTCTGCTGTTGTTTACAGTGTTGGAAAATTAAGTTCATTGTATATAATAACCTGGTGACTGACTTAAATGCAGATTCTCAATAAATGCAAGAATTTCTACCTCTGCGCTCTTAATAGCATGTTTCACAGTTCAGTCTCGTTGATTTAATATCTAAGAAATGTTTTGAGTCTGTGTTGATAACATGCTTTTTAAGCCACTGTTGAAAAACCAAAGCAAGGGAAGTTTTTCAAATCCTAAGCCCACCCCTCATGTATTAAATCATTCGAAATCTTACAATTGCTGTTATTTTCAGTCCATTGTGTCTGCTTCCTGTTGGTCAAAGGTTACGAGGATAGGGTGGTGTAGAGTGAGGTGGGAAGCCGGCAGGAAAAAGAAAGCTTTGCTTATTTTGGGGTAGACACAACTACAGAAATGGCCAGGACATTGCTTAAATTTTCTGAAGACTTGACGAGGTAAACTAGAAAAAAACCCTGTTCTTGATGTTGTTTACTTTTCTGCTTTGTAGCTTAGGTATATGGTGAATGAATTGGACTAAGTAAACAGAGGCTTCCTTAAAGAATGTTTATCTTTTTGCTTGACAGATGTTTTTTATTCAAAAAGAGGTGTAGCTTTTGTTTTGATTTACAAGCTGACCGGGTGAATTCTGTTTCTGAAACGTCAGTCTAAACCTGTACCTGTTTGTTCAGTTGTATTGCTAACTCAAGAAGAAAAGAAAAAGAAAAAAGAAAAGAAAATCATGCCACAGAGTGCAAATAGAAACTGTGATGTATCGCTTCAGTACGATACAGGCGTATGTGGGCATGCGTGGGTGTGTTAATACGGCCCTGTAAAACACTTAGTTTATCTTAGTATTTGTATCGTTACTCAAGAACCATCTGTAACTTCTTGGCTGTCAGAGCCCTGGTGTGAGCACTGGGGCTGGTGAGCAGGAGCGCGGTGCTGTGAGCAGCCCCGAGTGGGGCCGGGTCCCTGGAATGCGGATTCCAGCAAAGCCCTTTGGAGAATTTGGTTTCAGAGCAAATATGGATTCGGGAGGTGGTTCTGTGGTGCGGAGATAAAAAAAATACATTAGTTTGTTGTGGTGGTTAAATTCTACAAAGCTGTCGATCTAATAATATGTGACACAACAGTACTGTTACAGTCCAGGAAACAACAGGAAACTCTTTGTTTTGTGTGAGTTGATGAGAGCGAGAGGAGCGTTTTGTAAGCTATTCAAAGTAATTATACTGAAGAATTTTAAATAAGTATGCTGGTATGAAGTTAAATTTGCTATTGGCCTGTGATGTAGCTGTTTTTTAAATATCTTAACTCCTTTGTTCCTACCATTGAGTTATTTGAATCTGAAAGTATATTGTTTGCAGTATTGGAAAAACAATATATCTGTTACAGTAGAAGCTCAGTTTAATTACCATAGTAAAAACAATTTATATATCATAATGTCTTGCAAATAATTTTGACTGTGTGCTTCTTTATATTGAAATTAATTTTTTTCTGGAGTTCTCTAGGTCAGTTTTGTTCAGAAAAAAACTCTGCTGAGCTTAATTGCTAGTTATTCTCAGTCTTTGAAAGTAAGAACGTATATGTTGGATGCAATGCTGACTTTTACCATAGCTTTTACTGTTCTTAGCAAAGCTTCCTGCTATGCCTGCACACTTGGTTCATGCATATTGCAGATCTGATGATTTGTAATGAAAAAGCTGATAATTTTTGTTCCAAAATGTAAGTGCTCCACATACCCTTCCTAATTCTTCCCCTTCCATGGACTAAGGAATTTCTTGCAATATCTCACAGCATTTAAAAAGGTCAGTGTTGGTTCTCCCTGTAATACCTTGACAGAACAATAGATTTCCTTTAGCTTTCCCTTTGTGATGCCTGAGTAAAGTGGCTTGAGTAAGTGTTGGTCCTTTCATTGCTGTAATAGTGGCTGGCTCATTTACAAAACAGGCTGAGGCTCCTGCTTTAGTCTACAGATACTTGATTTGCAAAAATTTCAGCTAGTGCACAGCCTTGCTCTCCCAAAGAATGAGTAAGGATGGAGTGTCAACATTTCCCATTTCCCTTAGAGATTTCTATATGCGTGTTAATGGACGTGTAGGAGCTTCTTTCATTATGCATATAACTAGTAGGCTATTTAGTTTGCAGGTAATTTATAGAAATTATGGGGATATCCTTGCACTGCCCTCCTTAATTCATTGTTAAATCCCCCTTAATTAATCGTTCCCTATTGAAGTTGGAGAAATGGCTGCTTCTGTAGCTCAAATCCCCTTTCTTTTGTGGAGAGTACAAAACACGGTATTTAAGCCTATGAACGTTTTGCTGAAGAGTCGATACACAGAATGCCTGGCCTCTGTCATCTGTGGAAAACTCTGGTTTGTATGCAGCATGAGCATGCTTGAGTGACCCAAACATGAAGCCGTGAAGCATGTGTTGTGTGTCTGTTGAAACTGCAGTGTACTTTAGAGGACCTGAAATAGCATCAGAAATTGCATGTTTTTACATAGTTCTGGTCTCTTGCTTTTTCCTTGTATATAAGCCTTTGACAGATGCTGAAGATAGAGATCTATGCAGGCAAGGAAGGAGGGGAGGAAAAAAAAAAAAGAAAACTGAATCTGTACAAAATATTACAAAAAGCACTTGGCTTGTGATCTGGAAGAATGGGGATTTTTCATCGCTTATTACAAAATGGCTGTCCTGCTAGGAATTGAGAAATGAATAGACAAAAATATATGCTGAAAGATTTCATCCCTGACTATTAATGAGAAAGCAACTGTTGATATTGATGGAGTGTAGGCTTGACGTTTCAGCTTTAGATTAATTGTGTCATTACAAATCCTCAGGTTTTTTTATTTTTCTGTGCATTGCTCTGATGTGACTTGTCACAAGGTACACAGCGCAGGACAGTGGAACTCAAGTCAAATACAGCACGGCTGGTGTCTTCTCTGGCTTTGTCTTCTTAAGGGGGTCTTGCCAGCACTGCAGGAATCCTTGTGCTAAGTAGTGTTCAGACACTTAAAAAATAGAACCTACCCTGAGTGTTTTGCTTTCTTAGATTAAGACTTGCAGGGGGCGAAGTGGCTTTAATTAAGAACTGATGAAAAGGCTAGAGCAACTCTAAAAAAAAAAAAAAGACCAAACAACAACAAACAAACCTTTGTCTGATGAATACACAAAGCTATTACTTTTAAAATAAATCCATCTGATGCAAAGCTAGATTGTAGTTTGGTTGGGTGATGGCAAATACTATGACAGAGGCAAATTTTTAGGAGGAACTTGAGGGAAGGAGGTGTCCTGCTCTTTCTTACTGATTTGGGGAGTATTCAGAAGTTGAAGAAGGATTAGAGATGCCAGAGAGAAAGAAAAATGTACTAAATGTGATATAGAGTGATATAGGTGGTAGAGCAAAGCAATAGGAGGTGAATTGCAAGAAGGAGGAAGTCAAGTAAGTGCATTGATTTTCCTAAGAAGAAAAAGCCTAAAAATAGGAGAAGAGGCTCAAAACTGCAATAAAGCAAGTCAGTAAATGGAGAACTTTAAAATAGATGATGTGATTGGAATGAGAGAAGGGAGTTTGTCCTGGCAGTATTATTTTAAACACGAGGGATGTGAGAAAAGCCAGAGAAGGGGGGTGGTCAGAATATGCTTATGATCAGAGGGGAAAAGGTCGCTTTTTGGAAACGTTCTGAGAAACAAAGCAGCAAACCAAAGACCATGTAGATGTGTGGGTAAGGGACCTGCAAGAGATACACTTCTTATGGCGTAAGGAAAAGTCTTAGACCGTGACAAGAGCTGTGTTTTGATTGCTGGTGTAGCAGTGAGAGGATATGTCAAAGCCAGTATCTGTGGTGTTGCTGGCAAAACCAGAGTTAGGTCTAGGCCACGCAGGGTGGGGGTTGTGAAGCAGAACAACTAGAAGTGAAAAGGTAAGTTTGCAAGTCATTGGAAATGACAGAATATTTATAGGTATGAGAAGTGGATACAATGATGTGAAAGATGGAGGGATGGTCTGGTCACTGGTCCTAGTTTGGAGATGGTGAAATGAGGCCTCGGGTCCTGGCTCTGCTGCAGATCTGCCTTATTGCTCTGTATATCTCTCTGAATCGGTTCTCCTTTGGTGAAGGAAGATGGTAATTCTTTGACATGCAGGAGTATGGCAGAGAGAAATTTGTGTTTGCCATTGGAAAATGTCTGACATAGTGCAGAAAAGTAATGATTTATGGAAGTGACTGGTGCTACCAATCATAATAAGGATCAGTTTAATGTGAATTGGATGATAACAGACCTGGCTGCACAATTACACTGGGAATAGGCATAAGACTTTGCGAGGGGAGAGAAGCAAGAACCCACATGTAAAATGGAAAGGACTATGAAAATACTCAGTTTTAGATTCACGAAATGAAGCAGCAGTTAGTGCTGCGTTGTCCAAATTGTATTTTGCCTCATTTTTGATGCTTTAATTAGGGATATAACGCTGGGAGATTAGCTCCCGTGCTGAACCATCAGTTACAAAGCGGTGCTCACAGTAAATCTGTGTGGAAGGATTGTTCTGCTGTATTTTCAGTGTTTTCTTTTGTTTGTTTAACAAGCTAAAGTTAGAATCAGCAGCACAAGGCTAGAAAACGGTGACAATAGTTTGAAAACAGGAAATTTTGGCCTTGTGTGTATTCGGAACAGATGATCAGGATGATGGCCAGGAGAGTGGAAACTTCCACTGAGACTGTTTTTTCCTTATTTTGCTCAGTGAGAAAAGATGGTGCTTCCTGGAAAACAAGTCTTAAGTATTTAAAGAAAGTTAAAATTTATCCAGTGTTTTCCTTGTATCACATTTGTTTATTTTGCAGCCATCTGTTTACGCATCTTGGTATTTAAAACTACTAGAAGTAGAATGTTTGGACTACTGTCAGATCTTGGAAATGTAATTTCTGCTGTTAGAATTAAGATATTAAACATGCTTTTTTGTATTCGGTTGGGTTGTTCTGTCTTATGTTAAAAAAAAAAAAAAGAAAACAGCACTAAAAGGCATTATTTTTGCAGTGGAGAATGGCAGTTGCCAGTAGATATTATGAGAGTGATTTTTGAGAAGTAGCTAGTAATTGCATATCCTTCAGTTCTGGTGCTCATGATGTGGCCTTCAAAAAACAATTAAAATATTTCCAAAAAATGCTTTCTAAAAAACACCTCTTAATTTATTTCGATGTAGAAATATGGAAGTGTTAATTTATTGGGAAAAAAATGTCAGCTGGTATTTTGACATTTCACCGAGTTTGAATTAATTCTGCAGGAGTGAAGAGTAGCAGGTGGAAAAAGTAAAGTTCTCTACTTGAAGTACCATTACCAAATGTGACCTCTTGTAGCTGCCTGCTGGCAGTTCTCCCAAATCTGTGCTTTGTGGGTTGGAGCTCCTCAGTGACAGCTGTCCCTGCTCTATACCCACCACAAACAGGGTTTATAAAGAAGCACACTGTGAAGGAACACTTAGTTTTATTTCATTTGAACTTCTAATAGGATACAGAGCACAGGTCTACTACATGAGTTGGTGAAACTGGCAGAGATGCTCTGGTGATGAATAGAACACCTGGGCACTAGAAATGCGGAGGCAAAAAGGAGCTTCTCTTTGTGATGCTTCTTCACGATATTTGTCAAAGACATGTAGCAATTTCACCGTTGTTTAACCTTCATACTGGGAAAAAAGTAAGTGGAGAGGGATGGATGAAATGGGAGCAAAAAGCATGAAGAAAATGAAATCTTGTTCCCAACAGACAAGTGAAAAGACCTCAGCAGTAGGTTCAGGACTTAAAAAAATGTCCAGGAGAGCATTTGGAAGTAATTTGTCTTTTCCCCCTACTTCTCCCTGGTTCACGGTCTGCGTCGCTTCTTCGTACTTTGTAAGTTCTCTTAGAGCAAGGAAATGTTTTGTTGTGTATTTGTAAAATATCATCTATTCTTCTGGATCCTTCTCTGTTGATTTGGATAAGTCACTTCTTTATTCCAAGGCTTAGTTGACTCCTCTAGGAAGGGAGGATGCCAAATACTGCCCTTTTAAAGCAATCTGTGGAGTCCAGAGGTGAAAGCCTGAGCTAAATGTCTGCACACTTGAGTGATGAGGAGAAAGGCCTGAAATTTGTAACTTTATTTCCAGGTCTACTGGTTATATATGGGGAAAGGATGTATTGGTGATATTACCGGAGTGGGATGTGGTACCCTCTTCAGCTTAGCCAGTGCTCAACAATTTTGCAGAGTGTTTTTTTGACTGGATGCTACCCAAGAGAAAAAAGGTGGTAATTGTGCTAGAAGAGGAAAAACAGCTTTAAATGATGTGAGGATTATGTGTAATAATACTCAGCAAACCAAAGAAGGACGTTTTACCAGTTTGTCAGTAAGCAGTTATTTCACCACATTATAGCAAATACTGTGAAAAAATTGTTCAGAAAAAGTTGTCTCTGATTTAACATTTGTAAGCTTTTATTTAAACATTTCATGTAATTATTTTGGTCCCTTGAGCAACAGCTTGAGGGGATCCAAATGAAAAGTTAAATCCCTTTTGAAACATACATGTAAGTTATCAACTCTTTCCTGCCCCTTCCTCCTTCCTTTCCCTCTCCATTTACACATACATCCCGTATTTTCCTACGTCTTTGAACTATGGCCAGCAGCTGAATGAGGTACATTGCAAGTATATGTGACAGGGGAAAAAAAAGAATCCATAAGCGTAAAGACGAAGGGGGGTATAGCTAAAGTGTGGTTGACAAGTTCTTCAACAGATATACCTCTTGTAAGATGATTTTGCAAATCCTCTTCACTGCATACAGGTTTAGCTACAGTCTTTCAAAAAATAAAACAAAACAACCAAGACCAAACACTTCTAAATAACGCTTTCTGCTAATTTCTTAGCTGATTCGCTCACTTTAAATCAGCAGTTTGCATATATGTGAGTGGAAGAAGGAATTGTTGCAATTTCTTGGTTTTGCTTTGTAACCTACTCAAAATACTCTGTGAAAAATACTGATTTCCACTGTTGCTTTGATCATTTGATGCTCTGTGGGTGAGCAGCTTGTCACATTTTAGACTACTTCAAAAACAAGCAAACAAGCTTGTTTCTATAGTTATGATGGTCTCATGATACGATGGTCTCATGATCCAAACGGGACAATGTTTGGCAGGAGCGGTGATGTCCTGTGTTAGACCAGCTGATACGCTTTGCAGCTCAAAGGAGAAAACAAGCTGAGGGACACACAAGGCCTTTCTTACTCTGAAACAAAAGCAGCAAACCTCGTTAAGCCTTGTTTTGTAGTAGATTATTTTAGAAGTCTGCACAAGCTCTTGGTGAACTCGAGTCCCATGGCGTTTGCCATGCCACGCTTTTAAAAGGAACTTTTGAATTAAGTATTTGATCTGCATGCAGTGTTTTGTAACTAGGTGTTAGTACATTTATAAAATATTTTTTTAAACTCTTTAAAAAAATCTTCCATTAAAAAACCCACCTTCTCTTTCTTTGCTAAAATAACTTTTGAGAATTAAACTACATTGGTATTGCGACAAAATGTTTAAATCCTATAACCTACTGGCTGGGGGTTTTTTTTGACTTTTCAAACTTAGTGCAGTTGGCTCTTGGCACAGAAAACCAGTGTTTGATAAGGTATCGCTGATAACAACAGTAACGTGACAGATAATTAGTACCTATAATGTTCCTGTGCTTTAAACCAGTTGCCTTTTTTTTCGTGATTGTGATAAATAGTTGTATGGTCTGTAAGATGCTTTATGAAAGAAAATGCAAAATTTTCAAACAAGAATGTCCAAAGGGGTAAAAAAAAAATTTTAAAAAAATCATATTTGCATAAATATGGATTTGCACGTGTGCACGCTCTCTTTTAGAGATTTCTTTTTGGAAAGCAATTACTGAAGAAGCTCTTTTCTTTACACACATAGCACAGTATTATGTACTTCAGTGGGGCAGTGTACAGCTTTCGTTACGACGACAAATACTGAAATGTTAAAAATAGATCAAGCTTTAAGAATCCCAGATATTTTCAAATAACAAAGAGTGATTTATGTGGGCTCATTTTGCACTTTGACAAAATATAGAGGCTCTTTTGTACTATGATTAGCAAGGGTGCTGATGTCAGTTCGCTTGTCTAGCTTTAAGCTTTATTCTGCTGGTAAATTGTGCTTTGTACTGTAATCCAGAGAACCTTTGTATCTGCCTTATTAGTGCGTAGTTTATGGAATTGCTTTTGTTTTTGAATATAATCTGTGCCAGTTTCAGTGAGTGTGACTCATTATATGACTGAAATAAACATTCACATATGCACTATGTGAAAACTCTTCAAAAATAGTAGCAGGTGCTGGTAGGCTAAATTCAATGTTTGCAGTACTTTATAGCTGCTATTTTGTAGCCCGGAGGGCTGAAAGAAAATTCTATTTAGCTCATTGATTTTTCCAGATTTTTAGGAGTCCTATTTACTGATTAGTGCTCAACAGAGATTGTCAGCATTGCTAAGAGTTTTTCACTCCTTGACACAATAAACTTCCAGAAAAGGCACACTTGGGTTGGTACAGATTTTTTGGTTACATGAATCGTGAGCCAAAATGCATCTTGCTTCTCAATAGCTCTTTTCCTTCTAATCTCTTTCCTCCTGACTTCAGCTTTGAAAATTTCATCTGAATGACTGAAGGCTGAGGTTGAAGATAAAACTGATTTCTGAAGCAACAGGGTCTTGGCAGTTCGGTCGGTAACTGTTATCTGTGATCGACCTTGTCTGGAGAGGGAACCTCTGATGCTGAAGTTTCCTGTTATCCCAGCATCAAATTTGTCACTTGATTTGGAAACAGGAAACAAAACAAACTTTGCTGGTGTTTTTGGGTCGCTGTTAACAGTGCTTATCAGCTGCGCTACTAGCAGACAATCACATTTGAAATCTAAATGGATGGAGTTTCATTTGTTATGTCTTCGGTGTTTTACTGTTCACCCAGTTAAACTTATTGCTACTGTGGAAATAGTTGCTTGACACCTTGGCTTGGTTCACACAGTTCAGCATTTGAAGGGAGATACTGTATTCACAACTACAATAAATATACTTGTTTTGTAAAGTATGAAAGTTATCTTAAGATCAAATAATTTTTAAAGGCTTGGTAGTTGGAAAATGGATCACAAGCCTTAATTAAGCTGTTTGGTGTTTCTCCCTTTCTGCTGTTTTCTGCATTATCTTTTCATAAGAGCTTCCTAAGCCTGATACCCAAGAAAGGCAGAGCCACAGGACAGTGAGGGTTTTTGTGAGGCTCTGGAGCAAAGCTGACAGTGCTGGTTCGGAGCTGGAAGATGGGATGGCAGCGCAGTTCTCGCTCTTTGTCCTTTGTGTCTTCCCTCCACTAGTTTGTTTGTAGGTAACAGCTTCAGAAAAAATGATATAGAAACTTTCTTGTGCCTCAAGAAACTGGGTCTGAATCTTTTCCTAATATGTAGTAAGAAACTCTTGTTTTCAAAGCTATGTCCCAGTGTGTAGAGGACATCACATGTCTTGAGCTCTTCTGAGACCATGCTTGCTGATTTTGTTCCTATTTGGTTAGCATGCAGCCAGAGCTGACCAAAAGAGCTCATCTGCCTGTTTGTTTTGGTTTGATGGTGGGTCTTTTTTATTATTATTTTTTCCTGTTGTTTTTTGACTTCGCTTGCAACCTTGTTTGAATATTCTAGAGAAGTTTTAAATAGGACACCTTGGGGTGTGGTGTGAGTCTGGGGTGGCACAGGTGGTGGCGACTGCATTGATTTGTCTTCATCTCCAAGTTTGCTAAAAAGTATAAAGAAAACTCAAATGAACAAACCAGGGATGGCTCTCCACTGCATCCAGGCTTTCTAACTGTGAACACAGCGCACCTTATCTCGTGGGCCATGGCAGAACGTCTGATTTCTTCTACTGTGCCCACTATACTGGCATTTGTGCATAGAAGAAAGCCTATAGCATAGGATGCTGTATTGCTGTGAGAGCTGAGGAACCAAAACGCAGCCAAGTGGGGCAGTAAGGTTGCTGTTGGTAACACCGGGGCGGTTGTATGCAAACCTCTTGGTTTGAGTTAGTATCTTGGGAGGGAATTACGCCAGGTGGTGGAGGCCCATAGGAGTGAAAGGCCGTGCGGGGGTTAGTTGGAAGATGAGGCATTTTGATTGTGCTTTTCTCCCTGACCAGCTTTCTGTCTGCAGCGACGGGAAGGTTGGTGTAACAAACACAGCGTCCAGCTGGGAAATCTGTTTCTTCTGTGGATGTGCTTTTCACAGAGACTGTTTGCATGCAGTAAAACGAAAACATTTGGTCATTCTACCCATCTCTAATGTTCTCCAAAATAATAGTGCAGTTCTTCTTCTGTAAGGAGTGCCATTTTAGAAATATTACAGGGTTCTGAGTGCAGAGTTCCCCTAACATCACGGTGAGCATATGGTATGAACAGTGTCTGTCCTTTAAATGCAGGCCGCTATCACTGAGTATCAGTACAAAAGTCAGAGTTAAAGTGCATGAGCCCAAAGCAGCAGATATTGGAAACAAGACACTATATTAGTTATATTTTATTAGCTTATTATAGTTTACATAAATAGTTTATTAGTTATATTTTATTATGCCTATGTCACCTTCCTCCAGAAGTTTGTTTTGTGTTTGTGGGCTTTTTTTTCCCCCCTCTCCTGGTTGCCTCCACTCCTTTTCTTCTTTGCTGGATTTGTCCATTCTCATTTTGTAAACAGTGACTTAATTATATGTCCCTTCTTAAAAGCAAAGCTCAAATAGAGAAGTAATAAACTTTAAAATACCGATTCACTAATCCTCTAGTCTGCTGCTGTAACAACACATAAATAGATTGTGTCAAATATAGGTAACTGGTGTGTAATCTCTTCGAATTACAATTGGACTACTTATTATTACTGAGTTCAACCAAGGTTGAAACCTTGCACAAAACGTAACAGCCTTAAAGTATTTTTTCCTACTTCTAATTTTTCTCCTTTTTTTCTCTCTCCAATTTTCAGGCGTGGAAGAGGAGATGGTTTGTGCTTCGCAGCGGCCGTTTGACGGGGGATCCAGATGTGTTGGAATACTACAAAAATGACCATGCCAAGAAACCAATCCGTATTATTGACTTAAATTTGTGTCAACAAGTGGATGCTGGATTAACATTCAACAAAAAAGAGTTTGAAAACAGCTATATTTTTGATATCAACACTATAGACAGAGTTTTCTATTTGGTAGCAGACAGCGAGGAGGAGATGAATAAGTGGGTTCGATGTATCTGTGATATCTGTGGGTTCAACCCTACAGATGAGGGTAAGTTCTGTTGTATTTTTTGAGAAAGTGCAATGCCTACACGCAAAGAATGTTTCAAAGATGAGATGGCTATCTTTAGCTGGCATTATGTTTTAAAACTTGTATGCATTGGTTGTGAAACTTCTTGCTACTCTAAAAAAAATAAGCAGAATAGAAGGAGATACTAAGAATTTGTTACAAATTAAGTGAGCTATAGAACTTAGATGATGCTCTTATGTTTGACATGATGTTAGGTCTTGAGAGTACTGGGAAAAATCTTTTAAGTAAAATCATGCAAAACAGAATTTCATCATAACCATCAAAGGAATCCTATTTGGTGTAGAAACGTATGGTTATGCAAGCAGGAATCAGTGCAAAATGTCAGGTTTCTAGAATTACCATTTCTCTGTCTGCTTTGCAACTTGAAAAAAAAAAAAATCAACCCCCCACTGGCCAGAACAAACAAAAAATAACTCATAGTCCTCCACTATCCAGCTCTAATCCTACCAAAGTAGGTGTTGTATGAAAGCAGCTCGTAGGAAACAGGGTGGTGTGTTTAATTCGTACAAATACCTTGTGGGCATTGCTTTTCCTGAATCCATCCTTGTTTATTTACTTATTATTCCTGCATTCCTTGTGGAGATCAGTGGGTTGCATGACTGGCTGTAGCTCTGTGCACAGTCGCAAGAAAAGATTAAATAGGAGTAATAAGAAGGTTATAAATCATGCCTGACTGAAGGGGCTAGAATTAAATCCCTGGGTTTTTTTATTATTGTGGATTTAGAGAGGTGGGGAAAAAAAAGGCTTGCTTCGGTTACTCCAGCCAAATTTTCAAAAATGACTGAAAAATATTGTTGCTGCCAGCAAAGGGGCACTTTTCTTTCTCCTTATTCCAGTTTTGAATTAAAATTCTGTCACAAAAATCTTGTCTACGAATTACCACCCTAATAGCAAATTCGGTGAAGAGTGCTTGTTTTGACAGTTCCAGCATGTTTTTGTGACATCTGGAACACAACCGAGACCACCCACAGCACGTTTTCAAGAGCGATTGCCGTGTGATTCAGCAGTGATTCAGTGTCTGCCAGGCACCCCGTACGTATGGCAGAGAGAGAGGCAGATGGGCAGGAGATGTTCAGAAATCAGGGGTTTTGGGGACAAACTAGGAATCTGGGGAGTGAGGAGGAAATATGTTTACCTGGCAGCTCTTGTGTCTGTGAGAGTGCAAAGGAGCACGTGTTCATTGAATGGAGAGGTAGGGTTACCCCAAAGCCATGAGACCTTTCCTTGCTGAGAGCTGCTGTGTTGCTCATCCCTATTTTTCTGTTGGTGTTGCATCTTCTGTTGAGCTGAGGATGAAACATGCTATGAATGCAGTGACAACTACCAGTGCCCTCATGGGCTGTTCAGGCCAAAACTGGTTTTTGCTTCGGTCAGTTGTATCAGTAACTTATTGCCATTGTGTTCTCATTGCATCTTCTGTCTTTGGCGTTTTAGCTTTGTCTGAATTACCCTAGCGCTTTTACACAGCTGAGAGCTGACCGTACTGCCTGTTTTATGGGTTTAGTAGTGTCCTGCAATGTGGTGATGAAGAATTAAAAAAGGAAAATCAGTTGCTGAGTGTCTCTGTATCGCCAAGTTCTTGTTTTAATGAGGTAAATCTTCATAATAATGGAAAACCGAGCCATAAACGTACTTTATAAAGTCAGTGTTAGCCTGCAGTTTATTTTGAGAATTTAAAGAATAGGTGAAATGCACTGCAAACAACAAAAAACACTGTTACTGTAATATGGAACTGAACAGAAAGAGACTGTATGGAGAATAACAGAATGTCTCTTGCCAGACTATTACCAGTCTAGTTATGTGAAGGTTGGCTGTCATTGGCACCCTTTACTTGACTAACGACTGGGGGTACCACTTGCCTATGGCTCCTTCTGCTCTTCATTTGGAAGCCCAGTCCAATTGCCTCCTTGGATTTACAAAGAGAAAAACGATGAGGTGGTGGTGGTTAGTACTATTAGAAAATTAATATGGAGTTCTTGGTTTTGGACTGGGAGGAATGAGGGAGAAAGAGTTCATCATAACTGTGAAGAGACAGAAAAAATAAAGGTCCCTTCAGACCAGCTCTGAGCTGCTGCTTCTGTACTCTGTGAAGACTCAGAAATTCCTGTGATGATAAGTTTGTGTTTTCTTTTACTTAAAAATGAGTATTGGCAGTAATTTCTAATTATCTAATGCTTCATTGTGACCTTCCAATTAGAAACTGGTTTATGCACATGAAATCCATTCGTTCTGGACATCTGTAGTGTTACATCTGTATTTTGACAGAATAGGTAAATTCATGTCCCTTAGTTATTTTTACAAGCCGTTGAGTCTTCTGCTTTCTGATTGCATCATAGTATAGTGTTACCTGTAATGATTGCATCACAATTATATTATATGGCTTTATATAGGGACATTCTTTTAAGGTGGGGCTTACACTGATTTAGGACTCAACTTAGAAGCATGAAGGAAATAATTTTTAAAAATAAGCTAAATAATCCTACCCCTGTAAAGAAATTTATTGGTACATTGTATGCTTTCATAAGCTAATGTTTTGTGTTTTCAAATGGAAGCTGTAAAATGTTTGTTTCTGTAGCATCTTTCTAAAATGCACGTGCAAAGGTGGGGGAACTGCACATGAGCATGGGTTTTAGGTTGGCCACTGAGTTTCATACTGCACTTTTAATGTTTGCATTTTCTTTGTAAGGTCATAATATAATAGGTCATTTAGAGGTTAAAATGTAACTATAAGCAAAAATGTATTGCCAGTGTTTTGTGTGCTTTGAACTCCAGTGAGGCTTTCTAGGATGCTGAGGCTAAATGGACATGGGAGATGACTGTTCTGTGCCTGCGGCTGTGGAGACCTCAGCTGTAATACTGTGGCCTGAGCTTCAAGAAGGATGAGGATAAATGTTTAAAGAAAGGTTGAGAGATTTGTCTTTCCCAGAAAGAAAATATTGAGGGAAGAGCTGACTTTCAAAATACAAAAAGCTGTGATAAGCAGGACATGGATCAGTTGTTATCAGAAGAGATAAGTGGTTTGTTTATTTTTTCTGTGAGGGATGTAACTATTAAGGAAAAACCTTCTAAGGATATTTAAGCATAGGCTGTGAAAGCCCTTCCCCTCGAATTCAGTAGACACCTGTGATGAATGTTTTATACGTGCTCCAGCTACACGTTCCTGTAATTTAATGAATTGCGTGCTTGGCAGGGCAGGGGAAGGAGGAAATAATCTTACTATATGCAAACATTTAACTTGCATGTATTCATTTGAATAAAGATAGCAATAACAAAGTAAACCAGAAGAAATAACCAAGTAAAGCAGAAGAAAAAGAAAAGGGAAGAACAAGACGCTGAAATCTACAGTTAGATTTACAAAAATAATTAATGTGGTAGTTTCTGTCATCCTAAGGACCGTGCTTTGCGAGAGCTATAGCTTGCTTTACACATAACTCTTTCAAAGTTTGCAGTATTTCTGTTCAGGCAGATGCTATTTGGTATTTGCCTCTCATGCCCTCTGCATTTTGAACAGTGAAGTTACTTTCAAATATCTTTTTAAATCGTATTCTGATCATGCATGCACTGCAGGTTGGTGATAGCTCGGGTGCGGTATCAGTGACTGGCAGGGTGAATGTAACTCCATCTTCTGATCCTTATTCCTTGTGTGTTCCCTCATACTGGATGGTCAGGCATCACTGCTGCTGCGCTGCAGAGAGGATCTCCGTTTCAGATCAGGATACATCTGTGCTACCTGTAACGCAGGGGTGGAACAGAAAACAGGCTTTGCCACTCAGAACTTACTACCTGTAGTAAGAGGCGTCAACATAGGAGTGGAGGCATGGGAAGGAGTGAAGGCAAGTAAGGTGGTTTTGACCATTGTGACAGTTAAGCGGTCTTAGAGCTTCAGCTGTTGGACTGTTGTTGGACTCTGTGTTTATTGAGAATAAATCTTCAAGAGGTCTTTGGTAGAGGAACAGTGGGTATTGGAGGTAGAATCATACAATGTCCTGAGTTGGAAGGGACTCACAAGAATCATCAAGCCCAACTCATGTCCCTGCATAGGACAACCCCAAAATTCACGCCATCACTGTGTGTTTAGGGTGACCTTCCTGCATGAAGGGTCTGCCTGTAAGAAAGCAAAAATGTTGTCCTTTGACAGCTTTCAACAAGTGGATATTAAAGCCTAGTGCATTTGGCAAATCAAAATCACCATCTCGATAACCTGTGATGAATATTAGGGACTTTGATCATGAAAAGGCTCCAAAGTGAGGAGAAATAGCCTGGGCTTTTAGATGAAGGAAGGGAGGCTCTGGAGGAACGTAGAGAGAAGTGCAATGACAGAGTAACAAGCTTAAAGTCTTTACAACAAAGTTCTCAGTGGGTATGAGTGAGGCAAGAACGGTATAGAAAAATGGGAATTTGTTACCTTTATTTCGATATGCAGTGAAAACAGTCTATTTCAGCGGGTGTCAGACTCATTTTCACAGGGGCCACATCAGCCTCACAATTGCCTTTAAAGGGCCGAATGTAATTTTAGGACTGTAGGAGTTTAGACACATTTAGGTCTAGAGGGTTGGCTTGTTTTAATGCATGTGATAATAGGAAGGACTGCACAGTAGAGATGACGTACTTACCAAAAAATCTCAGTTTGTAATTATCTTTTTGTGGAGACTTTTCGGGTTGCTTGCTTTGAGGAAGCAAAGGTGGAGAATAATGGCCACTGAGATGTATGTACATATGTGTCGATTGTGTGTGTTTTTTTCATTTTTGCTTGGTTTTGTTTTTTCTCCTTTGAGGGTGGTATCCCCAGGAGGAAGGAGTCAGAATTACAATATTTCATCCAGCAAAATTGCAGAGCAATAATAAAATTAGGAGAAACAGGACCAGGGAAGGACCCAAGACTAGGCATGGTAGGTTTGGTAGACGTGGTAGCTGATGCCTAAAAACAGAGTAAAGGGAAGCAAATCTGAGAGAATTGTTGCTTGTTATGTGAAGGAGAAATAGAAGACAGCAGAGACTAAGATACCTTTGACCTGTGATGATGTGGTTAAAGGCTGGGTGGCTACAAGAGATGATGAGTAGAGCAGAAAATCTGCAATCTTACAAATATGTGAGGAAAAAGGGCATATGTTAAAAATATGTAATTTATTATTGGGAGCACAGTCAGAATCTTAGTTTTTTGTTTGGGGTTTTTATCTGAAGTCGCCAGCTGCATGTGACAAAAATTCATATGGAAGGTAATTCTACTCTTTCCTTGAGGAAAAGACTGAGTCTAATATACATCAGTGATTAGCTTAATATTCCCTCGGGTTCCTACTGGACACCTTTTGTGGCCTTACCATCGCCTGGAGAGTTGCCAGGAGAAAGGAGTTGCAAGAGGGCGGGTTGGAAAGCTGTTCTGCAGATTGCTGGTGATCAAGCAGTGAGATGCTGTGGGGCACGATGTGGAGCATTAAAGCCAGAGGTGCCAGTGGTTCTAGACAGTGTGCTGTGCCACAGCCCTGGCTGGGTATGCTCCCCCTGGGGCTATAGCAACTGGCTGTGCTGAGGAAAGCTCTGGGCTTCGCTAAAATAGTGAAGAAAAAACCCCAGACTTTATTAACGCGGTGTGTTGCACTGTTTCTCTTCACAAGCAGCTGCAGAATTAGTCTCTAACAGGGTTCCTTGATTTTTATTTTTTATTTCCTGTGTTCACCCAGCCTGCAAACCATCTGAAGATGCAGAGAACAGGCTACATATGTTTCCTCCCCCCGCCCCCCGCTTTGAGTGAATAGACATCAAAAGAAATTTGCAGGTGGAGTGGGGGAAGAGATTCTGAGTGGAAATGCTTTTGATATTTTTGAATTTTAAATGGGTAACCAAAAGCTCATCTTAGAATTATATATGAACTGCAGATATAAAGTACTAAATTTTAGCTGTGATTTCTGAAAGCTGGGAACTTCAGCATGTGACGTGAACTTAGAACGGTCAGTCATGTTTCTGGTTCAGATGCAGGAGGCAAGGTTGTTCTGAGCCTAATAGTGAGCAAATACTGAATGCTTCATTAGTGTTCTTTAATAGCCTATCATGTTTATCCTCAGAAAAAGAGAGAAGAGGGACTTTGGGGTTTTAGTTTAATATAATCTCAAACTTACAAAATGCACAGGGACTTGTTATTAAAGTGTTTAAAAGGATTTTCTCTGGGTATAGCTGAAACATTCAGATTTGAGTTTCACTGCATGGACTTCATATTGATTGTAAGCTCATCATTTATGCGGAAAACCTCTTAGCAAAGATTGTTGTGCTGCCAAACCCGGACTAACGTGTCCGTGCATCTTCTGGGCTGGATCTGGCTCGTGTCTCTGGAGTTAAGTGTTCGAACAGAGCCGGTGCTCGTCTGTCTGCGCCTGTCAGCATACACACGTTTGTGCTGTGTGCGTGCACAGGTACACGTGTGTCCCTTTGAGTTCCAGACTCTTTCATTTGAGACCGTGTAAAACCTGACACTAGAGGAAACTCCAGCAGTGTCTTTCAGGATATATCTCATCGCATTAAGCAGCATAGACAATGACTCAATTAAAAACAAAAAAAAGAAAAAGCCCTTTTAAGGATTAAAGTGAAGGGGTTTTTTTTATTATGGCTTCCACTGTTGCATCTGTAAATTTTTGTTCAATATTTTCTTTGCTATTGGTTGTTTTAATGATAACATCTGCATGATAGTAAATGGATTGAATGAAACATCTCGGAAGAATAGTAGAATCATGTGATTGCTTATCTGTTGCTGATTCACTGTTACTATAGGAAAATCCCCTTTCTATTTTAGTCTTTCTACCTATTATCTGCAAATAGTGCATTTCCTGACTTTGACTGCAATTTTGACATTGAAAGAAGTGCTTGCTGTAATGCAGTTTCTGCATTTTGTTCACTTTGAGAACATGTAAAGTATTTACATAATTAGAATATTAAGAGTCTGTATATCATAAGGTGGAAAGCAACGTAATTTTTGCTCTCATTAAAAAAACACAAAAAAAAAACCAACAAAAACAACAACAAAAAATAAAACCCCAACAAAAAAAAAATCAACAAACCAACAAAGTGCAACAGCAAAAAGTCTCTTCAGAACAGAACCAGCCCTAAATGCAAACTCCCACACTCAAATCTTCTAGATTGTTCATAAAGCACAAATAGGAACATGTGGAATAAGGAAGCTTTATATAGTTAAGACGGAAGACAGGGAAGCCTTTTATTATTCTTGTTCAAAAAAAAGTTTTCTTTACCTCAGTTTTGTGATTGTGTTATTAGCAATGCAAATACAAAAATGGTTATGAGGAAAAAAGTGTGAATTTTAGCAAAGGTGATGCCTGTAACTACTCTTAAAGTAAGAAAAGATAAAACTCTTGTGCTGTTTTGAGAAAGCTGCTTGTTCTGGCTGTACTGAGTGCAGGAATTACAAAACCAAAATGGGATTCTTGTTATGCTCATTTGCATGTTAAATATTCTGGATGTTTTTCCAGCTCCCAGTTATTTCAAAGCAGTCTGAGTGTCTGAGCTCTGGGAACAAACGGAGCGCCTTGGAACGCTCTTTGGTGTGCAGATGACCGCTTCCCTGCGAATCTGCTCGTCCAAAACACAGCGAGCTGATGATTGCGCTCTTTGAAATCACAGTAGGCTGCTGGGATAAAGCCTTTCCTTCCTATCAGGGTAAAGAAAATGTTTGAGAGGGTACAGATAGGCAAACAGCATTTATTTGCTTAGTGATGAAAGTCGTGTTTCTGTTTTCTTCATAGTCAATTTTGATATAACTTGGATGTATAAAGCAGGTAAGAAGTAGCCCAGCAGTGAAGTGCTTTAGACTGAGTTCAGCAGCTCTTTAAATCAGGCATTAGCCTGCACTATTTAATATGTACAAAATGCCTGTATGAGGATGAATTTCAGATCAGAAAGTTAGTATTTTAATAGTTTAGTGCTCTATCCCCTCAAATATAAGTCAATCAAAAAACCCCACAACAGATCTGTAGGAAGATTTGGGGATTTTTTCAAATGAAATCTGTGTCAAAATAAATGAGGCAGATTGTCACAAGGAGAGTGTCCTTAACGATCCATTAACATTAACAGGCTCCAAATACTTGCTCAGAAAAGAGATCATGAGCCTTCTGGGCAGTGTCACCTTTAATAGGAACAATCAAAAGGCAAATGGCTAGAATAGGAACAGAATTAATTACTGTTGTGCCTTTGTAAATCAGTAAGTCTTTCCCAGGTGGGTTTTCTTGTGTGCATTTTATGCAATAGCTGGATTCCCTTCTCAGGAAGGCATTAGTGGAGCTAGGAAAGGTGAGGGTGAAGGGAGACCAGATCTGCAATTAAATGGCTTTGATAATAAGAAAAAGTAAGCAGTGCCAACTTGGTAAAGCTGTGATAAAGTTGTGTAAAGTTGGGAATGGGGGCTATGAATGGGAGACGATTGTTCACTGGTTCTCTGAAGGATGTCAAGTCAAACTACCAGGCAGCAGGTTTAAAATGAAGTTTGTTTTGGTTTTTTTTTTTGGTTTTTACTGCAACACACTGCCACAGGATGCAGTAGAGGTGAGAAATAGAAATGTTCTCAAAAGAGGTAGGATAAATTCAGAGAGAAGTCTGTCAGAGGCTGGTAAGCACAGACTGTGGTTGCAGCTGGAGCTGTACAGCCCCCAAGCTGGGGGCAGCACGGCAGACTGGTCTGGCTTGCTTCTGCTCAGGCCACCATCAGAGTTGGCCTTCAGAGACTAGAGCTGAGCTGGTATATTTAGCCTAATGGCCTTCACTGCCTTGCTGCCTTTCAACAACTACAAGTTATAGCCAACCTTTATCTTCTTTTTTCTTAGGGATCTGGGGGTGCTGATTGACAGCCGGCTGAACACGAGCCAGCAGTGTGCCCAGGTGGCCAAAAAGGCCAACAGCATCCTGCCTTGTATCAGGAATAGTGTGGCCAGCAGGACTAGAGAAGTGATTGTGCCACTGCACTCGGCACTGGTGAGGCCCATCTTGAATCCTGTGTTCAGTTTTGGGCCCCTCATCATAAGAAGGACATTGAAATACTAGGGAGAGTGCAGAGGAAGTGATGGAGCTGGTGAGGGGCCTGGAGCACAAGTCTGATGAGGAGCAGCTGAGGGAACTGGGGCTGTTTAGCCTGGAGAAAAGGAGGCTGAGGGGAGACCTTATCGCTGTCTACAACTACCTGAAAGGAGGCTGTAGCATGGAGGGTGTTGGTCTCTTCTCCCAGGTAGCAAGTGACAAGACAAGAGAAAATGGCCTCAAGTCGTGCCAGGGGAGGTTTAGATTGGATATTAGGAAAAAAAATTCTTCCCAGAAAGGGTTGTCAGGCATTGGAACAGGCTGCCCAGGGAAGTGGTGGAGTCACCATCCCTGGAGGTGTTTAAAAGGCGTTTAGACGAATTTCTTAGGGACATGGTTTAGTGCTAAAGTTAGGTTATGGTTGGACTCGATGATCCTGAGGGTCTCTTCCAACCAAAATGACTCTATGATTCTTTTTCTCACACACATGCTTTTCCCCCACACTCCTGCTCACAAAAGTAACTCCTTCCTTTTCCAAACTTAGTGGATATATTGGTCTTCTTTCAAGCTGCTTGATTTTATTTTCCCCTGGAAAGTTACCCTTGCATCTTGTTATTCTTCTTCCTGGGAACGCTGGTGCATGGTTTGCTTAAACGCACCAGCCTCACGTAGGCGCACATCTGACTACGTACCTGCTGAGCTCTCCTGACTACTTGCGGTCTGATTGACACACCCGTCTCCCCTGGGAGCTGCGGGGACGTCCTGCTTGATTTCTTTCTTTCCCCTTGTGTGAACTTGGCACTAAGCACATCTGATGATGTGAAGGTCGTGTGTAGTCAAGGACAAGGAACAGGGGTGGGGACTGTGGTACACCGAAGCCCTTAAGGATCTTGTCTGTAAGCATGGCCAAAAAAATGATAGTGTATCTGGCAGGAAACCTTTGTTCTCCACTTTTACTTGTGCACAAACTTACTTGCATTCCTCTGTTCTGGTGGGGACAAGACAAAGAGCTACTTGTCCTTTCTCCCTCTAGCTTTTTTGAAGGAGCAAGAGATACGTGCCTGGTAGGTCTGTTCAAACACCTCTCTGTTCCTGCTATCAAACCCTGACATTAGAGGAATTAAATCAGTAGGTACCTTAAATGTGCTCCTTCAAGCTCTTGAAATTCTCTTAAAATTGCTCACATTTTAATATTTTAGCATGTGGTAAAGAAAGCATTTTACTCTTGTGCATGTGTGATCACTGGGTGCAGTCTGGTTTTGCCTTTGTTCTGCTAACTAGTTGGATGGATGGGTCAGGCACAACCTTTTACAAAACCCTTTTTTTAGATGATCCTACCTTTTCAGGTAGGTTGAGTTGAGGAATTTTCATACATCCAGACTTCTTCCACCCACATGGGTGTGGTGGATTTAATTTCGGAGCTGGTGTGCCATGGGAGTTCAAAGCAAGTGCTACTGGTCCGATTTCCACGTTTAAATCGCTTGTGCCTGGCGCACACGGAACTGGGAGCGGGAGGGCTGCCTTCTGGTTTGCTCATCTGGTTCTTCCCAGGATGGTGCTGGGAAGCAGAAGCTGGATGAAATTACTTTGTAGTGTATAGCTGGCCTCTAAACCTAATAGAAGCAGCCTGCTCTGGATAATAATAATGTTCATTTAAACAATGCTAATAATCAGCGTCCATTCTTGGGATGTGCAAATCGGAATGTGCAATGAGTTGAAAGTACAAGGGAGCCTTGATAATTGAGGAACAATTTGCTTAATTATGTTATTCTTAGTATCATTAAAACATTGCAAAAGTGAAATGATTTTTTAATGTTTCACAGCGTCAATATTTTTCCAGTCTCCCAGATAATTTAATAGTCAGGATGCCTGTATTTAGAGGAAAAAAAGAGGTTACTTTAGAATATAGGTGAATAGGAAGTGGATAAGAATAATAAAGATAAGTTTGGGGGTTTTGTTTTGTTTTTGTTTTTTTTGTTTTTTTTTAAACTCCACAACTAAACAAACACAGCCTCCCCCCCCCAACAAAACCAAAATAAAACAAACCACCAAAACCAAAGAACAACAACAAACCATAACTACCTTGTTTATTTCACTAAAATAGAAGGCTGTGGTATGTCATGAGGGGGGCTTAATGGAGCAGGGTACCTGTCACACCTCTATGTTATTATAGTTGTAAGTGATGTTCTGTTGCAAAAACTGTGGCTTTCCTCTTGCTTTTTGGGTATTGAGAGAGGCCAGTTCTTGACTGGTGACTAATCTCAAATGCTCAAGTGACCTTGGTCAAAAACAAATAAATACATGCAAGTGCTGACTCAGGTTACCATATTCAAGTAATAACCTTATGGGCCTTTGTCTCCTCTAGATTAAAACAACAGATTTGTGTTCTTAGCTGTCTTACTGCAGCTGTCAGCATCTTTGTTCTTTCTGTGACCAGAGAACCGGTTAAATAAGTAATTAAATAAGGCATAACCTCTGTTTCCAAGGCATATTTAAGAAATTGATTACTGTCCAAAAAAATATGAAGAGATTATAAAGATTTGTATATAAATTGAAAGACTCCAAATAAAATGTTAATGTTCAGATATTCTGATGTCCACTGATTTTACAATTTTGAATTAATAAAACTGACTTTTCTCATCCTGTGTTAATGATTTTTTTTGGTAGCATATTAAGGCTATTTCTTCATTGCAGTGCTTTTTCTCTCTGTTTGCAGATGCTGTGAAGCCACCAGTCAGTTCTTTACAACCATCTGCCGAGTTACCCTTGCCCATCAACACTTCACCACCTTCCATGCAAGCAGAATCTTCCCTACCTCCTCCTTATCAGCTTATTAACATCCCCCCACTGGAATCTTCCTCTGGTCAAGAAGATCCTCAAGACTACCTATTGCTAATAAACTGTCAGAGTAAAAAACCTGAACCTACGAGGTAAGGGACTTTTTTTTCTTAGTAACACTTGTATTACAGGCCAAGAATGTTTGTGCTAAAAGCACTTTAATTGCTGAGTCATTGAACATTTGGATGCACATAGTATGCAGGGGGCAAGCTGCTTGTAATTTTTGCTTCTTTTCTTTCTATGCTTGAACAACTTCTAGCAATAGTAAGTTGTTTGATCAGTGCTAGACCCATACTGCATTCTTCAAAAGCAAGGACGGGGATTGCCAATATGAAACATCAGATAAATGTGGTGATCCAAGCATTTCGTCACAGCCTGGAGTGGTGCATGGCACAGAGCAGGGAGATACCCTTTCCCTAGCCACAATCTGGTATGTTTAGTCCAGTCTAAGACTGGAAAAAGCTGGAGAAATTTAACCTTTCTCCGTTCCGGTATTTGGTGCCCTAGTTTTACCAGTTAAAGTTTCCGTGCAAGAGATTCCGTAAAATGTGCTTATGTTCGTTACCGCCTGCCAGGTTATCACATCATTGAATATAGCAATCCTCAAATGGTAGTAGTTGGTTATTAGCAGCA
This sequence comes from Nesoenas mayeri, assembly GCF_963082525.1. Taxonomy (NCBI): domain Eukaryota; kingdom Metazoa; phylum Chordata; class Aves; order Columbiformes; family Columbidae; genus Nesoenas; species Nesoenas mayeri. The sequence continues at coordinate 20,225,647 of NC_137540.1, forward strand.
TGGTTCAGACTCTCAGGTGAGAGTAAAAGGTAATTATTTTATGATAACTAAGAACACTTAACTTAAACCACTTAATTTCTGTATCCTGAACTTTAGATTTTTTTCCCAAACAAGAGGTATCTAAAACCAAGCTCAAATTAGCCGTATTTCTTACAGAATAAGTTGTATACCTACAGTTCTCCAGAGAAGTGTACAGCAGGAAATTTTAAGGAATGAATTTGAGAACAACTACTGAATTAAACGCTGATTTATTTTTCCAACTGCTACTTCCAACTTGAATCCATGTACAGAAACTCTGCATAGGAGGATATGACATTTATGGTAACTACCTGAGAAATATCACAGTGATCTTTCTGAATGGATCGTGGTGGCCAGGCCACCCCTTGCACAGGCTGCCCGAGGACTTGATCAAGTCTCTGTCCTCCAAGACTTAAAAAAAAAGAAGAAATCAAACCAGAAAACATAAATGAACTTGACCAGACAAGCTCCTGAGGAGCTTCACCTGACTTTGAAGTTAGCATTGCTTAGAGGTATTGGAAGAGCTGGACCAGATAATCTCTGGAGGTCGCTTCCAACCTTGAGTATTCTGTGGGAGAACCTTATAAATCTCTCTGGCAAGCCTCTTTTCTGCACTAATTTAAATAAAATTTGCTGGAGTGTTTCCAGAAAAAATAAATAAAATGACACATTCTTTTTGTGATTGCAGACAAATACATGGAAGGCTGAGGAAAGCTTCCTTTGAAAGTGTTTTCATGAGTGTTTCACATACTCCCTTAGGGCCATACCTTTTAGTGGTGGTGCCTTCTTCATCAACACCTTCATGCCCTGCCAGTTTTAACTGTGCCATGTTCTTTCTGCTCCCTTGGCATTTTTATCTTGCTCTGTTGTGCCTGAGGAGTTTCCTGCTCCCTTTACTGATGATTACATGGTAGAAAAGTATCCACCCTTTACAATCTTTCTTAAAAAATAAACAGAGTTCCCTCAGCGTCTGCTTTCTCAGTGTTAAAGGTTTCACTGCTTAGTGATGTTTAGAAGCTGATAGTGCCTGAGAGGTATATCACTGTTCCTGCCAAAAACTATCCAAAACTTTGGTATCTCTTCCAGAACTGCTTGGCAGAGAAATCTTGATTTTTTTCATTTAAGTGCCCTTTTGCTCCAGCGAGGGATAGGCATGGTGTGGATTTCTAACTCAATGTGAAGTGTGGTTTTTAGGGATGACCAAGATCAGGATGTGTAATTGACTTTCTGACCCGACTTCTGCAGTTGTGTGATGTGTAGGTTAAGTAGAGGGAGTAAAGTCTGAGGAGACCATAAAAGGTTGCACAAAATGGGGCAAAGTGTAGACTCTGTGAATGGCCTGTGGAATTCCTGCAGGAAGACTCTGGTGACACAGGAGAGAAGGTATTTGGGGGTTGGGGAAGGCAGAAGGTCCAAATGGAGATCAAATGGTGAGGGGGCTGAGAAAGAACTGAATCAAGTATTTGGGAGCATAGAGATTGTTTAAATAAATGATGTTTTTAGGGGAATATTTGAAGACAGTGAAACGCTGGCATTGTGATTATCTGGAAGTTATATGGGATTAGTGTGTTATATTTAACTAAATTCAGTAAATAGCTATGTCCTTTTATTAAGAAGGCTGTAATAATGAAAATTCAGAATAATAGGTATGCTGGAGTTTCAGTTCCACCTAAAAAAGCTGCTTATGTTTCATGCCTGGTCCAGTAGGTATTCTGCTGGATGTGGGCCTGAGTATAGAGGATACAGACCTTTTCTGATGGAATTGGAGCTTTGTATCTGCATAGTATGTTACTAAGATGACTAGTTAGAGGGCACTGCGCACTACTCCGTGCACTTCCTTACAGATGAAGGAAAAATAAATGGCTGCATCATTTTCCTATTAATTTCTAGACTTGGAACGGTTTATTTGTGTTACACATATGTATAAAAAAGTAGGTTGTATAGGACCTTTTTTCCCTAAAGTGCAAAGCTTAACAGATGTAATTAAATAGGAAGGTATTGTTAGTTGGATGGTTTATTTCTATGATGTTTTCCTTTTAGACTTCAAAGTTGCTGATACGAAGAGGGAACATTTTCTGGTTTAAGTTTGCATATTACTTCATAGGTAATCTGGGAACCATTGAACTTTATTTCAAGGCATTTGGGTTCTTTTCCAGGTGAGGCAGATAACTGAGAAAGAAGTACTATCCAAGCTGCCTCCTTGAAATTTTAGAGAATTCCGTTGTTTCAGAACTAACAAATAATTTTGAAATGCTTCATTATGGTGTCATGCAATGCACCGTGTACTGTTGTGAGAATATATTGGGTGCAGCACTCGCAGCTGTAGTAATCGTGCTGTATTTTGTCTCAAATAGTTTTATGCTCTAATCACTGCTGACTTGAGAAACAGCATTGTTCAACTGCAGCATTTAGTGAGATTTTTAAGGTTTGTATTTGGATCGTGAAGAAGAAAATGCAGCCAAAGACTTTCTCCAAAATTCTTATTGTTCTGGCTCATTCGAGAGGTGTATTGAAATACTAAATGCTGTCTTCCTCATCTTTCCGGTGTTTGTGAACCAGCCAAGGGTCAGCCTTTCTCTCGGAAGAAGGGCAGGAATACCTGCTATTAGAAGATTTTGAAAGTAAAAAGATTCCACTGCAGTGAGTGAACAGTAGCCATTCTTGGAACGCGTGTGAGCAATTAATCACAGAGCCATTAACTTGCCTGAAACTATTTTTTGTTTGAGATGTCTTGCATGGTGTTCTGTGAGTTTTAATAGAAAAGCTATGTGACTCTGGCCCTCCATTTTCTGGAAATAGCTGTAATCAAGATAGAGCTGGCTACACTTATTTATCTGTCCACATTTTTACTATGCTTGCTGTTTCTTTCCTGGATTGCTGGCACGGGAGAGCAGTTTTGCTGCCACTTTTTTCCTAGTAATCTGTTTAATAGGTCATATCGATTCCTGCAGATAGGAAAAGAATCAGCTTGAAAGGATGAGTAGGTCAAGCCACACTGAATACAGCATATTCAAAAATAAGATGATTGCTCCTCAAGCTAAAACACTTTAAAAACATTTTTTGCTGGGTCTCTGTCAACAAGTAGTTTTTAGCAAGTGGAGGCAGCATTTTTGTTGGGCTTGCCCTGCCCCCAAGACCTCACCTGCGCTCCGTGCATCTTATCCTACAGTCCTTACCTGTACAGACAGCAGGCTGTGCAGGTATCTCTTCTTCACACATGGAAAGCGGTGTCCATTTTTGCACTGAGGAAGGAATAGATTGGCCACTTAGCATAATTTGCAGTTATGTGATGCCGACATGTGATAACACTCAGTCCATATCATAGTCATACTCTGCTTATAAATAGGGTGAGGAGTTTTCATTGTGTTATAGCCAACTTTGATGTTATTTTAAACTGAGGTGTTAAAAAAAAACCCCACCAAACTGCAAACACATTAAAACATCTTAATAATCAATTCTTAATGTAATATTTAAGCCAATTCATTATTTTTATTTTCTCTGAGCTGTTCTGAAGTGCATGGGAAGAATTAAAGTTTTCAGATAAATTTCTCCAATACAGAAGTCACCAAGCATCCTGCATCTAAAGTCCTTTCTTTTTTAAGAAAAAAAAAGCAGGAGTGAAGTCTGTCCCTGAACTCTCATTCTAACCTACATTTCCTTGAGGTAGTGTGTATCCAATGTACAATTTTGAAAATTTACAATGTATATGTTCTTCTTATAGTCAGTGGTTAATACTGACTTCTGAAAACGATTTACGCTTCAGAGGCTGAATTCCCTGTCTTCATTTTGGCATAAACAGCTTTCTTGGCCCATGCTTCAGACTGTCTTCAAACTTTCGGTCTCGCAAAATCAGATTTTGGAATTCATATTTTGAAAACTTATTTCAGTAGACTAAGAAGTTGATTCCAAAAGATAACTTTTAAAAACTTGATGTAAATCAGAAATGCCTTTTTACAGTGAGAAATGTCAATTGTTGCCATCAGCTAAGCAAATGACAGGCCTGGCTGCTTCATGGGTCATGGTTTTTGAAAGTCCTCTGTTTTCACAAGTGCTTGTGGTCAAGAAAGAAACAACAGCATTCATACAGACCCAGAAAAAACTCCTAATTTTAAAAATGATAACATTTGTTGATTATATATGATGGGTAATCCTTAAGCACTGCATTATACATGTGCCGTTGTTGCATCTTGAGCTTTGGTTACATACTCTTGCATGTTGTGCATCTTTAAAGTCAAATATAACATGGCATCATTATAGTGTGCCCTAATGTCTGTGATGCATGGCCAAGTGGATAAAAGTGATCCTATGTATGAGCTGCGAATTGAAAAATAACACTGAGTGTAGCTTTTTTTATTATGTGCATTTCTGTTCTGGCTTTGTAAGCCTGTTTTTGGGGTTCTAATTTTATTTTTATTATTATTATTATTCATTTTAAAGTATATCCTAGTGAACTGGAACTAATAATTTGGTTCTACAATTGATGGTCAGTGTCCAGCTTCTCTAGACTGCCCACTTTATTTTTATAGCATATAAAACACAGATCGCAATCCTTGCCATACTTGTTTCTGTAAAACACACGTGACTTTTGCTGGGACTTGTGTCCGAATGAATACCACAGAACTAGAAGCGTATGTCTAGAAAGTGAGGAACTTCTGCATGAATCCTTCGAGTAAAGAGCAAGGGCTGCAGCTGGGACTGAGCTCAGAGTGGTACTGGTCACCCAGTATGGTCAGAACTTATTGTGCACTCTGGAACCTCATGTAGTTCCTTCAGTCCTGTGTGATCTATTTTTTGCAGTGAATTTTTGAAGCTCTGAGGCAAAGGAAGCAAACTGTTAGCAAACCAGAGATAGGTTTTTAATCGTCAGCATCATAAGGAATATATGAAGTTTCATTTTCTTCGTTGTGCCAAGGATAAATAGTTAATGAGAACATTAGTCTTTGGGGGTGTCTCTTGAAGTAAATGCAGATGAATGGTCAGTGTCACCTAGAAACCAAGCCCTATCAGTGTGACAGAACTTAAATCAATGTTTAAAACTGTAACCAGAACAAAATTAGTATGCTTTTTCTAATGAAAAAACAAACAAAACAAAACCCCAAACAAACAAAAAACCCCCAAGCTAATAAAAAAGGTTATATAATTAAAGCTGGAGAAGAACTCTTATAAACCACTTGGGCTGATGGGAGGTTGTATCTCTGCTGTTCAACAGAACAAAAAGCAGTTGGTTAGGTGAATGACATTTTTCTTGACTGCAGATGTCCGCTCTAAGCTAATCATGCTCATTCCCTTGATAGATGGCAGAGAGGCACTTTGGGAGTGATTCACCCGGTTTAGATGGATACCCAAGAAGAACGGATTGTGTTTCACGCAGTCTCCATTTCTCCAGTGTCTGTAGAGGAAACCTAAACGAATAGTTAAACTGGATTCCTTTCTCCTCAAGTTACCAGAACCCTGGGAGATAAATCCAGCTGTCTCTTAAGAAAGAAAGTTTTGTGTGATCTTATGAACAAATTGAAATTTGAATAATAAATTCTAGTTGTGATCACTTTGAGGCAGAGAGTCTCTTAAAATAAGAGGAAAAAAATGATTCTTATAATACTCATGCCCTGATTTTAATGTATTTTATTCCTCAAACATTTTGTAAACTGCATGGTCCAGTTGCTTAATAGAGCTTAGGAAGAGTAGTATAGCAGCTATTCATTGATACAAGCACATGCTGAGATATTTACACACATACGTTTAAATTAACACAATGGTATGGTAGTGTGGTAATGAAAATAGGAAATATAATGCTATGATGGATCTAAAAGTGTATGGACTGCACTAACTCCACCTGTGTTAGTATTTTGCCACTGTCTTCACTTTCATTTAAGCAAGGGGTCAGGCTGATAAATGCTCTGCCTGGAGCAAGGTGACTGGGGAGGTTTACCAAAAAAACAAGATTGCAAGATTGCAATGTGTTTACTTTCATGTAAGTTTACAGGTGCTGGTTAGTATCAGCATTAATGAATGCTATTCTTACAAAAGATGTAATTTCCAAACAAATCAAAGGTAAACTACTTTGCAGTTTTCTCTAAGAGTACTGCCATCACTGCATTCAGGACAAAAGCACTGTTGCACATACATCCTATGGATTTATTTTTTTTTTAATTTCCCCAGAGAGAATGCTATCTTCCTCCTTTTTCTGTTCATATCTGTTATTTCTCGCTCCTCTATGTATTTTGGACCAGTTTTATGTGATCAGTAGCTAACTTTAGGCATGCAGATCAGGGTGTTACAAGCAGTCCTGTTTTTTCCTCTTACCATTTTGGGTTGGTTTTTTTGCAGTGGTTAGAACTAGCAAGTACTGTACACCCAAGGACTGAGTGTATTATCTTTACCTTTAGGAGTGCCATTGAAGTGCAGCTAGTTTGCAGCATGGGTTAAAAGAAAAAACAACAAATCTGCCAGCCCCTAAACAAACTTTGCTCCAAACTGGCTTCCTGGAAATCACTTGCTTTATGAAACATCAACTTATTGTTTAGCTGCTGCTAACGCTCCACACTTTTGTTATCTGTTTCACCTGCATGGATTTGTATGGATGTAATTACTTAGGATGTTTCTTAAGTACTACCATAGATATAAAAATTGAGTTTCTGCATTTTATTTAAAAAAATAAATTGGAAGAGACTGATAGGCTTTTTAGTTGCTTACATTTTAAATGGTGTGTTTATTATTTGTAGTGTTTGTTTTTCTTTATACGTTCATCAACATTTTAATCTCATGTGTAGATCTCACGCTGACGCCGCAAAATCGAGCTGTTCTGAAACAGACTGCAATGATAACGTGCCCTCCCACAAAAATCCCGCTCCGTCAGCGAGCAAGCATGCTGTGAATGGCTTTTTTCAGCAGCAGGGTGTCTATGACTCTCCACCTTCTCGTACCGGACTGACGCTGACAGACTGTGGCCTTTATAACCTGCCTAGGAGTTACTCCCAGGATGTTTTACCGAAGGCAGCGTCTCCGTCTGGGACTGACGCAGAAGGAGAACAACACGTTTTCAATACCCCATCAGCAACATCTTCGTTAGATGCGCAGATGAGACACATCTCCATTAGCTATGACATTCCCCCAACACCTGGAGGTACTTACCAGATTCCACGAACTTTTCCAGAGGGAACGTTGTCTCAGACTTCAAAACTGGAGACTATTCCAGATATTCCTCCACCTCGCCCGCCAAAACCTCACCACGCTGCGGATCGCTCTCCTGTGGAAACATGTAGCATTAGTCGCACTGCTTCAGATACTGATAGTAGTTACTGCATCCCTACGGCAGGAATGCCGCCCTCCCGCAGTAATACCATTTCAACTGTAGATCTGAATATCTTTCGGAAAGGTCAGTATGCCGTGTTTTATCCAGATTTTTTTGTGTAAAAAGATGTAATCTTGTGATACGAATGATGTGATATGAATGATACAAATGGGCTGAATGGTATGAGGGGTATTTGTAGCCTTTAAAAACACATGTATAGCCCTTCGCAAAGCCGTCTGTGATCAAAATGCTTAAAATATTATGTGAGAAAGAGAAATAAGAGAAGATTATTGAAGGAAACTGTCAGAACAGCAAAGCACAGAACATCAGTAAGGAATGTATATTGCACTGTGGCATTCAGTCTTAGCCAAAAATATTTGAAGACCTAGATGTTTATGAAATTATGAGTCTTTAGAAAAACAGCAGTTAATAACTAATAATCTTTGTTTGTTTTAGCTAATAAGCTCATATAGCCGAGTTAAATCCTGCTGTTGTCAGTCTTTCAGAGTAACCAAAGTAAGGTTAGCATATAGTGGTCCAAATCTGCAGAAGCTGAAAAGTTTTTCATGAAGGTCAGTGGGACTTGATGTACAACCAGAGCTTTGAGATCAACCCTGATCTGGTGATCATTGCCACTGAACTTTATTTATCTCCTTGTGATAGCTATACATACTATTCCGGGTGTGCTAGTGCTTTGTTTTTTTAATAACTGTTTTTTCCTTTAGCAGCTGAATGTATTTCAGGTCCTAGCAAATCTACTGGAGCTACTTCTACTTAAAGAAGTTGTTGCTCCTTGAGGTTTTTTTTCTGTCTGGTTGTGGGGGTTTTTTTGTGATTCTGTGGTTGTTTTTTTTTCCCTGTTCTTATTCTCTCAGATTTAAATTCGAGAAATGCAGTGAGAGGTAGAGATTGGGAAGCTGATATTTATTGTTACACAGAGCAGTTGTTTTAGTCTTGTTAACTGCTCTTGGACTAAAAGTTTCATTTCTTTCAGGTTCCTGAGGGAGGTGAGCATTACAGTGTTATTTGAAGTGTCAGATTTTAAACTAGTTAGTCAATGTCTGAGGGGATTTTAAAGGAGAGTTCTTGGAGTTACGCTAGATATGGGATGAGAGGCTGAAACCAGGAAGGGGACAGAGACTGGGCTTTTAGAGGAGGCAATCTACAGAATTAATGTGATCATGCAGTCACCCAGTGTTATCCGGCTCGTCATTTATTTTGTAGGCTAAGTATAATAATAGTGGTGGTCATTAGTTTTTTGAAATGACAAAGGAAAACCCTGGAAGACCCTCATTTGTTTCACTTCACTTGCCTTCTCTTGTTTTGCTAAGTTTATAAGTGAGGACTTCGCTAAAGCTGAGATGGCCAGTGTAAGGAAAAGTAGCCTTTCTGAAAATACTAATATAATTTGGTTGCTTAATAGCGGAGGTGTTTATTTTTTGTCTGAGGTGGAAATCCCCAAAGAACTTTGGAGCTTTTTTTTCAGGGCAATGCAGGGGGTTAAAACCTGGAGTTGGGCCACAGTTTCTGTCTTGGCATCAGAGGGTGAGTGTGCCTGTTGCAGGCTGGGGCAGCCCGTCACCCACATGGGTCAGCAGGGCCTGGGAGCCAGGGGTCTCACAAACACCCTTGTCCGCCAGAGAAGAAGCCACAAAGCTGAGGACCTTCTTATTGCAAACTGCCAAGAGCAAGGACCGTGAAACCTGGGAGATCTTGGGTTCTGTAGCCGTTTGCTCAAACTGGAAGCCCCTGGGTAGCTGAGAGTCACCTGTTCCCACAACGGATTAAATCCTGTCGAATCAGCCCTTTCCAAGGGAAGGATGGTCCATCAGAAAACCTCTCTACCAGACCATAGATTACATCTCCTGTTTGTTTATTTTAGAATAGGTTTTTCCTGAGGGCCCAGTATCTCAAAGTCCACCCTTACAATAAATTCTTATGTCTGCTTATTTGAAATTAAGACTTTGATGTTTCTTGAAAAGGAAAAATTACTTTTTATTTTCTTGCTGCGGAAAAATGTCACTCTAAGAGCTTCAAGTTGTGACTGATGAGTGCAAAGTCTGTTTGTGAACACGGTCCTGTCAAGTATATAGATAAAATCTATGGGCCGCAGCTTCAGGAGGTGTGTTTGTGTGCTCTCAGAAGCAGACAGTAAATAACAACAGACTCTGGGTGCCTGGTGCCAAGTGACAGGAACAGGGATGATAAATAGCTGCTTTCTCTTCTTGTTTCTTTAGAAATTAGTTCTCAAGACTGTTATGATATTCCACGAACGTTTCTGAATGACAGATCTAATTCATTGGAGGGCTTCCATAACCACTTTGTAAGTATGACTTGATCTGATGAGATGCAGCAGTGACAGTGCTTGAATGTTCTTTGTTCCCGTGTGAAAAACTGTATGGTATTAGTGATTTTTTTTTTTGTTTTATTTTTTTATTTTTCAGTTTCAATAGAATATATTAATCTAAGTAGATTAGGTTAAAAACTCTTATGATTCACAGCTGATTGCATAACTTATTTTGTTAAAGGAAATATATGTTAATTCTAGAAAAACAGAAGCATGTTGACAGTGGCAAGTGTTTCAAGTGAAGATCTAGATGAAAATTATGTCCCAATGAATCCCAACTCTCCTCCACGACAGCATTCCAGCAGCTTCACTGAACCCATCCAGGAAACGAACTATGTACCAATGACACCAGGCACCTTTGATTTTCCGTTGTTTGGAAAGCAAGTCCCTCCTCCCGCTCACATGGGTTTCAGGTCCAGCCCAAAGACCCCTCCCAGACGGTCAGTACCTGCTGCAGAGTGTGAGCCACCGCCAGTGGATCGCAACCTCAAACCAGACAGAAAAGGTGAGGAAAATGCACAATAGAAGTTGATTTTTATCATTTAAGAAAACAACATAGCTTTTCCTTCTTCTGATTGGTGGAAAATAATTGTATTTTTAGAAATTCTAATGAAATCATTTTTATCCTATGAGATATCCTGTAATTCCTTTAAGTTACGGCTTATTTTTCACCATATTAAAACATCACAATAATAATGCCAAATACAAGCATAGGTTTAAATTTTATTGCTGTAGATACTAATGAAAAAATAACCCAGAATTGCGAGTTATAGTCCTTATACATAGAAGACAGCTAACCACATTATGATGGAGAGAGCACACAAGGCATTGGGTAGAATACAAATATATAGCCGTAACAATGCTTGGTACAGGATCAGTACCTATTTTCACTGTATGAAGTAAAAATTAATAATAACTTATTTCAATATTTTGGATATTTGCTTTTGATGTAAACATCGTTAGAAATTAATTATTACAAGAATGAGTTGTACATCATGCTGCTTTATAGTCCTGTTGAAAGTATGCAGTGGTCTTATAAATTCTTATGTAGAATAATTATTACAAATTGAGGAGTGAAGGAAAAATGAGATTAAAGAGAGTGTTTGCTACTAAATAGGTTAATGTTAGGGCCTCATTTAAGTCTCTAAAAGCAAGCAAAATCACTTGATGTTGGGGCTACTTAGTGCTTAAGTGTTAGTGGCCACGTAGTGCAGTCACGGGAAGATGTTCAACATATGGGTTATGAGGTTACCATATATATTTTCCTTGGGATCCAAATGGGAAGAGGGAACCACTAATTCAAGCAAGCCCTTACGGTGTGTTTGCTTTATCACAGGAGCTGGGTGCCATGCTTACATTGAAATTTGTATAAACTGTAGTAGGTGAAAAATTCCTTGCCATTATGGAGTGTGGTAGATGAAACAATATCATAAAGCAAAAGGAAAAATAGCCTTATGTGGAAATATTTTAAACTGCTGAATGTGTGGAAGATAATTCTTATGAGTCTGAGGAAGCTGCAACAACTTCAGTGACAGAATTGGAAAAAACCCCCACCAATTTAGAGGGCCCCTCCAAAGCTATCCTAAAAAATGCCTGTCTTGAATCTGGTGCGTACTGGGTTTACTTTTCCTTAAAATAGGGTGGCCAGTGTTCTTAGGAAACAAAGATGATACTGCTGTGATGTGTCTATAAGACATACTTGTATAAAGAATCTCTTTCCAGTTAATCTAAAACGTTTTATCAGCCACCCTGTCACAGATACAGGTAAATGCTTAAGGAACTGATTTCCCTACTACACAGTTCTTTTTTCAGACAAGATAATTAACTTTTTTTGTACAAATGGGAGCTAAAAATCATTAGATCAACTGTCTGCACTATTTTGTGTTCGAGTAAGTCCTATTTTGAAAATCATATGCTTGAAAAATTAGTATTTACATTGAGAATGACTGACTTCATTTTCGGGAAAAGTCAATGTCAAATGTTCAGATGATCCAAAATATTCACTAACTAAACCTTGAAATTAGTATTTGTACCACTGAGCAAAACCAGCCTGTAATTAAGTGAAGCAGATAATACTGTTATGATAGAAATTATATCAGTCTGAAATGGGAAGCACCACATCTAGTTCTGGCCGTCCATCTTTAGAAAACACAGCATGGCCTTCTTCATGACCTCTGTGCTTGTGTCTCATTGTTTCCATGTTACCAGACAGCAGTTCTCTTTAGTTCTTAAGAGACACTGGACAGCGACAGATTGATGAAAGCTGATACTGGAAAATATTCTCAAAATAAACACTAAACAGCTTTAAAATAGTTTCCCTGACTGGCCTGTTTGTGTGTTTTACTGATAAAGGTGTTTGCCCTTCCAAAGTAGTAAATTCCTGTGTTGAAAAGCTGCTCACTTTTGCTGTTGGCGATGCCAAGGAGTCACACAGGTGTCTGCTGGGGCAACATCGGTGCTCCTGCATCTTTCCTGTTGAAACTGAATTAGTGGTTTGCTTTCTAAAAGTGACATGTCAGGCTCCTCATTTGCTCCCGTCCTCACATGCTTTACAGCTAGAAAGACCTAGCTAACGTCAGGGAACACATTTTTAGATGTACTAAAGTACCTCTTAATTAGTATAGAGTGGCTGTATTTTTTTTCTGTAGACTTTTAGAAGATAAAATAATCACTGTAAAATAATATGATTATTTAATATAATTTAGAAAAATAAAATAAAAACACTTTAAAGCTCTCACTAGAAGTAAATATTCTGTAGTAAATGCTTTCAGACTGGAAAAAAACTGTAGTAGATCTTGGGCTCCCGGGAATGATGATGATTTTGATTTATGATTGAGGGTTTTATCTCAGTATCATACACATACTGGCTCACTCAAATTTTATCATGCATACTACAGTGAGTCTTTCATTGTTGTAAAGAGCAGATACAATGACACGTCAGGATGGTAATATGTTGCCATTTCAGGCGTTGAGTTCTCCATGCAAATAACTCTTTCCAGAAATACCTTTGGGAAAATAAAACTGCAGTTCCTTTTGAATTAAGCAGGACAAAACTCTTGTTTTAGTGTACCCTTACATAACTAAAACAAGTTCGTGCCTTATGTTCTACTGTGTTGCTTTTGCAGCTTTCAAGTTCGTGGAGCAACTTCTATTATCAGATTGTTTCTGCATATATAAATGCATTACAATGGTTTTCTGCTACGAATTAGTGCACAGAAAATATCGAGTTGGCTGATATGTTCATTAAAACTTGGGTAGATGTAGGAAGGGAAGAAACAGTACCTAAAATGGTTACCTGGGCAGTGCTCCTTTAAAACTTTTTTTAAATATGCCATTTGTTCAAGTATTTCTATTGGAGACTGCTGCTGCTTCTCAAAAGATGGTATTACTGCAGAGATCAGGTGTGTTGGTGATAAGGTCTCCAAGTATATGAGGGCCATATAGTGTTCTGTCTGAGGAAGCTGCTGTCTCTTTTTTTATTTGTTACGGATTGCTGAAAAAAAAAAAAAAAAATAGTGTTTGCAGTGTCTCCAAGTAGCAATTCCTTTTTGGTAGCTGTGTGTGTCATTGAGAAATATCACCATCACCTTTCATGTGAGCATTAGCTCTGCCTCAGTAAAGTTTCTGCGTGGGCCAGGAAAGTTTGGTACATTCAGTGCTAAAAATGCATTTGACAAATAACACGGTGAGACTAGCACATGAAGAGTGTGCTGCTTTTTCTTGTCAAATGTTTATGCTTGGCATCTCTTCTATTTCTAATAATTCTGATAATTTCTAATAATATTCTAATAATGTGTTGGGCAGCAAGGATCTGGCAATCTGTCTATCAGCAGCAGTGACTCTAATGTGTATGTCTTCATAGGTCTGATATAAGCACCTGAAGCTCTGGATAAATTATTAAATTCTTAAAATTCTTCAAATTTTTAAGAACAGGTACAGTTACACGGAAGTAGTGAGTATGACAGAGGACTGAGTTAGGAAAATCAGTAGCTTGGATGAACTACATGTAGGTAATAAATAGGTCCAAAATTCACTCAAGTATGTGCACATTCTTCTGAGAGGGCACTTGTGCACCCTGGCTATGAGAGCCTGAGGCTCTTCAGTTTTCCCACCCATCAGAACAGCCAGGGTGAGCTATGACGTGTTCTGTGTCTTTTTACACCCGTTTCTAAAATAGCTTTGGTTTAGAAAATGGGTTAAAAAATAACAATAAATTAAAAACAAGTCTACTATATATATAAAAAATATATGTAGCCTTGAGATTACACTATATTTTCATGTAGCTTCATTTTTCTAGCTCACAGTTACTTCTGTAAATGCAATGAGCTTCCAGTATTTTCTGGAAGTCTTGAAAGTAATTACAAAAACATGGTGTTTGTTTCCTGCCTCAATTACTTGAATCAAGTGCTTTATTATTTCTTTAGAGAAGCATACCAAAAGGTAAGTGATATATTGCTTCAACAAAATAGAAAGCGTTTGGCCAGGTGCTTTTCTGCATTCACCTGTAACTGAATGACAAAAATAATCTCTTTTGTATTTTTTTTTCAAGGTGCTATTTATTTTATTATAAAGAACTATGGTCTATTTGATTTTGTATTTCTGCTTTTTGGCTGCTTGAGCTTGCCATGGTTGCATGTAGTTGCGATGCTAAATTGGAAGCATTGTCGCTAGCAAAAGGCTTCAAGCGGAAGAAATATCCCATCCTACGATGCAGTTAGGTCTTATTCTCTGAGTTGTTAAAAGACTCTGACTGGTTCTGCCACAGAGCGATTCTGTGACATTTGTTTTGACAGTCACACGTTCTTTCTTCAAAATACCATTTATGTAGGAAGGAGCAGCAGAATTGAAGGTGCTGAAATGCAGTGCAGACTCCCTAGGCAGCTAAGGCAGCACAGAACAGCCAGGTTGTCTTCTGCTCCACCTCCTACTTTCCCTGGGGCTCTTCAGAATATGTAGGAAGGGTTGTGGTCTCCATGCTGCCAGCAGGATGGAGACCTTGCTGGGCCGTAGGGAATGTCTGGCCATCCATAGGGGAAGTTTTAAGGCCTGACAGAGGTTTGTGATCCAGACAATCTTCAGTACAAACATGTTGTAAGTTAGAGATGAAGGAAAGTGCATGGTTGAAAATAAAAGGGATGAGGTGTAAATTGCTTTTTGTAGGTCAGGAGGTAGCATTTGAGAGGTGGGAGGGCATCTGTGGGCCTCTGGGCCTGATAATGGCCCCTGCTGCCCCATGAGTTATTTCTGAGGCAGGAAGGTCAGGGTTGTGATTTTAAAGCAAGTCTTGAAGACCAAACATCTACAAATGAAGTTGTTTGTTTTTCTTTTTAAAAAAATACTTGTTTAGGAGGTGTTCAGAAGGACTCCTTACAGCTTATATAACATTTGGGGGGTGCATACATCTCATCTCTAACGTTCAAAGCTCTTAAGAAATACAGGCTTGTCACCTGGACTGACAAAATGTAGTTTTTCAATATCTGAATCAACCAGTTGAGTCAGTGAAGGAATTGAAGATGGCTGAATTCAGTTCTTCAAAGTCTTGATTTAATGCCTGACATACTGTAACCCATAACTTCTCTTTTCCGAGGGGCAGCATGTCTCTGTGCCAAAGTTGATTTTTTTTAAGGTTCTGGAAAGAAATGTATGAGCAGTGGGCATATGGCTGAATTAACAATTCATGACCATGATGGAATGGAAATCAGAAGTTGAACCTCATTTATTTAAGTTTAGTGTAGCACTGCTTTTTTTTGTAATGTTTTTGATCCATAGTACTTAAAAACACTTTGAGAGTTTGGTTTAGCACAGATCCCAGTGCAGGGTTGTGGGGAGCTGAGATAGAACGATGCACTCAGGATCACCAAGCAGATTCTTGACAGAGAGAGTAAAGAACTCCAGATTCCCACCTCACTGCCTACAAAATGATACTGGACTTTGCTCCATTTGTAGCCATTGCATTTGTCCGAAGATTGTTAGAGTTGAATTACATTCAAGCTTATTTTAAAGATGATTTTCAGTCCTAGTTTGGGGTTTGGTTCAGTCCTTAGTTTGCTGATGGCAAAAATAACCAATAGCTAAGCATAGTGCATTTTCACCTTTTTTTAAAATTATTTTTTTATTTTATTTTACAAAAGTCTAATCTTTCAGCAAAAATACGTCAGCATTTCATTTGAGATGTTTCTTACAACTTGAGTCCATATGATTACATTTAAAAGAGACTGACTGCTGCTTGGCCATGGTAATTTTCAGTCCAGCAAGTGGTAAACCAGGATTTAGAGACCGCTAGTGATCCACGCATTTCTTTTCATGCCAACAAAAAACCCAAATGCACCTTGAAAACAAGAGAACAAACAACCAAAAGAAACCAGGGGAGAGGAAGAAGAATTCTCATTGATTTGGGACTTGTGATTGTTTTATAAATGTTAACATTTTTATCTGGGTGCTTTTCTTATAGATTTTTCTCATTTAAGATCTTACAAGACATAATTTGTGTGGTTAAACCACAAGTATGCAGATTCTTTATAAAAAATGTGGCTGTATCTTGCTATGACTACTTATAAGCATCTCTCATCCAGATTAACTTTGTAGAGAATTCCATTATTCTTTATTTAAGAGCATAGGACTTATTTGAAGAAGTAATTGTGTGCAGAGCTTTCACATGGCAGGAAGCATCTGCCACATTCTGGCCCCCATGGGACCCGCTGTGATGCTTCTGGGTGACCAACAAAATCACCCGTTGTTGTAGTGCGATATGATGCTGTAAAAATACCAAACAAATTAGGTAGTTGTTAAGGAAATTAAAGACCCCTCATTAATCACAGAATTAGTTATAAGTAGCCTAGTGAACAGTTTCCTTGTGAAATACTTACATGCTTGAGTGTCTGAGTTGGACACTGTGAACATGTTGCACATCCTGGTGTAGCAGGAGCACCACATCAGCACCCTGAAATAGAACTTCAGAGAAACAGTTAAGACATTTGTGACCACAGGAACTGGCATTTCTTTAAAAATAATGATTAAATCAGAAGTTGGCAACACTGCAGCATTCTGTATTATCATGGTTCTCTTGCATATTCTTAAATAAGAGATCACTCATTTTCTCAGGCTTTAGGACAAGTAGGCATTGAAAAGTTGTGAAAGATGATTTTTAATCAGCAGCAAGAACTGAAGATCTATTGAAAAAGAAACTAATTTTCATGATGCCTTTTTAGAGCAGTAATACTGTTCATTTTTTCTTTAAGAAATCCATGCATTTAATGCTTCCATTTACGCTTGTAGGATACACTTCCTGATCATTACATTTAGGAATTTTAAAAATAAGATTTTGGGGGATATTTTGGTGCTTCTTCAGAGTTCCTAACACAGGCTGAATACAAATTTATTGATTTTTATTTTTTATTCCCCTCCCCCGCCTTGTGAACTTCCATTTAGCTTAAAATTATGCTTCCTTCAGAGCTGTACTAAATTACTTCTACAAGGATAGTTTTTACTTAATAGTTTTAAACGAAATTTATGTAGCTCCTTCCTACAATCCACCCATCCTTAACTTGCAGCTGTGGTTGGTCTTACAAAACTTTGAAACACAAGTAATTTCAAGTAAAGATTTTGTTTGGCTGGCTGCATCACAGCTGCAAAGGGAACTGTGGGTTACTGACATCATGGTTTTTAAAAAAATTAAACATGAGTTTTCTGAAGACAAATTGCAAGACTTGCTCTGATATTAGTGGTGGAGATGATAGTATTGAACTCCATCGATACTACGGAGAGCAGGAACATGGGTAATAACACCCTATTTATTCTTCCCTGCATGTGATTTTTCTTTTCTTCCTTGACTGCTTAATGCTGTTACAAGCAAAACTCAGCTTTTGATACACATATTGTCATGGTACTCCATTGGGTTTTTATACATTAATATTAGGCTTGATTTTTCCAGTGAACAAGTTAAACTCCTTTAGTTTTTTGTTTTGTTTAAAACAAACAAAAAGCGAAAGTGATCTCAAGTAGTATCCCATGGACTTAATTAATTTTAGTGCAGCTTTAAACTGCTAATCAATAACATCAGAACACTGCACTTTTGTCTTAAGCCACCATCTTTGTTATTGAGTGCTTTTAGTTCATCATGCTTGGGTAGATTTTTAAATACAGACATGTGGCATTATTTGCAAATTAGAGCAGTCAAATAGCATTTGAATGATTAATAGCTTCGGTATTCTCGGAATAGTTTTTATGGCATTTGGCAAATATTTTATGAATACCAGTGAACCTTAGCTGTCAGATGCAGTTGGACTTCTTTATAATCAGATATTTTCATAGAATCCTAGAATGCTTTGGGTTGGAAGAGACCTTTAAAGTTCATCTAGTCCAACCCCCAGATTTTTTTTTCCAATTTATTCTTAACTTCTGGAGCATTGAGAGTACCAGTGCTCTGGGAGAAGTTATTCTGAGAAAATTAAAGATGTCTAGGAAAACTGAAGACCATATTTTTAGATGACTGCTTTTTGTATTTCATAATATTGAAATAATGAGTTGATTTCAATTTGCTTTTACTGTCCTGAAGAGGCTGCAGTTATCACCATCCATGTGTTATCACTGACCAGAACTAAGCACACTATTGATATCTCCGTTTGTTGCTGAGTACTAGTATAGAAATGAATATGAATGTTGTATAACTAAATACATGTTTCTAATTAGAAGTACCTTGGCAGGAAATAGTCTTCATAAAAACAGAGATGAGAAAGCAAATTCAGGATATTTGTATTTTGAAGACCATGTACTCAGGAATCAAAGTTCACTGGGGTGAGGAAGAGGAAGAGAAGGAAAGGGGAAGGTTATTCAGCAGAACTGAAAACCAAATAATAAACCCTGTGGGAGTAAGACCGTGAGCTTCAGCCTTGTTTTTTAAGGAAAAAACCTACAGAGGTTCTGAGTGCTGGAATTCTTGGACCTCAGTGCAAATTTCAGTTGCTTCTGACTACAGAGAAAAGGGGGGAAAGATGCCTTCTTTTTTTTTAAATGGAAGCTGCTGTTAGTTAGGTGTCTTTGAAAGTACTTTCTTTTTATGCAGGTCACTTACGTGGCTGTTTTCGCCTCTTGCTCTCCCCTTCCTATTCCAAGTAAAGCACTGCTCCGGCATTCCTGCGTCTGATCTCCTTGTCTCGTGAGGATTAGTCCCGTTGGCCAGGAAACAACATTAACAGATCACACGTTTCTTAAACTTTGTCACGTTAGTAGTTTTACTTTAAGATCTTAAGCCCTGAATAGCTGCTATTTCAATAGAGCATTGGCCACTTTCGTGAGGACGTCTGCAATTTCCTGATGTAAAATCCATTGCCAGCAAGCCATGGAGTGAGCAGGCAGTCGGAAAAGAAGAGTTCTTAACAGAAATCTGGTTTAGTACTAGTGTTTCCAGGCTTGCAAACAAAATGAGGCTCTTCAATGAGTGGCATGCATCCCCGAAACCAAAAATGTTAGGACCCACCTACTCTGAAGTAATTTGCTGCAGTGCTACCTTCCCTCCCCCCCCCAAAAAAAAGTTATATTCCAAGTGTTTTATGGAAAACAAGAAGAGATAATGGATTACCTGATGGAAAAAGCAAATGGGTTTTCAGTTTAAATCGTTATTTGAAACAAAATCAGACATGTGAAATGGACTCTTCTCCTGATGACTTCTCAGACAAAGGCAGCATTGACACACACCGAAATGCCGGGAGCAGAATTCATGCCGTCTGAATGCACTCAAGCACTAGATCCATAGTCACTTGTTCTACTTGGCAGTTTTTACAAGCAGCCATTTGTTAGAAAAATAGACTTCATTAGTGATTTTTCAGCTCAGCGTGCCCTTGCACAGCATTTGAATGATAGAACGTGCAGAAGCTGAGCTTCTCTCTCTTGGCCGTAGCCCTTTGCATTTCACAGGTGGTGACATGACTGAACAATGAAAACATCTAATTTTCACTTCTTGTTTGGTTGGTTTCACTTGCCTTAACTGCCCCCCCCGCTAGGTTTCTATATAGTGTGTTGTAACACAGTTTATTTTGTTTTTAGTTTAAATACATATATAAGAACTGCATATTTTTTAACCCAGACTTATCTTTCCCAGAATAGGTGTGTAAGCTAAAAGCATTGTCTTATACGAGTGCCTAAACATTAGATGAGATAAATTTGGACATGTGAGCCTGAAAAAGTATGAGGCACTTTCTTCTCCAGATTATATTCAGCTCATTTCTTCTTGGAGGTACTAGGACACGCTGTCAGAGAAAATTAGTGAGATTACTTGGGAGCAGCACTAGGAATTTCAGTCATGATACTTTAGGTATAAAGTTTTTTAAAAAATATGTATTTCTGTTCATAGGTCTGGCTAGGGATAGAACAGCCAATTTTTAGATAAAGAATGGCACTTTCAGAATGCCTGATTAATGTATTAAAAATGTCTTTTGAAAGGAGTAAGGGATACTATTGAGGGCTTTCGGTGCCCTAGCTCATGTTACTTTATCTTCTTAAATGGGCAGAAACGGGGTGGAGGAATTCTGCACTACAAACAAAAATAAGTAACCTCAGTTTTGTGATTATGATCCCCCTCCCCTTTCCGTTGTCTGGTCTCTTCTTTTGCACAGTATAATCTCCTCAACATAGATTAGACCTTTTTGGTTTTTTGTTTTGTAGAGAGGCAAAAAAAAGACCCCAAAGCCTGTGCAAACATTTTAATTCTCTGTGACACATTAAACCAGAGGAATTGCATTATCCTGGCTGGTTGGTAGCAATAAGCTGTTTTGCCACCAAATTTATTTAGGTTGAACACTCTTTCAGAAGCAAGAGGTGAAAGCTCAGCAGGTTTATTTTATGCTGGAACATTTTGTATGTTATTGTCAGTGCAGAAGAGAAATATCATAGGGACCTGTACTTATTTATATAGCTCTGCTGAAAGTCCCAGGATGGTTTATTAGTGCTAAATTAAGTATGAGGCAGGCTATTGCATAATATTCCCATTGAACAAATGGGGACGTTCATAGTGCGGGAAGGTTAGCTGCACGAGACCACATAGCATCATTAACAGCAGTAGAAATAATGAGTCATAGCCTGGAGTTCCTTGCACTTATCTTCTCTATTATATGTTTGGTTGTAAGTGCAGAGAGGTTATAAAGTACACACTGGTTAAATAATTTCATTAACCCTGGTACCTCTGCTAGATTTCTCATCATACTTACAATCTGTGCTCATATCTTAATGTGCTGATTGGCATTTTGAACTGAGTTGCATTAGGCCAGATTTCTTTTCAATCAGATTAACTTTGTGTTCCACAGTTTTATAATATGATTAGGTAATTATATTCAGCATCAAATTGTTCTTAATAAAAGGTGTTTGAATTTGAACTTCAATTGATTTTAAGATCTTGGCCTTTTTATATAGATAAGCTTTTATCATAGAGTGGTAGGCAAGGTACTCTGGAATATCAAATCAGCTTAGAATGAACTATGCCAGCATGTTGGGTCATGCTTTTGATTTGGCCCCAGTCAGCAGCACGCTTTACAGAAATGCTTTTTGAACCACTTTACAGTCTGGGTCTTTGGTCAGCATTGCCCAACTGCTTGGTGTTTTCATCAGCACTTTGAGCCATTTGAGGGAGCGTCTGATTTTGAAATTAGAGAAGAACTGTCTGTGTGAAAATCACTTTGTGTCCTTTTCTTTTTAAGGAAGTCGCTACACAGCACTAGTAGTAAATAAATAATTTGTGCCTTACTTGCGTGGTCTCTCACAAGCACTGTGTAGAAGTTAAGATACAGTACAAAACCTTTCTGTTTACCTTGCTTGTTGTTACTTGATTATTTCCAATATTTCAGTGATAACAGTAATAGAGCACTTCATATGCAAAACCCTTGGGGTACAGATTTGCAAGCTTCTGGGATTTGTTGCCAAGTTTATTTTTTACAAGCATTCTCAGTCATTGCTGGTAGTACCAGCCCACATCTGACTCCCTGCCAGCCCTTTTCCATTTTGTGCTGTAGGGCAACTTGCAAACATTATCAGACTTATACTTTTCATTAGGTTTGTTGTAAAGATTTACGTTTCATATGGCTTCTCAGTGTAGCACTTGAAGGCGCTTGCCTTTTCTAATATTACACACTTTGTCAGATAGACTTTCATGACGAGTTAGGGTTATTACGTGTTATTGTTCATATTTATTTAATATAGACAGTGTGACCTGAAATGCTTCTAGAGTTTGGTCAGGGTGGCCAAGAACTTGCTTGCTGAGTCGGGGGTTATGTTGTTGCCTGTAGGGAGCTTATTGACTCCAATATGTTTACTTAGTTCATACTCTTCCACTTGTTACCAGAGTCATCTAAAGTGATAGGTACATACAATTAAAAAAAAATACTTAGAGAATGTAATTTTTTGACAGGGTCATTCGTGGTGGCGGTTGGGTTGTGCCCTGCTGGGGGAACAGTCCACACGCTTGGAGAGAAAGTCACCCTGCTGCTTCTGCAAGCTTGGAGAGGTGGTTTTGATATAGACTGATGTAGACCTCTGGGGAGCAAGTTTAACAAATACAGTGTGGAAAAAGATTCTTGAGGCTTGTCAAGCAGGAGATGGATGGTAGACAGGAGGCCCCCCAAGAGTATCACTGTTTCCAAAGTAATACTGTGACTTAAGAGATTTCATTAAAGATTTGATTTCTTTGAGACTACCTTAGCTTGCATCTGAAACATGACTATTTTCCTATCATGATAGATATTTGTCAAATATGGATTTTTTTTTTTTAATGTAATGTAAGTTGAAAACAGTTAATACTAATGATCAGTCACACTGTTTGTTGATGCACTTTTTAGCTTTTTTTGTACACCTTTTATGCTTGCCCCCGACAAGTTGCTTGCATGCAGTGTTTTCTTTGTTTCTGGTTTGGCGCTTAAGCCCTTAGTGAGAGACCTAGTGAGACTGCAAAACCCTCTTTCAGCAGCTTGCTTCTGCTTGTGGCGTTAATCTTTCTGCAGGGGCTCATGCTGTTTACTTACAAAATTCCAGTTTCCAGTTACAAATAGAATATTATTAAGAGAGTCTTCTTTTTACCAATTAGGTCAAAGTCCTAAAATTTTAAGACCTAAACCACATGGTTTAGAGCGAACTGATTCACAAACCATAGGTGACTTTACTACAAGAAGAAAGGGTATGTACTTTAGCACTGTATGTATATAGAGTTTTATAAAAATAAATAAAACAAAAAATAAGAAAACTGTTGTTCTAGAATAAATTTAACTCTTGTATAGTCTTTTTACTTCTATTATAATCTAAGATCATGGCTGCATTTTCCTTGCCAAGCAAAAAGTTTCCTATATAAGGACTTAAAAGTCTTTCTGTCATGAACATGGAAACAATTCCTTAATATGGTGTTCTGGTCTCTTTAAGTTTTACCTGTTCATATTTTGCATTTGCTGCTGTCTGTTTATTTAGAAGCAAGTATATATGACTGACTTGTAAGTTGCTTGAAATAACTTCACTTAGGCAGTAACCTGAAATCACTGTTTATGTGGGGCTCCTGCTGTTGGCTAAACACTGAAATACAGCAAAATATTGATCCTCTGGCCATTTACTACTGCAGAGATTTAGTTATGCATCTTAATGCGCATTGCAATTAGTCTGATGGGCTTTATCGGAGGTGCTGAGTTGGTACCTTATATTGGTGCAAGAAGTGGAGGAAATTACAAATCTTGTTAAAAAAGTATCTCACCAAGTGTCCCTGATTGTTACCTTTTGGAGGTTAAAGCCCATGGCAACTGGATGAAACATTTCCTGCTGTTCTCAGTGGGCTTTAGACAAAGTCCTTGCCCTTTTTCTGCTGGAGCAGTGCCCTTCCCTCTGGTACCTGCTGTGGAGGGCTCCAGCCAAGCTCAGCATTTTTGTGTCACTCAGGCTTGAGCATCATCTTGCCTACATCAAGTTCTGCCACCTTATCTCATATAGTACCTTATATCTTAAGATAGATGAGTTGAAGTTCCTCTCTGGATCTGTGGTGACAGCTTTTCATGAGCAAGTGAGTTAAAGTGGCAGAATTACTGGAGTAGGCCTGATGTGCTTTGAGTGCATCATTATGTCTTCTTAACAAAGAAAAAGAGAAACCTGCTTGGGATACTAAAGACTGATACTCATCCGGAAAATTTGAACTGTGAATCCTTGTATTCAATATGTGAGATAGCTGACTTTTCAGTAAACCTCAAGAGTGAGTATCATGAAAGTAGGATGAGTACAGTTCTGCTTTTTCCTGTGAGACAACCATGCTGATGAAACACCTGATTTCTGTCCATTCCTCACATGGTCGCTCAGGGCACCTCTGACTCCACGGGAACTAGTGGAGTGCCTGGTATTTCATCTTGGTGAACCTGATCATGTGCAGCAAACTGGGAAGGGGACCGAGGGGAGAAAGGAAGGGGTATCATTACACTGACATTGCATTTCATTTTCTAAAAACAGTTTTAGGGAGGATGAAGTTGAGATTCAAACTGTGACAAGTCCTGTAATTTTTTTTCCTAATGTTTAGGCGGTGTCAAACAAACCATCTGGAGGGATAAGGTGTTTATTGCTAATGCTCTATTTGCGGTTCTGTTCTGAAAATGGAATTTAAAAATCGCACCTTTTCCAGAACACTGTTGGCTGTCATTGACTGCACAACCACGCGGCTGCTCCGCTGGTCCGTGGATAACCAGCCAAACAACCCTTGGAGCTGAAGCGAGGTGTTGGCTCATCTCTTGATTTTTGCAAACTTATTCTTAGCTTACAGGTCCTGCCCACTCTTTGAGGTGTGAAACCTAATCAGTAAGGGCAGAGTTTGCTTAATAGTAATTGTGAGCAAAGGAGAGTGCCCGGAGTTGTCTCTGCTGGCAGTTTAAGCAGAAACAGGCTGTCAGCCCCATCCTGGGCCTGTCAGTTCAACAAGTCATTGTGGCAAACGCAGAACATTTTCAGAGTCTCTTTTCAAAATAGAATTACTATGTATAAGCATAACTGGCAAAATTCTTAAATAGTGGGTTTTGTTTTGGTTTGGTTTTTTTCCTAATTGCTGTTGTTTTTCAGTACCTGGAAAGTTTAAAATATAAGTTAATAGATCATGGCTTTCTGAGAACTAAACTGTGACTCCTTTTCCTAACTGGTGTTTACTATTTAAAAAATAGTAATATTTTTGTATTTAGGCTTTGAAAAGCTATTAATTTTAAGTTTGTTTGGGAATGTTCTGTGCTTTAAGATTGTCTGTTTCTTATATAGCAAAACCAGCTCCACTAGAAATTAAACCTCTGCCTGAATGGGAAGAATTACAAGCTCCAGTTAGATCTCCTATCACCAGAAGCTTTGCACGAGAGTAAGTTTCTTAGCTTTTCCTCATTCAGATTGCTTTCCTTGACTAGAGTTAATAAATATTAATAAATGTGTGTATTATATTTTCAGCCCGTGTCATACAATTTGAAGTTTCCTTTGGAAGTGTGTGTATGTGTGTATGTATTATATATATGTACATGTGCATTAAAATAAAGTGTGTCCATATGAGTTTTTATTTTGTAATATTAAACATAAAGGACTGTGTATAACCAAGAAATGTGATACTCTAGTAAACTTGAATGAAAATTTCATCTCTAATATGCTTATTTTTGTTGTTTACCAGGAGGTTTAAGATATTCGAGATGTATTGTTTGTAAAATAATTCCTGGTAATTAGCTCCTCCAGGTTTCCCATGTCTCCCAGACCGGATTCAGTTCATAGCACAACTTCCAGCAGTGACTCGCACGACAGTGAAGAGAATTATGTATCCATGAATCCAAATCAGTCCACTGAGGATCCAGTATGTAAAATCTACATCTTAACTACTCTCTTCCTGTGCAGTCCTTACTTTTAAATCATGCAAACACAAATACTTCCACTCAACATCACCTCCTTTATACTTCTAGATCAAAATAATAGTAAATCTCAGCAGAAAAACTGTAATTTTAGTAAGATTTCACTGAGGAAGTTAAGAGCGTAATCACACATATAACATGCATATCTGTTGTACAAAACAGTTCAACACGTTACTTGTTTTTTTTTTTCTCCTTCCCTAGAAACTGTCTCGTCTGTAATTTCTAGTCCTGGGCTATGCACCAGTTCATTATTATGTCATCAAGGAAAATAAACTGTATTAGGACCTCTAATAAAACCTTTAATAAAAGGGCATCTTCCAAGAAATGTGGAAGGAACAGGGGAAAAGAAAGGATTGATATTTGTTGCTTACGTTCCATAACAACTGAATGATGTGTCCTTTTATTAGGCTTTTTTTCAAAAAAGAGGATAAAAGGGGTGTTTGTGTATTTAATATCTGTATTTTTTTCCCCTTTGGGGTAGAATTTTCTCAGATAATGAAGTTTCAGATTTGTAGCTTGCAGTGCAGTAAGTGTCGAGCTACTTAGGAACAGTTAATGATGTGTGTTGTGGGTTTTGCTGGGGAGGGGGAGAAAAAGAAGAACCACCAATAACAGTATTTTAAAGTAAAAGAGTGGCAGTAGATCTGAACTAAAGCAGTAGGCCTGAATTAAATGTGGTCCAGAATACCCCTAAAGCACTGGAGGAAAACCTGAGTCTCAGCTTTTTCTTCAGTACAGTTCAAAGCATTCACCACATCTTTACTGCTTGGGTTCTTAGCAGGGAATAAAGCAGCATTTTTCATCTTCAAAGCATTATGAAAGACCTTCTTTGGGGAGGGCCTGTCTAGCACCTTTTTTTTGTTCTGTTTGTCTGTCCGCCACCTTATCTGGCTTGTGCTGTCGCCTGTTTCACTACTCCTTGGACTCTCCTCTCGCAGTGCTGCTTGCTTTCCCCATCCCCTACTGCTCTGGATGCCCTCCCAGTTTCCTCCAGTCTCCCTTCCCAGTCTGTCCAGGCCCCTGCTGCTGCCTCTGGGGCAGCTCTGGCTTGGTGCGCGCCCACCAGCCCGCAGAGCATCCCGGCTTGGGCTCGGTACCATGTCCGACCTGCCGGCAGCAGGGAGCTGATGGTGTAAAAACTTATCCTCCCTCTTGCAAGAGGCTTTGGTAAGTAATTGGTAGCATCCCGTTTTACACAGAGGTTTGGAATCACCTATACCCACAGTTCTGCCCGCGGTAGAATCACAATTCAAATTGAGGATTTCTGTTAATTCTCACAGTGATGTTTCAGGGGTTTAATTTCAGTGCCAAGATGGTGTATTTAATGTCACACCTCAGACAGCCTGTCATTAATATCTTCTGTTTACTTGCACCGTTCATTCTTTAAGGTTGTTCTACAGATTTCCTTTCATTTTCATTTATGTATATTTAAAGTTTCTGATTGCTAATGCATATGTTCTGCTTGTCTAGTTTGTTTGAAATAAAAGATTATTTTCTGGTTGAGTAATAGCTTTTTTATTTATGCTGGGAACATTGATACAGAACCTGATTTTTGCATGTTAAATGTGCAGAAATTTGTTTAGAGAACTTGGACAACAAAAATGAACTTTGTCTCAGTTGTTTGTTTGTCCTTGTTACCAGTTAATGTTAAATGAATTGGATGATACAGATGTAATTGATAACCTCAATTTAAAAAGCCCAGTCCATTAAGTTTTAAACCCTAAAATATTTTATTTCCTAGAGAACCTTCTCATTTCCAGATATCTCAAGGCCTTTGTTTTAAAACAGCACCAATCACGTAGACGTTTCAGAAATTTTTATTTGTTCCTAATACATGTTAGAAAGGAGCACGTACTTTTTCATCTTCTGTCATCAGCTTTGAAGCGTCTTGTTTGGACATGTCATACTTCTGTTTTATTTAATAAAACCAGCATTATTCTGCTTTTTCTTTCAAGTCGCTGTCAGACATACCCTTCTGTCTTTCCTTCTGCCTTCCTCTTCATTTTTTGCTGACTGCTGCCCTCTGTCTTCCTTTTTTTTTCTTTATCTTTTAGAGAAGAGTCCTTCTATTGTACTGTTCCTATAACACCTGTTAAGAGGGAGGGATCAGGCTGGGAGAGGACAGAGGAGGTGAGGTTGTAAAAGTCTGGGCTAATTGAAATTTAGCTATATGCGATGCAACTTCAGTTCAGACAGCACTGCACCAATTTTCCAAAGTCTTTTGGACTTAGCAGTTGAATAATCTTTTTCGATTTTCAGCTTAATCATTATTGCTTTTGAATGAAATGCAAATGGCTCATTTGAAGTTTTGCCACTATTGTAAAGTATTTAACAGAAACTTAAGGAAATAAAAAAGTTTGTAATTAATGCCAAATTTGAGATGTAACATCACTGCATTTAAAAAGAAGAAACCACACTGCATTCTTATCTCATGATATGAAAGGGACATTAGATGGAAGGCACAGATGGATTTGGTGGCAACCTTAAATTTGGAGGGGTTGGTTTGGGGATTTTTTTTTTTCTCCCATTCGTTGGCTTTCCACTCTGTCCCAGTTTCAATTTAGATAGAATATATCCCCTTGTTATACAATGTCAGTAAAATTTGCATGGTTTAACTGATTGCAAGAGATCTCAGTCAGTTCTTTAATATTTCAGCAGTTTGTAATAAGCGTATTTGGTGATGTGGACCATCAGCATGTACATTTGTAGCTGAAGTTATTTGTATTCTAATTTCAGAACTTGTTTGGAAGCAACAGTCTTGATGGAGGAAGCAGCCCTATGGTAAAACCTAAAGGAGACAAACAAGTGGAATATTTAGATCTGGACCTAGATTCTGGAAAATCTACCCCACCTCGTAAGGTAAGTAGAGCTTCAACTCCTGCATTTCTGCTATCGAGAGTTTAAAATTTCTTCAGAAGTAGTTGCTAGGAAAGGGAGAACCTCCAGTGAGGTCATCCTAACTAGTTGGTCAAATAGTCAATCAGAGAGCTTATATTGAGCCTTTCAGAGAAACCGGTACTTGTTCTATATCTGTTTGGGACATCTACTTATAATATTTTTGTTGTTAATTTATTTTAACTTTTTTTTTTTCATTCTCCCTTGCTTTTCTCAGAAAAAGAGCAGTGGTTCAGGCAGCAGCGTGGCAGACGAAAGAGTCGATTATGTTGTGGTTGACCAGCAGAAAACGCTAGCGCTGAAGAGCACCCGAGAGGCGTGGACTGATGGGAGGCAGTCAACAGAATCCGAAACACCTACGAAAAGCCTGAAATGAAAACGCTGCTTTTTCTTCAGAGAACAGAAAGGAGTGAATTTTGACGAGTTGCAGGACCACAACGGCAGTGTTGTTCAGCTGCCCAGTACCTGGTTCACTGGCGTGTGAATAGGTTCTTGACTGGATAGGATGGAAGCCAAAGGACGTTTGAAATATATCAAAGGAATTTTTAAGATCGTACATTGGCTCTGTGGTCTCTGGAAGAATTGTAACCTGTAAATAACATGTAAAATAGCATTGCTCAGCTTTCAGAAAACCTTTTCTGTAGTTAACACGTTTGTAGTATTACTATGTTTATGCACTTTTTCAGTTACAATGTTGGTTCAGGTATTCTCAGTTAGTGTACCTTAA
Source organism: Nesoenas mayeri (assembly GCF_963082525.1). Taxonomy (NCBI): domain Eukaryota; kingdom Metazoa; phylum Chordata; class Aves; order Columbiformes; family Columbidae; genus Nesoenas; species Nesoenas mayeri. The sequence continues at coordinate 20,254,797 of NC_137540.1, forward strand.
CGCCTAGTTCATCTGGAGAAATTTTTTTCCTTACACTACTATTCCTTAAAATTTTAGGTTAATTAAACTACATGTAGATATGGAAATTAATATTTGAACTTCATTTTTAACAACTTAAAGTTGATTTTGCAGAAGTACTTTCACAATTGAATAATCTACTTGAAATGCCAAGAGACGACCGTTAGTTACATACTTGTTTATATTTAATACATGCAAGATTATTTGTAAGTCTACAGGTTACCTTCCTAACAAAAATTGCTGTGAGTTAATAATAATGAACTATACTGGGTTTCGACCTACAATCCTGGCTTATGTTAGTTGTTAGTGGTGGAACTTCTATTGTATTTTATTAATGACAGTGTTCTGTGTTCAATAGGTGAAGATTCTGCAGGGTGGGATCTTACACTTTTAAAGACTGAATAATTAAATACCAAGTAAGCCTGCAAACCACTGATGGCATGCAGTAATATTGTGATCTCACACTCATTAACAAGAAATAACCTTTATATTATTTACAGAAGGTAGAGTATATAAATCAGGTACGTACCAAGCACTATTGTGCTAATACACTGATCAGGTTTAGACAATGAGCTTTAGTTTTGTACTATTTAGAAGTTCTAATGTCAGTTTTCAGTTCAAGATTAACGGGACAGTTTGACATTCACTGTTTGTAGTCCTAGCAAAATACTGTGATTTTGAATTAGACATTAATTCAAATGGAAATACTATGTTTTGACACCATAGTGCCCTTCTTATGATCTCTGTTTTACTTTAATCTCCTGCTTGGCCTTATATTTAAATCCCTATGCAACTGGTATTTTATATCTCTGTTTTTAAAAATTAGATAATATACTTAAATGATCCCCTTGTATAAACCACTTGTTGCTCTTTCCTGGTACAGGATTTTAAGCTCTGTATACTGTGATCCTTTATTTTACTATGCCAGTTCCAAATAATAATCTGCCTTGGTTGAGAAACATTTTTTGTTATTTGGAAGAAGATAGAGTTCTTTAAATATGTGAATGAGTTAGGTCTAGATAGAAAACTTACTAACACTGTTTTAACATCCTCAAATAAGTGGTTGGTTTTATTTTCCTACCCAATTGTTTTATTTTATCCAGATGATTTAAAAGTTGAGCATAGAGCTGTGTTGTTTTCCGGCATGTTGGCCTTAGTTCTGTGCCATTGGTTGTTTCTCTCCCCTCACAGCCACAATCTACAGTATGTAAATTATCTTATTCTTAACAAAGGTTCTTTTTAAATTAGTAATATTTTGATGCTTCAAATGTTCATTTTAAAAAAAGAAACTAAACACAATGCATTTTGAAGTGAATTTTAAATAAATCAAGTTGTTCAGTTTTGATGTGTAAACTCTGTCCTGTGAAACCGCAAGCCGATGTAAATGCGCCTGTGAAGGTGTCTAGATACCAACCACACTTCTTCAAAATAGTAGATTACCTCTTAGTACCTCTCAAAAAAATGTACAGCTAAAACTATCTTCAAAATGAATATCTCATTTAAAACCCCGCACCAAGCAGCTAAATAATCTGAATTTCAAGCCTTCTGGGAGCCAGAATAAGTAATGTGAGCTGGGGGTCTTTGATTGCTTAATCAAAAGTAGCTCAGATCCGTAAAGATTCTGGAGCTATAGCTCAACTCTGCTTTGATGGTCTTTCTGTCCAGTAGTAAAATCTTCTTCACTGATGTTACAGCTGAAGTACCTGTAGGCACGGTGAGTACTTGGGAACTAATGTTTTGTTTTAGGGCACCGTCTTTAAACATTTCATTGGTGGAATGGCAGTGGTGCATCTCCACTTACTCAGTAGCAGATGTGGTTAGATAATCACTTTGCTGTTTATCCCACATAATTGTTTTGGTTCTTGCCATTGAGGGGAAGAATCTATACTGTGGACTCGCACACTCATGTGTGCATGAGTGATGATCTTGGAATATTTCAAACACGTATTTCTTTATTCTCTCAATAGACAGGAGAATTTGAGGGAGAAGGTTTGGAAGGGCTGCTCATCTTTTATGTATGTGTAACGCATCTGTCCTTGAAACATTTACCAACTACAAAACTATGTATTATTTTTAAAACCTTTGGATTTTTGTAATCAAGCAGTGATACTTATATATCTGTACTACTTTTTCAGATGTTTTGAGCATCTCTGGTAGTGAAGTATAAATGCCTAAAAGAATCGGTGTCCTAGGCTGGCCTCTCTTGCTACAGCTGGTTTTACAAGGTGGTTTTGCTTAAGTTTGCTGATTTCAGTCCTTGGTTTACAGATTACACTTATTCTTTCTTCATTTCAAATTTGGCAGTATTCACAATGTTAATTACGATTGAGAATCCGCTCTTAATTTTGATACTTTTTTCCCTTTTTCCTTTTGTTAAAGAAAACAGCAGATTTCTGCCTGTACAGACAGTTTAATGCTTTCTGAGTAATAGTCTAAAATTTTTATTTAATTTTATTTCTAAGCAGTTTTCTCCCCTAATTCCAGTAACACATTTTCTCACATGTTGTCCAAAGAACATTCAGAATCAGAGACATTATATTAACTGTGGATGATACATCTCATTTTCATCTATTAAACTGGAGTGGGGCTTCATGCTGCAGATCTGAGTTCTTGGACAGTCTAAAGATGTTAATATCGAAAATGTGAATACTAAAATTGTAGGTGGTAGAAAGCAAGCTAGACTGTTGTTAGCCTTGTATAACTTTAAATTACTGACTTTGTAAGGAAATTCTGGTTAGGGGGATGGGTGCTGATGGAAAATCCAGTAGATAGCAGTGTAGAAGTAGTTTGTCAGTGGTGTTTGTCCAGTGTTCCTTTTCTGACAGGTAAGTTCTTTCTTGTTTCACTAAAACAGTATATTACTAATTGAGGATAAAGTTTTCATTGCTCTACATGTTGTTAATGAGTCATTTTAAAGTACAAATAAAAGTGTGTAATAGGTCTTTTACAAATATGCAAGACCTTGCTCACAAAAATCACAGGAAATCTTAGTGCCTTGTGCACTAAGATGGGCTCTAAAGATGGTTTGGTATCGCTATGCTATAACCTGAACAACTTGTTATCTGGTAAGTACTAATGGCCAGACTTTCACACACTGTGATATAATCACTATTACCTCATAAAGTGCAGGTGCAAACATGCAGCTGTTCTGTCCTAAAAATGTGTAAAGTGACACTAAAAAAGATGAAAATACAGAAATGTCATCATTAGTCTTTTTTACTTTACTGAGATTTGTATTTATGTAAAAAACCACAATCCATTCACCTATGGCAGTTGTGACAGTGCCACACATAGGGCATACAAGCAAATTACAGTCTTGCTGTTTTAATGAAGCAATTTAGAATTCATTGCTCCATATAGCTAATTAGGGAGTGATGGGCAACTCTCTGGCTCTCACATTGCACTGTGAGCTAAGCAAGATTTGTATCACGGTGAAATTTAAGCTTAGCTATTACTGATTGCAGCAGTCAATGTATATATATTGCAGTCTTGCAAAACTGCTTTGGAAACTCACCAGCCCTGGACGAACCTTCCATTCTCTCCTTTCTTAACAGAGTTTTGTGTAATGAAAAGTCAAAGGATAGTTATTTGCTCAAGAAGAAGGTTTTGCACCTGTAGCTCTTAAGAAGCTGAGTGCTATACACAGGTGAACTTAGATTTGGAGATAATCCTCTGTATTCCTTGTGTTCCTCTGGGTCTCTGTGTATTGCACCAAACGTTGCTTCTTACGGTTCATTTCTTGTTGCTTGTGGCAATACTAATGTGGTCCATGTCAGCAGTTAGTATACTAAATGTTCCACAAAAACATTGTGTTGATTGGGTGTAGATGAACCAAATACACCAAGTTGTGAGGTTTTTGTTTGGATTTTGTTTTAACTGAACAAGCGATTTGGGTACGGGTGTCAACCTGATGAGGTGCAGAACGGGACAAAAATAAAAGGTGCTTGAGACAGTTATGAAGAGTGTCATTGAATATTTCCCAGTATATGTTTATGGTTCAGCATCCTTGATGTTGATTTTCAGTAACAGAAGTGGGAGAGTAGCAAGTATTGGATGCGTGACTAATTAAAAGGCTTTTATCATCTCATCATTAGATAAACAGAGCTGGACTGTTCTTACGCCAGTAGTTTTCTTTTTAGGTTTATTTTTTTTAAGACAATGACATGTTTTATTTGAAAGGGATGATCTGCATTTGCTTTGATTTATTAAAAGTGTATAGTTGTGTAACCTGCAGTGAGCACACATAAATTAAGAAAGATGAAACATTTTGGTAAAACCAACTTGCAAAATAAATATCTCACTGTGATGCAACATTTAGTAAACCATTAGAATTATTTTTGAGTTTCTAAACCACAAGGTATGGGCCAAAGTATTTTTCTTCTGTGTTTAAAAAGAAAATGTTACAAAAACTTACTAATTTTGAAATATTTTTGTTTAAAAACATGGTAAAATTAAAAAAAAAATAATCCATACAGTTTACATCATAAATTAAAAAGCTGTTAAAACAGAGACTCAAAATTTTCTTGCAGTTATAAAACCAGCGTTTGTACTAATCATCATGATTCGTCCTTGAAGATTCATTGTTGCCAAGCCTTTTCCTGGTAAGTTGTATCTGCAGTGAAACAACAAGAAAGTGCCTGTCACAGAAATTTTGAAAAAGGCCAATAAGAATTTGACTTCTATTTAAATAAGGTTTTATTAAATGCTGCTTGAGGTTCTTTTTGGCTGGTGCTGGCTGCTAGTGTGTGTATGTGGGGCTTCCCCACTATACCCAGGGGACTTGGTTGTCCTTTGGGAAAGAGTGTGGAAATACAGTCCTGGAGATATTCTGAAGGTTCAATGCAAAGTAGAAGCAGGCTTAGTGCCACTTTTAGAATCAACTGAGCGCTTTTAAGTATGAAATAAAATGCTTTTGATTTGGAAAAAGAAAGAGCTCACAGTTGGACATCTCAGCATTTTTTTCAAGTTTAGCTGTAGACATTGCAGGAGAGTAGAGCTGTTCTTGAACTACCTGTGATGAGCTGAACAACCTAACAGGGCCACTGGATGCCCAAGGAACAACACTTAAAGATTCAGGTGAAGTATAGATTTCTGTTCTAAAACTGTTTACAGAAAATATGTCATTATCTGGGAAGCTGATCATTTGTACTGAATGTGAGCAAATACAAATGAGGCAGCTGAAGGCAGATAGTTGCATTTACTACATTTTTAATCAGATGGCCAGAATAGGATGGAAGTATAATTATGCCTTATTTTTCCTGAATTCCTACCAGTCTGTAGAGAGATTTCATATTTTTATGCTATATTCAGGGAATATACTTCAGAGGAAGTAATTACTACTTGTTTCTGTGTACTTGTGTGGTGGATTTACATGCTTGTAAACTATACAGATTAATTGAAATGTTCGTTTAGGATTTTTTTCCCTTACCTATTAATGATGAAGGATGCTGGTCTGGGAGTTTTGGAGATCCCTCAGACTGGCCTGCCAGGGTATCTCAATTTGAGTCTGGAGTTAATTGTATCAAAATGGTCATTCAGCCCTCTGCTGATGTTGTCTTCATCATAATACATATAAATCATGGTGTACATATTTAGTTACGTTTTAGAAATTAATCACAGTTGAGACCAGAGTGTTGAAACAAATGATGTTCAGAGTGAGGCTCCATAATCTAGTTTGGCATGGGGCGGCATTTTTAAAAGGCATTAAATATAACAGGTTTGCAAGTTCCCCAGGCACACAAATCCATTGTATGATCTTCTGAGTAGCAGACTTTAATAGTCAGGACACCAGTTTATCCTATTGAAGCAAGTGAAAGTTCCAGCAACTTTTTCAAAATAATCTTATATTTACATATCTGAGTAAAAATAAGTTTAGGAACAAAATTGTAAAAATACTGTTTTAACTCTTCTTTTTTTTTTTTTTCCTGCATAAATGACAGAAGTGATCATCCTGACAACGTTTTTATCATTAGCTCTGCTTGCTGACAGCTCAATATGAAGGAGTACAGAGTAGACTTAGCCCTTAAAGAACTTTTTTTAAAAGAAAAAAAATAAAGGAGCCAACAAGCAGCAGGATTTAACCTCTGATCTGCCTTGCTTCCTTACTCTCTTATGGGGGAGTGCAAGTACCTTCACATTTGAGCTTTGAAGAGGGGGACACAAATTCTGCAGCCAGTGCCAGAGAAGCACCAACAAGCACTGAAAAGCAGTGTGCTTAAAAGCTGCATTAAGCGTCGAAGCAAAAATTTACTTTTGTTTTAGAGAGGGCTGGTGGTTTTGTTTCCCAGCTTGGAATAGGATAACATTTGGGATTGGAATGCAAGTATACTTGGTATTAGCCTTCACAGGCTGTGCTGCATCTTGCTGTGCATTAAATTGCTCACCTCCAGTTTTTTATAGTGGTATCTGTGGTCCCTGCTTTTTGTAGGTCATCCTTGCATTTGGTGTACCAGGAGGAGGGCCAAGTTTTAAAGTACAGGACTAAAGATTGGAGAATGTTGGCTCCCAACCTTTCTTGAGCCAGGCATCCAAGCTACCCTGGGACATACTCCCCTTAGAAGATTTTGGTGAGAAGCTGAATAGGTGCTGATGTATGGTCAGGTCTGGTCTTGACCTGTGAGATGGTTTTCTGTAAAGTTACTCCAGACGTAGTTTTGTGGCGTGTGGCTCACCACACAGATTCATTAGCAGTTTCCAACTTTTTTTGTCGAGGTGTACTTGCATGAAAGTTTAGGGATAAATTTACAGTTGACAGTTTTAAAATCTCTGAGGTTTTCTTTTAGTAGCATGTATTGTGTAGAAAGATGGAAACTTTAAATTAAGCAAGCAGTTACTGTTCTGTAAATGGGAAAAAAATAAAACATAATGAAACATAATCACTCAGCCCTCAAAAGGAGAAAAAACCAAACCAAAACAAAACTTGATTTCAACTGTATATCTTTATTTAGTATCTTCTATTTATAGGTATGACTATCTCCAGGTAAACCGCAACCATGTGGATCTTTTCCGTTTCTTTCTGGAAACATCCCTTCTGAACACCATCAGTTCTGCTGGCTGGGCCCTTCTGCTCAGGGCTGCTGCAGTAACTTCGACTCCTTTCTGGTCAGATACTTCTCTAAAACTCAGTTCTGGGCACACAATCTCTCAGATTTTTGTGTTCTCTTTGTAGTTTTTACATCCCTAGCACCATAATGATTTGAATACATGCTGTTATGTTTTCACTGAGACGCCTAGTTCTTTCGTGAGGTCTTACTTTGATTTCCTGTGTCTTTCTGACATGACTTTTTTCCCCAAATACTATTTAATTAGAGACTTGAAAAATCATTACTTTTTTAGTAGCTGCTCTGGTTTTCGTGACTCAGCAGATTTTCTTTAAACCATATCAAATAATCCCCTCTTATTCAGAATAATGACTAATGCAGAAAGGAGCTCAGATGATATATACAAACCAGTAACTCTAAAGAAGTGAATCTAGCCAAATACAAAATGCGTATTCATGTCTAATACCAAGGACCTGGAAAATGCATGTGGCACAAAGCAAGCATAGCCTACAGTACATATGAGTAAAAACTGTGTTGGAAGCGCCTGTGTCTTCTGTTGATTCTGAGACTATAGTTACAGGAAAGTAGGGGGCAGATATTTGTCAGTATGAGTTAAGTGTCCAAGTGTTTTTCAAAATCTTTCATGAGTATTTGTTTAAATATCTAAACACTCTGGGGAAAATTTGCCTGGGTCACAACTGAAAAGAAACAAAACAGCATAAGGAAGGCTAGAAAACTATGGAAATCAAATTAAGATGCTGAGAGACGCCTTGATGTAGCAAATTTGGGTGTGCAGGCGGATACTTGTGTATATGTGGAATCCCATTAGAACAATTACTTTCAGGGATAGAATTGCAGATATAGTAGTCTATATAGAAAAGTTAAAAGTTTCACTTAACTCTTTTTCAGATTTATCTCTAGCTTTCAGTGAAGTCCTGGTTTACGTCCAACTTCCTAAAATCCTTTTTGCTCTAACAATGACTGAACCAGAAGGAAGTTGGGTGGCTTAACTGCAGTGCCAGTGTAATAATATTATATAGGGAGGGCCTTGCGGCCAGGGAGCCTCTTTATGTGTGTTGTTCTGGCTCTGGGTGCCGTGCCAAGTGGCGAGACGAGAACTTCACGAGTGTGAGAAAACAGGGCCAGGAAGAACCTGACTGCAGAGGGAGGAGAATCTGGAGTTTTGGAAAGGGAAGGATCTGTGTGTATTATTGAAACTGCGCATGTGTGTTATTTTAGATCGAAAAATGTATTTTACACATTTTAAAAAACCACACAATTTTTGTATTTTGGTTGAGCCTTTTCAGTCACAGCAGCATGCAAATAAAACCCAAAAGCCTTTTATCTATTCTGGGTTTCTTCTGTGAGGGTGTTGCTTGTTACAGAATCTCCATTCTTCGAGGATTTCTATAATGTGTCAGCAGTTGATGCTATATGGTGGGGTTTTTTATGGGTAAGTGTTATTGATCGAAGGGCTTGTCTTAAATTGGAGAGAAGCAGAGTCAGATATGCTACATGGATGTGTTGCTGTTGCCAAATTTTCCCTGGTTTGTAGTTGTGCAAAATTTGAAAGATTTTTGGTCTTCCCATGTCACTATTTTTGTAGTCTGCTTTTTGAAGAGAGACCCGGAATATAGTAGGCTTAGAAATGTTCATTACAATTTAAGCACTGCAGCTGAACTCAATGCTGTTTATTTTGTGTGAAATATGAATTTTCCTAGGATACACTGTAGTTTGGATAAGTTTAATGTCATCTTCACAGTACTCAATATAGAGGGATAGATATTTATACACACAGACGTGGTAAATACTAAAACATTGTTTCCTTTGAACTAAGGAATCTACTGAAATTAATGTATAATATCTTTTGCCTTTTTTGTTCTACAGTGAAAATCAATTTGGCATCAGTGATGACAGAGCTGCACCTTTGCTGATGGGCAGAGAGATTTTGGTGGCTCAGATGTGACTGCTGGTGCTGTGTGTATGTGTCACCTGTTAGCTGCAGTACCATTCTTCTGAGACTAGAGTTAAAATGATTGTGACAGGAAAGTGATGGCTTTGAAGCAGGCCTAATTACATTTAGCTTTGGATGGGACAGTCCAGCTCAACATCAGTGTTGCGAGGGGCTAGAGAAACTGGCACTATCTGATCTCTTTTGTAGTATTTTACTTCTGCATTTTAAACTAAACAAAAACCAAACATACCACAACAAAAACAACACCAAAAAACCCCAAGATCTGAATGCAAACCAGACTCGCTCCTCTCTCCTTCCTTCTTGAATCCAGGTGACTACTGTGTGTCTGATGGTGTGACCACAAACAGATCTGTTTAATTTCCCAAACTTTGGGAAGATTTGGAGTGTTGATATATGTGCAGTAATGCCTATTAGTGTAATTGCTGCGCAGCTAATAGTATCATTTAGCGGTGCTCTTGTGGTGTTTCAATTTTGTAATTAACAAGAAGCTATCTAAAGAACATCAGTGAAAATTACAAGTACACAACTGAGCAACAAAATGGAGAGACATGTCTCCTGAGAGATTTGACAAAAATCTGTAATTCAACTGTTCTTTACCAACTTCATACCCATGTTAGTAATTAGTTGTCTCTACAGTTTAGGACAGGCTGAGGGAACATGTTTTGCCGTGTTGTGCATTTGACCATATGTTGGTGTTCAGCACATTAGTAACCCCTGTCATGAGATGCTTTATGCCAGTGGTCGATTTTAATTTCAGGTCTCTGTGATCGGGCCCTGTATGGACTGCTATGATTTTGTGTGTTCATGAACATCTCCATGTTAGCTTGGAAAGCCAAGCCCTCTTTCCTTTTTTTGGGTGGGTTTTTTTGTGTGTGTAGCCTTCTGCTTTCAGGACTTCAAGAAATTTAGGACCTTTAGTGTTACTTTCAATTTTTGACGATTGATATTATTATTAATAATTATAATGATAGTAATAGTAGTAGTAGTAATAATAATATGCCTGCTTCCTGTATTTGTTCAAAGTCTAACAGCTTTATTTTTGCCTCTAGTTGAACATTTTCCTTAGAGCATGGTGGAGATTTCAGTAACTGCTCTTTCACATCATGGTTCTCTTCACTTGGAAAAAGCTTGTCCAAAATTCAGATATAAGAGTTGACTCCTAGCGATATTTCTCTCTTGCAGTGATACAGGGTCCATAGCAACTGACTAGCTCTAACCCATCCATTATTTCATTAGAGTTAGGATTTTTTTTTATGAGAAGCAAATCATCTATTCAGAAGCATTTGTGTCTGTAAAACTGTATTTCATTACTCACATGATATTGCAAGTTGTATACAAATGTAAAACTCTTTTTTTCCCTTTCCCTGACTCTAATGCAGAGAGAAAAAAAATCCTGTTTCTGTTGTGGAATTCAGGTTTGGGCTAGGAATATTTTTTATCATGTTTCACCTTTTGGGAATGAAATACTTGGGACTGATATTTTCTTGCATATTAACTCTGAAGGCTCAGTAAAAGTTATTCTATCCCTACAATAAAGGCAGAGGTTCTCAGAACTAAGGGGCATGGAGAAGCAGTAGCCTGGAGGAGAAACAATTTTGAAGTAGAGATGAATGATACCATATTAACTTTTTCTGTTCCCATCCACAGCTGGTCCTGCAGCCCCAGTGCCTTCAGGCCAGATGCGGACACTCCGATTTATTCAGTTGGTCTATAAAAAAGTATTTTGTGCCTACAGACTTTGGCTCCTTCAGGTGGATAAAGTGAGGGAAGGTGACAGAGGAGGGGTTCGCTCTGGCCCCCCTTGGGAACGTTCAAGCACTTGGGCTTGTGGGGATCTGCTCTTTCACAGCAGTGCTGTCCCCTTCGGATTTTAATTTGGAGAACACCGTGAGGGTACTAGTTACACTTCATCCCGGGCATAGCGGTCTTGTGCTGTTACCTTTACCACAGCTCTTGCTTTTAGCAATAAAAAGCCACCGTGAGGAACCTTTTAAACCGATTTTGAACGAAGATGCACGTTGAAGCACATTGTGGGCACCTGCTTTGATTAATGACAATGAACGGCCCGGGCGCCGGGCGCGGTGCGGGGGGAGCGGTGCGGGGGCTCAGAAGCCGCCCCTCCCCTGAAGGCTGCGGGGCTCGGTCACGGCCCCGTTCCCCGCCGGGGCGCGCGGGCCGGCCGTTGGGAGCGAACGGCGCTGACGCCACCGCGCGCGGCCCCGCCCTCCCCGCCGCGCGCAAGCGGCGGCCGTTGCGAGGGCGCCGCCACTCAGCGGCCAGGCGGCGGCTCGCGCCCGCGCAGTGGCTCCCGCCGGCGGCGCTCTCGCGAGAGCGGGCAGCCGGCTCGGGTGCTGGTTGGTGGGCGCCCGCCGGGAAAGCCGGGGCGGCAGCGGGGACGGGGCCTCCGCCGGGCACCGCGCACCGGGCTCAGCGCGCCGCTCCCACGACACCCCGCCGGGCGGCCGCCCGCGCTCCCTCTACCCCAACGCGCAGCCAGCCGGGCGCGGGCCCGCAGCCCCGGCGGAGCGTTGTCTGCGGTGGGGATCATGTCCGCCGGGCAGCAGGCGCCGCCGCCGCCGTCGCAACCGGACGAGCAGCCCGCGCCGACGCCGCCGGGCGCCAACAGCAGCGAGGCCGCGGGGGCAGCTCCGCCTGCCGCCGGCGGCCTGGCCGGAGGCGACGGCGAGATGGAGGTCAGGCGCTTTCCCGCCGCGGGAATCCCCCCCGCACACCTCTCCCCGGCTCCGTGGGGCGCGGCGACGGGTTCCCGGGGCTCCGCGCCCGGCTGCGCGGCGGCAGGTGCCCGCCATGCGGGACGACGCCGGTGGGGCGTCCCCGGGCCGCGTGGGGCCGCGGGAGACAATGGAGGGGCGGGCGCAGGGCAGGGCCGCGCCGCGGCGCCTCCGGGGCGCTGCCGGGCCCGCGGCGGTCGCGGAGGTGGTGGGGGGGGGGGGCTCCATCCTTCGGCTGCCCCTCGCAACGGAGACCGCCGCGCACGAGCCCGTGCGCAGTGCAGTGTTCCTCCGCCGGCCGCCGCCGCGGGGACACGGGGAGGGGAGGCCTGGCCGCCGGGTCACTCGCTTATCTTCTTCGCTGCGGGGTGATGGGAGGGCAAGGGGAGTCCCCCCGCGTCCTCCCGCTCGGGAGCGGGGTTCGTCACCCCCCCGCGCACACTTGTCCGCGCCGAAAGCGCAGAGATCGCACTGGGGCCGTCACCCGCTCCTTGCGAGTCGCCTTCTTCCCCTCCCTCCTCCCCGCAGAGCCCTCCCGGCGTCTGTGCTTCCGGCTTCACTCATGAGCCGGTTCATATTCCAAACTGCAGTAAAGTTCATCCTCCTCTGAAGTACCTCAAAACTTTTTTGTAGGGGGTTGTTTGAGTTCGGTTTCTTTTTTCGTTTGTTTGTTTGTTTTGAGGGGTTTTTTTGGCAGCAGGTGCTTTTTCTAGAAATTTCAAGGGGGTTTGAGCGATTGCTTGGAGATGCTAATTTTATCGCAGCATTGTTTCTGTGTAATGATATGAGGAAACTGGCTGATCCTGCTTGCAGCACTGGGTGTTTTGTACTCTGAGTCATGCTGTAGAGTCCAACCTACTCGATTTAAATAAATTTGTAAACGCCATATTTTTCAGATGAGCAAGTAGCCAAAGCACTGTGGGTAATAAGCCCTGCTTGAGCCTGTGAAAACAGGGCAACTCTGTGCTGGGTCTGAGCGCCTGGAAGCTGCGAAACGTGTGCTCTTGATTTGCCTGTGCTGGAGGGCTTGCTCCGTGCTTGCAAAGTTTGTTCCTTTTTGTGTGGGTTTCAGCTGAAATAGCTTGCTGGTAGTCGTCTGGGAGGTATCTTTTTCTTGTTCTCCAGCTGAACTGCGAGCTTTTGTCATCTTTATTCCACATGACGAGGTCAGATGGCGCACTGCTGCGTTTCCGTGTTTAGCATGTTAGGTATTTCAGAAGGAACGTGAATTTTGTACTGAAGTTTAAATGGTCTTGTGCTTACTGGTAGGTGGGTTTTAGCTAAATCCAGTGGGAAATGAGTAAGAAGATCTGGAATGAGTTTAGAAGATCTTTAGCTATATCTTTTTATGCTCAGTTCTTTATATTTTGGCTGATGAATGAAACACTTGCCTTGGGATTCTTCTGTTTCCTCAAGCCTTACCTGCTAGAGTTTACTGAGGAAACAGCCACCCACAAACATCACATGTTTTGCGTGCCTTTGTTTCTCGTGTTTCATGGGTTTTTTTCTTACTTTTCTGTTCCTTTATTCTACATTGACTGGTAAAGACTGAATTTAGCTCAATTCTTACTTGGCTCAGTTGAACAGATGGTTAATAATGATTTTGGAGGCATCTCGTATATTTCCTTTTGTCACCCTTTCCAGAATTATTTTGTAATGTACTGCCTTAGTGTGGTTTAGCAAGGAAGGATTGTCTCATTGGTTTTGTTTTTACGAACAGAAGATGAAATTACACGTGGGAGGTGATGGAGAGAGAGTTAACCTTATAGAGGAGAGGAGTAGAGAGGGTATAAAAAAAAACCAAAACTGATCTGCAAGAAAAATTGCAGGAAGTCTGTCAAGGATTTCACAGGAAGGGGATGAGAGAGGACTGTTCCTTCCCAACCAACTTGTTTTTCTGTTAGTAGTGGTGCTGTTGGTGGTAACAACAATTATTCGATTTGGTAAATTGTATGGGGAAAACATGCAGTTTGTCTAAATTCCTGCTCTGCTTCCAGGACAAAACTGCAGTCCAGGTTCTTAATCAGACTTGTTCCCTCAATGCAGAATGATGAGGGATTAGGATAATCTGGAAAAAGGGAGAAAAACCTTGAAACTACTCTTGCTTTGGGACTAGAGCTGGTTCTTTCACAGAACTCTCCAGAGGCAGCTTTAGAAGAGTTTTGGCTCAGCACCCTAGAAGCAGCATGCCGAGCTCCTGCACCACAGCTGTCTCTCGCATCCGCATTGATGTGATGCTTTAATGATGGAGCTAAATCGGATTACAGAGAGCTAGCTCTGTCCCTCGCTCTGTGGCAGGGATCTTTGATCCATCTCCAGGTAATTTTACAGTAAGTAACAGCTGACTGTATCAAAGCAGCAAAAGATGCCTGTGCCATCTGATACGGATAGATAGTAATTTGAAACAAGCTTATTCTCTCTTACATAGGTATCTTCTCTTGCTTAGAAAATAAGTTTTTTCTAATTCTTTTTCATCTTAGGAATCTTTTGATGATGCATCACCAGGCAAACAAAAAGAAATCCAGGAAGCGGATCCTACATATGAAGAGAAAATGGTATGTAATATTTGTGAATGTGTACAGCTATCCAGTACTTATGTAGTTGCTTAAAACAGACTGAGTTGTCTGCTTGTTTGAAATCTCTTAACTGGATTTATAAAATATTGTCTAGTCATTTAAAAATATATAAGCAATTTGAAACCAAAAATCATAACCCCCCCTAAGACTCTTCTGCTGTTTAGCATTTTGTTCACTGTTCCTCTATTCTTTCTCCATTTCCATTGCAGCAGTTTTGGGAATAACTGATAATGTGTTTGCCGTTTCTAGGAACTATAGTCCTAGCTGCTCAGAGGTGCTCTAGATTTAGAAGTATGATATAATGGGCAACATTAAAATGTCTTAGGGGAAAAAAATGTAATAGAAGTTGGCAAGTTGCTTTTGAAGTAACCTGTAGAGTTGTCCTTTCTGCAGGGAAGGAAGATTATGAAGAGTTGAGTATTCACTGTCTCAGTCAGAAATTAAAAGATCCACTAGGAAAGTGTCCATAAATTTCTAAATGGCTGCTACCTTACTGTCTCGATGTATGGAATCAGTTGTTTTTATATCACTGTTAAATATAGGAAGATAATCCCAAACTTTAAAACTGCAGGAGCAGCAGTCCTTTGTAGGAAAAGTATCTTACTTTCTCTTTATGAGGAGTAAAAGGAAAGGTTTGGCCCAAGGCTTTGCGTAGGCACTGCAATCTTGTTCAGTTGAAATATGCTTAGTAGGAGGACTTCAAAATAGGCAGGTTCTTTCAAACAGTACAGTTTACGGGTCAAAGTAAATAAGAGTTAGCTTTCACAATTCACTGGAGGCCCTTGTACTTTTCCTAGACTGAAAGGGATTCTGTTAGCTTTTTCTGAAATTTAATTTGTTCTTTATGAAGCTCCAGATACATTCCTAAAGCTTTTGAAGATGGGTAATTCTATGTTTCATGGTTTAGATAGAACTTACTATTTTCCTTGGTTTTATAATATCTTGAAAGTAAGAGATGGAGCTGTCTGTTCTTTGCCATCCAATTACCTTTTCTTTCTCTGTTCCTCCCTATTTTGTTTTCTTCCTGTTTGTAATTCCAGTGTCTGTGACTGCATGTAGAATTTCTTCATATGAAAGCAAAACGGATTCTTGTAATTTGCTGCTTCCTGTGGTGTTTCTTCTTGCCACTGAAAATAACTCAGTCCTCTTCAGCTAATTTCTTAGTGCTACTTCCTGGTAAACTGAAGACCGTGAACTTGGAGTTGTCTCTTCGAGTCTCTAGACAGGCAGGATTGCAAAGGGGGTTGTATTTTACTGTTGAAATAGTGAGAAGATGCACTGGAAGAGAAAACAGGAAAAGTTTCTCTGAGAGAAGGATAGCTCCAGGTTGCAGAGTACAGACTGTTCTTGTCTATGCCCTATCTAAAAAACACAGACAATGTTTGTTAGTCTCTTTAAGGAATATCTGTAAGCACAGTGAAAATGACTTGTGGGGTGTGTGTCCAGTGCCAAAACTTGCGGAATATTCCTTACTAAAATATTAGAATGTGGGAACTTTTGCAATGCGGGTTGTATCTCCTCTACTTCTCCTTTGCACAGCCAATTAAACAAGTGCTTAAAAATAAGGATTAGCAATTTGGATAGTAGTAACATCTTACCTAGTTTAAACTTCAGAAACTGTTACAAAGTAAACAAGAATCCTATGAAGACTGGACAGGAAAACTTGAATTCAGCGGATGTGGATTGTAGCAGTGTCAATCGAGCTTAAACTATAGTTAGAATGAGTCTGACTTTAGTGGTACGTACAGGTTCTCTTTCTGGCTGTTTTTCTTCTCTCACCCCCTATCTTTTTGTCTTTTATGTAGTGCAAGAACTGCTTGCTTTAAGGAGAACACTCACAGAGCTGGCATTGCTCTTGCAAAAGTCTGGAACATATGTTCCCTTTTACTAAAAAAACTCACTTCCTCTAACTGTTCAAGTTGTTAAATACCAGGTTACATTGTGGCAGCTGGCAGAATGTCAGAGGGGCTGCTGTTAGGCTTGGAACTGTTTCCTGTCTTCATTGTCTGTCCTAAAGTCTTGACGTGGCCCTGGGAATATGTGTTGATTCCAAATGGAACCTGTCTCAAAAGAACTGAACCTTTCAGATACTAATGTTGTCCTCTGTAATCTTTTTTGCACACCAGAAACAGCAACTCATATCAAAGGGGGGGCCATCTGATGAGTTAGGCTGAGCGTATCTTAGAGGTCTCTGCTGCTGAAGTAGGTGTTCTGGTTTCTAGCTATGGGCAATTCTGCCCCCTTTTATGCCAGCTCTTTTGCTTATCTTGACACCACAGTGAGGTGGTGTTATCTCACAAGCGGGAAACTAATGTGGTAGAAAATAGTTGTTGCCAGGTTGGTGAGATGAAAAAGTTCATTGACAATGCCATGCATGCTGGGTAGGGGTAAATTTCTGTGAGTGGGACTCTCGTTTTTGATAGAAGGTTGTTAGGGCCACTCTGTGGCCTTGTCTAGTGACACTCATGCGATCTTTGTGCCAAAGTCAGTCTTCAGTCTTAGCTTAGCGCAGGTCTGTCTTGCAACTTTTATCTTGCAGCGTAGCAGAGGCTAGCCTGAACCTAATAAAAGAATATTGAATCTGTCAGCAACAGTCATATTATTGATGTTAATAATCTCTTCTTTTTTATTGTATGTATATATATATATATAAAGAAATGTGAATGTTTAAAAAGTATTTGTAAGCTTTTTCTTTTGAATGAACAGACACTGTAATATCTCACACTTGTTCTACTTAATTTTCCTTGTCAACAGCAAACAGACAGAGCAAACAGATTTGAATATTTGTTGAAGCAGACTGAGCTGTTTGCTCATTTCATTCAGCCTGCTGCTCAGAAAACTCCAACTTCACCTTTGAAAATGAAACCTGGACGTCCACGAATAAAGAAGGATGAGAAACAGAATTTACTGTCAGTTGGCGAGTGAGTGATGACATGTAGACCAGCTTGTACTGTAGTTATGGATTTTATTGTACTTTAGAAGCGTAAGTTAAACTTGCTAGCCTTTTGTCCTGTTATGCTGTGTGTTTTATGCTGTATATATGTGGTTATTTCAACTGTCCACTTGCAAGTTGAGGGTTGCCTAACAAGTCTAGGACTTGTAAGAATTTTATGTTGCTGGTAAGATACTATCATGATTAAAAGTATTTCAGCACAAGAAAAACACAGGTGGAAAAGCAGAGCATTTGTGGCTGTAAATTGTAAGAGTTCATAGAGAACATCAGCATACTGTATCTTCCAAGCCACTTGAAAACCAGAAGTCTAGAAATTTGGATTGCCTTTGTTAACACCTTTGTTGCAGCTTCTATGGCTACAGTATCTCTGTAGCAGTTGGCAGCTGTTCCAGAACCCTTAATACAGTACCATTCCCTGTTTTGTCATTAAAGGCCAGTACTGATGCACACAATTTATCCCTTTCTAGTCACCCTACTCTAGTTTTGGAGCCTGCAAACACTGTGAGCTGGAATGCAAGGGCCATCTTGTCATTAAGAAGCTAGTGGCTCTAAAGAGTTAAAAACTAGTTTTTCAACCGATCAGCTGAACATAAGAATCCTTCTGAAGAAACTTGCAAGACGCATCCTCGGGTGTTTGTGATCTGTCCTGTAATGCCATTAGATTTCATTTGGGAACAGTTTTGTGTCTTTTCAGTTTAGCCAGAAACTTACTTCTTTCTTGCACTTTTTTCAGCTACCGCCATCGTAGAACAGAGCAGGAAGAAGACGAGGAGCTGTTAACAGAAAGCTCCAAGGCAACTAATGTCTGCACTCGATTTGAAGAATCTCCATCATGTGTGTTTCCTCTCTTCGTTTTCTTTTTTCCTCTGTTCTTTTCCTTAAAGATCAAGCCTTTGTTGTTTAAAATTAAGTTTATTTTCATCCTTCCCAAGGACAATGAATCAATTGGGGCAGGGGGGGGGAAGGCAAGAGAAGAAGAAAAAAATAACCAGCACCAGTCTAATGAGACAAAATGTATTGGCAAGAAACTTTGTCCTTTCAGGCAGGCTGGAAAGATGGTCCAGTGCATCTTTTCCTTTAGAATACCTGAGCTACCAGGAAAGAGGCAGCTGGTTTTAAGTCAGTCATTTTACAGTGTTTACATGTGTAGCCTATCTTCTCATACAGTTTAAAGCACCTATGAGCTGCCAGTCCATTTAACAGATAATTCAATATTCTGTTGTTCTAACATTCAACTGTTCTGATCTGTTCTTTGCCAGGGAGAAGGGGAATGACAGAGTTAGGATTTCTATGTATTTTGTGTTCTTGCAGAAACAAACTAAAAAACCCAAATTGTAGAGGCGGCTCACAGAAATTAAATTAATGTGTCCCTGTGTCCCATATGCATTGTCCTTGGAATTTACTGCCTGAAATTTACTGCTTGATTTTATTCTGTGGCTGAGATAATCAGTGTCGCTTAGCAGGCTGGGGATAGTAATTATTTCTACAGATCTAAAATCTAAATACAGATATTTTAGTCTATTCTTTCATGTCTTTTAGATGTCAAATGGGGAAAGCTGCGTGATTATCAGGTCCGAGGATTGAACTGGCTCATCTCTTTGTACGAAAATGGTATCAATGGTATTCTAGCAGATGAAATGGTATGTACATAGCCCATGTTTCTGTGGAATTGTGAACACATGCAATGCAATACAATTTTAGTTCAGCTGTATACATATATTTATTTAAGAGCAGAAAATGCAATATATAATTTGCCTAACATTTTTCTAGTATATTTTAAGTCACTAATGTCAAGAGTCACGGATATCTTACTTTAAATAAACTGTGAAGGCAGTTTCAGAAATAGGCATATAGCAAAGGGAATTCGTCAACCATTATGAAACCCTCCAAATTCAGAGTTGTTCTATAGAATTATGTGTCCTTTATTTTTTACTCTAAGTTGCAGATATTTTGTTAAGGTATTCTCAACCTGCCCTTGTGGACAGAGTGTCATATGTGAAAAGAGCAACAAATGTGGGAACACTTCCTGTTGTTATTAGGGTAAAATGCAGATAGCAGGATATGAGTGTCCTGTGTGGATTGATCTCATCAGCAAGAGCTTTACAAGTGGGAAATTTTCTGGGAAAAATCATGTTAAGATAGATTTAGCCAAAGAGCTGTGTTAAAATTTCTTTCACACCATGACCGCGGACATTTCAGTCAGTGCTGGCCATAGCAGCTTCTCTTTCTGTTGTTTTGTTTTGTTTTTTCTGAAAGACAAGGGATGAAGGCAAAAGAAATTGTAGTAGTTTGACAGGCAGATATATTTTTTCTCTAAGTCATTTTAGTTGTATCTATTTTTCACAAGGAGCACAAACAAAAATGTCATATTTCAGTATGTTGCATTTCTCATGCCTTCTGGTAATTTACTTGCTGTGTAATAAAACTGCTTCAAGATAAATTAGAGACAAATGAATTTAAGTTATTGTGTAGTAACACATTTCATTTCAAAATAGATCAATGATTTTCTTCAACACGTGCTTATGAATAGAGGTTTCTTGTTTATTTTGGATTGATTTTTTTTTAATGGCATGTGTTTGAGTCATAGTATTTTTTGAATTATTTGAATGGTACAAATGATTTGGGTTTTGCATGTCTTCCTTATTTTCATTTTAAGTAAATTATATGCTGAAAATACAAAGTTTTTAATATTTATGTTGAATAATGAACAGAATGCTTAAAAAAAAGAACTTCTAAAGAAGCTCAGTATTTGTTTTCTTCTTTGGCATTGACATCATGTTTTGTGGCCTGTAAAAGGCTCCTTACAGGGTTTTTAATGTCTTCAATTTATTTCAAGTTTAAGAGAATGCATACATTGCATGCATTCAACTCATTGAATGCATGCAGTTTGTGAAGTTCATTGACCTCTTAAATAAATAATCTGAGTATAGCCTAGTCTACAAAATGAGATTTTTCGAAATAATGTTTTCTTGCAAGAATGTCTTATTTGAAAGGTAAGACAAAGTTCTAACTTCGTAGTCCCAGGTTTGAAAAACGTTACTTTTATTATTTTTCTTTAAATGAACTGTGGGAAGCAATACAAGCATTTCCTAACAAAAAGTTTGATGCCTTTTGTGGCTGTTAGTATATTTTAGTGATTTGCTCAGGCTGCTGTTTCTTCCATTATGTACTCAGCTCACTCTTGAGCTTTTTAAAGGTGTTCCTGAGAGATTTTTTTCTGACACATTGTGTTTCTTACAGGGTCTTGGGAAGACACTGCAAACAATTTCTCTTCTTGGGTATATGAAACACTACAGAAATATTCCTGGTCCTCACATGGTGTTAGTTCCTAAGTCCACTCTACATAACTGGATGAATGAATTCAAGAGATGGGTACCCACACTTCGAGCAGTTTGTTTGATAGGCGATAAAGACCAGCGAGTAAGTTTTCATGTGGTTTTTTTTTTTCCTGTGTTTGTACACTGTAAATCCAGCTTGTGATCTTGCTGCCCTTTACCTGTCCTTCACAGGGAAGGATATTACTTGGATTTTGAATGGTTAAACAGTAAGACCTACAAGCGCTACCTACTTAAAATATAAGCAGCTTAGAATTCACATTTGTTGCTCAGCTATTGCTTCATCACTCCGCATTCATAATTTCTTGTCTGAATGTTTTCTCTCTCCTTTTGTGAAGGCAATACACTGTGTAGACCAACCAGACCCAGTAAATTTTGAAATAGGAAGATGAAGTGTTTCGTGTAAAGTGCTGTTGTTTGTATGAATATGTAACTCTGTAAAAAAAGTAATTTGTTTTCCGCTCTGTATAGTATAGTACATTGTATTGGCTGTAACAGCGGCTCTCGAGAGGATTGTGGGGTCTTGTCTCTAAGGAACGGTTTTCTGAAAACAGTTGTCAGCTTAATGTTGGAGGTGCCGAGGTGGGTTGGTTGGTAACAGTGGTACACGAATGGATCTTATTTGGCTTGAATTTTGTCAGTTTTAAGAACAAATATTGTTCAGCCTCTTAGAGCCTTGGTGTTTCAGTCACTGTCTTTTTGTTACTTCAGTATTGGTTCTCTGCTTTTTTTTTTTTAACACAGCAAAGGAACACTTAAAAACCATGGAATATGATGGCACATCTGTAGATTAGTCAACTGGAGTTAGCCATTTATTTATGGAAGGAATAGATATTACTGGTGCAATTCAGATTTTGTCAGCAGGATTTTTTTTTTAATCCTAAAGGCACCTAGCTCTGTTTTCAGAGTTTGTTGGGTTCAAAATCACAAAAATGTTGATGAAGTCATTGGTCCAGGTCTAATATCTTGTGATATATATATGTTTTTTTTTGGTGCATCTTTTTAGAATCCAAAATTTGCTGCTGTTCCTTCAGTGTATCTCTTGCTTATATTAGTTATGCCCTTAACATTAATATGTCTCTGTATTTTGAATTCTGAATAATTACTGTGTAATTACTTTTAACCTTGGATGTTAGCATTCTAGAAATTGTTCAGCTGGCCAAATAAAGCTGTGCTTGAGTTTATTAATTATATTCTAAACCTACTATTTTCTAAACTTGAATAAAAATAAGACCCCACATAAAATTAGTTTCGAGTTCTAATCAGCTGTTGAAAAACCTCATGTCTGGGTAGTCATCTGTAGTTTTAGCAGCTTTGGCACTGACAAAATCATCAAGCTTTACAATGGCTGCATGTTATAGTTCCTTTATAATTAATCTTACCTTTTCTTTCAAATTTAGTAGCAACATTGTCTTAAAATTTTAACAGTGCTAGTGTGTTCTATTTGGTTCAGATTTGACAAAACCTCAGTAATTACGTGTCACCTTGTTGTCTAGGCTGCCTTTGTCAGAGATGTGTTGCTGCCCGGAGAATGGGATGTCTGTGTAACATCATATGAAATGCTTATCAAAGAGAAATCAGTATTCAAAAAGTTTAACTGGAGATACCTAGTTATAGATGAAGCCCACAGGATTAAAAATGAAAAATCAAAGGTAATTTATACTTTAACTGAACGAGATATTTGTGTGGGTTGCTAGGTGGTGATGTGGGGACTAGTAATTTTACGTTTGCTTATGATTCAATGTCCTTCAGTTATCAGAAATTGTGAGGGAATTCAAGACTACAAATCGGCTGCTGTTGACTGGAACTCCGCTTCAGAACAACTTACACGAACTCTGGGCACTTCTTAACTTCCTTTTGCCAGATGTCTTTAACTCATCTGAAGTAAGTCTTCATTTCTGCTAATTGAATTAAAGGAACTTTGTTGTTTTTCCGGATTTGAAAACAGACTTGAATATTGTATAGTTAGGAGTATCAGTTACTGATAATGATAGATTGACAGTGTTTCCAGTGTTGTGCAGTATAGTAGGGTAGACGGTTTTCCCAGCTTGGCCATTTTAAGTGCTCTTGTAAGCTTAGCAGATATGAGAGGTGTTTAAAATCACAATATGAAGATGATCTCTACTGTATTTCAAAAAAGGATTAAACATTATGATGACTAAACCAACTGACTTTGTTCTTATATTTGACTGTGTTACATTATTGTTAATCTTTTCTGTGAGCTGGGAGGTACTATACAATGACCAACAGACTACAGAAAGTAAAACATGTACATAACTGTTTTGATGAAATGGGAGTGTTACAACTGTAGAAAGGGAAGTCTTGTGGTATATTACACTACTGTGGTAGTATGCTGCTTCCAACTGGAATTTGTGCAGTGGAGTGATATGAGCGAATCTTTCTCAGCAGAAAAGGACTCACATTTTTTTTTAAAATTTTTTTTGTCTTCTGATGTTATGAAGATTGTGTTGGGGTTTTTTGTTTGCTTGTTTGTTTTTGTTTAATTATGCTTTTTTGTTTGCTTTGGTTTGTTTTTTAAGATGTTTTGTCACAGACCTTTCCTATAAAAACAGACCAAAAGAAGTGATTTGTTCTTTTACTTACTGCCTGTTTAAGAGAATCACTTGAGTTATATTTATTCACCATTGTAATGGCATTGCACCTTGAAAGGAGACTTCTTACTTATCAGTGGTTTTGTTGATACAGGACTTTGATTCCTGGTTTGATACAAACAACTGTTTAGGGGATCAAAAGTTGGTGGAACGTCTCCATATGGTAAGCCTTTCTGCTTTTTGTATAAATAACTATTTTAATGCTTCTTGTGACAGAGTATTAGGTCGAAATACCTTATTCCAGAAACTATGGTAGACTTTTAGAACAGGTTGCTGAAGCTCAGGAAATGATCTGTTTATTGAAATTGTTTAGGTGGGAAAGAAGGGTTGATAGTTCTGACTTTCAGGGTTCTGAATACATTAAAAATATTGGCTATGAAGAGACCAAATATTTCAGTCAAGCAAAATTAACAAAGGATCAAGGGGTGTAGAATCATCTGAAAGATGATTTTGGCCTAACCTTTGAGTCTTCTGAAGAAAATGCATGTATGTTCCCATGTATAACATGTCCAGATAGACTGCTTTTTGCTAGGATCTGTAGTAGGTCTGTTGTTAGAGCATTTATGGCAGAGAATATCTGCACTGTTTTTGTCTATTGACCTGTTCAGTATTTCAGCTTCCAAAACATATTTAATGATGCAATCTCTTTCAGGTGCTACGACCCTTCCTTCTGCGTCGCATTAAGGCTGATGTGGAGAAGAGCTTACCTCCAAAGAAGGAAGTGAAAATTTATGTGGGTCTCAGCAAAATGCAACGAGAATGGTAATGGAGATACTTGGCTGTGCCGTGGTTAAGGCTCAGGAGGAATGTGCTGCTTGTGACTTGATTATTGTGTGGAACTCGATTTAATTCCTCCTAATGTACTAAATACCTTCCAACTCATATGTATCGCCTTGTGACACTTTTGTGATGACAAAACCATGCATCTCAGTGAGAGTTATCGGACGAAATGGGGGTGGGGGGGTGAGCTTTTGACTATACTTACTATTTAAAGAAAGGTCAACTCTGTTTTCAAGTCACAAAAGTTTTTTCTTTCTTCAATATAGGTATACACGGATCTTAATGAAGGATATAGATATATTGAATTCAGCTGGGAAGCTGGACAAAATGAGACTGTTGAATATCCTCATGCAACTGCGGAAATGCTGCAATCATCCATACCTCTTTGATGGAGCAGAACCTGGTCCACCATACACAACAGATATGCATTTGGTCACCAACAGTGGCAAAATGGTAGTATTGGACAAATTGCTACCCAAGTTGAAAGAACAAGGTAAGCATCTCATGCTTGTGTGAAAAGAGTTTGTTTTGACAATAACAATGAAAGTTAGTGCTTCTTAATGTTTGCACATATCCTGGCAAAAGCAGGCACACTTCTGCCAGGAGTTTGGTTGGTTTCTGGCATGATACCAGCTTGTCAAGCACTGTAGCTTAAATGGTTGATACAAAAACAGTTTTTGAAAGTGCCTTCATAAATAATTGGATAACTAGGTCATTATGGCTTTTAGTAACTTAAATTTTTTTTTTGATTTTGTTGTTTTTGGGGTTTGTTGGTTTGGTTTCATGGTGTTTTGTTGGTTTTGATTTGGATGTATTGGTGGTTGGTTGGGTGGTGGTGATGGGGTTTGTTTGTTTTTGGTATGATTTTTTTGTGGTGTGTTTTTTGGTGTGTGGTTTTTTTATTTGTGTTGGGTTTGCTGTGTTTTTGTTGTATATTTTTGTTGTTTTTTTTCATCCCAGCTAATCTGAGACCAAAGAAGCCATCAGTTGGTCTGGGCTTTAGGTTTGCTTTCTCAGCATTATCAGCTGTTTGAAAGATTAATCATGCGGTATTTTAGCCACTCCTTTGATCTACCATGAAGTACCATTTCAGATTCAAAGTCTTCGTGTAAGGTTAAAGTCGAATCCTTTGTGGAATGTTCTTTCTTGCTGGATATGATTTTGAGCAGTACCTGAGTTTTTTCAGTGAGTTCTTTAACGTAACTGAGTGCTCCCCCATGTTTACGTGCCTTAAAGTTCTTTGATAGTAGGGACAAACCTCTGTAATACGTTACTGTAAAACTCAATCACCGCAGAATTTTTTACTCTGGAATAAATGTTTAACTCATTATTTCAATGAATATGCTGAAGTAACTTGGCTAAAGGAGCAGAGGAAGGCTTGTGACTGGGGAGACACTGCAGAACAATAAACCCAAGTCACAACCTCAGCCTGGGTTAATATAAAATTAACCTGTACTTTGTATCCAGGTGTCGTTGAAGCAGCTGTGGTGATGCACATCTTTGTAAGGCTGAAAAAGAATTCAGTGCTTATTGTGCTTTTTTTGGTGTTCGTTTCTTTCTGCTATGAGGCTTCTTGTTGAGACATGGCAATTAAAATCGGCCTGGTCTTTAATCAAATTACCGTATTAAACAAAACAGAGTTTGTTATCACAGCCTGAGTCCAAAGGACAAAAAAAAAAACAGACTAGGAAATATAGAAGGAAATGCAAGCTCTGGAGTATTCTGTGTTTTACTTAAATCTCTCGAGTAGGTTGGAAACTGTTGTGTCTATATGCATAAATTACTGTACATTTACATTTTCTGGAGCTTGTTCTTCGCAGGTAAGTAAACTGACAAGTCCTTAAGAAGAACTTACTTTATTTCTAGATACCTTAAATCCAAACCAAATCCTTCAAAATTTCATTCTTTGTTCTCCTTGGATGTTCTTATATTTGTGTTATCATCTTACTCCGCTGTGTCTGGCAACATTTTAATGAGGACTACAACAGAAAACAAAAGCCAGAAAGCAGCCACTAACTACACTTCAGTAGCCAGTAAGACAAGCAAACCCCGCAGCACGTACAGGAGCCTGCCGGTTGGTAGTGAAACAGCTCTAACAGCTGCAATTTTAAATATAAAATAAACAGCAAGTAATCAGTTAGTAGCAAACAAACAAACAAACAAACAAAACCAACAACCCCTAAAGCGAGAAAAGCAGATTCAAATCATGTATAACATAACCACAGTTATTTAAGAATGTATCCAACATCAAACAGAACATTTCGACAGTGCAAAACCCGCAATTCCTTTTGCACCAACCTAATAGTTGAAGATGTCCCTGCTCATTGCAGGGGGTCGGACTAACTAGATATTCTTTAAAGGTTCCTCTGAATCCAAACATATGATTCTATGATTATATATTGGGCTCTGTAATTCATAGAAACATTTTAAGTTAAATGAGATCTCTAGTTCTAATGGCTGCTCAACAAAAATACTGGTTTTTTCCAATATGTGCTCTTTTATATATGTATATTTACTCTTGAAAATTTATCTTCATTACGTTATTTAAATCAATCTTTTTATTTCTAACTGCTTCTTAGTAAATGCAACTGTCCTCTTTCCCTTTCTGATAATCCAAACTTGCATAGTTTGATAAATCTTAAGTTTTGGTGAAAAAATAAAGCTTTAAGAAAGCTTTTTACCCAAACAGGTTCAAGAGTCCTAATCTTCAGTCAGATGACAAGAGTCCTAGATATCTTGGAAGATTACTGTATGTGGCGAAATTATGAATATTGTAGACTGGATGGACAAACACCACATGACGAGAGACAGGTATTTCAAATTTTAAGTATTTCGCTTAAGTAAAAATGAAACAAATGTTTTACGAGTACTAACTGATACATTCCTTTTATTTATTTAGGCATCTATTAATGCATATAATGAACCTGGTAGCTCAAAATTCGTGTTCATGCTGAGTACACGGGCAGGAGGCCTTGGAATCAATCTGGCTACTGCTGATGTTGTAATTCTGTATGATTCAGACTGGAATCCACAAGTAGATCTTCAAGCTATGGTAAGAATCCAGCTGGAAATGACCTTCCTTTTTATTTTCTTTTTCACAGAACTTTCCTAGAGTTACGTGTTCGGCATGATGTATTATTTCCAAAGCAAAATGGTCTTTTTCCTGGTTTAGCACCAGAGCAATATTTTTAAGACTAATTTTCAGTTCCAGTGCAGCTTCCGCTGTGTGGAACCCTTAGTCACACTTTGGCTATGCAGTGATTTATGCAATGGGAAATGCTGGATATATGCTACAGTACTCAGTAGTATTTAATGAAAATAACATATTTTCTTAAAAAAAAAAAACCCTAGCATAGTGTGTGTTAATTGCAAAACTATAAAGCTTTACTTCTGTGGGGAGTGTAGGTGAACGTGTTTGCACTGTGTTCCCTGATACCTTAGAAAAGAGACAACAAAAAGCTAAATGAAGCTTCTAAAAAACCGCTTTGATGGTGGTGATAAGTGAGCAAGCTCCTTTTACCAACCATCTTTAATTTTCTTTTGAAGTATATTTGCATGTATCTCCAGCCTCAGGAGTGGTGTCAAGAATACTACTCCACTGCATAAGAAAGTAAAGCTATTTAAAAAACATCAGTGTTTTTTGACAAATGAGGTGTTTCAGTGACAAATCTTCAAAATTTATTTGTAATTATTTCAGTTAAGCTGTAAGTTCTCAAGTAGTTTAGCAAAAAATCAATTCACAAGAATGACGGAACTGGTGTCTGGAAGCTAAAGCGAGATACTTCCAGGTACCACTAAAGGTGTATGCTTAAAATACTAATTCCCAGAGTGACTAATGATTTGCCAGTCAGGTGGGGTGGTGCCTTGTATTTTTTTTCTTGAAATAGTCATAGCAAAACTGAAGTTTTGAGACAGGCAGCTTTTGGGCAGTACAGAGACACCTTCTTAAATACTTTGATTTTACAGAAAGTTACATAAGGTTAGAAGCATCCAGTCTTCAGTCCTCTGTGATTTAACAACACCCTCCTCCCCAGTTTTTAGGTATGACGTCTAGAGAAGACTCATTGTTATTTAAGAAACTTGCAAAACCCCAAAACTTGCAATGCAGATAAGAATGTGCTGTCTTGGGTAGCCATGTTAAATGGATGGCTAAAGATTTAACTAACTTATGCTGTTCCATTTTGTAAATTAGGATGTTGAAACTAATGACAATTAAAGACTAATTATATCGTCATGCTGGAACCAAGTACTGATTTTTTTTTTTTTAATGACTTTTTTTTCCTAGGATCGAGCGCACAGGATTGGCCAGACAAAGACTGTTCGGGTGTTCAGGTTTATCACAGACAATACTGTGGAAGAAAGAATAGTGGAACGTGCGGAAATGAAACTCCGGCTGGATTCCATCGTCATTCAGCAAGGCAAGTATTTGAAGGGAATATGTAGATATGATGTGTTTCTCTTATTTTTTTTTCACAACTTGTAAACTATAGTGACACCATCTAGTAAGAGTCAATGAAAAAGTTGCTTTTGCCTCAGCCTTTGTGCTCAGAGTGCAAAGGCCTAGTCCCCTTGAGAGTGTATTTTCTTTCCCCTCTCCTCCTTCCTTTCCTCCTTCTAACTGTTTGTTGACCCCCTTAGTGATACATCCATACAAGTGGGTATAGTCAGGTTTGGGGTTTTTTTGGTTGTTTTTTTAAGCACTTAACAACTTCTTTGAACTAGAGAAATTACTGCCTTGGCTCTTTTTAATAGCTGGGGAGAGGTGATGACAATGTAACATTTGTGGTTGACTTGAATGGGATCAGTAACTTTATTTCTGGGGGAAAAAAAAATCACCAAAAAACATACACCATTACAAAGCTTATATAGAACGCAATGTCTAATAGAGCAGATGTATGTGGTCCCTGGCTAGATTTTGCGGGTGGGATTTTGTGTTTTTGTGGGTTTTTATTTGGAATTTCCTTTACTGAGAGAAAAGGATACAGCTTTAACTTGGAAATGTTAAGGGGAGAAAAATCATGTATTGTTGTTTCCGTAACATTAGCCCTTTAGTTAGTTGCTATCCAACAATGCTTTTATCTTCAGGAAGACTGGTGGATCAAAACCTGAATAAACTTGGGAAGGATGAAATGCTGCAAATGATCAGACATGGAGCAACACATGTGTTTGCCTCAAAGGAGAGTGAGATTACGGATGAAGACATTGATCACATTTTGGAAAGAGGTGCAAAGAAGGTGAGATAAAGTGGATGGTTTTTGTTGTGTGTGGGTTTTTTTCTTTTGTTTTTTTGTTTGTTTAAAATGAAAAAAAAAAAAGGAAGCCCAGCTGTAGACTTAAGTATGATGGTAAGATAATGTAGACAACAACTTCCTTGTAAGCTGGAGAGAATTGGGTTTTTGCTGTTGGGGGGTTTCAGATTGGTCAAACGTATTTGGTTTTTCTACTGTAATAAGTGAGGTGTTTTATAGTGAAGTACCTTTCAAAACTGCTCCTGTTCTTTTCTTCCCCCTCCCCCCAAGACTGCGGAAATGAATGAAAAGCTTTCAAAGATGGGTGAAAGCTCACTCAGGAATTTCACAATGGATACAGAGTCCAGCGTGTACAATTTTGAAGGAGAAGACTACAGAGAAAAACAGAAGGTAACATTTAAATTTCTTTCGGAGGAAAGCACTGATTTGTATAATTGAACCATATTTTTTTAAGAAGTGTTGGTTAAAATGCTATGTAATTTATGAAAATAATAAGTTTTATTACTTACTTAATGAAGTAGATGTAGACCTACTTATTCTTAATAATGATTTTTTTGTGGGATTTGATTTTATAGATGGCATTTACAGAGTGGATTGAACCACCTAAACGAGAAAGAAAAGCCAATTATGCTGTGGACGCTTACTTCAGAGAGGCTCTTCGAGTTAGTGAGCCAAAAGCACCCAAGGTGAGTTGACTAATTAAAAAAAAATTAATTGTTCAAATATGCATGATAAATGGCTAAAGTTGAAATCAACAAATTGGTCTGAATTCATAAAACAGCTCTGGCTTTTACAAATAGGGGTGTCAATTTAGATTTTAAAAAATTCAAAGGGTTTGATACAACCTTCTGTGAGAAAAAGGTAAGAGCAGGATGAAACTTGTAAGATGTTAAGGGAGGGTAAGACCACGGTCTTTCTTTTATTTTTGTTTTTATATATTTAAGCAGCTGGGGATTTTCCTCACCTTGGAGGATTTCCTTACTGGTCCTCAGAACACCGAACTTTGCTCAAGGGGATGTATGTGTGACTGTCCCCCCAGCCTCCTCTTCCCAAAAGACCCTCTCCCCTTTTCTCACGGGTCCTTCACTTGTAGAGTTCTTCATGTTGTAGTTGTCTTTTGCACGGTGTGGCCTTTCTTTGTTTTTATTAGAGTCAATGCATTTTTGTAAAAATAAAGGTGGGGTTTTTGCTCATAAACTGAAAGCAGTTAGTACAAGCAGATTCTGGATGTGAAAGTACAAACTTTGTATGTATTTTCAGGCACCACGGCCTCCAAAACAGCCAAACGTACAGGACTTTCAGTTCTTTCCTCCACGCCTGTTTGAACTACTGGAAAAAGAGATTCTCTACTACAGGAAGACAATTGGGTACAAGGTAATAGAGGAAGCCATGCATTGCATCAGTGCGTTTTATTGCAACAACTTACTGCAACAGCAGGAGCATATGTACTTTCCTGCCTTTCACACTAATTTAAAGGAAATAAAATGCTGTTGATTTGAACAAAGGATTAGGTTGTATTAGCAGAAAAGCGACAATTAGTAATTAGCAGTTATCTATGAAAAATACATCAAATTTTACAAAATGCAAAACTTTTCAGGTACCTCGTAATCCTGACCTGCCAAATGCAGCCCAAGTACAAAAGGAAGAGCAGCTGAAGATTGATGAGGCTGAACCGCTTAATGATGAAGAGCTAGAAGAGAAAGAGAAGCTTCTAACCCAGGTACAGTTTGTTCTCTAGTGAGACCGAAATCAGCCGCAGCTTGCGTGTGTTGTACAGGAACATTTCTTAGTCGTCAATCACACATGCCGTAGTGAACACAGCTGCAAATTTTGGTTCATGTTGAAAAGAGATTTAACATGAGGTTTGTCATGGGCCCAGATACCTTTGAAGAATGTGCCCCAAATTAGCGTATTCAATTTTTACTGAATTCTACGTAGTGGGTAGTGTCCCTCTCTTAAAGGGGATATAACTTGAGTAGGTATTTAATTAGGTAGCATGTAAATAATTTAAAACAGGTTAATGCCTGTTACTCCTTATTAGGTTATTAGATTTTTGTGTTGTCTTTTGGAGTGGAGAGGACTTACAGGACAAAATCTCATTTGAGTAGTTATGCATTGGAATGGTTCACTATTAGAAACAGTACAATCTTAACATGGCTGGCTGGATGATTGACTGCCAACTGTTTGGAAAAGTTATTGCTAACATGAACTTGACCTGTATTGGCAGCCAAGAGCCTCAGCATTACTAATTCTGTCCTTACTGAACATCAGCACATCATTAGACCTTTTGAGAGAGAGTGACTGGAGAAAATGGCATCTGAGGCACTTGCTGGGCCTTTTTGACAAAACAGAGAGACTACTTGTGTCACTCGAGGGATTTTTCTTCTTCACAAGTGATCCCATGTTCTCTTTCAGAGAATATTGGTAGGAGTGGTGAATTTGTGAGCTGAAGACTGTTTTATCCAAAATTAGTAGGTAGTTAGAGAACAGTGGTAACCATGATGTAGTATGTAGATGGAGAGAGCACAGTGACTGCAGAAAAGAGGGTTTTTTTCTGCTAACATTAAACCACAGAGAAAGCAGAGGCTTATGACTGTTGGAATTATGGAAATGTTACAGGCGTTTTAAATAAGTCTATTGAAAGAAATGTGGAGATAGACAATTCCTGAACTTGTGTGCAATGTTTCCTTTTGATTGCTATAAAGGGATTCACTAACTGGAATAAGAGAGATTTTAACCAATTCATCAAAGCTAATGAGAAGTGGGGCCGTGATGACATAGAAAATATAGCGCGAGAAGTAGAAGGAAAAACCCCCGAGGAAGTCATTGAGTATTCAGGTAACTTGGTTTTTTAATTAGTCACCTTCACAAGTCCATATCTAATGCTGCTTTCCTAGTTTGAACTGCTGCTGAGCGTGGTAAACATCTCACTCCTGAGAATTTCTTACGTGGCTCTTTATGACTTTCAAGGATAGAATTGTACAGATGGATTTGGGATCGACTGATCTAGATTTTAGCATGTTTAGCCCCCGCATCACTAAAGCTGCACTGAAAGGTGCATACAAACTATTGCAGGCCTACTTTAACATTTCCCAAATCTACTCTAACTGGATAGTGTTGTCATCTTGTTAATTTTGCAAAAGGAAATGCTGAGAACAATACTTAGGTGGAGAGATTTAACTTTTCCTCATATTCATGATCCAGTAGTTTTCTTGAATCTTTACACCATTATTACCTCAGCCTCATCAGGAGGGGGATATGGTAACCATTTTGTGACAAAATACAATTCAATGACTGTTGTTTTTTGTAACCTAAGAGGACTTGGCTGCTTACTGATGTCTCAGGAGCATTTTCTACTGTAGTGCAGCTGCAAGGTCCTGGAGTGAAATTTCTAAAGGTATATGGCAGGTTACAGATGTGATAAATTCTTTTTAAAACCTCTTATATTTAAACATAATCTAATTGTCTTTTAGACACTTGCTCTTGTCTTGGTGCCTCAGTTGCCCTCTCACTTGCTCTGATGTATTGCTGTTACATCAGTTTCCATTTGAAAAATCTTTTTCCTTTGAGAAGGAGACAGGCTAACAAAAACCTTTCTAGCCTATATTGCACCTCATTTAAAATGAGAACTCCATCAAACTAGTGTTTGTAAATACTGCAACACATGGTTTCAGAAAGTGAAGATGGTTTGCCAGGTAAAGTCATGCCTGGTTTGATACAGCAGCGAGTTCTGGTAAAAGGAAGTTAAAAAAAAGATGCCATAAAAAAAAGATGAAATAAAAGGTTAGGTAAAAACCTAACCTTTAAGATGATGAAAAGAAACTAACCAATTGTTCTGTTCTTAGCTGTGTTCTGGGAAAGATGCAATGAACTCCAAGACATAGAGAAGATCATGGCTCAGATAGAAAGAGGAGAAGCCAGAATTCAGAGACGAATCAGCATCAAAAAAGCACTTGATACAAAGGTATCTCTGCTGGGGTTCTTCCTTTATTCCCTGCGCCAGCGAGGGGAGATGCAGGGCTCTCTCTCACCAATGTCACTAACATACTAAGATGACATGTTGGGCAGGGTGTGGGTGTTTGCTGCTTTTTGCATATTCCTCAGCAGTTGCTTCTTACACGTTTTCTATTCTATAGAATTGCTATCCTGCCTGATATAGCTATAATGGTAGCTTTAGGTATGGCCTAAACTCTTGTTTGTAACAATCATCTTTAATTCGTACTGCCATATAACAAACTCCCAATAGCCTCCTTGCTTTTTGAAGAAGCAGAATTTCTGTTGGACCTGTGTAACTGAAAATTTTAATTTTATATATATGTTTATATATATGTACATTGTGTTTGGAGGACATAAAAGGAGAAGTTTTTTCATTCTCATCCATGTTTTACCAGCCAAGGTTTAAGTAATGAACAGGTATTTAGTAAATTAAGATGGTGTATTAGAATTTCCTTGTCTTCATGTCATGGTTTAACCCGAGCTAGCAACACAACCGTGACAGCCACTCACTCACCCCCTCCCCCAGACCCCTACAGGGGAGAGAATCGAAAGGGAAGGGAGAAACCTGGATTGAGATAAACACAGTTTAATAAAATAACAAAATACTAACACACTACTAGTAAAAATACGTATATATGTATATAATAGAAATAAAAGATACTCAAGGCAGTTCCTCATGAACTCTGTCCAAAACAGAACAACCAGTCCCAGCAAGCCACACCTGCTCCTAAAGCTGATCCCAGAGAGAGAAAAAGAGAGGAAAAAGGCAGAAAAGCCCAGAGGCCTCTGCAAAATGGCAAAAGGCCGGGCTAAATGTGACAACTGAACCTTCCTGGCTACCCCTAGAGAGAGAGAGAGAAGAACCAGTGAGATCAGTAAAGCCAAAAATAGAAGTTCCCAACTCTCCTTAAATAATTAGCATAACACTAATGGGATGGAACACTCTTATTGATCAGTCTGGATGTCAGTCAAGCTCTGCCCCATCCGTGCCCCCCTTCCTCGATGTTTCACACCTGTGGGCAGAGCACTCAGAGTGCCCCCGGCTCTCAGACCAGTGCTGGGCTGTTATCTCTTGTTTTCAGACTAAGTCCAAATAATGAGTGTGCTAGCTATGGAAAAGAAAGGTTTCTAACTGCATGAAGAAAATTACGCCATTTTCAGTCAAACCAGCACACTTAATGTAATGTATTGCTTTCATATAAAACAGTTCCATGCTAATTCTGAACTATTTCTCTAGTTTTATGTGATTTGTTTTGTTTAGATTGGCAGATACAAAGCCCCTTTCCACCAGCTAAGAATATCGTATGGTACCAATAAAGGGAAGAATTACACTGAAGAGGAGGATCGCTTTCTGATCTGTATGCTTCACAAGCTGGGATTTGATAAAGAAAATGTCTATGATGAATTAAGACAGTGCATCCGAAACTCCCCG
This sequence comes from Nesoenas mayeri, assembly GCF_963082525.1. NCBI lineage: Eukaryota > Metazoa > Chordata > Aves > Columbiformes > Columbidae > Nesoenas > Nesoenas mayeri. The sequence continues at coordinate 20,289,495 of NC_137540.1, forward strand.
CAATTCAGATTTGACTGGTTTCTCAAGTCCAGAACTGCAATGGTATGTATTATTCTGTTTTGCTTTTTGTTCATCAATGCCTCTGAGAACACATATACCAGGCTAATTAAAAATCTTCTGAAATACTGAGGTATGTGCATGTGTACTATTTATTAAATTTTTATAGACTTCACAAAAACTGTAGCGGATGGCAAACACAGTAACTTAAAAAGTCTTATAGGAGGAGAAATTCAGAATTCCAAGGTACCATTTTTCAAAATCCACATGAATTTAAATACAACCCTTTTCTAAAAAGCAAACATCTGCTATCAAATCCATTCTTGTAAAGCCAGCCGCTATCAAAAATATGTAATTTCTTTTTTGCTCTGCTAGATACAGCAAAAAAACTTAACTATTTACAGGCATTTGTAATATTAGAATATGATTTTTACATTAAGTGGCTGCCTAGTGTAATAAGTGAGTATGTTGTGCAATTTAGGAGCTGCAAAGGAGGTGCAATACTTTAATCACCCTGATTGAAAGAGAAAACATGGAACTGGAAGAAAAGGAAAAGGCAGAAAAGAAGAAACGTGGACCAAAACCATCTTCGGTAAGATTTTTAAAGGCATTTCTGTGGAAAAGCTCAGTTGACGACAGGGCGCTTTGTTAATTGTCTAGGAAGAGTAATATCTAAAGTTAGTGGAAATCACAACAACAATAAACCTTAACAAGAGCTGCTTAAAGTTCATGCTGTCATTCAGCTGGTGCAGTTGTGGATGTCAAATTAAGGAAAATAGGTTCCAAAATTGTAGCTCCCATGAAATGGCATTCTAGAGCTAGATTTTGGAAAACAAGCACATGCTTGACTGCTCTTCTTGCTGATTAAATTTAAAGCACTGCTAAACACACAGGCTTATTTTGTAAATACCAACTTCATCCATTTCCTTGCCTGCAATTGTTGTTGCCTAGAGCAGTTATATCAAAAAGTTAGAAGCAAAACTTATTTGCAGACGTGTAGAAATCAGTAAAGAGTGGTAGATTAATAAGTTTCATAGAACTGTTCACAGAATATTTAAATGTGTATTTAGAAATACCATTTTCTAAATAGAAAGCTTTATAACATCTTTGTTTGCTTCTATACATGTTTTACTTGTATGAAATCACACTCTTCCAGACGTGGAAGAATACAAGACAACAGCTATCCTGGATAGGATGTGCATATTTGCCATATTACATTTTAAAGCTGCCATGGTTGTAAATCATCTCTGTCTGTTCTGACTTGAAATGCACTGATTGCTTGCTGTCTTTTTGTATCACAATAACTTATTTGTAAAACTTACCTTACAGGCACAGAAGCGCAAAATGGATGGTACTCCTGATGGGCGTGGAAGAAAAAAGAAGCTAAAGCTGTGAATGCAGAATTTTTGTAATCACTAAATTTTAAAAGTAGTTCTTTAATTTACGGGTCTTCATAAGATGTACTGTATAATGCTCAACTATTATGTCATTAAAGGACATCGGGTTCATCTGTTTACTGAACTAGAAACATAGTACTTAATGTAGTTTCACTTTTTTAAATGCAACAGCTGTGCTGAATTTTTTTTACCATTAACACTTGAAGTAATAAATAGGCTTCATTTATTAATAAAGTTTCATGTGACTTTTTTCATTTATGTTTTCACTTGGATACCTATTTAGTCACCCCTCAATATTTTTGTCCCCTTAGGGTGTTACGAACACCTCTGCCATTATGATCAATACAACTATTGAGTTGTAAGAAGCCATTGCCCATCAAAAGGCATCAGTGTTGTGTAAGCAGGAAGGACCGGGTATGCGCAGCACAGCGAAGAGCCAACCCACAGCACTTCACCTGCCCTAGAAGATGACATCAGTCTAACTCCTTATACTTTGTGTACCCTAAACAAAAACGCTGAAGCCTTCCTTTCCAAGCATCCCTTTTCACAAATCATGTCCAAACACCATCCAAACCTCAAAGCAAGCCAGGATTTTGTTTACAACTAGCCCAAATAAAAACCTTGACAGGAAGCAGAAGGGAAAGATGTATTAAACAGCTGAGCAGCACTTCATTGGTGCTGGCAATGCCCAAGTGCCAGGATGCAGCAAGAGAAAGGAACTAAACTTTAATCTCTCAAATGGCATCCTACTAATTACAGAAAACCTACTTTATTTCACATAGAAGTAAAAAGTATTTGCTCTAGATGATACAAGTGTGTTCCTCTGGTGCCATCTGGCAAAATAAGCTCCCTGGTAGCAGTGTTTGCCTCCATTCTGATGCAATCACATCTGTACCAAGCAAAGTAAGAGGCAGTTATTGCACATTATGGGAAAGCTGTTGTAAGTACTATTGTTTGAAGTACTTGGATCTGTTGAAGCGTGTTTGAAAGCACTTCCTGCTGGCACATAAGCATTAACATGTTTTTCTAGTGTGGCTTAACAATATAACTCCAATTCACATTGATCACATGTAATGGTCTCCTTACAGCCAACTGCAATTACAGCCTTACCTGTGTGTCTCCCACTGCTGTTCGTACCTCTGAGGTCCTCATTAAAATTTGAAACAAAACTGCTGGTATCACTAATTGAAAAGAACACTATCATCTACCGCTTAGCTTCCATTCTAATACTACCACCATCTTCCACAGAATATTAAAACCAAATCAAAACGCAAAAAATGGTTATATGAGAGCTAGATACTATACAAGTCAAGTCATTAAACCCAGCATCCTTTTAAGCCCCAACCTACCATGGTGGATATGAAGGTACGTTTATATTCAACAATTAAAGACAGACTAGCTCTTCAGCTGCATTTAAAGGCTGTGGTGGTAACTCTTCCCCAGCAGAGGACATCACATGGTGGTAGCCGAGACTTCTTTTGCCATTGTGCCTGCGTGCATCTTCCTGCGATTGGACTGTGTAAATAGTGTGAATGTACCGTTCTCAGACAGCTGCCACCTTCAAACAAACCAACACAACAAATAAAAACTCAACAAACCAGAACAATCCCGCCATGCACAGTTCACTATAAACTGGAAACACCAAGGAATCAGACTGATGTCCCAAGTTTGCTGCCAAATATGTCTAATTAAAGTAAATGGCACGATTAATCTTTTCTTGACACAGACTGCTGAAGTAGGTCAGATAAACAACGCCCTAGTAAAGCCCATTTCTTTCTAGTGTTAACATAGAAAGGCTACTGCATGTATCTAACAGAACACTAGTCTTAGTTCGCCCCACTTCAGGAGAGCAAAGACAGACTTCAAGGAATTTGAGTTAATCTTACTTAAAGCAGCATGCACATCTTTTTAATTTCATACTGTATACAAACCAATTACCCTTTTTTTCTTTTTTTTTTTTTTTTTTCCTTCCAGTTGCAAGAAAATCGAGTCTAATTTCTTAGTTTTGTCCTGTGTAAAAAGGCCCCCATGGTAAGCTAAACCAGTGGCTTTGTCTCCCAGTCACAGGTGCATGTCTGCAATACCAGCAAGGCTGCAGAAAGGCAGCTCAGCGTTACAAAGCAATGCTGCTGCTGGCGAGAGGGAATGTAAATGTGTAAACGTGTTGCTGAAGTCAGAAATCTGTGGCTGACTAACACAGTGCCCATGATTACTTGCATGCTCTGCTCTCCACCTCCGTTCACCTGCTACCATGGAAGAATGTTTCTGCACTATACTTATCATACAACTTACCTGGGAAGAGTGGAGCAGATGACAAGCTGACACCATCAGAAACAGGCTGTTTTACTAGAGGAAAAGCATCTGCACGATCAGCTGCTAATGTAGCAGCTTGTGTCTCAGGTTGAGCTTTATCCTAAAGAAAGTAATTCCAGGTTCACATGGGAATCAGGGATCTAAAAACACATACTACCGTAACTCCACGGTGAATCTGTACAAGAGGGAGGGTGAGTCAGCCAGACATCCGTATTCCTGGTTGTCTGGGCTGTACTTGGGCAGCCATGCAAAGGAACACACCTTCTCAGTGGTGCAGCTGAAGGAGTCACTGAGATTCTGAACTCGACTCACCATAGATCTCAGATCCTAGTAAAGCAGATTAATACCTTTTACATTATACCAGTCAAAATTATTAAATCAGGCTATTACCAAACCTTTGTTGTTAAAAAGTCTCAGGACAGGAATCATCTAGCTTTAATTGTATTTCCCTTTGCATGTGAAGACAGTGTGTTCCATGACTGTTACTACAAATTTAGCATGGACTTTAGTCCTATTTTCTGTTACAATTGGTACTGACATGTGATTCTTAGAGTGCAGCTTTTTAAAGCAGGCTTTTCCCTTCTCTTCACTAGAGGGCAACGCACATTCACAGATAAGGAACTACCCATCCTGATAGCATTACACCAAGCAAAATAAAGTTCTTAACGTTTGGGTTTCAGACTGAGAACTGGAGTAAGGGACCAGTTAAAATCAAAATTATTTCTGGTCCAATACTGCCACTATGAGAAGCTTCCCTGGAACCCAGTAACAGCTCCAGTCAGTGAGTACAGTACGTGAGAGCACCTGCCCTGGGCCGGAACTCACAAAAATAAAATCAAGAGTGAATCTGAGCAGCTTGGCTGAAGCCAGATGCAGTCATTGTGCATCCAGTCTGCAACTGAGAACAGCTGCATGATCAAGTCCAGGAGCCTCAAGTGTACGAGTATTCCATCTCTGCTTTTCTGACTAGAGTAACTCAAGCACTGAAAATACTTAGTCACCTCAAAATTGGGCAAAAAGTTCTAGTGTGGGCAACTTCAAAGCAAAACAACTGGACAGAGGGGACCACGTGATCGTGTGGTAACTGAGCCAGAGTTTTCAGAACTGCACCTAAATTCTGCACCTACCTCTGGAATGCTTTTCCTCTCAGAGACCATAGACAGAACCAAAGCTTGTTTCAATTACACTAAATTATGTCATATTTCAGTGCTTCTGTATTTTACTTTTCTGCAGTGGAAATACGTAGACTGTATAAGGGTTATAAAACTAGTAAAACACACATTTAGCTGTTGTTAAAAGTGTTTCTGTTTCAGTTTTCATAATACGCTGAATGTACAACTGACTTTTTACCTCTGGTAAAGGCTACATTAGGTCCTTCTCCAAAGCCCACTGATCCATCAGATATCCACAGCTCCTTTTGAGACAGCAGAAACATTTGTGCATTTAGACCGGACTCTGCTGCCACTGGGCTACTGACTTGTGGGGAAAAGCCAAATTAAATGGTTAAAAAAAGGCCTTGGTTGTAGTGTCACAATGATCATTTTTGTCTTGGCTGAAGGATGCAATATTACACTGAGAGGTTTTTAAAAGCCTGATATGTTCACTGCAAGTTAAGTCTCAGATTCAGAGCACTCCGTCTCCAAATGCTAAATCATTCCTCAAGCTAACTGCTTTAATACATACAGGACAATTGTCACAAAGCCACAATACCTCTGAATGAAGTGCTGCCCACTGCTTGAGAAATAGATCCTCTGGATACAATTCTATTACACTGACTCTCAGTTTTAAAAATAAACTTCAGGACTACAAGTTACTTTGGAAAACAATCTCACACTTAAAACTAAAATTCCTTCCCCCTTCAGCCCCTACCTTCCTGAAACAAAACCAGCAAAGCAGTTGGGAAGAGGCTGGAGTACGAGATAAATAAATGGAAAAATAGGATTTTAATTATTAGAAAAAAATCATTTAGTTCATACAGTTTTGTTTAACCGACTTGTGCAAAGCACAGGAAGAATAATTCTGCACAAGGCAATGGCAGCACGGCAGCACCTTGGGTTGTATCAGTGCCACCAGGACCAGTGTCCTGCTTCCCAGGGACACTTGTTTTTTCCCTTGAACGTGCTCACTGTGTCTACAACTCTATGGCCCACAACACTGTAACTTCAGATGTCAGTGCTGCTCATTTGGATAACAAGCTTTTTGTTTTGAAATACGGCTTAACAAAATGCAATAATTAGTGTTATTACTCTTATGGCAGGCATCTTTTCCAGTTCTATTATAGTCACTGTAATTTGTCACATTAAATTGTTATAATTTTCCTGCTGAGAGAACTTGAAATGATTGCTGCAATGATCCAAAGTTTCTCAATCTTATTAAACTACCAATGAAAAATCTTGAGTAAGCAAATACTTTTCTTGATTTCCAACACAAGCAGATGAAAAAAGGTATATCTACAATTATTTTCTTCAATCTTTCAAATGAACATGTTTCCCATATAAATAAAGCACAACACAAGAGATTTGTTCCTTGGATACTGTGACCAGTGAAATATTGAACAGTATTTTCCATGTCTTCAAAGTTTCTGAGTGTCCAATCTAGATACACCTACTCTCTCCCAAATAGTAGGGATAATAAACATCAGTCAATGGGCTGTTAAAAATACAGGTCCAGCCCTCAAGGAAGGTGACACTTGTGACTCAGTTATCACCGTGAATTAACCACTTGTCCCTAAAACACAATCCATTCTTCTTACAGAGCCCAAAGGTAACCTCAGTACTCTTTAAATTCTATCAAGACTATATTTTAAAGACACGCAAGCAGTTCTAATACATTAATGTATTTATACTCTTCCTTTAGATGGTCATTAAAGAAATCATTACATTAACTACCGAGCATTTAACTAAGAAAAAGCATAACTGGTAATCTTCAGTAAACAATATTGATTTCAATCATGGCTTGGAAAGCCAGTCAATTTTCTTTTTTTTTTTTTAATCTCTGGTCCTGAAACCTGTTCTAACTATGATTCCACTTAAACACACAAGCAAAGAGTTAACGTGCATTTAAACGTCTTTATAAAACCACGAGCTGTTAGCACTAATGTCTCCCAAGCCACAGGAGAATGACACTGAGCTCGGCGCTCACTGGTTTAGGATTGAGGGTCTGCTACAAAACCTGCTCTCTGGCTTAGGGAGAGCCTAGATCGCAGGACAGCCATTATGTCTTGACTGGAAACTTGCTGTTTCTTTTTTCTCTTTAATGCTTGAACTAATACCTTCCTTTATTTAAATGTTTCTATGATGCTATGAGAATGCAGACTAATAATTTTAGAGATGTTTAAGTTTTAAACTCTTTAATGCACTAAGCTATACAAAACTGGTGACTCTGAACACTCTCGAGACCTAATAACGAGTTATTTCTGGTTTTTATGTGCAGGTAACACGACTCTGAGGAGCAAGGGATCTTCACTTGAGGCAGTTTGTGGAAGATCTCTCCTTATGACATTGACAACAGAATTTTAGGACTCCTGGGTATATACCTCTCAAACCACATTTCAAGCTCTGCTCAATGCCTTCCTCCACGTAACACACGAATCATATCACACCTGAGTAGAGACAGTGGAATTTAGAATCCCTCAGATGTTAAACAAGAGTAAGTTTCTACAGTTGGAATAGAAATAGTCACTTTAAGAAAAGTGATTCTTGAAAGACACTTCATTTCAGAGGACACTCTTTAACAAATCCAGCTTAAGCCCTGGCTGTCTTTCCATATGACACAGACTGAGTTCAGGATTTTGCTGAATTTATCTGGTGATATAGGCTAGTTAAGTATTTTGCTGGATGCTCCTCTTAGAAAGAAAGCTTTGTAACCAAAAAAGAGAGGGAATATAAGATAACTCATCAAAGTTGGATTGAAAAGTAGAAGCTTGATAATGTTCTGTCAATTAACACAAAGTAATGTTCTATATAGAAATTAAGCTTTATATATATATGTAAATATTTTCTATCAAAAACTGCACAGAAAGCAGTTTTGATATGATAATAAATAATTGTTTTCCACGAAAATAAAAATCTAGTCATTGAGTCAGGTAAAGAAAACAACTCTTCCCTTGCTGCAATGGTTTAATTCTGCATTATTTTCCCTTCCTATTCTATGAAAAGAATAAAGAAGCCTATAGACACATCTCCTTAAGCTACAGACTGCAATACTCTGATTAACTGCTGCAGTAACAGTAAATTAAATCCTCACAAATCTACTTAAGAGTAATAAAATAGCTAGCTAGTCCTACACCAGTAATGAAAATAAAAACTAAACCTCAACTCCTACTGCAATAACGAAATAGTAAAAGACAAAGTGCATTATACATATTTACACTGTATCTTAAACACGTGTAGCCTCATCTAAGTGTTCCTGCTCCAGCAGGGGCATTGGACTAGATGATCTTTGAGGCCACTTCCAATCCCCAACATTCTGTGATTCATGTCTGTTCTGTCAGTTTTTCTACTAAGTGGAACCTAGCCCCACATTTCCAGCTGGTTGAGAAACAAAAACACAGTGGGAGAGATTATTTAATCAGTAAAAGTTCCAAAGAGGTAAGTCCCAGCAAAACAAAAGTGCTTCTTTGTACTCACCATCATTTGTGTCAGACAAGATTATTATTTTAGTGCTTGGGAATTCGGTGCCAATTTGGCCACCCAGTGGCATGCTCAGAGAAATACTGAGGGTCTCATCTTCCTCATAGAGAGAGTCATCAATAATGATAATATGACAGCCTCATTTCTCAGTCTCATCTTTATTAAAATGAACAGTGCTGCTATGATCTCCAGGACGTGAGATGTAGTCAGAATAACATAGGATTGTGGATGGTACTGTGCTGGTAGCAGAACCTATGAGGAGAGAGGGTAAAACATGAACTAAAGGCACTCAGGACTTGAAGGCAGTAGAACAACACCCAACCTTTAAATGAAACACAAGCGGAAAAAGAGTTTTATGCTGGAACTGACTAATAAATGTGCTTTGGTAAAAAGTCAAACACAAGAAATTATTACTGTTTATATTTACAACTTTGCCAGTAGCAAAGAGGGCTCTTATTATCACTCAACACCCTCATGAAACCATTCCTGCGCCCAGTTCACTATTATCTCCAGTTATCCTGACTCAGCTTTCTTGTGGGGCTGCACTTCAACCAGGCGGGAGAAGTGAGTCAACTAATTAAAAAAACAAACAAACAACAACAAGAAAAAAAAAACACACACACACCTAAAAAAATAAACAACTCTCAAAAATATGCTTTGATACAAACTATATAGAGCACAGCCCCATTAGCAGTTGAACAGTCACAATAAAAAGTGTTTTTGTGAGGGAAGAAGAATGCAAGAGCAGTCAGGACAGGCAAGTGGCAAAATCCCCAAATAGGTTGTGCTGTTGAAAGACATAGAGCCAAACCCGATTTAACATCACACAAGACTGACCACATTTCGTAATATTTGCACTCAAAAATGGCAAGATACTTTCCTTTTTTGTGGATCTGAATGCCTATGGAAGTCACTAGGCCTTTAGGATGAGGACTCATCCTGAAGAGACAAATGTGACTCGGAACTTCACATTTACCTCATTGTGTGATCCTTAGAAGGCTGGGGGGTGAAAAATCCTTCCATCCTCCTCCTGATGTGTAAGGCTTATACACAATATGAACCCAAGGACTGCTGTGGATTTGCGTTATCAGCATCCTTGCAGCCAATGGGATGTTACGAGCTGGATGGACTGCTAGATGGGTAAAAACTGGCTAGATCACCAGCCTCAAAAAGTGGTGGTTAATAGTTCATACTTCACCTGGAGGCCAGTTACAAGTTGGAGTTTATGAAAAACACAGATTACAACAACAATTGCAGCAATTGTGCATTTGGTAAATGGTTGGCACTGGTAACACCAGGTCCATTGACACTCTACAAGGACAAAAAGCCAAGCAGCTCAGTAAGATTTTCTGTGCCTCAATATGCAACAAAAGAGGGGAAAATGCTGTTAAGCCCTCATAAGTCACTGATGATGGAACAAATGACCTATGAATGCCTGATAGTGAAGATTCCTGCCAGCTACTCAGGCTGACTCTTATGGATAAGGGTAAAATAGAAACAAAATACGTTAAAAGCATTTTCTGAACCAGAAATTTAACGGAGTCAGAGAACTGAGGATGATCCCACATTTTCCCTTCCTATGAAGCATACACGACATTGGTATCTCAAGCTACTACTAGCTGGTACAGGACTTCTCTACAAGAGTCAGGGTTTTTTTTAAATCAAAATTTCATATTTCACTGTTTAGGATAAGTTCTAACCTTTATCTTAAGCCTGGTTTCATTTATAAATGCCCATTAGCTTACATCTATTAAACCTATTTTTGGATGCATATTTTGGTTTTGATTAAGAGTTATCTGATATATATTTTAGAAAATCTAATATTTTCACAATATCTAATATTTTGTCTCCTCCTCCATCCTGCTTTTTCAGCTTATACCAGGATTCTTTTGTAGTCAAGAACTATCTTTGGAAAACCTGAGATTCAAATGGGTCTGTGTTGAAAAAAGTATCATGTTATCAATTATCTGTCTGTATCTGAGTAACTACCACCACTAACTTCCATTCACATGTCTGAGTACCTAGTGAAGACAGGGTTGTGATCTGAACCTTATAGCTAGCCTCTAACCTAACTAGAACCCCCAAATCTGATTTGATTTTAGAAATGGTTTAGTTCTAAATCTACATCTCTTCTCTGCGGTTCATGACCAACTCCATATATCGCCTTCTTTGATAATACAGATTCACAAATGAGATAAAAAGCATTATTAAGACAGGTTATTGCATCATGCAGCCCTCAGTGTCAGTTACTTTTAAACAAAACGTGATACTCAATGCCTGCAGCCTGTCAATTTTTAAATACTAGTTCTTACAGAATTGGTTGAAGCCCAGACTTGGCTTCTACCTGCTACATAGTCAGAAAAGAAAACACTGACAACAGGAAAAACTCCACGCTGGGGACCTCGGTTCTCCCTCAAGATAGATACAAAGACACAGTGATCAGTCAGATCCTCAGCAACAGGAGACGTACAGGGATTAAGACTGGAAGAATAATTTTTTTGCCCTCTAAACAACCACTGCAAGGACAGGCATTTACAGGGAAAAAAAACTGGTGCCTCTTCGTAAAAACGTATACATCTATATACACACATGCATGTATGTGTACACATATGTATACACATATTCTTACACATATGTACACACATATTCTTACATTTTGGGCTTTTAAACACTCTTCGAGCAGAGAACTAGACACACCTAAGTTGCCTGCAAAAATCACTTCTTTCAGATACTGAAGCTACTGACAATACTTGCTGACTAACAACTGCATTTGCTCTCCTACTCGCCTAAACATGAATATTATGCTGAAAAATCTGTTACCTACCTGAATAACATACCTTGGTGTGTACAGCAAATGACCATCAGTTTTTGACTGACATCTCTAGATCTTCTAAAAGGAATCAACCTTATCTTTCCCCACTCCGTTTTCCAGCTGAGGAACATACACTGTAGATCCTGAAGAAAAACATAATGAGAAAACAGGGGGACTGAAGCTGAACACCTGTATGATGTTACAAACAGAATATTAACTTAGCCAGGGAAGAGATTTTTATAAGAAATACAAATTCCTTGTTCAGCTAGGTGAAGCTTTAAGACAGGGCTGAATAACAACAGAACAAAGACAGATGAGGTAATACAGGTACTCATCACAGGACCTGCAAGTGAACAATACTGCACCTAACCACAAATTCTCAGAGAATGAGAAGTGATACATACCTTCACCAGGATCCACAATTTCAATGGTTGTGATTGCTGGAATCTCAAGGGCAGCCATAACTAGATCAGACAGAGAAATCTGGAATGTTTCAGATGCCTCATATTCCTTGTCTGCAAATATCCTCACTCACCAGGTGGCTGAAAGCCTGTTCTGGATTGAACTGGACCTGTTTCTGAGGTTTCCCCTTGAAGTCTTTATCCTTTACTGCTGTACCATCTTTGGTTCCAATACCTGGATAAGATTTCAGAGGAAATATTCTCCATGCATTTTAATATCTTAATAAAACTTAAAAAAACAGTTTTAAAATGCTAATCTGGCAGTTACTGACCTTCAGAAAAAAATAAGGATGGTTATATCACACTTTCTCTAATACTGTAGCATAGCTCACAAAAAAAATACATTGCTATGGTAGGGTCCTGTCAACATATGTGTACATCAAGAACTGTATTTGCATGAAAAATTCCATTGACTTCACCTGCTGGGCACTTAAAACCTATACAAGCATCAAAGTTAAAGAAGCATGAGGTTATTCATTGCATGTGACTGAAGAGAAGAACTGTTCAACAGGGACAGTTTTCTTATCTATATAGAAATTTATGGAACATGTTTTCCAGTTATGCCTTCAGAAAAGATACACCAGCCTGTTAAATTTCCTTATGTCAGTTAAGGTGTTCAAGGCTTCACTGAAGGTATAATTTAGTCACACATAAAAAACAAACAAACAATACCCCCACACACACCAAAACAACCAATCCTACCACTCATCTCTTTCAAAGATAAATTAACCATTCTACATTTAAACTTTGTGCTTACAGTTTCTGTTACTGCTCTGTCTGCATCTGTGCTGTACTTATACACATTTAGAACCTGTGAAGTTCTTTACCACTTTTACCTGTACACTAAATAAGCCCTGAAGATTTTTGCCATCTGTCCAAGTCTTGCTTCTGCAGATGCTCTCCCAGCCAGGTGAGTGGATATTTGATGTGAAACTGCAGCTCAGCGTGACAGAACAATGTTCACAGGGTTTACTTGGATCCACCACACTATGCAAATTTGCTTCTTCTCTCCCATTTTCTTTTTTCTCCCTGTATAACTCTAAGCTGCAACACCTAGTCAGACGCACATCCTCTCTGCTGGGCTGTTATCCAAGCAGAATTTTTTCACTGTAGAGGTTTAAAAGGCTGCACATGCTCATCTTAATAAAAACCACAGAGGGTAGTTGCACAGAGATTCCAGGGCTAGAGATGAATCCATTTAGTTCAAAGTAAAGCAGCAGATAAGGATATAACTCAAAGTAGGTTTTGTTTGCTATGCAGATCAGATGAGGTTCGCTGCAGCACGAGTTCATAAAATGATGATAAAACATGGATGTTTTGAGAGAGCAAAAACCGTATCTAGAAACGTGAACATGTTTTCACGTGCAGGATGCTACAACTGACATACGGATTCATTCAGGTTTTGCTGCTTAATGCAATACAAACAGTTGCTTGATTAAGAAAAACCATTTTTTAAAAACAAGATTGTACCATACATAAAAATATATCACAGGAAGGCACTCAAGAAAATATTTTTTTAATTAAGTCTGCATAGTTTTATAGCTAGGTTTCTTTGTTTTAAGCAACAATGCACACTTAGTGGCCGAATCCAACTGTGGATATAATGCAACTGTAACTCACCATGGAGTTTTGAAATTCATTACTGCCTCTAGGTTTCAATCCAGCATCAGTTTGAATATATGAGCATCTTTTTATTCAGGTTCAACACTAGCAATTAGGAGGCACTTTACCTCCCCAGTTGAGCATAATTAATCCCTCATCATCAAGTCAACGGCCTATGTGTTTGTGAGAGAATCTGATGTCTAGCAAAGAGCTTCTGAAGGCTGTGGAGTATGAAATAATTCCTAAATGACTTACCATTCCTATATTTCCACAGTTTTTCTATTCTACAACTTCTTAGGTTTTAAATGTCTGATTTAATTAATACTCAGAAAACAGCTCAATGTATTTGTGTTGCACAAAGCAAATACTGTCATGCATGGGTTTAAATGATTAAAAAAAAAAAAAACCAAACCTAAAGCTTTAAACCTTTTTTCTTTGTTTTTAAATCAGGCAGAAAATGACCTTTTCTGCTCAGTGCTCCTTGAGTCGCTCCACTGGTGCAAAGATTTTTATGATTCCTATTTACTTTGCAGAGCTGTCACGATTGGGTTCTCTGCTATCCCCTGATAGCACACTCAGAACTTCAGGGTACTCTATACCTGCCACCTCTGCCAGCAGAAGACCCTGGGAGAATTTCTAGTAGCTTTTGGATTTTCTGATAGTTCAAAGGCCAGCATAATGCTGCCCTTGTAAAGCAAGGAGTTGTAACTAACTTCTCTACAATTTGGTCCTACAAGTAAAGACCAGCTACTTCAAGAACTTATTTACTAATAGCTGAAGTTAATGTGCTACAAAATGTATCCTCCTGCCAAAATACACAGAATATCCCAATTTCTGTTTTGTTGTCTGGCAACTGATTTGAGGAAAAAGACACTGGGTAAACAGTAAAAGTTCGTTTTATTTATTTGTTCTTACACCTACTAATAAATACATTCAGTTAGATTTCTGGATGGCAGCAGTGGAAAATGAAACACGGAGTCATGTCTAAGCAATAAAAATCTATGCCATAGTTTTTATTCTAATTATTTGGCATTTACGTGTAAACAGATTAACAAGCAACTATGGAATAGCTTCTTAACTGCTGCCTTTTCTGGTGCAAGAAGCTTCAAACATTCAAGATTTACTTACTGATAAAAGAGGTTTCTCACAGATACCCTCTGCATCTGATGGTCACCTCCAGAAATTTGGAGTTCTCATCTACAACGTAGTTCCCCTTCTCCAGTGAAATTCAAGCCCAGTTCAGTCGAAATGTCTGGCTCTCCAATATGTTCCCCGCTGTGTCACAGAAAAAGTATCCTGAATACTACATATAGCTCACAAAACACAACTAGAGCTCCCTAACGTGATTGCTTAAGTCGATTTGCATCATCCTGAGGACAAAGCCAGCAGTGTTTTCACCTGCAGATGTGAGGGACAGAAGTGCACCAGATGACCCACAATGGTCCAGTCTCCCAGACCGGCCAGAGTTGACTGGCATGTGTCTTCCAAGAGTCATGGAGCTCCCTGTGAACTCTCAAATATTACTTTTGCACAGATTATTTCTGTCAGGAGTGGCGCTAAGCTGTGGAAATAACTCTTTGGGAGGCTTTAGGTGGGTCACGTTGTAACCTCGTGTTACTGATGCAGTTTGACGCTATCAATACAAAACAGAAGCATGAGCTGAATTCAGCATCTCCTAGTCAATGGGGGCAACATACAATATCACATAAGGAAGACATAATATCGTGACATAAATTAATCGATTGTGCAAAAATATTTGGAAATTGTGACTAAGCTTCTATTTTTTGCTTTCAGGAAAATAATTTATAAAAACAGTAGTTATTTTGTATTTCATGAAAGAAAACAGAAAAAATATTATGTATGTAATGCTGTTTAAAATGTACAAAGTAAAAAACATTTAGGTTGTAATTTTCTCCTGTTTTGGAAAATTAATTCTTTAGAAGTATTTTGTAAAATTTGTATATGATCTGGTAAATCCCATTTTCACTCAACAAATGTAATCAAATAACAACCAGTCTTGAAGCCATAATCTTCCAGCTCATTAATTATGTTTTTCTAGCAAAATTAGACCTTATGCTGCACGCAGTATGCTTTGTAGTGCAAGATTATAATATCTGATTTCAGAAAGTCTTCATTGCCAGTAGATAACTGACAAGTTATAGACAAGAACTGGTACGAAAAAAGTTGCTCCCATCAAGAACTAATAAGACGCTGTCCTCCACTTTGATGATTTTCCACATAATGAACATAAATTTGCAAAAAACTGTACTTCAGATACTTAATTACTTACTGAATCAGACAATTTAATGAAATGGAAAATTGCATCCTGTTAGCATTTTTTTTCTGGTCAAAAATTATGTTAGTTAACGTTTTTCTTTTAAAATAAAAATCACATTTTACTCTCTAATTATGCACTTTTGTTACAGAAGAATAACAACATGAGACCAAGTGACTAATTCAGCCCTGCATATAATAAGCACTTAAACTTTTGGACTAAAGGATCTAATTTGCTACTAGTGCCCTGCTGACATCTAATAAAAATCACCACATAAATCTCATTTGCCTTAACACCAAAAATTCTCATACTAACATCATTTCTATGGGAGTTGCCTCAGGCTCCAAGAAAGTGTAGGGCAAAGTCCAGCTCAGCTTGATCATTAATATTTCTGCTACACATCTTTCACAAACTTCATCCCTTGGCAGATTTCAGTGGGTTTTTTCCCTTTTTTCTTTTTCATTTTTTAAAAATAAAACCTAACACAGGGTGCTCCAAATTAACAAAGATTTATCAGCTTAGAAACAAAGGACTGGTAACAAAGGGAAACTCTTACTTAAGGCTAAATTAAAAACAAAACCAAACCAAAGGCCCGTAACATAACAAAGTTTCACTTCACAATACATTAATGGTCACCTAGCATATTTCTTATTAGTCAACAATTGAAGTCAAAAGCTAGTTCTCAGGTGCAAAATTACTGACAAACTGCTATATAGATCTGCACAGAGCTGAAACCCAGATGTGATGGGACCACCTGCACACTTGTTTCCAGTCAACAGTTCAATCATCTCTCATGGTCCTCCATCCAAAACCAAATACAGCATCCTCCTCCTCACATAAAAACCACCCTCATATGTGCAGGTAAATATACTCTCATATAAAGCTGTTTAGCAAAGACACATTTGTAATTCCTCAGATATTCTACTTATACTTTCTTCTGGAAATGTCTGCTCCTGCTGCCAGAGTGGGAAGCATTTTGGGATGGATAATCTACCATATAACTATTCCCCAGACTATTTATTCAAAACAGAAAGTTGCTGAAAAACTGAAGTAGAACACCTCCTAAACTGTTATCCTTAGCAAACAGTCATGCAAAAAAACATACTGTTGGGTAACACTTGGGATGGGGAAGAGTGTTGTATACGTTGCACTGCAGCATTGGCAAACTCAGCACGGTGTGTATCACAGGATCTGAGAACTGATTGCTGGAGCTGATGATACAAAGCAGCTGCCATGAATTGTTAAAAAATGCCTTTTGCTTTCATCATCACTAGGAAAGATCAGACAGCAAGAGAGCTAAAGACATGTGATATGTGTATCATACTTGACCTAAGTCAGTACCTGGCTTTTTGTAAACTCGGCATTAAACAAAAAGATCCCAAAACCAAGCCCCAAACACCTTATAGGCTTAAAGTAAAATCATATCATTTCCCATTACTGAGAATATCACAGAACACAGCATCCTAGCAGACAAATGTCTGGAACATCCTTTAACTCTGTCCTTTGATATGCAAAGAGCAAAATACCCATTCATATTCCTAGACCATTTTTTCCTGTTTCCAAATGATATTTCATTTGGTAGGTTCCCAACCTTGGGCTGCTCATGGTCCATGAAAATCAGGACAGCCAAGCAACTTGTACTGTGCACAATATTAACACCAGGTTCAACACTTGTTTACTGCCTCACAACTTCTCCATCTATTCTTTATTTCAGAACTGGCAAAAGGCTGGAGCAGGAAGCAGTGAAATTTTTAAGGTAATACATTTTCCTGTAGTTTTAAAGAGATAATAAAATGTAGTCTAAGGACTTTATGTTGAGGACTGAATACTTGTACCATAGAAATAACAAACAGGACAATTTTATTCTTTAAAATGTGTTTCAAACATATACTTAAATATCTCTATCTTTTAACTGAAACACAAATTCTTTAGCTCACCTACACATGCATCAAAAGCTGTAAAATCTTGCAGCCTCCCGTTTTGCAATTTTTAGGAAGAATATATATGCAGGGGCAATTACCAGAAAATTTAAGCACTCATGTTAAGTATTATATATTTGCATTTTTCAGAGAAGCAGAGAACACTGAAAATTACAAACTGTATCTTAAAAACAGGACAGTATGAAATTAGATGGTTGCTAGTTCTACAGTTATGATAAACAGAGGTATTCCAACAACATATTATAGTTAATAAGGTCCCTAACTCTTTCTCTACACAGTCCACCAGCTTTTTCCTGCCCGAACAGGGAAGCCTTCAAGGGATGTCTCACACCAGCAGCTTCATAAATCCTACAAAGGCAGAACTGGTTTTCCTTTTGTCAAAGCAAATGTCATAAAAAAACTCACAAGTTTCATAAAGGAGAGCCCTGTTTTTTCAGTGTTCTCCTAAAAATCTACCCTAGTTACTTGCTTTCTTGATTTTATTACCCCTGAGCAAGTGTTGATGTCATGCCAAGTATTGTTAGATTTTGGGAAAAAAGACTAGATTAATACAAAGAGGCAGAAGCTGGTCATGTGCTTGGCACATGGGCCCTGCATCCTATGAAACATATATTTTTCTTTCTGTAAGCACCACAGACAGCATAAATATATATTCAGCAATTTGAAATTAGTAAAGAATAGAACATTAATAACCCAAATGGCAGGACACTTTCTTTTTGCTCTGGTGAAAAGTCCATCCGATCACCACCTCAGACTTTGCCTTAGCTTGGGTGGCTGGCCATGTTCGTACCGATTCCTTAAAGTGAAGTTATGTTTCTTTACAACAGCTGCTCTGTGGATGCAAACATATTTGCAGTTCACTTTGATTTGCTGGATAGCAAAAATTTATGGGAAAGGACTGGAAAGATAGAAAGCAGTTCAGGCCAATAAACAGTAAAGGAAATCAAAGGAATGAAAAGTTGGAGAAACACAAAAGGAAGAACAAAAACCAGAAGCTCAGAACAAGAAAGTAAATATACATATGTATGAAAGGGAAGTAGTTCCAAATGTTGGAAAAATTGAAAAGGGAGATGAGAGGGAGGAAATCTAAAATAACTTTTAACTTAAGATATAAAATTATGGGGTGGAAAAGTCACAAAAGGGCACTCATCCTCCCACCACTCAAAGAATCTTCAAAAATGCTTGGGCAAGCAGCAGATAGCAGGATTAGGAAATGTAGAGTTTGTTGGGAAACACAGAAAACATAGAAAAAACACTTTTTTTCAGGAAAAAAGCCATCTTTCTTGATCTGCTTAAAGAAATATCAAATATTGGTGAAAGAGCCTTCTAAAGAAATGCATCACTCTAGCCTCCAAAATACTTTAAGACGGATTATAACATGAATTCCATGTTAAGGTCCTGCCAGCATTTCAAAATATCTTACAGCTGACTTTCAAGAACAAATAAAAACAAAGAGTAAGTTATAAAATAATTTGAAAATAAAAACCAAAACAAACAAAAAACCACCCCAAACATACAAAAATCTCCACCTAAATGCAAAGTGCAGAATACAGGTCAAAAATGTCTACTGAATAGTATCACACTTTTTAAGCATGTAAGCCAAAAATGGAAAAAACCTGCAGCTGTTGGGAAAGAGCACTATCAAAAGAGCAAAAATCAGCTAACAAAACAGTATACCTCACCCTTTTGAGTGCAGAAATCCAAAACAGTGGTACCATGCCATAGTAAAGCTTTTTACATGGCTTTTAAATCAGTATTTAATACACCTTTTACAACTCATGCCTGATTTCAGTTATCATCAAAAAATTTTGAGACCTTAATGAATCTACATAAAGATGCTTATACTTTAGACTTTTTTTGCTGTTTGATATCATTGGACAGGGTTTCAAAAGAACGGGCACGCTGTTGTCCATATTTTGTTGGAGGCACTTTCATTATTGCAGCTTGTGGAAGGCTGGCAGGCACAGATTGAATAACCTTGTCTTCTGCTTTTAAATCTTACCCAATTACGAGGATTTCATATTTTCATCCTCCCAAATTCCAAGAGACCTGAAAGTTGCCTAAGAGATTTGTAATTTGAGAATGATGAGCATTCAGTGAAACATGAGGCGAACCTGTGCATCAGGAGACTGAAAGTCATAGTCCTTCTTTGCCTTTTCTCGCCCACCCTTTCCCACTCCTGCTACAGGACTGGACAACTGCAGTGTACTGTCAATATAAGAAAAACTACATGCATTTTATTTAAAAAATAAAAATAAAAATTTGCAGCCCTATTCTCAATCCGGAAAAAGCATGACTCCGTCTGTGACTCCAGTGTTTCTGCCCATGCTCTTTGCCTTAGTTGCTTTGCTTTGCCCTGTCTTTATCATAAATTAGTAATCTTTACTCAGACCCAGTCAGCCTCCACCTAAATAAGCATTGTATCCTTCTGTTAAAATTCATCATTTACTCTATATATCTTTATATAGTCTTTCTCTTTCTGGAAGCCATCAACTCAAGAAAAATATGTCCTTCGAGCCTAACAATAACACGCTTTGCTGCACTACGAGACACTATACTAAAACTATCTATCCAGTGGAAGTCACCACAACATACTATGCATCCATGCCAGTGTAGCTCACTGGAACACAAAAGCCACACTCTAATTTGCTACATTAGCACAGAGGAACATGGTTTATCCTGCATGGCTGGGAAGGTGTTTTCCATTAATTAGGCCTAATTCTTGGAGTTTTTCTGATATATGAACACAATGGAAGAGATCAAATGGCAAAAGCAGCTCTCAAATAAACTTACTGCTGCTCCAGAGACTGTAAACATTTTCAAGTACAGGAGTCCACAAGAAGCCCAAGAATTTTTGTTCTGGCAAAACAGAACTTGGTATTTGCAACAAACCATCATCACTGCACTTCTAAATAACCAGTTTTGCTCGTAGAAGGGAGTTGCATTTAATAGTACAATTAGGAGAATAATAATGATAAAATCAGTTTTGTATCACAGGCTTGTCTAATTTTTGTCTGTTTTTCTAACAGCCTCAGTTGTAGATAACTGCAGTCTAGCCCCGACATATTCCACTTAGAAACATTTCCTTTTTTAGAAGGAGATGGAAAATTTAAAAGTGAAGAGTTCAAGAAGCGGAGATGGGACAGGGACTGAGACAGAGCTACCGTAGAAGGGTGTGTGCTACAAAGATACTCCTTACCACCAGCCAAGGAATGTCCAGTTGTTCCCGAGAGCAACTTTATATTGTTACAGAGATACAACTACATTGATTAGAAGTCATCCACATAACAGTCTTCAATACTCTGCCTGTTATGTGTTAAGTCTAACCCCTACTTCTAATTTAATTTAAGAACAAATTAATCTTTACATAATCAGGCAGCTCAAACAACAATAAAGTACCCTGAAGTCAGGCCTATAGTCCAATACAGATATATACAAGAGAGATGGGAAATGAGAGTTTGTTAGCTATTATTTCACAAAAGTCTCTCTGTCTGGAAATAAGAAAAAAAACAGAAAGGAGAAAAAAAAAAAAAGACAGAAATGAAGGAATATCAGAATAGTGGAGTTCAAAAAAACCAAACAAACCAGGAATATGACACTGAGGGAATCTAAGAGTGAGCTCTTTAGTAATTTTTCACATTATTTTGATCAAAAAGTAAAGTTTTGACTACCAGTTCTGTGCCAGAAAAAAATAACCCAAAAAAGGAATTGAGAAACCTCCTTGTCGCTACTGCGTTCTCAATGGTTCTTGGATTTTTATTACATGCAAGACTATGAAGGAAGCACATTGTCTGCAGAAAGGGATGGGTGTTCCTCGTAGATAAATCTAATACTAAAGTTTCTGCTTTTCCAGACTGTATTTGGCCTGAAAGAAGTCATGGTACTGTGGGATTTTGTTCTTCTACCACCATCCTTTTTTGTATTAATTATATTAAAAACTATATTGTAAGGAATCATCTTCATTTCCATGTTTAGGTTAACTACAGAAACTACTTGCCACTGTTGAAGAAGCAACATCAGCCAATTCATTTAATTAGACAGTCTAAATTGTGCAGATTTCAATTTATCCATATACTAAAGACTATTCTACCAAAGCTTCACAATAACAAATACATTCAAGAATTCTGCAAGCTATTGGAACTGATAAACCTGCACTACTTACATGATAAATTCTTCTTTAGATGTTTCCTTACCCCGTCATCACCTTACATGTACTTATGGTTCATCTGGGCTTTGATCTTAATCCTGCCTAATACATCTGATCTAATTTAGATTACTTACAGTATCAGTTGTTTCAAACAGCTATCAATCCATTTGCAAGCTGTCATGTCTGATTACCTATACAAATAATTCGCCAAATCTCTAAAATACCATGAGAAAAATATACAGAACATGATTTTTAACAATGATCCTTTTATCATAAGAATATAAGTGCCTTACAGACTATAAGCTTTTGAAAGAGCAATGTAATAAACATGCCAAGGGAAATCAACACAGGAAGTAACAAACCATAAATGAAAGTAGAAAGACTGACCATCGGGCTCCATAGATGCCTGCCTAAATTCTGGAAAGGTGCCAAGAGGTACCACAGAAACATAAGACAAGTTTCTTTCCTGCTTCAGAGGCCTTCCCTTTTATTCCCTAGTGAAATGCCTGCTCAGTCTTAATGATCATTGCCACATGCAGAGCCATAGCCAGACCAGTGGATGAGGACTGATTTAGGTTTCCTGAATCCTCCAGCCACTTGGCATTGACTGAAGTTCCACAACAGGGTAATGACCTGAAGCCTGAAAATACTGTAGAGTTCCTATCTTGAAACAGCAATAGATGAAGGGGTGAATGAAAACCATGTCAGAAACACTTCAATGTTTTAATTCCACAATTGTTCAGAGGTTCCTTTCAGCAGAAACATAATACCTTTATAAAAATTTCTATCAAAATAAAGCCTCCACCCCCAATGACTTTTCATTTTTGACGTGAACACAGGTAAAATGCACCATTCGGTGCTGTCAAGCATGACAGCAAATTAGAGCACACCAAACACACAGTGAAAATGGAAAGCATTCTCCCACTGAATTCAAAAGATTCCTGCAGTGCAATTTATTCAACCAGCTTTGCTGCATAAGAATTCATACATATTTGCAGACTAATGTTTTGAAACTTTTTAATAAGGTTTTTGTAAACCCCTTAGCACTTCTATTTAACTTACGCTGGGACAACTATAGCTTTGGGGTTTTTTTAAGGCTGCTTGGAGATGGCTCGTCAGTTGGAAATCCTTTGCTTCTAAAATGAGGCACCTTTGTGTCTGAAAGTGGTGAAATTATACCACTGCAACATCTTTTGCAAAGTCACAAACCGTTTTCAGATTTGTGGATGTGAGGAGATAGATGCATAAAACCTGTCTACTAAAAAAGAGCATTTTTTAGCAAGAGAATGGTACACCGACTTGCAAAGTTGATTTATAAAAGCATTAGTAAAATTAGAGGAAATATTACTTACATGTAAGAGTAGACAGTTGTGTTAGATAAATACAGTAATCAGATACTAATTTTGACCAGTAACTACATTCTGCCAGTCTAGGTGATCAAATTCAAGCCAAGGATTGCTAACCATCTCCCAGAATTGCCGTATTTCAGTTTGTGTTACCCAAAGGAAATAACAAAACATCATTAAATTCTGCCAAAAGATTAATTTTTCACCTGCACGTTATGCATTAACAAGAATACCTATTCTTAAGTCACTGGATAGCTTAATGTTCCTAGACGTTATAAGCAAGCATATGACTATGATACTGTGCTAGAATCTGCGAGAAGTGTGTGGCTCACAGATTACAAAATCCTCTATTCTTATGCCTCCTTAGGTACCAGATTCAATCAAAACACTAAGAGACTATCCAGAATCAAGGAGCCATACTACTTGCCTAGAAAAACATTAACAAGCTTTAAGATAAAAGGCTGATATTCCTTATATTAGCCTTAGGAAAGCCTGGATCAGCCCCTGGATCAACTCCCTGGCTGAAGAGTCTAAATCTTTGAAAGGCAAAAGGTAAGAAAAAAGGTGGAAAAATCCCATACTACCAGAGAACTGCTAGCTTTTCCTCGGGGTTTTCACCCAACCACACCTCCCTCATGCAATTTCTTTGCAGTAGCATCAATTGAATAGGGGTGAGAAGGCCTCTTAGTGAAATCCCAAGCAAACTAAAATTAATAGCAAAGCTCCTGTTAATTTTAGTGGGATCAGATTTTTACCCCACAGATCTGGGACCCCTTCAAGCAAAATGCACAGAGCAAATTCGTACTTTATATCCTATGATGTATTTTTCTTTCTATGGAGCCATTTTTGAGTAGCTAGAAGTACATACGTACAAGATTTTCTTTAATATTTCCTGGATTGCAAAAATGCTTTAGTACCTTTCAGTAGGATTCATTTACACAAAGGGAATTCTAAGTTTTAATATCACATTCTACTCAAGGTTTGAAAGAAGCCCGAACTAGTCCCACAAAGTCCACATTAGCAAAACATTATAGCTTTCAGTATCAGCAAGCTCTCATTACTCTTTTGGCAGCGCTAATTGAAAACAAAGTCTAGAGGGCAGTAACAACAGGAGTGTCAAAAGCTTAAGTGTATGGAAAAACTACAAAATAAAAAAGGCAAACTCTACAGGCAAATAAGAGCTACATCACTGAACATAAACCAGGTGGAGAGGCACTGGACTAACCTGATGGTGTTTGTGCAAGGGAAGTGACAAGACAGAGAAAAACGCACGTGTTTTCTCCTCACATTTGGTACATACACACATCGCGTTGCTCAATGTTTCCTTTGTACTGATGCAAAATTAAAGGCTTTTAAGAGGAAGAAGGTTATTAGGGGCAGTCAGCATGGCTTTACCAAGGGTAAGTCATGCTTGACCAACCTCATAGCCTTTTATGAGAATGTAACAAGGTGGATGGATGATGGCAGAGCCGTGGATGTGGTCTACCTTGACTTCAGTAAAGCCTTTGACACAGTCTCCCACAGCATCCTAGTTGCTAAGTTGCGGAGGTGTGGTCTAGACAATAGAGTAGTGAGGTGGGTTACAAACTGGCTTAAGGAGAGAAGCCAGAGAGTGGTAGTCAATGGTGCGGAGTCTAGTTGGAGACCAGTATCTAGTGGAGTACCTCAGGGGTCAGTACTGGGGCCAGTATTATTCAATATATTCATTAACGACTTAGACGAGGGAATAGAGTGTACTATCAGCAAGTTTGCTGATGACACTAAGCTGGGAGGAGTGGCTGACACGCCAGAAGGCTGTGCTGCCATCCAGCGAGACCTAGACAGGCTGGAGAGTTGGGCGGGGAATAACCTAATGAAATTTAACAAGGAAAAGTGTAGAGTCCTGCATCTGGGCAGGAACAACCCCAGGTTCCAGTATCGGTTGGGAAATTACATATTAGAGAGCAGTGTAGGGGAAAGGGACCTGGGGATCCTGGTGGACAACAGGATGACCATGAGCCAGCACTGTGCCCTTGTGGCCAGGAAGGCCAATGGCATCCTGGCATGTATTAGAAGGGGAGTGGTTAGTAGATCGAGAGAGGTCCTCCTTCCCCTCTACTCTGCCCTGGTGAGACCCCATCTGGAATATTGTGTCCAGTTCTGGGCCCCTCAGTTCAAGAAGGACAGGGAACTGCTGGAGAGGGTCCAGCGTAGGGCAACCAAGATGATTAAGGGAGTGGAGCACCTCCCTTATGAGGAAAGGCTGAGGGAGCTGGGTCTCTTTAGTTTGGAGAAGAGGAGACTGAGGGGTGACCTCATTAATGTTTATAAATATATAAAGGGTGAGTGCCATGAGGATGGAGCCAGGCTCTTCTCGTTGGCAAACAATGATAGGACAAAGGGCAATGGGATCAAGCTGGAACACAAGAGGTTCCACTTAAATTTGAGAAAAAACTTCTTCTCAGTAAGGGTGACAGAGCACTGGAACAGGCTGCCCAGGGGGGTTGTGGAGTCTCCTTCTCTGGAGACATTCAAGACCCACCTGGACATGTTCCTGTGAAACCTCACCTAGGCGTTCGTGCTCCAGCAGGGGGATTGGACTAGATGATCTTTTGAGGTCCCTTCCAATCCCAAACATACTGTGATACTGTGATAAGAGGATTCTAGAAGCTAGAACACAAAAAATAGAAAATACTGGACTCCTTCTTGAGTGTTGCTGAAACAGTTGCAAACTCCACTAAATCAGTGAACATTCTCTCCTCCTGCTGGGCCTTCAGGTACTTTTTCCTCAGTCATACAACAGCTATTAGAGTTGTGCGTTCTTTCAGGCATTCCCTTTGGAGGATTGACTGTCACCGGCAACAGTTCTCCATAGAGGCCACTGAACAAACAGTAATGTGACAACAGTATATCCCACAAAGAGTCCATAGCTTGCCATGGCAGTTTGCATTAATTGTGATATTACACAGGGTGTTGGAAAAAGATGGACACAAATTGAAATCACGCTGCTTTGAAATGAGGTCCATATTTTTGCAACACCCTGTATGTTAAAATGAATAAAATATCCTGATTTGTGTTCCTATGTGTTCATGTCGCTTTTACATTTTACTTACAAATAAATAATATATGACTTGTTTATGTAATCTGAACAATCTTCCAGATGATGTAATTCAAAGAAATGTAGAATTAAATGTCTTAACCTTACCTTTATCTTCAATGGACAAATAGAAGATGCCACTTGTAGCATTATAACCTTCCTTCAGGATGTAGCTGATCTTCATTTCATCAATATCAGCTAAAAAAAAGAATATGCTAAATGAATCATCACAGCATTTATCTGCATAGTATTGGACATAGTTCATTCTACCTTTACTATTTGATTACTTACAAATAAGTTGGCTAAGTTGTGGATAATGCATATCACCAACCAAATTTACATAATGTGGCATGGATTCGTACACTGGTCTATACTCAGCAACACAACATAAATTTAGTTACTAGTTCAAAGAAAAATAGAAAAAGACAGTGAGATGTAGTTCTACCCTAAATGTTTATTTTTCAATACTAAAGTCACATTCTTGTTTCAGCACATTAGGAAGAATTACTTTGCTGCTAATTTTTTAAAAATCTGTTTCACTTTAATCAGTTTTTTAAGCTCTTCCATAACACACAAAACTGTTGCAGGTACATTGGGAGTGAATATGAGAACATATCAAGCAAATCACAAATAGCTCTAAAAGTTAATACAACTTTGATTCAATACTCCCCGAGAAGAGGGGAAAATCATCAGGATATTTCTATTACCCTAAATTTGCAGGTCTATTAACCCGTACCCCATTTCATCAATAGGAAGAGTTCAGAGAAGTCATCTTCTTTTGCTTTTATTTTAGTTAAATACTTTTATTTTAGTTAAATAAACAACAATTTCATTCGATATAAAAACATCTGGGATAGAATGTAATTGTTCTTTATACTCCAATCACCTTTAAGCTTTTCTAGAGCTAATTCTGATCTACTAAAAGACTTACTCCCCTAGAGATACCAGTTGCATTTCTTCTGGCATGGCAGATTTGGGTGCTTTCTATTAACTGAAAATGTATGAATCATTGTTGAATGAATGGCAAATGATTTTCACAACACTGTAGCTTGGCAGATGAAGTGCAAATTGTTCTATCATAATCTTAAAGCTACAACCTGTCTGGTAGCTACAGATAAATACATAAAATGGAGATTAAGGGTTTTTTGTCTCCCCAGATTGCTTTCTCTTGCAAAAGAAAGGCAACATACCTGAGCACAGAAAAAATAATGGAAACCTCTAATCCTATTACAGTAGCTAATGAAAATTTTGTTGTCCCCGCTGCTGATAATCAAAGCACATTGGAGACAGGTAAAGTCTAGGCTGGAAGTTTCCTTGTGAAAGCTTTCAACATACTGTTCTATCCAGGATAGATGAATGACAGTCCTGAACCCAACAAACTCGCTAAGATCACCCAGAGCACAGAGACCCTTACAGGGAGTCTGGCTGCTGTCACCATGCCCCACCATGCTCTGAGGCTCTCCTCTCTGCACTGGTTTGGTGGAGCTGACCTAAAGGAGGTCTCCTTATGTACTCAGCGTTCTCTGTGGAACAGAAACACACAAATTGTCACCCAAACTACTGAGACTATACTGTGTGTGCCCATCTTTGTTGCTGTTGTTGCTGGTTTTGTTTTTGTTTTTTTCTTTTTTAATACTAGATTCAGTGACGCACAGAAATGTTAAAAGCCTTTTGGAACAACTTTTGGTGAAGACTAGTGAGTTTTGAGCCTGGATTTGATTTCCAGGCAGGCAAACAGGTACTTCAGTCTTCAAAAAGAAATTGGTGCTGGACCTGCAAAGCACCATTTCAGATTTTATCTTCTTATGAGCAGTACCATGCTATGTACATGGTAAGATCTACACTTTGCACACACATATCAGTTACAGAAAAGGAGAAACTGTTTGGTTTCTGTACCATTGTGTCTGTAGCTGGTAAGATTGTCTTTCAAGTCTTCTTTGGTGAAGCTGGGGACTGGGTAGTTGCTGTTGTACAAAATCTGGCTGTGCACTGTAATCTGAGTGACTGTGAAATGAAGTGAATGATCAGGAGTGTCCCCATCTTACACAGTCAGCTCAAAAGGGGTGATCAGCCTCGTCTCTCCTTCTTCAGCAGCCAGGTCACTAATAGTTAGAATAGGCTTTGTATTGTCCAAATCTATCATGGAGACCCTGAAGGTACGGAAGACTGGGCTATACCCATCTGTCACTTAAAACTCAAAACTGTCCATCTTCACCTCATCCTTTGCAGTGTGAATGTAGTAAATCTTGTTGCCAGCAAGTAGGATTTGAGTAAAGGTAACCCAGTAACAGTAAAGGTAACAGGTACCCCAGGATTGTCTGAGTTTTCTAGATGGCCACAGGCTGGGGACTGGGTGACACTGAAGCGTAAATTTTCATCAGGACTGTTGAAATCACTTGTGCTGAGTTGTGAGTGCCATGTTTCCACCTTCTTTGAGAGTCACCCCCTTGCTGATCACCTCAGGGAAGACCATGTCAATGCTACCAGTGGTAATACAGAAGTACCTGTCTATCAAGGCACTAATATCATCAGTAACATCAAATTTAATGAGATCACGCACTCCATATAGGCCAGTATGAACATAGTAGAAAAGTCCCTGGTCTAAATCATCTTGTGTGAAGTTTGTGCCTTGTGTAACGTTGCATAGCACTTATGCTTCTCTGTTCAGGTGCTGTAAGAAACTCTGCGTGGGTACCAAATGGATGACATAAACAAGGGTCTTGTCCTCTGAATTGATGTCTGTGGCTTTAAGGGCTTGACTAGAGATAACCTTTGACTTGCCAATCTCTACTTCCAGACCATTGTTGATTGCCATCCTGGAGGTCTCCTCATCTACCACGATCACCATAATTGGTACATTCTGCTCCACTGTGTAGTGCCCATCAGTGAGCTGAATTTGGAAGCTATCTTCTTTCGTCTCCGAGTCATCATGTTAATACACAATGCTGGAAGCCTCCTGGATCTCCTCCAGGGCAAAACTGTGAACAGACACAGTACTTGTGGACAGCTGCTGCACAATCTGCCCATGCCTAGGAGGGACAGCAATAACAAAATGCAGTTCATCTGAAGGCATGTCTGCATCGACTTCATTGAGGATGGGGGTGTCAATCACCAGGCTCAATCTCCTCAAGCACCATGAATTCACACAAAAACAGCTCCAGCTTTTCATTGTTGATGAGGATGATGACAATAGGGAACAACTGCTGAGGTGAGAAGTTAACACCATCAGAGCACTGGAAAGTCAATCTACCCTTTCCAGACTCCACACTTTGTGAATGCTCTGCATGTTGTTGACTTGACCCAGATGAACATCTTTGATGGAAAAAGCATAAGTGGCAGCACCGGCTCTAGACTTCTTGGACCCTGGGGCTGGAGTGACATTCTTCAAATATCCCGAAGTAGACTGAACCATCACAATGCACAAGATGTCAGCTCTGGAAGTATCTATGTCCCCTACACCCAGCTGATCCAGAGTTAGAGTACTCTTCCTTCCCTCAAGGACACTGAGCAGCTCTGCTGCAACCATCACTGAAGGTGCAATGCTGTCCACTGGCAATATAGTCACAGCAACATGGACCCTTGGTACTGTGCTGCCTCCCACCACCCATTCACTCGAGAGGTCAGAAATGGTGAGACTGAAGGAATCATACCTCTTTTTCAAGGCAATCTCTCCACTGGTGTGAGCATAGGCTGCTGCTCCATTGATGAGGTCATGCTGGGTAATCTTTTCTGATCGCACTCCATCCGTGAGGATGTCACCCAGCTTGGGTGGATCCTGCACAATGAAGGTCAGCACAAAGTCATCTGTATCCTCACCTGTACCCTAGAAAAGCAATGCAGTAATTTCAGTAGCACCGTTTTCCAGGACATCAATGGTTGCTCCCACCCATCTATGACCACCAGGGAGAATGATGCTTGGGTATTCATCATCCACAGGCTGCACAGTGATCCTGACCATGACTGGCACATGATGGACTCCATCACTCATCTGCAGTTGATAAGAATCACTGGCAAACTCATCACCACTGTGCTTGTAGGAGATGTGCTCATCAGCAATACCATTTAGCAGGAAGGATTCTCCTTGCACCATCAGACCCTTCTCCAGATAATGCAGATGGCCATGTTCTGGAACTTGAGTTACAGTGAAGACAATCTGGTCTGCAGATGTGTCCTCATCTGTGGCATCTAGTTGATTAGTGGTGAGAAGGAAGCTGTTTCCCTCAAGCACTGTGAAGCCAGTATTGGTGATCTGAGGTGGCTGGTTGTCCACTGGCTGAAGGAAGAGAGTAAAGGTACCTTGTATAGAATTGCCAGCTGAGTCCTCTACAAGGAATGTGAACTGAACCACCCATGGTGTGATCCCCAGCTCCTGATCAGGGGGGTTGATCCCTTGTGGTGGTTGACCTGGGCCTGGGTAAAGCATGTAATGGCCACCTCAGGACTGTCAGCCAGTACAACGTCCCCAGTGACCACAGAGCTGTTCTCATTTGTGTCAGCTGGGGGTGTCATTAAAGTGTACTTCAGCTCCCTGTCATCCATATCCAGGTCAGTGTATTGTAAATAGCACTTCTTCAGTGATGATCACCTGGTACTCCTGCACTGTCATCTGCAGGGTAACACCTGGGTACAGATGGCAGGCTGTCTACTGGTTGGACTTGGACAGTAAGCACGTGCTCCCCTGACGGGTTAGGGGCGTCTTTGTCATCCTGCAGCTGAAACACAATGTGGCCCATCACTGGACTGGTGCTGTGAGCTCTCATGTGCCTGAAGAACAGCCTCCCATCGAGGATGTCCTGCTGCAGCCACTCACTCACCACCCTCTCATACAGACGTTCATCCGCCACAAAGTGCCATGGGGAGGAAGAGGAGTCATGCTCCAACTCTGATCTGCTTTCTTTGCTGTCATAAGATGGTTGCTGTGCCTGACACAGCAACAGCTTGCCAAAGCGGGGTGAGTCTAGTAGCAACACTGTTGAGTCCCCAGCCAGGACAAATTTGGTAGAGCCATCATCAATGTCTGTAGCACTGAGGACAAAAAGTGAAATTTGGACAGTTTGGTGCTCACTCAGCACCAGCTTAGGATTTGTATTCAGCAGTGGCAGCTGATCATCATCAGGAGCAATGGTGAGGGGGGTACAGAAATTCAACCTGGTGCCATCCATCTATCATGCAGAAAACAATGTTGTCACTGTAGCTGTGCTCACTGTCATTGTGCTGGTAAATCACCTGCCCTGCTGCTAGCCCTGCAGCAGTGAAGGACTTGTGGCTGGGCAGCACACCCAGTACCTTGAGCTCCCTGTATAACAGGCCTCATGTGACCCAGACCCTCACCTCTTTCAGATTGTCCTCATTGCTGATCTCCAAGTTACCAGACAGGGGCCATGACTGGGCCTCAAAGAGCATCAGCTGTGGGCCGAACAACTGAAAGTAGCCACAGGGGCCAACGTATTCACAGGTTTTATTAGGATGATGAAAGCAAAAGGCTCTGAGAAGGCACCATCAGGGTCCAGCACTTCCATTTCCACCTGGAAAAGTTGATCCTGGTCCGAGTCCGGGGTAGGCGGCTGGTAGGCAATCTTCAGCTCCCTCACCTCCTGCTGTGAGAAGGCAATGAGGGGCCTGCTGGAGACATCTTTGTTGAACAGGAAGCCTTGCTGCTGTGGGTCAGTGGGCCAGGGGGAGGTGAGATTGAAGACTAGGAGGTCTTGGGCGATTTCCAGGTCCTCAGCAGCCAACATATCCAGAGTAAGGGCAGTGAGAGCAAACTGGCTCACCTCCATCACGAGCAACGTCAGAAAGCTGGGCTTGGGCGGTGTGTTCGTAGTACTCCTGCTCCCTCCGGCCGGCGGCAGGTAGCACGGACACCCGTGCCGGGATGCCGCCCCGGCCAGAGGAGGCGGTGGCCGCCACGTTCCGGTAGCGGATGGCCGCTTGCAGTACGGCGGAGCGGTCTCCGCTACGGCCGGAGGGCAGGGGCCGCTCCTCGACGCCCAGGAGCCGCCGGGAGGCGGACA